>NC_134268.1:178695711-180004648 GCF_031893055.1 Leptodactylus fuscus | reverse complement strand
ACAAAAATGAAGGCTCTATCCAGTGGTGGTTCATTTTTATCAAAGTGAGCCGGTCGGCACTCTCAGCTGACAGACGGGTGCGCTTGTCAGTGATGATGCCACCGGCTGCACTGAACACCCTCTCAGATAGGACGCTGGCGGCAGGACAGGACAGCACCTCCAAGGCATATAGGGCAAGTTCAAGCCACAGGTCCAACTTCGACACCCAATACGTGTAGGGCGCAGAGGGGTCGGAGAGGACAGGGCTGTGGTCGGAAAGGTATTCCCGCAACATGCGCCTATACTTCTCACGCCTGGTGACACTAGGACCCTCCGTGGCGGCACTTTGGCGAGGGGGTGCCATCAAGGTGTCCCAGACCTTAGACAGTGTGCCCCTCGTTTGTGTGGACCGGTGAGAACTTGGTTGCCTACTGGAGGAACTGCCCTCCCTGCCGCCACTGTCACATGCTGGAAACATCTCCATCATATTCTGCACCAATTGCCTGTGGCAAGCATTGATGCGATTGGCCCTCCCCTCTACCGGAATAAAAGACGAGATGTTGTTTTTATACCGGGGGTCAAGGATAGCAAAGATCCAGTACTGGTTGTCCTCCATGATTTTGACAATACGCTTGTCGGTTGTAAAGCACCCCAACATGAACTCAGCCATGTCTGCCACAGTGTTAGTTGGCATGACTCCTCTGGCCCCACCGGAAAGTTCAATCTCCATTTCCTCCTCATCCTCCATGTCTACCCATCCGCGCTGCAACAATGGGACGATTCGAAGTTGCCCGGAAGCCTCCTGTATCACCATCACATCATCGGACAACTCTTCTTCCTCCTCCTCCTCCTCCTCCTCCTCCTCCATTAAACGCAGTGAAGCGGACAGATGTGTGGACCTACTCTCCAGCTGTGACGGATCGGATGCTATCCCTAACTCCTCTGTGTGATCTGAGTTATCCCTGATGTCAATCAGGGATTCTCTCAGAACACACAAGAGCGGGATTGTAAGGCTCACCATCGCATCCTCAGAGCTCACCCTCCTTGTGGACTCCTCAAAGACCCGTAGGATGTCACAAAGGTCTCTCATCCATGGCCACTCATGGATGTGAAACTGAGGCAGCTGACTTTGTGGCACCCTAGGGTTTTGTAGCTGGTATTCCATCAAAGGTCTCTGCTGCTCAACCACTCTATTCAACATCTGAAACGTTGAGTTCCAGCGTGTGGGGACGTCGCACAAAAGCCGGTGTTGTGGCACATGCAGGCGTTGCTGGAGAGATTTTAAGCTAGCAGCGGCTACTGTCGACTTGCGAAAGTGGGCGCACATGCGCCGCACTTTCACCAGTAGCTCTGGAACATTGGGGTAGCTCTTTAGGAAACGTTGCACCACTAGGTTGAAGACGTGGGCCAGGCATGGAACATGTTGGAGTCCGGCAAGCTCCAGAGCTGCTACCAGGTTCCGGCCGTTATCACAAACGACCATGCCTGGGCCCAGGTGCAGCGGCTCAAACCATATTGCCGTCTCATCGAGGAGGGCATCCCTCACCTCGGAGGCAGTGTGCTGTCTGTCCCCCAAGCTGATCAGCTTCAGCACAGCCTGCTGACGTCTACCAACGCCAGTGCTGCAACGTTTCCAACTCGTAGCTGGGGTCAATCTAACAGCGGAGGAGGAGGCGGTGGCGGAGGAGGAGGCGGTAGAGGAGGAGGAGGAGGGGGGTGTTCTTCTCGTGTCCCTGCCAGGAATGTTAGGCGGGGAGACGAGGTACACCGGGCCAGTTTGGGAAGCAGTCCCAGCCTCAACTACATTTACCCAGTGTGCCGTCAGTGAAATGTAGCGTCCCTGTCCGCATGCACTTGTCCACGCGTCGGTGGTCAAGTGGACCTTTGTGCAAAGCGCGGAACTAAGGGCCCGCCTGATGTTGAGTGACACGTGCTGGTGCAAGGCGGGGACGGCACACCGGGAGAAGTAGTGACGGCTAGGGACGGCATAGCGAGGTGCCGCAGTTGCCATCAGGTCCAGGAAGGCGGGAGTTTCAACAAGCCGGAACGCCAACATCTCCTGGGCCAGCAGTTTAGCGATGTTGGCGTTCAAGGCTTGCGCGTGTGGGTGGTTAGCAGTGTATTTCTGCCGCCGCTCCAATGTCTGAGAGATGGTGGGTTGTTGTAAAGAAACGCCTGATGGTGCCTTTGATGGTGCAGGAGAAGGAGATAAGACAGGACCAGGGGAGGATGAGGTAGAAGTCAACAAAGTGGCGGAGGCAGATGAAGTGGTGTCCTGGCTCGTCCTCTGGAGTGCATCGCCAGCACAGTCAGCAGTGGCAGTGGCAGAGGCAGAGGCAGAGGCAGTGGCAGTGGCGTGAACGGCAGGCGGCCTTTGTCCTGCCGTTGCTGCCTGCCACTGATTCCAGTGCTTGGATTCCAAATGACGGCGCATTGAAGTGGTGGACAGGTTGCTCTTCTCAGAGCCCCTAATCAATTTCGAGAGGCAAATTGTGCAGACAACACTATATCTGTCCTCGGCGCATTCCTTGAAAAAACTCCACACCTTCGAGAAACGTGCCCTCGAGGTGGGAGTTTTTCGGGGCTGGGTACGAACTGGAACATCTTGGGAGATTCCGGGTGTGGCCTGGCTTCGCCTAAGCTGCTGACCTCTGCCTCTGCCTCTAGCTACCCTTTTTGGTGCTGCACCTGCCTCAACATCCACACTACTTTCCCCGCTTGACATCCCCCCTGTCCAGGTCGGGTCAGTGTCCTCATCATCCACCACTTCCTCTTCCAACTCCTGTCTCATCTCCTCCTCCCGCACAATGCGCCAGTCAACTGGATGCCCTGACGGCAACTGCGTCACATCATCGTCGATGAGGGTGGGTTGCTGGTCATCCACCACCAAATCGAACGGAGATGGAGGAGACTCTAGTGTTTGAGCATCTGGACACAGATGCTCCTCTGTTAGGTTCGTGGAATCGTGACGTGGAGAGGCAGGTTGAGGGACAATGAAAGGAGCGGAGAACAGCTCTGGGGAGCAGGGACAGTTTGGGTTATTGTTCTGTAAAGCTTCGGAATTTTGGGAGGAAGGAAGACAAGACTGTTGGGTAATAGGAGGAGAGGAGGCAGAGTCTGACTGGCTGCTGGACAATGTGCTGTAAGCGTTCTCTGACAGCCATTGCAAGACCTGTTCCTGGTTCTCGGGCCTACTAAGGTTTGTACCCTGCAGTTTAGTTAATGTGGCAAGCAACCCTGGCACTGTGGAGTGGCGCAATGCTTGCTGCCCCACAGGAGTAGGCACGGGACGCCCTGTGGCTTCACTGCTACCTTGCTCCCCAGAACCATTCCCCCGACCTCGCCCACGGCCTCGTCCACGTCCCTTTCCGGGAGCCTTGCGCATTTTGAATTCCTAGTTAGAAATTGGCACTGTATACCAGTAGTAAAAATTGTGGGTGCACGTAACCCCAATATATTCTTTGAATTCCCAGTCAGACACTGGCACTATATGGCAGTAGCAAGAAATGAGGGTATTTGTATTCCCAATATACTCTTTGAATTCCCAGTCAGACAATGGCACTGTATACCAGTAGTAAAAATTGTGGGTGCACGTAACCCCAATATATTCTTTGAATTCCCAGTCAGACACTGGCACTATATGGCAGTAGCAAGAAATGAGGGTATTTGTATTCCCAATATACTCTTTGAATTCCCAGTCAGACAATGGCACTGTATACCAGTAGTAAAAATTGTGGGTGCACGTAACCCCAATATATTCTTTGAATTACCAGTCAGAAACTGGCACTATATGGCAGTAGCAAGAAATGAGGGTATTTATAACCCCAATATATTCTTTGAATTCCCAGTCAGACAATGGCACTGTATACCAGTAGTAAAAATTGTGGGTGCACGTAACCCCAATATATTCTTTGAATTACCAGTCAGAAACTGGCACTATATGGCAGTAGCAAGAAATGAGGGTATTTGTATTCCCAATATACTCTTTGAATTCCCAGTCAGACAATGGCACTGTATACCAGTAGTAAAAATTGTGGGTGCACGTAACCCCAATATATTCTTTGAATTACCAGTCAGAAACTGGCACTATATGGCAGTAGCAAGAAATGAGGGTATTTATAACCCCAATATATTCTTTGAATTCCCAGTCAGACAATGGCACTGTATACCAGTAGTAAAAATTGTGGGTGCACGTAACCCCAATATATTCTTTGAATTCCCAGTCAGAAACTGGCACTATATGGCAGTAGCAAGAAATGAGGGTATTTGTATTCCCAATATACTCTTTGAATTCCCAGTCAGACAATGGCACTGTATACCAGTAGTAAAAATTGTGGGTGCACGTAACCCCAATATATTCTTTGAATTACCAGTCAGAAACTGGCACTATATGGCAGTAGCAAGAAATGAGGGTATTTATAACCCCAATATATTCTTTGAATTCCCAGTCAGACAATGGCACTGTATACCAGTAGTAAAAATTGTGGGTGCACGTAACCCCAATATATTCTTTGAATTCCCAGTCAGAAACTGGCACTATATGGCAGTAGCAAGAAATGAGGGTATTTGTATTCCCAATATATTCTTTGAATTCCCAGTCAGACAATGGCACTGTATACCAGTAGTAAAAATTGTGGGTGCACGTAACCCCAATATATTCTTTGAATTACCAGTCAGAAACTGGCACTATATGGCAGTAGCAAGAAATGAGGGTATTTATAACCCCAATATATTCTTTGAATTCCCAGTCAGACAATGGCACTGTATACCAGTAGTAAAAATTGTGGGTGCACGTAACCCCAATATATTCTTTGAATTCCCAGTCAGACACTGGCACTATATGGCAGTAGCAAGAAATGAGGGTATTTGTATTCCCAATATACTCTTTGAATTCCCAGTCAGACAATGGCACTGTATACCAGTAGTAAAAATTGTGGGTGCACGTAACCCCAATATATTCTTTGAATTACCAGTCAGAAACTGGCACTATATGGCAGTAGCAAGAAATGAGGGTATTTATAACCCCAATATATTCTTTGAATTCCCAGTCAGACAATGGCACTGTATACCAGTAGTAAAAATTGTGGGTGCACGTAACCCCAATATATTCTTTGAATTCCCAGTCAGAAACTGGCACTATATGGCAGTAGCAAGAAATGAGGGTATTTGTATTCCCAATATATTCTTTGAATTCCCAGTCAGACAATGGCACTGTATACCAGTAGTAAAAATTGTGGGTGCACGTAACCCCAATATATTCTTTGAATTACCAGTCAGAAACTGGCACTATATGGCAGTAGCAAGAAATGAGGGTATTTATAACCCCAATATATTCTTTGAATTCCCAGTCAGACAATGGCACTGTATACCAGTAGTAAAAATTGTGGGTGCACGTAACCCCAATATATTCTTTGAATTCCCAGTCAGACACTGGCACTATATGGCAGTAGCAAGAAATGAGGGTATTTGTATTCCCAATATACTCTTTGAATTCCCAGTCAGACAATGGCACTGTATACCAGTAGTAAAAATTGTGGGTGCACGTAACCCCAATATATTCTTTGAATTACCAGTCAGAAACTGGCACTATATGGCAGTAGCAAGAAATGAGGGTATTTATAACCCCAATATATTCTTTGAATTCCCAGTCAGACAATGGCACTGTATACCAGTAGTAAAAATTGTGGGTGCACGTAACCCCAATATATTCTTTGAATTACCAGTCAGAAACTGGCACTATATGGCAGTAGCAAGAAATGAGGGTATTTGTATTCCCAATATACTCTTTGAATTCCCAGTCAGACAATGGCACTGTATACCAGTAGTAAAAATTGTGGGTGCACGTAACCCCAATATATTCTTTGAATTACCAGTCAGAAACTGGCACTATATGGCAGTAGCAAGAAATGAGGGTATTTATAACCCCAATATATTCTTTGAATTCCCAGTCAGACAATGGCACTGTATACCAGTAGTAAAAATTGTGGGTGCACGTAACCCCAATATATTCTTTGAATTCCCAGTCAGAAACTGGCACTATATGGCAGTAGCAAGAAATGAGGGTATTTGTATTCCCAATATACTCTTTGAATTCCCAGTCAGACAATGGCACTGTATACCAGTAGTAAAAATTGTGGGTGCACGTAACCCCAATATATTCTTTGAATTACCAGTCAGAAACTGGCACTATATGGCAGTAGCAAGAAATGAGGGTATTTATAACCCCAATATATTCTTTGAATTCCCAGTCAGACAATGGCACTGTATACCAGTAGTAAAAATTGTGGGTGCACGTAACCCCAATATATTCTTTGAATTCCCAGTCAGACACTGGCACTATATGGCAGTAGCAAGAAATGAGGGTATTTGTATTCCCAATATACTCTTTGAATTCCCAGTCAGACAATGGCACTGTATACCAGTAGTAAAAATTGTGGGTGCACGTAACCCCAATATATTCTTTGAATTACCAGTCAGAAACTGGCACTATATGGCAGTAGCAAGAAATGAGGGTATTTATAACCCCAATATATTCTTTGAATTCCCAGTCAGACAATGGCACTGTATACCAGTAGTAAAAATTGTGGGTGCACGTAACCCCAATATATTCTTTGAATTACCAGTCAGAAACTGGCACTATATGGCAGTAGCAAGAAATGAGGGTATTTGTATTCCCAATATACTCTTTGAATTCCCAGTCAGACAATGGCACTGTATACCAGTAGTAAAAATTGTGGGTGCACGTAACCCCAATATATTCTTTGAATTACCAGTCAGAAACTGGCACTATATGGCAGTAGCAAGAAATGAGGGTATTTATAACCCCAATATATTCTTTGAATTCCCAGTCAGACAATGGCACTGTATACCAGTAGTAAAAATTGTGGGTGCACGTAACCCCAATATATTCTTTGAATTCCCAGTCAGAAACTGGCACTATATGGCAGTAGCAAGAAATGAGGGTATTTGTATTCCCAATATACTCTTTGAATTCCCAGTCAGACAATGGCACTGTATACCAGTAGTAAAAATTGTGGGTGCACGTAACCCCAATATATTCTTTGAATTACCAGTCAGAAACTGGCACTATATGGCAGTAGCAAGAAATGAGGGTATTTATAACCCCAATATATTCTTTGAATTCCCAGTCAGACAATGGCACTGTATACCAGTAGTAAAAATTGTGGGTGCACGTAACCCCAATATATTCTTTGAATTCCCAGTCAGAAACTGGCACTATATGGCAGTAGCAAGAAATGAGGGTATTTGTATTCCCAATATATTCTTTGAATTCCCAGTCAGACAATGGCACTGTATACCAGTAGTAAAAATTGTGGGTGCACGTAACCCCAATATATTCTTTGAATTACCAGTCAGAAACTGGCACTATATGGCAGTAGCAAGAAATGAGGGTATTTATAACCCCAATATATTCTTTGAATTCCCAGTCAGACAATGGCACTGTATACCAGTAGTAAAAATTGTGGGTGCACGTAACCCCAATATATTCTTTGAATTCCCAGTCAGAAACTGGCACTATATGGCAGTAGCAAGAAATGAGGGTATTTGTATTCCCAATATACTCTTTGAATTCCCAGTCAGACAATGGCACTGTATACCAGTAGTAAAAATTGTGGGTGCACGTAACCCCAATATATTCTTTGAATTACCAGTCAGAAACTGGCACTATATGGCAGTAGCAAGAAATGAGGGTATTTGTATTCCCAATATATTCTTTGAATTCCCAGTCAGACAATGGCACTGTATACCAGTAGTAAAAATTGTGGGTGTATATAGCCCCAATTCTATTGCTAGGGGACTTGCAGGGTATTTCTGGGGTGAAGGTGGGGGGGCACACCGTTGGAACGGGTATCGGGGTATATATCGGGTATACGGGAATACACTGACAGTGTATTCCATTCAGGATCCTGGGAAAGCTGGGTTGCGGCGATTGAGCCCGTCAGTGCCACGTTACACTGACAAGCTTCTCCCTGGAATTTAGCTCTTACAAGAGCTGTTGGTTGTCTTCTCCTTCCTATCCTAGCCTGTCCCTGCCTACCCAGAATCTAAGCCCTAGCTAGCTGGACGGAAACCTCCGTCCTCGGTGAATTGCAAGCTCAGAATGACGCGAAGCTGGGCGGCGCTGTTCTTTTAAATTAGAGGTCACATGTTTTCGGCAGCCAATGGGTTTTGCCTACTTTTTTCAACGTCACCGGTGTCGTAGTTCCTGTCCCACCTACCCTGCGCTGTTATTGGAGCAAAAAAGGCGCCAGGGAAGGTGGGAGGGGAATCGAGTAATGGCGCACTTTACCACGCGGTGTTCGATTCGATTCGAACATGCCGAACAGCCTAATATCCGATCGAACATGAGTTCGATAGAACACTGTTCGCTCATCTCTACTGTACATATAATATAAAACCCATATAATAATTTGCTCAGTGAGCTATGTATAACATGATTACATATGTCATTGTACCTCCACACATGTATAGGCATGAATGTTTTTTTGCTCATTTGCATTGTTCTGCTAATAACCCTTATTAGCTCATATGCGTTTTGTCGCGCTCACTGGATGATTTACCTTGTAGGACATTTGTAAATTACAGTTATTGACTGAAAGCCGCTTATTCTGTTGTTCGGTTGCTACTTGTCCTACCTTGTCTATGATTTCTGGTTTACTGTTTTCTGTAATGTACAGTCAGTACCACATGAATGTCAGACACTGCAGTATTTACGTGTATTGGATGCTATGGAAGATTAAACAGAACGAGAGATGTACTTTATGCAATCTATACATAAGATTCAGTAGTAGTCCAAAGTTGGACATACCCTTTCATGAAGGAACACACATGGTATATTTTTTACTAGTGTCTGATACTCATTGGTTTTCTGACCTTATATGTCTCTCATATCAGTATCACTTATGTGAGGCACACAGGGGGTTAATGTGAGGGACATGATGGGGTTAACTGCTATCAACCTGAGGCAAATGGATTTACTAAACTGTAATACACATGATCAGACTTTTTATCTGCAATGGTGGATAAAATTATGGAATATTACATTTCAATGGGCCCTTACACATAGATGCCGTCGCTTTTGCGGCCAAATTGAAGATCTGCAACATATGGAGCAGGTCCTATATGTGTCCTATACCTGTCCTATATATGTCTGCATTTGCAGCCCTATCAATTCATTTTTAATGTAAGGATCAGTGATCAGTTAATGTAATTTTATTGGTATCTATTGTAATTTTTGAAACTGTCCAGTAGCTGCTGCATCTCCCCCCCCCCCTCCCCCCTCGGCTTATACTCGAGTCAATAAGTTTTCCCAGTTTTTTGTGGTAAAATTAGGGACCTCGGCTTATATTTGGGTCGGCTTATGCTCGAATAAATAGCCATATAATACCTATTATATACAGTATGCCTTAATAGTTTTTTTTTTTACCTATTTTTGCCATACGCGGTTTGTAGCCTGTTCCTACTCTCGTTATCCTGTCTTTGTTATCCTAGCCTGATGAAGGGATTTGTTTCTGAGACATTGCAGCCATAATGGATGACACTACTGTCAATAAACTTTTTGCAGATAATATTCTGGAGTGCTGTCACACAATTTTTGCCTGGTATATGTTTTGGGGAGTTTTGTCTATGCTGGTGAACATGCACCCAACAAAGTTGTGCCAGTCGAGTGTTGCCCTGTATCTCTCTTTGATGTTTAACAACATGTTTTTCTGTCTGAACCTGAAGTTTTCTTATAGTATTGGGGACTCTGATCTGGTATCCCTGAATGTGGCTTAATCTAAATCTGCACTAATTCACCATCTTTATCTGTAAAGGAATATTCATGTTTGACAAATTTCTGCAAATGAACTATTAGTCCAAATGGGACCTATAGAAATCCATGCTCATGCTGGAGAAATGACCTCCTACAGATATATGGAGTAGATTATTGATGGTGGACTCTCAAGACACCCTCCATTTATATGGTGGAAGAAGGGGTTTATTGAAGGACGCACCACCAGGCTGCAATTTAGACCTAGATTGTTTATGCAATATGGCATAAATTGATAAGGAAGGTCTTTGCATATTGTCTCATATTCATATATTACATTAAATGTATAAAAACATAGATATATAAATAAAATGTATTTTTCCATTAGATGATTCATTTCCATATAGTTATCTTTTGGTTCCTATCTCTAAACCACCAGCAAATTCATAAAGTGGGGGTGCATATACGTTGACTGCCGAAAGGTGCAATTACTGGTTTATGATATATTACATATAAGAAAGGAATATTATTCCAATTCTAAACATAGTTATCTTTATCACTTACAGGATTATTTAATAGAAATAAGCTGCAGATTGAGAATTATGTTTCCAATTTTACATAGTTTTGCTAGGGAGAACACTGATAGACTCTAGTTATTGGTATGGCTGTGGACAGGAGATACGTATATTAAAGGGGTAGCCACTTGGATTGCTCTTTAAAAGGACAGTCACAAGTACAAAATGCTAAATAATATAATCAATTAATCCTTGATCTTCCCCTGAACCAATTGGTATATATTTTTTTACAAATCCATCCACCCATTTAAGAGTTATGGTCATTGGAAGATTATATATAAACTAGCTCTGATTCTCCAAGTGGGCGGGAACCTTTTATATTTGTCTAAGATAAAAGGTTACCACCCACTTGGAAAGTCAGAGTTAATTTACATACAGGTAGAACCTTTCAGCAGTCATATGTTTTGAATGGGTGGATAGATTTTAAAACAATAATTGCCACATTTTTAGGGGCAGAGCGAGAGTCCAAGATTTCTTGGTATGTATTCACAGATTTGTCAATAGACTCAAGTCTATAAGGGATTACCAGGAGGCCAGTGACAAGATCCTGTCTTGTTTGTACAGGGTCCCCACGAAATTACACAAGTTCTTCCTGCAGGTCTCCCCGCTGTGCTGGAGATGTGGGCAGGTAGAGGGGGATATGCTCCATGTTTTCTGGTCCTGCCCTGCATTGTCCTCATTCTGGGGCAGTGTTAAATGGATCATTTTTCAACTAACTGAGTCTCCTCACCATCTAGGCCTGGATTTGTTGTGTTTGAAATCCAATAAAGTGCGTTGTTTGAATTAAACACGTTTGGAGTCAGCACAGTGTTATTCCCGAATTCTGGTCATTTATCCCTGTTATACCACCCGGTGTGGGTGTTGGGTCTCCTGCTGCTCATCAGTGCACCAGTTCATTACTGTCATTACTTCCAAAAGCACTGTTGGAGCGGACAGAATTTGGTCTATTGGTAGAATTGTTTGTACCAAGTCCACTATGACACCTCAGGAAATGATGACAACACCTCTGGAATGCAACTGGAACAGCAGGGGAAGCATGCCTGGGGGCATCTAACATGCCCAAGTCACTGTATTACGCCACTAATAATGCGGGAGCTGACTTTTTCCCATAGGAATACATTGATCAGTGTTGATTGGCTGAATGCTGTACACTGTATGGCATTCGGCCAATCAACACTGGTTCTGCCAGAGGAGGCGGAGTCTAAGATCGATCCACAGCAGTCTCCATTGTGGTCCGATCTCAGGTGTAGCCGAGTTGAGCACACAGCTCTACTACAACTCAGATGTAGCAGAGTTGAGCATACAGCGGGAGCTGACTTTTCTCATAGGAATGCATTGACCAGCGTTGATTGGCCGAATGCCATACAGTGTACAGCATTGAGCCAATCAACGCTGGTTCTGCCGGAGGAGGCGGAGTCCATTGTGGTCCGATCTCAGGTGTAGCCGAGTTGAGCGCACAGCTCAACTACATCTCAGATGTAGCAGTGTTGAGCACACAGCTCTGCTACATCTCAGGTATAGCAGAGTTGAGCGCACAGCTCTACTACATCTACATCTCTGGACCGATCTTAGACTCCGCCTCTTCACAGACGAGCCTCCGGCAGATCCAGCGTTGACTCATAAATTACATCAAATAATGAAGGGACAGATGCAAATGAGCATAAGTTAAACCTTGTAAGTAGCAGATAAGAGTGGCAGAAAGTGTTATCAACACCTCAATAAAACATCATATAAAGATATCATAGGTTTGGGGTGTATATGGATACTACCACAGAATAAGCTGCAGGTACAAGAAAGGGTAGTATTTATGTATAGTGGAGCAAGCAATCTATAAACATGCTTGTTTTGTGTACATCTGAGATGTAGTAGAGCTGTGCGCTCAACTTGGCTACACCTGAGATCGAACCACAATGGAGACTGCTGTGGACCGATCTTAGACTCCGCCTCTTCACAGACGAGCCTCCGGCAGATCCAGCGTTGATTGGCCAATGCTGTACACTGTATGGCATTCGGCCAATCAACGCTGGTCAATGCATTCCTATGAGAAAAAGGCAGCTCCCGCATAACGCAAGCTGACAGGGATTCCGACTAGCATATAATGGGCTGCCACGAGATGTGCTTGCAGGTGAAGTTTGAAAGTGATGAGACCTTGCCAGCCAGAGCTAAATGCGAAAGTAAGTTCAATGCAAACACATCGTGGAAGCGCACCATATGCTAGTCGGGATCGCTGGCAGCTTGACCGTACTCTTGCATGTATCTCGGGCTGGCAAGGAAGGTATACAGAGCCCCAAAGAGCTGTTTAATAGAGATGAGCGAACACTAAAATGTTCGAGGTTCGAAATTCGATTCGAACAGCCGCTCAATGTTCGTGTGTTCGAACGGGTTTCGAACCCCATTATAGTCTATGGGGAACAGATACTCGTTAAGGGGGAAACCCAAATCCGTGTCTGGAGGGTCACCAAGTCCACTATGACACCCCAGGAAATGATGCCAACACCTCTGGAATGACACTGGGACAGCAGGGGAAGCATGTCTGGGGGCATCTAACACACCAAAGACCCTCTATTACCCCAACATCACAGCCTAACAACTACACACTTTACACACTCAATACCACCTCTCTGACAGTAGGAAAACACCTTGAAACATGTGTATTTGGCACTTGCAGTGAGGAGAGCTTGTCACCAGCAGTGAATTTGGCCCTTGTAGTAAGTTGAGGTTGGCACCAACATTTGTTTTGAAAATCAGGGTGGATTGAGCCTCTAACCAGCAGAGTTTGGGCAAATTCATGGTGGAGGGAGCCTCTAAACACCCCAGTTTGGGCAAATTCATGGTGGAGGGAGCCTCTAAAAACCCCAGTTTGGACCAATTCATGGTGGAGGGAGCCTCTAACCAGCCCAGTTTGGGCAAATTCATGGTGGAGGGAGCCTCTAAAAAACCCAGTTTGGACCAATTCATGGTGGAGGGAGCCTCTAACCAGCCCAGTTTGGGCAAATTCATGGTGGAGGGAGCCTCTAACCAGCCCAGTTTGGACCAATTAATGGTGGAGGGAGCCTCTAACCAGCCCAGTTTGGACCAATTAATGGTGGAGGGAGCCTCTAACCAGCCCAGTTTGAACCAATTCATGGTGGAGGGAGCCTCTAAACAGCCCAGTTTGGGCAAATTCATGGTGGAGGGAGCCTCTAAAAAACCCAGTTTGGACCAATTCATGGTGGAGGGAGCCTCTAACCAGCCCAGTTTGGACCAATTAATGGTGGAGGGAGCCTCTAACCAGCCCAGTTTGGACCAATTCATGGTGGAGGGAGCCTCTAAACAGCCAAGTTTTGGGAAATTCATGGTGGAGGGAGCCTCTAACCAGCCCAGTTTGGACCAATTCATGGTGGAGGGAGCCTCTAAACAGCCAAGTTTTGGGAAATTCATGGTGGAGGGAGCCTCTAACCAGCCCAGTTTGGACCAATTCATGGTGGAGGGAGCCTCTAAAAAACCCAGTTTGGACCAATTCATGGTGGAGGGAGCCTCTAAACAGCCCAGTTTGGGCAAATTCATGGTGGAGGGAGCCTCTAACCAGCCCAGTTTGGACCAATTAATGGTGGAGGGAGCCTCTAAACAGCCCAGTTTGGGCAAATTCATGGTGGAGGGAGCCTCTAACCAGCCCAGTTTGGACCAATTCATGGTGGAGGGAGCCTCTAACCAGCCCAGTTTGGGCAAATTCATGGTGGAGGGAGCCTCTAAAAAACCCAGTTTGGACCAATTCATGGTGGAGGGAGCCTCTAACCAGCCCAGTTTGGGCAAATTCATGGTGGAGGGAGCCTCTAACCAGCCCAGTTTGGACCAATTAATGGTGGAGGGAGCCTCTAACCAGCCCAGTTTGGACCAATTCATGGTGGAGGGAGCCTCTAACCAGCCCAGTTTGGACCAATTAATGGTGGAGGGAGCCTCTAAACAGCCAAGTTTTGGGAAATTCATGGTGGAGGGAGCCTCTAACCAGCCCAGTTTGGACCAATTCATGGTGGAGGGAGCCTCTAAACAGCCCAGTTTGGGCAAATTCATGGTGGAGGGAGCCTCTAAAAAACCCAGTTTGGACCAATTCATGGTGGAGGGAGCCTCTAATTAGCCCAGTTTGGACCAATTAATTGTGGAGGGAGCCTCTAACCAGCCCAGTTTGGACCAATTAATGGTGGAGGGAGCCTCTAAACAGCCCAGTTTGGGCAAATTCATGGTGGAGGGAGCCTCTAACCAGCCCAGTTTGGACCAATTAATGGTGGAGGGAGCCTCTAACCAGCCCAGTTTGGACCAATTAATGGTGGAGGGAGCCTCTAACCACCCCAGTTTGGACCAATTCATGGTGGAGGGAGCCTCTAACCAGCCCAGTTTGGACCAATTCATGGTGGAGGGAGCCTCTAAAAAACCCAGTTTGGACCAATTCATGGTGGAGGGAGCCTCTAAACAGCCCAGTTTGGGCAAATTCATGGTGGAGGGAGCCTCTAAAAAACCCAGTTTGGACCAATTCATGGTGGAGGGAGCCTCTAACCAGCCCAGTTTGGACCAATTAATGGTGGAGGGAGCCTCTAAACAGCCAAGTTTGGACCAATTCATGGTGGAGGGAGCCTCTAAAAACCCCAGTTTGGACCAATTCATGGTGGAGGGAGCCTCTAACCAGCCCAGTTTGGACCAATTAATGGTGGAGGGAGCCTCTAACCAGCCCAGTTTGGACCAATTAATGGTGGAGGGAGCCTCTAACCACCCCAGTTTGGACCAATTCATGGTGGAGGGAGCCTCTAAACAGCCAAGTTTGGACCAATTCATGGTGAAGGGAGCCTCTAAAAACCCGTTTGGACCAATTCATGGTGGAGGGAGCCTCTAACCAGCCCAGTTTGGGCAAATTCATGGTGGAGGGAGCCTCTAAACAGCCCAGTTTGGGCAAATTCATGGTGGAGGGAGCCTCTAACCAGCCCAGTTTGGACCAATTAATGGTGGAGGGAGCCTCTAACCAGCCCAGTTTGGACCAATTAATGGTGGAGGGAGCCTCTAACCACCCCAGTTTGGACCAATTCATGGTGGAGGGAGCCTCTAAACAGCCAAGTTTGGACCAATTCATGGTGGAGGGAGCCTCTAAAAACCCCAGTTTGGACCAATTCATGGTGGAGGGAGCCTCTAACCAGCCCAGTTTGGACCAATTAATGGTGGAGGGAGCCTCTAAACAGCCAAGTTTTGGGAAATTCATGGTGGAGGGAGCCTCTAACCAGCCCAGTTTGGACCAATTCATGGTGGAGGGAGCCTCTAAAAAACCCAGTTTGGACCAATTCATGGTGGAGGGAGCCTCTAACCAGCCCAGTTTGGACCAATTCATGGTGGAGGGAGCCTCTAAACAGCCCAGTTTGGGCAAATTCATGGTGGAGGGAGCCTCTAAAAAACCCAGTTTGGACCAATTCATGGTGGAGGGAGCCTCTAATTAGCCCAGTTTGGACCAATTAATTGTGGAGGGAGCCTCTAACCAGCCCAGTTTGGACCAATTAATGGTGGAGGGAGCCTCTAAACAGCCCAGTTTGGGCAAATTCATGGTGGAGGGAGCCTCTAACCAGCCCAGTTTGGACCAATTAATGGTGGAGGGAGCCTCTAACCAGCCCAGTTTGGACCAATTAATGGTGGAGGGAGCCTCTAACCACCCCAGTTTGGACCAATTCATGGTGGAGGGAGCCTCTAACCAGCCCAGTTTGGACCAATTCATGGTGGAGGGAGCCTCTAAAAAACCCAGTTTGGACCAATTCATGGTGGAGGGAGCCTCTAAACAGCCCAGTTTGGGCAAATTCATGGTGGAGGGAGCCTCTAAAAAACCCAGTTTGGACCAATTCATGGTGGAGGGAGCCTCTAACCAGCCCAGTTTGGACCAATTAATGGTGGAGGGAGCCTCTAAACAGCCAAGTTTGGACCAATTCATGGTGGAGGGAGCCTCTAAAAACCCCAGTTTGGACCAATTCATGGTGGAGGGAGCCTCTAACCAGCCCAGTTTGGACCAATTAATGGTGGAGGGAGCCTCTAACCAGCCCAGTTTGGACCAATTAATGGTGGAGGGAGCCTCTAACCACCCCAGTTTGGACCAATTCATGGTGGAGGGAGCCTCTAAACAGCCAAGTTTGGACCAATTCATGGTGAAGGGAGCCTCTAAAAACCCGTTTGGACCAATTCATGGTGGAGGGAGCCTCTAACCAGCCCAGTTTGGGCAAATTCATGGTGGAGGGAGCCTCTAAACAGCCCAGTTTGGGCAAATTCATGGTGGAGGGAGCCTCTAACCAGCCCAGTTTGGACCAATTAATGGTGGAGGGAGCCTCTAACCAGCCCAGTTTGGACCAATTAATGGTGGAGGGAGCCTCTAACCACCCCAGTTTGGACCAATTCATGGTGGAGGGAGCCTCTAAACAGCCAAGTTTGGACCAATTCATGGTGGAGGGAGCCTCTAAAAACCCCAGTTTGGACCAATTCATGGTGGAGGGAGCCTCTAACCAGCCCAGTTTGGACCAATTAATGGTGGAGGGAGCCTCTAAACAGCCAAGTTTTGGGAAATTCATGGTGGAGGGAGCCTCTAACCAGCCCAGTTTGGACCAATTCATGGTGGAGGGAGCCTCTAAAAAACCCAGTTTGGACCAATTCATGGTGGAGGGAGCCTCTAAACAGCCCAGTTTGGGCAAATTCATGGTGGAGGGAGCCTCTAACCAGCCCAGTTTGGACCAATTAATGGTGGAGGGAGCCTCTAAACAGCCCAGTTTGGGCAAATTCATGGTGGAGGGAGCCTCTAACCAGCCCAGTTTGGACCAATTCATGGTGGAGGGAGCCTCTAACCAGCCCAGTTTGGGCAAATTCATGGTGGAGGGAGCCTCTAAAAAACCCAGTTTGGACCAATTCATGGTGGAGGGAGCCTCTAACCAGCCCAGTTTGGGCAAATTCATGGTGGAGGGAGCCTCTAACCAGCCCAGTTTGGACCAATTAATGGTGGAGGGAGCCTCTAACCAGCCCAGTTTGGACCAATTCATGGTGGAGGGAGCCTCTAACCAGCCCAGTTTGGACCAATTAATGGTGGAGGGAGCCTCTAAACAGCCAAGTTTTGGGAAATTCATGGTGGAGGGAGCCTCTAACCAGCCCAGTTTGGACCAATTCATGGTGGAGGGAGCCTCTAAACAGCCCAGTTTGGGCAAATTCATGGTGGAGGGAGCCTCTAAAAAACCCAGTTTGGACCAATTCATGGTGGAGGGAGCCTCTAATTAGCCCAGTTTGGACCAATTAATTGTGGAGGGAGCCTCTAACCAGCCCAGTTTGGACCAATTAATGGTGGAGGGAGCCTCTAAACAGCCCAGTTTGGGCAAATTCATGGTGGAGGGAGCCTCTAACCAGCCCAGTTTGGACCAATTAATGGTGGAGGGAGCCTCTAACCAGCCCAGTTTGGACCAATTAATGGTGGAGGGAGCCTCTAACCACCCCAGTTTGGACCAATTCATGGTGGAGGGAGCCTCTAACCAGCCCAGTTTGGACCAATTCATGGTGGAGGGAGCCTCTAAAAAACCCAGTTTGGACCAATTCATGGTGGAGGGAGCCTCTAAACAGCCCAGTTTGGGCAAATTCATGGTGGAGGGAGCCTCTAAAAAACCCAGTTTGGACCAATTCATGGTGGAGGGAGCCTCTAACCAGCCCAGTTTGGACCAATTAATGGTGGAGGGAGCCTCTAAACAGCCAAGTTTGGACCAATTCATGGTGGAGGGAGCCTCTAAAAACCCCAGTTTGGACCAATTCATGGTGGAGGGAGCCTCTAACCAGCCCAGTTTGGACCAATTAATGGTGGAGGGAGCCTCTAACCAGCCCAGTTTGGACCAATTAATGGTGGAGGGAGCCTCTAACCACCCCAGTTTGGACCAATTCATGGTGGAGGGAGCCTCTAAACAGCCAAGTTTGGACCAATTCATGGTGAAGGGAGCCTCTAAAAACCCGTTTGGACCAATTCATGGTGGAGGGAGCCTCTAACCAGCCCAGTTTGGGCAAATTCATGGTGGAGGGAGCCTCTAAACAGCCCAGTTTGGGCAAATTCATGGTGGAGGGAGCCTCTAACCAGCCCAGTTTGGACCAATTAATGGTGGAGGGAGCCTCTAACCAGCCCAGTTTGGACCAATTAATGGTGGAGGGAGCCTCTAACCACCCCAGTTTGGACCAATTCATGGTGGAGGGAGCCTCTAAACAGCCAAGTTTGGACCAATTCATGGTGGAGGGAGCCTCTAAAAACCCCAGTTTGGACCAATTCATGGTGGAGGGAGCCTCTAACCAGCCCAGTTTGGACCAATTAATGGTGGAGGGAGCCTCTAAACAGCCAAGTTTTGGGAAATTCATGGTGGAGGGAGCCTCTAACCAGCCCAGTTTGGACCAATTCATGGTGGAGGGAGCCTCTAAACAGCCCAGTTTGGGCAAATTCATGGTGGAGGGAGCCTCTAAAAAACCCAGTTTGGACCAATTCATGGTGGAGGGAGCCTCTAATTAGCCCAGTTTGGACCAATTAATTGTGGAGGGAGCCTCTAACCAGCCCAGTTTGGACCAATTAATGGTGGAGGGAGCCTCTAAACAGCCCAGTTTGGGCAAATTCATGGTGGAGGGAGCCTCTAACCAGCCCAGTTTGGACCAATTAATGGTGGAGGGAGCCTCTAACCAGCCCAGTTTGGACCAATTAATGGTGGAGGGAGCCTCTAACCACCCCAGTTTGGACCAATTCATGGTGGAGGGAGCCTCTAACCAGCCCAGTTTGGACCAATTCATGGTGGAGGGAGCCTCTAACCAGCCCAGTTTGGACCAATTAATGGTGGAGGGAGCCTCTAACCACCCCAGTTTGGACCAATTCATGGTGGAGGGAGCCTCTAAAAAACCCAGTTTGGACCAATTCATGGTGGAGGGAGCCTCTAAACAGCCCAGTTTGGGCAAATTCATGGTGGAGGGAGCCTCTAAACAGCCCAGTTTGGGCAAATTCATGGTGGAGGGAGCCTCTAACCAGCCCAGTTTGGACCAATTAATGGTGGAGGGAGCCTCTAACCAGCCCAGTTTGGACCAATTCATGGTGGAGGGAGCCTCTAAACAGCCCAGTTTGGGCAAATTCATGGTGGAAGGAGCCTCTAACCAGCAGAGTTGTGGGAAAGCAGGGTGGAGGGAGCCTCTAACCAGCAGAGTTGGTGGAAATCAGGGTGGAGGGAGCCTCTAACCAGCAGAGTTGGGGGAAATCATGTTGGAGGGAGCCTAGTATTAGCAGAATTGTGCAACGCTTATGGTGGATGAGTATGAGGATGCGGAGGAATTGGAGAGGTTGAGTACAGACATGGAGTTTCATGTTGGGGTGCTTTACACAGGTGGGCACAAAAATGAAGGCTCTATCCAGTGGTGGTTCATTTTTATCAAAGTGAGCCGGTCGGCACTCTCAGCTGACAGACGGGTGCGCTTGTCAGTGATGATGCCACCGGCTGCACTGAACACCCTCTCAGATAGGACGCTGGCGGCAGGACAGGACAGCACCTCCAAGGCATATAGGGCAAGTTCAAGCCACAGGTCCAACTTCGACACCCAATACGTGTAGGGCGCAGAGGGGTCGGAGAGGACAGGGCTGTGGTCGGAAAGGTATTCCCGCAACATGCGCCTATACTTCTCACGCCTGGTGACACTAGGACCCTCCGTGGCGGCACTTTGGCGAGGGGGTGCCATCAAGGTGTCCCAGACCTTAGACAGTGTGCCCCTCGTTTGTGTGGACCGGTGAGAACTTGGTTGCCTACTGGAGGAACTGCCCTCCCTGCCGCCACTGTCACATGCTGGAAACATCTCCATCATATTCTGCACCAATTGCCTGTGGCAAGCATTGATGCGATTGGCCCTCCCCTCTACCGGAATAAAAGACGAGATGTTGTTTTATACCGGGGGTCAAGGATAGCAAAGATCCAGTACTGGTTGTCCTCCATGATTTTGACAATACGCTTGTCGGTTGTAAAGCACCCCAACATGAACTCAGCCATGTCTGCCACAGTGTTAGTTGGCATGACTCCTCTGGCCCCACCGGAAAGTTCAATCTCCATTTCCTCCTCATCCTCCATGTCTACCCATCCGCGCTGCAACAATGGGACGATTCGAAGTTGCCCGGAAGCCTCCTGTATCACCATCACATCATCGGACAACTCTTCTTCCTCCTCCTCCTCCTCCTCCTCCTCCTCCATTAAACGCAGTGAAGCGGACAGATGTGTGGACCTACTCTCCAGCTGTGACGGATCGGATGCTATCCCTAACTCCTCTGTGTGATCTGAGTTATCCCTGATGTCAATCAGGGATTCTCTCAGAACACACAAGAGCGGGATTGTAAGGCTCACCATCGCATCCTCAGAGCTCACCCTCCTTGTGGACTCCTCAAAGACCCGTAGGATGTCACAAAGGTCTCTCATCCATGGCCACTCATGGATGTGAAACTGAGGCAGCTGACTTTGTGGCACCCTAGGGTTTTGTAGCTGGTATTCCATCAAAGGTCTCTGCTGCTCAACCACTCTATTCAACATCTGAAACGTTGAGTTCCAGCGTGTGGGGACGTCGCACAAAAGCCGGTGTTGTGGCACATGCAGGCGTTGCTGGAGAGATTTTAAGCTAGCAGCGGCTACTGTCGACTTGCGAAAGTGGGCGCACATGCGCCGCACTTTCACCAGTAGCTCTGGAACATTGGGGTAGCTCTTTAGGAAACGTTGCACCACTAGGTTGAAGACGTGGGCCAGGCATGGAACATGTTGGAGTCCGGCAAGCTCCAGAGCTGCTACCAGGTTCCGGCCGTTATCACAAACGACCATGCCTGGGCCCAGGTGCAGCGGCTCAAACCATATTGCCGTCTCATCGAGGAGGGCATCCCTCACCTCGGAGGCAGTGTGCTGTCTGTCCCCCAAGCTGATCAGCTTCAGCACAGCCTGCTGACGTCTACCAACGCCAGTGCTGCAACGTTTCCAACTCGTAGCTGGGGTCAATCTAACAGCGGAGGAGGAGGCGGTGGCGGAGGAGGAGGCGGAGGAGGAGGCGGTAGAGGAGGAGGAGGAGGGGGGTGTTCTTCTCGTGTCCCTGCCAGGAATGTTAGGCGGGGAGACGAGGTACACCGGGCCAGTTTGGGAAGCAGTCCCAGCCTCAACTACATTTACCCAGTGTGCCGTCAGTGAAATGTAGCGTCCCTGTCCGCATGCACTTGTCCACGCGTCGGTGGTCAAGTGGACCTTTGTGCAAAGCGCGGAACTAAGGGCCCGCCTGATGTTGAGTGACACGTGCTGGTGCAAGGCGGGGACGGCACACCGGGAGAAGTAGTGACGGCTAGGGACGGCATAGCGAGGTGCCGCAGTTGCCATCAGGTCCAGGAAGGCGGGAGTTTCAACAAGCCGGAACGCCAACATCTCCTGGGCCAGCAGTTTAGCGATGTTGGCGTTCAAGGCTTGCGCGTGTGGGTGGTTAGCAGTGTATTTCTGCCGCCGCTCCAATGTCTGAGAGATGGTGGGTTGTTGTAAAGAAACGCCTGATGGTGCCTTTGATGGTGCAGGAGAAGGAGATAAGACAGGACCAGGGGAGGATGAGGTAGAAGTCAACAAAGTGGCGGAGGCAGATGAAGTGGTGTCCTGGCTCGTCCTCTGGAGTGCATCGCCAGCACAGTCAGCAGTGGCAGTGGCAGAGGCAGAGGCAGTGGCAGTGGCGTGAACGGCAGGCGGCCTTTGTCCTGCCGTTGCTGCCTGCCACTGATTCCAGTGCTTGGATTCCAAATGACGGCGCATTGAAGTGGTGGACAGGTTGCTCTTCTCAGAGCCCCTAATCAATTTCGAGAGGCAAATTGTGCAGACAACACTATATCTGTCCTCGGCGCATTCCTTGAAAAAACTCCACACCTTCGAGAAACGTGCCCTCGAGGTGGGAGTTTTTCGGGGCTGGGTACGAACTGGAACATCTTGGGAGATTCCGGGTGTGGCCTGGCTTCGCCTAAGCTGCTGACCTCTGCCTCTGCCTCTAGCTACCCTTTTTGGTGCTGCACCTGCCTCAACATCCACACTACTTTCCCCGCTTGACATCCCCCCTGTCCAGGTCGGGTCAGTGTCCTCATCATCCACCACTTCCTCTTCCAACTCCTGTCTCATCTCCTCCTCCCGCACAATGCGCCAGTCAACTGGATGCCCTGACGGCAACTGCGTCACATCATCGTCGATGAGGGTGGGTTGCTGGTCATCCACCACCAAATCGAACGGAGATGGAGGAGACTCTAGTGTTTGAGCATCTGGACACAGATGCTCCTCTGTTAGGTTCGTGGAATCATGACGTGGAGAGGCAGGTTGAGGGACAATGAAAGGAGCGGAGAACAGCTCTGGGGAGCAGGGACAGTTTGGGTTATTGTTCTGTAAAGCTTCGGAATTTTGGGAGGAAGGAAGACAAGACTGTTGGGTAATAGGAGGAGAGGAGGCAGAGTCTGACTGGCTGCTGGACAATGTGCTGTAAGCGTTCTCTGACAGCCATTGCAAGACCTGTTCCTGGTTCTCGGGCCTACTAAGGTTTGTACCCTGCAGTTTAGTTAATGTGGCAAGCAACCCTGGCACTGTGGAGTGGCGCAATGCTTGCTGCCCCACAGGAGTAGGCACGGGACGCCCTGTGGCTTCACTGCTACCTTGCTCCCCAGAACCATTCCCCCGACCTCGCCCACGGCCTCGTCCACGTCCCTTTCCGGGAGCCTTGCGCATTTTGAATTCCTAGTTAGAAATTGGCACTGTATACCAGTAGTAAAAATTGTGGGTGCACGTAACCCCAATATATTCTTTGAATTCCCAGTCAGACACTGGCACTATATGGCAGTAGCAAGAAATGAGGGTATTTGTATTCCCAATATACTCTTTGAATTCCCAGTCAGACAATGGCACTGTATACCAGTAGTAAAAATTGTGGGTGCACGTAACCCCAATATATTCTTTGAATTCCCAGTCAGACACTGGCACTATATGGCAGTAGCAAGAAATGAGGGTATTTGTATTCCCAATATACTCTTTGAATTCCCAGTCAGACAATGGCACTGTATACCAGTAGTAAAAATTGTGGGTGCACGTAACCCCAATATATTCTTTGAATTACCAGTCAGAAACTGGCACTATATGGCAGTAGCAAGAAATGAGGGTATTTATAACCCCAATATATTCTTTGAATTCCCAGTCAGACAATGGCACTGTATACCAGTAGTAAAAATTGTGGGTGCACGTAACCCCAATATATTCTTTGAATTACCAGTCAGAAACTGGCACTATATGGCAGTAGCAAGAAATGAGGGTATTTGTATTCCCAATATACTCTTTGAATTCCCAGTCAGACAATGGCACTGTATACCAGTAGTAAAAATTGTGGGTGCACGTAACCCCAATATATTCTTTGAATTACCAGTCAGAAACTGGCACTATATGGCAGTAGCAAGAAATGAGGGTATTTATAACCCCAATATATTCTTTGAATTCCCAGTCAGACAATGGCACTGTATACCAGTAGTAAAAATTGTGGGTGCACGTAACCCCAATATATTCTTTGAATTCCCAGTCAGAAACTGGCACTATATGGCAGTAGCAAGAAATGAGGGTATTTGTATTCCCAATATACTCTTTGAATTCCCAGTCAGACAATGGCACTGTATACCAGTAGTAAAAATTGTGGGTGCACGTAACCCCAATATATTCTTTGAATTACCAGTCAGAAACTGGCACTATATGGCAGTAGCAAGAAATGAGGGTATTTATAACCCCAATATATTCTTTGAATTCCCAGTCAGACAATGGCACTGTATACCAGTAGTAAAAATTGTGGGTGCACGTAACCCCAATATATTCTTTGAATTCCCAGTCAGAAACTGGCACTATATGGCAGTAGCAAGAAATGAGGGTATTTGTATTCCCAATATATTCTTTGAATTCCCAGTCAGACAATGGCACTGTATACCAGTAGTAAAAATTGTGGGTGCACGTAACCCCAATATATTCTTTGAATTACCAGTCAGAAACTGGCACTATATGGCAGTAGCAAGAAATGAGGGTATTTATAACCCCAATATATTCTTTGAATTCCCAGTCAGACAATGGCACTGTATACCAGTAGTAAAAATTGTGGGTGCACGTAACCCCAATATATTCTTTGAATTCCCAGTCAGACACTGGCACTATATGGCAGTAGCAAGAAATGAGGGTATTTGTATTCCCAATATACTCTTTGAATTCCCAGTCAGACAATGGCACTGTATACCAGTAGTAAAAATTGTGGGTGCACGTAACCCCAATATATTCTTTGAATTACCAGTCAGAAACTGGCACTATATGGCAGTAGCAAGAAATGAGGGTATTTATAACCCCAATATATTCTTTGAATTCCCAGTCAGACAATGGCACTGTATACCAGTAGTAAAAATTGTGGGTGCACGTAACCCCAATATATTCTTTGAATTACCAGTCAGAAACTGGCACTATATGGCAGTAGCAAGAAATGAGGGTATTTGTATTCCCAATATATTCTTTGAATTCCCAGTCAGACAATGGCACTGTATACCAGTAGTAAAAATTGTGGGTGCACGTAACCCCAATATATTCTTTGAATTACCAGTCAGAAACTGGCACTATATGGCAGTAGCAAGAAATGAGGGTATTTATAACCCCAATATATTCTTTGAATTCCCAGTCAGACAATGGCACTGTATACCAGTAGTAAAAATTGTGGGTGCACGTAACCCCAATATATTCTTTGAATTACCAGTCAGAAACTGGCACTATATGGCAGTAGCAAGAAATGAGGGTATTTGTATTCCCAATATACTCTTTGAATTCCCAGTCAGACAATGGCACTGTATACCAGTAGTAAAAATTGTGGGTGCACGTAACCCCAATATATTCTTTGAATTACCAGTCAGAAACTGGCACTATATGGCAGTAGCAAGAAATGAGGGTATTTATAACCCCAATATATTCTTTGAATTCCCAGTCAGACAATGGCACTGTATACCAGTAGTAAAAATTGTGGGTGCACGTAACCCCAATATATTCTTTGAATTCCCAGTCAGAAACTGGCACTATATGGCAGTAGCAAGAAATGAGGGTATTTGTATTCCCAATATACTCTTTGAATTCCCAGTCAGACAATGGCACTGTATACCAGTAGTAAAAATTGTGGGTGCACGTAACCCCAATATATTCTTTGAATTACCAGTCAGAAACTGGCACTATATGGCAGTAGCAAGAAATGAGGGTATTTATAACCCCAATATATTCTTTGAATTCCCAGTCAGACAATGGCACTGTATACCAGTAGTAAAAATTGTGGGTGCACGTAACCCCAATATATTCTTTGAATTCCCAGTCAGACACTGGCACTATATGGCAGTAGCAAGAAATGAGGGTATTTGTATTCCCAATATACTCTTTGAATTCCCAGTCAGACAATGGCACTGTATACCAGTAGTAAAAATTGTGGGTGCACGTAACCCCAATATATTCTTTGAATTACCAGTCAGAAACTGGCACTATATGGCAGTAGCAAGAAATGAGGGTATTTATAACCCCAATATATTCTTTGAATTCCCAGTCAGACAATGGCACTGTATACCAGTAGTAAAAATTGTGGGTGCACGTAACCCCAATATATTCTTTGAATTACCAGTCAGAAACTGGCACTATATGGCAGTAGCAAGAAATGAGGGTATTTGTATTCCCAATATACTCTTTGAATTCCCAGTCAGACAATGGCACTGTATACCAGTAGTAAAAATTGTGGGTGCACGTAACCCCAATATATTCTTTGAATTACCAGTCAGAAACTGGCACTATATGGCAGTAGCAAGAAATGAGGGTATTTATAACCCCAATATATTCTTTGAATTCCCAGTCAGACAATGGCACTGTATACCAGTAGTAAAAATTGTGGGTGCACGTAACCCCAATATATTCTTTGAATTCCCAGTCAGAAACTGGCACTATATGGCAGTAGCAAGAAATGAGGGTATTTGTATTCCCAATATACTCTTTGAATTCCCAGTCAGACAATGGCACTGTATACCAGTAGTAAAAATTGTGGGTGCACGTAACCCCAATATATTCTTTGAATTACCAGTCAGAAACTGGCACTATATGGCAGTAGCAAGAAATGAGGGTATTTATAACCCCAATATATTCTTTGAATTCCCAGTCAGACAATGGCACTGTATACCAGTAGTAAAAATTGTGGGTGCACGTAACCCCAATATATTCTTTGAATTCCCAGTCAGAAACTGGCACTATATGGCAGTAGCAAGAAATGAGGGTATTTGTATTCCCAATATATTCTTTGAATTCCCAGTCAGACAATGGCACTGTATACCAGTAGTAAAAATTGTGGGTGCACGTAACCCCAATATATTCTTTGAATTACCAGTCAGAAACTGGCACTATATGGCAGTAGCAAGAAATGAGGGTATTTATAACCCCAATATATTCTTTGAATTCCCAGTCAGACAATGGCACTGTATACCAGTAGTAAAAATTGTGGGTGCACGTAACCCCAATATATTCTTTGAATTCCCAGTCAGAAACTGGCACTATATGGCAGTAGCAAGAAATGAGGGTATTTGTATTCCCAATATACTCTTTAAATTCCCAGTCAGACAATGGCACTGTATACCAGTAGTAAAAATTGTGGGTGCACGTAACCCCAATATATTCTTTGAATTACCAGTCAGAAACTGGCACTATATGGCAGTAGCAAGAAATGAGGGTATTTGTATTCCCAATATATTCTTTGAATTCCCAGTCAGACAATGGCACTGTATACCAGTAGTAAAAATTGTGGGTGTATATAGCCCCAATTCTATTGCTAGGGGACTTGCAGGGTATTTCTGGGGTGAAGGTGGGGGGGCACACCGTTGGAACGGGTATCGGGGTATATATCGGGTATACGGGAATACACTGACAGTGTATTCCATTCAGGATCCTGGGAAAGCTGGGTTGCGGCGATTGAGCCCGTCAGTGCCACGTTACACTGACAAGCTTCTCCCTGGAATTTAGCTCTTACAAGAGCTGTTGGTTGTCTTCTCCTTCCTATCCTAGCCTGTCCCTGCCTACCCAGAATCTAAGCCCTAGCTAGCTGGACGGAAACCTCCGTCCTCGGTGAATTGCAAGCTCAGAATGACGCGAAGCTGGGCGGCGCTGTTCTTTTAAATTAGAGGTCACATGTTTTCGGCAGCCAATGGGTTTTGCCTACTTTTTTCAACGTCACCGGTGTCGTAGTTCCTGTCCCACCTACCCTGCGCTGTTATTGGAGCAAAAAAGGCGCCAGGGAAGGTGGGAGGGGAATCGAGTAATGGCGCACTTTACCACGCGGTGTTCGATTCGATTCGAACATGCCGAACAGCCTAATATCCGATCGAACATGAGTTCGATAGAACACTGTTCGCTCATCTCTACTGTTTAAGTAAGATTCCTACCTAAATAAAGCTAATTCCTAGCTAACCCTGCCTGTACATCTATCCCTGTCAGATAGTTCACAGTCTCATATGAACCAAATCTGAAATCCACTATTCGTATAAAGTGGAGGTCACCTGATTTAGCCAGCCAATTACTTTTTCCGATTTTTTTCAATGCCTACGTTTTCCTACTTCCTATCCCACCTCCTCTGCACAATTATTGGTGTAAAAAAAAGCGCCAGGGAAGGTGGGAGGGGACACAAATTTTTACTGTGTTTGCCGCGTGGTATTTGATTGGAATTGAAGTAACTGTAAAGGTAATAAATGCGTCACAAACGGCAACTAAACAAGAACCCACAACTGACGTTCAGGGCTGATTAGAAACAGGAGAATAATCATCCAGGTAAAGGGTGAAGACCAGGATAAGTAGTCAGATACAGAATCACAACAAAATCAAAGTCCAATAGAAGGCAAAGGGTGAAATCCAAGCGGTTATGTCAATGGAAGAATCAGCAGGCAAATGAATAGCCAGAGAACAGGTCGAGAGTCAGAATTAAGTAATCCAATACACACACGATCAGATTCAGCCAAACTAGAAAACTAAATTAGGATAAGGTAGGGGGGGGGGGGTGTCTTATATAAGTTTCCTCAGTCAATAAATTGGACAAGCCCAGGGATCTTCAGAAACTGCTGAAGTTTCCCAGGTGGACCCGGTAACCTTTAGGGCTAGTTCACATGGGGACAAGGAGGCGGATTTTGACAGCAGATTTCGCCTCAAAATCTGCCTCCATAGAATGGTGGTCTATGGAGACCGCTAGCTTTCTTTTTTCTGTTAGCAGTTTTTCACCGCTAGCAGAAAAAAGAAGCGGCAGCGTTTTCCGCCTGAAGAAAGCAATAGAAGTGAATGTGAGGCGAGAAATGAGTCATGTTTTTTTGCAAAAAAACGCGTCACTTTTTTTGCGGCCATTCACTTTAGGGGAGGGGCAAACCGCCTGGCGTTTTTTGAAGCGTTTTTTTTTTTAACCAAAAAACGCACCAAAAACCGCGGTAATTAGGAAGCGTTTTTTTACTGGACCAAAATAAGCCACACATAATTTACGTGTGAACTAGCCCTTAAGGTATAGAAACTGAATTGAGTATCCTGACAACTTTCCAGTACTTTTCTGCAATGTTCTATAGGGTTCCACAGATGCTTATGAGTCCTATTTTCTCCCTGCTATGTCTTTGGAAATCATAATGTTAGCTAGGTTTCACCCACTAACTTGACGACCACCAAGAATTAGAGAAAGAACCTGCAGATGGTGAAACTGCTAAAAAATATTCCCATACACAAGGCAGCTTATTCTGAAAAGTCACCTCTAAGTTTAGGTACAATTTACCCTTGTGTATTTTATCTGTACATTGACATGAGAGTTTAACATGCTATGAAATAAATAATAATAATTCAGCTGTCTGCAACATATTTACTGTGCATGAACATACCTCGATGCTAAGATTAAATGTGCGATACTATGAAACCAGAGGTGTGATCCATCTGCTTGCACATCATCAATCAAAAAATTGCCAGATACCTACTTAAAAAAGAAAAATATTTTGTAAGAATAATCCGTAAAAATTATAGTATCAAATCCTTTTCACTCCTATTTAGAATGTAAGATTTATTTCAACATGAATTCATCTTAGAATTGATTTATGGTCTATATAAACTAAAGACGTTATCCTCTTCTTCCCATATTTTCAATATTTTATAGCAATCTCGAAATCCCGGGCTGTATTGGCCTTTGTCGGAGTCTCAGTGGGAGAGAATACTGAACGTAGAAATTCACAAACCAGAGTATTGCCTTCTACACATTCTTCATTAAATCGCAAACAAAAATACCTAAAAATATAGATACAGAGTAACAGAATGAGTGGACACATGGTAATAAAATAAATATATAAATTGTGTATTGGAAAATGCAAAAATTAATTTACATTAAAGCCGATTCCATTTATTTCCACACAGTTCAACAGTAAAGCTTCTGGCTATTCCTCCTTTATTGTCATCATAAATATTCAAGGCAGTCTGACACAGACATGTAGATCAAAGTTGGTGATTGATGTCACCATGGCCTGATGTATGTTCTCTGACAGCAGTGATAGTGGCAGAATAGATTGACTTTGACAATTGTGGAGGGTGTACAGCACTTTAATGTATAAACAGGCTAATGTTTCAAATAAATAAATCTCATTTATTGGCAGTGCCAGGCGTAGCCTTAGAGGAACCCTACCAGTGGCATGTTTATCTGGATAGTTTTGTAACTGATTCTGTACCATTGGCAGAAATTATTTTTGCTTTGTGCACATTTATGTAGAAATTAACTGTCCTTGTTACGAAGATATTTACATTGCCTTGGCTTATTATATTCTGTGGATTCTATAACATTCTATCGGCATTGTATTAGACGTGGCACAAGAGGTACTCTGCCATCTATAGCGCATATACCTTCCGTTAGGCACCATTTAAGTAAAAGTTTAGAACACCCCGTAGTGGAAGCTGGGTGATCTTTGATGTGTCTGTCAATCCTGATGTTTCATGGTCAATAAGCAGAATTCTTTTGACAGTGTCTTACATGGTGATGTGTTTCCTTTGTCTTCTCAAAGGCACCATGTCCTGGCATCCCTTAGAACCTAATCATTCCTGCACGCACATGACTGGGCATTTTGTATTGTCATTGTGATTTAGTACACACAGTATGGCGGTCTTTATTCCTTGTTATATTACGACAGATAAAAACTCTGCACTTAAAAGGACCCTATCATTGGATATCCTTTTTTTCTCCCTAACACGTAGGAATATCCTTAACAAATGATATTCTTTTCCTACCTTTAGATGTCTTCTCCGCGCTGCCATTCGGTAGAAATGCCGATTTTCTTTGGTATGCAAATGAGTTCTCTTGCAGCAATGGGGGCGGTCCCCAGCGCTCAAACAGCAATGGGGGCATCCCCAATGCTGTGAGAGAAATCTCCAGCAACACCTCCATTTTCTTCTGGAACGCCCTCTCTCTGTGTCTTCTTCCATCCTGGGTTTCAATCTTCTAGGCCTCGGGCAGAGCCGACTGCACATGCCCAGGCCACAAGAAAATGGCCGCTTACAGCAGCTTACTGTATGAGCCTCTCCCTCTCAGTAATGGAGGTATGATGGTCCATATAACAATGTAATACTACAGGAGCTACTCCACCCTAGACTGCAATGTGTTAACATTAACCTGTTAGGATCACAGACAGAGGGTGGCACTCTCTCTGTGAGTGAACACTTTTAATATCAGTGGATAGTAGTAGTAATAGAGACCTTTTGCTTTTGGGGCATCACACCTACAATGCAATACAATGCATTAGGAAAATCATTGGAGAAATCTGATATTGGGAATGCTCATCGATACACTTGGTATAAACATCTGTTTTTCTATACCAAGTAAAAAATCAAAAGAATGTTTTTCTATATCCTGAATTGCAATATAAAGTTCTATATCTGGGCAGCTATCTTGACATCTTCATAATATATGCTCCGTGGAGCAAAGGAAAACAGCTAATGAAGGATTAACAGTGGGATTTGTGAGCACTAATAACTTGGAAATATGCTGAACACAAAGGATTATTAAACTTTGTTAGCAGAGCTTAGAGATCATAGAATGAATCCCAGGCGCAGATGTACCCTCATGGTGCTAATATTCTAGTCATGACTGGAACTAAACTACAATAGAAAGGTAATTAATGTAATGAAGCGCAGTATACGATTATTTCAGATACAGTTCACAAAAGAAAGAACATTGACTGCATTATCAAACTTCAGAATACATAGTATCTAGAAAGGCAGGAAAAACTGCTGCATGTATGATACTATCTAAATCAGATTATACTAAAGGATATTAATATGCGTAAATACATATCCATACACATAGGGGTATATACTAATATAATATAGCAAAAGTCTTTTTACTATATAGGCTAGAAAGGCGAAAATCAAAAAAGTGAAAAAATGGATGTGTCTAAAATAAACCGTAATTAATATGAAAAATATCAAAAAGATCTCAAAACAGTGAACTAGAGAGCAAAATATTTATATATGACAAAAATATCAACACATTTATAGAAAGGCATGAAGGGGTTAAGAAAAATCAATTGTATTAAATGGATTCTACCATTAGAATCCCGTTTTAAGCTAAACCCACGGCGGCCACAGGAAAATGGCGATGGACGTGCAGTCGGCGATTTTTAAAGAAAATGTGACAGGATAAGGAAGAAGAGGCAGATGAGGGGAACAAGAAGAAGGTGGCGCTGGATAGTTTTCTCGCAGCACAGGGGACGCCCTCAGTGCTGTTTAAGTGCTGGGGACCGCCCCCAGCGCTGCAAGAAAACTAATTAGCAAATGGACGAAAACCAGGATATCTAAGGAACGGCGGCGCAGAGAAGACATCTAAAGGTAGGTGAAGAATAGCCTTTCTTAAGGCTATTACGATGTGGGTTTAGCTTAAAACAAGATTCTAATGATAGAATCCCTTTAAAGGGATTGCCGGCTCATGCTCATTCAGCAGCCCTATTAAACATTAAATAAAAGAGTCCTTTCCTTTAATACAGGACGTCTGATTTTTGTGTTTTCTCTGTATGTCCCATCTCATACTACCGTTCCATACTTTTACTATCTTTCCATTCTTTTATTTCAGTTGCACATCTGGATACCGTCTAACACATCCTCACTGATGCTATTTTGTGCCCTATCTCAAGGAAGCATCAGAAGATAAAAGTTATAACTATCATTTCAAGATGTTCTGTAGGTGTAAAACAAGTTGGAAAATATCTTTTGGAATACTATAAAAACTGTATAGCTGCGCATTTGAAATACACTACAAAACAAAAACAGCATTTTGTTGAAACTTTGTAATATATCTTATCAAAATATGTTTTTTTTCCCTACAGTTTTTAGGCAGTTACTTTCTCCATATTAGTCTATGAAGAGAGTTGGTGGGATACGCAAATAATTGCTTCTGTTACACTTTGCTATTGCTTGCTTTTTTAACTCTGCTAGGTTGTAGATAAGAGGTTGCTAGTACACAGAATGAGGCAATAAATCAATGAATCAGTTGTCAGGAGAATTCTACTCAACTCCTACCTGTTCCATAGAATTGTAAGTGTTAGGGGGCATTCACACGGAGTAATGCCGGGCGTGTATCACAGCCGTACACGCCGGCGTTACGGCAGACTGCCGCACACTTCCCATTCACTTCAATGGGAGCGCTCGTAACAGCGGTGTTTACGAGCGCTCCCATTGAAGTGAATGGGAAGTGTTCGGCAGTCTGCCATAACGCCGGCGTGTACGGCTGTGATACACGCCCGGCGTTACTCCGTGTGAATGCCCCCTTAGACTGAATATGGAGCTGGTTATAATGTACACAAGCAGTCAGATTGAAGATAAGGAACAGGAGAAGAGCTTAAAAAGGGTTCACTAACTTCATTGCAGAGAAGTAAACCCCAAAACAGACCCTTTTCCTAATCCAGGACAACGCTACGTTTCACAGTACCAGCAAAGTGAATGAGATGCTAGCTAATCCCATCACACTTTGCAGAAAAAATGTTGCGGAAACACAAGCATAGATTTAATAAGGGAAGAAAAAAACCTAGGGAAAACCCACAGGAAAAATGCAAAAATTTTGCAATTAGAAAACGCAATGCAATGTTTTCTATGCATTTTTCCTGCAGCTTTTTTTTAGCTGTGTTTCGAAAAATGGGGTCTTAGCCGAAGAATAAGGCACCAAATTGCAGAAAATGCAGCAGAAAAAAACTGCTGCAATTTACAGTACCAGCAAAGTGAATGAGATTTCATTTAAAAAAATTTCCAAATACACATACGGGTTGGAAAATCACTGCATGTTAAGCTGTGGATTTGTGAGTGTTTTCCCTATAGGTTTCATAGGGGAAGAAAAAAATGGCAGAAAACTCAGCAAAACCCCCCCAAAAAAACCTGCAATTTGTTTTTTTCCATATAGCTTTATAGCAGTATTTTACTATATGAGGCCTCATAGTGTTTTACAATAGGCTCTCATATCACAAAATTCCTGCATTGAATGTGTTATTTCCAAAAACTGACATGTTCTATAAACCTCAGCAGTATGTAGTACATTCATAACTTGGTCTGATCCTCTTAGGAAACAGATTTAGAAAGAAATGTTAAAAAAAGATCTAAAATAATAACAATTTGCAAAGTCTTGAACATAGCGACGTCCATGATTTACTAGCCTTGCAGATTGGGCACATTCTGGGCGCATCCTCTAATCTGCAGATTGTATTCTCTTTATCCATCCACCTGTCAGTCTGTATAGTCCTGTTGATAAACTCAGTATTTAACATCCAGCTCCAGTAAATAACACAGACATTTCCTTCATTTCTTCTATCTCATTATTCCCCATTATTATACCTTTTATTCCATCTGCTGTGACTTTCTACACTTACCTCATTGTAGTGAAGTCTATGATTCCCATGAAAAGACCTTTTTGTCTGCATAAAAAGCCAAAGTGCTGTATAATTCCTACGGCAAGACTCATGAGTCACCTGGCGAACAAATTGAAGATGAAACCTTCTCTTTTTTGGATTAGGTCTTTTACATAATAAAAGACCTTCACAATACCTAATGATATGTGGAGCTCATCATCCAGATGCTTGGTTTAAGGAAATGTTCTTTTTTTAAGTAAATGATTTCCTCGGATTGGTACAACTTTATTTTTTTTATATATATTTCAACATGTAATAAGGGAAAATGATTGAGAGTCGTAAACTGAGATTGGGTAAGATTCAAACTTGAGAAAATGGCGATTTTTTTAAAGTCATTTGAAACTAGAAGCTATGGGACGTCCTGTGAAATGTGAACATAGTATAGATATTTGTATACAGAAAATGTCGTAAATTTACATATGGTGTATTTTGTGCAAAGGAATATCCACTTAAACAATTCCCAAATAACTTACTGAAATTGGTAGATGACAGATAGCAAGAAGAACAAGCTACCTAAAATCCCACACTGCCCTGGGTGATAGAGTCTAATGCAACCCAGACGTCTTCATCAGATCCTGCCCCAAGGCCAGATGGCCCTAACAGAATCAGGACTCAGGGCAAGTGTAAAGAAATAGATGTACCTGCACCCTAAAATCACACCAGCAAACTGTAGCAGAGAAAAATACACAAGCAGGGTCAAACCAGGAAAGCACCGAATTATCCAAATCAGATTCAAAGGAATAAACATGTCCAAGCCAAGGATCAAGTCCAGGAGATCATAATCAAAACCAAATCAGTGAGAAGGAGGATAACTAGGAAATCAAGCCATTGTCAGACATCAGGAATACAGCTGTAAGGAAATTGCTAAGACAGCAATTCCCAGAACTGTTAAACCCTGGGAGGGGCACAAGAGACAGTGAGCCCTAAGCTGAAGCCCCCCGCTTTCCCTTCCTATTGCCAGGCCCTATCCTAGGTAATAGGCGACAACCACGAGGACAGTCCCTCCCTGAATATGTAAAACACAAAATGCAGACAAGACGAACAACAACAAAGGGAGGTCAGCTAGCCAGGGTTCGGTAACAGGAGAGCGATGCAGTGCCAAATCGGAGTCAAGAGAATAGTCAATGAGGAAAGCCAAAGGTCAAGTATAATAGTATAAGCAAAACAGGGACAGTAAGCGCAGGTATGCACAAGGCAATAACAAGCACTGGTGTGAATGGGAACCAAGGCTAAATAGGGAGGAAGAACCCGCCCATGGAGTTCACAGAAAGGCAGCTGTCAATCACAGGGCAAGGCCAGATTAGCCACTTAATGGACAGAGGCAACATAGGCAGAAGACGGGTGTGGTGCAAATGCAATCACAGAACTAGAGCCGAGTTCACACAGTGCGACCAAAAACTTTAATCCAAGAACCAAACTGCACACGCCTCCTGCGCCGCAGCATGCGAGCAGAGGGTGGTGCAGTGACCCGAACAGGCAGAGATGTTACAACAGCAGACAAAAAATATGTTTCTGAGTACAGGAACCTATATACAGTATATATATATATATATATATATATATATATATATATATAGTAAATAGCAGCACATGAAAGCTACTGGGCAAAGTTTAAATACCTTGCCACTATTAATGACCAGAGAAAGAGGTAGAAATCTGGTTGGCTTAGTGCCTCAAAATCTAGACTGACTGAAGACACAGACAAAGTTTCACATGTCGGCATAGCAACCTTAGGGCGATGGCTATGAGCAGTGCTGCAATGAGGAGTATGGTGCAAGAAGAATAACATATTGAGAATACAAACATTTTGTATTGGTTTACAGACTGAGAAATTTGTCCAGACTCACATGAAGCCCTCATGTTCAAATCCAAAATTTCTAAATTTTTCCTCAGCTTCTACATATTCACTATCCTGGACTATTGTTTAGTGTTGATGTTAAAAGGGTTTTTCATCTCAGATTAGGTCATCAGATCAGAGGAGTCTGACACCTAGACCCCAAACTGATAAGCTGTTCCATTTGACGTCCAGTACTGTAACCTTCTGTAAACAGGGGTCAAAGCAGAAGGCTTTGTCCACAGTATAGCAGTGATTCCAGGGTGCTGAGGATCTGGTTACATTTAAGTGAATACAAGCAGAGATGCAGTACAGACACAGAGGCTGCCTGGTACAACTACCTGGTACAGGGTTTGGATGTTGGATCCCCATTGATCTAAGGGGTAATTCACACGGAGTAAAAGGCGTGTATTTTGGCGTGTAATTTTTATCACGTGTAAAAAAATGTCATTGAAGTCAATGGGAGTCTTATTTTACACGTGTAAAATTACATGCCAAAATACACGCCAGTTTACTCCGTGTGAACTACCCCTAATACTGATGGCCTATCTGGCTGCAAAATCCATCTATAATGCAAATGAAGCTGTTCCTCCCTCATATGTGCAAAAATCAATCAAATGGTCCTGATGGTAAACACACGGCACATTTGGTTACTATTTATTTATGAACCTCCTAGTTCATCCATGTACTCCACCAACACGTAAAAAACATCCTCACCTTCCCTCATGGTAAAGCCTCTTGCGACGGCTGTGGGGTAGGTCAGTGTGCTGGGTAAATCTGGGTGGATTTACAAAATAATAAAAATTTTAATTCAGATTTTTAGGAGCAAAACAGTAACAATGCAGTCACATGACAAGAATCTGCATAACTAATCATATGCTAAATAGTTAGAAGTCACATTTATATATGAGATAGCCAAGATGACTGTCTATAAGATGATGGTAGTCTCACGTTACAAGCTGCAGTGGATGGTGAGATATGGAGCCTGAAAGTCACAAGTTCTACACAGTTACCCTTTTGCCCATCATATATAAGGCAGGACTCCATACAGTATAGCAGCCAAATTTGTCCTGTACAATACGGAGGTGTCCAGTATACATCTGGCTGTTTCATGTCCTGTATTATATCTCCCCCTTCATTACTCTGGTGGGATTTTCTGCAGCTTTTTTGTTGTTTCTAGTGATATATCACCGGGTTCAATAAGCGGCAGATCTGGTATATTAAATCCCTTGTCTGTTTCTCATATTTTCCTCATAACATAATTTGATGGCGGTGTTATCCGTGGATATTCAGTTTTATCCTGTGAGGAGCGGTGTTAACCCGCATGCACTTATTTTAATGATATGGCAGCTCGTACTTCACTAGTTATTACACAAGGGATTGCCTGTCCTTAACCCCTTAAGGGCTCAGCCTACTTTTGCCTTATGTTTTTCATCATCATATTCCAAGAGTCGTAACTTTTTTATTTTTAGGCTGACATAGGCATGTGTAACACAGCCATATGGGAGCTCATTTTTTGGGGATTAGTTTTATTTTTTTAACAGCATCATTTTTAGAACTCAAATCATGTAATGCTAAACATTTTTTAACTCTTTCTGGGGGGGATTTTTGCACTGTTTATTGTATGATAAATAAAATAGCATTCTTAAAGGGGTTTGTCACTTTCAGAGGAATATTCAGAGACAAATGTTGTTGTGTGTATATTAAAAAGTTGTACAATTTTCCAATATACTTTTTGTATCAGTTCCTCACAGTTTTCTAGATCTCTGTTGTCATTCATTTTGTTACTTCCAGTGGATAAAAGTCTGATGATGGTCATGTGATTTACAGTCCATGGTCATGTGATTTATGGTCCATGGTCATGTGATTTATGGTCCATGGTCATGTGATTTATGGTCCATGGTCATGTGATGGACACACAGGTGCACAGCTCATTATCAGGCAGATGTCTGATTACTGGTCGTGTGCAACCGGCTTTAAGGAAACAGAGCGAGGGTTGGTTAACATCTACATTGGTATTCCATTCAGGGGAGTCAGCATGGGGACCTCCTGAATGAAATACCAAACGCAATTGAAAGTGCTGTGCAGTGAAAGCACACGGACCCCATAAACTATAATGGGGTCCATGTGCTTGCCGCCAGATCTCCACACAGAACATGCGGACAGGAAAGTAGTTCACAACAGATCCCATTATAGTCTATGGGATCCATGTGCTTTCTCTGCACAGCGCTTGCAAATGCTTTTGGTATTCTGTTCGGGTGGTCCCCATATAGACTCCCCGAATGGATTACCAAACGCAAATGTGAACGAAGGGTGAGCTTTTCTGTAATTCCCACAGACTTATATCTTGGTTCTATAATGCGCGTCTTTTGCGCGTGTATTTTTGCGCACATGCAGAAAGACGCACATTATAAGAAACAGCCATTGAACTCAATGGCTAACTACATTTTACACATATATTTTTACACGTGTAAAATAGACAGAATACACAGCACGTAGACAGAATACACGGAGCGTAAACTCAGTGTGAAGGGGCCCTAACTCCTATTCACCCCTTTGCAATTAAAGGGAAACTGCATGGAACAGGGGTGTTTAGCTGTTTCTGTAACAAGCCACATATTTCCATCTTGGCTATGTTTGGCTGTGATGAGTGTACCCCTTTATAGGGAACCATTGGTCATTGGTGTTATGTTGCCAGAAGTAAAGCATCGGGACAGATTTATTTAGATTTGAAAACTGTCATATAAGGCTTTTTTTTTTTTGCACAAATGGAACAGATGAATGGAATTGATATTCAGTTGGTGAAATTTCTATGGGTGGATTCAACGGGAATGGGAAATATATACTTATCCTTTCTGCTTAATTTTGTTCAGGCTTTGACTCAAAAAAAACTGCAGCAAAATCTGAAACAAAAAAAGTAGTTTCCCACAATATGCCTTAGCTTAAAGTGGACCTTTCACCACCTGCGGCACATGCAGTTCTATATACCACTATAAAGCCCACAGTGCACTGAATTCAGCGCTTTCCCGTTCTCTGAACCCAGTGAAGAGCTATCGGTGCTGATACCATAGCTTTTCACTGTCAGAAGGGCATTTCCGACAGTCAGTCAGGAAAGCCCTTCCTCACAGAAGCGTCTATAGTGCTGTACTGTGAGAGGCAGCGTTCCTTACCGCCCAGCGATGACGCTGAGCAGTGAGGAACACCCTCCCAATACTTGTCTACAGATGAGTACTATTAGTAGGGGAGGAGGCGTTTCTCGCCACTCTCAGTACAGCGCAATAGACGCTATTGTAAGGAAGGGCGTTCCTGACTGACTGTCAGAAACACCCTTCTGACAGTGAAGAGCTACGGTACCGGCACTGATAGCTCTTCACCGGTGGCACAATACGAAAGAAATTTCTCAGGTTTATTTTCTATTAGCATAAGCTGACATTACCTGAGCAGATGACACCAGTAAGTAGCATCAAGGCGGCAGTCAATATAACTGGTCAATCTATGCAAATGGTGGTTAGGTAGAGTTTAGGGCCAGCAGTAGATGGGAATGCAAGGTCAAATACACAAGCCAGGTGAGTAAGAATAAACTCAGGAACAAACATTATAGACTTTAGGACATACAAAGATAGGCATAGAAATTGGAAAGTATTAAGGAAGGGGGCTGGAGAATGGTATCATTGGCGCATGCTGGCCCTTTAAGAAACACAACCAAGGGCCCAGGGGAGCAGCAGGGAAGGGGAAGTCAAACACCAAGAAACTAAGCCAGAGGGCTGCAGAAGAGAGTGGGTTACCAGGTTGGGAGCGCTTTAAGGCTAAGGCCACACATGGTGTCCCGCAGCAAAAAAGTGCTGCGGGGAAAAAAATGTGGTGTAGACACATAGCGGTTCTTCCTGCAGCACTTGGCACATAAAGTTTGTAGAGTTTCCCTGTGCGGACTTTATGCTTCAATTATACCTATAGGAAAACCACCAGCGTTTCCATAGATATAGTTGACGTGTTATTGCAACAGTTTTGGTAATCACAGCATGTCCACTGTAGATATTTTATCATAAAGTAAACTTTGCTGTGACTGTAAAACACTGCATTTACATGACATGGGGCCCCATCCTTAAAGTGTACAAGAAACAGAAAATCTCCCCCAAAGTGGTTTTGTTATCCCTTATCACGTCTTTCAGTAATGTAGAGCACACATCTGTATTTTATATTCAATGCCATGCGTTTTATTTTACAGTCTGTTGCATTAATGCGGTGTAATTTATGTTACTGTGTCTACATTGCAGTGCAATCATTATAGTTGCTTTTTAATAGACTGATAATGCTGTATGTCTAATTTTGTTGTGACAGGAACAACTTAAATAGAGATATGATATTTTCACAAAAAAATCTGTACAGTATGCTGCATAATAACATCCCACTTCATTATCTCCAGCAGAGTAGAATAATTTATAGCCATGGACTGTTGGTTAGTTTTTAGGAACCATAATTATTTTGCTTATTTTTCCGTTAACATCTAGGTTTATCATCATGGTTTATTACGTAGAACAATCTCGGGATTGTTTGGAATAAATTTAAGTGATTCATTTCTATATCATCTCATTGCTGGAGATTGTGTGAAAGGAATATCTAAAATACTTGAAAACATCATAGAACTATGGAACAAGTTCTTCTAAGAAGCATTAACTTACGGACGTTACATTGAATTCTTTCTGATGTAAATGGATACGGTATAATGTAGCAGATATTGCTCAGGTATATGTCTTTGACTCATTGTGCTTCAGTGATAAAGACTCAAGGATAAGACTGATTATTTGGTTTGCCAGTAGCTGAAGGGGTCATAACTTTCCTTCCCACACAAAAAGTTTAAACAATGGATGGATGGTTTTGTTTTATGTAATAAAGGATACAAGTGTACCTAACCTTTCAATATACTGTGGGGAAGTTAGCTTGGTAAAAGCAGTGGTGCAGACCCAAACAGTCAAGTAAGGGACACAAAATTTGCAGCAAACTGGTTTATTTAGAAAAAAAAACACAAAATAAAAGGGCACAAAATAAACTAACAGCATGGAGAATATCTCACTTATAACTAATCTCGAAATAAACCAAACAAAACACAGCTTTAACTTCAGGCAAAAACAAAATAAATACCTGCTCATCTGAGCGCTAACTAAACTGAACTGATAACCTAACTATACAAGTGGCTTACTATCAGCCACACGAACACAACAGTGTTCGTGTGGCTGATAGTAAGCCACATGTATAGTCTCACCGGTATCAGGGTTACAGGACAGAACCACACACCTCCTTTCCTCTCATGGAACTGCACTGCAATATAAAAGCTGTAGGCTTTTCTAGCCAAGTAATGTGCCAAGGAGCTACACCTGGGCTGAGGCCTACTCCAGGACCACACATATGTCAGAAACCTGGGGCTGATATACCTGGACTTCAGCACTCTGCCTGTCACCTTCTCACAATACTTTGAATAAATCAATAGAAGTGTATGTACATAAGAATAACATTATTTCAGGTCATTATATGATTTGTATGGTGTTGTTTTTAGCAGTTTTGCATGTTCTATTTCTAATATTCAGTTCTCCCTGAGCTTGTGGATGGAGACAAGTTGCCAGAGCTGACATCAGCACCCTGCAAGCTCGGCCAAGTGTAAGCCGTGTACCAGGGTGGGCTCCCCAGGATACAGCTAAGTCACGAACAAAGGAAGGGAGTCCAACTCAATTTAACAAAGACAAGATTTTACTTAGTTTAGTAACACCCCTTTACCCAAAAGAACACTCCCGGATATTTACATTCACTCAGCATGGAAGCTGAGGCCCTAGTGTTATACAGTGCGGTATAGGTGCTTTTACCTAGCTGCAGGCTGCACCTATAAAGCTGCCTGTTACCTTTTATCACCCTAATACACAGTAACAATTCAGTGAGTGTGACACAGGCATCGGCGGTGTAACACCAACGCTTACAATCTTATTGCAATACTACTATTCCCCCCAAGCAAAGTACAACCATGTAAATACAATAGTAAGTTAGCTTGCAAGCCAAATAGTATGAAGTTAGACTGGATGTCACTCCCAAACTTCCTTAGAAGTCCCTTTCTGAGAGATATAACTAGAGTCCTCTGAGTGTTAGTCCTTCTACCAGATAGGTAGAAAAATTCACCAGTAGTGCAGCCTGTGATGATGATTATGCCTAACTATCTAACTACAGGCTCTTACTCAGTTCCAAGCAATTTAGGGCCAAACATGCTGTGTGATGTGTGCACGGTTATTTCTGTTAGGTATCTTGTTAAAGAGGACCTTTCACCACTTTTGGGCACATGCAGTGTTATATACTGCTGGAAAGCTGACAGTGCGCTGAATTCAGCACACTGTCGGCTTTCCCGATCTGTGCCCGGTGTAAAGAGCTTACGGTGCCGGTACCGTAGTGCTCTATGGTCAGAAGGGCGTTTCTGACCATTAGCCAGGAACGTCCTTCTGCCTCGCGGCGCCAATCACGCTGTGCTGTGGAGCGGGGAGGGACTCCCCCCTCCCGCTCCTGATAACACTCGTCTATGGACGAGCTGTGTGAGCAGAGGGAGGGGGCGTTCCTCCCCGCTCCACAGCACAGCGCGATCGGTGCCGCGAGGCAGAAGGACGTCTCTGGCTAATGGTCAGAAACGCCCTTCTGACCATAGAGCACTACGGTACCGGCACCGTAAGCTCTTTACACCGGGCACAGATCGGGAAAGCCGACAGTGCGCTGAATTCAGCGCACTGTCGGCTTTCTGGCAGTATATAACACTGCATGTGCCCAAAAGTGGTGAGAGGTCCTCTTTAACCTTTGTTTGGAGCAGTTGGATGAGGGGCTCGTCCAGAAAGCATGCAGTCTCACTGACAGTGTCACTTCTCAGCCAAGTCTCTGAATCTTCTCCTTAGGATGGTGCCTGGATAAACACTGGAAGTCTTCAGTTCAGCTCCACCTTGCTGTAGCTCTGGTCCCTTAGGGATCCTCTTTTCCTTTCTCTTTCAGCTCAAAGCTCACACAGTCCAAAATGGCTGCTACACACACACTCTGCTCCTTCTTCACACTCTGTTGCTTTTCATCCCACCCCTGCCAAACAGGGTCTCCATGTCACTACTCCAGGGGCATACAGCCTATCCCTTTGTCTGCCAACCTTGCAACAGTGGCCTTTTATAAAATGTCATTTTATAAAAAAAAAAAAAAAACTACTTATTTACAGAAACAGGTACATTCACCACCAGTGTCGGACTGGGGTGTCTAGGGCCCACCATTGGAATTATTTCTAGGGGCCCACCATCAGGATCCCTGCAAACCAGCGATACCAAGACAGGGTAGAAAGCCAAAAGTGCGCTGAATTCAGTGTACTATTGGCTTTCACGTTCTGTGCCGGTACCGTAGATCTTCATCGTCAGAAGTGCGTTATGACAGTCAGTCAGGAACGCCCTTCCTCACGGTAGCGTCTATAGCGCTGTACTGTGAAAGGGGTCGTTGCTTACCAGCCAGCGATGACGCTGAGCGCCTATAGTGCTCTCACAGTACAGGGCTATAGGCGCTGCTGTGAGGAAGGAGCGTTCCGGACTGACTGTCTGAAACACCTTTCTGACAGTGAAGAGCTACGGACTGATAGCTCCTCACCGGGGGCATAGAATGGGAAAGCTGAAAGTGCGCTGAAATCATCACACTGTCAGCTCTCTAGCAGTGTATTAAACCGCACCTGCCCCAGGAGGTGAGAACTCCTCTTTACCATCTCAATATACTGTACATCACACTACAGTATAAGGATAAGGCCTAACACAGCGTCCCACAGCAAAAAAACACTGCGGGAAAACCCCCGGCGCCGACACATCTGTTTTTCCTGCAGTGCTTTTTGCAAAACTCCACAGAGGTTTCCGTTTCCGCGCTCGTTTTGTACACGACACAGGACTGGGAGCAGAAAGCTTCATCCACTGTATAGTTGCCTGGCAGATTCACTGCAGCTCAGTACCCACTGACTTCAATAAGTGCCGAGATGCAGAGAAGGTGCCGGCTGATATACAGTGGACAGAGCTTTCTGCTTCTGGCCCCGTATTGTGTACAGGACTGGTACCAGAAGTGGCTCCATACAGCTGATCGGTCTGAGGGCTGGGTGTGGGCCCCCTACAGATCAGGCATTTATAGCCTATCCTGACGATAAACCATAGAAAATTATGCCTGGACAACCCCTTTAATTTTCCCCCCAAATGACCCACACTTTAAAGAGGTTGTCCAGCATAATTTTTTTTTTTTGGTTTATAATTAGTTCTGGGAGGTGAAAAACAAAGTACACATAAAAAAACCCCCAATCATCTGTTCCCAGTGCTCCGCTCCTGCAATTCTGCTGCTAGTTACATGCCGGACTGGACCGCACTGGGAGACACTGAGACAGGCAGACTTCCCCCTGCACACTCCGATCGGCAGTGTGCTTAAAAAAATAGAAAGTGTTTTTAAGGGCTCGTTCACATCTGCGCCCGGGGTCTCCGCCCTGCAGGCATTTTTCAAACCCATTCAAATGAAGTGTGCGTCCGTAAGCTCCTGTGAGCGTTTTGTGCTCACCGCGGCAAAACGTTTTTTTTTTTTAACCAGACACAGAGTCGGACATGCAGGACTTTGTGTCTGGTTTTAAAAAAAAAAACGGTTTTGCCGCAGAGAGCATAAAACACTCACCGGCGATGGAAACCTCAGAATGGAGACCAGACGCTGCACACAGTATTATCCCCCAGAGCGGCCCCTGCACACAGTATTATGCGCCATAGTAGCCCCTGCACACAGTATTATGCCCCATAGTGGCCCCTGCACACAGTATTATGTCCCTCAGTGGCCTCTGTACACAGTATTATGCGCCATAGTAGCCCCTGCACACAGTATTATGTCCCTCAGTGGCCTCTGTACACAGTATTATACCCCACAGTGGCCCCTTCACACAGTATTATGCGCCATAGTGGCCCCTGCACACAGTATTATGCATCACAGTGGACTTCCCGAAAAGTGAAAATGTGAATCGGGCCTAATACATATAACATACATTTACACACATACCTTCATATACATACACACACACACACACACACACACACACCATTCTACAAATATACAGGACTCACACAGTATATCAGACACTTTACACAAATATACACACATTAAATATACATATTTTACCCCAAAAATGTACTTATCCCACAGAATGGCCCCTGCACATAGTATTATCCCCCATAGTGGACCCTGCACACAGTATTATGCCCCATAGTGGCCCCTGCACACAGTATTATACCCCACAGTGGCCCCTGCACACAGTATTATGTCCCATAGTGGCCCCTGCACACAGTATTATCCCCATTAGTGGCCCCTACACACAGTATTATCCCCCATAGTGGCCCCTCCACACAGTATTATGCCCCATAGTGGCCCCTGCACACAGTATTATCCCCATTAGTGTCCCCTGCATACAGTATTATGTCCCATAGTGGCCCCTGCACACAGTATTATACCCCACAGTGGCCCCCTGCACACAGTATTATCCCCCATAGTGGCCCCTGCACACAGTAGTATTCCCCATAGTGGCCCCTGCACACAGTATTATGTCCCATAGTGGCCCCTGCACACAGTATTATACCCCACAGTGGCCCCTGTACACAGTATTATACCCCACAGTGGCCCCCTGCACACAGTATTATCCCCCATAGTGGCCCCTCCACACAGTATTATGCCCCATAGTGGCCCCTGCACACAATATTATCCCCATTAGTGTCCCCTGCATACAGTATTATGTCCCATAGTGGCCCCTGCACACAGTATTATACCCCACAGTGGCCCCCTGCACACAGTATTATCCCCCATAGTGGCCCCTGCACACAGTATTATGTCCCATAGTGGCCCCTGCACACAGTATTATGTCCCATAGTGGCCCCTGCACACAGTATTATACCCCACAGTGGCCCCTGTACACAGTATTATACCCCACAGTGGCCCCCTGCACACAGTATTATCCCCCATAGTGGCCCCTCCACACAGTATTATTCCCCATAGTGGTCCCTGCACACAGTATTATCCCCATTAGTGTCCCCTGCATACAGTATTATGTCCCATAGTGGCCCCTGCACACAGTATTATGTCCCATAGTGGCCCCTGCACACAGTATTATACCCCACAGTGGCCCCTGTACACAGTATTATACCCCACAGTGGCCCCCTGCACACAGTATTATCCCCCATAGTGGCCCCTCCACACAGTATTATTCCCCATAGTGGCCCCTGCACACAGTATTATCCCCATTAGTGTCCCCTGCATACAGTATTATGTCCCATAGTGGCCCCTGCACACAGTATTATGTCCCATAGTGGCCCCTGCACACAGTATTATCTCTATTAGTGTCCCCTGCATACAGTATTATGTCCCATAGTGGCCCCTGCACACAGTATTATACCCCATAGTGGCCCCTGCACACAGTATTATGCCCCATAGTGGCCCTTGCACACAGTATTATCCCCCACAGTGGCCCCTGCACACAGTAGTATTCCCCATAGTGGCCCCTGCACACAGTATTATGTCCCATAGTGGCCCCTGCACACAGTATTATGCCCCATAGTGGCCCCTGCACACAGTATTATCTCCATTAGTGTCCCCTGCATACAGTATTATGTCCCATAGTGGCCCCTGCACACAGTATTATGTCCCACAGTGGCCCCTGCATACAGTATTATGTCCCATAGTGGCCCTTGCACACAGTATTATCCCCCACAGTGGCCCCTGCACACAGTATTATACCCCATAGTGGCCCCTGCACACAGTATTATCCCCCACAGTGGCTCCTGCACACAGTATTATACCCCATAGTGGCCCCTGCACACAGTATTATGTCCCTCAGTGGCCCCTGCACACAGTATTATACCCCATAGTAGCCCCTGCACACAGTATAATGTCCCATAGTGGCCCTTGCACACAGTATTATCCCCCACAGTGGCCCCTGCACACAGTAGTATGCCCCATAGTGGCCCCTGCACACAGTAGTATGCCCCACAGTGGCCCCTGCACACAGTATTATGTCCCATAGTGGCCCCTGCACACAGTATTATCTCCATTAGTGTCCCCTGCATATAGTATTATGTCCCATAGTGGCCCCTGCACACTGTATTATTCTCCACAGTGGACTTCCCGAAAAGGGAAGATGTGAACCAGGCCTAATACATATAACATACATTTACACACACACACACACACACACACACACACACACACACACACACACACACACACACACACCTATCTACAAATATACAGGATTCACACAGTATATACACATATTAAATATACATATTTTACTCAAAAAATGTACTTACATTTGGCTGTGTCCTGTCTGGCTGTGGTGAAAGCTCTTCATTTACAGCAGCCGGCAGACGTCCCCCTGCACACTCCGATCTGTGTGGGGGAGGGGCAGCACAGCTCCTGCTAGTGACGGCAGTGTACAGTGCAGGGAGCAGAGACGCACACTCGCACTGATTGCTACAGGGGCCCATTTTGGCACGGTCAGGATCCCGATCGGGCCCCTGAAGATCCCGATCGGGCCCCTGACAAGTGCATTTAGCTAAAACTAATAGTCAGGCTCGGGGGCCCACCGGGGGATTTCCCGGTGCTCCGGCGGGCCAGTCCGACCCTGTTCACCACACAAGGACTGTTTCACTATCTTACACTAGTGCCTAGAAAGCCCATTTGGCCACCAGGTGCTAACTGCTTCACTTTATCTTTTTGGACTTGCAGACAGTTTTAATTGCAGGACATTTGGGGTAACTGTGCAAATAAAATTGTCTGTATAGGCTGCTCTGCTTCTCACATACCCCCAGTATTACTCTTGCTGCTGAATTCTCCATCGCCAGGCTGATTTTGGTTGCACCTGTGTAACTTCACCCCCTTTGAGTCTGCCCTGCCCCTCCTTGAGAGCTGCCATGTTGGGATATTATTATGAGACCTGATACCAAGGGGGTGAAGCTACAAAAGAGACACCTGGCAATGGAGGAATCCACTGTCCTGAGTACCTATTGCTGGCAGCATGTGGGAATCAGACTATAGTCCCCAGTGGTAGCTATCACAGACTGGAGAGAGTAGTTTGCTGCATCTGTGTGGAGATAATGAAGGTGCTGCTGTGAGATCAGGGGTGAGGCACTGCTGTGGCATTTTATACTGTCATGTCTCTTCACTCCTTATTGTCTCCTGCTGGTGCCCTGATCCCCTCAAAGAACCCTACTGGTGCACCTGTTGGTGCCTACAGGGGGGGTTGTGAAAGGGGTGTACCAACAGTGATCTCTGAGGGAATAGTGGGGCGTCTACAGAGAAATCTGAGAAAGGGGGGCACCAGCAGGAGGCATTGAGGAGTGAGGTGAAATGAAAATTGAACCTTCTCCTGTTAAAGGGGTCATCTGGCCCCAAATGGATTTTTCATACTGGTGACCTATCCACAGTATGTGATCTGTGGGGTCCAACGCCAATATCAGCTATCAGTGCTGGAAGCTGCTGTAGTGGATGTAGAGCTGTTATGATCAGCAGGTTATCTAAAAAAATAATAAATAAACAATAACCTGCGGATCCCAACTGGGCTCTGAACCGCAGAGCTACCCTGGTGTGAACAGACTACACAACCATTTGGGTAATTCTCTGTTAACTTCACAGAGAAAGCTCTTGTAGTACAGAGCAGCCGCTAAGGAAATTAGATTCTACCTAAGACATCTATGCTGGACTCTCCACGACTGCCCTCAGTTACTACACTAGGCAGCACCTAACAGCTGCTACCTGCTTATAGCCTTACAGCTAGATACACCTGCAGTAAAGGGAAAAATTGGGGAAGGGAGACCCACTTCCACAAACATAAAAGACAACACAAAACACAGTTGCTGCAGGTTAACACAGATCAGATAAGAGTACAGCTAACATGGCAGTGCTGTACACACATAAATGATTTCAGAAATGAGGCTAGGGCAGCGGGCTGATAAACTAGTCTCCTTAAATGGAGGAAGGACCGTCCCAATCAGCCAGCCCAGCTGCCTAAGTCGAGCGCTCATGGGCTGACACACTGTCAGTCAACAGTAGGGTTGAGCCGATCTTGACTTTTCAGGATCGATTTTGAAATCCGATTTCCGATCATTTTTCATTCGAACCCGATCTCGATCCCAATTCCGATCCCGATGCAAGTCAATGGGATTTTTTTTACTAATCAGAGATCTGATTTTAAAAGCAATCCTATTCACTATACAGCATGGAATCTAACAATTGAACGCTTTAATTGTTAGAAGCCACACTGTGTAGTGAATTTTTTTAATCACTAAGTAGCCAGAGGATTTATTTTTAATCCTCTGGCTACTTAGTCCCCCCCTGGTGTCCACTTACCTGAAGAGATAGCTTGTCCGGTGCTCGGTGTTCTCGATCTTCTTTGCCTCGCTGACCCCACCTCCCAGGTTAGTGTTTAAAGAGCTAGGAAGGCGGTGCTTGTAGCTTAGGAGAGTGTGGGCGGGAACAGGGCGGGGAGCCGTGATGTCTCCCCTCCCAGTACCCGCCCACACTCTCCTAACCTGCCCACACTCTCCTAACCTGGGAGGCAGGGGACTGCGAGGCGAAGAAGAACGAGAAGACCGGGCAACGGATCAGCCATCTCTTCAGGTAAGTAGCTACTAGAGATGTTAGCTAGTCTCCCATTAGAATGAATGGGAGACTAGCTAGCAAAGCATTGTGGGAAATGATCACCGATCTCGATCCTACCTAAAAAGACCGTGTTCGGGATTCCGATCGCGATCGTGAATTTTTCTCGATCGCTGATCAGAATCCGTTTTTTTCCAAACACGATCGCTCAACCCTAGTCAACATGCTTTGTTACCATGTTTGGAGTACTTTACGCCAATATTTGCACCAATAAAGCCCTCATGATTCCTTCTTTTCTAGACAAAAATGGGTACATGATAAATAACTCCCAATGTGTCCATTCACATATCCATTTGTTTGTCGAACCGTTTTTCACGGCCATCAAAATAACTGACATTTACTATTTCTTGCCATTTTGACGGCCAAATTAAGTCAATTCCAGTCTATAAGGTTTTAGTGGACATGAAACATTGTTCATCGACGAGACCAATGAAGATTATCGTTTTTCTTAACTAACAGTTAAAAACTAGAGATGAGCGAACAGTAAAATGTTCGAGGTTCGATATTCGTTTCGAGTAGCCCCTCAATATTCGACTACTCGAATCGAATATCGAACCCTATTATAGTCTATGGGGGGGAAATGCTCGTTTCAGGGGTAGGCAACATTCAATCAAATTATACTTACCAAGTCCACGAGTGAGGGTCGGGCTGGATCCTCCGAGAAGTCTTCTCCATGCAGCGTCCCCGCGGCATCTTCCGGCTCTGAATTCACTCTGCCAGGCAATGGGCCTGGGCAGAGCCGACTGCGCATGTCCGCACTACAAGCGGGCATGCGCAGTCAGCTCTGCCCAGGCCCGATGCATGGCAGAGTGAATTCAGAGCCGGAAGACGTCACGGGGAAGCTGCACGGAGAAGATTTCTAAAGGTAGGAGAAGAACCAACGTTGATTGGCGTATAGCATTCGGCCAATCAATGCTGGTTCTGCATCGAACTTTTACATTCGAACAGCGAGTGGTACTCGATCGAGTACGAGTATTTCGAATACCGTAGTATTCGATGGAATACCTACTAAATCGAATACTACTCACACATCTCTATTAAAAACTGATGCAAAACTGAGGACATTTGGCCATCAAAAACCAAAAAACAGAATGGAATGGATACTAAACTGATGTGAAATGTTAGATCCGTCAAAAATGTCACTGTAGTGTGCAAGAGACTTAATAAAAACAATGGTGCGTGCGTTCCTCTACGCTTTATTGAAAAATCCAGTAAATTATGACAATTCCATGACAATGTTGCCGCTTTCATCATTGTCTAAAGGTGTAAACAATCCTATGATACATTACGATACATTACAATCACTTGACACAAATTACCACTAATAATAACTGACAACAATTTTAATAAATGATGTATTTTTGCTTAGTTGCATTAGCATTATTCAATATTAATTCCCCAGAAGCAAAAATGTTTGACTCACAAGTACCCTTAAGAATTAATGTATTCCAAGAGCCCTGCAGTGCCAATGAATTGATGCGCGCAGGGCTCTGAGCCTGGTAAATTTGTACTTATCTAAAGTTACAACAGATGAGATTCATTAACTGATATCCTTTAGTAACACGGTGTCGAATGGCTTAATTTCTGGAAAAAATGTAATCAAGCAGTTTTGTACTCCGGGTGCTCGATGCTGCAGGGACCAAAAATTATTGTGACTTGGCACAATGCTCAGATCTGTGCGGATCTGTATTCCTATGAGATTTTGTACGTGTTGGAATTCAACAGGGAAACTGTTACATAAACCAGATAAAATGAAATTTAATATTTGCATGCAGAGAAATATTTACTAGTATGTAACATTTATGGTTAATAACGAAACAGAATAGTTTGGATTTATTGAAAGAAATGCTAAGTCTATGGAGAGATCTGGAACGTCTTACGGGGTGATCCCTGGCTCTAATTTAACTGTCCCTGGGCCATTGACTTGAATGTCATCTGAAACGTAATTGTCACTTACAAAGCTTACTAGTATTAGCGAATATTTAGAGAATGTAATTACTAAATGATTAGTCAAGTGATGACTCATTAACTTCAGTGGGACTTAAAGGAAAATTATAGGTAAAATAAAAGCTTTACTACGGTGAATGAGCACTGTGTAAAAGTCACACACCCTCCCACGTAGAGACAGCATACATGCAGCTTCAAGTATTACGAAAAGTGCCATGGACAAATGTTCCTTCTCTCTCCCCATTTCCTGACGCTTCTGATAAGGTCTTTTGTAGCTTTTTCCTTCTATGCATACCTCCCAACCTCCCCAGATTCAGTGGGACAGTCCTTGATTCCAGGTCCTGTCCAACTGTCCCTGTCAGTGGGAGGTATGGCAACTCATCTGCATCTAGTAACCACTCCCTGCTTCACCATTCGGCCCCTGTCTCTGAGGTGTCTTGGGAGCAGTTGGGTGATCTGGTGGCATCACTTATATCACTCCTTCTGCTCCCTTAAGGCTCCGTGAGGAAAGACAGTGGAGAACAGCAGGGCAACTGGGTGAGATGAGTACTAGATTTTTTTTTTTTGATTGATTGATTGATTATACTGTAGGGGTAACTGGATGGGAACAGTATACTGTGGGGGCAACTGGAAAGTGTTGTATACTGTGGGGGCAAGTGAAGTGGGCTGTGTACTGTGGGGCAACTGGAGGGAGACTATAGTGTGGGACAAGTGGAAGGAGCTGTGTATTGTGGGGCAACTGCAGTGGATTGCATACTGTGTGAGAAACTGGAGGGAGACTATATACTGTGGGGGCAACTGTAAGGGGACTGTATACAGGGGCAACTGGAGGGGGGACCATATGATGTGGTGGCAACTAGAGGGAGACTGGGTACTGTGAAGATAATTGGAGGGAGACTATATACTGGGGGGCAACTGAAGGGGGGACTGTATACTTGGGGCAACTGGAGGGGGACTGTATACTGGGGAAAACTGGATGGGGGACTATATGATGTGGTGGCATCATGTACTGTGAGGTCAACTGGAGGGGGCCTGTAAAGTTTGGGTTCAATTGGAAGGGGACATTATAATGTGGGGGCATACCATAGGGTCGTTATACTGTATACAGAGATGGGAATATGTGGAGCCAGTGGAAGTGAGTGGGGCTGGAAGTGGGTCTTACTATATCTGATTTGTTGTGGTGCACATAGTCCATCCCACATTCTGTCTCTCTTTTAGTCATTTGAAGGTTGGGAGTTATGTAGTTGTGTGAAGGTCACACTGGACCACTGGCATGAGCTAGTTATATTCTAGGCTAACAAATGATTCAGAATCAAAGGGCAGATTTACTACTGTGGATGCAACTACACCTTAGTGTCCAGTGTGCCAAAATGTGATGCAGTTTGGAAGGTTTTGGTGCATTTTAGAAAAAGCAAGAAAAGGTATATCCAGCATGTTGGAGTGTTCCAGTTAAAACATAACCTTTAATATTAAATCCACATAGTCCATAAAAAATCTTTCACAATACACCAAGCATATATGAAAAAATGAAGTTCACAAAGACATACCAACTGACGACACTAATGAAACATACTGGCCCGCTGACCATGTTTCGTTAGTGTCCTCAGTTGGTATGTCTTTTTGAACTTCATTTTTTCATACATGCTCGGTGTCTTGTGAAAGAATTTTTATGGACTATGTGGATTTAATATTAAAGGTTATGTTTTAACTGGAACACTCCAACGTGCTGGATATACCTTTTCTTGCTTTTTCTATGGTCGTGTCCTTGCCCGGTGGACGATATCCGTGCATTTGGAGATCCATTCTACAAGTTTGAGCATTTGGCTGTGGACTGCTTTATGTGTATTTGGTGCATTTTGGCTTTTCTAGTTTAAGATCAAATTTTATGACTTGCTTTAAAACGGGCCTGAGTTTTGATTTTACAGGTTTGGTTTTACAGAGAATGGCTCTGGTTTTAGAGGGCCATACTGATCCAAGTTGTACAAAAATTTAGAAGCAACATCATAGCCCAAAGTAACAGAGTATTGTAGATGTTAGAATTGCTTACACTAGACAGACTAAATATGCCCCAGATTTATCACCGAGCGGCGTCAGCCATCAGCATCAGTGGAAAAGCTGGCACACTATAATACTGCCTAACTGTTAGTAAATATGGACCTTTAACCCCTTAGCGACCTTTGACGTACTATTACGTCATGGACGCGAGGTACTTTGCGCACCATGAAGTAATAGTACGTCATGGTGATTCCGCCCGCTCACTAGCTGAGCGGGCGGAATCGGAACTGGGTGATGGCTGTTACTGACAGCTATCACCCTTTTCCATAACCTCCGGTCAGTACTTTTACCGATCGGAGGTTTTAACCCTTTGATTGCGATGGTCAAACATGACCACCGCAAACAAAGGGTGCCGCGATCTCTCCCCCCCCCCCCCCCCCCCGCCGGCACCCCCCGCGGCGAGATCGGGGGGTGCCGGTATCTGTAATATGTAGTCTGGGGTCTGGTTAGTGACCCCAGACAGCCCTGAGCACTCACTTACCTGGTGATGCTCCCGGCGTCTTCTGGAAGTGAGTCTGTGCCGTCCGCACAGCTCACTTCCTGTTTCTAGAGTGAGACACGTGCAGGCTGTCACTGCAGCCTGTGTCTCAGTCTATAGTAGAGAATCAGTGATGCAATCATCACTGATCCATGTGTCCCATAGGGACACAAGAACAAGTAAAAAAAAAGTGTAAAAAAAAAAAATAAAGTATTTGAAAACAATTAATAAAGTTATAAAGTCCCAAAAATCCCTTTTTTCTATAAAAAATGAATTGTGTAAAAAAAACACAAAAAATTAATAAAAACAATACATATTTGGTATTGTCGCGTCCGTAACAAACTGTACAACAAAACTGAAACAATATTTAATGTACACAGTGAACGGCGGTAAAAAATAACGGAAAAAACCCGCCGGAAGTAGTGATTTTTCGCCATCTCACCTTACAAAATGTGCTATAAAAAGTGATCAAAAAGTCATATGCACCCCAAAATAGTACCAATAAAATGCACAGGTTGTCCCGCAAAAAATAAGCCCTCAACCAACACTGTCAAGCGAAAAATAAAAATGTTACGCCTCTCAGAAGATGGCGATGCAAAAATCACTGATTTATGTCCCCAAATGTGTTTTTGTTCTGCAGACTTAGTATCGCATAAAAAAATACTATAAATGAGGTATCGCCGTAACCGTACCGACCCGCAGAATAGAGGTCACATGTTACTTATACTGTACGCTGCATGGCGAAAAATGTAAAACTCAATACCAGAATTGATTTTTTTCTCATTTAAATCCAGCAAAATAAACTCAATACCAGAATTGATTTTTTTCTCTTTTAAATCCAGCAAAAAAAGAGTTAATAAAATGTAATCAGTAAGTTTTAGGCACCCCAAGATGGTGTCATTACAAAATACATCGCATCCCGCAAATAACAAGCCCTTATATGGCCACGTCAGCAGAAAAATAAAGAAAATATAGCCTCTACCAATGTGAAGACAAAATCACGCAAAATCGCCAAATCATTAGAACACAACTGGGTGCGGCAGGCAGGGAATGTATAAGCTGTGCAAGCGAATATCAGGGGACACCCCATATTTACAGTTTATGAGGGAAAATATACCAGAAGTGACCCCCAAAGTGACCCCAGTGTGACTTCCCCAATTATAGGAGCTACTGGGGGTACAGTAGGGAATTTAGTGTCTGCAATGTCCTCCGCACCGCTTATACATTCCCTCTTCGCCATCCGCTGTGCAGTCACGTCCGGGATACTAATACTCACTACACCCCCTGATAAATTCTTTTAGGGGTGCAGTTTTCAAACTGCGCTCACTCCTTTGGGGAATCCACTTTTCTGGTACCTTACAGGCTCTACAAACATGACATGGCGTCTAGATACCAAACATCTGAATCTGTGCTCCAAAAGCCGCATCGCGCTCCTTCCCTTCTGCCCCCAAACTGCAGTTTATGCCACATGTATGCCACATGTATGACACTGGTGTAACCGGGGTAATGTCATATGTGAGTATAAACTGATATTAGGGCACATATATGACACTGGTGTACCCGGGATAACATATGTAATGTCATATGTGGGTATAAACTGATATTAGGGCCCAGCCAGACACAGAAGGGAAGAAGGTTATTTGGTTTTTGGAGCACAGACTTAGACGGTTTGGTTTTTGGATGCCATGGCACTTTTGCAGAGACTCTAAAATTTCCCCTACAAAATGGGGTCACTTCTTGGGGAATTCCAGTTTACTGGCACCTCCAGGGCTCTGCAAAAACAACATGGCACCCAGAAAGTCCCTCTAAATCTGTACCCCAAAAGCTAAAAAGCGCAGTGCTCCTTCCCTTCTGAGCCCTGCTGTGCGCCCAAGCAGCAGTTTATACCCACATATATAATTTTTTTGCCCCTCGGGAAGGCCCACTTAATAGTTTTAGGAGTGCAGGTCTCTGACAACACAAAGTGGGTGCAATGCATTGGATACCAAAATGGCATATTTCTTTAAAAATTTCAATTTTTGGGAAGCATTTTTAGTCTCAAAATCATAATACCACTTGATACATTCCTTGACGGGTTTAGTTTCTAAAATGGGGTCACTTTTGAGGGGTTTCTATTTTATTGATACTTTAGGGGCTCAGCAAATGCGACATGGCACCTCAAAACTATTCCAGCAATATATGCCCTCCAAAATCCAAATAGCGCTCTTTCCATTCTGAGCCCCAACATGTACCCATACAGCAGATTATGATCCCATATGGGGTATTGCCGTGTTCAGGGGAAATTGTGTAACAAACTGTGGGGTTTCTTAATTCTCTAACTACTTGCAAAAATTAAAAATATGGCGCTAAATGGACGATTTATTGGAAAAAAAGTAATTTTTCATTTTCACATCTCAATGGAAAAAAAATCTGTGAAACACCTGTAGGGTCCAAGTGCTCACTAAACCCCTTGATAAATTCCTTGAGGGGTCTATTTTTCAAAATGGGGTCGTTTTGGGGGGGGGGGGGGGGTTCCACTGTTCTAGCACTTCAGGGGCTCTCCAAATGCAACATGGTGCCTGAAACAGATTTCAGCTAAATTTGCCCTCCAAAATCCCAATAGCGATCCTTCAGCTCTGGACTTTACAGTGTGCCCATACATCACTTTACATCCACATGTGGGGCATTTCTGTAGTTGGGGCAAAGTGCTTGACAATTTGTGGGGTGCATTTTCTTTTTTAACCCCTTGTGGAAATGCATAATTTGGGGTTAAAGCTACATTTTATAGCAAAAAATGTCACTTTTCCTTTTGTTGGGCCAATTCTGTTACACTCCTGTAGGGTCAAAGGGCTCACTAAACCCCTTGGTAAATTCCTTGAGGGGTATAGTTTCCAAAATGTGGTGACATTTTGGGGGTTTCCACTGTTTTGGCACATTGGGGGCTCTGCAAAAGGGACATGGTGCCTGAAAAGTATTCTAGTAAAATCTGGCCTACAAAATCCAATTAGCGCTCTATCCGTTCTGAGAGCGACCGTGTGCCCGTACATTAGGGTACCAGCACATATGGGGTATTGTCGTGTTCAGGAGAAATTGTGTAACAAAATGTGGGGTGCAGTTTCTCCTTTAACCCTTTGTGAAGATGAAAAATTTGGGGCTACAGTGACATTTTATTATAAAAAAAGTAATTTTTCATTTTCACATCTCAATGATAAAAAAATCTGTGAAACACCTGTAGGGTCCAAGTGCTCACTATACCCCTTGATAAATTCCTTGAGGGGCCTAGTTTCCAAAATGGGGTGACATTTTGGGGTTTTCCACTGTTTTGGCACCTTGGGGGCTTTGCAATCGGGGCATGGCGCCTGAAAAATATTCTAGCAAAATCTGGCCTACAAAATCCAATTAGTGCTCCATCTGTTCTGAGAGCGACCGTGTGCCCGTACATTAGGGTACCAGCACATATGGGGTATTGTCGTGTTCGGGAGAAATTGTGTAACAAAATGTGGGGTGCAGTTTCTCCTTTAAACTTTAGTAAATGTGTAAATTCTAGGGCTAAATGAATATATTAGTGACAGAAATTGAAAAATGTAAATTTGACCTCCATTTTGTTTTAATTGTTGTGAAATGCTGAAAGGGTTAAGAAACTTTCTAACTGCTGTTTTAGATTCTTTCAGGAGTGAAGTTTTTAGAATGGGGTGACTTTCGGGGGGTTTTATTAGAGAGGCCTTTCAAGTTCCCTTCAGAACTGAACTGGTCCCTTGAAAAATGTGTTTTGGAAATTTTCTTGAAAATTTGGAAAATTACTGCTTGACTTGTAAGCCTTATAATATCTGAAAAAAATGAAAGGGTGCTTAAAATTTGATTGCTACATAAATCAGAGACATGGTTAATTATATTTATGAAAAAATTCGGGTAGTATGACTTTCTATTTGAAAGGCTTGCAATTTCAAAGTTTGAAAACTGCATTTTTTTCAAAATTTTCACCAAATTTCCTATTTTTTCATAATTAAAGACAAAACATATCGACGAAAATTTACTACTGACATGAAGTACAATGTGTTACGAAAAAACAATCTCAGAATCACTTGTGTAAGTTAAAGCGTCTCAAAGTTATCGCCATTTAAAGTGGCACATGTCAGATTTGAAAAAAGAGGCCTGGTCCTTAAGTCACTTTTGGGCTGTGTCTCTAAGGGGTTAAGCACAAAACTGCCTTTGGAACCACGTTGGAGTGTACTGTGCTAGTATCTACCATGCATATCAACCTATCATAACTTATGGTACTCCTTTTACAGCGCTTTTCTCTCTGCGTTTTTCATGCGGAAACCTCGCGGACCTTATTATAGTCTATGGGGTTCGCAGGATTCCTTAGGGATCTGCTTTTTAATGAGGATTAGGTTACCATTCAGGGGATCCCCAAGCGGACCCCCAAATGGAAACCCATGTGCACATATGATCGGGGCCTTAGGCTAAATTCACATTTCCATTAATATAGACCGTTGCTCTCATTTGTCATAGGATGAGAGCAACAGAGCCCCCTCTGTCTGCATTCACTCCGCTGAAAAAAATAAATTAATTAAGGAATCTTTCTTCTGTCATGGTTGTTTACTTTTCAGACGGAAGAAAAAAATGTATCAACAAGAAGAAGATGCAAAACTCTTATTATAAATAAGAGATGGCTACCAACAAAAAGTCAATTCAAGAAAATGGGGAAAAAAAGTTGACTTTTCTTTATTGACACATCTGGTGCATCTTATTCTATTAGTGTTTGAAGATCTATCTATCTATCTATCTATCTATCTATCTATCTATCTATCTATCTATCTATCATCAGTCTGTCTATCACTCTATCTATAACTCTGTCTATTATCTCTCTATCTATCTATCTATATAACTATCTATAATCAGTCTGTCTATCACTCTATCTATAACTCTATCTGTCTATTATCTATCTATCTATCTATCTATCTATCTATCTATCTATCTATCTATCTATCGTATCTATCTATCTATCTATCTATCTATCATTCTATCTATCTCCTGTCTATCTATCTATCTATCTATCTATCTATCTATCTATCTATCTATCTATCTATCTATCTATCTATCTATCTATCGTATCTATCTATCTATCTATCTATCTATCTATCTATCTATCTATCTATCTATCATCTGTCTATCTCTGCTTGAGAAAAGTTTCTATAAGAAATGAAATGTTGTACTTGGCCATCTAATAAAGTCCTTCTATTTTTGCTATTTTTGGAGTGTTTGTGTTTTTTTTAGCTTTATCTATCATCTAACTATCTATCTGGCCTTTCAATTAATCTGAATATAAGGCCGATATCCATCAGGGATAAACAAACCCGCCACCACTTCTCTGTAAACCACTTAGTTGGATAATATTTTCCATGTACACTTTCAGCCACCCGCACATTTTGATTTGCTTGTGACAAGAACTTCATTTTATCCATAATGTACAGATAATATAGTCTTATCTAAAAATGTTTTACAGGTAACACTTTCAATGACAACAAATATTGTATTTGTTTTATTTCCGCTCACATTCTGTAATGTACATCACATAAGAATTGTCTGTGTCGGTTGCAGTCACTTTATTTGATGCGCTGCATGAATCTGTAGGACACTAATAAGGTTTAACTGTTGTGACAGGTCCACAAGTTGCTCCCACACAAGGGTTTGTATTAAGAGTATATTAAATCTTTCTCGAGCTGCGATGGGATCACGAGTGAAATGACTTTTCAGGGCCATGTAAAGCTGAAGAGCAGAGGATATTTCTGGTAAAAAGGCAGTTTCATGAGCGGAATTGATTGAATGTTTGTCAAATTATAGTACATGTTTTAAAAGAAGCCAAGGAATGCATAATGGCAGCGTGCCGCTCCCACGCGGGGTGATTCATCTGTCAGGTTATGATTTTGTGATTGTTGTGTCCGTAAGCATTTGAAAGATGTGATGTCTTTTCAGAAAGGAACAAGAACATGATGGCTTCTGAATTATCTAAAGTTTGAAGAGCTATTTCATTTCTATATTATCCTGGAATTGCTACATCTTAGAACACCAAGTAACAGGCAGATGAACTTCATGTTACTGCCCTATTGTTCTATTGTTACAGGCATTTATAGTGGAACAATTGTTCTAATGCGCAAATCATATTCTAATGGACGATTGTAAACTTCTATTTTATTTATATGCCTGGTGATACCCTAAGCTGTTTACAGCTTCTAAAATGGCATTTGATCCTTCTTATATTGACTAATGATTATAATAATATGCATATTTTTTTTATTAAAGGTACCGATGTGGCAAAGTTTAACATTGAAGTTAATGGATTACATAAACGATTCCAGCACACTGTACATACGCATTGTTATTTCAGTAAACTTTGCATAAATGAACAGTACAGGTGATGATAAGAAACTAAGACTAACCTAAGACTGACATCCTCTATTATCAGAACCTTTCATACTCATATATAAGACTTCTCCCGAGTTACACCACTTCTCTGGAATGCTCTATCCTGGATAATCAGATTAACTCCCAATTTCTACAGCTTCAAGCATAAACTAAAGACACTTATTTTTAGACAGGCCTATCACAATTCCTAATGTAAACCCTTAATTAGAATCCATAAAATGAACCCTCCTCTGTTCCCGCTCCCACATTACCCCATACGATATGGTGCCATTTCAGGCTAACATTATATGTCCAGGCACCATCCGCACATTAAAGGACACGACTGGTGATGGCTCATACAGTTTTATGTCTGTCTAATGACAGTAACCTCTTACAACATTGTCTGACCATTGTATAAGCAATGCCGCCCCTACTACCTCTTGTATCACCCCCTCTACCTCATAGATTGTAATTTTATGGTAACTATTTCTTAGTAATGTGTCTTTTTGTCTTTACTTGAACCCTCCAAATTGTACAGTGCTGCAGAATATATTGGCGCTATATAAATACAATGTATTATTATTAATAACATTGTAATATATCTTATCAGGGAAAATACTTTCTTCTCCACTTATCAGGCTGTTTCCCCTCTCCCCTTCCCTCTGCAAAACTGCCTTTCACTCTGACACTGGGTTCACACCTGCACTTGGATTTCTGTTTTTTGAGGACCCAAAAAACGGAAACGCAATCAATTTAAAAGGCAGTTATCTGTGAAAACCCACGGACGCCATAGACTGTAATGGAGTCCTCCAGGTTTCTGCTGAAAAAATGCAGAGAGAAAAGTCTTGAATGTAGGACAGTTCTCTCTGCATTTTTCAAGCAAAATAGGGGATGAAATCCCCAAATGGAAACCAAGTGCTGTTGTGAACCCAGCCTGAAAACCACTCATATGTTCACCTCAAGACAGACTGTAGGCCACATGACAGAATACTCATGTCTCTAACATTTATGGAGGAACGAGCAGGAAGTGCAGAAGGTAAGAAAGACACTGAGTAGAAGCTGGTGTGGTGCTCAGATCACTTTACTCACATCAGTACTTCTGTATATATGTTCTGCATAGTCTTGGGGCTGTTGTTGAATGGGGAGGATCCTCTGATTTGGCTATATATGTGTGTTATGGTGATATGCTAATAATAGAATCGATTTAACAGGTGTCCAATGGATGTACAATAGCAATTAGATTGTTGGGGTCTCCACTAAAGAAGAACTTGTTTGGATCAAACCAGACTTGACCCAAATTTACCAAAAGTGATCACATGGGTTGTGCTCACATCAGGACACTGGAACCTGTATCTACACAACACAAGGATGCCCAGGAGAGGTAAGAGAAGGAGAATATAAGTACATTATGTTTCTGCACCTCCACTTAAACTGAGCAGACTCTAGAGCCGTGATGGCGAACCTATGGCACTGGTGCCAGAGGTGGCACTCAAAGACCTCTCTGTGGGCACCCATCTGTGAAACAGATTGTACTGTGTGGTGGCCATTGCGGAGCAGATTGTACTGTGTGGTGGCCACTGCGGAGCAGATTGTACTGTGTGGGGACCACTGCAGAGCAGATTGTATTGTGTGGGGACCACTGCGGAGCAGATTGTACTGTGTGGTGGCCACTGTGGAGCAGATTGTACTGTGTGGGGACCACTGCAGAGCAGATTGTATTGTGTGGTGGCCACTGCGGAGCAGATTGTACTGTGTGGTGGCCACTGTGGAGCAGATTGTACTGTGTGGGGGCCACTGTGGAGAAGATTGTACTGTGTGGGGGCCACTGTGGAGAAGATTGTACTGTGTGGGGACCACTGTGCAGCAGATTATACTGTGTGGGGGCCACTGTGGAGCAGATTGTACTGTGTGGGGACCACTGCAGAGCAGATTGTACTGTGTGGTGGCGACTGTGAAGCAGATTGGACTGAGTGGGGCCACTGTAGCGCAGACTGTACTGTGTGGGGGTCACTGTGGAGCAGATTAGACTGAGTGGGAACCCTTTACTATTTATATTACACAGTATCTGTTTTATAGCACACATGTGATATTATTACAGGTCATAATAACATTGCACAGTCCTATAAAACATCTGTACTATGTAAATAGTGAATATTAAGTTTTCAAAATTATACCAAATACAGTACAAAGTTGTTTGTATAATTGAAAGCTCTGTAAAGCCCCATTCACATGACCGTATTCCATAATTAACCAGGTCCATAATTGTCCACAATTGTGGAACCGCATAGTATTAAGGTTAAATTGCCGTGTTGGCACTTTGTGATAATTTAGTGGGTTCTGGGTTGCAGTTTGGGCACTCGGTCTCTAAAAGGTTCGCCATCACTGCTCTAGAGTATAATAATAAAATTTCCAAAGCAAATATTTCGACTGAACCACCCAAAGAAAGGGGAAAAAAAGAATTTTCAAAGGCTTGCCCTTCTCTATTCCCCACTGATTGTTGAATCAGGGAACCACAACACCCCATCCTCCATGTTTATAAAGTGTTGGCCAAAAGTATTGGCACCCCTGCAATTCTGTCAGATAATACTCATGTTCTTCCAGAGAATGATTGCAAGCACAAACTCTTTGGTATTAATATCTTCATTTATTTTGCTTGCAATGAAAAACCACAAAAGAGAATGAAAAAAAAGTCAAATCATTGATCATTTTACACAAAACTCCAAAAATGGGCCGGACAAAAGTATTGGCCCCCCAGCCTAATACTTAGTAGCACAACCTTTAGACAAAATAACTGTGAACAACCACTTCCGGTAACCATCAATGAGTTTCTTACAATGCTCTGCTGGAATTTTAGACCATTCTTCTTTGGCAAACTGCTCCAGGTCCCTGAGATGTGAAGGGGGCCTTCTCCAAACTGCCATTTTGAGATCTCTCCACAGGTGTTCTATGGGATTCAGGTCTGGACTCATTGCTGGCCACTTTAGAAGTCTCCAGTGCTTTCTCTCAAACCATTTTCTAGTGCTTTTTGAAGTGTGTTTTGGGTCATTGTCCTGCTGGAAGACCCATGACCTCTGAGGGAGACCCAGCTTTCTCACACTGGGCCCTACATTATGCTGCAAAATGTGTTGGTAGTCTTCAGACTTCATAATGCCATGCACACAGTCAAGCAATCCAGTGCCAGAGGCAGCAAAGCAACCCCAAAACATCAGGGAACCTCCACCATGTTTGACTGTAGGGACCGTGTTCTTTTCTTTGACGACCTCTTTTTTTCCCTGTAAACTCTATGTTGATGCCTTTTCTCAGGTAAGTTTTGGCAAACTCCAGCCTGGCTTTTTTATGTCTCTGGGTAAGAAGTGGGGTCTTCCTGGGTATCCTACCATATAGTCCCTTTTCATTCAGACGCCGACGGATAGTACGGGTTGACACTGTTGTACCCTCGGACTACAGGGCAGCTTGAACTTGTTTGGATGTTAGTCGAGGTTCTTTATCCACCATCCGCACAATCTTGCGTTGACATCTCTCATCAATTTTTCTTTTCCGTCCACATCTAGGGAGGTTAGCCACAGTGCCATGGGCTTTAAACTTCTTGATGACACTGCGCACGGTAGACACAGGAACATTCAGGTCTTTGGAGATGGACTTGTAGCCTTGAGATTGCTCATGCTTCCTCACAATTTTGCTTCTCAAGTCCTCAGACAGTTCTTTGGTCTTTTTTCTTTTCTCAATGCTCAATGTGGTACACACAAGACCACAGGACAGAGGTTGAGTCAACTTTAATCCATTTTAACTGGTTGCAAGTGTGATCACATGATTTTTCAAACAGTGACAATACTTTTGTCCACCCCATTTTTTATGTTTGGTGTTGAATTATATCCAATTTGGCTTTTTGACAATTCTTTATGTGGTTTTCCATTGAAGACAAATTAAATGAAGATAATAATACCAAAGAATTTGTGATTGCAATCATTTTCTGGAAGAAAATGAGTATTATCTGACAGAATTGCAGGGGTGCCAATACTTTTTGCCAATACTGTAGCTAAATGGCAGCAGAAAGGAGCTTAAATGGAGTATTGGCAAAGTATTAGACCAATATATTTTGAATGCCCCTTTAGCTGTTATATTGTTATATTATATTGTTAGTTTCATCTGTATAATTGGTTGTATGAATCATATAACTCTGTTATTGCTTCATTATATAGAAACTCATATTTTGTAAATTAATCCCCCACTGGAGCCATAAATGCTTTGTTTATTATATTTAACAAGCAAAAAGAACATTAGTTTATCCCCCAAAGTAAAATGAAACACTCTGCAAACCATAAACTGGGTTGACTTCTAGCAAAAAACTTCACCTAATGGCGGGTAATGCGGTCCCAGAGATCAAGATCTGATATTTTACAGATCATTCAATATAGAAATTAAGGATGTACAAATTATAGGTAGTCAGTAAAATATCTGATAATCATCTAATGGGATTTTATTTCATGACAAAATCCAATTTTCCAAGTCTCGGTGACTTTTTTTAAATTTTGATCTAAATGTTTAAATTAAAAGGATTCTGTATTAGAGATGTGACCATGAGCAGAAAGAGACAGTCAAAGGTGGAAGTCAACTTCAGCTTTGTGCTCCAGGTTTGCTAACAGGTAGTGGTCACTAAAGTGGAGTGCAAAACTTAGTCTGGTGCTGAGTGAGTCAATAGAAATGTATAAGACTCTGGCTACTACCTGGCTCAGTTTAAAACTATGGTTCTTGTCACTGTCTTCTTTCAAGGACTGTCTGGTATTACACGGGATGTATGGCTGGTGTCAAGGATTAATGGACCTGCAGGGGTCAGTTCCTTACACCTTAGGCCTGGCTCAAATCTGTGTTTGGTATTTTGTTCAGGGAGTCCATTTCAAGCAGCTCATTTCTCTCTGCAGGATTCGTGTGGACACCACACAGAAAACACATGGACCCAATTATATTCTATGGGGTCCATGTGCTTTCATTGCTCATCGATTTTTTATGCATTTGGTATTCCGTTCAGGGGGTCCCCAAGTGAATACCAAACAAAGATGTGAAAAAAAAGGTCTGTTAGCGATATCAGTGGGTTAATAAGTGCACCCAAATACCATAGTAGTGTTTTGAGTGATTTCTGGGTTTTTCTGGGAGCTTCTGGCATCTTCTGCATTTGTTTACATGGTATAGCTTCCTGCTGCCTTAGCTAATGCATCATAGTACTTGTAGGCAATCTCCCTCTCACTACCTCTCCCCTATCTCTCACACCATATCCTTGTCTCTCTAGCTATTTCTCCCACTATTAGCCCTTTCCAACTAACTCAGCCCACCCCCCAACCCATCATACTTACTATTCTTCCTTCCAGAATTTCTCCTGCCAGATGGCTTCTCCCTCTTTTCTGACTCTGCCGCTATGTGCAATAGTCCCGGGGCTGTCCTGCAGCCAGCAATCCACCTCTATTGTGCAGGCATGGTAGCCAGGCTGAATGTGGGTGGGTCTGCCCTTCCATTCACTTGAATAGAAGTGCTGGAGATAGCTGAGTGCCATCTCCTCTTGTGGTGAATACATTCAGCCTGGCTGCATTTAGATTGGATATGGAGCGGAACAAGGTCCTGCTGATTTTATTTGGGGGACAACCCCTTTTAATTAGTGTGTTTTGGTCACCTTGCTTTCCCCCTCCAAAAAAAAACAAAAAACAAAAAATTGTTAGAAAATGACACCAATGAAAACCACAACTTATTCCATGAAACGAAAAACCTCCACACAGCTCATCAATATGATATTAAAAAGTTATACCAGAATATGAAATCTAAAATAAATATAAATATGTTAACATTGTACAAAGTTGCACTTTCATTTTTATGCTGACGGACTGATAATAGACTTAGCAAATAAACTAAAAACTTAATCATCAAAAATAACACAATGAAAAAAAAAAATTAATCCTTAACATATTGCTAACAAATTTGCTGATATTCATTCAAATTTGCTATATAATCTCAATGAGGATTTGTCTACACCTCAACCGACCCCTGATAAAATGAATAATTTATTACAACATGGGCATTAAGATTATGGACGTTATACGTTCTTTGAAGCTCGGTAAATCTCTGGGTCCTGAAGGTCTTCAAATGAATATTATAAAAAAATCACTTCTATCCTAATCCCTTATCCACATTACTCATAATGGGACACCTTCCCTAGAAATGTTGCAAGCAATAATTATGACCCTGCTAAAATCAGGTAATTTTTGGGTGCAATGTGTAAGTTTAGACCCCATATTGCTTCTCAATTCAGATTTTTTTTAAAAATTGCTAAATTGTTTGCGTCCAGACTAATTGACATCAGACCTAAACCTATTATCCATACAGATCTAGTAGGATTTATTTAGTATCACCAAACCATTGACAGTGCAATAAGATATCATTAACACCTTGCTACTCTCACTGGATGCAGAGAAAATGTTGGACTGAGTCCATTGGAGCTACCTATGACTGTTATTACAATAAAGTAGTTTCTCCGGCCCCTACCTAATGATTGTTTCCCTCTATTCCCTTCCTGGTGCTTCAGTATATGTCAGGCTTCCTTTCCAAAAGATCTCCAATCTATATACAAGACTAGTCATTTTAATCTTCATACTACTTAGGGAACCATCCCCACATTGCATCAGCACCTCCCCAAATATATCTGGTCACATGGAGTATTGTATAGGGTTATTTGCAGATAAAGTTCTTATATCTATTACTGATCCATCCATATCTTTTCCATCAACACTTGATATCATTCAACCTTTCAGTAATATATCATACTACAAAATAAACCCTTCCAAATGCCAAATTCTCGATCTTGGTTTATCTCCAAAGAAGGTCACACTATTATCCAACAAAAAGCAATTCAAGTGGGTTTCCAACGAGCTTCCATGCTTACGTATGAAACTAATTCATCCTCCTTACCAAACTCTTCACTTATAACGTTCTTCCCTTAAGAATGACCTCACTAATCTGCACACTTAGGGTATTTCTTGGCTGGGTAAAATAGCAGCAGTGAAAATGATCATTTTACCGAAAATTCTACATTGGTTTCCCAATGTACCGATCCATATTCGTATGGCATATCTAAAATGACTGAAACAGTTAAATCTGCAATTGAGTTAGAACAAAAACAAGACTGAAAACAGAAATACTTTATTTTCCATTTAAGATGGGTGAACTAAAATACCCATCCATATTACAATATCTTAGGGCCACTACTGTAGATCAGTTACACCCACCAGATATATCTAGAAGTTGATCCAAATTGAGAACTATTGTCTAAAACACATTAATATCAAACACTGCCTTATGGTTGTTTCACATTTTGCCCATAATAAATGACTCAAAGTGTCCTATCTACAAACAAATACATACAAGGAATGTAATATTTGGGTTTCTACTACAGTATCTAGACACACTAGAAATTTAATTCCAGACCTTTCTTTGTTCAGGTGGAAATGAAATAAATAGAGATGAGCGAATACTGTTCGATCGAGTAGATATTCGAGCGAATATTAGGGTATTCGACAAATTCAATTCCAATGGAATATCACCTGGTAGACGCAGTAAACATTCGGATGCCCTCCCACCTTCTCTGGCGTTTTTTTTTTTTTTTGCACCAATATCTGTGCAGGGAGATGGGACAGGAAGCAGGAAAACGTAGGCATAAAAAAATAGGAAAAAGTCATTGGCTGGCTAAATCAGGTGACCTCAGATTTATAAGAATGGTGTCAGCCATATTCGAGTCAGATGTTGTTTTGGTGAGATGGGGAGAGATTGTACTGAGGGTGAGAAAGAGATTGTAGTTTCTGCTAGACAGAAAAACATTTGTAAACAGCACTTTTCAGAGCTACACTGCAGGAACAGTGTACACATACACTGAACCTGCCAATGATGCGTCAGGGTAGCATCAAGGGACGGAGGCGGGCACGTGGATGTGGAAATCCAGCTGGGGATCCAGTCCACAGTCCAGGTACTGGAGAGGGGCTGCCAGCAGTGCCCCTCGTCAGTAGCACAAGGGGGCGAGGACGTGGACGTGGAAATCCAGTGGGGGATTCATTTCACAGTCCAGGTACTGGAGAGGGGCTGCCAGTAGTGCCCCTTGTCAGTAGCACAAGGGGATGAGGAAATCCAGCTGGGGATCCAGGCTGCAGTAGCTCGACTCCAATTGTACACTGGAAAGGGGCAGCCAGCAGTACCACAACATCAAGCGGGGTGCAGGATGTAGTGCTGACAAGGCCCGAGCACCAGGAAACTATACTAGGGTGGATAGCAGATATTGTGGACCCGCAACCAGCATGTCCCGTCCACAGTACTGACGAGACACAGTTCCATGTGTCTGTGCCAGCACACAAGTTTCTCGTCCTCCTCCTCCTCCAACACCACCAACCTCACTGTTAATAAATAGTTAAAAAAAACCATTAATGTTTTAGAGCTCCCCCCAGGGGGCCTGAAAAATAATTTTTAGGGCTCCCCCGAAGGGCTTGAAAATTTATGTTTTAGAGCTCCCCCCAAGGGACTGAAAATTTATGTTTTAGGGCTCACCCCCAAGGGCCTGAAATCTAATTTTTTTAGGGGTCACCCCAAGGGCCAAAAACTAAAACTCTGCTGGTTAAAGGCTCAATTCACCCAAAGGGCCTAAAACACTGCTGATGCAAGGCTCTACTCAGCCCAAGTCCCAAAAACTAAAACTCTGCTGTTTAAAGGCTCAGTTCACCCAAAGGGCAAAAAACTCTGCTGGTAAAAGACTGAAGTCACCTAAAGGGCATCAATCTCTGCTGGTAGCTCAGCTTAAGGGCCTCTAACTTAATTTGGAAGGGCTCACGTTAAGGACCAGAAAAGTAATTTTTGGAGGTCTCACCACATCACGCACACACACATAAACAATGACAGTTCAGGGTGGGGGCTGTTGGATTTCCCATTGCGTATGCCATCTGTGGTTGTCATGGGCAACATGATTTAAAGGGGTGCATGGTAATGTTTCTTTAGCTTTAAATTTGTGTTTCTGTCCATACTATTGTGGATGAAAGAAGGTTTCCGGGTATTTGTCAACTTTCATAGAGGTTCTATTGAGTGTGGAAAGTGTCTAGTTGATAGGCTGTGATAGTTAGGTAGTACAGGGACTTGGGTGTGTTAGATGCCCCCAGACATGCTTCCCCTGCTGTCCCAGTGGCATTCCAGAGGTCTTGGCAGCATTTCCTGGGGTGTCATTGTGGACTTGGTGACTCTCAGTAGTCAAATTGTGGTTTCCCCTGAAACGAGCATTTTTTCCCCATAGACTATAATGGGATTTGATATTCGGTTGAATAGTCGAATATTGAGGGGCTACTCGAAACAAATAACAAATATTTCAGTACTCGCTCATCTCTAGCAATAACTTCTTATTTCCCTTCTCATCTTGAAATATAGCTTCTTTCCTCCTGTAGTTCATCTAACACATTTCCAACCTGCTATAAAATGTTAACAATACCCAAAATTGACCCTTTAAGAATCTTAAATTACAATGGGAGATATTACAATAGTATCCCCAGTTACTAAATGCATTAAGCATGTAGAAAACGTCCATAAAATATATCCAACCACTTTACTGTCCACCTATGAGAACACTGGATCTACAAGATCAATCACTGGAGCACCAGAATAATATACCAAAGTATCAATAGTAAAACTTAGCATTTATTTCTCCATCTAAGAATCCAGCCATCTAGTCATGAATTACATTAAAACAGCATAACAAGCGGAAAAGGTCCTACAGTTGTACAAAGGCCCCATATGCTATATGTTTACATCAGTAATAAATGAATGGATCTTGAATGGTCCCCGAATATCCATTTTTTAACATATAGATCCACAGGCTGGTCAGGGTTATGATTGATTGCTGTCAAATATATCGCCCTATATTATACTATGAACCTTGCGCCCTAAATGAACGTCTGTCCTAGAATTCACCCTGCATTATTCCCTACTTTGTCCCAACATGTGTCACGATGCTTTGGCATCACTCATGGACTTTTACATAGAGTAAAACGCTCCGGCACACAGCTTGGAGACTTCACACACCCATGTTCCCGCACACAGCTGGGAGCTATACATGAAGTCAGACAGTACACATAGGCTATCTCAGAGACCAAACCTGCTGCAGATCTACAAGCTGGAACGGCGTCTACCGCTCCTAGCCCTGGTGTAGCGCTAACAGTTCAGGGTTTACAGGTCCTACCTAACAGCACCCAGGAGAAGCAGAGGAACCCCACACAGAGGCTTAGTCTGACAACCTGCCTGAGTACTGGAGCCTATCCTTGCAAACTACTGTCATTGACTCCATGGACTTTGAGGAGATTTTAATCAAAGTGTGAGTACCCAGCAGGCATCAGCTCACACTATTTAAAGGGAAGTCCCCGCCCAATAGGGGCGGTGGTGACGACCTCACCACTCATGCTCAGTAGGGGGAAAATGGTACTTAGCTTGTGAGCAGCTCCAATACGTCTGAGCATGCTCAGTAAGGTGAAAGCTGGATGGTTAGACTGACCCGCAGGTGGCGCTGTGCGCTAAGATAGTAACCTGTGGGACCCAATACTAGCACCCAGTATATATACCCTCAAATAGATAGGATAAGGTAACCTGAATAAAATGGTGTTTTTCCCTTATAAATCTCTGCTTTTTTGATAATATATAGATGATCATTTTGAAGCAATGAGAGTATTGACGTTGCTCCATAGTAATTGGCAATATGTCAGCAATGGAGGTGCAGATGCACAAGGGGAAAACACTGTTTTAGGGCTCGTGCACACGGAGTTTACATGCGCGTTTTTTTAGCATAATACACGTGTATAGAATACACGTGTAAAAATAGCAGTCCCATTGACTTCAATGGAATTTTTTACACGCGTTTTTTAAACATGTAAAAATTTCCATTCAAGTCAATGGGACTGCTATTTTTACACATGTATTCTGTATACGTATATTATGCTAAACTGCACGGGCCCTAATTCAGGCGCCCCTACCCTATCTAACTATTGTGCAGATCTGATATGCTGGATTATGGCGACCGTCTCTCTTGTGCTCATCAGAAGCATTTAAAGTTACAGTCAAAGATTTCCTTGAAAACTATATTTACACATCCCAAATTTTATTTGCAATGATCCAATTTTGCGATACTGTAAAAGCACCTGTAATGCACTAAGAAGACCTCCTTATAAAATATAGGTCATCTACATAATATTCCTTTAATGTGGTTAAACATTACAGTAAGTCTGTTACTAATGGAGTCTTTACAGGGGAGGACGTAGCTGTCAATGTTGTATCGCCTTCAGAAATAGGATAATCACATTTATTCACACCTGCGCCATGTCTAAGAGGCATTTACATAATGACAAGGTGGAAAGAATGACAAGACTTGTTTGAGTCACAGACTCGGTGCTGGAATGTGACATAGATTATCTGTGTCATGGAAAAATTACTTGAAGGAGAAAACTTCATATTCTTTAAGTAACCTTTCTGATAGCGTAAGGTATTTGAGTAGCACGGAGCGGCTAGTGAGCACAGTGGCATAGGATCCATACACATTATTACTGTGACATGTGTATGTTCTCCCTGCAGTTGTGACATTATTCCTTAGCATTTCAAAGCCGCAGGAAACCGGTGTCAGGGGTCACCGGATAGATTATACGCAATTATAGAAGCAGCGTCGTGATTTCCTTCCAACATGAGGTGAAATCCCTTTTGCGTTCTCAGGATTTTGTCCCTCTGTTTCTTTAGATAAAACAAAGACATCTGTATGAAAATGCTGATAATACCGTGACCTTATAAGATTTAGGAAGGTGCGGAGTCACGCTATGTACCATTAAATGTTCCTAAAAGATTTAGATGCTTTTTAGGTACAGTCTATATCACAATAAATTGCGAATACCCTCGCTATATAAAAAAAATTAAGATTGTAGATAATTGGAAGATGTCTAATAAATAGGTTTATAGGAAAAAAATTTTTTTCTAAAACTGTAGATAAAACTGTGTAGGTTCACTGGTAGGATCATATTTAACCTTCATGCCGACCTCAACCTGGATCTGAGTTGCTAGTAGTCATTGAGAACAATCACAAAGCTTGCCATTGGGCGCATCCTTAGCAGCTTGGCTTATCTTCTATGGTGGGACACTTACTTCTTCCAGAAATTGTTACGTAGTGTTTGATATGAAGAGTATACTTCAACCAAATCATCAATTGCAATGTTGGCTGGCAAAGATGACACTTCTGAGGACTGCACAATTGTAAATGCAATGTTACCTATAAGTCTATTGTTATAAGTAGCAGATTGTGGACCCAGTATGTCACCTAACTGGTTTGGATTTGGGCCACAAGTGGCCTCTTTGGTTTTCAATCTTTAATTCTGATACAGGGATATGGTGTTATGTCAGTCCAGGTAGCTGCAACGGGGCTAAGGAATAGCAGTAGGAAATCTTGCCCTGCACTACTCCCATTAGCTAACCCGGTCCCTGCCTCACGGGTGTGGGTCGGCTGTTCTCAGGCTAAGCCTGACCCCAACAGCTCCTCTCTCACTGATACCGTAGGCCTAGAGGGAAGTGGGAGAAGGAATGACCTATAAGATCTCTAGGGACTGGAGACTAAAGGGGGTCATCCCTAACGAACAAGTGAAGCTGCTACTGACAGGGACTGACAAGGGTGTGCGCTGACTAACAACACAAGCAGCACACAGGAAACATGTGGGAAAGGTTCCCCAAACCAATATGGGAAGGAACTTTACACTAGGAAACAAACACAGGGAAACTGAGTAGAAATCAAAGGATAAGGCAATTCACTCACACAGTCAATTATACACAGAGGGAGGATTGGTGAACACAGAAGGGAAAACACACAAACCAACTTGTTCACCCAAACCTCCCAAAAACCAACCACGGAACTTCCTCTATCCCAGATAACCACCTACTCCTCCTGCTAAGGCCTAGCTCTGTAAAAGCGACACTCAGCACAGAACCATGGGAGGCATGGGTTTAAATACAGAGTAGAGACCACTCCTCCCAGGTGCAAATGGGAGGACAGACTAATCAACCAGGAAATAAAGCTGCCTACCAGCAGTGCGCGCGTGCAAGTCAGAAGGTGTGCACCAATACCCACGACAGGACAACCCCGCAGCGCCAGGATGCCACCCCAGACACCGCGCAGCCCAAAACTCCCCAGGTAAGAAAAATAGAAAGCAATGAACCTAAATACTCCTAACAGGATCCTCCCCTCAAGGAGAAGACTCCGGATTCTCTAGGAGCATCCTTCTTCGGGAACTCCTTGTGGAATTTCTCCACGAGTCTGGGGGCTGACATATCCGACTCCAGAACCCAAGAATTATCCTCAGGACCGTATCCCTTCCATGCCACCAGATACCGTAGCTTCCCCCGAACATATTTGCTATCCAGAACTCGGGATATCTCATACTCCCCGGACTCAGAAACTGGTGGAACCTTAACTGGAGACGTTCCCTTCTTGGCCTTCTTTAACAAGGAAACATGGAACACCCGGTTTATCTTCCACCTTTTAGGTAGTTGCAGCTGCGCCGCCACTTCATTTACCATCTTGATGATCTTAAAAGGACCCACAAACCTGGACCCAGCTTCTTGCTAGGAACCTTCAACCTGATATTCTTGGTGGACAACCAAACCATCTCACCAGGGAAGAACTGCAACTCTCCTCTCTTCCTATCTGCCTGGACCTTAGCCTGGTGCGACGCCCGCACCAGATTCTCTCGGATACGGGACCATACCCCTTGCAGCTTTTTAGAAAATAGCTCCTCCTCCGGAACTGGGGAAGAAATGGAAGAAAATACTCCGAAAACAGGATGTCTACCACCGGAGCAAAAAAAAGGTGTGGTACCTGTGGCGTTGGAATCATGGTTGTTTAGGGAAAATTCTGCCAGGGGAAGAAAGTCAGCCCAATTATTCTGATTCTCTCGAACAAAACACCTCAAAAACTGTTCCACATCCTGATTCTTCCTCTCTGTTTGCCCGTTAGACTCCGGGTGAAACCCGGAGGAAAACGACAGTGTAACTCCCAGCCTGCTGCAAAAAGCCCGCCAGAATTTAGCCACAAATTGCGGACCCCTGTCCGAAATGATCTCCTCAGGAAGACCATGCAACCTTACAATTTCTTTAATAAAATGCCTCTGATAGTGTCTTGGCACATGGCAGCCTGGAAAACGGGATCAAATGGCACATTTTCGTGAAGCGGTCAACGACTACCCAAATGACCGTGAAACCCTTAGACACCGGAAGGCCCGTGATGAAATCCATAGACAGATGAGTCCAAGGTGCCTTAGGAGGTTCCAATGGATGTAGAAGACCGTGGGGACGGGTATGCGACGCCTTGGCTCTTGCACAGACCGAACAATTTTGAACAAACTGTAAGACATCCCTACTCCACCCTGGCCACCAAAAATTCCTAGACACCAATCTCATGGTCTCTGAAACCCCCGGGTGACCAGCAAGAACCGACTCGTGACACTCCCTCAGGAGACTTTGTCGGAGAGTAGTTGGAACAAACAGCTTGTTTCTAGGTATCTTGGAAGGTGCAGCGTGTTGCGCTTCAATCAAGGCCTTCTCCAATTTCGCGCCCAATACTGCTACCACCACTCCATCCCCAAGAATAGTGGCAGGCGCCTCTCGTTCCTCCTCAGTCGACATATACCGGGATAAAGCATCAGCCTTAACATTCTTCGAACCTGGCACATAAGTCACTGTAAAGTGGAACCGCGCAAAAAATAGAGCCCATCTGGCCTGCCGTGCATTTAATCTCTTCGCCGACCCAAGATAAACCAAATTCTTGTGATCAGTAAAAACCTGGACTGGCCTTCTGGCCCCCTCCAGGAAATGACGCCAATGTTCGAACGCTAGTTTTATTGCCAGTAGTTCCCTATCTCCGATGTCATAATTCCGTTCAGAGGCAGAGAATTTCTTAGAAAAGAAGGCACAGGGATGCGTACCCTCCTCGAACTCCTGAGAAAGTACTGCTCCCACCCCCACCGAGGAGGCATCCACCTCCACTCGGAAGGCCAACCTCTCATCCGGCTGTCTCAAAATGGGAGCGGACGAGAATCGCTTCTTCAATTCTTCAAACGCGGCTAGCGCCTCTGGCGACCACTTAGCACAGTCAGCCCCCTTCTTAGTCAAGTCCGAGATGGGTTTCACAACCTCAGAAAATCCCTTAATAAACTGGCGATAATAGTTGGAGAATCCCAAGAACCGTTGGACCGCCTTTAGGTTCTCAGGTCGCGGCCACTCCAAGACTGCCCTGACCTTCTCAGGGTCCATCTCGAACCCCTTGTCCGATAGGATATAGCCAAGGAAACATAATTTATTGACCGCGAACACACATTTCTCCAGCTTAGCACTTAATTGGTTAACCCTCAGGAGATCTAAAACCTCTCTCACTCTCTCCCAATGAGTCTCCAAATCCGGGGTGTAAATGAGTATATCGTCCAGATAGACCACAACCCCCCTCCCTATGATGGCACTTAGTACATCATTAATAAAATTCTGAAAAAACGCGGGCGCATTGGTTAGACCAAAAGGCATCACCAGACTCTCAAAGTGTCCTAGGGGTGTGTTAAACGCTGTCTTCCACTCATCCCCCTTCTTGATTCTCAGCAGTTATACGCCCCACGTAAATCTATTTTACTAAACCAGCGAGCTCCCGTAATCTGGCTGAATAGATCCGAGATCAACGGGATGGGATAGGGATTCCGCACCGTGATTTTATTAATCTCCCTAAAATCCAAACAAGGGCGCAACCCTCCATCTTTCTTCTTTACAAAGAAAAACTCCACTGCTACTGGGGACTTAGATGGGCGAATATGCCCCACCTCTAGACTCCCCTCAATATACTCCTTGAGCGCCTCCCTCTCCGGAATAGTGAGATTGTACAACCTTGTCTTGGGTAACACTGCATTTGGTATAAATTTAATTGAGCAATCATAGGTGCGATGTGGTGGTAATGTCTTGGCTGCCCTTTCCTCAAAGACCTCCCTGAACTCACATATTTCTTGAGGCAAATTGTCTATAGACAAAGACATAACGGATATGGGCAGACATCAACCATTACACCCCTGCCCCCAAGAAACTACTGACTCGGTCTCCCAGTTGATAATAGGGTTATGCTGCTTCAGCCAGGGCCACCCCAACACTACTTGTGCTGGTAACTTAGACAATAAGAACAAGTTAATCTCTTCCCTGTGGCCACCCACAATAAACTCCAGACCCTCCACCTGTTTGGAGATGACAGCTTGCTGTAGAGGGGTCTTATCAATAGCCCACACCGGTATCTGAGACTTCAAGACCAAAGGACTCACCCTTAGTTGCTCGCAAAACTCTGAGTCAATAAGGTTGACTGCCGAACCACAATCAACCAAAATCCGGCACTTCTGCCCATTTACCCATCCATCAAGGGTCAACCCGGCAGTCTGAGTACAGGAAATATTCACACCTCCCTCCTTAGTAGGTTTTCTCCCTTTACCCTCAATAGACCTGGAGTTATTACTCTCCTTGGCGAACTATTCTCTGGAGGGGCATACCCTTGCTACATGTCCCATCCCTCCACACACAAAACAGCGTACTGTGCGGGACCCTTCACTCTTGGGTCTAGCACTTCGCACAGTGGCCCCAATCTGCATGGGTTGGTCCCCCGGGTCCTCTCTAAAAACAGAGAATTGAGGAGGGCTAACCCCCCCAGGACTCTTGTCTCCACGCTCCCGAAGGCGCCGTCCAACTCTAATTGCCAGCTGCATGGCCTCATCTAGATCTCCCGGAACAGGGTGAGAAACTAGATGGTCTTTAACCTGGTCTGAGAGTCCTGTCTCAAACTGACTAAGTAGAGCGGGGTCATTCCAGTGTACTTCTGCTGCCCACCTACGAAACTCTGCAATATTTCTCTATAGCGTGATCCCCTTGCACCAAACGTCGTAGGTTATACTCAGCCGTGCGTACCCTGTCTGGGTCGTCATACAGTAACCCCATTGTGGAGAAAAACGCCTCTACAGTTAGTAAGCAAGCTGAGTCGGCTGGTAACGAATGTGCCCAGATGAGGGGATCATCTCTCAATAAAGTAATAATAATCCCAACTCTCTGTACCTCAGAACCGGAGGAAAACGGCCGTAGCCGGAAATACAAAAGACAGTCCTTTTGAAATCGGAAAAAATCTGACCTCTTACCTCGGAAGGGTTCAGGTAAGCTGACTTTCGGCTCCAGAGGCTGACCCACAGGGGCGCTACTCACCTGCCTCTGTATGCCCTCCACCTGAGAGGCTGTGTGTTGAGCCAACTGCTGTAACTGAGATACGTCAGAAGCTTGGATGGCATCCATTCGTAGCTTGATCCCCTCCATCTCAGTGGAGATCTGCTGCACCGCCTGGTACAACTGTTTCAGGTCCGTCATAATGCAAACGAACCTTTCCTTTTTTTTTTTTTTTTTTTTTTTTTTTACGGCTGAGTGTACTGTTATGTCAGTCCAGGTAGCTGCAACGGGGCTAAGGGATAGCAGTAGGGAATCTCGCCCTGCACTACTCCCACTAGCTAACCCGGTCCCTGCCTCACGGGTGTGGGTCGGCTGTTCTCAGGCTAAGCCTGACCCCGACAGCTCCTCTCTCACTGATACCGTAGGCCTAGAGGGAAGTGGGAGAAGGAATGCCCTATAAGATCTCTAGGGACTGGAGACTAAAGGGGGTCATCCCTAACGAACAAGTGAAGCTGCTACTGACAGGGACTGACAAGGGTGTGCACTGACTAACAACACAAGCAGCACACAGGAAAAATGTGGGAAAGGATTCCCCCAAACCAATATGGGAAGGAACCATACACTAGGAAACAAACACAGGGAAACTGAGTAGAAATCAAAGGATAAGGCAATTCACTCACACAGTCAATTATACACAGAGGGAGGATTGGTGAACACAGAAGGGAAAACACACAAACCAACTTGTTCACCCAAACTTCCCAAAAACCAACCACGGAACTTCCTCTATCCCAGATAACCACCTACTCCTCCTGCTAAGGCCTAGCTCTGTAAAAGCGACACTCAGCACAGAACCATGGGAGGCATGGGTTTAAATACAGAGTAGAGACCACTCCTCCCAGGTGCAAATGGGAGGACAGACTAATCAACCAGGAAATAAAGCTGCCTACCAGCAGTGCGCGCGTGCAAGTCAGAAGGTGTGCACCAATACCCACGACAGGACAACCCCGCAGCGCCAGGATGCCACCCCAGACACCGCGCAGCCCAAAACTCCCCAGGTAAGAAAAATAGAAAGCAATGAACCTAAATACTCCTAACATATGGAGTTCACTGTAGGGAGACCTCAAAGTCCCTATTTCCTGGAATGGTCCCATTGTATATGACACCTGGCCTAGGGCCAAAAGACACTGCTGAGGACCTATGATGATGAAAGACTGGTCATTTATGGGACTAAGTCAGGTCAGGTGGAATTTGCACAGGTACAACAGTCAGGAACAAACAAGGAAGTCCAGTGTGAGCACCAGGCAAACAGGGCAAGTTCTACTTAGCTGCCAGGTGCTGACTAGGTGCACAGGCTGACAGCTCCCTCCTCCTCCTGGAGTTTTGTACTAGAGGGGCGCACAAGAATTGCTCCAAAAGGGATCCACTGAAGTTCATTTGCCCAAGGACCTACACAAACCTGGAGCAGGCCCTAAAACTGGGTCAGCAATGGGTAGTCAGAGTAGTACTATAGCTCAGTGGCGAGAAAAACAAGGTCAAGAATATAGACTCTGGTACATAAAAACATTGATCAGGAACAGAATCACCATACAACAGGAACTAGATAAACTAGGAACCTTTTCTCAGGTGCCCTGGCAAGGGCGTGACAGGAATATATAGGTAACGGTGCATAGCAATTAAATTGGGTACAAAAGTGAGTTTGTGAGTTGCCCCCTTGAGACGGGGAAAGAATCGGCATGTGATCCCTATAGCATATACAGGAGAAGGATCAAAAGGGAGTTAGATGGGCAGCATTGAACGTAGAGGTGTCTTTAAGAAGGGAAAGTACTCGGCGTCTGTGACCGCTGCGAGGACGGAGAAACAGGAGATCATACATAGCTCAAACATATGCAATTTAGAATGATAATAATTTAGATATAATTTTAGAATGATACAATGTAGAGAAATAAACTCTAAGCGATTATCCCCATTTATATATTCATTTATGGTTACCGTAGCTGAAAAGATTTACACAGAAGTTCAGAGGTCTAAGAAAAATTATACATTTACACCATCCAAAACTAATGTACTATTTGTTACCCATTGCACTGCGGCATTAATGCATCGATAGGGCTGCCAGGCCAATGGGTCAAGGTCTTGACGAGAGATCGGACAGTCCGGCCGTCTTTACTTCTGCAGGTTATAATCATGAAAATAACGCTTTGTCAAGCCTAGGTGATGTTGTGAAACATGTGACAGCCTTTACATATAGAGCTGTGCTATTAAATATCATTTTCAGTAGTGAATGGGATTTAATGATTCATTCCCAATGATGGCATAACAATGAATAGCTTAACAAAATAAACATCCAGGTTTGAGCAAGATCATTATTATTAGTGGCAAATCACACTATAAAAATGTCCGCCTTTCATCAGAGAGGTTTTAATAAAAACAGACGGATGTCATCTGTGGGAGCCGGTTTATTTATTCATAGCCATATATTTTATTGGTTCCTCACCAAATGTTCTATATTCATTGTGGCAACAAACTGACAGTCGAAATTTTAGTAATCTCTAAATCTGAACAAATCTAATCAAGAATATTACTTTTAAAAGTTAAGCCATGATGTTAGGCAATAGCCAGATGATAATTCCCCAGTAGCTGCTGGTGAACCTTGGATGGAGGGGCACAAGGGACAGTGAGCCCTAAGCTGAAGCCCCCAACTTTCCCTTCCTATTGCCAGACCCTATCCTAGGTAATAGGCGACAACCACGAAGACAGTCCCTCTCTGAATACGTGAAACACAAAACGCAGACAAGACGAACAACAACAAAGGGAGGTCAGCTAGCCAGGGTTCGGTAACAGGAGAGCGATGCAGTGCCAAATCAAAGTTCAAAAGAATAATCAGTAGGGAAGCCAGAGGTCAAGGATTAGAATACAAGTAATTTAACAGCAAGAGAAACCAGCAAGCAAGAGGCAATAACCGGCACCAGTGTGACTGTGAGCCAAGACTAAATAGGGGAGGAAGAACCCGCCCTGAACTTGATAGGAAGGAAAGCTGTCAATCACAGGCAAGACAAAATCAAACCACTGAATGGACAGAGGGAACAAGGGCAGAAGATGGGTGTGGTGAAAATCCAATTACAGAACTAGAGCCGTGTTCACACAGTGCAACTAAAAACTTTAAGCAGATTATCAAACTGCACACACCTCCTGCGCCGCAGCACACGAGCAGAGGGCGGCGCAGAGGCCCAAACAGGCAGAGATGTTACACATGATCACAATAAATAAAGCTGGCTATACACATTACAGGATTTCAGCCAAACCCATCAATTTTAGTGGGGCCAACCAACCATCTAATGTGTTTGGGAGCCTCCATACTTTTCCCCAACATCAGATGTTGGGAAACATAAGGAAGATAAGAAAACCCAACTCTTTATTCTATATAAGTCATCGCCAGTAGTGTCTGGCAATAGATCTCTCACCTTTCCTTGTTTGAGGGAATAATTTCATGACGACAATAGAATAGTAATGTATATGGGGGCCTTCCATGGTGGTAGATGCTAGGTGCTAAAGGGTCAGGCATGTTATATTTCAACATGTCCAGTCCTTTTGTTCTTTGGGTAGTAAGCTGCCACCAGAGGATTCAAGATACATGTTTTGGAGGTAATTGGGAGAATTAACTGCTGGCTGACAGCTTTCCTATATGTATAATTCTGTATGCCAAACACTTGAGATTTTAGCTACAGTGTCGAAAACTAAGAGAATGTCGAAGATTTGGGTTTAAGCGGTTTGGCCCAAAGATTTGCTATATGTATGTCATGAACCAGAAGTTACATTATTATACTTGGGGTCTTTTCATGTAGTTGTCATGAAGACGAGTAAAACCCAGGTTACAATAATTTAACTTCGGGTTTGCAGGTGACAAACCCCTGAAGTTACGGGTTTAGGTTGAACCTGGAACTTTTAAGGAAGTCATACCAGTTTGTTCTGAATCAGTTTGCTCATCTTTACCTGAGAAATTTCTCCATCTACTAATATCTAGCTTTCAGCTACTGTAAGACTAGATAAATGCAGCCTGACAGATAAAAGCAAACACGCATTGAAAATGGTGAGAAATGAAGGCACAAACTATATTAGTAATTTGAAGAAATTCTCATTTATAAAATGAATAAGTTTAATATACAGAAAACTGGAAAGCTTGCTTTGTTATGTCTTTCCTTCTACACGGGTCTTATACTTTTTATAATAGTGGCAGAAAGTATGGGGCTTTTACACCTTGGTCTTCTAGATGTTGTCCGTCTTTTGCCAAGAGTGAAGAATGTTTTGTAAGGTAATCAATAACGAGGAGGATAGTAGAATATTACAAGGGGATCTAAGGAAGCTGGAAGCATGGGCGGAGACTTGGCAAATGAAGTTTAATGTTGACAAATGTAAGGTAATGCACTTTGGTCGACGTAATAAAATGTATGACTATGTACTTAATAATAAATTACTGGGTAAGACTGTCAATGAAAAAGACTTCGGGATTTTGGTGGACAGCAAGCTTACCTTTAATGACCAGTGTCAGGCGGCTGCTGCCAAGGCAAATACAATTATGGGATGCATCAAAAGAGGTCTAAATTCTCATGACAAGGACATAGTTATGCCTCTATACAAATCACTGGTACGGTCATAGTTAGAATATTGTGCGCAATTTTGGGCCCCGATATACAAGAAAGACATAAGTGAACTTGAAAAAGTGCAAAGACGGGCAACCAAAATTATTAGGGGAATGGGAGGATTGGAGTACAACGATAGATTAACAAATTTGGGGTTATTCAGTTTAGAGAAAAGACATCTACGGAGAGATCTAATAATGTACAAATACATGAAGGGACAATACAAAGAGCTTACTAAGGATCTTTTTTACTCCTAGGCCAGTGACAGTGACAAGAGGACATCCTCTACGTCTGGAGGAGAGAACGTTTCTTCGGCAACATAGAAGGGGATACTTCACAGTAAGAACAGCGAGGCTATGGAACTCTCTGCCCCAGGAAGTGGTGATGGTGGATTCATTACACAAGTTCAAAGAGGGCCTGGATGTCTTTCTCCAAGAGAACAATATTACAGGTTATGGACTCTAGATTATAAGGACACATTGATCCAGGGTTTTTATACTGACTGCCAGATTGTAGTCGGGAAGGAATTTTTTCCCCTGAATTGGGGCAATTGGCATGAGCCTCATGGGGTTTTTTGCCTTCCCCTGAATCAGCACTGTAGGGGATTGTAGGGTTATAGGTTGGACTCGATGGACTGATATCTTTATCCAACCTCATCTACTATGTAACTAACCTAACAGCTTGACAAAGACGTCTACATAGCTCACACGTGTTGGTGATGTCAGGCTAGATTCACACCAGCGCTTAAACTTCTCTTTAAGGGGGAAACCAGGCGTAAACTGGGTGGACTCCATTATAGTCTATGGGGTCCATGGGTTGCCATGGGTAACTGCATTCTTAAGCAGATTAGGTTTCCATTTGGGGGGTCCCCAAGCAAAGCCCCCCGAATAGAAACCTGCACTCAAGTGTTAACCTAGCGTCAAAGACACTATTATTTGCCTGCCTTCATACTGCCATTTCCTTGCTTTATATTCATTTGGTTACATTTTGGTTACAATTTATAGGATGTTTTGATTCTGAATTCCGGTGAACTGAAAGCCCCTCTACTTAAATCTGATATATTTTCTATTCAGCTCCGCAAAGCTTTGCAAGACATATACATATATAATTCTTACGTTATCGCTCAGTTTGAGTCCTTTGCTTTTTAATATATTTAGCCCCTTGGTGATTTCTCCCATTTTTAAAGCAAAGTTAAGGTTGATTAGATTTGTAAAGATTGAGTTGTTGCTTAGGGATATGGTTTATGTTTGAGCCTGCAGATGTGATGGTGTTATTCATGATTCAGTCATCATGCTTGCGGTTGATGCTGACAGGTGTTGTATTTCACACCTAATTGTATATGAATATGATATTGTTGCTATATTCAATTTAGACAATTGCTACTTAACCTCGTGCTTCCATACGTAGCAGCGGAACGAAGGAACAAGTAGAATGCTAATTATGAAGGGGTATTATGTAATAGAAGTCTTCAACCGTAAAGAATATGGAGGCATCAAATAAATCCAATGCAAAAAAAGAACAAACAACTTAATGTTAGCACAGAAAAGTCACTGTAGAAACTGCATTACACTCACCTTATTGAAGTAGCTACAAGACTATGGCATAAACATTAGTATTACGTTGATATCACGTATGCACACTGCCTCTCCATTCATCCCTATGGGGCTGCTAAAGAGAAGCTGAGATCAGAACTCGGCTACATTCATAAAGGGTACATGGGTCCCTGGTTCTTGTGATTGTTGGTGGTCCCAATGGTCAGATCCCACCGATCACACAGTTACTCCCTATGCAGTATTTTTTCATAAAAGTGACTGAACAAGATGGATTTGTTGATGAATCCTATTCATTTCTATAGAAAAAGTTCTTTATTTGCACTAATCACTGTGCAGATTTATTCTATCCCAGAAGTAAGGGCAGATTCACACTACCGTCATTAATGTCCGTTCTTCTAATCTATCATAGGGTGAAAGTAATGGACCTTATTTCTGGAATGCAGCTGGAGCCCCTGTCACCATACTGTTAAAAAAAATTACAATAACTTTCTTCTGTCATTTTTTTATTTTTTTTCCCCATTATAGGAGTAAATAAAGATGTTAGAAGAAAGCTTTTGTCATGTTGTTTTACATTAGAGTCAATGGGAACATACACAGATGGAGGAGGCTCTGTGTCAGTCACTCTATTGCTGTTAAAGGCCATTGCTTTCATCCTATGATGGAACATCCTTAAGATCCTGTGAACATCACTTAAGAAAGCAGTCGATCTAAGGGAAATCATTACCCTATTGTCAATATCCAATCCAGGCCATGCAATGATACTAAGGGAATTAGACAAACCAAAAGCTTTCTCCGAAAGGAAAAAGGATACCCAACTGCAGACCGGTAATTGGAGGATCTTACCCTTTCGTTGGCTGGGTAAGAGGTCTTTCTTGTAGGTTCAGGGGTACAGTTTCCCTTTGTGGCCTGTGCCATAGGAGACAAAGAGTGTCTTATAGGGTTGGACACTGACTAGGAGATTTGCCTCCATCAAATGGCACTATAAAGGCAACCAATGATAGCATATCCATTTCCCAAGCATTGCCTGGACTGTAGAACTACTTGTGCTTGCTCTGGCTCTATCAGCGTTCCAACCAAGACATCCAATAAATCCTAAGTACCATATGAGATACTGCCCTTAGTGAGGAAAACCTAAACTTAATCAAATGTTTAATCTTTATGGAAATTGACATACATTGCAGATTTTAAGCCCATAACCTATTTATTCTTTGTGCAGATTTACAGCATTTGCGTAAAGTGAAATCTGTGGCACACAACAAAAAATATTTTTTCTATGTATTTTGCAGCAAATTCAGTTGTGAATACATAACTACCCAACTGGTTTCTTCTGTTGGGTCATATCCTTTCATTTTTAAATTTCCAAATCGGAGAGACACAACGATACTTGAAGCGGTGATATCACATTCCGTTTGTTTTTTTGTTTTTTTTAAACACATCCTCTCTTTTTCTCAGAAACCAGACAACTCCATTAAAAAGTGCTTTTCTATAACATGATAATGGAAGCAATTGCAGAACTCTAAGAACATGCCAATAATAAAATATTACCATTACAAACTTACTTTTCTCAGTAGAAAAGAACTAATTATTCGATAGTGCCAAATTTAATTAAAATGGAAACAAACCGTAGAAACGGTACTTTTATTTAATAAAACTGGAAATAGGAAGTTCTAATATGTGATAGTATCCGAGGCCCAGGACAGTGCTTACAATGGGACACCGCTGATAGCAAATAGCATTAGTTCATTTTTATAGCCAAGTATATTGATTACAATAAAAAAAGCACAATACAAGCTAAAAACATCGTACACCGGCACTAACTTCCCTGGATAGCCTTTTTAACATCTTAAAGGGATTTCATTGTTTTATGTGTTGCAATTCCTTATTCCTAACCAGTATCCTGTCTCCCTTATCAATGTGGAAGAGAATTATGATATTGTTGGTTTGTAAAGTATTGTTGAAACACGATAGGCTTATGATAAAATTTGTTTTCTGACAACACCTTTTGATGTTCAGTCCTCTCTGTTGGTCAGTCTTTTCATTGACTATGTAGTACATGTGTAAGGACAAATCAGGAGAAAACGAACCCTGCAAGCTAAAAACCTTATACTACCAACTACAAGCAAGCCTGATCTTCTAGAAACATTGAATGATGTGGACAAAGAATGAAATATCCCTTCAGCAGAGTGGCCACCATAGGAATGGGAAATATACAGTATAGGAAGTTCTTATACTTCTCCCCTCTGCTCAATCCACTCCTGGCTTTGGCTCATAAAAACGCAACAAAATCTGCAACAAAACAAACTGCTTTTCCGCAACGTGGGGCCTTAACTTAAACCTCCAGTAGAGATATATAATTAAACATCACGGTAGATGTAAAGGAGTTCCCTCATTCTGCCTCCTATTGGAAACAATTGTAGCAGGACGTTGGAAAAAAAGCATCCTGCTCGATCTTGTTGCATATTCTGCAACTGATTCAGAGGCCGCAGCTTTAGACTCCCCATTCATTTAGACCTAATCAGCGGTGGAAAGCCACAATGGAATATTGATGCTCTGCATTCACCACCACGAGACGGGGGGCAGAGAATAAAGACGAATGTCCACTTCAAACTCCTCTTTACTTTCTGACATCTGAACAGGTTCTATCTACTTGTATGGAATGGGCTGTTCAGTACAGTACAGTATTTCCGTCTCAACAACAAACACCCAATTTTGTTTTTTTTGTTTTTTTTTTTGCTGCGGTGCGCATGAGTGGCTCCAAAAGGGGCCCATTAAGGCTCTGTCACCCAAGGGCCCACAAGAACCTAGAGCCAGTCCTGTCTGGGGCAGTTTCTATACCGCTTGTATTTATTACTTTCAGGGGTGAACCATGGGTGTCTGCTGCCTGAGGCGGACGTCAGAAAGCCGCCCCCCTGGAGGAGGGGGCGGAACAGAGGGGGCGGGGTCGAGTGGAAGCAGGGTGGGGCTGCACAGAGGGGGCGGGGCCGAGCAGAGCGAGCGTCTTTAGCAGGCAGAGAGCAGGCAGGGAGAGGACCTGCTCTCTGCCTGAGCGTGAGGGGCAGCCGCTGGAGCAGCGCTGCTCCAGCAGCATCCCCAATCCACCACTCAGTGACGGTGACCCTAAGCCAGTCCAGGACAGCTTGTCCTGGACTGGCTTAGGTCAGCAAAAATGCCGCCCCCTCCCCTGGCATAGCGACGCCTGAAGCGGTAACTTCAGGTCGCCTCATGGGAGGTGCGGCGCTGATTACTTTTCACAATGCAACAGTAATGCAGCCATTTTCTAGGGTCATGTCTGGTTTACTGTCAACTCAAATGGTGCAAAAAATATTGTTTGGTTATTAATTTGCTGTATAAATAAGACCTATTAGCCCTTCTTATAAGTGTACAACAATCATTATTCATTGATAGAGGGGGAGAGGTAGGGGATAAGCTCCCCATATAAATAGAACAGGCTCGGAGCTGTGAGCCCATTGTATTATTGGATTGTTCCTATTAGTAAAATAGCACATTATCTTTGCTAACAGCTATTATCTGGAACATCTCTGGTTTGTTGGCCTTTGACATACAGGTGAAATATATATAATGATATTTATCTCTGCAATTAAAAAGCATTCACTTCAGTAAAAAGCTCCATCTAAGCCCAATGTAACACAGAGAAGGTTACATAGAAGAGCAGAAGCAGCATCAGGTGCAGGTGAAAATAGCTTTCTCCCATTTATGTAAGATGGAGCCTGCAGCTAATTTTACACTGAACACATAGAAGACTTGACATGAGTATCATCTCAGTGATAACAAATCCTGAGAATAACATAAAATAGTATAATCTGAAATTCTATTTACCGAGACTCTTGTGAGTTCTGACAAATCCCTACTGACAACATACATGTGAGTTATTCATTCTGGAGTATAGAAATCTGTGTTGGACCATTGTTCTGTTACTTTTCTTGTTGGTAAATTATTAGTTAACTGACTATTAATAAATTAGACATTACCATTCTTCTTGTCAATAGGGTGTGACCCGCCGCAGTCTGAGTAGTCAGCATTGATCAGACAATGCCAATGTCGGTAGGGACATAACCAAAAGCGTAACCTGAGGGGGTGCAGGGGGTGCGGTTCAGGAGCCTTAGGGGGCCCATAAGCACTGGCATCAGTATTGAGATTGCAGCTTCCATCTGGCCCATAAACCAAGGAGATCCCCAGATTACCCCTAACCACACTAAGGTGGATTAAACTCCTTACCACCAATAACCATCACTATCAAGAATTCACTGTAGGGATGAGGTAGGGACCCCGGACAAAAGATTGTGCCCGGGACCACAAGACTTTAGTTACTCCACTGGAGACAACATCCAGAAACAGAAACTTTAAGAAAAGTGTTTTGCACTAAAAGACTATTTCAAGACATTGTAAGGGGGTCCAGCTCACATGGTTGGGGTACGGCAATGACACAGTTCAGACAGGCAGTAGGATTAAAATCCGGAGTGTTTTATTCAGTCTTCAGCACAAAACACAGTGCAAGCAACATAAAAAGGAAACAAAAACCTAAGCCTATCCGGCTCTAACTACACACCAGGATAACTCTCAGGTAAAGTGAATACGTCTCCAAATGTAGTGTCCACACTGTACAGGTCGTCCAAGGAGTGTTTTCTCTCACACTCTGGCTGTAACACTATATCAGCCCTTTTACCAGGCTTCCTTCTCCAGTAATGACCATGAGGAAGCCTCACCTGTGAACACCTGGGACTAAGGGGAAAAACCCATGGTGGAGTAGGGGTATGGACTGGAAGGCTCCCACTACCAACTTGCCCTCCAGTCCAGAAAAAGCAGCCCATGATATGGTAAAAAAAAAAGAACCATAGCAGACTATGTCCTGCTAAGGCAGCACTTATCCTTCTGGGTTTCCTTCACCTCACCTGGCTGAGGAAACCAGGCGAGACGTACACCCCGTCCACCATTTTACCACAACATACACAACAGAAGTTATACTGTATATTGTAATACAGTAATATTATTAATGCATCTACTCCTAATTGCCCGTAAATTCTTACACAGCAGATTTGTTAGTGGAAATTTCTATGTAAAACTTGTTCCATACACTTCAACAATGTTATTTTTGCATTGGTTATTTTTGGGCCTAGACTGGAGGGATTGTCTTGACGTGGGCGCAATGCGGCGATTTCCACCGCGGTGTCTGCCTCTAGAAAGGGCAGCTCGCTTCTTTTTACCGCAAGCGGGAACAAACCACTAGCAGAAAAAAGATTGCTAGCAGTCTACATAGACCTCTATTGTGAGGGGGTGGATTTTGAGGTGGATTCCGCGCCAAAATCTGCCCCCTCTTGCCCCGTGTGAACTAGCCCTAAGAGTCCCCGAAGAGGAATCAGTCGACTATACACATGGCTGCCTTGTCCTTCCCGTAGTCTTGGTGAGATGAATATTTGCATGTAGATTTGGGCTTTACAAGTTTCCCAAACAAATCAGTTTACAAAAGTATAAAAAAAGCTTTTTGACTAATATTTCATCTTTTTGAGGAAAAACAGAGATGACCTTATTTTGCTTTGTAAATAGAATTTGGATTTCATGAAATGAGACAGTTCACTTATGATTCGTTTTCCTTGTTACATAGAGAATTCTGCTATGTACACTGTCTGTCTGCCTCCCCTATCTGTCATTTTAGAAATTGAAAGCTGATTCATAGAAGACGGGTGGCTGGCCGCAAGCTTAATATTTGTTCTCGGTCCACATCATTACATCCCTCACAAAATCAAATAACAGGTCTGTGTTTGCCAACAACTGACCAAATAACACCTTTGTTGCTTGGAGTCTTAACCTTCTCCGTCCAACATGTGGATATTTAAACAGAAATAATTTGTAGTCTCATAATTGTGAAAGTGAAGGAAAACAGAATTACATGTTTTTACATCAACTAATAATTTCAAGAACGGAATTTTTTAGTATTTGTAAGGTTTTTTTTGGAGTTTACAAGGACATTTAGCATCAACATTATAAGTAATAAATTGATGTCCTAAGTTCCATTTTATAAAGAGTACCTGTCACTAACTTTAACTAGTTCAGGACTGGGCTGTTTTCCCCTGTTCAGGACCAAACACATTTTCATGATATTTTTTGTGCATGCGCTTTTGAAAGCTACAATATTTTTTTTTCCTTTGAGTTATTCAAATAAGTTTTTTTCATTTGTATTTTTTCATAGCAAAAAAGTGCTACTAAAATTTTGATGAAGTCTAGGCCAGTATACCTCACTACACTATTAATGCACCAGATGACTCTTCTGTCACTTACACACAGGGGGCGCTGTATAATAACTATTTTTTATACCTAATGCTGCTGCGCGGAGAGCTGAAATAATCCGTTTTCTCTTGCAACTGGCACCGGAATGTTTTCTCTCTTGTAATGTCACCGTGATGTCATCATGATGTCACAGGCTTCTAACTGTGGTTTGGAGTGTAAGGGTAAGACAAGAGGTAAGTGTTTGAGTGTCTACTTGTTGGGAGATGTATTTCCAAGTACCCTCATAGATCAGTTAGTTAAGGAGGATGCGCCAAAAAACAACTAAAATGACCCTACGCATTTCATATAATCATCAGGGGTTTAATATATAAACATTAAAAACTGCTGCTAGATACAAAAGTCACACCATATAAAGCATTGGTGGTGCAGCATGACCGCTGCAATGCCACCCACAGTCTTGTTCTATGCCTCTGAGTCTGTTGGTGTGGCACAAGACCAGTATCCTCAGACTGTGCTATTAATTGTTTTCACTGGGATGAGTTATGATTAGAGATGAGCGAGTAGTATTCAATCGAGTAGGTATTCGATCGAATACTACAGTATTCTAAATACACGTACTCGATCGAGTACCACTCGCTATTCGAATGGAAAAATTTGATGCAGAACCAACGTTGATTGACCGAATGCTATACAGTCGGCCAATCAACACTGGTTCTTCTCCTACCTTTAGAAGTCTTCTCCGCGCAGCGTAAGCGGCCATTTTCTTGTAGTGCGGGCATGCCCAGTCGGCTTGGTAAATTGGACTTGGTAAGTTCAATTTGATCGAATGTTGCCTACCCCTGAAATGAGCATTTTTCCCCCATAGAGTATAATAGGATTCGATATTCGATTCAAGTAGTCGAATATTGAGGGGCTACTCGAAACGAATATCGAATATCGAGTATTTAACTACTCGCTCATCTCTAGTTATGATACATCAAGCCCCTTTAATTTTTCATATTGATGACTAATCCACAGAATAGGATATCGGTATGCGATATGATTGGGTCCGCCACCCAGACTACGCTCATATTAGCTGTTCCGACAGTTTCTGGGCACAAAAAGCTTCTAGTAGACAGGGAGAGTTTGCAGGTGTTGGTTCCCACATATCACACATGGATGACCTATGATGTGAATAGGTCATCAATATGAAAAATAAAAAAAATCTAGGAAAAATCAAGGTATGGTTAAAAATCTGGCTTCTCCATATTCTGTAATGTAATGCATAAACAACCGTCATAAAATAGTGAAGGTAATAAATCCACTATATCAGTCATTACTAGAGATGAGCGAACACTAAAATGTTCGAGGTTCGAAATTCGATTCGAACAGCCGCTCACTGTTCGAGTGTTCGAATGGGTTTCGAACCCCATTATAGTCTATGGGGAACATAAACTCGTTAAGGGGGAAACCCAAATTCGTGTCTGGAGGGTCACCAAGTCCACTATGACACCCCAGGAAATGATACCAACACCCTGGAATGACACTGGGACAGCAGGGGAAGCATGTCTGGGGGCATAAAAGTCACTTTATTTCATGGAAATCCCTGTCAGTTTGCGATTTTCGCAAGCTAACTTTTCCCCATAGAAATGCATTGGCCAGTGCTGATTGGCCAGAGTACGGAATTCGGCCAATCAGCGCTGGCTCTGCTGGAGGAGGCGGAGTCTAAGATCGCTCCACACCAGTCTCCATTCAGGTCCGACCTTAGACTCCGCCTCCTCCGGCAGAGCCAGCGCTGATTGGCCGAAGGCTGGCCAATGCATTCCTATGCGAATGCAGACTTAGCAGTGCTGAGTCAGTTTTGCTCAACTACACATCTGATGCACACTCGGCACTGCTACATCAGATGTAGCAATCTGATGTAGCAGAGCCGAGGGTGCACTAGAACCCCTGTGCAAACTCAGTTCACGCTAATAGAATGCATTGGCCAGCGCTGATTGGCCAATGCATTCTATTAGCCCGATGAAGTAGAGCTGAATGTGTGTGCTAAGCACACACATTCAGCACTGCTTCATCAAGCCAATACAATGCATTAGCCAGTGCTGATTGGCCAGAGTACGGAATTCGGCCAATCAGCGCTGGCTCTGCTGGAGGAGGCGGAGTCTAAGGTCGGACCTGAATGGAGACTGGTGTGGAGCGATCTTAGGCTCCGCCTCCTCCAGCAGAGCCAGCGCTGATTGGCCGAATTCCGTACTCTGGCCAATCAGCGCTGGCCAATGCATTCTATTAGCCCGATGAAGTAGAGCTGAATGTGTGTGCTAAGCACACACATTCAGCACTGCTTCATCAAGCCAATACAATGCATTAGCCAGTGCTGATTGGCCAGAGTACGGAATTCGGCCAATCAGCGCTGGCCAATGCATTCTATTAGCCCGATGAAGTAGAGCTGAATGTGTGTGCTAAGCACACACATTCAGCACTGCTTCATCAAGCCAATACAATGCATTAGCCAGTGCTGATTGGCCAGAGTACGGAATTCGGCCAATCAGCGCTGGCTCTGCTGGAGGAGGCGGAGTCTAAGGTCGGACCTGAATGGAGACTGGTGTGGAGCGATCTTAGACTCCGCCTCCTCCAGCAGAGCCAGCGCTGATTGGCCGAATTCCGTACTCTGGCCAATCAGCACTGGCTAATGCATTGTATTGGCGTGATGAAGCAGTGCTGAATGTGTGTGCTTAGCACACACATTCAGCTCTACTTCATCGGGCTAATAGAATGCATTGGCCAGCGCTGATTGGCCGAATTCCGTACTCTGGCCAATCAGTGCTGGCCAATGCATTCTATTAGCTTGATGAAGCAGAGTGTGCACAAGGGTTCAAGCGCACCCTCGGCTCTGATGTAGCAGAGCCGAGGCTGCACAAGGGTTCAAGCGCACCCTCGGCTCTGATGTAGGAGAGCCGAGGGTGCACTTGAACCCTTGTGCACCCTCAGCTCTGCTACATCAGAGCCGAGGGTGCGCTTGAACCCTTGTGCACACTCTGCTTCATCAAGCTAATAGAATGCATTGGCCAGCGCTGATTGGCCAATGTATTCTATTAGCCTGATGAAGTAGAGCTGAATGTGTGTGCTAAGCACACACATTCAGCTCTACTTCATCGGGCTAATAGAATGCATTGGCCAGCGCTGATTGGCCAGAGTACGGAACTCGACCAATCAGCGCTGGCTCTGCTGGAGGAGGCGGAGTCTAAGATCGCTCCACACCAGTCTCCATTCAGGTCCGACCTTAGACTCCGCCTCCTCCAGCAGAGCCAGCGCTGATTGGCCGAATTCCGTACTCTGGCCAATCAGCACTGGCTAATGCATTGTATTGGCGTGATGAAGCAGTGCTGAATGTGTGTGCTTAGCACACACATTCAGCTCTACTTCATCGGGCTAATAGAATGCATTGGCCAATCAGCGCTGGCCAATGCATTCTATTAGCGTGAACTGAGTTTGCACAGGGGTTCTAGTGCACCCTCGGCTCTGCTACATCAGATTGCTACATCTGATGTAGCAGTGCCGAGTGTGCATCAGATGTGTAGTTGAGCAAAACTGACTCAGCACTGCTAAGTCTCTGCATTCGCATAGGAATGCATTGGCCAGCCTTCGGCCAATCAGCGCTGGCTCTGCCGGAGGAGGCGGAGTCTAAGGTCGGACCTGAATGGAGACTGGTGTGGAGCGATCTTAGACTCCGCCTCCTCCAGCAGAGCCAGCGCTGATTGGTCGAGTTCCGTACTCTGGCCAATCAGCGCTGGCCAATGCATTCTATTAGCCCGATGAAGTAGAGCTGAATGTGTGTGCTTAGCACACACATTCAGCTCTACTTCATCAGGCTAATAGAATACATTGGCCAATCAGCGCTGGCCAATGCATTCTATTAGCTTGATGAAGCAGAGTGTGCACAAGGGTTCAAGCGCACCCTCGGCTCTGATGTAGCAGAGCTGAGGGTGCACAAGGGTTCAAGTGCACCCTCGGCTCTCCTACATCAGAGCCGAGGGTGCGCTTGAACCCTTGTGCAGCCTCGGCTCTGCTACATCAGAGCCGAGGGTGCGCTTGAACCCTTGTGCACACTCTGCTTCATCAAGCTAATAGAATGCATTGGCCAGCACTGATTGGCCAGAGTACGGAATTCGGCCAATCAGCGCTGGCCAATGCATCCCTATGGGAAAAAGTTTATCTCACAAAAATCACAATTACACACCCGATAGAGCCCCAAAAAGTTATTTTTAATAACATTCCCCCCTAAATAAAGGTTATCCCTAGCTATCCCTGCCTGTACAGCTATCCCTGTCTCATAGTCACAAAGTTCACATTCTCATATGACCCGGATTTGAAATCCACTATTCGTCTAAAATGGAGGTCACCTGATTTCGGCAGCCAATGACTTTTTCCAATTTTTTTCAATGCCCCCAGTGTCGTAGTTCCTGTCCCACCTCCCCTGCGCTGTTATTGGTGCAAAAAAGGCGCCAGGGAAGGTGGGAGGGGAATCGAATTTTGGCGCACTTTACCACGTGGTGTTCGATTCGATTCGAACATGGCGAACACCCTGATATCCGATCGAACATGTGTTCGATAGAACACTGTTCGCTCATCTCTAGTCATTACTAAATTAAAAAATGGAAGTTTATATTAAAAGCGTGAATTAATGGGAATAGAAAGAACCTCGAGGTGGATGTAACACTGGAGTATGTTCCCTGGGAGATTCTGATACGTCTGGTAAGCAGCTGAAGTTGGGGTGAGTGAAAAAAAGCACATCTCCAGCATCACCGCTGCCAGGGGAATCCCTAGAGGCTATGCACTGCCACAAATATACTACACCTGCTGAAAATGAGGGGACAAGGGCAGGTGAGTATATTTAACTGAGCACCACTGTACTATGCTCAGTGGTTCACTGTGGCCGGATAGAACACAGAACACTGCAGATATAATATTGTCGGAGTGAAATGCATAGTATATAGTATCAATAAGAAAGAGGTGGTGGATACTATGCAGAATTTTTCCTGGAAATTCTAACCATGCCTAGCTACCCAATTCATGTTATTACAAAGCTTCTTAAAGGAACCTTATTCAACTACAGATATTTCTAGCCAAGCACAGAGAACTGCTAAGTATGCTACACTAGTCTCCTAAATTCAAGTGACTGTGGTGAGTTTTTGGCTGTGGTCTAACATGTCTGACATGGGGCAGCATGCAGTGTGACATGGGATGAAGCATGGATTCTTGCACACCCTCCTAATTTCCCTCTAGTGCCCCTACCAGAACGACTACCAATACCACAGCCCCTACCACTACTATTTCCACTAACAACAATTATGTCTTCCTCTTCCATCTATGTCTCCTCTACTTGCAAAAAATTCTGACTGTTCCCACCCAATTTATCTAAAAAAAGATGAAGACTCCTCTTACTAGGAAAAATAGCTTTCTTAGCAGGCGCCACATCTCTACTAGGGATCTGTGCCAGCAAAGAAGATGAAGGAGACATATTTGACAGTCAAGAAAGTTTCTGCAGTGAATTGCTTGTTACAACATTAGAACACATAAAAACTTGACTCAAGATTGCATCACTCTCGGACACAATATCCTCTTGTGACTGAGATAAGTGAGTTAAATAATCAAAAACTTTATCCCAGGAACTAGTAAACAGTATTAGTATTCTGCCCTAATATGTTGCCTTGTATACTTTGTAAAGGTTCGTAATGTTCTCTAACATTTTGTTTAGTTTATAACATTTAAAGCCCAAACCATGAGAGTATATTTATGTCAGGAGTTTCTATATAGTCCAATAGTTTTAATGGTTCTTGATCAGAGCGCTGATAGCACCATACAGTTAATTGCAGCTGTGTGGGAGTACTACTTATATTGTTTCCAGGTATAATTTGTAGAAGGATAAACACATCATGGAAAGGTTTTAGCAACAGTTCATAATAATGTATTGTTCTGTGTTTATGAGAAGGTCGTTTTTAATTTCTACTAATCATAGTATTACCTGTGCATGCTGAATTGTTAGTCATGGAAAATGACAGAAAATGTATTGTGCCCTCTCATTATAATTACCTGTAATCCCTTCTATATACACTCAAGATTAATTGAATACTAAATAATGAACAGAAATAATGCAAAGCGGTAATTTCAGAAAATATGCAAGGGAGAAAATAACAAAAGATTACAATAGTGAATTCATGATGCCGGTGAAAAACAATTACTTGCATTCCGGAAATCCGAAAAAAAAGCAAAGTAGTAAAAAAGCAAAAATAGTATTGCCCTGTACTTTTATACTTTCTATACGTTTTCATGAAAATAAATTGCCTTGAGTTACATAGAGAAGAAATATTTATCAGATGACTTTTGGACCAGCGCACCGCCCCATGCTATACCACTTACAAACCAATGATGTAGGAAAATATAAAGCAGTAGATGAATTTCCATCTCGTACTTTACATTATAAAATAGTGTGAAGTAAAAACAGTAAAACTATCCCCAGCGGAGAACCCATTACACATTGTCTACCAATAAGTATTTGAAAACCGGTGATAGAATAGAAAAACATTTTTTCATATTGAATAGTTGGTATAACCCAGCAGATGCTTCCTTACGGATGGTATTGATTGACACAATACTCCCGGATGCCTGGTGAAACTCCTGGTGTATGTGAGCCATCGGTTGGGTGCGGTTTCTCTGGCCAGCACTCGTCGGTCTCTATCTCCCAGTTTCAGAGGTCTGCTGACTCGGGGCACATTCCAACAATCAACGTTCACCTTCCACTTCATAATCACATAGGCCACTGTCGATTTTGGGTAATTCAGTTTGCTTGCTATGTCCCTTAAGGATCGACCATTTCTGTGGTACCCCACAAGTACCCAATTGTCAATGCTGTTTCCTATTTAATGTTGGAAGGTGTGACGTACATCATGACGACAGATATCTTCATTTGCATGCATGTCCAAATACTTATTGGTAGACAGTGTATTAGGGCATCTACTATTCCTTCTTTGAGAACTACCATGTTTTTTTAGAAGAACTGTAGAGGTTGACATGATGCATTTTACGTAACAATTTTGCATTAATTTAGAGGTTCCATTTTATGGATTTGCTAAAACCTGATGCAAACAAAAGTCGGAAGGGGAACCAGTTTGCATAGGTGTTAGTGTTAATAAAACTGTCAAACGTCTATTGCTGTCCATATTTTTTATAAAAATAGATGCCCTAACATTGGCATCTGATTCCATCCAGTTTTAGTGGATCCATAGGAAATGTTTCAGGAGGAAATATCTATATCCAAGGGCAATGGAGTTGGATTCCAACTCTGGCTCCAAAATAAAGTGAATAATAATTTTTAATTCTATTACATAGTTATTACTGTGTAATTTATTTGGTGCATAGTATATTGTATATTTTTCATGAATTAAAGGAACTTTACTGCTTCTGAATGTCCATGGCTGTCAGATGCAGGAGTTGGAGTTGGGCTGTGGAAAAATGGAGTAATTGGTTTGGCATACCAATGCTACAGTCCTGACAGCATCAAGAAAAAGTTGGATATTGGCAGCATGCTGGCAATTCTTTTTTTTTTACATTACTTTTGCAGTATATTGTACCGGTGATCAAGTCCTCCTAGGTTTCAAGTACCTTAGAAGGTCTAAACATAAAAATAGAAAAAATATAAAAAGAATAAAAAAAATATATAAAATTTCAAATCATCTCCCTTTCCCTAAATCACAATCTGATATCACAATAACACTAGCTCATGCTTAATGAAAAAAAATAGCGTAAAACCTCTCATCGTCCACATTAATATTCACTGCACTGAGGTGACATCACAGTATAGTGTATACTAATTGAACTAGCAGCCGGGTGAAAGTGATCGGGTGACAGGACTTGAAAATCGGGAGACTTCTGAGAAACCCAGATGAGTTGACATTGTAGCATCTTTCCAGGATGTGTTGTGTTCTCAGTCATTCATTGGGAGATCCCGAAGAAGGAGCCTCTGTGCTTTGAAAGTTTGCAAATGTCAAATTTCTGGTTAGCCAATAAATATATCATACCTGACATACTTTTGCCTTTTTTTGCCACAAAAAAGAATCTAATATTGTTTGAATTTTTTTTTTTTTTAATGGACTGAATAGTCACTTGGATGACATTAAAGGGAGTGTACCACCATGTTACAGAGTGCATTAGAGCCATGAACAACATACCTGTATTATGTATGTCACTTTTGAGGGTTTCGAGTAAAACATATTTGATTTCCTATGCAAATGAAGCAGTTGGTGCAATGGTGGTGGGTTCTTAGCCCACTGCTCTTATTGCTCAGATAGGGTGAGTGATGGGGAGGATCAACACCTACTGCACAGTGTAGTACAGACAGGAGAGTGGCAGAAGCAGTGCTCCAGGGAGATGAAGGCCCGCCTCCAGTGCACCAACTGCATAATTTGCATAAAATTTGAAAGTTGTTTTCCTTCATATCTACAAAAGTGACATACATAACAAGTATGTTATTTATCACTGTAAAGTGCTCTGTTGAACATGCTTGGAGATGGTAGAAACCCTTTAAATCCACTTTTTCCCTATTTTGGAGTGCTGTCTCATTTTCCTATTGTAGATAGATGGATGGATAGATATATATTGAAGGCAATCTATAGTAAATGTAAAAGGTTTTCTAGGTAATTTGTCATATTAACACATGTGATAGAAGCTTATGACCCTTGAAAGACTTTTGCTATCTGTGGCCAAAAAAAAAATAAAGATAAAAATATACTTTACCCAAGGAACCAATCAGGGAATAATGTAACACTTTGCGGTCAAAGCTTCATTATGAGATCTGTCATCTTCAGTTAACGCAAGATACGGATTGATGCTATTTTCTTATGATTTATATCTCTAGATATATATATATATATATATATATATATATATATATATATATATATATGTGTGTATTGCAATAAATTATGTGCATTAAATATTGTTTCTACTTCGCTGCTAATGTTTTTTTTTAGTTTTTTATACAGATATATGTACAAGGTCATTTAGTATCTTACAAGTGATGTGTAAGATGTCACTTACTGTTAATCCTTCAAGCACACAGTATGGTGCTCTGGCACAGAATTACACATCTTACAACAACCAAAAAGGCTTGAGTTTGTGGTTGGATTCACATTAAATTGTATTTTAATAGATTTTTTTTTTTTTTTTTTAGGCCTCGCTCACATCTGCGTTGGTAATCCATTCAGGGAAGTCCGCATGGGGATCCCCCCAAACACTACCGAACACATTGGCAAGCAGTGCGCAGTGAAAGCATACGGACCACATAGACTATAATGGGGTCCATGTGCTCTCTCCACGAATCATGTGGACAGGAAAGCAGATCACGAACTACTTTTCTGTACACATGTTCCATTAATCCGCATGTTCCATAGTCCGTTCAGGGGGGAGGGGATTTCCCCGAATGGATTACCAATACAGATGAGAACTAAATAAAGAAATAAACTAAAGGTGTTGTGATAAAAGAGGGAGGTGTAACATGTAATTGTAGGAGATCACTTCACTTAAATGACTAGAAATAATTGGAAAAATTATTGTACACATGTGCTTTAATCTAATTTTCATAGTACATGTGACATACATCTTGGTATCACTTATTACTAGTTTGATATTTGTTTTGCTAAAAGATAAGAAAATATTTAAGCATCTTATAATATACTGGTAAGAATTAATATTTTCTTCTCTATTCTTGATAAAAAGTGTAATATTTTGTTATAAATTATAATGTTTAAGAAATGCATGATGTAGCATGGGACTGAACTGAGAACAGGTCATCAATAAAAAAAATCCAAACAACCCCCTTTAGACGGGACCCGCGCCGGTTTTGGAAATCACAGCATGTCCACTCTGCTATTTTTTACGCAAAATGGGATATTCTGGTTAGCACCTATCCACTGGAGATGTAATATCTGTGAGATCAATGTAGTCTCCAATCTCCGGATCACTCACCAGCACCATCCAAACTATGTTGAATAATATTATTCCCTTCCTGCTGCAGGCATTTTTTATTTTCATTTTTTATATAATAGAATAGAAGACCTAGAAAATTGATTGTGCAACAATAACCAGAGGATTGTTGGTCTATCTGAAGAAATGCCAATGCAGATTTGGGATCAAATCTCTATCTCACCTGTATAAGGCTGGGTTCACACTAGCATTGGTGTCCGACAGCTAGTGTCTGATGCTAATGTCCGCGCCAGATTTTAGCAGCGGACACTAGCTGTGTCCGTTTACAATTTGCATTATTTTAAATGGGACATCATGTAGTGTCCTTTACTGTCTGTGTGTGTCCTTAAGTGTCTGTTTGCAAAGATGTCTGATTTTTCAATCCCAAAACATGTTACATTATTGTTTAGCCATGGGCTGAAGAGATATACTGTTAACCAACATCATATCCAGTCAACAGTAGTATATGTCCAACTATAAATATCCTAAATATCACTTTGTCCGTAACCCAAATGTAAACGTCCTAAACATCATTTTGTCCATAATCCAAATATCTATATAGCAATATTCTGTATAATACCAATAAACTGATGAATACGCTCCTGTAGTTCTATGGAGTACAGGAGTGTACTGCGCATGTAAGCAGCCTCCAAAAAAATGGCCACCGGCCTGTGCACTCGGCTCTGCCTGTGTCCTGATGGCAGAGCCAACTGCGCAGGTGTCGAAGTATGACCCCAGCCGGAAGAAGACGAGTGAAGAGGTGGTTGCTGAAGAAGATGGAGGCGTTGCTGGAGAGAGTTCTCTCGCAGCATTGGGGATGCCCCCAGTGCTGTTTGAGCACTGGGGCTCGCCCTCAGTGCTGCGAGAGAACTCATTTGCATACCGATAAGAACCGGGTTTTTAACTGGATGGCGGGCCGGAGACGACTTCTAAAGGTAGGAGACGAATAGCCTTTCTTAAGGCTATTCCCACGTGTGAACTAAAAAAAAATTAGTTTTAATGATCGGATCCCTTTAAAGAATTCAAGTATAACACTTTTGCGCTGGATCTGAGGGAACAAAAACCTTACATTTCCTGGGATTTGTATCTTACTGGAATAAGGATTGGAACCGAATTGCAGTGACTCATAAAGTGGTAAAGCAATGAAAGGCTAGGGACAGACAGTATTAAGTCATTGTAGAATTTCTAAATATATTGCTCTGGATTCCCAGTAATCAAACGTAATGTGCATTGGAACCAAGCAGCCTCATGTGCCTTTGTGGGTGAAATGAATTATTACATGGTGCTCATTTAAATTAAGGTGTAATTCATGGACATGCTGGGTCCTACATCAGAAGATAATCAATAATCAGGTCATTATTTGCCAAATCAAATAGTGTTTTTAGTATTCATTAATTATACGTATTTGCAACACAATAACACACTAAGATTCCTTAGCACTGTCGAATATTCTAGTTAGTCATTCTGTGTAAACAACTTGTAGTGTCAATACGAGGCAATGCTTATTATTTCTATGGTGTCTCATAAAAATGGAAAAACTTTAGGATTGTACGTGATGAAAATAAAATTTCATACTATATTACAAGTGCATGTCAAAAGTTGGGAAGTTGGGAAAGGTGGCCTTCTAATAGCGGAGATGTAGTTTGGCACCTGCCATCGCTATTTAGTGGAGTTCTCTATCTGTCTGTGACAGGAAGAAGCAGCAAGCCGAAAACTCGATCCTGCAACATGACTTTCTGTGGAATGTAAATGCGCATTTCCATGAAACCAAATGGCGCCTCCGAGCTGCTTCTATTACTGTTTACTGATGAAATGATGTGACAGAATAAATACGTCCATTTAATCTGTATTTCTTTATGCAGTAGTAAGCTTATCTAGATCTTTTAACTGAACTTTAGCAAATGTGTTTCCTTATCTCATTTCCTCAGTGTCAGGAATGTACCATCAAAGGTACTAGATGTTTTATCTTTTCTCGAGATGAAACTTTCATAGGATTCGAAAGAGTGTATGTACATTGCTTATACTCTTTCATCCCATATTTCATCAAATATCAAACCAAACAGACTGTATTTATAGATGTTAAATGGAGTTTAATTAACGTTTCTATACCTAGGAGTTGGCCTCATATAAGTGTAAAAACTCATTTTTAGTCGTCATGTCAAATCTGTAATTTTCTTTGTCTGTAATGTTCTGAAATGTTATGAGGCCATCCAGAAATAATAAGATGGGGTCTGAAGTCATTCCGATCAACTACTAGTATGCACGCTCAAATCTTCTCGAAGAGAGGCACGATACATAAACGTCACTAACTTGATAAGCACAGAGTTCCGTAAATGTAAAGAAATTGGTCCTGATCTTTAAACCCGTGCTATTGTAAATTTATGGCTGGTCGACTTCCCGGCTTTTGGGGAGAGCCAAAAAATAGGCAAAATAGTTTTTCTGCTTGTAGTCAGTGGTTAAATTGGGTCGGAACGCGCCAGAACTCAGTTCCGGCATAATTAAAAAATGCCTGTCAGCGTTCCGGTATAATTGTTTAGTTTATACCAACTGAAAAGATGCCAGAGTATAATAATTGTTCATGGATGTCTACAATGTCTTTTGCAGCCTCCAACAGGTTTTCGTCCAGGATTGCCCTGTATTTAGCTACAGCCATCTTCCCATCAACTCTGACCAGCTTCCCTGTCATAGAAAAGACTCTCCATAGCATGATGCTGCCACCACCATGTATCACAGTGAGTATGGTGTGTTCAGGGGGATGAGCAGGGTTACTTTTCCTCCACGCATAGCGCTTTGCGTTTAGATCAAAAAGATCAACTTTGGTCTCATCTGACCAGATCACCTTCTTCCACTTGTTGCTTTGACCTCTATATGACTTGTAGAAAACTTTAAATGGCACTTCTTATGTCTTTCTTTCAACAATGGTTTTCTTCTTGCCACTCTTCCATACAGGACAGATTGGTCGAGTGCACAACTTATAATTGTCCTGTGGACAGATTCTCCCACCTGAGCTGTTGATTTCTGCAGCTCCAGAGTGACCATGGGCCTTTTGGTTGCTTCTCTGACCAGTGCTCTCCTTGCTTGACCTGTCAGTTTAGGTGGACGGTTATGTCTTGGTAGGTTTGAAGTTGTAGAATACTTTTTCCATTTTTAGATGATGGATTGAATAGTGCTTCTTGGGATGCTAAAAGTTTGGGATATGTTTTTTATAACCTAACCCTGCTTTAAACTTCTCTACTTTATCTCTGACTTGTCTGGTGAGTTCCTTGGTTTTTATGATGATGTTTGTTCTCTAACCAAGCACTGAGACCTTCACAGGACAGATGTATTTATACTGTGACTAAATTACACACAGCCGGACTCTATTAACTGTTTAAGTGACTTCTGTAGGCATTTGTGCACTGTGCACTGGATTTTATTTAGGGGTATCAAAGTACAGGGGGATGAATACTTTTGCACGTCACACTTTTCAGATTTTACTTGATTAACATTTTGAAAACCATGGATCATTTTTGTTGCACTTCATTATTACCTGCTACTTTGGTTTATCCCTTACAATACATATCTATTACTTAAAATTAGGGTTGAGCCGATCTTGACTTTTCAGGATCGATTTTAAAATCCGATTTCCGATCATTTTTCATTCACCCGATCTCGATCCCAATTCCGATCCCAATGCAAGTCAATGGGATTTTTTTATTAATCAGAGATTGGATTTTAAAAGCAATCCTATTCACTACACAGCATGGAATCTAACAATTGAACGCTTTAATTGTTAGAATCCACGCTGTGTAGTGAATCACTAAGTAGCGAGAGGATTTTTTTTTTTAATCCTCTGGCTACTTAGTCCCCCCTGGTGTCCACTTACCTCCATAGATGGCTGCTCCGCTGCTTCTCCTTCTTCTTCACCTCGCTGCCACTCCACGCTGCTCTTCTCCCTTCGCTGCCCCCTGCCTTCCAGGTTAGGAGAGTGTGGGCGGGTTAGGAGAGTGTGGGCGGGTACTGGGAGGGGAGACGTCACGTCTCCATGCCCTGTACCCGCCGACACTCTCCTAAGCCACAAGCCCCGCCTTCCTAGCTCTTTAAACACTAACCTGGGAGGCGGGGCAGTGAGGCGAGAAGAGCAGCGTGGAGCGGCAGCGAGGAGCGGCAGCAAGGCGAAAAAGAACACCGGAGCAGCCATCTCTGGAGGTAAGTAGCTACTAGAGATGTCATGTTAGTTTAGTCTCCCATTAGAATGAATGGATGCAGCCGGCACGCAGGGGGTTAAGGCTGTGTGCCGGCTGCTTCCATTCATTCCTATGGAACCGCAGCGGAGCCTTCACACTGAGTATAGACTATATACTTAGTGTGAAGGCTAAGCAAAGCATTGTGGGAAATAGTACCGATCTCGATCCCACCTAAAAAGATTGTGTTCGGACTTCCGATCGCGATCGTGAAATTTTCTCGATCGACGATCGGAATCTGATTTTTTCCGAACATGATTGCTCAACCCCACTTAAAATACATTTAAGTTTGTGGTTGGAAAGTGACAAAATGTGAAAAAGTTCAAGGGGTAGGAATACTTTTGCAAGCCACTGTGTGTGTGTGTGTGTATATATATATATATATATATATATATATATATATATATATATATATATTTATTTATATATAAATATATATATATATATATTTATATATAAATATATATATATATATATATATATAGAGAGAGAGAGAGAGAGAGACATTGATATGCATATGATATGTAAATTTAAATGGATGTGATCAGAAAAGTCAATCACTGATACAATCTTGGTTTCCTAATAGAAAGCTGCCTGAGTTGATAGAACAGGCTGCTGTCTCTGACCACACGCCGCGATAGATAATGAAATGCTTTATCAGATGATTGTTAGGAGCTCTCCCACACTGAAGTCAGCTTGGTTCCTTTTTTGGTTATCCAGTTTAGCATGACACAGATTTAATGATAGTGTTGATTATTACAAGTAGTTTTCATTACTTGCCACCACTAGGTCATAGTTTGCATGTCTCACCCTCCCAAATGTGAAACGTAGAGATCCAGCCTTGCTGGGTTTACCACGCACATCAGCGGATTAACCAATAGGGAAAAATGGCAAAACTATTATAAAGTATTCCTATATTTATTATATTTCCATAAGACATATAGTTTTGAATGAATGAAGCCACTTAACTGAATTTAGCCTTTTTTTCATGGTGTGTCATTTGTGCAGGGAAAGTTGCACTTCCATCGCTATTACTTACAGGTTATGCCTAGGAAATTATATAGTGTTTTGACTGAAAACAAGAAACCGGTTATTAGAAAGAATTAGATATTGTCAAGATCTATTTCCTCGTTTTTTAAAAAAATAAATAAATAATGCCAACAAAAGATCTGAAAATATATTCTGACTTGTTTTTTTTTTAAAGCTTATGAAAAGGATTTGTAGACACATTTATGTTATGTGACATTCTAAAAAGCTAAATTTACAATGGGGCAGGAGGCATACATGGTTCTTGTATATAAGCAGAACTAACCCTTGGTTCACATCTGTGTTTGGTAATCCGTTTGGGGAGTCCGCATGGGGACCCCCCCGAATGGACTACCGAAAACACTGGCAAGCGGTGAACAGTGAAAGTGCCTAGACTGCAATGGGGTCCGTGTACTTTCTGCAGGATGCCCACATGAACTATGATCACAATCTACTTTTCTGTCCGCATGTTCCGTGTGGACACCACGGGTAAGAGAAAAAATGTTTAGTAAAATTCCGCTCTAAACCAGGAAGAAGTTCAATTCAAATCTGGAATAGATGAATAAAATTTAACTTTTATTGTTGTCCAGTAAATAAAAAAGTTACATCATAACTGTGAAGTGTAGTCACATCATGGCTGAGCTACGCATTTCGGTACTAGTTCGTACCATACTCATGGCATGAGAAACATACTAACACTCATTCCTTTTAAAAGAACCACTAGACCTACTAACTCCACCCAATACATTAATTAACATTTAACCCTTCCTTCATCAATTGAATGTTCAAGCACACGGACCCCATTATAGTCTATGGGGTCTGTGTGCTTTCACTGCACACCACTTGCCAGTGCATATGACAGGTGAATAGCCACCCAGATAAAGAAACAGATGAAGGACAGCTAGAAATAACTGATCGGTATGATGAGTGTAATTTCAGTGCCATGTAGTTAGTGGTGCTTGACGGTAATGCCACAAGTGAGTTGCTTCTGAGGGTCAGGGACGTCCTCAAATTCAGGACATCAAGACCAATGTCCTCCTGATCCATTTCTTGGAGTCATGCTCAGGTTAGGTTCACATCTGCATTGTACTCTTGTAGGAGACTCTGCCACTGATTCTGTCTAAAATCGACGGAGAGAAAAGTCCTGCACTGAAGACTTTGGGGTCCGCGGTTAACTACTTTTTTAGTGGATTACTCTCTGTCTTTCAGGTCCCCATTTGGACCTGAATGAGGTAGAGATGAACACTAGTGTGAACCTAGCATCAGACTCATCTACAGATTCCATAAAAGCACATGAAACTGAAGGAGGTGGTTTTCAATTTTGATCACATGAGTTGTGTGCAGCTCATGAAGGGAGGTACATGATAAACTGGTAAAGGTAAGCTTTTCCGGCAGGTCTTTATCCAGCTGAATACTTCTGGTGCTTGGTGACACAGGAGCAAGGATACAAGTCTCTTGTATCTTCTGGAGGGATGTCCACCCAGCAGAGGTGCCATTGAGACAATATGAGAGGAGTAAGAGACAGCAGACTGACTCAAGGTTTACACCTGCACTTGGGTTTCCATTGGGTTTCAGCATGAAATATGTGGAGAGAAAAGTCCTGCTTGTAGGACTTTTGTCGCCACATTTTTCAAGCGGATACAGGGACGGAATCCTCTAATAGAAACCAAGTACTGGTGTGAATCCAGCCTGAGAGGGTAAACTGGACAAACTCTGTGTAGCAAAACGCAGAGATGCTGAATGAACGTCCATGAGACAGCTGGACTGGCAGTGAGATCCCTATTGTCATATTTTACCCAAATCTCAATTGATAAGCGAGGTGTGTAGACAGAATCAAAGTAGCTATAAGAGTAGTGGATAGATGAACTCAGGCACGACATACAGGGAGATCTTTTCTGAATGTGAAACCCCCACTTGAAGCTCTATGGGTGCAGTGACAAATTGGACCTATTCAGGGAGAGGTTGTCTATTTATAGAGGCCACCATCAAAGGTTTCTTCAAAGGCACATTAGGGATCTGGTGGCCAGCAACTAGAAATTGGTCTATAAAACTGCCGAGTCCAAGAACTCTTTTATAGGAAAATAATTTTCACCAGAACACAGGACTATAGGAACTGATAGTTTGGGAAAGAGATTTTCTCCAACTAGAGTTGAGAATCCCACTATATCACACTGCTAGGACTTCAACTTTAGGGGACAATTGCAGATATAGCGTTCCTTGCCACCACAATAGAGACAGAGGTTGTCATTGTGCCTACTCTGTCTACCAATAAGTATTTGGACACCTGTGGTAGAATAGAAAAACAAAATTTATTCCTATTCAATAGTTGAGTTGGATGGTATTGATTGACACAATACTCCCAGATGCCTGCTAAAACTCCTGGTGTATGTGAGCCATCGGTTGGGTGCGGTTTCTTTGGCCAGCACTTGTCTCTATCTCCCAGTTTCGGGGTCTGCTGACTCGAGGCACATTCCGACAATCACCGTTCACCTTCCACTTTGTAATTACATAGGCCACTGCCGATTTTGGGTAATTCAGTTCACTTGCTATGTTCCTTAAGGATCGACCATTTCTTTGGTACCCCACAATTACCAATTGGACTCTTCACTTTGTGGCATCTTGCAATGCCAATGCTGTTTCCTATTTAATGGCGGAAGGCGTGAGGTACATCACAACCGCAGAGATCTTCATTTGTATGGGTGTCCAAATACTTATTGATAGACTGACATTCCTCAGAAAAGAGTTCCAGACACTCAGCCTACACGGATTCCTCAGGTATTTCAGGAGATGAAACCAATAAAGATGTTACAGCACTAGGATGTCATTCATGGTCCTTACTACCAACTACTTTCATGGATTCTTTCGGATGTTTCAGAAACTCCGTAGAACTGTATGCCATTATGACTCGCAAACATATATCGCTGATATGTGGAGAGCATGGCAAAACCAGCAGAAGATATATGTCCAAGTTCTCCAAAGACGGCATGAAAGATGGTGAGAAATGTCTTCAGATTTGTAGATCCCACAAAGAATTACCCCAGTCCAAAGATTCACCGGACAGTGGAGATACTATGGAAGCCACTTTAGCATGGTCAGAAGGAAACCAGTGTGTATATAGATGAAAATATATTATGCACTGGATCAGAAAGCCCCACAAAACTTGAAATTCACTTCATAACTAGGAGGCAGAAGCAGTTGGCATTCTGGCCCTTTAAGATGCAGGAATATAGTGTGTGTGTGTGTGTGTGTGTGTGTGTGTGTGTGTGTGTGTGTGTGTGTGTGTGCGCGCACGCCCTATGGGCAGATCCAGCAGGAGTGTCCATGCACCACAGTGACAGGGTATAGCAAAGTTATCCTGATAGCTATGCCAGCTGGGGCAGGCACAGGCAGGTGGTGCCACAATGGTGAAAGCTGAAAGTATAGGAAGAAACAGTGGAGCCATGATTCTATATTTTCCTGGACTTTTATACATTTTCTATAGATGCACATGTGACATTTGTTTGTATAGAGCAGAACTATGTAAGTTTGTCAACATATTAATCTAGACTCTCATGGAATGACTTGATCTGTCAGGTAATTCTGGAAGTGTCTTAGATGTCATTTGAGCAAAATCCTCTGAAAGCATTTGCAGAGATTAGTCCTATTAGCAGACCACACATTTTCTGGGATCCTGATAAATGTTACCCATTGACTTCAATTACTGCATCAGGTTCAAAACACACTGGCATTAAAAACAGCTTAGATCTCGCAGACATTTGTGAAAGGCCAGAGGTTGAACATATTTAATGTCAGTGCTGTCTATATATGTAGTTAACCCCCAAGAACAAAAACTGCAAAAAGGACATGAGTAGGAAAATGAAAAGATTCATTATAACCTTTTTAAGGGCTGTTCGCCCTTTATGAAATTAGCGCTTTCAAGTAAGTTTATTCCTCGATCAGAAGGAATTGTTTAAAAGCTATTTAGTGGTGAATATGTGATGTGAATCCTGGGTTACCTTCAAACGTGAAGGAAAAGTTTAAAAACTGATTTAGGCTAAGGCCACATGGAGCAAAAAGAAGCTAAAAACTAAAATAATTGAGTTTTTGCAATTTTGCCTCAAGTCTACGGGGAAAACACAGGTGAAATTAATATGCTTCGATTTTCAAAGGTTTTTTGAACATGCTACATTTCCAAAATGTATGGCCTCATCCTCAGTTTTACCCAAGTTGGTATCTCCTGAAAAGCTCGATTGGTCTTACTGTGTGCCTCTAGTACCGTTACCCACTGTCATAATGATGTTTTTTGTTGTACCCTATAATAGTGGTAAATCAAGACAGAAGCCATTCGTTTCTGGTCTTCTCTAGTGTCTCCCAAATCAATGAATGCATTGGTTATGTCCTGTTCCATATGGATTAGGGAGCGTTCACACTACCGTCGGTGTCCGACATGTAGTGTCCGCTCCTAGTGTCCGCTCAAAATCTGTCACGGACACTAGGAGCGGACACTAGATGTGTCCGTGACACCTGTCATTCACTTGAATGGGCATCGGGTGCGTTCTTTTGCACTCCATGCCCGTCCTTCCCTGTCCGCAAGAGAAGATGTCCGACTTCTCAAGCGGACAGAGGAACCCTGCATGCAGGGTTTTTCTGTCCACTTGAGAAGTCGGACATCTTCTCTTGCGGACAGGGAAGGACGGGCACGGAGTGCAAAAGAATGCACCCGATGCCCATTCAAGTGAATGACAGGTGTCACGGACACATCTAGTGTCCACTCCTAGTGTCCGTGACAGATTTTGAGCGGACACTAGGAGCGGACACTACATGTCGGACACCGACGGTAGTGTGAACGCCCCCTTACATACCCAATGGAGGACAATGCTAGACAGACTGGTTGCCAGTTGTCAAGGTGGATTAAGCCTATTGTTAGTTCCCACCAGGCTAAAGTTATCAGCCCCTTTTAAAGAGGCTGAATATCAGCTGAAGGAGCATTCATAGGAATGCTTATTCTTAATTCCCACAGGACGCTGCCAAACCCAAGAATGAGATGAGCGTAGCTAAAGACAATTTTATTTTTAACGGCCATAGAGTACAGGAGGGGGCTTCACTGTGAAAGAGCAGCATGCTGCCTTGCTATGGAAGGAGTAGGCATACACTCCCCACCCCATGATGCTGCTCCCTTGCTATGCAAGGAGTGGGCATACCCTACCCACACTATGATGATGCCCCTTTGCATGTATTTACAGATACAATTAAAATTCTGCTGCCACTGCGGTCCACGGCAGTGCGGTCCACCATATTTTTCAGACGCACCTAGGTTTTAGAAGAGGAAAATAGGGGAAAAAAAAAATTAAGCTAAAAAATGGTAAAATATTTAATATATGTTTTGCAACAGCTGCAAGGCCACATTGACAGGTGACCCTACAGCTGTTTGCGGATGCATAGAGAGTTTTTTTGCAGGACCATATATATTTTTTAGTTATAAAATTTTGGGAGAAGTCTATTGTTTAGATCTCCTTTTATTTAAATCAGAGGCAAAACAGTGGGGAAAAAAATTGGTGGTTTGGTATTTTTGATTTTGACGTTCGCCGTACAAGAAAAATATTAGTAGCTTGGGCATTTTCAGACATACCTAATGTGTATGTGTTTCACAGTAATTTTCAACTTTTATATGTATTCTAGAGAAAGGGGTGATTTAGAAGCTTTATTTATTTCTTACTTTTTTAAAACTTTTTTTTAACTATTTTATTAGCCCCCGCCTAGGGGACTTGAACCTGCAATCATTTGATAGTAAGTCCCATAAACTGCAATACAAGTGTATTTCAGTCTATGGGAGATTCTGTACATTACTATTGTTCACAGATCAGCGGCAATAGTAATATTCCCATGACAGGCCTGGGAGCCTTCAGTAGGTTCGTGGCTGTCACAGGACCGCAACCACGCCGCGCAGGAGTCGACCTACAACTTTACTGGTATGGGGACAGAGGGGACTGTCCCTGGGGGAGATTTTTAAACTTGGGGGGGGACTTTAAGTACTAATACCCACGATCAGAGAAGACTCTGATTGCGGCCATTAGATTCTGTGTCTCCGTTGTACGTTACAGTGAAAACTCGGTTGCTATGGCGACGGTTCTGCAGTACAGCATCCACCATTATCTTTATAAACCCGGCATCCGATGTATTAGTACTAGTGCTGGGGCCCGCAACTTCGCCACACTTCTGCTGCTGCAAGAAACCAGTGGCGGCAGGAGTGTGGCAATGCTGCAATTTCGCTCCTCGGCTCCCCTTATAGTCCACATTTAGACTAAAAGACGCTCCCCCATTTTCCTCCCAAATTTGGGGGAAAAAGTGTGTCTTATAGTCCAAAAAATATGTGTTTGTTATAGGTGGTGAGAGATTTGGGAGGACTTGAACCTTCCAGTAGCCTCAAGCCCCAGGAGTTTGCCAAAGAAGGTCACATTATTCTCCATTGCTGAGTTGGATCTAGGTAAGAAAAACTTGAACACAGTGAGCAACACTATGCTTATTGGAATAAAAATAGTAGTAACATTTTGGCAAATATTGAACTGAAACTATAGCCTGGGGCAGGCATAGAACTTAGGATAACTCTTCAATTTACATGATCTAGCAGTATAGGTAGGATCCTTCGGATGGGAATACCTCTTTGAATTGTATCTTGTTTATTTTAAAATAATTTTTTAATCTTTTTTTCCTTACTGGCACCATTTGTATTTTTTTTTGCTGCACTCTTTCCTGTGGCATGAGAGGTCAGACCCAACAAAATGTCTTAAGGCCAGTGTTCAGAGCAAGGTCGCATCATCATCAAAAAAACCTCTCCCTTTAAATACTTAAATGGTACTAACAACTGCTGTCTTCTATTATCAGGATAGGTCTAGCAATATTGATCCCCCTCTATTCTAACAAAAATAGACTGGTCCGTTAAATATGATGGTTTGATGGTTTAATACCCCTTCTGTAGTGGGTTCTGGGAGTATTATATGGGGTGCTGAAAAATCTTTCCTACATTTACCCATATTAATTGAATATTAAACTAAATCTTCACTTTCTGACATAGTCCAATACAAGGGAATTAGGGAATCAAGCAACAAAAGAAAGCACAATAAAAATAGTATACTTGATGTAGGGTGAAGTAAGGATTCTGCTTGACCTCTTCTTCCCTGGAAACACCAACATGGCTTAGAGAAAAGTTTGAGTTGGACACAGTGCAGACATTATCAATCTAAATTACCTATCAGTATATTCTTTTGGAGAATGGGAATAAACACACCAATATGGTGAAAATTTTCTATGATTTCTATGATTGATGATTTTGTATTGGTTGTATTGAAATCCTGGATGTCAGTACTTCAAGACAATAGCGGTAACAACTGAGCCCACCATTCTGCCCATGTGATTACACAGGCCTGAGTGAATGGGAGGAAACCAATGTACCTGGAGGGAACCCACAAAAACACGCAAACATACAAACTTCATGCAGATGGTTACCTTTGTTGGGTTCCAATCCTGGATCCCACTTCTGAAAGGCAGCAGTGCTAATCACCGACCGTACTGCCCATGCCCATGCCTGAGTGCTGCAGCGGCTTCAGTCAAAAATCATAAAAAGTGCCGGTAGTTGGACACCCCTTGATCTGATATTGAAGATCTTTCATATATATATATATATATATATATATATATATATATATATATATATATATATGTATGGGCCAACAATTGAAAAATTTCAGAATTGATCTAAATTATCTGAGTTTTCAATCTAAAAGTCACAGAGCCATGGACAGCTCTGAATAGAGAGTAAGGGTTTGGCATGGGCTGATCTTGCAACAATGATTGGGAATGGATGTTTTTCAGTAACATTTATTCCTGATCGGATCCCAATGTTTTACTGAATGTAACTTCAGCAGATCATTGGTACTACATGAATTGTTCATCTTCATGCAGTTTGCATTTGTCAGGGGTGGAGTGATGTCCTGCCGACAACCTCTTTTATGTTATGGTATGTAAACACCTGAAGCATTTGCTCATTTGTTGACTGTAAAGTGAGACAGGTCATCTAACAGCTTAGGAATGAAAGTTCCTGATATGTGTCCTGATAATGGCTCCAAGTAAATCTGTAGGAAATGGACATAGGATGAAAGTATTATGGCTGTTATGTTCATGAAACCCAACTGTTAGAGGCAACCTTTAAGTTCTCCAAACCACCATCAGTATCTCATACTGCCACTCATCTGTTGTCCCCTGGTATCTTAATCACACTAGTCCACTGCCGCCATCTTCAGATAAACAACTTTTATTCTGTCAAGGAGGTGGAGCTAATAGAACAATTGAAAATCCCCAACCCAGCTCCTTCATTGTAACTGACATTCCTCAGTCCTAGTGCAGCACCCCGGTGGACATTGCTTAAATTGTGTTATTTATGTTATTACATTTATGTGCCACTGACTGCATATATTGTTTTGTCATGTTATTCTATCTGTATTATAACACAACACTGAGACATTTAAGACATAGCTAAGGAAACAGTTGTGCCAGCAAAGAGAAAGGAGTCTTGTTTCTCAGCCTGGACCCATTTGCATCCGGGTATCTTGGCCCTTGGGACTTCAGTTTACTCAGCCCCCATACTTATTAGCGTATTATATAGTATGTGGGGTGGAGTAAAGGCACCATATAACATCATAGACTGGATATCCATCATCTCAAGCCTTGGAATAGTCATCCAGGTGAAGACAACTAACCCTACTGGGAAGATACATGAGTTGACTGTTATAGTGTTCTCATAGTAAAGTTTGTGTGGTTCAACTGTACTACTTCCTCTTGAGTTGGTCCTGCACTTACCATCAGAGCCCTTCCAAACGCCACCACACTACTCAGGATGAGAAAGGACTCCTCTCCTACTGGAAGCTCCCTGGGGGAACAACTACCACCTCCATCAGGTACCAGGTAGGTCCCCTTTGTGGCCTGGGAGGTGGGCTGGAGGAGTTTGTTTGAGTGCCTATGCGGACTATCCTGTGACATCAACACCTTCACTACTACTCACATCCTCCAGTTCCTTTCATTGGGTTGCACCACTAGATTCGGTAGTTGTAGTGACATTAGCGAAGCTGAGGAATGTGAATACTTGGAGGGTTGTAAATTCATTGGGGGACAACACATGATAGGCACTATGAGGTACTGATGGTGGTTTAGGGAATGAAAATTAACTGAAAGGTTCACTTTAAAGAGGACCTTTCATCAGATTGGGCACAGGCAGTTCCATATACTGCTGGAAAGCCGACAGTGCGCTGAATTCAGTGCACTGTCGGCTTTCCCAATCTGTGCCCTGGGTAAAGCACTATCGGTCCCGGTACCGTAGCGCTTTAAGTCAGAAGGGCGTTTCTGACACTTAGCCAGGGACGTCCTTCTCCACAGCAGCGCCTGTTCACGGTGTGAGCGGGGAGGAACGCCCCCTCCCCTTCCTGATAATACTCGTTCCTCCCCGCTCACACTGTGCAGCGCGATAGGCGCTGCTGTGGAGAAGGACGTCCCTGGCTAAGTGTCAGAAACGCCCTTCTGACTGTAAAGAGCTATGGTACCGGGACCGATAGCGCTTTACCTGGGGCACAGATTGGGAAAGCAGACAGTGCGCTGAATTCAGCGCACTGTCAGTTTTCTAGCAGTATATAAAACCACATGTGCCCCAAGTGATGAAAGGTCCTCTTTAAATATTAAGTCTAAGGCCCCCTATAGCGGGCCAAAGCAAAAAGGCATTGCAGAAAAAACTGCAGTGAAAATGCATTGCGTGGGACCCCTGCCTCAAGAATTTTTCATATAAAAATGCTGAAAATCCTTTAAGCTGTCAAAATCCATTTCCTGGGGTAAAAGCCCTTTTCTGCCTGTAGTGAGTGGGGCTTTATGTACCAGGGTATGACAAGGCCTCGCTCTTTGTCACATAAAATGACTCATAATGCAGTGATGTATTATAGCTACGTGACAACATGATGTCAGCAGACAGGACTGACAATAAAAATCAGAATTTAATTTAGGGTGAGAAGTTTGCAAGATTGTGACAAAAAAATTTGGCCCATATTTTACTTCTAATAACTGCAAATATAATTACATGTCATATGAAAGAAAATTTAAAATATTGTTTTACAGCTTGTCACCAAAATCACAATATATTTCTTCTGGACCAAAAAAAAATGAGACATATGTATAGGTGACAGCTGCTATCTGGCTAGTGTGCATTAGCATATTCAGCTGTGAAAAAGTAACAAGCAATCAGAAACATTTTTGTCAGTCCATCTGCCAAATAGAATAGTAAATGATACTTTAATTGGACATCCTCAAATATTCATTCAGCGAAGTTCCATGCAAAATATGAGCTAATGTATGTTCCTGTTTACAATGCTTCTATAAATCTCTCCATTGAACATCTCACAACGTATGACAATAAAAACAATCAAGTTATATGCGTATATACAGGCGTATAGGCAGGTTAATTCATTGTGCTCCGGATCTGCATAAACCGCGTATCTTGTCACTTTCATCTGAACACTTTCGGGAATCTTTATTTAGTTGTTGACGCATTTGCTTCGATAATTTTTGCTATGCTTAATTTATATTGTCTGCCATGACACTTCAAATGACGCTCACATTCCTGCACAACCAGCGTTGCTCCGAACAATATATACAAGGCGGCAAAAATAGAGAGGAAATGTTAAACGTTATGAAAAATAAAAAAAACCTATCTATTGAAAAAGTTTCTAATACATTTACAGAAAAATTCCTTTAGGCTAAGGCTCCAGGTAGTGACACGCGGCAAAAAAACTCTGTGGAAAAAAGGCACTGTAGTGTTTTTCATTGCATTTTCGCAGAGTTTTTGGAAACGATTTTGGAAATCCTAGCGTCTCCACTGTGCGTATTTTTCTGCAATGTGTGGATGGGATTTGCAAGAATCCCATCCACTTTGCAGAAACTGAAAAACACTGTGTTTTTTTCCATGGCATTTCGCCACGTGATGATCTATCCTCAGAATAAATCATCAATAAGACATAAGTGACTCTTCAATGACCAGTTGTATGAAGGGGCTATGGCATTGTCTGTTTATAGTGACCGTGTGATGTCATTCCAGCCTTGTTACGTTGGACCAGGCTGTAGTTACATGACATGGCCACTATGAGATGTATGATAATATATAAACAGAGAAGCATTCACAGCAGTTTTTTTAACCGGACACAAAGGCATGCATGTCCGACTTTGTGTCCGTCAAAAAAACCCAATTTCCCCGCGGACAAGCAGAAGATGCTCACGGGCAGTCACCTTTGCAAACCCTTTCAAGTGAATGGGTTCGAAAACTGACCGTCAGGTTTTCGTCTCCTGTCCAGTAGAGATGAGCGAGTACTGTTCGGATCAGCCGATCTGAACAGCACGCTCCATAGAAATGAATGGATGCACCTGGTACTTCTGCTTTGACGGCGACCGGCCGCTTAACCCCCCGCGTTCCGGCTACGTCCATTCATTTCTATGTGAGCGTGCTGTTCGGATCGGCTGATCCGAACAGTACTCGCTCATCTCTACTGTCCAGTTTCACAGGGCAGAAGATGGAAACCGGCTGGATTGCACAAACTGGATAATGAGCGCAGGTTTGAACCCCCCTCCCCCTTACACAGGTAACACGGTTCAAACAGATGATCCTGGGGTCACTGGTATTGGAAACCCACTAATTTTTAACTTTTTAATTAGGAAACACCTGAGGCATTATTAATAAGGGGCGCTATTTACAGGAGGTACACGGGGAAGTCATTAATTTAAAGTTGCACATGGGGGTATGATTTATTATGGGGGGATATATTATATATTTTATAATTGAGGGTAGCAGCAGGAAGGGTGTGCAGGTGAGGACAATGTGTTTGGGTCCCTGGAAAAGTGAGGAGCCAATGATGTCTGTGTTGCAAACTTTACAGAAATTGGAATAAATGGTCATGGTGGTCCAGATGGAAGAGTCGGGGAACGTGAACGATTAGATGAGACGTCACTTGTAAGTAACTAAATGTTACTACACTGTATTCACCTAAATGGTCTATATGGTCACTGTATAGTAATAATATTGGTAAACTTGGACATATTTGCCCCTTCCTGTGCTGAACCCCTAGCTACGCCTCTGACGCTTGTGATAAGTTGTAAAGATTTGCAAATGCTAGTTCAGCCTTGCACCAGCAGTGTTTTTGGCCCTTGGGGTGAGTTTAGCCTTGCACCAGCACATGTCCCGTAACATTAGGCGGGCCCTAACTTTCTGGGCCCAGGAATTTTTTCATGTGTGATAATGGCCGGAACCTGGTAGCGGATCTGGAGCTTGCCAGCCTTCAATACAGTCCATGCCTGACCCACGTTTTTAACTTATTGGTGCAACGGTCTTTAAAAACATATCACAATGTTCTCGGGCTACTGGTGAAAATGCTGCACTTGTGTACCCACTTTGGCAAGTCTACAGTAGCTGCTGCTAGCCTCAATACACTCCAGCAATGCCTACATCTGCCTGAAGCACCGGCTGTTGTGGGAGGTCACCACACGCTGAAACCCTAGATACCATATGTTGAGCAGAGTGTGTGAGCAGCAGAGACCTTTGATAGAGTTCCATCTCCAAAACCCAAGGGTTCATCAAAGTCAGCTCCCTTAGTTTCTGCACCATAAGTGCCCATGGATGGCAGACTTATGTGAAATCCTATCCCATCCTTTTCACTGGACACTTTACAAACTCACTAGAACCTCTATGAAAGTGGATAAATAATTGAAAACCTTCTTTCCTCTACATTAATATGGACAGAAACATAACTTTAAACCGAAAGAAACATTAGCATGCGCTCATCACAATGCCTGATATGACAGCTGCGTTAAGCAGGGTGCAGGGTACAATGCAGACCAGGCCTGAGCACCAGGAACAGGTGTTACAATGGCTAGCGGATAATGCTTCCAGCTGCTTTTCCACCAGTCAGTCAACCACTATCTGCAGTCGTGTTCATACCCAAGAGTCTGCCCCTCCTTCCTCCCAACATGCCAAATCTTCCCAACAAAGCCAAAAGGTGGCTAGAGGCAGAGGCATGTCCAGAGGCACAGGACAGCTGCTTCACAGAAGCCAGGCCAGAGGAAGCAAGGCCAAAGATTTTCCATGTACTAGGCACTCACCCAAAACTCACCCATGTTGGCAACCTCCCTCGATGGTGTGGAGATTTTTCAACGTATGCGTGGAGGACAAACTGAGTGCGTTTTACACATTGTGCAACTCTAAACTAAATAGGGGCTCAGAGAAAAGCAATCTGACCATCTCAGCCATGCACCGTCATTTTGAAGGCAAACACTGGGCTCAGTGGGAGACAGCAAACACAGGATAATCATCTGTTTACAGGACAATCACTGTTTACAGTGCTGGTGCTGCAGTCCAGACCACCAGCCTGGACACCTACACATCTGTCTCTGGCACTTTGGGGAAGTCATCCTCATCCGCCCTTTTTGCCTGCACCATCATGCGCCTCTTCCCAGCCACTCCCCATCTCCCAGGCGTTTCATTGCAGGCAGAAGTACAGCGCAAGCCACCCACATGTCCAAGCCTTCAACAGCCTCATCTAAAAACTGCTGGCCCTGGAAATGTTGGTGTTTATGCTTCTGGATACTCAGGCCTTCTTTCACCTGATGGCAGCTGTGGCACCTCCCTATGCTAGGCGTAGCCGTTACTACTTCCCTTGGTGTGCCATCCCCGCCTTGCGCCTGCACGTATCCCATAACATCAGTCAGGCCCAGAGTTCCGCACTTTGCTGCAAGGTCCACTTGACCACCAACGCATCGACAAGCACCTGCGGTCAGGGATGCTGCTTCTCTGTAATGACAGGCCGGGTGAATGTAGTGGAGGCTGGGCCCAGGGTGCAAGCTGGGGGTGGCCTATCTCCTCTCCCAGCCCAAAATTCATGGCAGGGGTTCTCTGAAAGCCTACTCCTCCGCTGCAAACTCGACCACACCTGCGACCTGTAAGTGCTTCAGCACTGGGGTGTGGAGACGTCAGCAGGTCGTGCTGAAGCTCATCAGCTTGGTCGACAGAAAACACACTTCCCCCGAGGTTAGGGATGCCATCCTCGATGTGACGGCAATGTGGTTTTCCCTGCTGCACCTAGGCCCAGGCATGTTGGCGTATGTGATAATGGCCGGAACCTGGTAGCAAATCTGGAGCTTGCCAGACTCAAACACAGTCCACACATGGCCCACGTTTTTAAGTTGTTGGTGCAAAGGTTCTTTGAAACCTACACCATTGTGCCTGATATACTGGTGAAAGTGCGGCCATTTTCGTAAGTGAAAAGTAGCCTCTGCTAGGCTGAAAACATTCAGAACACACTCCTGTCATCTTCGCACCATTGACTGACGGAGGAAGACGAGGGGGATGAAGTGGCATTTCATGTCACTGTCCCACATGAGGCTTGAGGGTGAAGTTCAGTGCATCCCATTCAAAAAAAAAAAAAAAAATCGCAAAAATGATTGCCACAAGCAACTGGTGCAGAATATGATGAAAATGTTTTCCGTAAACCCTCGCGGGCGGCAGAGAGGAGATTTCCTCCATGAGGCTAACAACTGCCATCCGATCCACAACCACCAGGGGAACACTCTCCAAGTTCTGGGACACGTTAATGCCCCTCCCCCTCCCCCACCCAAATTACCGCCACTGAGGGGCCTAGTGTCATCAGGAGGGAAAAGTATAGACACATGTTACGTGAGTACCTGGCCAACCACAGCCCTGTCCTCTCCGATCCCTCTGCGCCTTACATGTATTGGGTGTAGAATTTGGACCTGTGGCCCTTGGGGTGAGTGGAGGCTTCCCCCAGCTGAGGTTTGGGTGAGTTTGGTGAAGGGGTGCAAGTATGCCCCGCAGTTAGCCTTGAGAGCTATCAAATGTACAGTATGTATGTGTAAAGGGATTTCATTTAGTTTATTGTAGGACGTGCTCCATGCCTGGCTTTATTATGTAAGGTTGTGTTACATAGAATGACTTGTAGGATCAGTTAATTTTGTAAGCTGGTTTAAAGTAGTGCACCTGTATAATTTTGACACATCAGGCCAGGGTCCGATAGCAATATAAGCTAGCCATAAAGTGCTTGAATTTATACCTTATCTTCAGTAATGGACAAAAAAAATTGCAAAGATAAGGGATCAGCAGTTTTAACCCTTTGCACTGTACACTATATAGAGAACGTGCAGAGTGGTGTAACTGTACTTGGACTGATTGTCACGTAGGGAGCACGACCAAGATAGCCACGTGTTTTACACAACCAGGAAAGCTGGATTCAGTGTATATATACTATACACAGATTTTCTGTATACCACTTAGGTGTTTGGGGGTACACACCGTAGATAGCTGGATTGAGCGTATATAGCCTGATTTAATTGCTGTGTATCCCACTTAGGTTTTGAGGGGTACACACCGTGAACAATTTGATTGAGCGTATATAGCCTGTTTGAATTGCTGTATATCCCACTCAGGTGTTTGGGGGTACACACCGTGGAAAGCTGGGTTGAGCATATATAGCCTGTTTGAATTGCTGTGTATCCCACTTAGGTTTTGGGGGTACACACCGTGGAAAGCTGGATTGAAGTTATATAGCCTGACAATTGCTGTGCATCCCAGTTAAGTTTTGGGGGTGCACACCATGGAAATCTGGGTTGAGCGTATATAGCCTGACAATTGCTGTGTATTCCAGTTAGGTTTTGGGAGTACTCACCTTGGATAGGTGGATTGAGCATATATAGCCTGATTGAATTGCTGTGTATACCAGTTAGGTTTTGGGGGTACACACCGTGGATAGCTGGGTTGAGCATATATAGCCTGACAATTGCTGTGTATCCCACTTTGGCGTTTGGGAGTTCACACCGTGGATAGCTGGATTGAGCATATATAGCCTGAATTAATTGCTGTGTATCCCAATTTGGTGTTTGGGGGTACACACCATGCAAAGCTGGATTAAGCGTCTATTGACTCCTCTCTCTGCAGTATAGCTCTGAAAAGAGCTGTTGTTGTTCTTCAGATTTCCTGCCTAGCAGAAGCTAATCCCTATCTAGCCCTCTGCAGATCTCTGCCCCTATTTCTCACCGCAAATGAGACGAAGATGGCGACGACTATTCTTATGAATACGAGGTCACCTGATTTCGGCAGCCAATGGCTTTTTCCAATTTTTTTCCAATGCCTACGTTGTCATAGTTCCTGTCCCACCTCCCCTGCACAGTTGTTGGTGAAAAAAAAGCGCCAGGGAAGATGGGAGGGGACACAAATTTTTACTGAGTTTGCCGCGTGGTATTCGATTGGAATTGAATATATCGAATAGCCTGATATTCGATCGAATACCTATTTGAACGAACGCCATTCGCTCATCTCTAGTCTATATATGTAGTTTGTACTCTTAATACAGTAGTTATTGTTATATGTTCTAAATGAGAAATATGGAGAGCATTTTGAGGTCGGAAGTCTGCCTCAAAATCCTCTCCAAATTCCGTAAGCTCAGTAAAATAAGTATATAACATTATAGAGGACTATTTATTGGCTCCACCAATTCCAGTTTTTTGCATTCTTCGATAAACTCTGCTGCATGGAATCTGACCCAGTTGGAATTTATTCTCTAGCCCCCACCCTTCCTGAGCAATCATTTCTGTTAGGTTCAGCTCTAATATGCTAAATAGACTCTACTGTCAGGAGGGTGGTCCCTGTCTGTCTGCTCCACCCCAGGACCACCCACCTTATAGTGCAGAACCTGATTAGCGTGTTGGGTGCTGAAACTAACAGCACCAATTGCTCAGGAACAGTAGAGGATAAGAAAAGAATCCCAACTGCACCAGATTCCGTGTAGAAAAATGCAAATAACTGGAATTTGTGAAGTCTTCTTTTACTTCATACACTTATTTGCAGAAGGGAGAGGGACCTATAGAAGAATACAATGAATGTGTAATTTATGGTTTGAGTGAAAGTGGCGACAGGTCTTCTTTAAGAATCAGAATTTTTCCCATATGTTTAATTCTGTAAATGACTTAATAAAATTGATTTAATAAAACTGAAAGTTATTTGCTCGGTGGCTCAAATAAAAAGTGGACTAAATTCCTGAAGTTCACTAATCTTTGTCTTCTAAAATCCTAAATTGATGTGTAAATGTCGAAAGTAAAATAATTTAATACATTATAAACGAGTCGCTTAACATCTATTCCCATTATCATCCATTAAAAGCTATTGAGCTGAATCATAGAACGCTTGGACTGTTTCTTAATTTGATTTTAATAATTTTAATTTGATAATCCAATCTTGTATAAGTGAAGCGCAGACTAATCCAGAACCAATTATTTTACTTATTACCATTTATCTAGGAAATTAGTTGAATCTCACTTTCGGATTAATACTATTTCCTTGTGACTGACATTACCTTAGCATAAGGTTGGCTTTAGACAGCCATAATGCAGCTTTATTTTAGCAAACTTAACTCAGCCTAGGTGGTCACAGTTTGGACTGAACTTTGTGACTCTTGTCTTGATCAGCGATAATTGATGAAGGATTGTCTCCAGGTGGGGGTCCCATAAGTGGGACCCTCACCAGCAGTATTAAAGCATTTATGACATATCCTGTACGTTTATATGAATACAAATATATCAGTATAGACTCGTAGAGAGATTTAACTATTAATCCTATCATACATAGAACTCTGAACACTGTATGACAAGGGACATCCACTACTGTATAGTTAAAGGAAGGAAAGTTTTCTCCTTTATCACAAATATGTACTCGAAGTGCAGTGAAACTATTGAGCTCTCTGCCACAAGTTGGGATGCTAAAAGGGTTAATCCAGCTTCCAGAAATTACTTGCAATGCATCAGATGTTGGGTACATTGTGGTCATAAAGGGATGGACATGGTCAGCAACAATACTCAGGTAGGCTTTGGCGTTGCAACGATGCTCAATTGGTACCAAGGGGCCCAAAGAGTGGCAAGAAAATATTCCCCACACCATGACACCACCACCACCAGCCTGAACCGTTGATACAAGGCAGGATGGATCCATGCTTTCATGTTGTTGACGCCAAATTCTGACCCTACCATCCGAATGTCGCAGCAGAAATCGAGACTCATCAGACCAGGCAACGTTTTTCCAATCTTCAATTGTCCAATTTCGATGAGCTTGTGCAAATTGTAGCCTCAGTTTCCTGTTCTTAGCTGAAAGGAGTGGCACCCGGTGTGGTCTTCTGCTGCTGTAGCCCATCTGCCTCAAAGTTCGACGTACTGTGCGTTCAGAGATGCTCTTCTGGCTACCTTGGTTGTAACAGGTGGCTATTTGAGTCACTGTTGCCTTTCTATCAGCTCGAACCATTCTGGCCATTCTCCTCTGACCTCTGGCATCAACAACGCATTTCCGCCCACAGAGCTGCCGCTCACTGGATGTTTTTTCTTTTTCGGACCATTCTCTGTAAACCCTAGAGATGGTTGTGCGTGAAAATCCCAGTAGATCAGCAGTTTCTGAAATACTCAGACCAGCCCTTCTGGCACCAACAACCATACCACGTTCAAAGGCACTCAAATCACCTTTCTTCCCCATACTGATGCTCGGTTTGAACTGCAGGAGATTGTCTTGACCATGTCTACATGCCTAAATGCACTGAGTTGCCGCCATGTGATTGGCTGATTAGAAATTAAGTGTTAACGAGCAGTTGGACAGGTGTACCTAATAAAGTGGCCGGTGAGTGTATATATATATATATATATATATATATATATATATATATATATATATATATAAAATATTTTCAAACTACAGAACCTCTTAGGCCGCAAGACACTGCAGCGAGGTCCACAGGCCCAATGGTGGGCGGCTGTATGTCTGAACAGTGTGCTATAGTTAAACTGCAAAGACACTGCAGCGAGGTACTTAATGTGAACAGAGTGCAACACACAAACACACATGCCCCTGCAACAGCTAGGGGTGCTCCTGCACACAGATAGGAGCACTTCTGTAACAGCTAGAAGCCACCACGGAAGGTAGAACATACTCCTGCATACAGCTTAGGAGTTACCAGGGGAGTTTCCATGCTCCTGCACACAGCTTGGAGTCATCAAACACCCATGCTCCTGCACAGCTAGGAGCCATACATGAAGTTTGTCGGTACACATACTGTAGGCTATCTCAGAGACCATACCTGCTGCAACTCCACAGGCTGGAACAATGTCTATTGCTTCTAGCCCTGGTGTAGAGATGACAGTTCAGGATTTACAGGTCCTAACTAACAGCACCCAGATAGAAGCAGAGAAACCCCACACAGAGGCCTAGTCTGGCAACCTGCCTGAGTACTGGAGCCTATCCCTGAAACTACTGTCATTAGCAAAACTCCGTGGACTTTGAAGTGAAGTGTGAGCGCAGGCTCACACTATTTAAAGGGAAGTCCCCGCCCAATAGGGGCGGTGGTGATGCTCAATAGGGGAGAAATGGCACTTAGCTTGTGAGCGGCTCCAATAGGTCTGAGCATGCTCAGTAGGACGAAAGCTGGGCTTGGACTGACCTGCAGGTGGCTCTGTGCGCTGTGAGAGCAACCTGTGGGACCCAATCCTAACAGATGTAGAACTACAATACAGATGTGGAACTGTTTCTAGAAAAAAGCAGGCCCATTCTCCCATGGCCAACCTCTTTATATGGAGAAGTCTGGATTTATGAACAGAGTAAATTAAAATGGGGACAATTGACAACTATTACATGGGAATTGTTTTGTCTTCCTATGGATCAACAGACAAGATAATAGGTTGATTTGTTTTGACTTATGTCAAAATGTAATTATGTAAAAAAATCTCATTGGAAATTTTCACATGATGGAAAGTAGTGGCTGAAAAAGAGAAAAGAAATCTGTGTTGGGAATCCATACATATAAGAATTTTGATGTACTATAGTTTTTATTTTGGGTTCCATCTGGATTTTAGCTGCCAGTTAGTATAAAATCTGTATAAAAACTCTTTTTTTCCCCAACATGATAATCTGTGTGGGAAATGCAGTGCAGATTCTCATAGGACATGGATTTCACGCAGATTTTGGACTGGAATATGTACTGGAATAAGTGTCGGACTGGACTGATGGTCAATGGACCCACCAGATAAATTGATTCTGCAAGCCCCACATTGGTACTCTAGTGGACCAGTTTGACACTTGCTGGAATCCATGTGACTATTATAAATTAGGAAATAAAACTGCACAATCTTTTGTGGGCCATTACAGTGATAGAGTTCGGCCTTATGGGAGGATCCTCTGGTACTCTAGTGGCAGAGTCCAACACTGGCTGGAATCTATGTGACCACTATAAATTAAATGGGTTTTCCAGGAGTTGTATTAGTGGTATTAATAGGTCGAAAAGTGGAACTAAATATTTTTAGCAGTGTTTTGAGTGATTTCTTGGTTTCTCTATGAGCACCTGGTATCTTCTGCTTTTGTTTACATGCACAGATGAGGGCAAGAAGAGGAGGTGTCGGCTGCTCAGAAGAAGTGACATACCATGCTGAAAAAATCTGGACCGGGAGATAGGTAACTGTGATGGAGTGGTGGTGGGTTAGTATAGGCAACATTCCATTTCTCCCCTTCTAGAAATGTAACGTCAACGAAAAATTGGAAAATGTACCTGGGATGGTCAGAAAACCCTCACAGCGATTTAGGTAAATATAGGATTTTGGTAACCTAAGTAATTTAGAAGGTGTGTGTGTGTGTTTAGCTGATGCTAGGTTCACACTAGCATTCGATCTCTGCTCTGTGGTTTGCTCTGTGCATGCAGAAGACGGAAAGCTGTCAGAGCGGGTCTGGCCGTGAGCGGCGGTGACCGTTTTATGCTCTCCGCTGCGAAACCGGATTTTTTAAATTGGACACAGAATACTGCATGTCCGACTCTGTGTCTGATTTAAAAAAAACGGTTTGGCGGTGGAGTGCATAAAACGCTCACGGCCGGACATCTTTCAAACCCATTGAGATGAATGGGTTTGAAAGAGTCCTGCAGGTTTCTGTCATCTGCCTCTGTTTTTTGCAGGAAATGGAAACCGGGCACAGAGGTGAACGAGCCCTTAGAGTTGAAAGATCAATTCAGCCCAGACAACCCCTTTTATGCTGCCCTAAAGCTAAACAATTTCAAGTGATTTCCAGCTATTATACTTCTGGCAGATGAATATTTCTGTGGTATATTAGAATTTAGTAGTTGCACTTGCACTTTACTTTGAAGTAGGGTTTATTACGGTATATTACATTATAGTTTTTGAGGTCCCAGATCATCCTCTTGCTGTCCTGTTTACTACCAGCACTGAAGCTTTACTACTATTTGCTCTTAACTCAATCACATGCAGCTTTTTGGAGTTTTCCAGCACATGGGAGATGCTTTTGATGTTATCTTTGTAAAAAATTGATAAAGATTGAATTGTTGTATTAGCTTTTTCTTATTTTTGAAGGATATTTTAAGGTTGTTGAATGAAGTTCGCAACATCATTTACAAAATCGTTCTCCAGACTAATCGGGAAAAGACATAGCAAAGCTTTTGTTCCAAGCATCTGTGCAGCGATTAAACCGAACACAGATTCCATCTACAAAGAAATGTCATGTTCAAAAAGACAATTTCTAAAAAGATTTGACATGAGAATTTGCACATGAGAGTTCTACCTGAATAGGATTAAAAGCGCTTAGTAGGACTCATGTAAAAACGTAACGATATACTTGTAATAGCATATTGAAGTCTGGAGGAGAAATAATGGCTCTTTACAAATGCTGCTGATTTTAATTTCAATAACATGTCTGAAATGTTATTTAACTCTGAATTACTTTCAATTAGACGAACGGATGAATCAGGTTTTCAGCGCCTTTTAAAATTTTGGTCCCATGAAATGTCATCTTTTCATCATTTAAGCATTTACATATGCTGCGTTGGATATAGCTCAGCACTGGGAATCATAGCGTTCCAACATCTCCTATGAAAGGTTACGCTACAGGCTGAAATTCTGATATTCAATGTCAGTGTTAAAATTTAACTAAACTTTCGAAGAACTTTTGCTTTTCTGGCAATAGTAAATTTAGCAATATAACATTTTAAGAAATGTTGCCTCCTTTGTGTGAAATCCTGAGCTTCTTTATTCTTTCCATTCTTTCTCTGTTGAGAACTGACATAGTCGTACAGGGGAGAGGGCTCATGCATAATGCAGGGAAGCTGAGACTGGGGGTTCACTTCAAACAACTAGATCTCAACTCCAATTTAAAAAAAAAATTGGAATTGCCTTGTAAATTGTAAAGAATATACATACTCCTGGACAGACTCAATCATGTTGAGATCAGGGGTTATATTATCACTTCCAGGATTCTTTTGGGGAAAATTTATTTTTTATAGAAGGCATAAAAAGTTGCAAATTTTTGCTCAAAAAATTTTTGGTTTGCCATTTTGCCATCAGACAAGAACCATTGACAGATTTATTATCATTGATGCTCAGGATAGGCCATAAATACTTGATTGGTGATGGCCAACGGCCGGCCCCCAGACAGATCAGCTGTATGGGTCAGTTGTAGCTCTGTTCCCCCTTTATAGCTGGGCGCCATCACTGCAGCTCAGCACTCATTGAAGTCAGTGGGACTTGAGGTGGGCTGAACTGATACACGGGACAGATCTTTCTGCTTCCAACCCCTTAATAGTGAATGGTATGGGAGTGAGAAGTGTTACCGAATCAATTTCCAGTGGTACTGTTAAAGGGAGTCTACCACCAGCAAAGTTGATGTTTGGAACATGTGGGGTATGGCATTATTTGCTGAAGCACCTGTTTTTGTCTGTATTCTCCACATGTGGAGTCCTGTCAAACTTTATGTTAGTGGCAAATGCAGGCAACAATGGCTCCTTGGTGGATATGGTCACACCATAGGTCCATCTAGAAACCATTTGCATATACAGTCCTATGAAAAAGTTTGGGCACCCCTATTAATCTTAATCATTTTTAGTTCTAAATATTTTGGTGTTTGCAGCAGCCATTTCAGTTTGATATATCTAATAACTGATGGACACAGTAATATTTCAGGATTGAAATGAGGTTTATTGTACTAACAGAAAATGTGCAATATGCATTAAACCAAAATTTGACCGGTGCAAAAGTATGGGCACCTCAACAGAAAAGTGACATTAATATTTAGTAGATCCTCCTTTTGCAAAGATAACAGCCTCTAGTCGCTTCCTGTAGCTTTTAATCAGTTCCTGGATCCTGGATAAAGGTATTTTGGACAAACAATTCAAGTTCAGTTAAGTTAGATGGTGGCCGAGCATGGACAGCCCGCTCTCAAATCATCCCACAGATGTTCAATGATATTCAGGTCTGGGGACTGGGATGGCCATTCCAGAACATTGTAATTGTTCCTCTGCATGAATGCCTGAGGATTTGGAGCAGTGTTTTGGATCATTGTCTTGCTGAAATATCCATCCCCGGCGTAACTTCAACTTCGTCACTGATTCTTGAACATTATTCTCAAGAATCTGCTGATACTGAGTGGAATCCATGCGACTCTCAACTTTAACAAGATCCCCGGTGCCGGCATTGGCCACACAGCCCCAAAGCATGATGGAACCTCCACCAAATTTTACAGTGGGTAGCAAGTGTTTTTCTTGGAATGCTGTTTCTTTTTGGACGCCATGCATAACGCCTTTTTTTTATAACCAAACAACTCAATTTTTGTTTCCAAAATGAAGCTGCCCTGTCCAAATGTGCTTTTTCATACCTCAGGCAACTCTATTTGTGGCGTACGTGCAGAAATGGCTTCTTTCTCATCACTCTCCCATACAGCTTCTATTTGTGCAAAGTGCGCTGTATAGTTGACCGATGCACAGTGACACCATCTGCAGCAAGATGATGCTGCAGCTCTTTGGAGATGGTCTGTGGATTGTCCTTGACTGTTCTCACCATTCTTCTTCTCTGCCTTTCTGATATTTTTCTTGGCCTGCCACTTCTGGGCTTAACAAGAACTGTCCCTGTGGTCTTCCATTTCCTTACTATGTTCCTCACAGTGGAAACTGACAGGTTAAATCTCTGAGACAACTTTTTGTATCCTTCCCCTGAACAACTATGTTGAACAATCTTTGTTTTCAGATCATTTGAGAGTTGTTTTGAGTAGCCCATGATGCCGCTCTTCAGAGGAGATTCAAATAGGAGATCAACTTGCAATTGGCCACCTTAAATACCTTTTCTTATGATTGGATACATCTGGCTATGAAGTTCAAAGCTCACTGAGGTTACAAAACCAATTTTGTGCTTCAGTAAGTCAGTAAAAAGTAGTTAGGGGAATTCAAATCAATAAAATGATAAGGGTGCCCATACTTTTGCACCGGTCAAATTTTGGTTTAATGCATATTGCACATTTTCTGTTAGTACAATAAACCTCATTTCAATCCTGAAATATTACTGTGTCCATCAGTTATTAGATATATCAAACTGAAATGGCTGTTGCAAACACCAAAATATTTAGAACAAAAAATGATTAAGATTAATAGGGGTGCCCAAACTTTTTCATAGGACTGTATATTAAAAGTGGAGTCTCTTAGCACCAAGACTGCACTTTGTCACTAAAATGTATATACACTATGTCACTAACATCCCATACAACAGCATATGAGTAGATAGGAGTTATATCAATGGTGGTAGACTCTTTAGATGTAATTAAAAAGTCTGTATATAAAGTATCTAGTAATAGTATGTAGATGTTCCTTCTTATTTATTATAGTCATTAGATTAAATTTCATATTCAGTCAAGTTTTGTGTATAGGACCTCTCAAGATGATATCACGTAACAAGACATAAACACTAAACACCACAGGCCATATACAATGTGTTTATCCTGAATGTCACAAGTCATGTATCTAATTGATTTGCAGGTCTTAGGAAATCTACCAAATGTCCAGTCTAGGCAGGAAGCCAAGTTGTAGGATATGATTTTGTCCAACAGGCTTACTCAAGCATGCTTTCCACTTCTAGAAATAAGAGTGAGTTTCTCAAATCTCCCTCTGTCCTCAGGGGTGGAATATGGTGGTGATGAGGAGTCTCATTACGCATGCAAAAGGTAAGCTGTCATAATGTTAAATCTACCTTGGAGCTAGTATGTCATCCTTCAATGTCTAAGCTGGTGTGAAAACAGTCTTTTAGTGGTATTGTATTTGAAAGCCAGATGCTTAAGAGAGGACTTCGGACTATTTCGCCTTTTGCATATATTTAGCCAATTCATGTTACTAAAGCAGTTTTAGGGTGCATTCACACGGAGTAACGTGCTGCGTGATGTGGCATGTATACGGCATGTGAGACTTTGCATGCCGTAAAAGCTCCCATTGATTTCAATGGGAGCCTGGATCGTATTCGCCGTGTTATTTTGTGAAATCACGGCCGCAAAATAACGCGGCGTATACAATCCAGGCTCCCATTGAAATCAATGGGAGCTTTTACGGCGCGCAAAGTCTCACACGCTGTATACGTGCCACATCACGTGGCACGTTACTCCGTGTAAATTCTAAGAGCTGTTGACATGGAGTACTCACATTAACCTCCAGCCATGGAGTAGCATATCTAGAGCAATGCCAGCATAAGTGGGGTGCAACGATCGTGCAATATGGTAACTGAATTTAAGATAATTTGTTTTCCAGATTTTGAAAAATTTTATCTTTTTCTTCTAAAAACAGCACCATGCTTTTCCATGAGTTGTGCCTGGAGTCACAAAGCTCAGTCCTATTCATTCCATTAAAGCTGCAATACCAAACCAAACCCATCAATATGTGGGGCACTATTATTTAAGACAAAAAAAAAAAAAATAGTAGATGACTAACCATATAAAACTGGTGGTAGCTATTGCACCTAAATGCACAAAGTGACCTCAAAGTTCTCATTTTATAGCCTGTAAGGCCTGGTTCACATCTGCGTTCAGGTTTCCATTCAGGGTGTCCGCTTCGAAACCCTCCGAATGGAAATCTATACACATTAAAAAGCGGTTACCTTCAGGAAAGCCACGGACCCCATAGACTATAATGGGATCTGTGTGATTTCTGCTCTGTTTCCGCACGAAACATGCAGAGAGAATAGTGCTGCTTGCAAGCACTTACATGTTAAAGGGAGTCTACTCCTTACCCCAAGTATATTCTACTTTCTAGAAAGCAGAACTAGAAGTTGTGAGGTCACAAAATGTTTAAAGGTAGTCTAACACCTTCTCCAAACATATTCAACAGTGGTATTTTTGTAATATAATCTTGTAGCTCCCATTATACGATGGATTAATGTTGGTTCCTAAAAGCCGATTTTGTAAGTATGGCTTAGTCAGGGAAAGCAAATTCTTAAAGGGGTTTTCTAGAAGTATACTACTGATTGCCTATCGTTAGTGGGAATCCTGTTGCTTGTATACTGTAGATAGCTGATTGGCGTGGGTACCAGGAATCAGACCTATCCTGATGATTGGTCATCAATAGTATACTCCTGTACAAACCTTTCAACCGGTCCATACACTTTAGATAGCAGTGTGATCCAGAGCCCACTTGAACAGATTTATGTGTACTTAAAGTCGCTGCCAGACTCAAAGGAGTGAGCATTCAAAATCCAATTGCCTGATTCTTATTTCTAGAGATGAGTGAACCAGGTTGAACCTGAGTTTTTGGGGTTTGGCATCCTTGAATCATTATATCTACAGTCACCAAAGTATAATAGGCAGTGACAACAAAAGCAAAAACTGAATCAGTTTACATTTTACTGGGGTTGTCTACAAATATTTTTTTTTCATACTGATGATCTATCCAAAAGATAGACCTACAGTGTGTGATCTAGCCCTGGCAGATCAAATACTGATAGCCTACCCTACCAGAAGACCCCTTTAAGGCTTATTTGAGCAAATACTACACCTACGGTGGCCAATTTACATAATGATGTTTGGCATTTAAATAATTGTACACAATATACATACTTCAGTTATAATTCTCTATATTTATCAGTTTAACACTTTATTACCCATACTATTTTCCAGGTATAAAAATGATTTTGTACTGAACCGAGACTTGACTGATATATTCATCTCATCACATATGTTAAAATATTACCAAAAACATAATTTAAATTATTTGTGCTCTTAGGAGAAAGTGTATTACCAAATATTTGTTTGCCGTCTATCTGGATTACCTTCCACAGACTAATCCTCTTAGTCAAAGCCATTTGAAGGCTTGAATTTATACAGCAGAAAGGAAAGGCTTCCCGATAAGACCTTATGAACATGCCACTTTAAACAAACCGAGAGCCAACGCAAACAAGCACGAGCTTCCAATGCGCCTGCAAATTCGTCACCACCACTGAAATTAGTCTTCCAGAGAGCTGATGTTCCTATTCTTTCCTCTTCAATTTGTACATTGATAAGTATTATCGCCTAGAGTTGTTATTTACTAGCACCTGCAACTGAGGCTATTGCCACAGAGAGTTATCTGCAAGCTAAAGGTGATTTACATGGACAGTAATGATGTAAGATTGCATTGTATATTGCCTAGCCAAAAATAGTAAAATTAAACTTGGTAAAATCTATTTCTCTGTCTCGCAAAAAATACATAAAATAAAAAAATTATTGTTATTTCACCTAAACCATGTGGATTTTGTGTATAATTCAAAATGAAATAACACCACACCCAGAAAAAAAAACCCTATAACTCCAGATGTCCCCAGAATCAGTGGCGTAACTACCGCCATAGCAGCGGAGGTAGCTGCCATAGGGCCCGGAACATTAGGGGCCCGGTGACAGCTGCTACCGCTGCTATCATTATACTCGGGTCTTTTCGGAGAGGTAAGAAACATAAAAAAACATGTTACTTACCTCTCCACGATCCTGCCAGGCCTCCTTCCTGACGTCCTTTCTGACGTCTCTGACGTCACATGAACACGGTCTGCGTCCCGGGTCATGTGACGTCCGACGTCATTAAACAAGGACAGCAGCGGAGAGAGAAGACCGCGTAGGAGCCGGGGGGACAGGTAAGTGACAGTAGTTTTTTATGTTTTTATTCCCCCGGGTCTCAGATTATTATACTCTGGGGTCTGAAAAGACCCCAGGGTATAATAATTGTTTATGGGTGTCCAAAGTGGGACATAATACTGTGTGCAGGGGCAACTATAGGGGATAATACTGTGTGCAGGGGTCACTATGGGGGATAATACTGTGTGGAGGGGCCACTATGGGGCATAATACTGTGTGCAGAGGCCACTATGGGGGATAATACTGTGTGCAGGGGCCACTATGGGGGATAATACTGTGTGCAGGGGCCACTATGGGGGATAATACTGTGTGCAGGAGCCACTATGGGATATAATACTGTGTGCAGGGATCACTATGGTGGATAATACTGTGTGCAGAGGCCGCTATGGGGGATAATACTGTGTGCAGGGGCCACTATGGGGGATAATACTGTGTGCAGGGGCCACTATGGGGGTTAATACTGTGTGCAGGGGCCACTATGGGGCATAATAGAACGCGCAGAAATGCGTAGGAGGGGGTCGGTCTAGGTCTTTGGCGTCAGTGTCGGTCAGGGGAGGGCCCCATGTCAAAAGTTCGCCACAGGGCCCCGGCATTCCTAGTTACACCACTGCCCAGAATGATGGGGGTCTATATGCATATCTTAAAGGTTTATCCCCATCTTGGCTATATAGGAAAATGTGGCTCCTTCTCTGAACTTTACGCTAGGTCCACACCTGCGTTCTTCTTTCCGTTCTGTGCTTTCCGTCTTCTGCATGCCAGAAGACGGAAAGCACAGACCGGGTCCGGCCGTGAGCGGTGGTGAGCGTTTTATGCTCTCCGCCGCGAAACCGGATTTTTTTATCCGGACACAGAGTACTGCATGTCTGACTCTGTGTCCGGATTATAAAACCCGGTTTCGCGGCGGAGAGCGCAAAACGCTCACCGCTGCTCACGGCCGGACATCTCTCTCACCTATTCAAATGAATGGGTGAGAGAGACTCCTGCAGGTTTCCGTCTCCTGCCTCTGTTTTAGGCAGGAAACGGAAACCTGCAGTACGGACACCACAACGTAGATGTGAACGAGCCCTTAGATGTGTGAACCAGTTTGAAATGAGTCAAGTTCATTAAGAATTTTCCTCAAATTTTAGGTTCGACTGTCAAGAGTGTCAAACTATCAGGATGTTGCTGCACCCCATGTGATCACTGATGTCTCTGATTCGCCACTGACTTCACCCTTGAGGTCAGATGATACTCAGAAGAGAACACCCATTGCTTCAAGAGACCTTGAAAGGTAAGGTGAGTGTGACTGTTATATTTTCCACACCTCCCCTGCGTCTCCGATTATTATACTCTGAGGACTGAAGAGAACCCAGGGTATAATAATACAATTTCAGGTTGGGATTGCAAAATAAATTTGGCGATAAAACCTCACAAATGTTTGTGAAATTAATCTCAGGTTTTCTGAAAGGTTTTACAAAATTTACAAGTGAGACTGAAGAGGAAAAAAGTCACAATTTTTTCTTAAAAATCTGTTGTGCCCCAAACAATGACTTTTTCATGCTTTGAATGGCAGAAAACTGAGCTCGTTCTGAGAGCGGACAATCCCACTGAATGGTGGTGTTCATGCGCCATGTGTTAAATGGCCCTTTGGTTAGCCTGGGGGGAAAAAGGCGCCTCAGTCAGTTGCCTTGTCCTCTCGGCCACTGGAAAATGGCCACGCAGTCGGTGCTTTCGGTTGAAGATGCTAAGAAGAGGTGGTCTCTGGAAAAAGATGGAGGATGTCGCTGGAGAGTCTGCAGGCAGCACATGGGACACCCCCAATGCTGTTTGAGCACAGGGGGACCACCCCCAATGCTGTCTGCGGCAGCGCAGAGAAAACATCTAAAGATAGAGGAAGAATAGACTTTCTTAAGGCTATTCCGACGTGGTAGGCCTGGAAAAAAAGGATTCTAATGATAGAATTCCTTTAATGAATCCCCCATAGTTTTAGAAACCTCAGAGCACTACTCTATGCCTGCTATTTAGGTGAACAAGACTACATGAAAATAGTGTAAGAAAGAACAAACTCCAGTGAATATCCCCCTCAAACACTGATATACAGGTTTTTTTCAGAATCAACAGTTTCAGTCAGGGATATAAACAAAGTGCACAAAAAGGTTACACAATAAAAATTAGATTACTTTGCTTAGACACGTTGCAAAATAATCAAAATTGATCTCTTCAAATGGCAATATCTGTGCCAAGTGTGATGGATTAGTTTAATAATGTAATAAACAGTAGGATATGTCCAATTTTATTTCCAAATAATGTACCTAGGCTTCATCCATCCATTCTAACAGGTTGTATATAAAGAAGACAAAGAATGATCAGTGCCTAAATAAAATTATCATCGGACATTTTGTAGAAGCATTACAGGATATAGTCATCCAAGATATTTCTATGATTGATTATTTCCTTAGGGTATATCTGTTTTATAAAGCAGGCAATGGTAAAGGATGAAATAATGGACTTCATAAAGTTCTATTCACAAACTATACTAGTAGTAGGTGCGGTAAAATACAGCAGTGGCAAATCTACCATGGTCCTCTACTGATACATGTTTAATGCACCACTATGGTATTTGGAGTGTAGTGGACTGCAGAATACACCTCCCATGTTGATGTCTGTGTGCCAGGGTTGAGCCGATCTTGAGATTTCAGGATCATTTTTAAAATCCAATTTCCGATCATGTTCCATCTGAACCCGATCCCAATTCCTTTCCTAATGCAAGGCAATGGGATTTTTTAATGATTAAAAATCGGATTTAAAAAATGACCCTATTCACTACACAGCGGGAAGTCCAAAAATTGAAGGCTTCAAATTTTGCTGTGTAGTGATTAAAAAATCCGCTGGCTTAGTCCCCCCTGCTGTCTGGTTGCCTGCACAGAACCGCTGCCGCTCCCCGGAGCTCCCGGCCGTTGTTCTCTGACTTCTTCTCTGTCATTCACACACCGGCAGAGTGCCGTACATGTCCCCACCTCCCTAGGCTAGTGTTACTGATGCTGGGAGTAGGCGGGGCTTGTTGTGGCTTAGGAGAGTGTGGGCGGATACAGGGCATGGAGACATGAGAGCATACGGCGCTCTGCTGGAGTGGAAGACAGAGGAGAAGTCAGAGAACAATGACCGGGAGCTCCGGGGAGTGGCAGCGGTTCTGTGCAGATAAGGTTGAACGATCGGGATCGGAATTCCATTCCCGATTTTTTTCAAACAGGATCAGAACCCAATCACGATTGTAAAATTGACTCGATTGGCAATCGGGATCCAATCTTCTCCAATCCCGATCGCTCAACCCTACTGTGTACATATTATTACTTATGCACAGAAGCATAGTACAATGTGGTGAAACTGGTTCTCTCTCACATTGAGCAGTAAGGGATGTCACTAAGGTATAAGATCTGGGGCCCTGAATGTCCTCTATTATCATTAGCGTCTGTTTTGGCATGAGCTGATACAGTGTACGCTGGGTTTACTCCAGCGCCTGAACTCCATTTTCATGTTTCCTGTCATGCCGAGTCCGGCCGTGAGCCCCGGTGAGCGTTTTATGCGCTCCGCAGCAAAACCATTTTTTTAAAACCGGACACAGAGTACTGCATGTCCAACTCTGTGTCCAGTTAAAAAAAAAAAAAACTGTTTAGTCGCGGAGCGCATAAAACACTCACTGGCGCACACAGCCGGACACTTTTCAAGCCCATTATGAGCCTTTATGAGTACAGCAGAGTATAGAAGTCTATGGCTCCCAGTTCAATGGTCCTACCCTATATGTGTGAGGTTAGCTGGGTGTTGTAGTTTCTCAGCAGTTATAACTATATAGTAATATGAAATCTATGCAATATAATGTATACACTTTGGGTAACAGACTGCTATTGTTCTCATGGCCTTTTTCTAGGGCCGGTATAGAGTCCCCTCCGCTTAGGGTTGTTCACCTTACTTTTATGGTACTAAATAATCCTACAGGAATTCTGTGAGTCTTTCACTGCTTTCAACCTTTGTATTGCAAATAGTGAAAGCTATGGAGTAAATCCATTGTATAATTTGACATGTACTAGAAAATGCACAGCACGTGTCAGCTTTCAGTATGGGTTTTCACTAGAGATGAGCGAACAGTGTTCTATCGAACACATGTTCGATCGGATATCAGGGTGTTCACCATGTTCGAATCGAATCGAACACCGCGTGGTAAAGTGCGCCAAAATTCGATTCCCCTCCCACCTTCCCTGGCGCCTTTTTTGCACCAATAACAGCGCAGGGGAGGTGGGACAGGAACTACGACACTGGGGGCATTGAAAAAAATTGGAAAAAGTCATTGGCTGCCGAAATCAGGTGACCTCCATTTTAGACGAATAGTGGATTTCAAATCCAGGTCATATGAGAATGTGAACTTTGTGACTATGAGACAGGGATAGCTGTACAGTCAGGGATAGCTAGGGATAACCTTTATTTAGGGGGGAATGTTATTAAAAATAACTTTTTGGGGCTCTATCGGGTGTGTAATTGTGATTTTTGTGAGATAAACTTTTTCCCATAGGGATGCATTGGCCAGCGCTGATTGGCCGAATTCCGTACTCTGGCCAATCAGTGCTGGCCAATGCATTCTATTAGCTTGATGAAGCAGAGTGTGCACAAGGGTTCAAGCGCACCCTCGGCTCTGATGTAGCAGAGCTGAGGCTGCACAAGGGTTCAAGCGCACCCTCGGCTCTGATGTAGGAGAGCCGAGGGTGCACTTGAACCCTTGTGCACCCTCGGCTCTGCTACATCAGAGCCGAGGGTGCGCTTGAACCCTTGTGCACACTCTGCTTCATCAAGCTAATAGAATGCATTGGCCAGCGCTGATTGGCCAATGCATTCTATTAGCCCGATGAAGTAGAGCTGAATGTGTGTGCTAAGCACACACATTAAGCACTGCTTCATCACGCCAATACAATGCATTAGCCAGTGCTGATTGGCCAGAGTACGGAATTCGGCCAATCAGCGCTGGCTCTGCTGGAGGAGGCGGAGTCTAAGATCGCTCCACACCAGTCTCCATTCAGGTCCGAACTTAGACTCCGCCTCCTCCAGCAGAGCCAGCGCTGATTGGCCGAATTCCGTACTCTGGCCAATCAGCACTGGCTAATGCATTGTATTGGCGTGATGAAGCAGTGCTGAATGTGTGTGCTTAGTGGACTTGGTGACCCTCCAGACACGAATTTGGGTTTCCCCCTTAACGAGTTTATGTTCCCCATAGACTATAATGGGGTTCGAAACCCATTCGAACACTCGAACAGTGAGCGGCTGTTCGAATCGAATTTCGAACCTCGAACATTTTAGTGTTCGCTCATCTCTAGTTTTCACTATTCTGGTACAGTACAATGCAGCGGTTTAGCAACTGACAACCCCAAAAGTGACTAACCTGCTGCATGTATGTCATATGTGACACAAGCCTAAAAAGAAGCACCAACAAAAAATTGTGGCCTTCCTGTCTATACACTGTCCACCAATAAATATTTAGACACCCATGCAAATGAAGATATCAGCGGTCGTGATGTACGTTGTGCCTTTCAATAGGAAACAGCATTGGCATTAGTTTCATACAAGATATACACTTCTATCTTCTGCTCAATCTATTCCTGGCTTTGGCTCAAAAAACCGCAACAAAATCTGTAACAAAAAAAAAAAGCTGTGATTCCGCAATGTGGGGCTACGGTCTTAAAGGTTTGTTGATCCAAGGATTTTTTTCTGTTCATCAAAACTGGAGTCTGAAAGTCAAGGAAAAATTGACTTCTACTACTTTTTATAGAGGTTTTTTTTTTTTTTTTAAATCATCCTCTGGATCAAATAATAAACTACACTTGGTGTATGGGAATAATGTTTTTTGCAGACTTACAGACTATGTTCTTATACAGCACATGTAGTATAGGTATGTAGTAGCAGTGAGTTTGCCATTGTATAACAGTGTAGGCAACCAAAAATGACAAATTTTGCTGTGTAATAACCTGGATAAACCAGGACTTTTAGGCAGAAATCGAGCAGGTCCTTCCACCTTCCCAGTTTCACACTGTAACGCTGAGCGCTACCATAAGACATTAATGTGTATTGAGCATTACATGGGAATTTAATTAACTGCAGACTCCTATCAGCACGCACAGTTATTCCATAAGAAAATGAAAAATGAAACAAAGTTAATTTCTTTCTTTTCTCTTTCCAGATTCATAAAATGACTGTGTGCTTTATTTGTAATGGGATTTGGATAAAAGTCATCTAATCATCAGCCGCGGCTAGATTGTCTTTTCTGTAGGGTTATACAATATTATTCCACTGAACACAAATGACACTATTTCTCTTGTGCCGGATTAAAAGCTTTATGGATTTAGAAAGGGACAGAATGGTGGCTTGGTTGTGAGTTCTGGCCTGCAATGTACAATTCCCCTATTCTTCTCTGATAATAGGTATTTAAATACTCGGACAATCAATACCTTAATTTCCTTCTCAAACAATTGGGGTTTTTTACCCTAAAATAATTAACATATTCATATCTTCACAACGCAAGGAATAGCTTCTAATACCTTATTTCCCTTAAAGGAACACTAAAGCTAGAAAACAACTTAAACAGGGTTGGAAACGCAGCGGGAAAAGTCGCAGCATGTCAATCATATCTACGGAAATGCCGGCGGCTTCCCCGTAGATAGAATGGTAACAGAAAGTCAGTGGAGTAAAACTCAGTGAACTTTCTGTTTAAAGCGCTGCCGGAAGAACCGTGATGCAATGCACTGCGGATCGTCCCGTGGGGACTTAGCCTAAGACAGTCTTTTGCTAGTGAAACCCAGCAAAAAACACAGTGTTTCTACAGATCTAATTGACATACCAGGTTCACATTCACCTTGCAGTTACTGGTAAATGCAGCCTTTTTTGACATGGCATTTCCAGTCTTAGGTTGGGGCCCCACGGACCGGAAACATCGCTATTTGCCCATTTTGCGGAAAAGATTGCAGCTGCAAATCGCAGCATGTCAATTATTTCTACGGAAACGCCACGGCTTTCCCGTAGATATAATGTTAAGAGAAAGTCCCCAGAGAAAAACTTTGTGAACTTTCTCTTAAAAGCGCTGCAGAAAGAACCGCAATGCGTTCACGCAGCGGTTCTTCCCACAGCGCTTTAGTGCTGCGGATACGGCCCGTGGGGCCTTAGCCTTAAAAGGGTTATTCCATTTAGGACAACCCCCGAGGATACAAGGTCATATTGCTGTGGGTCTAACCATCGGATGCCCCAGTGATCAAGAGAACTGGGTAACAAAAATTCCCCAAATTTACCCTCCTTGTGAATGCCAGTGCACGCATGTGACCAGAGCTCCACTCACTTCTATGGGGCTGCGGAGACTGTAGTTCTGGAAGATCCATAACAGTGAATAGATCTCCGATTATGCAAATGTACTGGCACTTCCATTCACAAGGAGAGGACATGGGGGGACTTTTGGTCTCTTGTTTTCCTGTTTGCTGCCCCAGTCATCTGACACTTATCCATCCCGTTGATAGGGTATATGTCCTTAATGATTCAACCCCTTTAAGGTAATCAAACACAGAAAAAGGGCTAATCTTATGCTTATCTGCTTCATAGTCATCTGAGAGTTGACTTAGTGGACAGACCTTAGCCAATAATGGGAAATCTATAAAAAGTAATTGTACTTCTACCATTTGCTCTACCCACTCCTAGCTTTAGCAATCACTTTATGGACACCGCAGACTCTTTAATCGAGCACTACTCTATGTGAATTTGCTTGTAGTCCTTGTTCCCACATCTTCTCTTTACGCCTGGCCAAGGCAATCTGGATCCTGCGGCTTGTGAACACCCAGTGACCTTCGAGGCCATCGGATTTTAACAGTGGTTGTGCCTTGTACACGACCTGATCAGGTGAGAAGATTGGGCCCTATTGGCCATTTATGAAGATTGCATAATTTTATTTTTCTATTTTAATTGTAACATAGAACATGATGGCATCTAAGGAAAGTCAGAGATGGCGGCGGTGGAATATTTCTTAGTTTTAATGCGTTTTCTTTGTTTAGTGTTCCTTTAAATTTTACACAGTGCCCCACTGAAGACAGTTTGGGTGTCTGGTAGACGACTTGATGTCTTCCTATCACAGTTATCGTATAACATCTCCATAGAGCGGTTATTAAGATATTCTCTATGCTTACCTTGTCTTGTTAATTTCCAAATACTACATTCAATTGACATTTTCTGGTTTCTGATAGCATGAAATTTGGGAAGAAACACTTGTACGGCAGCAGAAAGCTATGCGGTAATAATGTCAACTTATTTTCATTTTTCTTATTAATAGTCTATTATCCCACAAACGGCTTCAATTTTAAAATAATGTGCGCGTGAATAATTCTATCAGACAATACAATGTAGCTGTAGAGGGAAGACGAAAACCACAATTTATTTTTTTTTTTAAAGTCAACTGCGCTTTTCTAGTCTTGGAACATCTGCACCTGTCATTACGTGACAGATCATGGATACATCACTCTCATTGCAGAGCTCTAGTGATAAAACACTGCATTAATTGTTCCAAGTACATGTGAAACGCTCAAGTCAGAGATCTATGTGTAAAGTACTGAAATGCAGACCTTTAAGGGAGGGAGGGTGAAGCAATGCTGACGCATGAGAACAGCTGGGAGTGACATTGTGAAATGAAGACAAGAGTCACAAGTCTGAACTGCCAACGTCATTGGCATGTCAACCTGCCTTAAACCATGCCAATTACACTTACAATAGTGCAATCTACACCCTATATGTGTGCCATAAACATAAGCCATTGGGGATGGAAACGAGAATGGAGAAATTATTTTACATTAAGAAGCAGCTGTATAACTCCAGATTTGTCTTCAGTGTGTAAATATATATAGTATTGTTTCTTAGGGAGCAGAGACACCATTGGTTTCTGTATTTTATCTACAGTTTCACTGTACATTAAATAAATATACATATATATATATATATATATATATATATATACTGTATATATATATATATATATATATATATATATATATATATATATAGTGATGTTGTATGGGGGATTCAGAAGCTCTAGTTTCTTTCCCAAAAGCAGTCTTTATTGCAGCAGACAAGCTTAAAGGAACAGGTAGTGCTGCTCAGCAGTTCAGCATGTCAAAACAAACAAATGAAAATAAAGACCTACGCCTCTCCGGCGGCTTACTAAACGATTATTCCCTCACTAACCAGGGGGTCAGCCTACCGCTGACCTCCTAACAAAATAGGGTTCACAAGTAAACAAGGGGTACACATACCCGGCACTTTAACAGCATCCTTTTTGGCAGGGCTTTCTCAGACTGGTTGACTGTGTCCGTGTTTCAGTCTCTCTCCTCTCTCTCTCTCTCTCTCTCTCTCTCTCTCTCTCCCTAACCAGCCCTCCTGTGCTACTTACAAAGCCCTGCTGGTCGGTTCCCAAGTCTGGAGTGGATTGCCCTACAGGACTGGCCCGAACTTTTACTCCAGTTCGGGACCTACAAGCTAAACGCCTGTGCATACTGCAACAGTCTTGGGGAAAAATAGCGGTTCTCCCACATTATACCTCTCTCCACTTCACAATATATATATATATATATATATATATATATATATATATATATATATATATATATATATAATTTTATGTAGTGCAATTCCAGATACTAAGCATTTCCACAAGGCTTATTACATATGCCTGTAGGGTTCAGTTTCAAGGACTATCCTAGCCCTTAGACCCTTAAATATTGCTTTTATTGTATTGATCGGCATATATTACACTTCTGGATTCCATGGGGTGTCATAACCTCACCTCATTTATACGTCTACCCTTTTCCAAGTGTGCTCCATTTCACATCATCAATAACTACTTACAACTTACAATCTGGTTGTCATGACTGTGTCCATCCAGGGGTGTAATTTGAGGGGGGCCCAGGAGCTGTAGGGGGTCCATAAGGTGTCTCTTCCAGTGCTATTAAAGATACATTATAGTAAGAGGGCCTGTGATAGATTTTGCATTGGGGCCCAGAAGTTTCTTGTTACAGCTCCTGCACATTACACACAGGCAGGGCAAAGAATAAATAGGATTCAAGGAATGAATGATTATATACCTTACAATTTATTTAAAGGGCATCAAAGAACCGGACAGAGAGGCCTAGAGGGTACTCACATAGAATAAAATTAAGGGAGATGCACACTATGTATAGAACAGTACAGCCACAGTTTTCATATGGTATAATACAATATATAATCTACCAGCTTCATACACTGGGAAAGCACAGGAGGCATATCAGCAACCCAATACATAGCACCAGCCTTCCCAGTCAAAAATAGGACTTTATTTATGAAGATCTTTTGTGATGAATCCATGCATTTTTTTAGGAGACAACCCAGGAGACAGATCTCAGAATTATAGAACATGGGGCATCCCATCACCCCGGAGAGTCAGTGTCCGAAAGGAGGACCCATATGGACAACATCAGATGAGTTGGTTATAGTCAGCTCTGTCTACTGGACAACAGTCACAACTCCGTGCTGCTGGATTGACCCATATGGCAGAGTCTCACCAGGGTTAGGTGATATTGATGTATGATAAAAAGGAATGGTTGTTGCTGCAGCAAAATATCCTCCTGCCAGATGAGAAGAAAACTGACTTCTAAATTTATTAGAGCTTTTATTACCATAACTATTAATATATAGAGGGCTGTATTCTTCATATTGACATATACTTTTCATGAAGACTTGACAACTTGTGATACTTGATAATTGCTTCATTGAGAAAGTTCAACCCTGTGTATATAAACTTCTTATTCTGGAATTAACTTCAGAGTTCCATTTTAAGTATGGATTTATAGGTATAAAGAGGTAAAGTGGTCATGTCTTGAGAAGCTAGTGCCCACCCTTAGAGGTCCTTACTAAAGAGTTTTTCTAGACCAGAACTTGGGATACAATCGTCTCCAGTTACAATATGCTGAAGATTTAATATTTTCAACATGCAATCTATTTTTTTGCATCATTGTAACTTGAAATAGACTCAACATACAATGCTTGGCTTGAGGTTTGATGAATTCATCATGGCATATTGCTGGTATAAATCCCTATATTAGTGAAGCATAGTTCATGCTCTGACTGACCAACTAGTAGCGTTTCCCTACAGCAATGGTCTCAAACCTTTTTTGCTTCAAGCAAGACCATTTTTCCATGGCCCGGCATGGTGTTGGTGGGCCAGAGGTGAAGCTTTGGTGATTTGGGGGCAGGGTTATAGGCGGGCTTCACTGTGTGGATGGGAAGGTTCTCTGCCGAGATGCTCTGTGGGGCAAGTGGGCGTGACATGAGTATCTGAGTGGACTAGACACAGAGACGCCATATTACCCGATAGTTTACTCATTGCCATAGCAATGTGGCCTAGCGGGAACTAGCCAGCTAAGACTGAGGCCAGCCTGCCACCCTTCCCTGTGGACCAGTACAGAACCCCCAATGGTCTGGTCCGCAGGTTGGGGTGGGCGATCCCTGCTCTACAGCATAGTGCAGTACTGCTTGTTCTGTACTTCTCTTTACCTATGCCAGGATGAGTGGCTCCTTTGGACATCGGGTAACAGAAGCTTTATATTCTATTTCAGGTGTTCTGTATATATTATTTAGGACCCTGAAAAAGTTCATATCACCAACATAGAAAGTGATTCACAGCTTCCAGCAGCTCTTTCTAACTTTTTTTTGGTTATCCATATGTTATATAGTGACTATTCTTTTTTTTTTAATATTTTTGGTGACAATTTGGAGTCTTTGAAAGCAAGTAATAGTTTTCCATGGTCACAAGTTACAATGGTTTCAGCTTACAATAGTCGCTCCAGAATCAATTAATATTATAGCTTGAGGGACCCCTGTATTGACCTCCCCTAGTATCTGAGCTACCCGCCATGACACATCTCCCCTTTCCCATGAGTCTCCTCGTCATTCTAGGGGAATTGGTAAGTAAGTCTGTGAGATCATTTCACCACTTGTATGGTAATTAAAGTATAAATTGGGAATTGCAGCAAAACATCACTAAATGTTCCATGTCACATTTAATTAACATTCATTTTCATGTTAATTTTACAACAGATGGAAAGATCAATACACATAGTAATGGGATTTCACAAGTGTGACATGTCGCTGTAGATGAGAAGATTGATGGAAATAGCAAGTATTTTACTCTCAAACCGAAATATGACCATGTTCATGAAATACAAACTTTTCTTTATAACAGGTCATATCAGAAAGAGACATAGCGCCATATACTGAGTACCTCTATTTAAGGAATAAACCAAAGGTTGTGACTGTAACCTCTTAAATACTGAGGATTAGCTGATTGATAGATAGATAGATAGATAGATAGATATTCGGCACTCCAAAAGATATCTTTCTTATTGGTGTATTTATTGATCAACTAGAAAAGGAATCCAAAATAACATGTAATGTTTCGGTCAAGACCTTCCTCAGACACTATAAAAAACCAGGATCAAACGAATGGAAAACATGTTAATCTTTGGGTCTTGCGTTGCTTGGACTGGTGGGCTACTTCTACTCTTTAGTTCAGTAATGCTCTACCATTAGATAGCAGTGAAAATAAATGTTTTTTCAGCTAACAGTATGAGGTACCAGCACCAACATAGGCCTAGGAAGAGTCTGTCAGCAATATAGGTGTGTGCTTTGTAGCATTGTGTGGCGGCCCCATGGTGAGCAGTGTGGAAAGAATACAGGTGGAAGTAGGCCCAAGATGGCGGCTTTGCTGGTTATGATGGATTTTAGCACCAAAATACAGTGATAAGGGGGCCCCACTAAGGTGGCAGTATTGAGTCTCCTGGGGCACTCCCTGCTACTGGTCTCCCATGTGGTGGTGATAAATATAGGCACAGTAGACAGGATGGCAGATGAAACAGGTGATGTTCATGGCTGTGTTTACTTGAGAACAATCATCTAGTAAGGGTGCATGCACACAATGTAACGCAGCACTGATTCTTGCACGATAACTTGTGTAAGGATCAGCGCTGCAAAACAGAATCCCATTGACTTCAATGGGTTCCGTTTAGTGCGCATGACCATTGTAATCAATGTGTTAAAAAGCTTCCCATTGATTTCAATGTGTTACACGCACTAAAAGGAAAGTCAATGGGATTCTGTTTTGCAGCGCTGATCCTTACACGAGTTATCGTGCAAGAATCAGTGCTGCATTACATCATGTGCATGCCCCCTGACAGAGCAACATAAAAGCGCCTTTACATCATGTTGGTCTGGAGTTTACGCATTATATACTGTAGCAGGGGAAATGTTTGATAAACAACAAATTACAAAGTCTTAGTCCTGCGAGTCACGGGTTCAGAGACATGGGACCTTTACTCCTGACTGCTACTATCTAACACTAACTACTCTCTAACACCAACTCAGGAGGACAAAAAGTTACTCCTCACTAAAGACTGCTAGCAACCAGTGCATAATACTATAAAACATTATCAAGAACAATAAAACACATTATGTTCCAATAAAGCAACAAAAGTCCTTACTGGTAGCCCTTTTAAAGGGACACTGCAACTGGTAAACTTAGCCATAATGCTGATGGGGGACAGAGAAAAGGGATGGTCTGATGCCAAGAAGCTGAGTGCCGGTGGTCCACATGATGTTTCTGAAGGGCCCTCCTCTTGGCCGTGTGTTGTGGCACATCATTGAGCTGGATACTGCGATGACTTGTTCATCATGACAGCATGATGAGCTGGAGATGCAGTGAGTAATGACAGACCTGTGGAGACACAATATGGTGAGTTAACCGTTTTTTGTGGACCCATAGGTGAAAGGAGTCATCCAACAAAGTCACTGAGAAGCCTATAGAAAACCTTCAACCACTATCAACTGAGGACTGTTGTAAATGACTAGGTAAAGGCCCGTTCCCACGTAGTAACGCGTGTAAACACGTGTCAGAGTGAGCACGTCAAAACAGAATCCCATTGACTTCAATGGGTACCATCTTACATGCGCTACACATTGAAATCAATGGGAGGCTTTTTAACCCATTGATTTCAATGTGTAGAGCGCGTAAGACGGCACCCATTGAAGTCAATGGGTTTCTGAAATCGCTCACTCTGACACGTGTTTACATGTCAGATTGAGCGCCGTGTTACTACGTGGGAATGGGTCCTAAGGCTGTGTAAGGGGTCTATTGCCATAATTAACTAATATCTAATATGTCTCTTGAAGTTAATATTGTCACAAAATTGTCCAAGTATATTACCATGTGTGATGTTCGCGTGCTTTAGAATTTCAGTTTCTTTTGCAGAAATACCAGCATGAGTTAGATGAGCGGCTCATCAAGACTGTAATTGAAGCCAGAATGCAATGATTTCAATACCTATGGCCTCATCATTTTGTGCTTTGGCTCCCATTTTCCTAGGCTTTGTGCTGGTGATTACACAGGAAGCATAGTTACACATCATTTCACTACTTGCAGACTCTGACCAGGTGCAAACATTTCAGGCCCAGCGCTCACAGTGCGGAGAAATAAACTTGTCACAAAGGAGCCTCATTATATGACACATTGTCATTCTAAAACATGGCTCCCAAACACATGCAAAGAAAAAAATAGATAGAAGGCTAAATTAAGACTTCTCCTTCCTTACTTATCTGCAACTTCACTAATAATATAAAAATGGAGAAGAAGAAACGAGGTACAAATGATTTGTAAACTCAGCGCTTCAATGTGAGTATAAAGTACATAATGAGTCCTTAGGCTGGTTTAGGACTGCTATAATAAAGCTACATTTTACCCCACCATGATTCTCCTGGACTCAATGGTTATCTAAATTCTGTTTAGTGAATCTGCATGTGGTCTGAGACTGTAAGGGCCCCTTCACATGGCGTAAGTGCTCGGCTCATTCCAAGCTGTACACGCAAGCGCTTCTAAACACTTCCCATTCACTTCAATGGGAGCGCCCGTAAAGCCGGCTTTACGAGCACTCCCATTGAAGTGAATGGGAAGTGTTTAGAAGCGCTCGCGTGTACGGCTCGGAATGAGCCGAGCACTTACGCCGTGTGAAGGGGCCCTCAGGGCACATTCACATTACCAAGTTTCAGCCATTGATACCTTTTTAAATGGCTAATAGAGATGAGTGAACAGTAAAATGTTCGAGGTTCGATATTCGTTTCGAGTAGCCCCTCAATATTCGACTACTCGAATCGAATATAGAACCCTATTATAGTCTATGGGGGGAAAATGCTCGTTTCAGGGGTAGGCAACGTTTGATCAAATTATGCTTACCAAGTCCATGAGTGAGGGTCGAGCTGGATCCTCCGAGCAGTCTTCTCTTTGCAGCATCCCCACGGCATCTTCCGGCTCTTCATTCACTCTGCCAGGCATCGGGCCTGGGCAGAGCCGACTGCGCATGCCCGCACTACAAGCAGACATGCATAGTCGGCTCTGCCCAGGCCCGATGCCTGGCAGAGTGAATGAAGAGCCAGAAGACGCCGCGGGGAAGCTGCACGGAGAAGACTTCTAAAGGTAGGAGAAGAACCAGCGTTGATTGGCCGACTGTATAGCATTCGGCCAATCAATGCTGGTTCTGCATCGAACTTTTACATTCAAATAGCGAGTGGTACTCAATCGAGTACGAGTATTTCAAATACCGTAGTATTTGATCGAATACCTACTCGATCGAGTACTACTCGCTCATCTCTAATAGCTAACAAAAAATGATGACAGATTGTAAGCTTTGGGAACTGCTAGGTCCCTTCATCAGGCTGGTCCCTTGATCAATGACGTGGTGTCTAGTTGTTGTAAAAGGACATAAAACCATGTGACTGGTTTAACCCCCCTTGGAGTGTGTCAAAGGTCATCATCAAATTGTATTCACACACATCGATATTTTTTGCTTTTGAAATTTCCTCTTACAACCAGGATCTTCATATCATTGATGATATTATGATTTTGATTGCAGAAGTGTTTTGGCACAGGGAGGTCCATTCTCTGCTCTGTAATTGTGTGACGGTGTGAATTCATCCTCATCCTAAGTGTGTGGCCTGTCTTCCCTACATGAAGACCCCCAGTGGAACATTTGGTGCATATTATTAAATACACCGCATTAGGTGTGCTGCAGGTGAAGGTACCTGGGATCTTGTAGCCCTGATTGGAGTTGGGGATCTTAATTCTGTCCGTGGTCAGTATGTGGGGGCAGGTTTTGCACTTTTTCTGTCCGCACAGAAATGTTCCTGTGTTAGTTGGAGGTGACAGTGAGCTGCTAGTAACCATATTCCTGAGATTTGGTGGCTGTCTATAGCACAGGAGAGGGGGGTCTGGAAATATGGATTTTAGACGGTCGTCTTTTTGCAATAGTGGATGTACACTCCAAGGGGGGGGGGGGGGGGGCATTAAACCAGTCATATTGTTTTATGTCCTTTTACAACAACTAGACACCACATCACTGATCAAAGGAATCATAAGACGCAGAGAGCCGTCCTGTGAACTGACATATTTTTTGGACATTTGCTTGTACTGCTTTCCATCAATTGTACATCAAGCACTGTATTCCTTTATAAATGTGCTTGCCTTCAGAAATTGTGTTATACCAGCCTGATGAAGGGACCCAGCAGTTCCCAAAGCTTACAATCTGTCATCATTTTTCGTTAGCCATTAAAAAAGGTATCAACTACTGAGGACTCTCAATCTTTACATTTCATATCCACTGGCTAACACAGTACAAAGATAAATTTTTCTTATACAAGTTTCAGCCGTGAAACCTGGTCCATGTGTTAGCCGGTGACATACTGTGCCATGCTGTAAATGGTACGGGACAGTATGTTGCTGGGAGGTAAGGACTACTAGCCGGATGTATAACAATAATGCTAGATATCCCTCTCCTGGGATATGATGCAGGCCGATAAATCCAGCCAACACACAGCTGAAACTCTGCACATCATTGCAAAGAAAATAACATATAAATCAATGGGCTGTCCCTGTAATAAAGGTATGGTTGTGTTATAGGGGATGTCTCACAAAGACAACTTCTGTGCATATGCCCTATAGACCATTTGTACGTCTCAAGGGAATATAGATACGCGCTATGGGGAGGACGGGGTAACCCCCGCTTTCATTGTTGGTTGCTTTATTCATTGCCTCTCTAATGATTATTTGTTTTTCCGGCTAATGCCCCACATAGCGTCCCGCAGCAAAAAAGCGGTTCTTCCAGCAGTGGTTTGCACTGAAAGCTTGCAGAGTTCTGTCCTCTGTGGACTCTCTGCTTCAATTTTACCTATAGGGAAACCATTAGCGTTTCCCAAACTGCAATGGTTCTGGAAATCGCCACATGTCCGCAGCGCATTTTTTACTGTAAAATGAATAGGATTTTCTAGACTTGTGACTGTAAAACACCGCATTTTTTTCTGTGCCATTTCCGCCACATGGAGCCCCAGCCTCCATTTGTTTTAGTTGGTGTTTTGTTTGGCCGGAAGCTTAAACATTTCAGGACCGGGTCATTTTCCCTGGCTCTGGGCCGCAGGTGTTATTTTTATATATTTTTTTATTTTGCCATGTTTTTTCTTTAATTTAATAATGTAAAAATGTGAACAAAAAAGGAGGGAAATAAGTTTGTACTTCACATTATTCGTGTTTTTTTTTGTTTGTTTTTTAATAACACAAAGTGTCACAAAAAATTTTAAAAATGTTTAAACACTTTCCCTCTCATTAGGGTATGTTCACATGGCAGAATTTGCATTCCGCGTGTGATCACTTCCGCACAGCTAGCCGCAACGGGATGCCGATGCAGTACACTGGCATCCAGTCACGGCATTCTGCTCCGGATTAGGCCCGAAGAATGGGCCTAATTGGGAGGGAGCTTCGCGCCGCAGACACCGCGGCTGGGTCAGCCGTGGAACCTGTGGCACGATAGGGCAGCTTGCTTCTTTTTTCCGCTACTAGCATTGAAGTCAATAGGAGCCGTTTTTGGAGGTGGATTTTGAGGCGGATTATACCTCAAAATCCATTCCAAAAAACGGTGAACATACCCTTATAGTAATCTTTACATATGTGACAATTATTGTTGGGGGAGGGGCTAGAACCTGGCAGTGTTGTTGTGTTTTTCAACTTTTTTTTTTTTTTTTTTTTTTTTTTACACATTGTCATCACTGTTCCCAATAGTGTGCGTCAGAATTAATGCCCGCGCAGTCAACTCAGATCTGCGTCCGGAGGCAGAGATGGGGGACATGAATCTGGGGGGCAGAGATGGGGGGGGGCATGAATCTGGGGGCAGAGATGAGGAGACATGATTCTGGGGGCAGAGATGGGGGGACATTAATCTGGGGGCAGAGATGGAGCGGACATGAATCTGGGGGCAGAGATGGAGCGGACATGAATATGGGGGCAGAGATGGAGGGGACATGAATCTGGGGGCAGAGATGGAGGGGACATGAATCTGGGGGCAGAGATGGAGGGGACATGAATCTGGGGGCAGAGATGGAGGGGACATGAATCTGGGGCAGAGATGGGGGGACATGAATCTGGGGGGCAGAGATGGAGGGGACATGAAACTGGGGGCAGAGATGGAGGGGACATGAAACTGGGGACAGAGATGGGGGACATGAATCTGGGGGCAGAGATGGGGGGACATGTATCTGGGGGGAAGAGATGGGGGGTATATGAATCTGAGGCAGAGATGAAGGGGACATGAAACTGGGGGCAGAGATGGAGGGGGGGACATGAAACTGTGGGCAGATGAAGGGTATATATGAAGCTGGGGGAGAGATAGAGGAGGGACATATAATTTACGGGTGACTGTAGGAGGATTATACTGTGTGGGAGCACGTGAAAAATGAATGAGAATGGGCGGGATCAACATAAAAGTAGGCGGGGCCAAATTTGCTGTGGCGCGCGCAACGCACCACACCACACCTTTTGTCCCTCTTTTGACTTTTCAAAAGTTGGGAGGTATGCACTCAGGAGGACAGGCAGCAACCAACGGTTGTTTAATATGGCACCCGCCATATTGCTGTCTGTCCTTCTGAGCCCTGAGTGCCGGGTCGGCCCATCACTTTCCTCAGCACCATTCTGTGTGTGGGGGAGGGGGTGACTAAGGAAGGATCATTATACTATCTATACACTAGATTAGATTTTTCTTGTTTACTACTGGTGGTACTGTTTGGCCATCAGGTTGCCCATCATTGACGGAGCCTTGCTCAGCTCACTAGCTGTTCCACTCATTGATTGTCATAATAGACTTTTTTGGGGGGTAGGAAGGGGGGGGAGCATTTTAACATTCCTTTCCTATCCCTTAAAAAAACAGACGTGTGAATACGTCCATAGGATTACCTTCATGTGAATGAGGCCTAAGTGACCGCCTATACAGTCCATAAAGAGACAGTGCCCCAAGTAGTGAGAATTTGGACTGAGACTGTTGTTTTCCTCTTGGGTTGGGGACCATTAAATGTACAAAAGTTGTGCATAAGATTACACTAAAAGTAATAACATCCTGACATGTAGTGTGAGTCACCTCATAATATACACTCACCGGCCACTTTATTAGGTACACCATGCTAGTAACGGGTTGGACCCCCTTTTGCCTTCAGAACTGCCTCAATTCTTCGTGGCATAGATTCAACAAGGTGCTGGAAGCATTCCTCAGAGATTTTGGTCCATATTGACATGATGGCATCACACAGTTGCCGCAGATTTGTCGGCTGCACATCCATGATGCGAATCTCCCGTTCCACCACATCCCAAAGATGCTCTATTGGATTGAGATCTGGTGACTGTGGAGGCCATTGGAGTACAGTGAACTCATTGTCATGTTCAAGAAACCAGTCTGAGATGATTCCAGCTTTATGACATGGCGCATTATCCTGCTGAAAGTAGCCATCAGATGTTGGGTACATTGTGGTCATAAAGGGATGGACATGGTCAGCAACAATACTCAGGTAGGCTTTGGCGTTGCAACGATGCTCAATTGGTACCAAGGGGCCCAAAGAGTGCCAAGAAAATATTCCCCACACCATGACACCACCACCACCAGCCTGAACCGTTGATACAAGGCAGGATGGAGCCATGCTTTCATGTTGTTGATGCCAAATTCTGACCCTACCATCCGAATGTCGCAGCAGAAATCGAGACTCATCAGACCAGGCAACGTTTTTCCAATCTTCAATTGTCCAATTTCGATGAGCTTGTGCAAATTGTAGCCTCAGTTTCCTGTTCTTAGCTGAAAGGAGTGGCACCCGGTGTGATCTTCTGCTGCTGTAGCCCATCTGCCTCAAAGTTCGATGTACTGTGCGTTCAGAGATGCTGTTCTGGCTACCTTGGTTGTAACGGGTGGCTATTTGAGTCACTGTTGCCTTTCTATCAGCTCGAACCAGTCTGGCCATTCTCCTCTGACCTCTGGCATCAACAACGCATTTCCGCCCACAGAACTGCCGCTCACTGGATGTTTTTTCTTTTTCGGACCATTCTCTGTAAACCCTAGAGATGGTTGTGCGTGAAAATCCCAGTAGATCAGCAGTTTCTGAAATACTCAGACCAGCCCTTCTGGCACCAACAACCATGCCACGTTCAAAGGCACTCAAATCACCTTTCTTCCCCATACTGCTGCTCGGTTTGAACTGCAGGAGATTGTCTTGACCATGTCTACATGCCTAAATGCACTGAGTTGCCGCCATGTGATTGGCTGATTAGAAATTAAGTGTTAACGAGCAGTTGGACAGGTGTACCTAATAAAGTGGCCGGTGAGTGTATGACCCTCTTTATAGGTATAATACATTTACATAATCATCTAAGGTATTAATTCTCCAACCTAGTTAAACGAGTCGACTGCCTCTATGTACTTAAAGGGGTTGTCCCATAACAAGGATCCTATCTATACTGCTAGTTTATGTGGATTTAAGACTTCCCCTAAATACATTGCTTTATCAAAACTGCTTTGTTATCTTAATTTATTCACTTCATTGTTGACACTGCGGTTCTATGGCCCCAGGGCTTATCTGCTCATAAGGGGGGGGGAGGGGCTGAGTGCTGCTTATGTCTGACAAGTAATGGAGCTCCTCAGATAGGGGAGGGGGAGGTGAGAGCTTCGGGATTTCTAAACTCTATCTTCAGCTCTTCCAGGAGTCCATTACCTCTGTATGTAATGCAAGCTGACTCAAATCCAGCTCTGCTACATCAGCTTCTACATCAGCTTCATACGGTGGTAATGCATGTACAACCAATCCCTCATTACTGACTGCAAACATAGCAGATAGCAAGTGAAACCCCGCCCACCAATGTGCTGGGAAATCCAGGAAGTGAACAGAGCACAGAGCCTGCAGGCTGCAGAACAAGAGTTATGGGAATACCTCTTTAAGCTAAAGGGGTCCAGGACAGTAAAACTGAGTTCAATGTCCTTATCTCAGGCAATGACATGATAACCATTGGTCACATGTCCATGCTGCAGCTCAGTCCCATTCAAATAAATGGGGCTGAACTGCAATACCAAGCAAAGCCACTATACAGTGTTCAGCACTGTGCTTGGTTAGTAGGTAAAAGCCCACAGCAGTTAATATTATATTAGAGTACATTCACACAGAGGAATTTACCAAGGATTTGGGGGTGGATACCATCCTCGAATCCTTAGTAGATTCTGCCCAGAATCACAGAGATTGCAGCAGGACACTGAAAAACTAAGCATTCTGCTCTATCATCTTGCCACGGATTCCGTGTTTCGAGATTGTCCATTGATTTGGCCTAATCATTAACAGAAAGTCACGACAGAACGTCTATGCCCGGATCAGCATCTTATCGTGGGTAGCCCGCAGGTGGAGAATAGGGTCAGAAAATGAACAGGAACTCCTCTTCATTTTGAAGGGTTCTTATTGGAAAATACGCACAATTTGGCGCATTGGGTGACTGATGGTACATTTTATTTGCTCCCCTTGAAGACTCGGTGTTAAAGTAGCTCCAAGTGCAGTTCTGCTTTAAAGTTCATTTTAAAAATCATTTATTACATCTTAATACAATAAAAACCTGATCACTATACTTTATAACTGACAAGATTTGTTCAACTCATAACATGGAAATCCTAAATGTGAATTACACCGTAATAAAAATCTGATTAAAATGCTGCTCGCAAGTATTAATTACTTTGCCTGTAATGCTCCGTGTAGAAGTTTCAATTTGATTATTACCACTTGTAAAACAAGCGATCTGAGATGTAGACGCGTTCTTTCCCGTGACATTTCAATTAGGTTTTTGAGAAGAATAACACACTTTGCATTCATAAGGCATTAAGTGTTTGGAAATTACACAAATATCACTTTCCTTAGAAAATCTCTGCTCATTTTATTTCATGCACCAACCAGTTAAAGAGCAACTCATTTACATATTATTAATATTGGTGCACCTCTCCCTTATGAAGAGTGCACCGGATTCACCATCATATACCAAAGAATTGCCAGACAGATATAATGTATCGGCAATAGAACCAATTCGGATGGAACACTTTATGATTTTGGGTTGTGTCAAGGTTCTCAGCTGGGCACGGGGCTTTGGTAACCCTAAACTAGAGTCATGTCTAGTGGATGGAAACAGAATATAAGGGAACAGTTTGGTGGTTTTGTTTATAGGGGCAATGACAATAGAAATTCAATGCAGAAATGTACAAGTGAGAGAAGGCAGATTAACCAGGATTGCCAGGGTAAAGAAGATATAGTCAGACTGGCCAATGGCATTATGGCATTAGTGGCAGTCAGGCTGAAAATGGATCCAGAGTTGTCTAATAGAATGGGACGATTTCCTGACATATTATTCTAGTGGATGCCTCAGACAAATGCCACTGTAAAGGCATGCAAAGGCATTTGTCACCCTTAGGTTCCCATGTTATTAAAGGCTATACATTGCATAAATACAGTGCAAAATATCGAAAAAAAAGGAGAAAATCTGTAGCTTACCATATGCAGGGTAATATATGAACTTAAGGTGCACAGGCCACTCTGGACTCCTGGAGCATGAACAGCAATGCAAAGAAACAAAGGTAAGCCAGCATCTCTCTGAGGTAGATAAAAATCCCTGACGCGTTTCGAGACTTTGCGTCTCTTATTCATAGCGTATGTGATCGCTATGAATAAGAGACATTTTTTAGCCCTTTTTCTCTGTTTTTTCTTTCTTCTTTTTTCTGGTTTTGCTTGTATCATTTTAATCACTTTATTTTATGGATTAAAAGTTCTATTTTACCTACCTTGGAGAAATGCCGACTTAACTTCTTTTCCTTGCATCACAGTGTAAAATATACCTGATGATGTATAGCTATAATACCTGCAATTCATATCGGGGGTGCAGCAATGGCACTTCCCCCAGCCATTATCCCAAAGAAGGCCGATAAGACCATACTAAGAGGAAAATCATGCCTGTGAAGATACAATAATCTCCTATGTAAAATGCATGAAAGAATTACGCTACACCGAGCATTTGGCTTTAGCATCTCATTTACTTTTCCCATGAGAATAGACATCCAAGGATATCCAGTGACCTCCACTGGAATAGATTACAGGAAGGGCCTACTACTCAAAATATGATCCACCTCCCTGGTTGTGGGGTTCTTCCAAAACACAATAGGCTCTTCCCTTATTATTCTTATTACTATTATTTATCTGCTGATAAGTGAATATCATCTCATGAAAATGGCGAATGTAAACAGGTACAATATATTACAAGGAAATATATTACAAGAAACAGTCAGTGTTGGAAGCAAGATATATTAGCAAGTGTAAGGATATGAACAGCTTTGACAATTTTGTTGTCCAGATAACTTGTTCAAAGCTCTCCAAAATGTATGTCCTGTGGGGTGTTTCCTCTATGCAGTAGTTAGTACCTATCAAAAGTGATCTGAGGACTGCCAACTGGAAACAGGGTCACATGTACCCAAGGCTCATTGATGTGTGTGAGGAGTGAAAGAATACACAAGGCATCACAACTTGCTGTGTATGGGTCTACATAGGTACAGACCAGTCAGAGTACCCACATTGATCCCTATCCAACATTAAATGGGGCTACAATGGCAAAGGAAGTCTGAAATTTTTGGCAATATTCTTCTGGAAGACTGTATGTTTTGGCATTCATGTGGATTTGACATGGAACTTCTAATCATTGTTGGTATGAGAATAATATTCTCTTATGATAGTGGCCTCCAGATATCACTGTCTACCAATAAGTATTTGGACACCTGTGGTAGAACAGAAAAAACATTTATTCATATCCAATAGTTGGTAGATCCCAGCAGATTCTTCCTTACAGATGGTATTGATCGACACAATACTCCCAAATGCCTGGTGAAACTCCTGGTGTATGTGAGCCATCGGTTGGGTGCGGTTTCTCTGGCCAGCATTTGTCGGTCTCTATCTCCCAGTTTCGGGGGTCTGCCAATTCGGGGCACATTGTGACAATCACCGTTCACCTTCCACTTTGTAATCACATAGGCCACTGCTGATTTGGGGTAGTTCAGTTCACTTGCTATGTCCCTTAAGGATCAAGCATTTCTGTGGAACTCCACAATTACCCCTTTCTCAAAATCGGACAACTCTGCACTTTGTGGCATATTGCATGCGACTAATTCCAATGCACTAATGCCAATGCTGTTTCCTATTTAATGGCGTAAGGCGTGACGTACATCTGCGCATGCTTGTGGCCACAAGAAAAATGGCCGCTCACACAGTAAGTAAGCGGCCATTATCTTGTGGCCTGTGGGCATGTGCAGTCAGCTCTGCCTGAGGCCCGAGGCCTACAAGTTTGACCACCTGCACTGGAAGAAGATGCATAAAGAGGACGTTCTTGAAGAAGATGCTGGCGTCGCTGGAGACTCATTTTCATACCGACGAAAACCAGCGGCCTGGAGAAGATGTCTAAAGGTAGGAGAAGAATAGCCTTTCTTAAGGCTATTCCTACGTGTCAATGAGAAATCAATGTGTTTTAATGATAGGATCCCTTTAATGCTGCAGAGCAAATTATGTGTTTCAGCCATTCCTCCTAGGTTGACTCATTGCTATTCACTATGGATTTTATCAGGGTGAGATACCCACTCACTTATACAGTAAACCTGTCCAAGACTATAATATTTCCACCATACTATCTATTTGCTATCATGTCCTGATGAAATTCTAACTTTGTCCTGACGTTCTCTCTGCAAAAGTTTTCTTCCGGCATATATCCCAGGGGAAATCTAATTTACGTAGCGTGCTTCTTAGGGGCTTATTCAAAAGTTGCAGTCATGGCATTGTTTTGTCAAGAATTTTTAAAAATCACAGTAAGACAATTTCTAAGATTCTGAAAAAGTGCAATAAATAATAATAATACTTATTCTAATATAATAATGCGGCTATGATATGTGACTATACCCTAATGGCAGACTGATAGACTGGATTTTTTCAGTTTTCCATATTTACCATTAAATCAAGAGGAAATACAATAGGAAAAATAATTCTGATTTTTTTGTGTGTCCTGTTTAAAAACAAAATACAGATAGATTTTGCTTCATTGAAGTCAATTGAAACAGAACACAACAAGATAATCTTTCTCTTGGGTCCTGCTTTAAAGACATCTTTTTTATAATCATAAATACAGAAACAACCTTTCAATGTAATCCAAAAATGTGGTTTGAACTTACATTTAGGCCGGGGCTACACATCACAAAAACACACAGTATTTCTAATCTGTGCAAAACAACCAAACAGTCCCAGCAAAGTAAATGAGATTTTATTTAATCTCATACCCACCTTGTGGAAAATGCAGCATATTCATTTTAACAGTTTAAAAAATTTGTATTTTTCCCCATAGACAAGCAGAAAAACTGTGAAAAATGCAAGTGTTTTTCTATATTTTTTTAGCGTCATTTTCTCTGCATTTTTTTCTGCAGCTTTTTCTATAGCCACGTCGCATACTCACTAGTCTTCACTGCTGTAAATCTTCTTTCTTCCTGGTTTCTTGCGTCATTTGGTGGGCAGGGTTTCATATGCAACTTGTCATTTAGCTCCGCCCCCAAATTAGCGTGTAGCTCCGCCCGCCGCATAGCGTGATCCTATGGGGCGGCTGAAGGGCCTGTGATGTCATCAAAGGTCCTCAAACAACACTATATGCACAATATTGGACTATGAAGTACAGACAGGAGCAACTCCATTCTGTGTTACATACAGAGACTGCCTGTCTCTGCTATAATGAACACAATTGAATTAGCTAGCCTGATAACTGGGAGAACAGAAGACGAGTTCAGAAATGAAAGCAGCTCCTCTCCCCTATCTGAGTGCAGGAAGCTAGGTCACATGGTGTAGACACAGGAATAGCTAGAAACACAGGTTCGCTCCCTGCACTTAGCCCCTCCTCCCTCCCTCCCTGAGAGCAGGCAGATACATCACTTGACTTTTGAGCAGATAAGTCAAGGGCTGTGTCAACAATGAATTGAATAAAGTAAGATAGTGGACAAACAAAGCAGTCTCGCTGAAGCAATGTATTCAGGAAAAGTCTTACATCCACACTAACAAGCAGTATAGATAGGATCCTTGTGATGGGACAACCCCTTTAAGGGTCCGTTCACACGGAGTAAAGTGGCACTGATTCTGGCACGATATCTCGCGTAAGAATTAGCGCTGAAAAAAAGACTCCCATTGACTTCAATGGGTTCCGTTTTCCACATGGAACCTGGGTGGCTTTTTTTCAGAGCTGATTCTTACACAACTTATCGTGCCAGAATCAGCGCCACTTTACTCCGTGTGAACAGACCCTTTGGCTGGGTTCACATTACCGTAGGTGTCCGACAGCTAGTGTCCGTAGCTAATGTCCGTCCGCTTGAAAAATCGGACATGGTTGTAAATGGACACTTAAGGACACAACATAATATCCCATTTAAAATAATGGTAATTGTAAACGGACACAGCTAGTGTCCGTAGCTAAAATCTTGCATGGACATTAGCTACGGACACTAGCTGTCGAACAGCTATGGTAGTGTGAACCCATCCTTAGAGAAACACCGAACATCAAACTTATTACATTGTGTTAAAAATACCGAAAATTCTACAAAAACACCCAAGGCCAAAAATTTGGTGTATGTAATTGAACTTCAATAATTTGCTATAGACTTTAGCTCAAGAACTGTTCAAAAAGCATGGTAAAAAGGGGCCACACAGTGGTTAGCACTGCAGCCTTGCAGCGCTGGAGTCCTGGTGTTCAAATCCCGCCAAGGGCCAAAAACCATCTGCAAGGAGTTTGTATGTTCTCCCCGTGTTTGCATGGATTTCCATTCCATATTCCAAAGACATACTGATAGGGAGAAAATGTACATTGTGAGCTCTATGTGGGGCTCACAATCTACACACACACAAAAAAAAAAAAAAGCATGGTAAAAACACATTTTTTTTTACTGTATTTTAGCCTTTTGTCCTATGTTAATAGTATTTTTGTATTCTACCACTTAAAAATATCTCAGAAATAACCATTTTTAGGTGTTTTAAATCCCAATAGAGAAGAATATTGAATACAAATACTTTCCAAGCCATATGTACTGCAAAAACAGCAAAAAACTGTGTATGCAATGCAAAAGTGATCTTTAAAATTCTTTTGTCTATATGGAATATCATAATGCAGCGTAAAGTTAAAAGTAAAAACTGCAATAATACAGTTAAAATTCCATGGAAAATGGCACAAAAAATGGCATATTACCCTATAAAGTAATCTGCGAATCTCCCCTAACCTTATATGCACACAATAGGCCGTGTAATGGCCATTTTTTTTTTTATTTTAGGATTATATATTGTACTTATGTACTCTATGAAGATATTGAGATAGTAATATACACCAATAAATATAAAAACACTTTTTTATGCCTGAACTAAGCTGAAGTGAATAGAAAACCTCCTGTAGTTCTATTTTTCTCAGTTTAGTACAAGTAACAGAAGATAACAGTAACTATTCATGAATGACTAATTACATCACACTAATTATGCTTTAGGGATAATTAAGCCTAATTAATTTTTACAGGCATAGATAGTTCTAAATATCTGGTAATAATATGCTTCTAGAGCGCATATTAAAAATACAGCTTCCATATCTTCATATATACCCTACTTATATCACCGCACGGCTACTGGGTGAGGGGGCATAATGAAGTCACCCCCTCAGTCACCACTAAATTACCATAAACCTGCTAATGAAATTAATCATAAACATAGATCAAATTAACTGTCTTGAATTAAGCTCGTAAATTAAAATGCATTCAATGACCACACACTAGAAATAGTAAAGCCGGGTTCACACGATGTCTTTTGTCACGTAATGTGGCACGTAGACAGCGCGGGAGCTTTTGCGGGCCGTATACACTCCCATTGATTTCAATGGGAGCGTGGACCGTATACGCGGCGCTATTTTGCTCCCACGCCGTCTACGTGCCACATTACGTGCCAAAAGATATCGTGTGAACCCGGCCTTAGGTTCAGATCTGCGTTCAGCATTCTGTTCAGGGGTGCACTTGGAAAACTCTCGAATGGACTACCGAATGCATTGACAAGTGGTGAGCAATGAAAGCTCACGGACCTCGTAGACTATAATGGAGTCCGTGTGTTTTCCGCGTGGTGTCCACACGAGTCATGTGGATGGGAAAGTAGTTCTTGAAGTACTTTTCTCTCCGCTTGTTCTGTGTGGAAACTATTCAGAAAACACACAGACCCCATTATAGTCTAAGGGGTGCTTTCATTGCTCACCACTTGTCAATGCATTCAGTATTTCTTTCAAGGGGCTCCCAAGTGGACTCCCCGTATGGAATACCAAACGCAGATGTGAACTAAGAGCCAAAACTTAAGTGTAATTCACAGTCTCACAGTTCTCAGTGTTAAAACCTATAAAAAGTCATAAAGAATGCTTGATATGAGAAGCTCAATGATCTCAATACTAGGTGGTAAAATGTGTCTGATGTACAGTATGCCTCTACACCAATAGGTTGGGAAGCGAATGTGCACCAATACCTGGAAATAACCAGGATCACTAGTCATCACATCTAGCCCCCAGATAGCTTGCCACTTTGGCCATACTTCAACCTACCAAACCTACTATAAGCGGACCCTACATGTTTCCAAGCAGGGGTAAGCTCATCTGGCTGGATATGGCACATGTTGTCATTGCCATTCAGATGTCACATTGTCCAGTGTCCGCACTGATAACAGCAGATCACATGTATGATGGAACGCTAAGACTAAGTTGACAAGTTCCTGCGTGATGCAAGGCCAGGACTCATACCAATAAGCGCTTTCCATGCTATTCCAATCAGCACCTGCCAACGTTTGCTTCCCCACTGGGATAGAGGCATACACCAGAAACGTTACCACCTAGTATTGAGATCATTGAGGATCTGAGGTTAAACTAAGCCCATATTTATGATTTTTAATAGTTTTTTATTGGCTGGAGGGAACACTAGTAGTGATGCACTAATTGCTATTATTGTAGTGAAACTGTTGAAAAGATGTCAAGTTTCATCTCTTATTACTTATGGAGTATGGTCAGTGACTAGAGTCTATGGACAAAAGCGTAAATCATCTGTGATTCCTAAATGAAAACTAAGAAGAAAGGATCATTTATGTTAATCTTCAATACATCATGTCTCCGAGAAGACAATAAAAGGTTTCTGTGATCTGTTGTGTAAAATCCTCATGGTATCCTGGATAAGGTAATGATGTTTGACATTACATTGCTTTAAGGGATGATCCAGTTTCTAATATTAATTGTCCATCATTAGGATAATACATTAATATTAAAGAGGACCCTTCATGTCCTTGGGCACATGTGGTTTTATATACTGCTAAAAAGCTGACAGTGCATTCAATTCAGCACATTGTCAGCTTTCCCGTTCTGTGCCCCGGGGGAAGAGATATCGGTGCTGTTACCAATATCTCTTCCCTGTCAGAATGGCGTTCCTAACAGTCTAAGGGTCCATTCACACACAGATTTGTGGTGCTGGTTCGGCCACAAAACTTGTGTAAAAAGGAAGCGCTGTAAAACTGAATCCCATTGAGTTCAATGGGTTCCGTCTGCCCATTGAACTCAATGGGAGGCTTTTTTACTTATCGCTTTCAATGTGTTAACACGTGTACGCTTAACGCGCGTAACACATTGATAGCAATAGGAAAAAAAGACGGAACCCAGAGAATTGACTATAGAATTAGTGCACATGTGACACCACCACTCCACTCATACAAGGGAACTCAGGACCCCCCCCCCCCCCCCCACATTAAGTATCAATACAGAGTGACATAACTGGATCTCCAGTTGAGTGTTGTCCACCGGCAGCCTCATCATCTCTATACTCATATTTCTTTGAGGGTCACTTGACCTTACAAGAAGTAAAATGTTAGGTATGTTAAGAACTAACCTTGTGATCTGGATCCTCCTATAGATACTGTGATAACTGTCTATTATTTTTATTTGATCTTTTTTTATATAATTACTTATAACATTGTGTAGAACTGTCACTTCATTCTTACGTTTTCTATCCCTTTTGCGCCATTTGTACAGTAATGGCTTTCACACTCAATCAAAGCAGAGAAGACCCCAGAGACCTTTTTGTTAGTTACATATTAGCAGTTGTCGGAATCAATTCATCTGCTGATCATTTCTTCCTTGTAATGCTGCAGTTTCAATCTGAAACACAAGTTGTCCTTCTCAAAGGTAAAATAACTCACCGCTACTTGTATTCTAGTAGGGAATCAATACATCTCTATAAATCATCTGCCGGCATCCACTGCCTGTATCTGTTATTGCCAGCAATAATCTAAAGTATCAGGCAAAGGAAGATTTTGTTATTACCTTCAGAATCTTTATCTAAGAACTACCAGAATTGTTACATAAGAGGCTCTTAAAAGTACAAAAAGTTATTCTGAGTTCCTTTCCTGAGTTATTAGAGCTTCACGTTACAGCCTGCAACTCCTATACTTTTTGTCCTTTAGTGGAAGTCACCCCCCACCACAATGGAGGACATATAGTGCAAGAGTAGAAGCCCCCACTCCAGACAGGCTTATACCATTTATTGCATGTCTTTATTCTCTGCATTATTGTAATAAATAACTTTGCACTGTATATCATTTGTTCACCATTCCTGATGGCTCATGCATTTGCAATTTAATAATGGATTATTGCATTGTTCTACATCTCATGTAGATGATTGCAGCAAAAAAACGCCACGGGAAAAAAATTTGTTCATGGTTTTTCTTGCAGCAATTTTCCTTTGTGGACTTTATGCTTCAATTATACCTATTGGGAAACCACCGGCGTCCCGTAGATATCATTGAAATAATAATGATAATGGTGCACAGAAAGGCTTCTCACAACCGTATATCAATAGAACAGAAAGTTTCTTCCAAAACGGTTTTGGAAGCATTTAGATGTTAGGGTGCATTCACACGGAGTAACGTGCCGCGTGACCTGGCACGTATACGCCGTTTGAGATTTTGAGCGCCATATATGCTCCCATTGATTTCAATGGGAGTTAGTCTCGAACGCGGCATATACGATCTGAACTCCCATTGAAATCAATTGGAGCGTATACGGCACGCAAAGTCTCACACGCCGTATACGTGCTACATCACGCGGCACGTTACTCCATGTGAATGCACCCTTAGAGTATGTCCACACAGAGTTTTCGACAGGTTGATTTTTAGGCAGAAGCCCCTTCAAAATACGACTCAAAAACCACCTCCCCTTCATTTCTGGAGCAATTAGCTCTGTGCTCCATTATTCAGCCTTCGGCAAATAAATGTCTGTGGCAGTAAAGCGCAATGAGCGCCAAGTCGCAGACAATTACAGTCTGAGCCTGCGGGTCCTTGGGAATGAGGTTCAGTGAGTATTCTTTTTTAACCCTTTCATTGCCAGGGGTCTCCGTAAATTTTACACCTCCGGTAGCCAGAACAATATTCATTTTCATAATTTTGAGATGGACAAATAAAACCTAAATTGCAACATTAAAAAAATCATACTAACCCCCAATACCTATATATTTTCTTACAGTAAACACCTGCAGCATTGTCAGAATGCCACTTAGTACTGTATATTAACAGGCACCTTCATTCAATATTGATTTAAAATGAATGTTTTATAAAAAATTAAAAAAATGCAAATACATATATATTAGTTGCTAAACCTGGAAACCAAACAAAAAGTTATATGCACCAAACCTCCTAAAAATAAGCATTCAACAAGCACCCACATGCACATGTCTTCAGAAAATCACCAGAACTCGAGGGAACGTAAATCTGCTTTGAAGCTGGAAATGTTAAAAAAGTATCATCCTATAAAATGTAGGGATTACACACCATGGCAAACAAAAAATGGAGATAGGTAGGTAACTATCAGGGACGTATTTAAAATTTCACTTTTATTGATATGTATTAAAAGCTATACTTAGTACAAGACAACATAACAAAAATGTGGTATAAAATACCCCAAAATTCACAAAGGTAATGATTATGTGCAACCACCTAGCCTGTGGGGGAGTGGGACATACTAACACTCTCCCTGTCAGCATGAATCATCAGAGGCTTTTGTTGTGCACAGGAGATTAACTGACCACTATCTAAATCACATTAGCATCTTATGATATAACTCCCGTTCCCCCCATGGCATTGATGTTTAGCCATAGGGGGGCGCGAGAAAATGCTGAGTTTAAATGTGCAAAGCCACACCCCCTAGCAGACGCTATATCCAATCAGCGTGTGCAAACCAGACCAATAGTTCTGACGGCCGGCATGTGACGTTGTGTCTTTACTGCACATGTGCAGGCGAGCACCACTCAGAAGCCGGAGGTGTGTCCTTACTCCATACGGCCGACTCCGCCCCGAGCTCCCTGCACATTCAATGACATCAGCTAGATGAGAACTGCCAGAAAGGTCATTCATAATAACTCCTCAACTCCGCCCCCCTACAGTTCAAATACACAATTGTTACAAAGGAAATGTCTATACAGGTGAGTATATGACCTGAGGAATATATAAAACACCATGACTATATGACAGAACACTGGGACCCCTTCCCAGAGGGGGACTCACTCAGCACAGCATCCTGGTACCAGCTACACGGGGATACTGCACAGGGAAAACAGATGACTACACCTCATGCATAACCCCTATCAAGAACTATAGAACCAAACTACCATAGCTGTAACCATAACTATTACCACCCTACACCACCATCCAAGATCTTAAAAGGTTGTAAATAGGGTAAATCACCAAGCATAAAATCCCACATATGGAAATGGTAAACTGAACCCAAGTTTAAATAAAACAGGCAAACGAGATGCCATCATTAAGACCCCACGGTTTCACAGTCTTTAACGTATAGGTCCATCTAGCCTCCCGCTGCAGGAGCTTTTTATCAAAATCTCCCCCCCCCCCCCCCCCGAGGAGATGGATGGACCAGTTCCACTCCCTGGAATTTTACAATGGACACATCTCCACCGTGTTTCTCACATATATGATGTGCCAAAGGGGTGTCCTCGCCTCTAGAGATATCATTTATGTGCTCACGAATCCTTCTGCGGAACTCGCGAATGGTTTTACCCACGTATTGAGTTCCGCAGGCGGAGCAGCTGGCCAGATAAATAACTCCTCGTGTCTTACAATTTATGAAATTTTTATTAGTATATTCCATATTTGTGGAATTACTCCTAAAGGTCTTGCCAGGTACGATTGATGCGCATGCCCGACAGGATATGCAGGAAAAAGTCCCCACCAGACCCTGAGAATGCCTCCCTAGCCAGTTATCATTTACAAGGGGTGCTAGATGACTCTTCACCAATCTGTCCTTAAGGTTAGGACCCCTCCTATATGTGACAAGTGGATAGTCATTAATCTGGGGACCGATGTCTGGGTCTGATTTAAGAATTTCCCAAGTGTTTTTTAAAACATCCACCACTTCTCGATTTGCGGAATCGAATGTTGCGATAATTCGCATATCTGCCATTTTATCCCTTTCCACTGGTTTGAGCAGAGATGTTCTGTCACGTAACAGGGCATCTTGGTAAGCTTTGCGCAGAACCCCATCCGGGTACCCCCTGCATTGGAATCTCCTACGTAGATCACTGGCTGCCACTTCATAGTCTGCTACATTTGTGCAGTTTCTGCGCAACCGCAAAAATTGGCCCTTCGGAATTCCACGGCACAGTGGGAGGGGATGGCAACTCTGCCAGTTTAACAGGGAATTGGTAGATGTTTCCTTCCTGTAGATCGTGGTCCCCAATCTACCCGATGGTGACTTAAAGATAGTGAGATCTAAAAAGGTGATTGAGTGCTCCTTGATCTCTGAGGTAAAAAATAAACCCAGATGGTTAACATTAAGCTCTCTCACAAACTCCCCAAAATCCTCTCTTGTTCCTCCCCAGACCAACAGAACATCATCGATGTATCTGATCCAAAATAAAATTGATGATGCCCACTTTTCCATTTCATCACCAAAGACCACCTCCCTCTCCCACCAGCCCAGGTACAGATTAGCATAGGCCGGGGCACATGGGCTCCCCATGGCCACACCCCTGAGCTGGTGGAAGAAGAGGCAGTCAAAAAGAAAAGTGTTACGGGTCAGAATGAACTGGAGGAGATCCACTGTTAGAGAGTTATGGGCAGAGAAAAACGTACCTCTGGATCATAGAAAGCCCTCCACAGCCCCACACCCCGTATCATGGGGTATGGAGCTGTAGAGGGCCTCCACATCCAAACTAGCCAGGAATGCCTCAGGTGGCACCACCAGATCTTCCAATCTACGCAAAACATCAGTGGTGTTTTGTACGTATGAGGGCAAGGCTAAAACAAAGGGTCTGAGAATCTCATCAATGTAATACGAAATATTCTGAGTGACGCTATTAATTCCTGCCACTATAGGTTGGCCTTTTAAAGGTACTAGACCTTTGTGCACTTTTGGGAGTGCATAAAACGTTGGTCTTACAGGATGCCTTGGTAACAGGAAATTGAGCTCACTATTACTGATAAGATTTTCCTCTTTTGCCCTAGTTAACAGTATTTTCAATTCTGGCAGATAGCTGTTTGTCGGGTCTTCTGGAAGGACTTCATAACAACTTTTGTCATCCAGAATGTTACGACACATCCTAATGTAGCCCTCACGGTCCATTAGGACCAAATTGCCCCCCTTATCAGAGGGTTTCAGCACCACTGAGTCATCTTTTTCAAGCGTCTGTAAGATCTTTAATTCCTCCCTGGACAGATTAGATCGATCCAAATGTTGCCTCCCCACTTCACCTGCAATTTTGGACAGTTGGTTTACAGTCACTGTCAAAAACGTATCTATCACTGTGTCATCCGATAGTGGAGAAAACCTATTTGAGGGTACATGTAGTTCAGTGAATGGTCCCTCACCAATTTCTCTGTTCGCTTCTTCCCAGAGGCCCCCCAATAACCTGATCGAGGGGAGATCCTCTGCAGTAACCCCCAAGGTATCACAGGTTCTTTTATCAGCCAAACAGAAAAATTTCTTCCACTTGAGTTTCCTAAAGAACAAATTTAGGTCCTTAACCCAAGAAAAAAGATCGAAGTGGGGTGTAGGCACAAAAGATAAACCATATTTTAAAACCCTTTCCTCCTCAAAAGTGAGTGTACGTGATGAGAGATTTATAATTTGCATCGTATCCTTATCAATCTGATTCACTCTTCTATCTACTTCCTTGTTCTCGTGAGGTAGTCTGATATTGGAGGGCCCGTTGATAAAAAAAAAAAAAAAAAAAAAACCCTAGCATTACCAGCCCCTCTGCCTCTACTCCTACCCCTACGGGGAATCATCTGGGGGCTCTGAAATCTCTGAGGGTCATCTTTATTCTGATGAATGTCCCTTTCTCTATCCTTTCAGCACAGCACAGCAGAGAGCTTCAGTGCTTTAACAAAATGAATTACTAACTGTAGCTCCAGCTTATGGTAAGGAAAAATCTAAAGCAGTGGAGTTATTTGCCTGCAGTACTCTATAGATAACAAAGGCGGCTATAGCACAAGTTTTTCCAGCCCTGCTCTTGATCCCATTATCCAAAACAAAGATAAGAAGTGTAACAATAGTGGGGTAAATAAACGATTGTGGAGGACAGTGTGTCCCACTCCCCCACAGGCTAGGTGGTTGCACATAATCATTACCTTTGTGAATTTTGGGGTATTTTATACCACATTTTTGTTATGTTGTCTTGTACTAAGTATAGCTTTTAATACATATCAATAAAAGTGAAATTTTAAATACGTCCCTGATAGTTACCTACCTATCTCCATTTTTTGTTTATTAACTGGGCACGTAGCATTGGTTATCTCTACCTTAATTTTTGAATTTAATTACACACCATGGAAAGCAAGTGAACTTCAAAAACCTATATATTTTTTAAAAGTAGACAACCTGAAGTTTACAAATGTCTTAATGGGTCATCGATAGCCACATCCACCTTCATGCAACTTTGTGACAAAAATTTTTTGAAAAAAATGCACTAAAACACATTTGCATCAAAAACTCATGTTCAATCTTACACTCATATACAAAATACATTTAAAATAATAGCTCAAGGTGTAGACTATACTATATATATATAAGGATTAGCTCAGGGATCGCTGTCTTTAGTACTTTTTTGGCACAAAATTAAAGTCCAATCTAGCCAAGTATGGTGCAACTGGCCGCAACCAGTTTTATTTAAAGGTGTGCAGGAACAAAATAAACGCAATACAAAATAAATCCTAGCCGTCCAGCTTCTACCTACAACACAGGTTACCTAACTATGAGAGCTGGGCCTTCTGCACAGCTCCCTGAACACACAATACAGCAGTATTACTAACAAGTATTTTCCCCAGTAGACAGAGCCATATACTGTATTTGTGGGCTGACTGCCCTTTTATCCACATACTCCTGGATAGCAAGGATTTAACCCCATGTATCCCAAAACCTGGAGTGGCTGAATGGAGTAGAGACACCAATACTCCCTGCCCCAGCAGCCAGACCTTTACCAGGGTTTTGGTAAGACCCAGGAGCCAGCCAGGAGCACAGCTTTGCTCAGCTGCACCTAGATTGTGTATGACAGGAACCTGGGAGAAATGTATACTCCTTCTACCACTTTGCCCCCTGGTCCTGTCACATATCCTCCCCCTCTGTTTCGACCTCAGGGGCGGAACACTCTGTGTACATAAACAGTATGCCCGGGACAGGGCATCTGCATTTCCAAGCTGAGAGCCTGGTCGTTCAGAGAATACATCTCTATTGTACTGCGCAAACTCTTTTACCTCCTGAGTTTGTGAACCAGACAAAGCTTCTGGAATGTTTACCTTGGTATCTCAGAGACATTGTCTCTTTTACACGTTTTGATTACTGCTAACACCTCACGGTCCTTCCAAGGTTTGATTAAGTTTACATGGTGAATTTGGTAGGGCTTCCGTTTACCTGGCTGATGTACCCTATAATTTACCTCATCCACCTTCTCCACAATTTCATACGGCCCCTGCCATTTAGCCAAGAATTTGCTCTCCACTGTAGGAACGAGAACCAAGACTCTGTCACCAGGGTTGAAGTTTTTTACTCTAGCAGACCTGTTATAAATGAAATGTAAACTTTATTAATGACTTTGTGTATGTGTTGTGTAAGTGTTTGGTGCAAATCTTCTGGTGTTGTGACTTGGACAATGGTAAACGTCTGGGTTATGGTGCCAATAAACTTCCTGGTTATGTTCAGATGGCTATTACATAAGATCACCCCTCTAATAAGTCTCAGAGGGATATTACATTATCCCTATGTATGACAATCAGAAATCAAAAGTACAGTATTTTCTCTGATTGACAGGAGAGGGGATAACATGGTCAGGCACAGATGATGATGATTTATCATCTCTGTGTAGTCTGCAGGGCTTCTATCCCCCTCTTCTTCTCCTACAGCAGCTCTTAAGATGCAACCTGAGAAAGGAGGAGGGGGGGAGACTTTTTAGAGCCCCATGTCTCAGGTTCTGTTAGGTCTATAAAGACAATCTTGGATTCATTTTAAAGATGAGAATCATCTTCATTATCTGTACGAGCTATCTTTAAAATGAATCCAAGATCTTCTTAATAGCCCTGACGGAACCTGAGATATCGGCTTTAGAAGTAAGGACGTATTAGATATGTCCTTGGCTAGAAAAGTGCCACCCTAGATATGTGAAGACAAAAATAGAGAACAGCCCCGAGCTGCATATGGTGAGGTACCGTATGGTAAATTTCTGTGAGTAGTATGAGAGCTTCTCACCTTGCAAGGTTGTATAACACAACCATAAGTTAGGTTTTTGAACGACTTGAGGAGGGAGGGTTCCGCCCCAGGTGACGAGACTGCAGGATCCGTACCACCTTTAGTGTCATTCAATATGGGAGGACCAGGTTTCGAAAAGGATCACCGCGCTCAGCCAACAGTCATATAATATTCTTTATTTTCATTTAGAAGAACACACTACGCGTTTCGAGCACAACGCTCTTTTTCAAGTGTATAGGCTTAACTCACTAGTGTCGAATTGGATGTTTCACAAATTCATAAAAAAATTACACATAAATAAGGAATGCAACCGCATATAAAAAAAACCCACATAACTCACAGGGTAAGTATAGTAAAACACTCTATAGGTATGGAAGACAAGCCAAAGGCTTTAAAGTAATGATACCAGTAATGTGACACAGACACATGTATATGATAAAGTAACAGCCAGATAAGGAATGCCACAAATATCTAGGTAAACAAAGTTAAAAGGTATCCCCGAAGAGGCTGATGATGCAACCCCGACGTGCTTTTCTTCCAAGATTCGTCTGGGGGAAAATATTGAAAATGGGATAATTCCAGTTCCATTGATGTATACCATACTTTTGGCTGCTTCCATTTTTTTTCCAGGTCAATGATGAGATAATCTGCTCCTAACTAAACACTAAGCACATATGTGACATCAAACCCTTGCGTGTTGTATGATGTGAATTTTTATCTTTACAGACACATCAGAAGTGGCAATGTAAGGAATACAGCACACATTTGACTTCTAATGGTCATTGCGCACAGGACCAAAGCTTTACTTATCTGAACATATAATTTTCTGTGCACGGTTGTCATCTTTTATTCTATTACCAACCTTATTAAGTGACTGAATGACATAATGGCAGACGTATGTTTTACATTGTTCGGTATAGAACAAACTACTCAGGTCCTAATGGGAACGTCATTAAGTATTACTTCTCAATAGAAGATTAACGTGCAAGGCCAATATTTCTTTATAAAACATGTTGTTTCAGTGAATAATAGACAAATATCTATAATTCATTATAGCCAAGAGGAAAACCATGAGACAGGAATAGATGGAGGGTTCATTGTGCATTATCACAGTTTAATATAAAACTCAATTGTTTGTGACATGATGGAAGATTGGAAGTAAAACCATCAGTAAAGAGAACTCGCCATATTGGATACTTCTTTCTACTTCTTGCATACTTCTTTCTTTCCTTTCTTGGAATAAGATTCATTTGAATGAAGCATAAGATCCCATAAAATGGAACAGATTTCACATAACTATCAATAAAAAACGCATTTAGCTGAGTTATATTATAAGTTAAAGAGGCGATCCTGCCTGTACTCACAGTGGCATAAATACCCCAGAATATAATGATCAAAGGTTCAGGAGAGGTAAGGGAACATAACAAAAACACTATTACTTACCTCTCCTGCACTCTCTGGCAGTCTTCGGACCTGTTTGATGATGTCCCAGAGGGCACACAGGCCAGTCCGGCATAATTATGCGCTGGGACACAGGCCTGGCTCACGTGATGTCTGGTCCAACATTGAAGATGGCCGAAAGTAACATGGAGTGCGCTGGAGCTAGGGAGAGGTAAGTAACATTGTTTTTTATGTTTGCATTCTCCCCTGGGTCTATGCTCTGAAAATACCTCAGAGTGCAATAATTGTTTATGGGTAGTACACAATGGGGCATATTACTGTGCGAAGGGGCTACTATGGGGCATAATAGTGTGTAGGGGCCACTATGGGACATAGTGTGTACAGGGGCCACTATGGGACATAGTGTGTGCAGGGGCCACTATGGGGCATAATAGTGTGTGCAGGAATGTGGTTTGTGCCGGGGTGGGGGGACCATGTGAAATGTTTGTCTTGGGGCTCAGCCATTCCTAGTTACGACACTGTGTACTTGTAGCAGAGATAGACGAAGACTACTACTATTAGTACTAATAGAATAATAATACTACCGCCACTAATATTAACTATGTATTCATGTGAAATGATCTGAAAATGCTAATAATAAATATTGAAATTATGCAAGTAGAAATTATTACGACCTACAACAGCAACATTACATGGAAATAGACAATTACATGAAGAAGTGCTTGAAGCAAATATTGTATGAGCTAACCTGCCCCTGGATATTTATGTATCAGGCATTATACTAGAAATTACTGCATCAAAATTCATGAAATGTAAACTAACATCTGCTCCAGAAGATATTTTCTGTTTGGCCTTTAGGCTACTTCTTCTGAAGGAACGCATGCGATTACGACACCTTTTAACACAGACTACCGTAATCCAGGCAAATAACAAGGAAAGGAGTATGGTCGTAGCAAGTAAGCAAAAAACATTGCATTCATGACAGAGTGACACATGCCTATACACATATATATATATATATATATATATATATATATATATATATATATATATTCTAATTGTTAAGATCATATGTTTCTACATGTTTATTATCTTTATTGATGTATTTTATTTCCTAGGGGCCGTCCAGACTACTGTTGGAATTCTGTTATGATAGGATCTGTGAAAAACAAACAACTTAAAGGGGTTCTATCAGCAAAATTATGCCCCACATATGCGTGAATAGCCTTTAAAAAGGCCATTTAGGCATTGCTAATGTTTAGAGATGAGCGAACAGTGTTCTATCGAACACATGTTCGATCGGATATCAGGGTGTTCGCCATGTTCGAATCGAATCGAACACCACGTGGTAAAGTGCGCCAAAATTCGATTCCCCTCCCACCTTCCCTGGCGCCTTTTTTGCACCAATAACAGCGCAGGGGAGGTGGGACAGGAACTACGACACTGGGGGCATTGAAAAAAATTGGAAAAAGTCATTGGCTGCCGAAATCAGGTGACCTCCATTTTAGACGAATAGTGGATTTCAAATCCGGGTCATATGAGAATGTGAACTTTGTGACTATGAGACAGGGATAGCTGTACAGGCAGGGATAGCTAGGGATAACCTTTATTTAGGGGGGAATGTTATTAAAAATAACTTTTTGGGGCTCTATCGGGTGTGTAATTGTGATTTTTGTGAGATAAACTTTTTCCCATAGGGATGCATTGGCCAGCGCTGATTGGCCGAATTCCGTACTCTGGCCAATCAGTGCTGGCCAATGCATTCTATTAGCTTGATGAAGCAGAGTGTGCACAAGGGTTCAAGCGCACCCTCGGCTCTGATGTAGCAGAGCCGAGGCTGCACAAGGGTTCAAGCGCACCCTCGGCTCTGATGTAGGAGAGCCGAGGGTGCACTTGAACCCTTGTGCACCCTCAGCTCTGCTACATCAGAGCCGAGGGTGCGCTTGAACCCTTGTGCACACTCTGCTTCATCAAGCTAATAGAATGCATTGGCCAGCGCTGATTGGCCAATGTATTCTATTAGCCTGATGAAGTAGAGCTGAATGTGTGTGCTAAGCACACACATTCAGCTCTACTTCATCGGGCTAATAGAATGCATTGGCCAGCGCTGATTGGCCAGAGTACGGAACTCGACCAATCAGCGCTGGCTCTGCTGGAGGAGGCGGAGTCTAAGATCGCTCCACACCAGTCTCCATTCAGGTCCGACCTTAGACTCCGCCTCCTCCGGCAGAGCCAGCGCTGATTGGCCGAATTCCGTACTCTGGCCAATCAGCACTGGCTAATGCATTGTATTGGCTTGATGAAGCAGTGCTGAATGTGTGTGCTTAGCACACACATTCAGCTCTACTTCATCGGGCTAATAGAATGCATTGGCCAGCGCTGATTGGCCGAATTCCGTACTCTAGCCAATCAGCACTGGCTAATGCATTGTATTGGCTTGATGAAGCAGTGCTGAATGTGTGTGCTTAGCACACACATTCAGCTCTACTTCATCGGGCTAATAGAATGCATTGGCCAATCAGCGCTGGCCAATGCATTCTATTAGCGTGAACTGAGTTTGCACAGGGGTTCTAGTGCACCCTCGGCTCTGCTACATCAGATTGCTACATCTGATGTAGCAGTGCCGAGTGTGCATCAGATGTGTAGTTGAGCAAAACTGACTCAGCACTGCTAAGTCTGCATTCGCATAGGAATGCATTGGCCAGCCTTCGGCCAATCAGCGCTGGCTCTGCCGGAGGAGGCGGAGTCTAAGGTCGGACCTGAATGGAGACTGGTGTGGAGCGATCTTAGACTCCGCCTCCTCCAGCAGAGCCAGCGCTGATTGGCCGAATTCCGTACTCTGGCCAATCAGCACTGGCTAATGCATTGTATTGGCTTGATGAAGCAGTGCTGAATGTGTGTGCTTAGCACACACATTCAGCTCTACTTCATCGGGCTAATAGAATGCATTGGCCAATCAGCGCTGGCCAATGCATTCTATTAGCGTGAACTGAGTTTGCACAGGGGTTCTAGTGCACCCTCGGCTCTGCTACATCAGATTGCTACATCTGATGTAGCAGTGCCGAGTGTGCATCAGATGTGTAGTTGAGCAAAACTGACTCAGCACTGCTAAGTCTGCATTCGCATAGGAATGCATTGGCCAGCCTTCGGCCAATCAGCGCTGGCTCTGCCGGAGGAGGCGGAGTCTAAGGTCGGACCTGAATGGAGACTGGTGTGGAGCTATCTTAGACTCCGCCTCCTCCAGCAGAGCCAGCGCTGATTGGTCGAGTTCCGTACTCTGGCCAATCAGCACTGGCCAATGCATTTCTATGGGGAAAAGTTAGCTTGCGAAAATCGCAAACTGACAGGGATTTCCATGAAATAAAGTGACTTTTATGCCCCCAGACATGCTTCCGCTGCTGTCCCAGTGTCATTCCAGGGTGTTGGTATCATTTCCTGGGGTGTCATAGTGGACTTGGTGACCCTCCAGACACGAATTTGGGTTTCCCCCTTAACGAGTTTATGTTCCCCATAGACTATAATGGGGTTCGAAACCCATTCGAACACTCGAACAGTGAGCGGCTGTTCGAATCGAATTTCGAACCTCGAACATTTTAGTGTTCGCTCATCTCTACTAATGTTATATTAAACTACCCCCCCCGTTTTAAAATAATACCTTAAAAAAGAATATGATAATCATACCATATCGTGCACACTGGGCGGGCATGCCCAGTCCAACATCATCTTTAGCCACGCCTACATCTTCTTTCTTCTTGCAGTGATGTCCTCGGGTCCCGTCTTCCTCGTCTTCTTATTCCGGCATCATTGCTTGTAATCCCGCACCGGCGCAGTAGCAGGGGAACTGAGTATGCTCAGTTTCCCTGCTACTGTTCCCCTGCTACTGTGCTGGCGCGGGATTGCAGATGAGGAAGACGGGACCCAAGGAGTAGCAGGGGAACAGTAGCAGGGGAGCAGATAGTATTAGGGGAAAAAAAAAACGAGGTCCAAGAATTTTGTCACTATTATAACATACCTGTGCTAGCCGTGAATTCCTGACATGTAGCACGCACAAATCTTTCCATGAAGTTCTGACAATGGCAGCAGCTTTATCCTGTACAATGAAAGGGATTGAGGAGGGTTAGAAAAAAAGTATCTAATTTTGATTTTGAGAAACAGTGCCACTCTTTTCTATGGTCTTTGTCTGGTATTACAACTTTTCACCATTTCTATGGAAGCTGATGGAAATAGCCAAGTACAGCACTCCGCTACCTCTGTCAGTCCTATAGACTTTGAATAGATCAGCTTTGTACATTCATATACAAAGCCCCCTTCTGATATCGTTGGGGATCCCAGTGGTCACGTAGAAAGTGATCAAACATTTATCACCTAGGCTATGGAAAAATACTTCATGTTGGACAAACCTTAATAGCGAATGGTGTCAAGCTTTAATTCTGGACCACCAATAGGTAGACATGGAGTAGTTTCTGGACAATCACTTTCACGGTAATGGTGAAATCCAAGGACTTGGACTGCATATGAATCCATTGAGGTAATTGGGACCATAAACACTTGAATTTTTCATGCAGGTCCTCATGAGCAAACTTAGAGAAGGGCTTAGTCTGGTCCATTTTCCTGGTTCAGAATACCATGTCAGCCTGAGATTTGCTTATATTGCACAATGAGCATACTCATCCCTGTACCATAGAGGATTAAACATATTGGTTTCTTATATATGGCCGTTGGCCTTATTAACACAAGTGTGTATGATTTGGGGTTAGAAAAATTTATTTTTTTTAAGAGGATCTTTCATGTCCTCGTAGATGTGCAGAATTACATATCACTAGAAAGCCGACCATGTGCTGAATTCAGTTCAATGTCTTCTTTCCTGGTATGAGCCCCGGTGCTGGAGATATTGGTGCCCAAACTGTCAGAAGGGCGGGCCTTACAGCTCAGCGTCATTGTTGGGATGTGGAGAATTCCTCCCCTGACAGTACAAGTCTATAGAAAGATACTGTCTGGATGGGGGAAGGGCATTCATCACAGCCCTGGGATGACGCTACATTGTAAGGCCAGCCCGTCTGACAGAGGGAAGATATCAGTACCGAAATTAACGGCATTAATATCTCCAGAACCAGGGCGCACACCAGGAGAGCTGACAGTGCGCTTCAGTGCTGTATATAATACCCCGCATTTATGAGGACGTGAAAGGTCTTCTTTAATGTCTTCGCTACATTTGTTTTTCATGTTAACTTTGTAATGCACTTTCCATTTCCCTTTTTTCCTACATCACTTATCATTGATGCGCATGTAGAGTTTAGGCTAGCCTGTCTGAACTGATCACACAGAAGATCTACCCAAGAACATATTGCAGAAATAGTTAACTCTACAACATGTCACAATACTCAGTACATCATATACGGCTGGTCAGAGGGATTAGTCAGAGAACTCATGCTGACCCGTATCCAATGACAAAAGTGCCTAAAATTGAACATCAAACCTGGACCATGGAGCAATACAGTGGTCCGCCCTGGTATGTTACTTTCTTTAATATATGCACAGTCGAGTGCACCCCTTTCCTGGTAACATGATGGCAGGGACCTTTTACCGCAGAATAATATCCTCTGCCACTGCAAATGTTCAAAAATGGCTTATAGAACATGACACAGAAGGTGTTAACATAGTCTCCAAAGTCCCCAAATACCAGTTTGATGATGCATCAGTAGGATGTAATAGAAAAACAGGCCCTCCTATTTTGCAGAACTTAAAGGGCTTTCCAGGACTTATATATTGATGACCTCCTTAGGACAGGTCAACAATTTCTGATCAGTGAGGGGGGGGGGGGGCAACACTGATCAGGTAACTGAAGAGGCTGCAGCATTCGGGTGAGTACTGCGACCTCTTCACTGGATACCAAGGACAGTGCCATACATAGTGTAGTGGCATTGTAGCTCGGACCCAATGATTTGAATAGGAGCTGTTGCTGTGCCAATGTTGGCAACCTATCTTAAGGGCGGCTTATGAATAATTAAAACCTGGAAAACCCCTTTAAATGGTCTGCTGCTAACATTTTGGTGTTAGGACACCTATACACTTCCCATCCCTCAAGCTATGGGGCAGCATAAGAGGATCTAATGTACTTTACTGTACTGTACTGTACAATGTTCCCTAAAATAGTTGTATATTCTGTGGATGGAATACTAATAATATCAGTTTCTTCTTTATTACATTACAGTGTATGAACAGATCAATATAGCCTGTGCATCTGCTACTGGCAAAGAACAATAACTTTCATATATGCCGTGCCATTTTCATAGAACAAATTGAAATAACCATAGGCGAGAACTATCATTAATGTCATCAAGCCATAGAAAAGTTTGGAAAGCCATATATTGAAGTTGTAAAAACAAAATTTCGACACAATAATAAATATAATTAAAGAAGATCTAAAATAAATACTATATTATAGTTGCAATGGAAATATCCAGAGAGTTATAGCATAGCAGCTATAAATGCAGTCTTATCACCACATATACTGCACAATGTCTTGAATAAACCTGCAGATAATGTAACAAGTAAGGCGCTTGGGTATTATAAGCTTACATGCAATACTCAATGTCAAGCAGCAGTTGCAACAGAAATGCAATTTTAATGTGTGTAAAATGAGCCATACTGTAAAAACTGTAATCCAAGTTTAATCTTACTAGTGAAAAGTTTGTGTGTTTGGATGTTTGGATGTTTGTTCCTCAATCACGCTAAAACGGCTGCACGGATTTTTCTGAAATTTCACCCACAGCTCCATATTGGCCAGGAAGGAAACATAGGCTACATTAAAAGTGGGTCACTCACCCCAAATCGACACCGCACCCGTCCAAAGTTCTCTCCGGGTCCACAGTAGGCCCTGCCATGACGTCACTGAAGTTAGTTGTACGCCACTCCAATTGGTCCGTGGCGGTGTGTGGGCGGTACAGGGAGCCAGCACAGCGGCCCCATAGGTGTGCGGAGAAATGTAGGCGTGGCCTGTGAGCACACACACTTAGGAAAAGATGGCGCCTGCCCTAGAAGCTGACCGGCCGCACATCTCCACGGCCTAGCAGGAAGCAGCGCCAATACAGGTGGGAGAAGAGCCCGGCTACCCGCATATGCCCACCGGCCACGCATGCCCTGATGCCGCTGTGTGCCTCATCAGTGCCGCAAGGCCTCCACCAGGCAGCCGCACGTACGTCTCCCACGTGCAGGCTAATGGTGCGGCCAGGACCCACCTCCCCACCATCTGCATGGTAAGTGTCCGCAAGTGTCGGTCTTTTGCTTCTAACGCAGCCTATGATACGTAGCATAGGCTGCAGTAGGAGTGACAGGTCGGGGACCCTCCACAACACTCCCGGCGGCCATAGCAACGTCACGCCAGCCTCGGCGTCACGTTGCTATGGCCACCGGGAGCCTTACGCAGGGTCCCGGCCTGTCGGCCTTTCGCCCTTATTGCAGCCTACGCTACGTACCATAGGCTGCGATAGAAGCACAAGACCGACAGGCTGAGGAGCCAGCGCAACACTCCCGGCTGCCATAGCAACGTGACGCCAGTCCCGGGGCTGGCGTCATGTTGCTATGGCAGCTGGCAGCCTTGCTCAGGGTCCCCGGCCTGTCGGCCTTTCACTCCTATTGCAGCCTATGCCAAGTGCCATAGGCTGCAATAGAAGCAAAAGCCCGACTGGCCGAGGATCCTGCGCAAGGCTCCCAGCTGCCATAGCAACGTAACGCCAGTCCCGGAGCTTAGTCCGGGTGCCGGCGCCATCATCGCGATGGTGCTTCTGTCAGCTGTGACTAAGGCGCCATTACGCTTACTGTAGACGATCATTGCCTCCACCAACCGGTATTATGCAAAGCATGGCATAACACCAGCGCCTCTATTGCAACCTATGCATTGCATAAAAACCGCCCTTCAATTGCAACCTATCCTACGTAGCCTGCAATCCAAGCACCGGTATTATGCAATGCATTGCCTAAAACTGGCGCTTCGATTGCAGCCTATGCTACGTAGTGCAATAGAAGCGCTGGTATTATGCCATGCATTGCATAATATCTCCACTTCGATTGCACCCTATGCTACGTAGCCTGCAATTGAAGCCCCAGTATTCTGCACTGCACTGCATAAAACCGGCCCTTTTATTGCAGGCTTTGCTACGTGGCCTGCAATGGAAGCGCCGGTATTATCCAATGCATCACACACCCTGGGGTTCAAGACCCCTAGAGAGTAGAAGAAATGCACAAACAAAATTCCCAACAAAATGACCAAGAAATAAAAACATCAACCCAAAAAAAAAAAAAAAAACCTTTCCCTACAACACATTGAAAAGCTAATTACATACTGTGAAACACATACATCTTAGGTATCCCTGTGTCCCAACGGCGCCATGTTCCTTCTCTTCGCCGCCACCCGCAGTAACCTCCGGGCCCGCCATCATTTTACTAGGACAGCCAGGAGCCTTGCCAAGGCTCCCCGGCCTGTCAGTTTTTTTGCTTCTATTGCAGGGTAAGCTACGTAGACTACAATACAAGTGCCGCCATTATGCTATGTATTGCATAATACCGCCGCTTCTATTGCAGGCTATGCTACGGTGGGGGCCGTGGGTGCTTTGTGGTTGGAGTGTTGGGTTGGGGGGGGGAGGAGGAAATTGGTAGTGAGGCCAGCCGTTGGACTTTGCATGTAACTCGCTGGCAGGGGCCGTGGTTGTGTGCCGCCGACGGCTCCGACTGCTATGCATGGCTGCCAGTGGCACCCTTAGCTGCAGCAGGGCGCGGAAAGAGGGAAGGAGGACGGGTGCGCGGGGGAGCCTGGGACCACGTAGGAGGTGATTTGCGCAGGGCTTGGGGGCTGCGCGGACGAAGTCGCGGGTACTGCTAGTATTACATAATAATAATAATTATTATTATTGTTATTACTATTATCATTATTATTATCATCATTATAATTATTGGTATTATTTATTTATAGAGCGCCATTAATTCCATGGTGCTGTACATTATTATAATAATTCCATGGTGATGTACATTATTATATTAATTCTATGGTGCTGTACATTATTATATTCATTCCTTGGTGCTGCACATTATTATATAATTCTATGGTGCTGTGCGTTATTATATTAATTCCATGGTGCTTTACATTATTATATTAATTCCATGGTGCTGTACATTATTATATTAATTCCATGGTGCTCTACATTATTATATTAATTCCATGGTGCTGTACATTATTATATTAATTCCATGGTGCTGTACATTATTATATTCACTCCTTGGTGCTGTACATTATTATATAATTCTATGGTGCTGTACATTATTATATAATTCCATGGTGCTGTACATTATTATATAATTCCATGGTGCTGTACATTATTATATTAATTCCATGGTGCTGTACATTATTATATAACACATGAAAAGGTACTCCTAAAGCACAAATGCTAAAACATAACTTTTAATAGTCTGACTAAAATCCAGGAACTCCTTCCCATTCAAAAAATAAAATAAAAGACACACAGAGGGTGGAGATTATGCACTCTCTAAACTCCCAACCCTACTTTAAGAATAGGAAATTGTATGGGGGGAGGGTACGGGTGTTCCTAGTTAGTTCTATGTTATTGCCTATAGTGCAACACTGGCGATATATTAGCACTAGAACTTGTATGGGACCCCCACTCCGTATCCCCTCTGACACTCCATTATGTCCACATGCAGTCCTAGCTTGTAATAAATTGGTCGGTCAAATATGAAGTGGTAACATCAGGAATTCATTGTAGCCCTAGTACTCATTCAGGGGTTGTATACAATTGTATACCACCACACCTCATAAGGCTAATACCCCACTGAGAGCTCTCTATTTCAGGCCACTATAGTAGTGGGGGCTCTCTCTTGCTGGGGAAATTGCTATAGGCTGCATAGGTTAGGTATAACAACCCTGGCGCTAGTCACAGCCAGGGATAGACTAGATATAAAGATAAATCCCTCTCAAGGGAGACATGAGGAGGGGTCACAGCATGTGGATATAAAGATGGTATATGGTATATACATGTCCCAGGACCCCACTGTAGCAGTCAATGCTGGTCTGCATTCATAAAGCCCAAAAATAATGTAAAACTGAAAGTGATTTTCTTCTTGCCAAGTTTTCTTTGCTTTTTATCAACTGTCTAAGTTCCATGAACTCGTCTGCAGAGCAGCACTCATCATGAGCCTCCAACAATGTGCACAAAGCCTATGCCATATAGTGTTCCTATGACCTGGCAGTACTGGCCCAGTGGCACACAATCATGTAACATGCCAATCATGTGTTTATTAATGTCAAGCCCAGTTTCACTAAATACAGCAAATAGAGTCATACTAATGGTAAAGATTATCCTCCAGAAAGAGTCATTACTATTAAATACCCCTATTGGATTGGTCACATTACCCCCTTCATTTTTATAATATTATGCATATGAGACATTTAATTAGAAATCTACATTTCTGAGCTGTACTTGTTCCACATGAGAGAATCAATGTCTCCTTTGCAAGCTGAATTTTAGATCAAGTTCTTAGAGTGGAATACCCACACTGCTGCCTCAGTAACTTTAACATGAAGCCTTCTGACAAATACACAAAACCAAATTTGCTCTAAAGTAAATTGAATTTTTATTTGACTGATGTGTATTTTCGGCTGACACGCTGAAACATTCAGGATCTAAGCATTTCCGTAACATTGACATTTGATTTAATAAAGACAACAGCAGCAAAAATCTATCTATCTATCTACTTATCTATCTATCTATCTATCTATCTATCTATCACAATTATCTATCTGTCTATCTATCTATATCTATCTACATATCTATCTATCTATCTATCTATCTATCTCCTATCTATCTATCTATCTATCTATCTATCTATCTATCATCTACCTATCTATCTATCACAATTATCTATCTGTCTATCTCTATCTATCTATCTATCTATCTATCTATCTCCTATCTATCTATCTATCTATCTATCTATCTATCTATCATCTATCTATCATCTATCTATCTACAGTTAGGGCCAGAAATATTTGGACAGTGACACAAGTTTTGTTATTTTAGCTGTTTACTAAAACATGTTCAGAAATACAATTATATAAATATATATATATATATATATATATATATATATATATATATATATATATATATAATATGGGCTGAAAGTGCACACTCCCAGCTGCAATATGAGAGTTTCCACATCCAAATCGGAGAAAGGGTTTAGGAATCATAGCTCTGTAATGCATAGCCTCCTCTTTTTCAAGGGACCAAAAGTAATTGGACAATGGACTCTAATGGCTGCAATTAACTCTGAAGGCGTCTCCCTCATAAACCTGTAATCAATGAAGTAGTTAAAAGGTCTGGGGTTGATTCCAGGTGTGTGGTTTTGCATTTGGAAGCTGTTGCTGTGACCAGACAACATACGGTCAAAGGAACTCTCAATTGAGGTGAAGCAGAACATCCTGAGGCTGAAAAAAAAGAAAAAATCCATCAGAGAGATAGCAGACATGCTTGGAGTAGCAAAATCAACAGTCGGTACATTCTAAGAAAAAAGGAATTGACTGGTGAGCTTGGGAACTCAAAAAGGCCTGGGCGTCCACGGATGACAACAGTGGTGGATGATCGCCGCATACTTTCTTTGGTCAAGAAGAACCCGTTCACAACATCAACTGAAGTCCAGAACACTCTCAGTGAAGTAGGTGTATCTGTCTCTAAGTCAACAGTAAAGAGAAGACTCCATGAAAGTAAATACAAAGGGTTCACATCTAGATGCAAACCATTCATCAATTCCAAAAATAGACAGGCCAGAGGTAAATTTGCTGAAAAACACCTCAAGAAGCCAGCTCAGTTCTGGAAAAGTATTCTATGGACAGATGAGACAAAGATCAACCTGTACCAGAATGATGGGAAGAAAAAAGTTTGGAGAAGAAAGGGAACGACACATGATCCAAGGCACACCACATCCTCTGTAAAACATGGTGGAGGCAACGTGATGGCATGGGCATGCATGGCTTTCAATGGCACTGGGTCACTTGTGTTTATTGATGACATAACAGCAGACAAGAGTAGCCGGATGAATTCTGAAGTGTACCGGGATATACTTTCAGCCCAGATTCAGCCAAATGCTGCCAAGTTGATCGGACGGCGCTTCATAGTACAGATGGACAATGACCCCAAGCATACAGCCAAAGCTACCCAGGAGTTCATGAGTGCAAAAAAGTGGAACATTCTGCAATGGCCAAGTCAATCACCAGATCTTAACCCAATTGAGCATGCATTTCACTTGCTCAAATCCAGACTTAAGGCGGAAAGACCCACAAACAAGCAAGACCTGAAGGCTGCGGCTGTAAAGGCCTGGCAAAGCATTAAGAAGGAGGAAACCCAGCGTTTGGTGATGTCCATGGGTTCCAGACTTAAGGCAGTGATTGCCTCCAAAGGATACGCAACAAAATATTGAAAAAAAAAATATTTTGTTTGGGTTATGTTTATTTGTCCAATTACTTTTGAGCTCCTAAAATGTGGAGTGTTTGTAAAGAAATGTGTACAATTCCTACATTTTCTATCAGATATTTTTGTTCAACCCTTCAAATTAAACGTTACAATCTGCACTTGAATTCTTTTGTAGAGGTTTCATTTCAAAACCAATGTGGTGGCATGCAGAGCCCAACTCGCGAAAATTGTGTCACTGTCCAAATATTTCTGGCCCTAACTGTATCTATCTATCTATCTATCTATCTATCTATCTATCTATCTATCTATCTATCATCTATCTGTCTGTCTGTGTCTGTCTATCTATCTATCTATCTATATCTATCTACTTATCTATCTATCTATCTATCACAATTATCTATCTATTTATTTATCTATCTATTAACTATTTATCTATCTATCACAATTATCTATCTATTTATTTATCTATCTATTAACTATTTATCTATCTATCACAATTATCTATCTATTTATTTATCGCTATTATCTATCTAATCTATCATGATAATCTATCTATCTATCTATCTATCTATCTATCTATCTATCTAATGATTCCCAAGTTTCCCTTTGGATGTACCATTATGTGCCAATGATAATACGTGTTCAAACAAATATTCTGTATAGATTGTCCTCAAACCTGTTTCTTCTGGTGGTGGTGGTGGGGGGGCAGTTAGAGGGATATAGACGGCCCAATCCAATATAGTATTTATCTATTAGAGTTGAGAAAATATCCAGAATTTCTTTTTAGGTCCAAGTACACTGAAAAGTTGTGTAGAATATCACCTGTCCAAAAACTTGTATAGTAACTCTTGGTCATTGACTTACTTTCATAGACTGAGAGCAAGTATTCTAAGCCAGTGAATGACATCTGTTATCAGCTGTAATGGTTTGGTCCAGGAGGTTACTCGAAGTCAGCGAAATTAGGTCAATGATCCATTTTTTTTACCACATCTAAATATGCCAAAGACAGCTATAATAGCTGACTACAGCGGTCATTGGTTGGTTTAGATCATGAAATAACAATTTTGGAGCACCTTTGAAAGGTATATTGTCCTGTTTCTCTATTTTTTCATCTGGAATTGTATAAATGTGGGTATAAGTCAGGTTCCATATTCATTTACATGGAATTTAAACTTATAATGGAGATAAATTCATTTAATGAAGAATACAAATATGATGGAAAATGGAGAAAAAAACAGTACATGTTCATAAAGGACTGGCATTACCAGACCAACAGAACTGTTTCTGCGATCTGCGATTGCAATGTTTCAAATGGATCAAGAAAGAAGACAGTCTCTTTAAATTCATGTTGGTTTTTCTTCCATTGGCCAAAAAACACCAGTATTTGGCCATTCATGATCTAACCTGCACAAACTCACGGATCGGGTTGTTAATGTTGGTAGTGGGATCATTCATATGAATGATCTCATCACTGATCAGATAGCTGCATGATGGCTATCCAAGATCTAAAATGTATGTTGGTTTTGGATATTAGGCAACAGGAGACCTCAGATATACTTCAGTCTTCTGAGACTCCTTGGCAAAGTGATCCATTTTATAGTGAAATGAGGATAGTAAACTAGAATCAGCAGAAAGGAAGAAGGACTTCAGGCAATATTCCCAGGGAAAACCTGAAAACACAGGAAGAAAACTCTCTAAAGTGCCCTTTACATGGCTACAAATCAATACTCGCTTGAATAATCCTTGGAGAAGTTACAGGATAACCTTGCAGAGGGCACTTTAGCATAACCTTCATGCCTAAAACCTCTTCTATTACAAAGTGTCAGCCATGGTCATCGCAACCAACCGGGAGCTTTCCAAGGTAAATCCTATCATTATTATTATTTTCCACTTTAGGCTTTGGAATAGTATAAGTAACAAACCTTAAATAGACAGTAATCCTACTATAGGAATCATATTGATGCATTTGCCCAGTAGATCCAGAGTAGATTTTAGTATCGGTGCAGGGATTATCAACACGCTCCCTCTTGTGGCAGGAGGAAGTAACAAGTATGTTATTTTATACATTTTATAACTCTACCATGTATCCGTGCATGGAGTTTGGAGCTCGGTAGAAATATATTTTATCACTGCCTTATATGTGATATATTTTCACCAAAACCAAAAACCTGAGGCTATATCAGCTGCAACCAAAACCACAGGTGGTGAAGTCAAGGCGACTTGTGGTTAAATCTGCAGTTACAGAATAATGATATCAGCAGCAGCCATATGTGAAGATCCCAGGCCCTAAGAATATATTAACACTACCGTGTGCATTTTGCGTGTGTTTTGCATCCATCCTGTGTCCATTTGTCTGTTTGATGGCCAAGCGCTATCTGTTCTGCATCTGTTTATAACAGGCCCTCAAAAAAAAAAAAATGGATGAATTTCATTGTTTTTTTATGGCGGTTTTCAGCTCAATGTTTCTTTTTTTCTATCAAAAACCAGACTAGTGATTATACACATTTACTGATGCTCTTTCAAAATCGTCCGTCTGACAGGTGTAAAAAAGCAGCCGTCACATGGATGTTTTCACATTAGTTGCAGTCACAACCACAGTTTCCAAGTCCCAGCATCAACCAGGCCACTTGCAGACCAGGGATGTAGTTACTGTAGTTACTGTATAGCAGTTGCAGCAGTAACAGGACCTGGACCCTGAGGGGGGCCCCAAAAGACCCTCTGCAACATAAACCATACTCACTATTTTAAATGGCACAAGGTAGGTCGGTGCCCTATTACAGATGTGGCATCAGGGCCCCGTAGATTCAAGTTACATGTCTGCCGCAGAATCTGTTGCCGATTCCCAGCATTGATATTTGGTTGCAGTTAGAAGTGAATAAATCTTTAGCCCTAAAAGGGGATTCTCATATTAATGTCGGGGCCTGAGGACTGACATGGTTAATATTAGGAATTGCATATTGTATTTATAACTGTAAGCAATTGTTTGCAATCTGTAGTTTCGCTGCAAATGCTAATTGTTAACTGATTGTTATCCATGTATGTATTATCAAACTAGTAAGTAAAGGGCAGGTATAACTTTATTAGGCTGAGGCCCCATGTTGCAGAAATGCTGCTTTTTTGTTGCAGATTTGGCTGTGTTTTTGTGAGCCTAACCTAGTTAGAAAGGGAATGGGAAATATATACAGTTTATATAAAAGGAAGTTCTTATACTTCTCCCTTCTGCTCAATCCATTCCTGGCTTTGCCGCAAAAAAACACTGCAAAATCTGCAACAAAAAAGCATAGCCTGTGCTATGGGAGCTGGTTGACTATAGTTAAGACAGCCCCAATAACACAAGTAACTTCCTGTGAAGACAAGAGAGGAAGAAGGAGGTGGATCGATGGGGGCTGTTTCATATTAAGTAACCAGGGATCAGAACAGTCTTTAATCCAACAGGTTCTGCTTCATAAATGTAAGGCAAGTGAAGCTTTCAGGAACTTTAAAGGGATCCTATCATTGAATACATTTTTTTTTCTGAACACGTAGGAATAGCCTTAAGAAAGGCTATTCTTCTGCTCCCTTTAGAAGTCTTCTCCACGCCGCCATTGGGTAGAAATCTGGGTTTTCTTTGGTATGCAAATAAGTTCTCTCGCAGCACTGGGGGCGGTCCCCAGTGCTCAAACACCACTTGGGGCATCCTCAATGCTGCAAGAGAAATCTCCAGCGACACCTCTATCTTCTTCTGGAACGCCCTCTCCTTGTGTCTTCTTCCTTCCTGGGTTTCAATCTTCTAGGCATGCGCAGTCGGCTCTGCCATTGGACCTCAGGCAGAGTGACTGCACATGCCTACAGCCACAAGAAAATGGCCACTTACACAGTAAGCTGTGTAAGCGGCCATTTTCTTGTGGCTGCTTACACAGTAAGCTGTGTAAGCGGCCATTTTCTTGTGGCCGCTTACACAGTAAGCTGTGTAAGCGGCCATTTTCTTGTGGCTGCTAACACAGTAAGATGTGTAAGCGGCCATTTTCTTGTGGCCGCTCACACAGTAAGCCAGTGTAAGTGGCCATATTCTTGTGGCTGCTTACACGGTAAGCTGGTGTAAGCGGCCACTTTCTTGTGGCCGTGGGCATGCTCAGTTGGCTCTGCCTAAGGTCCGATGGCAGAGCCGACTGCACATGCTTAGAAGATTGAAACCCAGGAAGGAAGAAGACATAGGGAGAGAGTGTTCCAGAAGAAGATAGAGGTGTCACTGAAGATTTCTCTCACAGCATTGGGGACGCCCCCAGTGCTGTGAGAGAACTCATTTGCATATAGAAGAAAACCCGGATTTCTACCTAACGGTGGCGCAGAGCAGACTTCTAAAGGTAGGAGAAGAATAGCCTTTCTTAAGGCTATTAGAGATGAGCGAACACTGTTCGGATCAGCCGATCCGAACAGCACGCTCCCATAGAAATGAATGGAAGCACGTGTGATGCCAGCCAGCCGCCGGCAAAGTCAGCGTCACAGGTGCTTCCATTCATTTCTATGGGAGCGTGCTGTTCGGATTGGCTGATCCGAGCAGTGTTCGCTCATCTCTAAAGGCTATTCCTATGTGTTAGTCAGTAAAAAGGGTATCCAATGATAGGATCCCTTTAAGCTAAGGCCTCATGTAGCAGGCCGCAGCAAAAAAGTGCTGCAGGAAAAACCACAGTGGTAATGCAGAGTTTTCCTCTATGGACTTTCTCCTTCCATTATACCTATACAGAAACCGCCAGCATTTAGCTTATGATTTAGCTTATCCTTTACGATGTCATCTGTTTTAGTGTATACCGAAGAAAGGTTAAATGATAGCTATAGCCTTGTCCACAACTTTTCACTGAGACTTGTCTGTAGAAACATAATAACCCGACCAATATAAAGGTAAAGAAAGCAACGAAGCAACACAAGAACCTATTAGATAGAACATCAAACAAAATTAGATTCAGAGGTGGATAATAATCCATCCATCCATTTTAATATAGACAAGCATCTAGTTGACGTCTAGATCAGCTTGTGAGCGGCAACTTTTAACTCAGTTCATGTCTATTATTATTCTAATTATTATAAAAGCTTTTCGGAGATAACTTGTACTTTATATGAAATGCTCTTACCTTGTGTTGTTTGATATAAAATGTCATTTTTCCCGGTACGTCTTCTTCTCCAGAATGTTCTAGTTACATCTAGTTACATGGTGTACTGTGCCGTAACATTGGATAAACCCAAACAAAACTTATTAAATTAGATACTTTAAAGATTGCTTTATATAAAGCGATAAGACTTAATCTGATCCATCCGTGGCCCAGACTGGCAACTATGGACTGAACAATTAGACAAGTTACTGATGATAACGGGGACGGCAGATGAGGCATTTTCTCCATTTAGCTATTTCCTATGCAGATTTAAGGCACTAGGGGAGATATTTCTTTCATTCTCTTACATAACGTGATATCCTCTTCAGAACATATTTTAATCACATTGTCTCCAGAAACAGAAATGGATGAATTCACGTCATATTAAAATCAAAGGCGAATTAATCCTTTACTAAAGAGACACTTTCTTACTGTTAAATATTAGCATTGCCTGATACAATAAGGCAGAGGAGTTCACGGCTCCTGCTGCTTCATGGGTGACATGTGTCTCTTTTTAGTAGACGTTCTGCTGTCTTTGGTAATAATACTGATGTTATATAATTCATTTCTTTGTCTGTTTGCTAATGCGAGTTAGATTTGAAGAATAGAGTTCTACAGAGCTGGCATATACAAAAAATAATGTCAAACGACAGGATCACTCATAAATAAATAAAATATAAATGTTTATTGAAATATATATAGAAAGAGATAACAACAAATTTAATAAATATTAGATATGGGAAGGACCAATATATATAAATGCCATAGAATGGGAGGTTACAATGTAGTAGTATAATGATGGTATATAATGTGCTGAGCTAGGTCACATATAAAACGTGTGCAAACCACATGCATAAACTGGATGTAACCACAAGTTACCTAGTGCCATAGAACATCAATAATAGAGTGAAGCACATAACACATAACATAAGTATTCTAAACTGAAAAAAAACAGTGAAGGTGTATAGAGACCTAGCACAGACTATAATACATAGTATAAATGAACCTACCAAACTATGGTGCGCCCGACGCGCGTTTCGCCACTTCCTGGCTTCGTCTTTGTCTGTTTGCTAATGCGAGTTAGACTTGAAGCATAGAGTTCTACAGAGCTGGCATATAGTGGCACAGATTGAGACAATGCGTCGCTGACTCGAATCTTAGAATTACCAAGAGTTATAATAAATTATTTCAAATTAATATATTAATAGGTCATCAGTATCGGAATGGTGGGTTCAACGCCTGGGACACCTTACTGACTAAATCCAATGTCACAGGTACTCATTGGACCAAATTCACAGACTGGAAAGACCTCTACCAGGGGAGTATCCAAATAATTATAAAACTTCATTTTTATTAATTACTATTTTTTAAAAATTTTGCCAATAGGCATATACAAGTGACGCACCACCGCTGTGCAGCGGTCATTGTATATCGGTCAGGGACAAACACCGTGTTGTGGTAAGTATATATTTTGGTAAGTATACGTAATTCAGGGGATAAACACACTGAAAAAGTCATACCTGACTCCCTTTCAAAACAAATGGTGTGTTGCTGTTGTTAGGTTATTAAGAAAGAATGTAACCAGAAGCTTTGTTTCAAAAAGCAATCCCAGCACCCAGGTCCTCAGAGGTTACCTGCCTATTGCCAAGCCAGCAGAGGAGTACTGGGAGTGGAAACTACCACTAAAGCTCTGGTAATAACCCAGTTCAAACTACAGCAAACACATCCCTAACTACAGAGCAGCCCTACGTGTTTCATTATAAGTTGATTCATCAGGGGCTCAACATTAGTGTCATAGCAGTAAAAAGTGCTCTTTGATAAGAGGGGCACAGTGATGAGAGCTGACCGTCGGCAGGTTCGCATATGATAACAGAGGCGACACCTGGGACCCCCCACACCAGTGGCATAACTAGAAACGGTGGGGCTCTGTGGCAAACTTTTGACATGGGCCCCCCTTCCTCAACCCACCCCTTCCGAAGACCCTGACTGACCAAGCCCTCCCCCCGCATTCCTGCACACACTATTATGCCTCATAGTGGCCCCTGCACACAGTATTATTTTCCATAGTAGCCTCTGCACACAGTATGATGCCCCATAGTAGCCCCTGCACACCATATTGTGCCCAATTGTGGATACCCATGAACAATTATTATACTCTATAAAGTATAGTAATCGGAGACCCAGGGGAGGATACAAACATAAAGAACACTGTTACTAACCTCTCCCTGGCTCCGGTGCACTCCCTGCTGAGGTTGGCCATCTTCAATGATGTACGGGACGTCACTTGAGCCGGGGCTTGCATTGCAATGCATTAGGATGCAAGTCCAGCCCACTTGATGTCAGGGATGTCAAACAAGTAGGCATGAAGCCTGACTGGAGCCAGGAGAGGAAAGTAACAGTGTTTTTTATGTTCCCTCACCTCCCCTGGTCTGAAAAGACCCCCGAGTATAATAATAGTGTTTGTGGGGCTTCACTTACTGATCCAGGAGCCAGGATCGGTAAGTAAATGTGGCACGTTACCTACTGGAGTTACTCCAGCAGATAACGGCCTATTAAAAAAAAAAAAAAAAAACCCGCAGTGGTAGCGGCTGTCGCCAGGCCCCCTGATGTCCTGGGCTCTGTGGCAGCTGCTACTGCTGCTACCCCGGTTGTTACCTGCCCTACACATCAGCCGATTAAAGTGGCAGTGCCACTCTAGTGAGTGCCACTTATACTTCACAGGACAGTGACTTAACATTCATTTATCATATGGCCTATCTGTAGCTCAGTCCCATTCAAGTGAATGGGGCTGAGCTATAATATCAAGCACAGTTGCTATACAATGTACAATGCTGGTTTGGTGAGAAGATGAGTGGCCACAGTGCTTGTCTGAATGCTGCAGTCTGTTGAAACAGCTGATTGACTAGTAGACCCCCATTGATATTGATGACCTATCTGGAAGTTGGTTCAACAATATCTTAGAAACTCAAGCATTATATAGGCAATATATAATTATATATGCAATATACATGGAAATTTCATAAACTTTGTAGAGGAAAAAAGTGGGGGGCGGCACTCACCCAAATGACGATCTTTTTCTTAAAATTCTTTAAACTTTTATTGAAGCATATTATGTAAAAACAGAGCCAGAAGGGAGAAGTGACATACAGTGGCGTTGGCAACAGCCGTTTCGCACCGATAAAGGTGCTTTTTCAAGCCTAGTATGGATTCAGAAATCACCTGTATCATTGTGAAACGGCTGTTGCCAACGCCACTGTATGTCACTTCTCCATTCTGGCTCTGTTTTTACATAATATGCTTCAATAAAAGTTTAAAGAATTTTAAGAAAAAGATTGTCATTTGGGTGAGTGCCCCCCACTTTTTTCCTCTACAAAGTTTATGCTATTTTTCCTCTTTTTGGGATGTTGAGCACCACCCTGAAGATCCCTATGTCACCAGTTACATATATATACATGATGTTGGATTTCTGGAACATGGAGCGATAGTGTCACTGTTTTCTTCAAAACCGTATACATGGAAATGTTATAATACAATGCTACCTGCATACCACTAGACTACTACTAGTCTACAAACTACACAACATCTTTCTGGTCGCTTCCATTTGTCTTTTCTTGGTTGTTAGTGACAATACCTATGATTGCTCCAAATGCAACACAAGTGGAGGAATGAAATAGATTTGTGATTTTGTGGGGGTGCTGAAATATGTACAGTAACTACAATTCCAGTGTCAGAGGCAGGGCTGGAGCCTCCATGGTGCTGTGTGGAGGCTGCTGGCCCTCCTCCCCCTGCGTTCCTGGGTCCACAACCTCTGGGTCTTGGGAGGCAGGCCAGAATCTACACAAAGTTGTTTGGGAGTTGCCGGCCTCCTCCTGATTTTGTACTGTGCCTGCTCTCGTTTATGACCTCCCCTGACATTCCCTTTGGATTTCCCACTGTAAAGTGTTTCCCTCTTGGTGATGACCCTGGACCGTACGACTATGCTTTACTCACTGCTGCCACCTGCTGACCCGCCACAGCCTTCTGGATCCTAGGACTTTCACTGATACTGAAAACATCTGCTGACAAGAGATCTCAGTGTCTGGTTTACTGTGATTTCTGGTGCGCTGTGTGTTTGGCGTTTCCTGACCCGTACCACTCCATTCATCCCCACCATCTGGGGCTCTGGTGAACACCATTGTGGGGTTGGATTTGGAGCGACCCAGGAGGTGTTGAACACACGGCGCCATGTTAACCAATTGAATCTGAATATCTAGTTCTGATTCTCGCTATTAGCCCAGATCCTAACACCCAGAAGCTATGGCACCTGGCAGAGGCAGAAATATTGACCTCTATGAATGATGTAAGGGAAAGATTCGGTTGTGTGCATCATCACTGTGGATTTACTTTTCTGTCTAGCTCATTGTGTTATCTTTGTACTGTGACATCATTATGAGCATTAACCCTGTGCTGCAACATCACATTAAGCATATGCCTGTACTCTGACATCACTGTGCACATCACCTTTATACTATCATTATATGCACTACCCCAGCCCTGTGACATGTTTGCATAGTCCCTGAGCTAGAACTATAAAAAGCCTATTCCAGTACCTTATGTAGCAGCTTTATGAGGTGTTTTAATGGTGGGTCCCTATAAGTGTAGACTGTATATATGGGAGATGTGTCACTGTGATTAGATCTACAAGAAATGGTGAATTATATTCCGATCTGACAACCTGAGTTATATCACTGTGTGATTTTATGCTACCGTAATATCTCTCCGTACCGCAAAGGTCTGACAGCAGAAAAATGTCGATATGTTGGCAGCCAAATTATCCTGTCAGTACCATGGCAAGTTCTGATGAACGCATCTGTCACCTGGATAGTCAGAGTTCCCGGTAATGCCAGAAAATTAGGGGTAGAGAGTGTACATTGGATAATGGGACCGGCATTGTGCATATGGATGAGGCTGGCCAGTGACTCTGTATAGTTATGTCTCATAGTTCACAAGTGTTATACAAAAGTCTTATGTAATGTAATAATAATCAGCTATATCAAGTCTTCTTAATAAAATTAGATCCCTCATGGTGCTTGATCTCTTTGATATAAAACTCACCAAAGATATATTTAAGATATTTTAATGAGATTTTTTTTTTTATTTATGTTACTATGTCTGTTTTTTAAAACATTCTAAACTTCTGACTCTGGCTACTAAGCCAAATAATTTGCTCAGACATGCTGTTTTCTCTAGAAGCTTTCTTTACAGCAGCCATCTCACTTATCAGCAACATGAGGATCACAACTATCATGTATAAGTAGATAATACAAAGAAACCACTAGTCATAATAGAGGATTTTACAGCTTATTTACTTCCCTCTGTGCACAGGTTACAGACCATGCCTACAAACTCTCCCAGAGAAGTCAATAGGGTTTGCTCCGTACGATTGTGTCTATGGCCCATGTTCAATATCTAGGAAACAGGATACGACAGATTATTTTGGGCTTAGTGGTAAGAGTGGGAATTGCAAGGTTTAAAAATCACAGATTAAAAAATCTGTGATTAAAATAATAGGTCACTCTCTGACTAAATCAATGCACTGGTGTGTGACCAATGGGCCCAAGTCCTTGTCTGGTAGCTTTGCTGTGTATATGAGGTTGCAGACTTTGAAGGGAGTTCACAATACCCATTAGTAAGCTATGTTTAGCTTACTCTGATCTTTAAGAAGACATAACCCTATGTAATGGAAGATGTCCATCATGATATTTCATGCAAATACTTACCTATACCATCACATATAAATATAATAATGATACTATGTATATAAAGCAAATTGACACTATCATAACACTACAAGCCCGGTTGCTTTTGTTCACATCACAGTAATGGAACCTGTTTCCATCCTCTCTCTCAGGACATTAGAAGAATTACAAGCCATTCACTTTTCAGCACAGATCACACTAGTACTCTTCCTGTCATAATTGTATCTGAACTTATCATATATTCTAGTGTTACATTGGCTCTTGGTTCTGCCGCTATAAAATCCGTAGCAAGGACATAACATAAGCAAGACATTGCATTTACCAGGTAATGAAATCAGCCAGGCAAGGAACATTAATGGAGCGGTGCGTTGTGTGTTCTGGTGCAAATACAACAATTGCTGCAACTGAAATAAATGCACATTATTGGTCTCACATAATCATTAAAACGAGAATTTGTATTCAGTTATGTGTTTGTGTAGAATAGGATCAATTCACATATTACAGTTATTGAGGAGAGGGAGGGCCATGACTAAAGGCTCACAGGCCCTGGTGCAAAAGCTCAGCTTGGAGCCCACTGTGCAAATCTCACAACCATCAGCCATGTCCTATTCATATCTCCATACATATTAGCAGTATTAACATTTCCCTTTCTCATTTCTAGATGGGTCCAGATAACCATGAAGACTTGTTCACAATATGTTTGTGCACATAAGCTTCCTATTATTGCCATCCTCTTACATACAGACATGATTCAGTGACATCAAGTGCAGAGGTCTCATCATGGAACTGTATAGGCCGAAGTCCTGCAGCTGCTTATTATAGGGAATGGTACAGCCTGGAGCGTAGGAAACCAAGCCAATAATCTAGCTGTGTCCATGACTTTTGTAGAATCCTGAGGAGAGGAAAGGAAAGGGTGGAGAGGAGAGGAGAGGGAAGGGAAGAGAGGAAAGGAAAGGGAGGAGAGGAAAGGAATGGAAAGAGAGGAGAGGGAAGGGAAGAGAGATAAGGGAAGAGAGGAGAGATAAGGGAGGAGAGGAAAAGGTGGCGAGGAGAGGGAATGGAGGAAAGGAAAGGGAGGGAAGGGAGGAGAGGAAAGGGAGGAAAGGGAAGGGAGGAGAGGAAATGGAAGAGAGGAGAGGGAAGGGAAGAGAGTAGAGGAAAGGGAGGAGAGGAAAGGAAAGGGAGGAGAGGAAAGGAAAGGGAGGAGAGGAAAGGAAAGGGAGGAGAGGAGAGGAAAAGGAGAAGAGGAAAGGGAAGGGAGGAGAGGAAAGGGAGGAAAGGAAAGGGAGGGAAGGGAGGAGAGGAAAGGGAGGAAAGGGAAGGGAGGAGAGGAAATGGAAGAGAGGAGAGGGAAGGGAAGAGAGTAGAGGAAAGGGAGGAGAGGAAAGGAAAGGGAGGAGAGGAAAGGAAAGGGAGGAGAGGAGAGGAAAAGGAGAAGAGGAAAGGGAAGGGAGGAGAGGAAAGGGTGGAGAGGGAAGGGAGGAAAGGAAAGGGAGGAGAGGAAAGGGAAGGGAGGAGAGGAAAGGGAGGAGAGGAAAGGAAAGGGAGGAGAGGAGAGGAGAGAAGAGGAGAAGGGAAGAGGGAGAGTTTGTTTGCCCTTGGAAACAAACGTTCCCATACAGCTAAGCTATAAAGTATACCTCCAATAATAGAACATCTTTTCATAAATGAATAGCACAGTTGAAGAAGAAACGTTTTGCTATATCTTATATCTTTCATTCTCAGTCTGTTTTCCTCTTTTTTCTAGCTACTGTATCTGACTTTATCCTCACCCACAAGTCTATGGAAAGGGAACAGGGATGAACCTGGGATTTCTGGCGCCTGAAGCGGATGTCAGAAAGCCGCCGCCCCGGAGGGCCGATCGGAAAGGGGCGGGGCCACGCGGAAAGGGGAGGGGCCGAGTGGAAAGGGGGCGGGGTCTAGCGGAGAGAGCGGCGTTCACAGGCAGGGAGAGGACCTGCTCTATGCCTGACTGTGAGGGGCGGCCGCTGGAGCAGCGCTGTGTCCAGCAGGGCCGCCCCAATACACCGCTCACTTCCCAGGTCGGGCTGCAGACACGGTGACACTAAGCCAGTCCAGGACAACTTGTTCTGGACTGGCTTAGGTCGGCAAAAATGCCGCACTCCCGAGGCCCTGGCATAGCTCCGCCTGAAGCGGTCGCTTCAGGTCGCCTCATGGGAGGTGCGGCGCTGAAAGGGAAAGCCGGAGGAAGCTGCTTCTGGCTAATTCACCATATTATTGTCTTATTCTTTGCGGCAGTAGAGTCTTATCTTTCAGTGACATAAGAGTTCTCAACTCACAGTGTAGCAGTAGAGCTTTGGAGCTGCAGTCATGTGTCAGTCTTGACTAGCATCCTCCTCCTTCCCCCCTCCCCTTTCCATAGACTTCTTTATAAAAAAAAAAAAAACTTATCCCAAAGAGTGCAAAAGAAAATGTATTTCCATAATAAGATATATTACGAAGTTTCTTATATTCACCTGTACAATTCATTTATAAAACCATCTTTTATAGTTGGATGTATGCTTTGACTTTGTAACAGCCATCTAAACTACCATATTGTCCTGCCCCCTAATAAAAGGAAGACAACAGAACTCAGCAGAAATTTTTTTTACATATCAGTGGAGAAAAATATCCTGCAAAGTCACAACCTGTTAAGTAATACAAGTTGAAAAGTCACTCATTGTGGCAGATTAATGCTGTCATATAGCAACCCTCTGGTTGAGTATAGAAGCATAGTGTATAGCTAACAGACCTAGTTGCTTTTGTTTCACTGCTTCTGTTCTAATGGTTCATCTGTTTCATAGTCCCCTCTTGATGTATCTAACATGGTGGCTATGGTCTCAGATTATCCATTATCTAGTCTTCTTCCTTAGTCTGGGACACTCTTCCCTGACCCCAGATTGGCAAGTACTGCTAGAATAATTGATCAGAAGCCATAATAGAGCATGGACCTGCTCCCATTACATTTCCTTATTATATCTCAAAAATTATAACCGGAATATATGTAAAATTTATAACCGGACTCCAAACTCATAGCGATTCCAATAATTCTTTACATTTTGTGAACTGCTATTATTTCAGGTCTCTGGTAAGGCATTGTGGCTCTCAATTCTAGTCTCAACTTTGGCGGTTCCAGGATGTATCCAGTGGTCCTAGAGGACATAGGACCCCATACTAAGGCCACTTTCTGGTGTTGCTTTATACCACAAAATTAAGTCATGATGTCATAGTCCCCTCATCCCATTTTTCTACTTCTAAAATGTAAATTAGGGACAAGACCACCATGGAACATCTTAGGGGCCCATAGTAGCTGCATGGGTTGGTTCTATGGATACGTATTCCCATGAATATATCTCAACTATAAAATACTTTTTTTGCAACTATGGAGTCATAATTTTACGTAAAAATATTACATAGAACTACGCTCTGTCTGATCTAACCCAACACACGCATACTATATGATGCAATATGTCTACACCCAAAATGATTTAATTCAACTTCCTAAAAAGCTTCTTATACAAAGTTTTTTGGCAGTTTTGGGTTCACTAAGGCTAACGTCAGATCTGTGTCAGGTATTCTATTTTCCTCTTCATCATCATAGGCCAAAAAAGGATCCAACATCTCCTTACAGATCTCATGGTGTGTAATGCAGCCCGATGGGTCTGTGTCATGGTGTCATTATACTGGACATAACAGAGTAGTTTGCTGTGCTATTTATTGTGACATTCAGAAATGGCAACTGCAGCAGCGGCTCTGACGCAGATGTGAACACAGCCTTAAATCTAAAATACATATTCATCACAATTTGACAAACTATGCGTGTGCTCTATTTGTAGACTATATCCTATATTTTTTGTCCTCCAGCCTCGCTCACAGACGCCTCACTCTACGTAAATGCTTTCTAGTTCCCACCTTTGCACGGTTCAGACATTCCTACCCCTGTTTTATGACAAAGTTCAATATTAATCATTTTCCAAGTCCAAATCTCCCATTGACAGTGTGATGAGTCAGAGACACGTCATAGTCTATATGTGTAAGTTTGTGTGAGATTTGCAATAGTAATAGGTTTTTCGACTGCTGCAGCTGCATGATATGCTAATGATCAGTAAGAGGAGGGGTGAACGCCTGGAATATCTGCCCATTGCACAGAATGGAGGCTTTAAAAATAAAACGAATATGTATATATTATCATGGTGGGGTTACGCTCTGAGGTTTAGGACTGGGGTGCTGCATCCTGGATATTGCATTAAATACTTCCAATCTTCAGTCATAACTCATTGTGACAAGTCACACAATAAAAGGGATAATTGCCCTCCCTTTTTACATGACCTATGTCTGCAAGGTTTCACCTATTAGTGACGTGCTTGCTGCTCAGAGGTAGGAGGGGATAGTCGATTTTTAGTCATCCACTATTACCCCCCCCCCTCCAAGCCCCTCCTGTAAAAGAAAGACTATAAAAGCTACAGAATGGCAGAGAGCCGACTCAAGCTGGGGATCAGGGAGAACAAAGTCTAGTTACAGAGAAGAGACACATAAGAAGACTGTCAGGCAACAGAGACAAGACACATCTGAGAGAAGACACATTCACAGTCAATGTAAGTACTGGAGCTGTCCTCAGTGCTGATTCTTCTCTTACTTTACTCCTCTCTTTCTGAGTTTCCTTCTGTCACTTTTCTTGCATTTTACAAATAGTTAATATCTTAACAATGACATATGAAATGAATGTAACATATAACTGCGAGCTGATACATGTTATTTTGCTCTGGACTGTTTTACTGACACTTTATCTTTACAGCACTACACTATATAGTATTGCATATCAACTAATATCAACATAGTTACAATAATAGCCGGTATAGATGGAGCAGGACTGAGTTTGTCAGATGTAGCAGATCTGAATTGGACGTGATGTATTTTACATAGCAATCTAACTTATGTTCACGCAGTCACAAGGCGTTACATAGCAAGTTCAGGACTTCTCCATCTGCAAACACAGCGGCATAAAAAGTATATGATGTCCATGTATTCTGCTGTATTGTGTTGACTGTCACTTGTTGAAGTTCTGATTCTCTGTTACTTTTTCAGATGCAGGGAAGCATGAGGTTGTGGATGTCAGTGCTGACTATAGGTCTATCCTTGCTGATCTGCTTGGGGACATTTGCAGAGGCTTACCCTTCAAAACCAGACAACCCTGGAGAGGATGCACCAGCAGAGGACATGGCCAAATACTACTCAGCATTGAGGCATTATATAAACCTTATAACAAGGCAAAGGTAAGCTTTCCATTGATTTTTTTTTTTTTTTACAATCTCAATGTGCTCTGAATTATCTAAGAACATAAGATATGCCATGTCTATACTGTGCCAAAATTATAGCAATGTAGCAGAGCTGAGCTTGTCATTGAGCTCTTTGGGGATACACCATTTCTGCACTCTGTTGGCCACACATTGCACTGCGAATTATCAAAGTGAGTCTCAATATAAAGTATAATAGAAGAAAGTCCAGAAAAAACCACGCTCAACCTTGCGGAATCAACTAGGAATGGTGTATTATAGTGGCAAGGGCTGCACGGAAACCTTTGACTGAAAGGTGAATTGCAATGATGGAACAAATATAAAATCCAGCATGCCCAAAAACCAGTTGAATAAGATAAAATATAACTTTTACTTCATATTGGTTAAAAAAGACATGACTAAGAGACCATGAACTAGGTCTCGAAACGCGTAGGCCATCTGTTTTTGTCTTCTCTGGATCCATGTTGTAAGATGGAAATATTTTGTCTTTTTTAACCAATATGAAGTAAAAGTTATATTTTATCTTATTCAACTGGTTTTTGGGCATGCTGGATTTTATATTTGTTCCATCATAAAGTATAATAGTAATGATGATAATCCAGAAAAAATATAATGTAATGCAAATGACCAGATAGTTAGGTATTTAGTATTTTTAGTATATATTTTTATATATACTTTATCCTAGATAGAAAGAAAATCCTTGCCCTGAATAACTTCAGCACACTTATATAACTTATCTAACTAATAGTACAACAGAGCTGAATTTGTCATATAACACATAGTCACATGTCGCGTGAATATCTCTGACTTAGGGGATTGCAATAGATTTCCTTGGCGTTCGATATACAGATATAGCAGAGCTCAGAATATCAGATGGGGCAGAAATAAAATTGTCATTTGGATAATATTATCATAACTCAGGCAGTTATCATGAAGCACAAACAGTGGAGCTCTAAATCCAGCTTATGCTGAACAATATACGTTGTGTATTTAGCCATGGGGTGCGTTACTGCAATAGACTCTGTGTATATAAAACAGCAAAAGCAGAAAAACACGGAATAATATCTTTATTGTCAGTGAAATACTGTATATATTAGTTGTGGGCGGGGGAATTTGAGGATTTTGTTTGCATAAATGTAAACTCTGAGGAGAATATAAATGGATATACATTATATACTAAAGGACATAGGTGAACATACAATATGTACCGTAACAGATGGATGAATAGAGTATACATTATTGGTGGTGGGTTGATACACAAGTGGTTGGATAAGCAGTATAAACTCGTATAAGAGTTTGATGGAAATGCAGTATAACCAATAAGAGATGGATGAAGTTATAGTATCAGCTATAAGAGATGGATGAAGTTATAGTATTAGCTATACGAGATGGATGAAGTTATAGTATCCGCTCTACGAGATGGATGGAAACATAGTATAAATTCTAAGAGGTTGGTGAATATATAAGAGCTGGATAATATACTGTTTATTATAATTGGGTTTAGATATGGTACATATATAGGAAGAGTATACAGCATATACTATAACCCTTAGTTAAATATATAAAGTGTATACATACCATGATAGACGGTTGAATATACAGTGTATGCTATTCTAGTTAGGTGGGCATATGATAAGTTTGATAAGACAAGAGTAGAGCTCAAGTATATAAGAGATAGGTGGATACACAGTATATACTATAAGTAGAGGGTGAATATACAGTGCATAATAAAATTGTTAGTTGTATATACACAATGAGAGGCAGTATACAGTATATACTATCCAAATTAGGTGGATATCTGATAGATATAAGAGTTAGGTGGATATTTGCTAAATACTGTAAGAGTTAGGTGAATATCCAGTATATACTATAAGACATGGGTGGAAATCCAGTATATAAGAAAGGTAGGTCTAAATACAGTATAAAGTATTAAGCGTGTTAATATATGGTATAACAGGTGAACGAATATACAGCAAATAAGGAAGAGTTGAGTGTTTATATGGTAGGATCTGGATTGAAATCTATCATATACTAAAATAGGTGGGGAATATATTATATGAGAGGCGGATGGATATATAATATATAATAGAATAACTTAGTGGAAATACGCGATATATATGAAGAGTTTGGTGGATTAACTATATAACATATGCTGTAAGAATTGAGTGAATATACAGTACATACTATAAGGATTAGCCATACATTTCGTATATAGCATAACATTTGGGTGAATACACAGTATATATTATGATCAGTAGGTGGATATATTGTATCTATTATAAGAGCTGGGTGAATTTACAGTACAGTATGTACCTTTATAGCTGGGTAACTATTGTATACAGTACACACTATTGGCATTCTGTGTACGAATATACAGTATTCTATTAGGTAGATAAACTGTATACATTATAAGACCTAGTGAACATGTAGTATAGTATATACTATGATACTATATTGAATATGCAATACATATGCTGCTAATCATTCTGTGTTTTAATGGTATATACCATAAGAGATGGGTATATATAAAGTTAGGTGGATTTCTGATATACATGATAAGAGGCGGGTATATATACAGTACATATTTTATTAGGAGTACATACTAAAACAGGTAAATACTCTGTATAGTACATACTGTAAATGTTAGATGTACATACAGAGGTAGATGAATATATACCATATAACAGGTGGATAACTGTATATTATAGCTGTCTGAACATGTAGTACAGTATACTATTCTAGCTTAGTGCATATGCAATATATACGCTACTAATCATTCAGTATTTTTACAGCATATACTATATGAGATGGATATATATACAGTTGGGTGGATTTATGATATAAATGATAACAACTGGATGAATATGCAGTATGGTCCATATTATATTAGGTAAATATTCTCTGTATAACACCTAATGTAAGTGTTAGTTGCACATATAGAGGTAGATGAATATACAGCATATATTATACCAGGTGGATAAACTATATCTATTATAGAAGCTGGATGAACTTTTAACACGGTATATACTATAATAGTTGGATGCATATGCAATATAGAATATAATCATTAGGTATATTAATGGTAAATACCATAAGCGGTATATATTGTCCATGCAATACAGGTTCAGTGGCTATAGCATATACCGTATAAGAGGTTGGGGAGGTGTTCATTCCCTATCTGCCAGTCTCTACTTATATAACGGTCCCGATTTGAGGACTGGGCGTGTAATACTCTTCATTTGATGAATCTAGTTTTTCAGTGATTTTTCTGAGGATTCTGAAATGATTAGTGTAAAGTGATGAAGCGAAGCAATGGAGATTTATGCATTGTGACACACCGCTAGCGAAACACTGCGATGAGCTGATTAAAAAATACAGAGGGAAATGGCACATTCTGGGAAGTCAGAAGCGCCTGAGAGCACTGAAACATGTAAAGAAATTGTCCCCAATTTTAAAGTAAGCTTCTTCACATTTCTAAGCGAGCCATTATACAGAGAAGGAGGCTGACAGAGCGTCCAATAGATGATGATAGCTCTCAAGGGCATTTAACACCCAAATGATTATGCAAAAGCTAACTCAGTAGACATAACAAGGAGTAAAGTTGTGAAGCTTCCTTACTGAACAAGGACAAGTCAGTTCTCAAAGCTTCAGAGGTAGACGTTTATGTAACTACACATAGGTTTATATAGAATAGTTCCATGACAATTCCAGCTCTGCTACATCCATACATCTATTATATTCATCTATTCCTCGTCCATAACTTGGTGGTTAACTTTCAGCATACATTTATTACAGTCTAACATTTGGTGAAATATATTAACAACAGACACGTAAATCATGAAACCTATTCAGACATATCCAGCTGGGATGTCAGCATTGCACTTGTCTCAGCCACTATGGATAAAAGAGTAGCCTGTGGCTACAATAATTATGGGCCATTTTCTTTTTATTACTGCATTACAATAGATATCGGAAACAATATTATTATTAAGCATGTGAATTTCCATTGATTCCATTTTATTTGACATGTAGCAGAGCTCTTGTTGTAATGCCAGATCACAGACAAATGCAGTAATAAAACAGTAATGTAATAATACACTGGTAGCAACAGGCAAGAATAATGGAGGGAGGAAGTGCAATACTTGTTTAGTACAAAGCCGGGATTCATCTGATAAGTGGACCATAATACATGTGCTATGTAGTGCAATATGCGTATAATGGGGAGCATATATGCGTATGGGCATTCTGTATATTATACGCATGTAAGTTATACTGGGTTTCACGTGTCATTTCATACAAGCACCCTGATATTGCACTGCTTAGTGCTAGCCTAGATGTTGGGCAATCAGGCAGTAGCATTCTATATATCATGTAATATTCCATATATCATATAGAATTCCATATATCATGTAATATGCCATATATCATATAGAATTCCATATATCATGTAGTATTCCATTTATCACATAGCATTCCCAATATCTTGCAGCATTCCACATATCACATAGTATTCCATATATCATGTAGTATTCCATATATCATGTAGCATTCCACATATCACATAGTATTCCATATATCATGTAGCATTCCACATATCACATAGTATTCCATATATCTTGTAGTATTATATATATCACAGAGCAACCATATATAATGTAGTATTCCATATATCATATAGTATTCCATATATAGCATTGCATTTCATATATATTATAGCATTCCATATATCATATAGCATTCCCAATATCTTGCAGCATTCCATATATCACATAGCATTCCATATATCATGTAGTATTCCATATATCACATAGTATTCCTAATATACTGCAGTATTCCATATATCATGTAGTATTCCATATATCACATACATTCCCAATATCTTGCAGCATTCCATATATCACATAGCATTCCATATATCATGTAGTATTCCATATATCACATAGTATTCCTAATATCATGCAGCATTCCATATATCATGTAGTATTCCATATATCACATAGCATTGCATATATCTTGTAGCATTCCATATATAAACTCTGCAATACATAAAGTTGGTATGTACTTGATATATAAACTATTTTATAGAAATATAAAAAGTTAGACTTGATACTAATTTTATTGCCATTTTTACATTTACTGATCTTTTGTCTTCCTTTCACTTATATACGGTATAAATTCAGATCAAATAGAGAGTGAGAATTCTTTGTCAGTCACCCTTGTAACAGATCAGTGCTCAGTAATTTTGGGAAAGTGGATGAATCTCCCAAAACTAACTTTATTATTAATCTTGTTTGACTCCTCTGTATCTTCTAAATAATGTAAAACATTCTTCTATACATCCTGTATCTAATTTTGAACATTTACTCATGTACGATGTTGACATAGACGGATTCTACTATATTAATTTGGTAAAACACAGAGTGTTTCCTTTCTTTTGCTGTACATATATTATTATTTGCCCCCTTCCTCCTTTTAACCCTATGTTGTCCCATTAACCCATAGTTTAAATAGTTTTAAAAAAAATTCTCTTATTGGGTCATTCTAAAAACCATGTGATAAGGATAAAGTCCAGAGGAACGGTAAATTCCGATCACCGCCCAGGTCATATATCTAAGTATCCTGACAAGGTAGATGGACTTGTTGGCACCTTCCTCCTGCACCCACATTCCTGACTAGTTCTCCCCGACATTATAATTCTATCATTATCACATAGCATAGTGCTGGAGAACTTTGTAACAAGTATAGTAACATGTTATATCTTAGTTTTCTGTATGTTGTAGATATAGGATTCATTAAGGAATCATTGTGCAATTGTAAAAATAATGGTTAAGAATTTGACTTTCTAGAGTTGGAATTTGGGACAAGGGTAGTCCCTTCTATTCAGTTACATGGCTGTCTTTTATGACCATTTCTCAGCTATTGTACCCCTAAACTTCTAATATTATAATTCTGCTTTCTGTTTATCAGATATGGGAAGAGATCAAATCCTGAGGCAATGCTGTCAGATGTTTGGTGGAGAGAAAGCACAGAAAACATTCCACGATCTCGGTAAGAAGGGTTGTGTATTCTTAAATGTTACATACAGAATATGAGGTTCTTTCTATATGAACATATTAGCAAATATGGTTATTACCATCCATCTATCAATGGCTAATCCTCCATCAAATATATTTGAATATTAAATTTCACTCCTAAAACTGTTTGTAACTTCTTTGGGGGACATATTTTACTAAGGGTTCTAGCGTCTTAGTTATAAAAAGGAAACAACAGTCTTATGTATCTGCCGGTGGCTGATATAGAGAGGGATTCCTACCACAGTAATGATATATATGTCCCTTAATCTCATACACATATATAGTGTCTACTGTACAAATCCCAAAGTACATAAATCAACACCATACACTCCAGTCCTTGTGTTCACTGGGTATCACAATCTAACTTCATTTTTCCAAATGTTAGGGACAACAAGGGGTGTATCAAGTGAGTTCTGTTTATTGTATCAATATGGCCAATTCTTATAGTGCTTTCCTGGAAACTTTTCTAGACATACAAGATTAATAGGTGTAGGTTTCATTGACATAAAAAGATAAGAACAATACACAGGACACACACACGTGTCCTCTCACAATGAGGCCTTCAAGATAAGAATCTGCAGCTTACAGACATGTCCATGTCTACATCCTTTCACACTCAGAGTGACCTCACCTCATTGCATATATATAATTGTTAATATATATATATATATATATATATATATATATATATATATATATCTTAGAATACAAAATGGATGACAGATACAAACTGGAGGACTACTCATGGAGGATTATCTCTAACACAACACACTACTTCTAATATTACATAAAGCCAATTAATTTATAAGCTTGTTTTTGAGACGTGAGGAAACCAGACTAACTGGACTTTACCCACAGAACCCATGGAGAGCATACAAACTCCATACAGATAATGCCCAATGGTCAGATTCACATCCAGGACTCCATATCTGCAAGGCAACAGGGCTAACCACTGAGCCATATTGGTATAATTTGAATGTAATAAAACATAGGTAGGATCGAAACCAACAGGTGATCTACTGGCAAAGAATGTGTTCACACTTGGACTTTTTTTTATTTATCTAACATGACTGGAGAACTAATGACAAATGGGCGTCAGATTTTTAGTCCATGACTTATTGACTGTAAATATGAAACAATATCCCAAAAGCCCGATAATAAGAGTTATGCAAAGACATAGCACTAAAATGATGCATTCATAGATCCAACATAGTCCTGTTTTTTATTTAAAAAAAAAATCCAAATATTCTGCAAATAATATGTCTGAAAGCTCAGCCAAGCATTTTGACCATATAGATGAGTATCTCCCGCCTTTTGCTTGATGTGACATACTGCCAATTGTGGTTTGTCCATTTGTTCATCCGTCATGGCTGACTGGCTTATGTTTGGTGCAACTTTTAGATTAGGACCATTGAGTTTCTTCATTTTGGAGGCGAGAGGAATAGATTATATTTGCAATGTTCCTCATCTGAACTATGTATAATCTTGCCTGGTCTCCACAGTAACATATTTTTCAGGTTGCAAAGCCATCTTTTGTATATCCACTCTGGTATATAAGACTAGTTAGCTTTGGTCAGCACTTATTATTGAGTCCGAATGGAAACTTATCTAAGGCGATAATAGTTATTACCATAATGAAAGAGCGTGCTGGAGGTTCCAGACATCTGGGAATATAAATGTAATGTGCAAAGCAATATTTACTCCTCTTCCTATCTGTCCAGTTTCATGAAGCTGCAAACCGAGATAACCAATATGTCACAGAGTTAAACTCAATGTATCCCAAAAATTTCTAATGCATTCAGTCCAGTTTAGAAGAAGTCAATTGTCCAAGCCAAAAATAAAACGGAGCATTCCAGTCTATGTGTAGTAAAAATGGGAAAATATGAAAAATAGATACCTTTCAATTCCATTGTTTTAGAATTCTCATATTTGCTCAGTTATGGCAAATGTATTTGCTATATGCTACAGAAAAACTAGTTTTCCCATTATCAGATCACTTTTTTTTATGTAAATGCAACGAACTGCCAGAAAAGTGCTACTTGTGTTTCTGGACTGTGTCCGACATTATACTCAAGTAAATGGGGCTCATCTATAATACAAGTCACAGCCCAGGAACAAGCATGGTCCTAAATGAACACCCATTCTACTTTTGCTGAAAAACCTTTAAGGTTACAACCATCCTTCCAACAAGTCAGTGAAAGATCATCTAATGGAAGGTCTTCTGGATTTTATTTTACATTTTCCCTATCTTTCCGCATATCTCTATTACCCTTCTAGTGCCTTACAAGCTTTAATTAACCAGAATTATCTAATACATGACCTATAAACCCCTAATAATGTTGCCAAAAATATATCCAAAATGGCCCTTCTGAGTGTAATTTACATAAACCTTTTCTCCTTTATACAAGTTTGTAGAATTATTCTAGCAAAGAGGACTATTGAAGATGCTTGAATGCTTATTCATAGGCATATTATTATTATTATTATTATTATTATTATTATTATTATTATTATTTATTTATTTTTTTATTTTATTTATATAGCACAATTAATTCCATGGTGCTTTATATTATTATATTAATTCCATGGTGCTTTATATTATTATATTAATTCCAGGGTGCTTTATATTATTATATTAATTCCATGGTGCTTTATATTATTATATTAATTCCATGGTGCTTTATATTATTATATTAATTCCAGGGTGCTTCACATTTGGGGGTTTACATACAGTAGATATAATATACAAACAGACATAATACTAACAATGACCGACTGGCACAGTGGGATAGAGGGCCCTGCTCGCAAGGGCTTACAATCTATATAAAAAGGATCATAGAGTAAAAATAATACATCATAAATAGAGGCATAATTTACTCTGCTGTGCCATAACTCGAGTATATACAATTCTGTAAATCTATTACAATGCAACAACTTTTTCTTTTTTTTCTCATGTCACATATGGTCAAATTACCCCTTCACAATGTGTAATCACCCAGCATAAAATGTTTGCATGGTGTCTAGAAATGCTAATTTCCTAACTTGTATTCTGGCTCTTTCAATCATCTCAGCTATGTGTAGCTATATAATACAGCAGACTTATAGTTAATGGACTGTTTTTAGATCCCATCTGGACACTAATTCTGACTTCTGTTTCAGCAACAGATAAATAATAACCACAGGCTGAGATTAATGTAATAATGGATCTATTTGTTTGTTTAATCATCATTGATATTAAGCCTTAAATGGGTTTTCTGAGATTATATAGAAGGAATTATAGACAACTGCCTGCCTACGTATATATCAGAATGGAAACCAGATAATGCCACAATAACTCAGAAATAATATATTTTTTATGATATTCATTGCGTTGTCTAGTTCTGTGCTGCACCTTTGTTTTGATGCTGACAGGGTTTTCTATATGTGGGAATCACCATACAATGATTCTTCAGTCCTTTGAGACATTGAGCCTTCCTGTATCTGCCTGGGGTGCAGTAACTACACAATCTGTTGCACATCTCATAACACATACTCAGTCTGGAGACAGAAAGGGAGGGGATTAGTCAGGTGTAGATAAGAGGCATTTGATGCATGATGTCCCATACTACAAGGAGTAGGGAGGTGGGAGATAATCACATTATCAGAATACATGAGATCACAGAAACAGGAGATAAACACTAGGGACATGGTTATATGACTGCATACCGTATTAGACAGGCTTACAGAAGTATACTGAATGTAAACCATGAACACATACAAAGGGAAAAAAACATTTAATTCCCAAGGTCTTATACAACTGTAGTGCAAAAATCATCACATGGGAAACTCAGTGACCTTAGGAATAATAGTAGATAACTACATTAATATTAACACACATATGATAAAATAGGAAAACGTCATGTTATTTTGTTAACTACCAAATGCATATTCATGTAGAGCCATCCATTAACTACCAAGGCAAGATAATAGCGTATACCATGTAATTCTTCTCTATCCACACACCTAAACCATCCGTGCACCCTCCTACTGTTACATGCTTAAAGTGCTTTAAGTGGTTTGGGGACCAAATTATATAATTTGAATAATCTTTCCAAAATGCACATCAGTCTTTTCATTCATACTATTTGTATTGCCATTGCTAGAGAATTTTTCTTATGGCCAGTGAGAAGAGATTGCTATTGTAGTATGACATGTATTGCTATGTAGTATGACACTCCAGTGACTTGAGCAAAAGAGAATTTCAATTGAGAAAAACATCTGTTCACTTACAGCTTAAAGTGGTTCTTCTGGGAGAAATGCTGAAATCAGGGTTATGTAGTTTCTCCTGTGGTTCTGCATTCCTGTAAAAAGCAGTTAAAGTGCTGACAAAACAGGAAAGCCTATGACTCCTGCTTCCCCGCCCGCCTGGAGTAATTCACAGCTTTCCCTGCCAAGAAGAGCCAATGGACAGCTTGTGGGTGGGGCAAAGAAAACTCGCGGGCTTTCTCTACGTCTTAGTGGGTTATTAAAAAGAATATGGAATCAGTAGAAAAAACATACTAGCAAGCTTATCATATTATGATGTCTCAGCTTTAACATGACCGCTTTCTACTACAAAAATCAGTGTCCTGTAAGAAAACATGCAAGTTCCACACTCTATAATAGAGTCTGGCCTCAAGGAGAGTCTCCACTGGCCTCGAGGAGCTCCAAGGACATCACTGTCCATATATGGAGCTTCCTTAGGGCACCCTGCAGCCAGTAAATGAGTATGCCTGGCCCAGGGAACCCCACCGGTACCCAGAAGTATGTCCTCACCATGGATCACTTATATATATCACCAAGTCTTATAGTTGGAGTGGTAGGATGCAGCATGGCTGGAGATACACTGTTCTATAAAGGATAGCCTGCATCAGGGCTTCTTCTAGTAAGGGATCCTTTGTGCTCTATCAACATTTGTCCCCAGGCTTGGAGAACAACTTTGGAAAGCTGACAAGGTTTATTGCACCACTCAGCTTGAAATAACACTGATCATAAACACATTGGAGTACACCTCTGTATTAAACTGGTGCCTCTCAAGACTGTAATAAAATCTTGTATTGACTGCTGCTCCTTATTGGTAGTATCCATGCTTGGAGACCAATAGTAGAATCAGCTGCAGATTGTAGAAAACTCAAGTGGATCCATATACAGGTAGTCCTTGACTTACGACGTTGATCTGTTCCTACGCAGCATCGTAAACCGATTTTCAACGTAAGTCGGAAACATACGTAATTGTACCATATACAGTACAGTACAGTCTTCCCCACTGCACACTAAATCACAGGGAGAGCTGGCAGCTTGCATTTATGCAGGAGCCGACTTTTTCTCATAGGAATGCATTGACCAGCGTTGATTGGCCAGTGTACAACATTCGGCCAATTAACGCTGGCGGTCTGTGAGGAGGCGGAGTCTAATATCGTACCACTATGGAGACTGCTATGATCCAATCTTAGACTCTGCCTCCTCACAGGTGAGCCTTCGGCAGAACCAGCATTGATTGGCCGAATGCTGTACACTGGCCAATCAATGCTGGTCAATGCAGTCCTGTGAAAAAAGTCAGATCCTGCATAAATGCAAGCTGCCATCACTGCTGACTAGCAAGGACAAGCCTGCTGCAGAACCAGCATTGATGTACTGAATGTATACTATACCTTGTATAGTATTCAGCAAATCAACGCTGGTTCTGAATCGAATCTTTACTGTGAATAGCAATAGTATTTGATTGAGTACTCGATCGAATACTACTTGTTCACCTCTAGTCGTAACCATGAAATGTCGTAACCCGAGGACTACCTGTATAGTAACTATCCATATAAGGACCGTGTTGTCACTTGAGCCCCATGCCAGTGACATCACTACCAGAGGCGTCTGTGGGCTTCCCCAACTCCTTATAGGTTGCTGTAGAGGAAAGCTATGGTTACTGGGCCATAGTAGAGTAGTTTCTATATGGGGACGATGAGGAGACTAGGTAAAGGTTTGTGGAAATTCAGAGTAGACAATTATATGGGACCAGAAGGATATGGAGGACAACATGCAGAAAGAAAAAGTGTGTTGGGGCCTCAACCTATAGGTGACATACTGCATCCACTGTACAGTATGTCTATACTGTGGGATACAAACCACTGAAGTTTACTTCCAACTTACAGTGTAGCCAACTTTTCCTTGACATTTTCAGTGGGATATAATGTGTTTTGTGTCCACTTCAATTTTGCTGCATCATGGTACTGTGAATTAAAGTTTGTTACATCTGTAGGCTAGTAATGTAATATGAAAAGAGCCTCATTGGCTAAGGATTAATCCACATGAACAAGCATGCAGCCCGAAGGTGTTCCAATGCTACATTCAATATTTTATAGGACCTGCTTTATAAATTTCGGAATATTCTCCGCAGGCAGCTGTGGATCAATAAAGCAGGAAGTCAGTTGTCACATGTTTATTTTTATTTTTTACCCTATACAAAAACTTTCGTTCGGCCAATCATTTGGCCTCAATCATTGCAATTGTAACTCTTGAAGTGCCCATACACTTTCAGTAGCTCATGGCCAAATGCTAGTTCTGCTAACAGATATTCCATCTGATTCTCCCATACATATACAAATTTGGTTTGTCCATGAGTCTATGGTAAGTGTTTTCACTGGAGACAGTGGAGTAAGCTGATATGGGACACCTATGGCAGATAATCTCCAGGGAGAACAAAAGGATCAGGCACTGAAATTCAACATGCCCAATCCTTGTTTAGTGTCAGGGAGAGTAAGGAGGTTCCTATAAGCTGGGCCTACCGAAATAAGCAACTTTGGTTGCCTTGTCTATAATGTGTATGGGGGTATTTACTTTCTTACTTAAAGAGCACCTTTCAAGTCCTTGGGCACATGCAGTTTTATATACCGCTAGAAAGTTGATAGTGTTCTGAATTCAATGCAATGTTGGCTTTCTGTTATGTGCCCCGGGAGAAGAGATATCAGTGTCCTTACCGATATCCCTTCACTTTCAGAAGGACGTTCCTGACAGTCTAGATGGGCTGTGAGGAACGCCCCTCCTGACAGTCTGTCTGTAGCTCTGTACTGTCAAAGGGGGCGTTACTTACCGCCCAGCGATGACGCTAAGCTGTGATGAACCCCCCACCACCCCAGTACTAGTCTATGGGTGAGTACTTTCAGGAGGAGAGGGGACGATCCTCACCACTCAGGGTAGTAAGGAACGCCCCCTCTGACAGTAACGGCACCAATATCTCCAGCCCCAGTGCACATAATGGGAAAGCCGCTGAATTCAGGGCACTGTTGGGTTTCTAGCAGTATATAAAACCACATGTGCCTGAGGACATGAAAGGTCCTCTAAAGACATAGAAGAAGCCTTTGCTTTGCACTGGACCTATGTTGGCATAGTGTTGTTTTTGAATATTGCCTCAGAGAGCACAATGTGATGGGGTAAAAAATTGGAAAATGGACAACGCTAAAGTTTTTGGAATCTTCTAGACTGAACACTTATGCGACAGTAACTTCCAAAATGATATAAACTAAGATATCAATGAATAATGACTTACTTATCTAAAATATCCCTCTAGCTTTTAACTTATTAAGATTTCCGCAGGAAAGAGATTCTTTAAAGCTAAATTCTAGTAAGGAGGATTTTATTTTTTATTTTTTTCTTAATGTGAAGAAGTAATTTACAGTAGTTACAGCTAAAAGACTAAAAGAGCGTCATTACTATGCACAGCAGACTATAATCTTTTCACAGAACTTAACATATCAATACTTTTCACTATGAGTGCCGGGTACTATAATTATAATGCTTGTAGGCAGAATTTTTGTAACATGTTAATGGAAAACAATGTATAAAACGTTGCCGATTAGAATGTTTTTTTGCTATTTGCTACATTAAAGCCTGGTATTAGCTTCCTGTGCTGCCTCCGCTAGGTTCTTACACGTTACAGGAGAGCTCTTAATTAATAATCATCTGCGAGCTTTAGACAGCTTAATGGACACTTTAAGAAGGTCTGCGCATTCAAAGGTCAAGAGGAATGTGAGCGAAACCAAAGGTTTATCATTATATACTCATGTGGAAATCTGAGGGAGGACGATCTGTAGACATTATTATGGGATTTATTTACCTGTCATCATTGCAGTAAGGGAGACTCTTGACTTGAGCGAATGGTTGTCATCTTCTAGTTGGTGGCAGGATTAAGTGATGTAGACAGATTTAGTTTTCGGGACCTTACTCTGTCATTAACCCCAGTTCCATTATACCTACACCATGTTTTTATTAGTGTATACTGCCCTCTGATTTTCTTAACCTATATAGATCCCACTATGATTATCCCAGCTAACATGGAAAGAAGCAATAAACTCAGAAATAATAATCATAGATAGCAATTTGCAGCATTTCTGCATGTGCCTGAACAGTCCTGTAGGAATCGTAAGAAATGAAAAGGGTTAATGCTCCTGATGATCTTTTCCATCTTTAGCAGGAGACTAACTCAAAAGTTAAGACTGTTTTGGCTCCTGATCCATCCAGTTGTCTTACTGCTAGACACACGACAGTAAGAGGAGGCAGACGGGTAACATGACTGATGTCATGGGATACTCAAGAACGTTAATTTATATATTTCTCAGTTATAACTATAATATTAGACAATATAGCATCAAAAGAGAGAAATAATATTAATGGAGGAATTTAAAAAAAATATATTGTGACTTTCAATTTTTAGTGTAACTTTGAAGAGAAACTGGAGAATAAATAATTCAAAATGCATAAATCTCCCCTTCTCAGCTGCTTTCCTACCTTCTAAACTGCTTAATTTACTGCCAGATCTGTTTTCAGTTCAGTGCATAGAAGTCTATGGAGAAGGGAGGAGGAAGTAGAGACACAGATCTACTGGAGCAGGTTATAGCATGAAATCTTTCTCTACATAGTTTTATTCACATCTGTACTACTACCTACTGTAAAACTACTAGAAATATGCTAAACCCTTACTGTTATCTTAGGCAGCATATGTCTGTGCTTGTTTCTCTTTAATGGGCTCATCCTTTACCTCTCCTGCTCCATAGACTTCAATATAATCTGATCTGTCTGTGAGTTCTAACCTGACTTCAGTAAAGGTGTTTCTGAGCAGTGTATCAAGTCACTTAATGTTCAGGAAAAGAGATGATAACAGGAAATAGAAGCATTACCATTTCATAAGATATGCTCCAAAGTCTCTTATATTCACATGAACTATTAATTTACAAGAAATAAAAAATAAAGGCAAAACATACATTTCTGTGCTATATTTTACAATGTTTTAATTCACATTAAAGGCCCCTATACACATTAGAACCATGTTGGCAATACCTGCTAAATTTTAGCAGGTCCTGCCAGCTAGTCTATTATATGTGTACTGGGACATTCCAACTCTCCAACAAGAGGTGATATTGCCTCATTCCTATCAACAGCACCACACTCATCCACAGGTTCCATGTGGTATTACAGCTTGACTCTATTAGCTTCAGTGGAGTTAGGCTGCAGTACCAGGAACAAGTCAAGGATATGTGAACACTGTCCCTAGAATACAGGAACCATGGTGTTCTAAAACTGGACAAGTATTTTAAAGATTACTTTAGATCCAGAATATCCCATTTAAACATTTGGCTGCTGTTACCCCAGTAAAGAATTTAATGCATTTTTTGGATTTTTTTTACTTAGCTGCTTCTTATTTTCTTTTTAATTTTATGTATGTATTTGGTACAAAATTCAACCTATGTCACTCAGTGTATATGTAAATGGCATAATACAGATCAAGAATATGAATGTTTTATGGATCATATTGTATAAGTAAGTCGTCAATATAGCTCTAGTATTATAGACCTGTAAATATTAATGAGTTAGTCCGTTTATGAGTGTAATAGCAAGAAAATTGAATTACAGAATAAATAACTTGTATCCACTGCTGCTGTTATACACACGTATATGTGTATATTAGAAGTTACTCTTCCACTTCCTTCTGGTGATCTATAGACAGTAGGAGTGGAATCAGGTGAAAAAGTAACATGACTGCAGGATCTGACTACAAAGAGTTTGTTTGTAGTCTGTAACCATAGAGATATAATGAACTGAATAAAGAGATTTGTAGCTTATGTTTAATCATAATTATAGTAAATTGCTTAATTTTTTTAGATTTATTATAAAAAAAAGTGGACATGTTAGTAATGATGAGGACCATAGTCACTGTGTAGAGGATCATGTTATAACTTCAGGGCCAAATATGCTTTGTCAAATGATAATTCCTGCTGAAGAAAAAAAGATGAAGCCTACTATGAATGTATTACTGTGTATTAAAGGGTTAGTGTCACCAGAGCTGATCAGTGTTTTTCCAACCATTGGGACACCCATAGAACCCAAGAATGGGTTCCTTTCCTGTCTCGCCATGTGAATGGAACATCAAGTCACACATGCACATTGCCGCTTTGTCTATTCTCTTTGGGACTGCCAAATACAGATACATAGGTGTTAATGCTTATGTAATCTGAATATATCTGTATAAGGCCAAGGTTCTATGTAATGTAAATGCCGTGGCAAAAATCGTTTTACCATACCTGCAAAGTAGATGGGATTCTGGCTAATACTATTCACACATTGCAGAAAAAAGTAAGAAGCAGAAATGCTACAATTTCTAAACATGTCGCATTTTTGTAAATCGAAACATGTCAGTTATATCTATGGAAACTCTGGCGGACTTTCTGTGAAAAACAATGCAGTAAAATGCAATGAGTTTCAAATGTTGGATTTTTTTTTAATTTGAGAAGTGTTAAGCTAGTATTACAAGGTTCGTGGATTCAGTTCTGTATAACATATAGAGTTATAGTTAAAGAGATTCTATCATTAGAATGGCTTTTGTAACTAAGTAGATGTCAGAATACCCATAAGAAAGGCTATTCTTCTCTTACCTTTATTATTCTGATCCATTCCTGAGAAATTTCTTATTTCTTCCATATGCAAATCAGTTTTCAGACAGCACTGGAGGCATCCTCTGTGCTGTCCAAAAATTCTCCAGCGACGCCTCTGTCTTCTTCTGCCAGCCGCCTCTTCACCGCGTCACCAGCCACATCTACATCCAAAAGCACCGTTGGCCAATGGACTTGCGCAGTCAGTGCTTTTGGATGAAGGTGCGGCCGGTGACGCTGCAAAGAGAAGAAAGGTAAGACAAGAATAGCTTTTCTTAAGGCTATTCCAATGTGTACTTAGTTAAAAAGGGGATTCTAATTATAGAATCCCCTTAAATATATTATGGGTTACAGATCCATGCACTGTATAATATAAACTGTTAAAATATTAGTAACCTGGCAAATTCATTGTGCTACATACAATATTTTACATTGACACTGAGTTAAAGAGGACCTTTCATGGGTTTGGGCACAGGCAGTTCTATATACTGCTGGAAAGCTGACAGTGCGCTGAATTCAGCGCACTGTCAGTTTCCCGATCTGTGCCCCGGGTAAAGAGCTATCAGTGCCGGTACTGTAGCTCTTTACAGACAGAAAGACGTTCCTGACAGTCAGTCAGGAATGTCCTTCTCAACAGCAGCGCCTATCGTGCTGTACCGGGGAGAAGGTCCTCCTCCCCTCCTGATAATACTCGTCTATGGGCGAGCACTGTGAGCAGAGGGAGGGGGCGTTCCTCCCCGCTCACACTGTACAGCGCGATAGGTGCTGCTGTGGAGAAGGACGTTCCTTACCCGGGGGAACAGATTGGGAAATCCGACAGTGCGTTGAATTCAGCATACTGTCGGCTTTCCAGCAGTATATAGAACTGCCTGTGCCCAAACCCATGAAAGGTCCTCTTTAAATCTTGTATTGTAGCCCAGAGCTATATATTTCTGCCAGCTGCTATTGGATTCAACAGCTTGTTGATATACAATAAGACTATATCAGTTTATCTGTGTTTATGTAATGCAATACTTTCTGCTGTACTGCATTTCCAGTGGAAATAAAGGGGCCCAACACCTTAGACTTAGGTAGACTAAACCCCAAGATTTAGTTGGGAACGACCAACCATCTAATGTATGTGAAATCCTTTGCCAGCATTCATTTGTCGGATGTTGAGGTAAAAATCATTGTCCGTGTTAAATTTCCATGTTTGATGCTTTGTTCTAAATCAGTGGTTCTCAACCTTTCTAATGCTGTAACCCCGCAATACAGTTCCTCATGTTGCGGTGACCCCATTCAGTTTGGAACACGTGTCCATAACGGCGTGCGTTCCAGCTGAATAGCGCTGCTGCAGACAGTAGCGTGGCTTCTGAGTGGCTAAAGCCATCGCAAATATGTATTTTCTGATGGCTTTAGGCATACCTCCCAACTTTTGAAGATTAGAAAGAGGGACAAAACATGTGGCACGTGCAGCACGCTGCAGCGAATTTAGCTCCGCGCACTTTATGTTGACTCCACCCATTCTCATTAATTTTTCATGTGCTCCCACACAGTATAATCCTCCTACAGTCACCCGGACATTATATGTCCCCTCGCCATCTCTCCCCCAGTTTCATATAACCCCTTCATCTGCCCCCAGTTTCATGTCCCCCATCTCTTCCCCAGTTTCATGTCCCCCCATCTCTGCCCCCAGTATCATGCTGTACCCCCCTTGTACCCCCCATGTCCCCCCATCTCTGCCCACAGTTTCATGTCCCCTCATCTCTTCCCCCAGTTTCATGTCCCCATCTGTTCCCCAGTTTCATGTTCCCCCATCTCTGCCCAGAGCTTCATGTCCCTCCATCTCTGCCCCCAGTGTCATGCCGCCCCCCCTTCATCTGCCCAGAGTTTCATGTCCCTCCATCTCTGCCTCCAGTGTCATGCCGTCCCCCTTTCATCTGCCCCTTCATTATGTTCCACCTTAATGTTTAAAACAAAAAAAACCTCTTACACTCACCTTCCAACGCTCCCCCGCCGACCGCTCAGTCTCGCTTACTCATATAGTTGTAGCCGCGATGTGACGTCATCACATCGCGGCTACAATGCAGAAGTCGCAGCGCAGCATTTAAAGCAGGAGCTGGCTGTGACAGCTCCTGTTTTAATCGCTTGTGTGTTCAACTCATCGGCGTCCTCCGGGCGCCGATAAGTTGAAACCGGGACATACCTCCCACCGACCGGGAAGGTTGGGAGGTATGCTTTAGGCGACCCCTATGTTTTGGTCGTTCGGCCCCCGCCGGGGTCGCGACCCACAGGATGAGAACCGCTGTTCTAAAGGGAGACCTATTGTCTGGGAGGGATTTACAGTATACTTCTTTACTCCCCACTGTATGTCTACTCACCCAAACCAAGCATCCATGTGTATGGGGAGTTTGTGCAGACTATAGCTGTTGGCCCCATTGTGTTTGGGCTGACAACTATTGAAAAGGGTATGGCCATGTTTAATACTCCGAATTAGATTCTAGTACAACATTATGTATAAAAGCTATACATCCCATATTTCAATCTCCAGGATGAGCACAGTATGGTTGCTGAGGAATTATGTATGCTAAGATTTATGGTAAAATTTAAAACCATCAGAATTGTTATCTGGACTAGAATATAAGCATAAAATCAGGAATAGTTTATAAGGTTCTTTTGTATTCCTAAAGCCCTATTAGTCAGGCCAATATTTAGGGCAATTATCACCAATGAGCGTTCCTGAAGATACTTGTTGCCAATAATTGCTCTTTCTAATACAGCTTCCGATTACCTGCTCTACAAGGGAACACTCAGTGGTCAGCTGAGCTCATCTTTTAAGCAGGTTATAAGCTGCAGATCATTACCTTCTGGAATCAGGGTAGATCTACTGATAATCCATGTAGAAGAGTGGGAGAGGAACAAGCGCAGCAGAGACACTCCCTCCCCCAATCAGTTTGCATTGGCCTGTGTAAGGTCGAAGCAAATGATTGATGATAAACGCGTTTCTCGCCAATCACACTTAGCCGCAGGAGCTCATGTTGTCTAATATAGCTTTTATTCAGAAGCTCACTTTTTCACTATTCCACCTCCCCTCTGCTAAATTGACTTTCACTCTGAAAATTCTGCTATATCTATCTTGAGATGGACTGTGTCGCACACGATTACTCATGTCTATAAAATTCTATGGAGAGGGGAGGTGTAGAGAGAAACACTGGTTTCATGTCATGCTGGAGCTGAATAGGAACTTTCTATCACAACCAAAGTACTTAATTCAAATCAGTACGTTAGTACTTTTCTATATATGTCCTCTAAGCACCTTGGACTGTTTCTGTGTGCGATCGAGACAGCAGATTATTCTCTGTTTACTGTGTACAGTGTATATCAGCTAGTCTCCACCCATCAGCTCAGAGAGACATACAAACTACAGATACAACCTGCTGAAGGGAAAATGTTACAACTTCACTATACAAGTTACATAATGACCTACATAGTGTTATTCCCCATGTATACATAAATACATAAATCCTCTACTATTGAGTTATGTAAAGATTGGTTAAAACATTAGATAAGGTTATTGGTTATCTCATATACAGCAAACTTATTACTATCCATCATGTACTGGTAGCTATACTCAGATTGCTCATACATATTGCCATAATCTGGGTCTGTACAGGAGAAGGATATTTAAAGCCAAGCAAGTAGATTTGGATCACATCCTGGAAGCTTACATCATCGGCAGTGGCATTTTCTTGGGCTTCCAGTGCGGGTTATAAGCATGTCCTTGCATCTAGATATACTGCTCTTACACTGAGCTATACTGTAGCCATGTACATGAGATGTAACACCAGAGAATAAAATAAATATGTTTAACACACAGTGTTGTTATGCAGTTTTTGGAGCCAAAGTCAACAGTACATTCCTCCGAAAGGAGACATACACTGTCTACCAATAAGTATTTGGACACCTGTGGTAGAATAGAAAAACAAGATTTCTTCATATTGAATAGTTGGTATAACCCAGCAGATACTTCCTTACGGATGGTATTGATTGACACAATACTCCCGGATGCCTGGTGAGACTCCTGGTGTATGTGAGCCATCGGTTGGGTGCGGTTTCTCTGGCCAGCACTTGTCTCTATCTCCCAGTTTCGGGGGTTTGCCGACTCGGGGCACATTCCAACAATCACCGTTCACCTTCCACTTCATAATCACATAGGCCACTGTCGATTTTGGGTAATTCAGTTCGCTTGCTATGTCCCTTAAGGATCGACCATTTCTGTGGTACCCCACAATTGCTCCTTTCTCGAAATCGGACAACTCTACACTTTGTGGCATCTTGCATGCGACTAATGCCAATGCTGTTTCCTATTTAACAGCGGAAGGCGTGACGTACTTCCCGACCGCAGATCATTTCATTTGCATGGGTGTCCAAATACTTATTGGTAGACAGTGTAAATACAATTAGCTTTTTAGCAACAATGGGCTTTTTGGCAAGAAAGAGAAAATGCTATTTTTTCACATTTAAACAATTTTTAATAGCATAAGATATTTAATAAATATATGCATAATTTACACCATTTACATAAATACACTGATATAATAAAATAACACATAATTTACATTTAAAAAAAATGCACTTTCTGCCATTATGCAATGTTTATATGACATGCTCTAGTTAATGTCACTGTGTCAGGTTTCATATAGAATGGGAGAGTCTTTATGAATTTTTTTGTATGATATTTCCCACAAGAAGTCAGAAAAAACCTTTTGGGGACTTGATTTTTTTTCCACCTTCGTTTGGCCTGTAGCTGAGAGAGAGCCCTAAGAAATAACAATGGTCACTATCAGATCATCTGGTGTCTGTGATCCAGGAAACTATAGGAGACACTCTATTTTTTAATGAATGACACTGGAGTCAATGGGTTCGTGAAAAAAATAAATTCTGCATAGCTGTGAAAAACAATATGGCAGTGTAAAAATATTCTAAAGCGCTGCAAAACACCACACTCTACCATAAGGCCCCACATAGACGTATTGACAGTCATTAAGGTGTTCATTTAATAAGTTGAAAGAATAAGTTCTCATATTCTCAGTTTTTTGTTACGTATCCACAGCTATAACCGCGAATACTCACCTGAGAACCGCTCGTCGGTGCCGTAGTCACTAGGTCTACAATCTGATTTGCATGTTAGTCTTCACTTTCATGATTCTCATTTTACAATGAAACAAACAGTCAATAATTCTTGTGTACAGTGACAACCCCAGAAATAATTACTGGATCAGACATCAGACAAGGCCGAGGTCACGGATATTTTCCTCTATGTTATGACTGTCATTATAATATATGTAACTGGCTAGAAATGAAGTGACAGGAAACAGATTTACAAGTTTTATTCCAGTTTTCTGGTGTGTTTAGTTTTATAAATTCCCTTCAATGTATTTACAATACAACACCGTAAAGAACGTGCGTTATACAACATCGTGCAAGGTGTGAATGAAATGCTAAGCTAAGAATGCTTTCAAAAATAGAAGTGTTAGAGGGGTTATCCAGTTTTTACTATCCTAGGGATAGGCCATCAATATTAGATCTACTGGGGTCCAACACCTTGGACCCTCACAGATCAGCTGTACCGAGTCATAAGGTTCTCAATAACATTTACATGCTATGAGCTGCACTACTCACTTACCATACAAACTGTTTTGGCAGGTATAGATACTACAGTGTTGCCCTATAGACTTCAATGGGACAGTACTGCAGTACCTACACCCTTTGTTACAGTTAGTATGGCAAGTAAGTAGCCATCAATATAAGATCTGTGGGGGTCCAACATCCACCAAGAGTAAAAAAAAATGGATAACCCTTTTAATTGTTTATTTATGTTAATTAACCAAATGAACAAAAAATAAATCTAAATTCAATCAATATTTGGTGTGACTACACTTTAGAGGAGGAGTCCTAAAAATGATGATATGGCCCCCACAGAGCCTTGACCTCAACATCATCCAGTCTGTCTGGGATTATATGAAGAGACAGAAAGACTTAACTAAACCTATATCCATAGAAGATCTGTTCTGAGTTCTCCAAGATGTTTGGAACAACCTCCCTGCCAAGGTCCCTTAATATTAACGAACTAGTAACACTTCTACTTTTGAAAGCATTCTTACTTTACAGCGCCTAAAACTTTGGCACTGCATTGTACATGTTTGGCATTCTCGTAACAAAAGTTGGAGCTCTGTGCGTACTACTATCATGGTTTCCATTTATAACAGCCACAAAACACGAGTCAATTTGAAATGTGAAAGTTATTCTTATGATAGAAAAATTCAATTTATCTAACAACCTTGGCCAAGGAAAATTGGTTTGTTGGCCCCTCCCCTGAGGAGCCATTTCTTCAGCTACACCCTACAATCAATCTAACATTAAATGTATGACTTTTGACTGACCGTGCCTTGAATTTCCAGGACTATATAATTCAGCCATTGCAAGTTCTAATGCCATCTCTTTATGTTTCAGGTTTGAAGACCCTCCTATGTGGTGATGAAAATGGAATCCCATCTTCAATCTTTTTCAAACTTTTTGATTCGCATTTCATTGCTATATGACAAATCAGACTTTTATCAACCCTCCAAAAATAAGACCAATGCATGCAGACATTTGCTGACTTCTGTAGAATTGTTTTATTCTTCCACTACATTTGTATAAAGATATCTATTGTTAAAATAAAGAATTTGTGCTTTGAAAGTCCAACAAAGATTTGAGAAAGACGTATCTGGTAGGTGTTACTGCAAACGGACAGACATCCGAGGGCGATTGGCTCTAACACGAAAAGCTTAAGAGAATCTACAGATGTGATCTAATATCATTCATCTCAGTCCACTTATGTAACATCAATGACTGGATTTCCTCCATCATGTGTATCTTTTCTGTGCAAAAAAAGTAAGATACTGTATGTTAATGGTAATTATGTCAAACAATTTAGCAAAATAAAAACCTTTAAAACCCTTTTCAAAAACAGCCTTAAAATAAAGTGTTTATTTGTGGTGCTGAGATGTGGCTTCAAATGCACAAACATTTTGCAACAAGTGTTTTATTTCCTCTGATATTTTTGTTTTCTGCAATTTTATACAAATTATTTGCCCCTTTCTTCAAATGCACAAAAGTTTAATTTGGACCAAAATACAGCTGACGTGTTCACATACATGGCCCACCCACAACCTCTTATCTGAATGATGACCTGTTGGTTATAAGTTGATTGCGGTGGGTTTGGGAGTTAAGGGTATGTTCACATGGAGGAATTTGGTCAGGAAAAATAAAAAACTGCTTCAGGAATTTCAAAACAAATCTGATTTGATTTTGAAAATCTTCTCCAAAATCTGGTTCCCATTCATCGCAAGGGAAGTTTCTGGCAGAATCCGACTGTAGAACGAGCAGGATGCAGATTTTTTCTGTTGTAAAAATCAGCTAGCAGAGTGGGGCCACACGGTGGCTCAGTGGTTAGCACTGTAACATTGCAGAGCTGGGTCCTGGTGTTCAAATCCCGCCAAGGGCAAAAAAACATCTGCAAGGAGTTTGTATGTTCTCCACGTGTTTGCATGGATTTCCATCCCATATTCCAAAAAGACATACAGATAGGGGAAAAAATGTTCATTGTACAATCTACATTAAAAAAAAAAATCGGCTAGCAGAAAAAATCTGCCTCTGCTTACCATTGAGATGAATGTGAGGCAGATCTAAGGCTTACAGATTGTAAGGTAAAATTTGCATGAGGCCGGGACCCACATAACTCCCCCCAACATAAACTCTAAACTCTGCAGTTTGGACACAATGGAAATGTAAATCCCAACCAACATTGTGGAAAAATATGCACAGCAGACACATTGTGATTTCCAAAATTGTGGAAATCGCAGCATGTCAATTATATCTGGGGACTTGGTAGGTATAACAGGGGTAACTCTAGAAAATGCAATGAAAAAGCTTTCTCGGTAGTGTTTTTTTTATTGCATTCTGCTACGTGGGTCCTTAGCTGAAAGGGAAGGTCTGTCAATAAACTGTAGAATGGTTACAGAATCAACAATAAGAAATGTGCAGCAAAAATAAGAATAATCCCATGTTTTTATTAATTCCAAGTAATTCGTATTTTTACAGAAACTCGTACACACAGACACACCATGTACTTTTCATTTAATGTACAGCACTGTACAATATATAGGATTATTTTATCCAGTTATCAAGTGTTCAATAAAATACATTTTATGCATCATATTCAGGAAAATAAGTCATATTAATGTAAGCATCTTTATGCAGCCTTTAGTTTACTGGTGTTAGGATAACAGATGCAGATCTGAGCCAATAGTGAGAACCAGTATTAAATACACAGATCAAAATGGTAAATATGATGCTAAGTGTCCAGCACCCCCTGGGCCACACCAACTCCAACCCCACAATGGTGTTCACCAGAGCTTCAGATAGTGGGGAGGGACTTGGCGGCACTGCTGGGCAGAGCGGAAAGGGGTCGGGAAACGCCAAACACACAGCGAACCACAAATCACAGTAGAACCAGAAACTGGGAACTCTTACCAGCAGATCTTCACAGTGCGGTGCAAGTCAAAGGAACCAGACGGCAGTAGCAGGAGGTTATCAGCAGAGCGTCAAAGCGTAGTTGTTCAGTCTGAGTCGACAACAAGAGGGCAGCGTAGTACAGAGGGTAATCCAAAGAGAAGGTCAGGCAGGCCAAGTCAGTAACAGGAGAGGTAGAGCAGTACAAAAACGGGTTCAGGAAGCAGAGGCCTAAAGACAAGCTGGGGCCATAAACAGGAGAAGGCACAGTACACAAATCAGGAGGCAAAGGCAGAGTCAAAGGTCAAGGCTCACAATACAGAATGAAATACAGGAGAAACGCTTACTATCGGGAACACAGAGGAAACACTGAATAGCCAGCGGCGGTCTGGAGCCAGAGCCATCCTTAAATAGGCTCTGGCCCGCCACTAGGTAAAAAACTGGAAGTCCCCTGTCCAGCTCAGGAGGAGACAAGAAGCCCCCCACATGACTGCAGAGGTTCCGGCCTGTCTCCCGAGACCTGGAAGCAGGGGACGCAGGGAGAAGAGGGCCGTCAACCTCTGCACAGCATTGTGGAGACTCTGGCACTGCGCCTAACAACTGTTTTTTTACTCTTTGAATAATCATTTTATATTTTTATATGTTTTATATAATATATTACCAAAATGTGACTTGAAAACAAAATTTGCTTACTATAGTTATAATATCAACATAGCTATAGTGTAACATTTTTAAAGTTTTAACATGAAGTATAGATATCATCTATGTATCTGTTATCTATTTTGTATGGGGTTAACTTTAGACATTGATTATATTTACATGTCTATGGAAAGTATTCTATATAGTCCAGATATGAAGAGTGAGTTCCCAACTTTTAATGGTCTCAGCGTTATCAACTGGCCCAACTGACTGCTGGCAACTCTCTTTTCAATTGCCGACCAATGACTTGACAGACGTGCTCGATGGGAGACTCATCCAGTGATGCTGCCGGATATAGTAGCACATTTAAGCCATGGTGTTTTCTAGTTGAAAATCAGCTCCTGGGACACCTTTGGAGAGCTGGCCGGATCACTGGCTCCACATCTAAATGAATGTAAGAGTGAGATGTGTTAGGATCGGATTTTGCAGGTTTCCGACCCGGCGCACAGCGCCACCTGCGGGTCAATCCGACTCTCGCCCTCGGCCTCATGCAGTGAGGCGACTGGAGTCTAAGTCCAGTTTTTCCCCTACTGAGCATGCTCAGACTTTTTGGAGCCGCTCAGAGGCTAAGTCCCATTTTCCCCCTACTGAGCGTGCTCGGACCTTTTGGAGCTGCTCAGAGGCTAAGTCCCATTTTGGCCATACTGAGCATGACCGGTGAGGTCAAGTCCACCGCCCCTGTTGGGCGGGGACTTGCCTTTATATGATGTGAGCCGACGCCCACCGAGTGCTCACATTTTGACTGGAAATTGGTTAATGACAGTAGTTCAGGGCTGGGTTTCAGTATTCAGGCAGGTTGCCAGACTAGGCCTCTGTGTGGGGATACCTCTGTCTATCTGGGCACTGTTAGTAAGGACCAATAATTCCTGAAGCAGCAGGTTTGGTCTCTGAGTTAGCCTATTTAAACTGTCTATTTCCTTTGTAACTCCTGGTTGTTTAAGGAGTCTTTTTGTGTTGCTGACAAAAGGTGACATTTAACTCTTGGCAGCTTGAACCGCACTAACACCTCTGCCAGTGAAGTTAACTGGTAGTCTGCATTCAGACATACGGCCGCCCACCTGGGCCTGTGGACCTCACTGCATTGTCTTGCAGTCTAGCGATTCTGTAGTTAAAATATATATATATATATATATATATATATATATATATATATATATATACACAGAACCGTAACAAGATGCTAGTTTAGCTAAAATGAAGACTGGGGGGATGGGGATGGTAAATTAAGCCATCCCAAACCATAACACAGGGTGTAGGAATGGTGTGACGTTCCCTTGCAAAAGCCTCTATATGTCATAAACCAAGGTCTCTCAGTTCAAGAATTCTGTCCCATTTTGTAACAAGTGGAGACAATTTTTGAGCTAAAACTGCGCTCAATCTGGGTTTTTTGGCCCTCCCACAGGCGACAGCTGAGAGCTTGACCTACAGTTTGGAGTTAGGTGCTTCCTCCATTAGATTGTGGCTTGTCCTTCTTAGGGTTTTTTTTTCTTAGGGTTCAGACACAAAGTGCTGCATATCCGACTTTGTGTCCATGCAAAAAAAATGGTTTCCCCGCAGAGAGGCTGCAGGCGGGCACCTGCAGTTTGCTTTAAAAACCCATTCAAATGAATGGGTTTTAAAACTTACTGCCGGCAAGCCGTCCCCTATGCAGTTTCCCTGGGGAATAGGATAGAAGCCCAGCAGGCAGATATGAGCGCAAGTGTGAATGCCCCCTTAGGGTTGCATTTTTAATGTTAAGGAGGGTAGTTATGTTTCTATACAAATCTCTAGTATGGTCACACAGAGTTTTACACCCAATATTAGGATTCTGTGTACAAGGAGGACATATCAGAACTAGAAAGAGTCTGGAGATGGACAACCTAGATGATTAGGGGAATGGGTAGATTGGAGTAAAGAGATTAACAAACTTGGGGTTATTCAGTTTAGAAAAAAGAAGACTACATAGAGATCTAATAACAATGTACAAATACATGTCAGAACAGTACAAAAACCTTTCTAATGATCTTTTCCCTAGGCCAGTGACAGTTGCAAGGGCAAGTCCTCTACACCTAACGGAAACAACCTACCACCAGCATCATAGATAGCAATTCTTTACTACAGGAGCAGCGAGGCTATGGAAGTCACTGCCATAGGATGTGATGATGGTGGTTTCATTGTGCAAGTTCAAGAAGGGCCTGAATGCATTTCTTGAAACTAAAAATATAGGTAAAATAAAGGTATATAAGTAAAATATAGGTAAAATAAAGGTAAAGGTTTTAGACTTTTAGTAAATACAAGGTGATCCAGGGTTTTATACTAACCGCCACCTGTGGAGTCAATAAGGAAGTTTATTTTTATGGGATCTTTTTACTTTTAGGCGTGTAACATTGGCAAGCGAGCATCCTAGATATATATTCTTTACTGTAAGATTAGTAACATAGTAACGTAGTATATGAGGTTGGATAAAACATAGGTCCATCAAGTCCAACCAGTCAACAGAACCAGTGGTGTAACTAGGAATGGCGGGGCCCCGAGGCGAACTTTTCACATGCCCCCCCCCCGACCGACACCAACAACCTCGACCAACCCCATCCTATGCATTCCTGCACGCTCTATTATGCCCCATAGTGGCCCCTGCACACAGTATTATCTCCCATAGTGGCCCCTGCACACAGTATTATCTCCCATAGTGGCCCCTGCACACAGTATTATGTCCCATAGTGGCCCCTGCACACAGTATTATGTCCCACTGTGGACACTCATAAACAATTATTATACTCTTTTCAGACCCCAGAGTATAATAATCGGAGACCCAGGGGGAGAAAAACATTTAAAAAAACTCTGTTACTCACCTATCTCCCGGCTCCTACGCTGTCGGCCTCTGAAGTAGTAGATCTTCAATGACGTCAGACGTCACATGACCTAGGACACAGGCCGGGGTCATGAGACATCAGACGACTAGGCCGAAGTCTGCCCGGATCGTGGAGAGGTAAGTAACAGTGTTTTTTATGTTTCTTACCTCTCCCGGTCCGCCAATCATTATACTCGGGGGTCCGAAAAGACCCCCCGAGTATAATGATAGCAGCGGTAGCGGCTGTCGCAGGGCCCCTAATGTCCTGAGCCCTGTGGCAGCTGCCTCTGCTGCTATGGCAGTAGTTACGCCACTGAACAGAACCAGGAAATCCCAGCCAGTCTCCCATGCTGGTACTGTCAGGCCTGAAGTTGTGTACCGTCTGTATAGCCATCTTAGAATGACTATGGAAGTCACTACCACAGGATATTGTCATGGTGGATTTATTGTACAAGGTCAGAAGGGGCCTGGAGGCCTTTCTTGAAAGGAAAAATATTACAGATTATAGAAACTAGATTTTCTGCAAACTGATCCCGGGTTTTATACTGATTATTGTTTGTTGGGGTCGGGAAGATGTTTTCCCCTTACCATGGGGTAATTGGCATCAGCCTTCTGGGATATTTTGCCTTTTTCTGGGTCACAAGTTGTACTTGAGGGTCCTGCATCTTCTTTCACTTTCATCTACTACCGTATGTTACTATATTACATACAGTTTCATAAATCTGCCCCTATGTCTTTAGGAAGTACATGAGGGAAGTATGTGACTAAAATGCAGCCGAGGCTAGAATCTCTCAAAGTTATTATGTACACATACTTCAATTATTACCCATACTGCCAACAGATACAACAAAGATCATTATACATATGTAATAAAACCTGAAAACTGGACAATAAAGATGTAAAATAACTATTGATGACTTCTAATATAAGTGTATATATGAGAAATGATGAAATATGTTATGGATGGATACATTCTGAGAACAAGTATTACAAGCAATGTGAAATCAATTTATAGGTCATCTCAAGTGTTAACTAAAGCAGGCAGAGCCCCGGGATCTGAAGTCCAGTAAACTCAGGTGTCCCATTTGGTTATTGAATGCCAGCATAGACAAGGTAAGATTTGGAATGAGATGCCTCCAGGTGATGATTTAAGATCCAGTTGTTCCACAGATAATATACAGATTATGGACAGAATTTATGGTTGCCAGATATATTATCAAGATAACTTTTCAACTAAAGTGTCTGTAGCTATTACTGAAACATCAAGTATTTTTCATGAATATTACAATTCATGCCCAAAGGTTTAGCAAAAACGTTTAGTCCTCAGAGGTGAACACATATTAACAAATACATACCAGGCTTACTATGGCTACTTGTGTGCAAGAGTCTTATGTGGACAGAAACAGTAATAGCTACTTAGCTGAGCCCTGGAGATCCTGGTACAAGCTCGGGGATGGAGCATGGTGGCGTTGATACACTGTACCACTATGCTATGAGGAGGGGGCTAGGGGCTACTTCATAAACAAGGGGAAATGTGAGCAATACTGGGTGAGTGCACACTGACTGAGTGAGGTGCCTGACCTCTCTGCTGGGGGCTTTGCTTGGAACTGTGTTGAGACCTGTTTATTCAACCTGTTTGCTTGTAACCCAGTAGTAGGGACAGAGAGAGACCGGAGGTGGTGGCGAGGAGCCAATCCTGCATAAGATGGTGCTATGACTGCTTGGTTATGCAGAGGACTTGCATACGTGATCCTGAGTGAACAGTGAGCTGGATAATCTGGTTAGCTCTGGAGAATTATTTGGAAATCCCATAGGAGCAAGCTTTGGTTTGTTGAAACAAAGAGAAGACGGTACTTAATTTCTGGGTGGGACAAGGATATCTTTAGTAACAAGGATACCTTTAGTAAACTGATGAGACATTCCCAGGCTTGAGTGGTGGCCTGTTGGCATTGTCTTCAGTTGGGTTGTTGCCATCTAGACAGCAATGTAGTCAATGCATTACAGTAGGGATTAGAATTCAGTAACCTCTAAAAACAGGGGACCCAGTATGATTGCTGCATGACTGTATATGTGCTCAAACAAGAAACAATATCTTGTATTTTTTTTTATATCAAAATCAATTTGTTGGCATTTTTGTTCACATACATCACAAGTATCTGTCTTTAATATTATTGTCACAGGAGTAATGCTTTTCTGGGTATCTGTAATATAGTTTATACAATCTGATATGTTGTATGGGAGCAAGTGTGACAACTTCCAATTGTTACTTTATAAGTAGCCTGACAAACTAACATTGATAAGTACTGGTAGAAGAATTTTCATTCCTCAGTCTGGTCTGAATGACAAATACTTCTAGAACATTATTAAAAACTATTCTACGAGATTGAGATCTGGGAAGTTTTCTGGCCATGGACCCTAAAGTTAATTGCTTTGATCACTGAGACATTTAGTTATCACTTTTGCCTTGTGACATGGTGCTCCAATCATGTTGGAAAAAACGTTATTCATCACCAACTTCTCATGGACCATTGGGAGAAGTTTCTCTTTGAGGAGCCCATTCTCAGGATGCTTTTCTGTTGACATGACAGAAGACTCATGGTAGCGCTCACTCTTTTTTCTTCAGACCTTTTTCCAGATGTCTGAAGAGGACTTCATCAGAGACAAAAACTTTACTCCAGTCTAATCCTTGTTCTTCAGAAACAATACCAATCTTTCTTTGATGTTTTTCTTGGAGAGAAGTGACTTCTAGAAGAATGATTGCCAGAGAAGAAAAAAGTGAGTGCTACCATGGGTCCTGTGTCATGCTTAGTCCATTCATGTGTGGGGTGATTTTCATCCAAGGAGTGGGCTCACCTACAATTTTGCCTATGAACACTGCCATGACTAGTGAATGGTATCTAAAAATCCACCAAGAGCAACTTCTCTTCAGGCATGATGAAGCACAAAGTAAAAGTGACAACCAATGGGTTCGGTGAACAAAACCTTAAAATTTTGGATCCTTGGCAAGATCTTAATCTCATGGAGAACCTGTGGTCAATCCTTAAAAAGAAGGTGAACAAGCAAAAACAAAAATTGTGAAAAACATCAATCACTGATTAGGCAAGAATGAGATGTCATCAGTCAAGATTTGGCCAAGAAGCTGATATCCAGCATGAGAAGGTAAAATGTGGAAGCCTTTAAAAATGAAGGTCAAGCCCGTAAATACTCAATCTTTGCATAAACTTGTCAATAACGTACAGTATACCATAGAAACACTAGACCAGAAGATCTAAAAATATTGAAGCAACAAACTTGGTGAAAATCAAAACTTGTGTCAGTCTCGAAACTTTCTGCGGTGTACATGACGCCCTACAGAATAGTAAATCTCCATCAGTCATTTTTTAGACATACAGTAGTCTAGTTAGTAACATGACATTTAGGAAATAGTTCTGTCTCTTATATCTTAAGCTTTAATTCAGAAAAAAGATGATTCTTGAATGAAGTGGCACATCAAATACTTTCACATCACCATTCCTTTAGAACTTGTAGAAGGGACTACTGTAACCCTTGTGAATGGAAGAAGCGATTAATTCTGCATCATTCAGATACAATTCTATCTATAAATATTCAACAATGGATTAAAACAAAGGCCGATTTCCTTCATCACTCGTAAACAGATCAATTAGAAGTGATATCCATTCTTTTGGAGCCATGCCTGAAAATAACCTCCTTAGCTCCCGAGACTATTCCGGATTGTGTTTAAATAAAATGAAGATAAGAAATCCATTATTCTGATGACAGAGAAATTAGCTCGGTGTAAGAAATGTAATCTGTAAATTCAACACTTTGAGGTTAATTTTAATCTACATTTGAAATGATTTCTACTTATGTAACTGGTTGAAATAAATTGCTTAAATTGACTGGCTTATCTTTCCCAGCCAGAAGTATTTTACATTCCTTAATGCACATGGATGTGTTCATGTGTTGGCTGCTACCGCTTTACAATGTGTAAGCTTCAAAGTTTATAGAAAATGCGATCCAGTGTTTGCAAATATATTCTCGGCGGTGGTATACTACAGATTTCCTGGGTAATGAGCCCCATAAAATAAGATAAATTGACACATTCACAGCCAGCAGGAGAAGAACGGTGCTTGAATATTATTGACATATGATGTATATTTGACATAGGCATTATATGGAGCTCACTAGTCATATAGAGAATCTGTTAGTAAGATGTTAGAATTAGGCAGGGAAATGACAATAAAATAATATGCAAAACATATATTTCATTGTATTTTCTTAAGTCTCTGTATTGATATTGTGTTGATATTCTATTATGCCATGTTATATCATATTGGTCTTGGATTAGGGTTGAGCCGATCTTGACTTTTAAGGATCAATTTTAAAATCCGATTTCCGATCATTTTTCATTCGAACCCGATCTCGATCCCAATTCCGATCCCAATGCAAGTCAATGGGATTTTTTTATTAATCGGAGATCGGATTTTAAAAGCAATCCTATTCACTATACAGCATGGAATCTAACAATTGAACGCTTTAATAGTGAATCACTAAGTAGCCAGAGGATTTTTTTTTAATCCTCTGGCTACTTAGTCCCCCCCTGGTGTCCACTTACCTGCAGAGATGGCTGCTCCGGTGCCCAGTGTTCTCCTTCTTCTTCGCCTCACTGCCGCTCCATGCTGCTCTTCTCGCCTCGCTGCCCCCTGCCTCCCAGATTAGGAGAGTGTGGGCGGGTTAGGAGAGTTTGGCCCACACTCTCCTAAGACACAAGCCCCACCTTCCTAGCTCTTTAAACACTAACCTGAGAGGCGGCAGCAGCGAGGCGAGAAGAGCAGCGAGGAGCGGCAGGAGAACACCAGGCACCGGAGCAGCCATCTCTGGAGGTAAGTTGCTACTAGAGATGTTAGTTTAGTCTCCTATTAGAATGAATGGAGGCAGCCGGCACACATGGGGGTTAAGGCTGTGTGCCGGCTGCTTCCATTCATTCCTATGGAACCGCAGCGGAGCCTTCACACTGAGTATACACTCCACTCAGAATGAGCGGAGCGTATACTCAGTGTGAAGGATAGCAAAGCATTGTGGGAAATAGTACCGACCTTGATCCTACCTAAAAAGATCGTGTTCGGAATTCCGATTGCAATCGTGAAATTTTCTCATTCGCCGATTGGAATCCGATCTTTTCCGAACACGATCGCTCAACCCTACTTAAGATATAAAATACAATAGAAACAATTGTTTATAATAGTATATAATCATAATCTATGGTCCACATAGTCAAACAACTACCATAAACTATTGCACAGAATAAGAATGAACCATGCAGTCCAGTAATAAAGCTAGATGGAGCTGGGGGTGACAGTAGGGGGTGAATAAATGGAGGGGCTCTTAGTTTCATTTGCTTGTATAACCCTGCTCTCGATACACCTCATCGCCAACTGTATAATACTGTCTTACGTGACACAATTTAGACCCATTACCGGCAGTTGTCAGAAACTATCATGTAACACACATTCAATTATATCCTGAAAGGACAGGATATAAGTTACAAAAATCATTTGGATTACTCATTCGAGTAAAAAGAAAAGAGCAAAAGGGCAACGTCTTAATCCACAATCACAAACCTTTCTGCTTTTTTAAATTTTTTTTGTGTAATCTGCCTGAAAGCTTTGTGTGTTACATTTTATAGGAAATGAATCATTACGTGATACGGCCTTCGAGTAGGTCAACAGGTTTCATTATTATGTATTTGGCAATTTACATTGTGCTTGACCCTCAAATTCTCATCGGAGGGTTACAGAGGTTTTTTTGATGATTTACTGTACGTGAAACATTAACTGAACAATTGCAAGACATTTATACACTGTCAACCAATAAGTATTTGGACACCAGTGGTAGAATAGAAAAACAACATTTATTCCTATTCAATAGTTGGAAACAATGGCCTCTTCTCTTCGTCTGCCGATGATTACGCAATAGGCTCCATTGCGCAAGTGCAGGCAGAGAAAACGGAAGTGATTGCTCAGTCCTAGGAGAATGAAGACAGGTAAGTATAATGGGGATAGGGTGAGGGAGTATTGGTATTTTCCAGCGATCTTGGTAATTATAGATTTTTTTATAGCAAGTAAATTAGAAGTTAGGCGGGGGAGGGGGTTTAATTTAGGGTTATTTTATATTTTAATTACTATTTATTTATTGCAAGTTACTATACATAAAACTGAGGACACATGTTCAGGCTTTCTTGATGAGGGTTTTGAATAGGGATAATGGAACCTGTTTGTAACAACTTGTTACAACAAATTGTTTCTTACTCAGGGTTTTCTTCAGACCCAAGACTATAATAATCAGAGACATCAGGGAGATGAAAAAAATATTATTCAGCTTATACTCACCTTTCCTCACTACTCCAAGGCAGTGTCTGGTCATCTTTTGGCCTCCTAGGTGACACTGAGGTCTGTGGTTGGGCCTTAGTGGTTATTTGGGGTGTTGATGTCGTGGGGTCCAGTAGACTAAATGATAGCTCAATAGCTAAGTTGGACTGATGCACTCCCCCACATAAACATACATAATCCCAACATACTGTAGGCAATAATAACACACCAAGAAACCTATTTATCATGCCTTATACATGCAATTTTTGCCATTTTCCATTTTTTTGTGCCAAAAATTGCAACTTTTGGCCATTTTCTACCACACTTGCTAACTTTCTACTACTAGCGTAATACAGACCAGTCTTCAAGGATTGTCCTATTATGCACACTTATCCCCTATACACAAGATAGGGAATAAAAGTCTGATTGCTGGGGGCCTAATCACTGGGTTCCCCAGTGACCAGGAGGATTGGGTCTAAAAGTCCCCCTAAAGGCTCCGCGTGAATGGAGCGCAAGTGTGCCTGTATGACTATTCACTTCTATGGGGCTGCCGGTTCTGCAAGCACTGGCATCGCCCACAGCGCTATAGCAGTGAATGGAACTCCGGGCCAGCACTGGTGCTCCATTAACAGGGTGGCCTTAGGGAGCCTTTTGGTTCCCTGTCCTCCTGATCACTGTCCTGAAGATAAGAAGTAAGTATCCATAATGGGATGACCCCAAGTCTTTAACAAATATGTTTTTTCCAACATCTAAAAACTTAACCATTTACTTACCACCATGATCACGTGCATTTAATAGACTAGTAGAACATTTCCAGGCTCTAACTAACACTAAATAAGCCGGCATATTATTAATATTTGATTAAAAAATTGTATGTATTTTATATTGTGTAATAATAATTCCCGTTCGTAGATGACCTCTCTATTCTACATACCTCAACATTAATTTCCCACTAGTAGTATAAAAATGGAAAATATATTCTAGCACTGTAGCTTACAAAGTCTACAAATCACCACACAGTTGCTTACTATGTCATTACTGTCTTCAGCTGTCACCTTTTTTGTGATCTGCTTTTCAAAGGAACTTATAATTAGTAGTGACAGAACTACACAAAAGACAAAAGTATTGCGACGCTTTAACCACTCACAGGCATTTCTGATAGAATCAAGCAAAGCGGAGTCACACAGCTTTCTGAAACACTAATAATTAAACCTAGATAATAATCCTTAGTATCTCCTAATGACGGACAACTGTAACCTTTACGACAAAGCTCGTGTCGCCACGGAATAAGAAGTTCACATTCTGACAATACATTGCTTTCTAAATCGTTGGATGTACAACGCAGGATCGCTTAGGGGCACCTCAAAATAATGGAGACATCATAGAAATTAGAGAAAATGATTCAGTGGCATGGAAATTATGCAATAAACTAGGACGCAAAACACAAGGATGGGTTTTTTTGTGCAAACCTAGGGCCTGACGCAGTGACGATACAATGGATCGTTACCTATGAAAAGCAATTATGACTATATTATGTGTATATCGTTTGCACAAGTAGGTTAACTTGGGAGTGTTTAAAGGTGTTGTCCAGGATTTAAAGGAGCTTTCAGGAGTATGATATCGACTGCTGTAATCTGATCACTCCTATTAAGTACATGTCCTAGTGACTGTGCGTGGTATTGCAGCTCGGCCAAGTGACCAGTGATGTTACTGGACTGGATCGAGGAAGGGAAGCTCAATATCATAGTCCTGGCACAAGCAGAACATGGTATAAACTAACCAATAACTGAAATCCCCCATAGAACTCTATGAACGCTAAACACTGGGTTAGAATATAAGAGCTCTGCATTAAGCTAGTGACCGTTTAAGTCCTTATTACTAGAGATGAGCGAACACTGTTCAGAACAGCCGTTCCGAACAGCACGCTCCCATAGAAATGAATGGACGTAGCCGGCACGCGGGGGGTTAAGCGACCGGCCGCCGGCAAAGTGTACGTGCCAGCTGCTTCCATTCATTTCTACGGGAGCGTGCTGTTCGGAACGGCTGATCCGAACAGTGTTCGCTCATCTCTACTTATTACCCAAGACCACTAACAACTCCAAATGTCACTTACAAAAAAAACACCCAAATAGCAAAAATACCAGGGCTCAGCAGAAAATACCTCCCAGAAATGCCCAACACTACAATGCAGCAACACATCTCACCCCAGCAGTAGCAAAGCAATACTACTGTGCAAAACAAAATGCAGAGTCCCAGAGTGCTCCTGCTTCTATTGTCTTTGTACCTCTGGGTGTGTTTTTTATGTATTGTCTATATGTTCCATGTATTTATTGTTTTGTGCTTTCCCTTTTTGTGTATTCACTTGCTTTCCCCCACTGTCTGGTTCCCACAGGCCGCTGTATGGGCTCTGGGAGACTTTTAATCTCCAGAAAACCATTAGGGCCTCAGTATTTAAAGTGTTAGCAGTGTGTAGTGGAAGACGGTGAGAGTTGGCACTGACATACTGAGCCCTTCCGATCCCTATACAGCCCCTGAGGGAGAAGATTGAACCCAATGCTTTACTAAAGACAGCCCTGAGACAGGAATTTCCAGCTGCTTAAACAATAGACACAGTGCCAGGAGAAAAGAATGAGTCCTGTCTGCCAGGATGTGTTATCCAGGACCCAACTCACATGGAAAGTAGGTCCAGAAAGGACTTCCTTATTTACAACCCCCAGAACCATCTACTGGCTGTGGCTGAGATTATGAGAGAGTTGTTGAAGTGGAGTACAAGGCACTTAACCACTAACAGTTCAATACTAAGTCTCAGCATACCAAACAGTTGAGACACTACTACCTCCATCAGGAAGCTACGAGGTTCACAGTTTACAGTTGTCATACAGTCCCATTTAAGTATGTTTCAGGATAGCTATGGAATTGTGCTAGTTCGGGACTACTACCACCATCACAAATAGCTAATCAGGGGGGAGCTGGGAGGCAGAACCCTACTGATCTGCTACTAATGACATATCCTAAAGATAGGTCACCATTGGTATCCTGTTGGACAATCCCTTTAACCATCTGTCTGACCAGACTCCAAGATACATTTCATGTTACTTGTGAAAGGTCATTTCATAGTGTTTGGACAGTAAAATAAAGTTTTTAAACCTTACAATGATATGCCTTTCCTTTACCAATAACCAGTGACCTGTGTATTCTGCAAAAAAAATGACCTATTATTTATGAAAACCATTTATATATTTAAGCCACATGCACATGACCATGTGCACTGTCCGTGTGCTAGCTGTGTCTTTCATGGCTAGCACACTAACCCATTCATTTTTATAGCCCCATACACATGACCATGTATTTGCAAAGTCTCATGTATGGCTCCATGAGCTGGGGCAAAACTCAGGACAAGTCCTATTCCCGTTCATTTTTCAGCTCTTGCTCTTTGAAATCAATGGATAAGTGGATCAGTGATTCCTAATCATATTGCGTCAAGGAATTTCTTAGAAAATAGTCCATCTGAAAATGGCCATGATTGTTAGCAATATTATAAGCATTTATGAAGTTACTTCTTGCCCATCGTGTAGTTTTGGTGAGGAATTAGATTGTGTAAATAGGTCGACTATGTGGAATGGGATCAAAAGACTATCATGACAATCTGCATTGTACGAAGACCCAAAAGACCCAAGGTAGTTTTGCCATTGAACAACTTTAGTATGCCAGATAACAATACAATGAGAATTGCCTCTGCACTTCAAATGTCTTGGAGAATGGAATGAAGTCAGCCTCTATATTTGGCAGCATATCATAATTGCATTTTCCTGGCTATCATTTTAACTTGTCTGGTCAGATTAAAGTAAATGTTTTGTCATCCGAGCCGTTGATGTGCATATTACTTCATGAAATGACTAAACACATCTTGTCACTTTCTGCATTGAGGAAAGTCATATTGTACAATATAGAATATAAGAAACTCTCTTCTAAATTGAATACGGAGATCAGATGGATATGAGTTTAATAATGCTGACCTATGAGAAGTCCTGTAGATAGGTCAAGTGTCCCCAAACTTTTTTAGGTTGAGTGAGGGCATATGAGGGAATGGTAGTCCGTAGCAGAACAGCACCGCTGTCACGTCTGTCTCTCCTTCAGATCCTGACTTCTTTTCTGTCTGTTGGCCACAAAGTTCAATAGGCTGATGGCTGTGGGAATGAATGACCTTCGAAATTTCTCATAGCCACATCTCAGTCGGACTAGGCGGCCACTGAGCTATTATTGTGGGATTTAGTGGGTTTCTTATGATACCTTTAACTTTCTTCAGGGTTAGCCTTGTGACGGTCAAAGAGAAGTTGGTTATTTTGGTACCTATGATTGAACCGGCTCTTTTTACTAAGTTTTCCAGTCTCTTCCTATCCCTCTCCTTTTGCTAGTTCAGTTTGGTGTCAAGGAGCAATAATCCTCATGAAAAACTTACCATGCACTACTATCATTGCAGAAATTTTAGAAAAGGTATCTATAGTTGCTTATTGTTACGGTTCTGTGTATATATTTAAAAATAATATTTTTAAACGACAGACCCACTAGTCTGCAAGGCACTGCAGCGAGGTCCACAGGCCCAGATGGGCAGCTGTAAGGTCTAAACAGTGTGCTACCAGTTAAACTGCGCTGGCCATCATGTGGCGCGGTACACAATGTGAACAAGCTGCAACAACAACCTGCCAGTTAACCTCACTGGACAGGTGCACAGTACAGCTGAAACAGCAAGGTTGCCAAGGGTTAAACTTCACCCCAGGTCAGCAACAAAACATGCTCCTGCAATAGCTAGGAGCTACTAAGAGAGTAGACAGTTACATGGGCTACTGATTCCCACTGGCAGAGCCAAGGAATCATACCTAGATCCCTAGAGACTGCTCCTAACATTAACTGGAACCTGGCCCTAATCTCCAGTCTTAAGGTACTTAGTCAAAGTGTGAGCATCACACCCTATAAAGGCTAGTCCCCGCCCAACAGGGCGGTGGCCATGATGTCACCGATCATGCTCAGTATGGGCAAAATGGGACTTAGCCTCTGAGCGGCTCCAAAATGTCTGAGCATGCTCAGTAGGGAAAGAATGGCACTTAGCCTCTGAGCGGCTCCAAAATGTCTGAGCATGCTCAGTAGGCCGAAAGCTGGACTTACACTCCAGACACCTCACTACCCGAGGCCGAGGGCAAGAGTTAGATTGACCCGCAGGTGCCGCTGTGCGCTGAGAGAGAACCCTGCAGGATCCAATCCTAACACCTATTTTCACAATCTCTTGACATTCAAAGGTCATGGGGATGCTTCTAAATCTTATAACTAGTTCCTTGGTTTTTGTAGTGTTTAGTAGTAAACTGTTGTTATTGTGCCTGTTGTCAAAGTTGGATATAACTTCCGTGTATTCCTCTTCGGCAACTCCTTTGATATATCCCACCAAAATGGAGTCATTTGAGAACTTCTGGAGGTAACAACTTTCGGAGTTGTATTTAAAGATAGCAAATTTGTAAGTTGTGAATAGGAATGGAGACAGGACCGGGGAGCTCTAGCTGAGCTGAGTACTACACCTGAGGATACCTTCCCAATTCTTCAATCCGTCTGTGATCCATGTGGTTAGGGTATTTGGAACCCCCATTCTTATTAGTTTTTGGCTCATCACCATAGGAGTGATCGTACTAAAAGACACTGTGTGCAGCAGATATATCGTTGCGTCCTCCACTACAATTTTTGGTTCATATGCAAATTGTAAGGGGTCTATGAGGCCGAGCCATTCCACAAGAGGGGTGAGTGCAATCGGGTGGTAGTCCTTTTGTCCACTTGGCTTAGTCTTTCTCAACACCAGGACTATGCATTATATCCAGTGGATAGGTCGTCAGTATGAAAATTCGATATTGGCCCGGAAAAACAATATTAATTCAATTATAACTAGGGCAAACAGAAGCCCCCCCACAAGGATCTGTTGCCTGGGAACCCATTGATCACAACTTCTTACATGTTTCTATGACATAGCTAAAGTTTTCTTTTTTAATAATATTGACTCTTTAAAACTCAGTTTTGCAAATCTGGTTGTACGTCTCAAGAAAGCAGATGTTAATGCAAGTATTATAGCTGCGTCTGATGAGATGGCTCCTTACTGGTATACTCAGAAATTCTTAAGTGGCTTTCACAGTGTATTTCATTTCCATATATCCTATCAGTAGTTCTATTAAGCACACAGGCCATTGAACAGGTAAAGCAGAATCACCACAGGACACGTTGTCTATTATAATATTCAGATGTGTTTGCTATTAGAGATCCTGATGGAGGATGAAGAGAGAAATTTGATACCAACAAGGGGGGGAGTTGAAAAGACTTTGTAATTTGCCATATACACTCACCGGCCACTTTATTAGGTACACCATGCTAGTAACGGGTTGGACCCCCTTTTGCCTTCAGAACTGCCTCAATTCTTCGTGGCATAGATTCAACAAGGTGCTGGAAGCATTCCTCAGAGATTTTGGTCCATATTGACATGATGGCATCACACAGTTGCCGCAGATTTGTCAGCTGCACATCCATGATGCGAATCTCCCGTTCCACCACATCCCAAAGATGCTCTATTGGATTGAGATCTGGTGACTGTGGAGGCCATTGGAGTACAGTGAACTCATTGTCATGTTCAAGAAACCAGTCTGAGATGATTCCAGCTTTATGACATGGCGCATTATCCTGCTGAAAGTAGCCATCAGATGTTGGGTACATTGTGGTCATAAAGGGATGGACATGGTCAGCAACAATACTCAGGTAGGCTTTGGCATTGCAACGATGCTCAATTGGTACCAAGGGGCCCAAAGAGTGCCAAGAAAATATTCCCCACACCATGACACCACCACCACCAGCCTGAACCGTTGATACAAGGCAGGATGGATCCATGCTTTCATGTTGTTGACGCCAAATTCTGACCCTACCATCCGAATGTCGCAGCAGAAATCGAGACTCATCAGACCAGGCAACGTTTTTCCAATCTTCAATTGTCCAATTTCGATGAGCTTGTGCAAATTGTAGCCTCAGTTTCCTGTTCTTAGCTGAAAGAAGTGGCACCCGGTGTGGTCTTCTGCTGCTGTAGCCCATCTGCCTCAAAGTTCGACGTACTGTGCGTTCAGAGATGCTCTTCTGGCTACCTTGGTTGTAACAGGTGGCTATTTGAGTCACTGTTGCCTTTCTATCAGCTCGAACCAGTCTGGCCATTCTCCTCTGGCATCAACAACGCATTTCCGCCCACAGAACTGCCGCTCACTGGATGTTTTTTTCTTTTTCGGACCATTCTCTGTAAACCCTAGAGATGGTTGTGCGTGAAAATCCCAGTAGATCAGCAGTTTCTGAAATACTCAGACCAGCCCTTCTGGCACCAACAACCATGCCACGTTCAAAGGCACTCAAATCACCTTTCTTCCCCATACTGATGCTCGGTTTGAACTGCAGGAGATTGTCTTGACCATGTCTACATGCCTAAATGTACTGAGTTGCCGCCATGTGATTGGCTGATTAGAAATTAAGTGTTAACGAGCAGTTGGACAGGTGTACCTAATAAAGTGGCCGGTGAGTGTATAGGATTATATGTTTTTTGATTTTACATCTTTTTCTTGCACTTTGTTTTGTAAATATCATTTTTATTTACTTTATGTTTTCTAAAACTTAAAGGGAGTCTGTCAGCAGCAAAATTGGTATCAAACTAGTGATGGTACCTTGTAGAGTGGCTTCTACACTTTCCAAAGATGCCTTTTGTATTCTGCCTTGTAGCTCCATTCTCATTAAAATAAATGTTTTATTCTTATGAAAAATTAGTTGAAAATTAGGGGGCATTTTCTCTCCTGTCGGGGCTTTGCTCTAGATAACTACCCCTAACTACAGATAAAGTGTGACAAAGTGGAAGACGTTAGTCAAGTTTATCGGGGGAGGAGCTGGTAAGTAGTTAGCAGTGGTTATCTAGGGCACTTTTCAACTATTTGCATAAGAATAAAACACTGATTTCCATGACAAAGGATCTGCAATACAGAATAAGAAAGACATCATTGGATAGTGTAGAAGCAGCTTCACAAGGTACTGTCATTACTTTGGTATTGATTTTCCTGCTGACAGACTCCCTTTAAGTGGAAATGAAAAGATCCATAAGACAAGGCTTTACAAACTAATTCACTTATATTGCATGTCATTCCTATGGTTCTTACATAACTGAGGTTGGTGATTACAATTGTGTAGAAAATGTTACTTATTTTAAACATTAAAACTACTGGCAGCAATGGAATTTTGTTATAATGAAATACTACCAGGGGTTCAGCAATGAGGACTCCTGTAGAGAAGTCATGGAGGTTCTGGTTCCATTGTCTCGAAATCAGTCCATACACATTACATGTGTACCAGCCAAACCTGCCGAATTTGTTGGGTTTGACCAATCCATATATGGGGTCATCGCAATTCTCTAATAACTATAGATGCTATGTGAGATAAGTATCAGGCAATGGATTTCAACTACCTGATCCTTTTGTTCATGGGGAGATAAGCAGGAGTCTGGCAGTGGCTTTCTCTTCTCTCATAGTTTAGTATATAAGCACTGCTCAGTTGGCCAAACATGCATGTGTATAGGTGAGTCAGGCGAGATAACTCTACAGAATAAATAATCTATTGTACAGAATATCTTAGGAGCCTGCCAATGTGTAACAGTCTGCATCCATTGTCGTGTGCTCGTTCTAACACAGTCATAGTCTTGCCTGCAGTTCACACCATGTGGTTTCTGATGCTCCCTGCAACTGTGTATTCCCGTCTGTGTAGCACCTAATCCAGCCCATAAGGTATAACACCTTTACCTGTAGACGCACCTGAGCCAATCCCTGATGGCTTCTGCCTATATTGATCTGCTCAGCCCTCTGCACCATGCCCAAGCAACCCTGAGTCTACAGCTTCTGATTCTGCAAGAGTTTCGCACTACATTCTGTGTGGATTGTCGTTTCTTGACCTCTGCTTGTTTATTGGCCACACTCTGTTCTGCTGCCTACCTGTATATGACCTTGGCCCAGTGGCGTAACCAAAGATTCAAGGGCCCTGGTGCAAAATTCCAGCTTGGGCTCCCACAGCAATTTTATCCCCATTTGTGCTACTATGTCCCCCACTGAATCTACCGTATATTTTAACCATGTGCACCTTTTGGAATGAAAAGGTTTTTTTTTTTTTTTTCTTTTTGACAGTGGATGGCCAAGTGCAGTGGTGAACCTAGCCTCTCTGCTGCCTGAGGCGGGCGATCAGAAGACGCCCCCCCCCCCCGTATTGAGTTCATCTTGTTCATCTTTTGATCGTCCGCCTCAGACAGCGGGGGGATTGGGGGTGCTAGCTGTACCATTACAATTAATTACAACATTACAATAAATACAACGTAATGTGATATTTTGTGCAGTAATACTCGCAGGAGACGTCTTCCCACATTTCCCGTCTCTTCCCTTTGGACCGCCATGACTGCTTCTTCCAGCTGTGACTTGACTCTGTAAAGTTTGAAACACAGACATCTTTGACTCCTCGCTTCTCCACACATTCAACCCCTATAGATATATATATATATATATATATATATATATATATCTCACAGCAGCCCCTGCAGCCTATATTATGCCCCACAGTGGCACAATAGACTGTGGGGCTTAATAGAGGTTGCAGGGGGGGCCGCTGTGGGGCATAATAGAAGTTACAGGGGCCACAGTGGACCCTTCAAGCTCTATTATGTGCCACAGTTGCACAACCATGAACTATTATTATACTCAGGGGTCTTTTCAGACCCTCGGGACCGCCGCCCGAAGCAGGCACTTCACATCGCCTCATTAGAGGTGCAGCCCTGGCTAAGTGTCTTCTCATTCTCATTCCAGCTCGCCACAGGACAGGAGTAATAAATATACAATGCACAAACTGCCAGCCATAAGAGATTCAGAAAGCAGATGAAAGAAATGTAAGCAGCCTTCATACTTATGGGCCCCTTAAGTCTCCTGGGCCTGGGTGCCCTTGCATCCTTGGCACCCCCTCAAGTAATACCCCTGCCTCGGCCTGTCCTGGACTTCTGAACCTGAGCTGCCACCCTGCCCTATTGTCTTGTCTATGGCCTTGTCTGTATGCTGCTTGCCACTAAACTTTGGCCTGTACCCTCTGGTGCCTCATACCAGAGGCCATCTGGTGCTTGATCAACAGTCACCTATCCCAGTACCTCACTATTGTTATCATAGAAAACCAGCTTTAGGCTAAGGCCCCATGCGACCACCCCGGGAGAACCGTGCAGGAGGCTGGACTGTCATGGTGACCTTCTAGGCACCAGAACTCCCAGGAGAGGTGCACAGGGAAATAGGCAGAGTCAGTTAGTTGTGACGCCAGTTGGAGTATTGAGACACCCGCTGGTCCCTGGGCTGAAATGGTGATGTGGGTGCCAGTGCTCTACTCCAACAAAGAGCTTTAGCCCAGGGCTTAGCTGTAAGGAAGGCAATGTCCAGGCCAGGATCAGTAGAAGTGCTCACTGCTTTATTGGAACAGGCATCTGCTGGTCACTTGTCCTGTAGCAGTGAGCTGTGGCACAGTGGCTTGTAGCTGGATGACACCTTCCCATGTATTAGCAGAGAGTCTAAGATGGCTGCAGGTCCAGCTTCTGGTCTACTGCAGGGGCTCAGTTACCTTGTAGAGGTCGGTGCAGGCTGCCGGGGTTGTAGCTCTGCTTAGCCTGATGTAATCCTGTCCTCTTACTGATAGTGATGGGGGCGCTGTCACAGCTTCTCTGTCCTGCTGCTGCTGTGGCAATCCTCACAGCACAGTGTCTGACACACAAGATGGCCACTGCCACACTTCTCCTTCCCTGGCTCTTACAGAATACTACTTCCTCTCCCTGCTATGACTATTTCCTGTTCCAGCTACAGATCCATTCACTATAGTGTGTGTTGCTATGGAGACCACAGCTCACTAGGACAAGTGAAACCAGAGAACAACAGTTTAACAACATTACACAAATGAATACAGAATAAACATGGCAACATATACAAACTATCATAACATGTAAGGCACTTATATGGCCAAATAACCATTAGTAACTCCTGTGAGGGGGTTACACCCACTTTACAGAATAGCTGCATTTTTGTTGCAGAATTTACTGTGGTTTTTAAAACCAAAGCCAAGAGTGGCTATAAAAGGAATAGATAATATATAGGGAAACACTTAGGCTGCATTCACACAGAGTAACGCCAGGCGTCATTTGTGTGTAATTTGTGTGTCTTTTACGGCCATCATAAAACGTTTACATAGAGTTCTATAGGAAAAGACGGCCGTAATTTATGGCCGTCATTTACGGCCGTCATTACAATGACGGCCGTAAATGACGGCCGTCTTTTCCTATAGAACTCTATGTAAACGTTTTATGACGGCCGTAAAAGACACACAAATTACACACAAATGACGCCTGGCGTTACTCTGTGTGAATGCAGCCTTAGACTTATCCCTTCTGCTCAATCCACTCCTGGCTCAAATAACTGCAGCAAATTCTACAACGTAAAAAGCTGCTTTTCCTGCATAAGTTCACTCTCCCCAAAAAAATATCAATAAAAAGTGATGAAAAAGTCATAAATACCAAAGATTGGTACCATAAAAAGTACAACTTGTCCTGCAAATAAAGAGCCTGACAGATCTCAGTCAACAATACAGTTAAAAAGTTATCGGCGTTAGAATATTGTTAATCTTCAAAAAGTGCCGTTTTATTTTTAAAAGTTATAAAACATAATAAAACCAACATAAATATGGTATTGCCATAATCGTAACGACCCACCGGACAGAGCTGGCATGTCAGAATGCAGAGTGAATTACGTTAAAAACCAAATGCAATAACTTATGATAGAATTGTGTTTTATTAACGTGGACCCTTAAAAAAGTTAATAGCCATAGCCACCTAAGATGTTGAGAGGGAAAGTCCATATACCTTTGTATTGCCAGTATGTACAGCTGTAGCATTTTTCAAAAGAAGTAAATGTCACTTCAACAAGCTGTATCTTTAATTTTATGCCAACTGGTTCTGGTGTCATATGTAAGCTGCGAGTGTCAGCCTTCACATGGCACCAAGATCACAGTGCTAGCTATTAAAAAGCAGTTCATAATCACATTATGGCACTTACTGATCATTTTCCAGTTATCTATGAATAAACTAAGCGTAATTGCAAATTTGCTTATAACATTTTTTCATAAAATCTACATAGTGACGTCATTTACCTTTACACTGTATGTACAGTAGTATAAGGCCTAACATAGGTGAAGCTCCTAAATAATCACAGTGCTGAAGCTTCCCAGAACTGCTGTTTTCCCTTTTACTATTAATATATTATGTCCTGGTAATACCAATGTCAGAACTTGTTCTCCTGTAGTTTTTAATCCAGCTCGCAGTCATGTACAGAGTGCACTGTATTGTGGCCTTTAGTGGAGATTTTGGAAGTCCTCTTGACAGCTGCTCAAACCTGCTGCGAAGCTCAAACCCAGCAAAGGATGTTCTCCTCAGGCTACCTGTAAATCCTGCAAACCGGGAACTTACAAACACGGCGTGAAAGAAATAAAATAGCATTACACAAAAATAAAAAAGTTATAGGTGTTACAAAATGATTAAAGCAATTTAGAACGGATTTTCATGTAAATAAATATTGTAGTTCTCAAACATGTCCCTCAATCTTCTCTTCATCCCTACAGGATGCCAATAGGATAACATGGACGAGATACGACATCACTGCTTCCAATCTGGATAGAGTGTCGGTATTGTGAGAGCTGTCGACAAATGGTTTATTTTGTCAGTGGAGATGCCAAAGGAAATATGGTATTTTACTAAGTCTTATTAAGTCTAATTAGGAGAACAGTGCAAGATGTTAAGGATGCTGCCCTCTAGAGGTGGCGTACAGAGTGCTCTGTTCTCCTAATTACATCCTGGAGAATAGATTTGCATATTTTTTACCCAGAATCCCTAGAGGAGCAGGAATGACTTGTAAGTCTCTGTACTGCCTATGTAGGCACACACTCTCTCTAATGTGTACGATTATCCCCTGACCGTGGTCTATAGTCTCTCACTCTGCCAAATCAGTATCCCTGCGCTATGCTGAGGAGGTCCAAAAGACCGCAACAGCGCTGTTCATAGCTGGGAATCTGTTCCTTTTGGAATAGAAATACTAATTTGGCAATTAAATCCGCATCATGATAGTAGACTTATTAACTGAATCATGCATGATGTTAAGGAGGCTGCCCTCTAGAGGGCAGCATACAGAGTACACTGTTCTCCTAATTACATCCTGGAGAATAGATTTGCATATTTATAGGCAGCACAATAATGTATACTCTAGGCCAGACAGTAAAATCGGTCAACCGGAAGCAGATTCTTCAGAACCCACTGGTTATAGATGTTCAGAGAAGAGAAGCAAAAAAAGGAACACCGGAGGGCACCATACAAGGACAGCAGTGTCTAGACACGAGGAATGTTTTAATAAAAATTATTTTGAAGCTAGATTTGGAGTACCAGGACAATTGTTTGTTATTCGTCACCTACATAAGGTCAGAGATTTTCTCTAATGCTATTGATGTGCATTCGCTCTACAAACTACAGCACTTTGAGGTTTGCTTCAGGTCAAGGCAACTGTGCTAATTGACTTTAGTGCAAGACTACAGTGTCAATTAGCAGGAATTATCACATGTCTAATACAACAAAGAATGACTCCAAGTCTCAGAAGAAGAATACAACAGACTGTCTGCTTTAGTCATACTTTCCAGTGTTGTTCACTGGGTAGGAGAGATGAGTGTAACTGGGGTCATAGATACCTTTAGCCTTAGGCCTTAGTTGTTAGGACTCCCCCTCCCTCGCTGCACTCTTATGTGAATAACTTATGTAATGTACACATATTAGTCATATATAACTCACTGTTTCTGGGTCTGCTTTTGCTTCTGGTTATAAAATCAACCATATATATATATATATATATATATATATATATATATATATATATATATATATATATATAAACTTCACTGAACTGCAAGGCCATTATAAATTGCATTCTTGTGAATATCCCTCTACCTAAAACCCATTAGAATCGGATACACTTTATAGCTGAGCTTTTGCTACATTGTATCCAGTCTAGACAAATCTCTGTAATACATGATTGGTGTAAATCTCTCTTGTGTCCTGTTACAGTGTATCAATGTAGATAAATGCATCAGCCTGAAAACTGTTTCCTTGCACAGAATAATAAAGGAATCTCCTCCGGCATAAGAATCTCAGCCTCTCTCTTGTTTCTTTCTTATTAAGGCAGGCAGCAGTGTTATTGCTGGCGCTATCACATAAGCATAGTAGTTGGCAGTGTCAGACTGGGGTGCCCAGGGTCACCATTAAAATTCAGTCTGGGGTCCTACTGTATAGCAACATGCAAAGATTACCTGATTCCCATTCACATATTACTACAACTGCAAGGATGCATTTTTTCACTAGTCTCTGTGAACTGGGGATTCCTGCTCACATAACAGAAGACATATGGCAGCAGTAAAAACTTAAAGATATTTGGTTACTGGGGACAATATGGATACTGGTCAACTATATCTGCACCTAGCTGTCACCCACCATATAAAATAGTAAACTGGGTATTTTATTATAAAATGTAGCCAGTTTAATGGATTCAATGGATGTGCATAGGAAATACACAGTTTCTCCACTAGCCTATCTGTAACTACTACAGTAAATATACTGTGCTATATACCATTCATGGAAGGTGGGGGGAGTCCATACTAGCTCAAGGAAAATCCAGGGGGTTCCTATGCTCCACTGTGGGCCAGTTAAAGCCTGGTAGTTGACATTAAAGGGGCTTTCCCATCTCTGCCTGCAGTCTCTTCTTCTCACTTCCTGTATTTCTCCTCCCTCCCCCTCCCTCTTGCTAAACGGGCCGGAGAAGTCTCACAACACAGATCAGATAATATGCAGATGCTTATACAGAATGGACTCCATTAGAGATGAGCGAACAGTGTTCTATCGAACACATGTTCGATCGGATATCAGGGTGTTCGCCATGTTCGAATCGAATCGAACACCACGTGGTAAAGTGCGCCAAAATTCGATTCCCCTCCCACCTTCCCTGGCGCCTTTTTTGCACCAATAACAGCGCAGGGGAGGTGGGACAGGAACTACGACACTGGGGGCATTGAAAAAAATTGGAAAAAGTCATTGGCTGCCGAAATCAGGTGACCTCCATTTTAGACGAATAGTGGATTTCAAATCCGGGTCATATGAGAATGTGAACTTTGTGACTATGAGACAGGGATAGCTGTACAGGCAGGGATAGCTAGGGATAACCTTTATTTAGGGGGGAATGTTATTAAAAATAACTTTTTGGGGCTCTATCGGGTGTGTAATTGTGATTTTTGTGAGATAAACTTTTTCCCATAGGGATGCATTGGCCAGCGCTGATTGGCCGAATTCCGTACTCTGGCCAATCAGTGCTGGCCAATGCATTCTATTAGCTTGATGAAGCAGAGTGTGCACAAGGGTTCAAGCGCACCCTCGGCTCTGATGTAGCAGAGCCGAGGCTGCACAAGGGTTCAAGCGCACCCTCGGCTCTGATGTAGGAGAGCCGAGGGTGCACTTGAACCCTTGTGCACCCTCAGCTCTGCTACATCAGAGCCGAGGGTGCGCTTGAACCCTTGTGCACACTCTGCTTCATCAAGCTAATAGAATGCATTGGCCAGCGCTGATTGGCCAATGTATTCTATTAGCCTGATGAAGTAGAGCTGAATGTGTGTGCTAAGCACACACATTCAGCTCTACTTCATCGGGCTAATAGAATGCATTGGCCAGCGCTGATTGGCCAGAGTACGGAACTCGACCAATCAGCGCTGGCTCTGCTGGAGGAGGCGGAGTCTAAGATCGCTCCACACCAGTCTCCATTCAGGTCCGACCTTAGACTCCGCCTCCTCCGGCAGAGCCAGCGCTGATTGGCCGAATTCCGTACTCTGGCCAATCAGCACTGGCTAATGCATTGTATTGGCTTGATGAAGCAGTGCTGAATGTGTGTGCTTAGCACACACATTCAGCTCTACTTCATCGGGCTAATAGAATGCATTGGCCAGCGCTGATTGGCCGAATTCCGTACTCTGGCCAATCAGCACTGGCTAATGCATTGTATTGGCTTGATGAAGCAGTGCTGAATGTGTGTGCTTAGCACACACATTCAGCTCTACTTCATCGGGCTAATAGAATGCATTGGCCAATCAGCGCTGGCCAATGCATTCTATTAGCGTGAACTGAGTTTGCACAGGGGTTCTAGTGCACCCTCGGCTCTGCTACATCAGATTGCTACATCTGATGTAGCAGTGCCGAGTGTGCATCAGATGTGTAGTTGAGCAAAACTGACTCAGCACTGCTAAGTCTGCATTCGCATAGGAATGCATTGGCCAGCCTTCGGCCAATCAGCGCTGGCTCTGCCGGAGGAGGCGGAGTCTAAGGTCGGACCTGAATGGAGACTGGTGTGGAGCTATCTTAGACTCCGCCTCCTCCAGCAGAGCCAGCGCTGATTGGTCGAGTTCCGTACTCTGGCCAATCAGCACTGGCCAATGCATTTCTATGGGGAAAAGTTAGCTTGCGAAAATCGCAAACTGACAGGGATTTCCATGAAATAAAGTGACTTTTATGCCCCCAGACATGCTTCCCCTGCTGTCCCAGTGTCATTCCAGGGTGTTGGTATCATTTCCTGGGGTGTCATAGTGGACTTGGTGACCCTCCAGACACGAATTTGGGTTTCCCCCTTAACGAGTTTATGTTCCCCATAGACTATAATGGGGTTCGAAACCCATTCGAACACTCGAACAGTGAGCGGCTGTTCGAATCGAATTTCGAACCTCGAACATTTTAGTGTTCGCTCATCTCTAGACTCCATGTTATCTGTGTGTTTACATAGAGAGATAACAGACCGGGCTTTATCAGTAAACTGCAATTAGTTGCAGCCGGAAAGAGCAGTGAGTAAGTGATGTCACTTGTCCTATCTCACAGATCCGTGGTTATAGCAACACAGTGTAAACAATGGGAGATATAATCTCACATAGCAGGAGAACAAAGCAGAATTTCTAAAGCAATATATATAGGGAAATTCTTTAATTTGCATAAGCTACTAGTATAGATAGGATCCTTGAGATGGGACAACCTCTTTAAAGTGGTTATCCCTTATAAGATAGGACATCAACTTTAGATCAGTGGGGGTCCAATTTCCAAGACCCCCACAGATCAGATATTTCTCCAAGCTGGTACAATATACAGTGCACACTCTCCATACTTTCAATAACAGCCATAGTGAGTACTCCATGGGTTGTCCCATAGACTTGATAGAGACAACTGCTGTTTTACTCACATTATAGTCAATGTGGTCCATCAGGCTCTGTATATAACTGCTATTTCAGTGGTCCACCCTTCCATTGTTCTAGTCTTCTGATGGAATGGAGCATGAACGTCAGCATTAAGGTGCCATTTCCAAAAACACTGTCAACCTTGTCAAGGTGTTTGTGTTTGGTATTGCAGCGCAACCCTATTGACTCCAATGGAACTAGGCTGTAGTTTGATTGAAAATGATTTGTTACTTGGTTTACGTCTGTGTTCTTGTGTGTGCACAGGAGCCAATACTGTTATTAGACATTGTAAGTGGTTTTACGAACAATTCCCTCATAGTTTTTAAGCTCCATCAAATTTCAGTGAGGCTACAAGCTATTTTCTATTCCTCACTTGGATTGTGGTCCGGACTCATGTACAGACGTTACGGGCGATTATATCATGTGCTCGCAAATAGTTACATAAGCATTGACATGCTTCAACCTGCATCTGCCTCCTACACATCCAATCATTTAGGAAATGAATTCAAGGCTTCCATATTTCTTCATACTTTGTCCTATTCTCAAGTCTTATTGCATCCATCTTTTCACCATACATCACCAGCCTTTTTATGTCAACCACATTTTTAATGTTTATATTACCATTTTTCCAGTTCTGAGCAAGATAAAACTTTCCAGCTACCAAAATATGGTGCACTGTTTCTTTATTGACATCCTTCTCATCAGACATCTTTATTGACGTGTCGAGAAAGTTTACCTTGATGGTCTAATTATACTTTTGTCATTAAATTAATTTAAAGGGATTTTCTGGGATTGCAGTACCATCCGAATGAGTCTCTATATCTGTGTAAAGAAAACAAGGCACCAAGACCCTTTTAACAGTGCCGCAGACACTTTGTTGTGCCAAATGGTGGGGTTTGGAAAGTCAGACCTCCACCGATCCAACATTGGCAAGATATCAATACTTATGTTCTAGAGTAGTCCTTTAATAAAATGTACTCTTTGGGCTCCATGATTCACCCCTGCTCCTCTGAGCATCTGTGTACAGGACAGACAACGGGAATCAAGTGCAGAAAAAATCCTTTGTGACCTCTCACAGAATCAATAGAAAATTATTAATGCCAGCAGCTCTTGTAGGAAATGTCAAGCCCTTTCTTAAATCTTTCCGCAGTTTCTGACAATCCAAGTTCTTGTGTGACTGCCATTCATAGTTTAAGTTTTTATGGGAACATTCGTAAGACCTACGGTGAACAATATGGAAATTAACTCTTTCTATAGATTGTCCAAAAACACTGGAAGTCCAGAAAACTTGTTGTCTTGTGTTTTTGTTCTTGGGTTGTTCATTTTAGACATCCCCCTAAAAACTGCCTACTGCCCCAGCGTCACACCTCCCATGAGACGACCTGAAGCGAACGCTTCAGGCGGCGCTATGCCAGGGCCCTGGGGAGGGCGGCATTTTTGCTGACCTAAGCCAGTCCATGACAAGCTGTCCTGGACTGGCTTAGGGTCACCGTCACTGAGCGGTGGATTGGGGAGGCCTCTGGAGCAGCTCTGGCCGCCCTTCACGCTCAGGCAGCGAGCAGGTCCTCTCCCTGCCTGCTCTCTGACAGCTAAAGACGTTCGCTCCGCTTAGCCCCGCCCCCTCCGCTCGGCTCCCCTCTCCCGACTAGTATTATAGAGAAGGTGGGGCTTAGGAGAGTGTGGGCGGGGAGTCTCCCTGCCCAGTACCCGCCCACACTCTCCTAAGCCCTACCTTCTCTATAATAATAGTCGAGGAGAGGGGGGCAGGGCGCTCTGAAACCGGGACCATGGACCGAAGTGGACCAAGAGCAAAGAGCTGCAGGTAAGCGGACACCGGGGCAAAGGGGTTAATCACTACACAGCGTGGGGTACATGCTGTGTAGTGAATAGGATAATCTCCCACACTGCACACTCAGTTGGCTATTCCTTAGTAGTACTAACACGCTCAGCTATTCCTTTAGTAGTTCCGAGCCATAGGAATGCATTGACCAGCGTTGATTGGCCACTGTACAGGCATTCGGCCAATCAACGCTGGTCAATGCATCCCTATGGGAAAAAGTCAGCTCGCGCATATCGCAAGCTGACAGGGATCCCGACAAGATAGAGCCCCAAAATGCTGGGTGAGTGACATTCCCCCCTAAATAAAGGTAATCCCTACCTAACCCTGCCTGTAGATCTGTCCCTGTCTCACATTCATATAGTTCACAGTCCCAAATTAGTCGAATGGTAAATGCACCATTCGTCTAAATTGGAGGTTATCTGTTTCCGGCCGCCAATTCCTTTTTCCGATTTTTTTTTTCACTGCCTACCTTGTCGTATTTCCTGTCCCACCTCCCCTGTGCAGTTATTGGTGCAAAAGACGCGCCAGGGAAGGTGGGAGGGGAATCAAATTTTTAGTGAGTTTGCCACGTGGTGTTCGATTGGAATCGAACACCTCGAACGGCCTGATATTCGATCGAATATCAATTTGATCGAACGGCGTTCGCTCATATCTAGTTTTAACCCTTTCCCAACATCAGCTCTAACAGTACAGTATATGTCGGACCAGTAGCATTTCCTGCAATCAGTGCCCGTATGGTGCCCAAACAGTGAATGCCGTACCGAGAAAAAAGAAATCAAAAGAGCTGAACCACAGTTTTTTCCATTGTTTTGAATAAAAAGTGATCAAAGCAATAGACATTCCCCAAAAATGTTATGACTAAATTTAACAAAACATAATGAAAATCTATAAGGTATGTGTTTCAGAATATAGTGACTCCAAGAAAAAAAATGTTTTGCAAAGTTTTGGATTTATTTGCAAGGGTTAAAATGTAAAATTGAAAACTATATGAAATTGGTATCACTGGTATTATATTCACCCATATATAGGTGACAGTTTTTTGACAGCACAGAGAATGCTGTAAAAACAAAGCTCATAAAAAAGTTGCGCAAATTCAGTTTTTCTCCAATTCCACCCCATTTTTTGTCCAGCTGCCCAGCACTTGGAGCAGAATGTTATATGGAACCATTACAAAGTACAATTGTCCAACAAAAATAAAGGCCTCATATGAATGGAGAAATAAAAAGTTATGGCTTTTGGAAGGTGGGGGGTCAATAACAAAAATCAAAAATTGAAGAATGGCTGTGGCGGGAAGGAGTTATTATTATTATTATTATTATTATTAAGCTTACTTATATCACGCCATCATATTCCGCAGCGCTTTACAGACATTGACTGTCACTTTCCTATATGGGACTCACAATCTACATTCTCTATCAGTATGTCTTTGGACAATGAAAATTGGCTCTGTTGGTCATAACAGACTGAAGTAATGCAATGTATAGTGGGAACTATAATGCAATCGGGTTAATATGATCTGTATAAAACCAATGAATTACATACTGTATGTGTTAAATAAATGAAGTTTACTCCTGGTCCTTTGTACACTGTAATGCATTCAAATATTTTACAAGTAGGACTGCAGTACCCTCTGGTGGAAGTTCAAGAGATTGCTAACCAAGATTTTCCAAGATCTTTTTGAGACTTAAAATTTCCATTCAGTATAAACATCTTCATGATTGTGGTTTTGTTAGGTCTTTTTTAAGAGATAGGATATCCACATTCACTTCAACCTCTGAAAAATTTGGGAACAACTGTGTCACATGGATTTTTGCCGTTCTTGGTGTACTTTATAGATGGGCATATTTATCAATACTGCCGAACGTTGCACTGTCTTAAACAACGAATCCTATTTGTAGGTTTAGAAATATTTCTGAATCTGTCATATGGACCTCAATAAATATGGAGTGCTTCTAGAAACTTCAAAATTCTGACTTAAATACCTTCCAACCAAAAGTGTCGCACTTCACCATGAGACAAATATTTTGCACAAAACACGTAGACAACATATGTAGGAAAAAACCTTAACTCACATTCTGTAAGGCAAATATTTAGCGCACGTATCAAAAAGCCCAGAATTTTTGGCAGAAAATATGCTAATTGAGGAGACAAATATCTGGCGCACTGCGGTAATTTATGGCGCACAAAGTAAATTCATTACACCATTTTAAACTTGGTCTACTTTGCACAAAAAAATGTGCAACACATTTGTTCTTTTCTGTTTCATAAATGTGTTGTAAAGTGAGACAACTCTAAACTACGCCCATTCTGTTGAGCAGTTTTCAAAAGTATTGTAAATGCCGTGCACCATAGATTTTGTTGTAGAAAGAATGTAGAAAGAAAAGTGTCAGACTTCTATTTATAAATATGGCATCATCATTCACACTTAAACTACACCTGCTTGAACAATATACTTCTTCGACGACTAACTTTATGGCTAAGATTAAAGGTTGTCCCATCTCAAGGATCCTCCTACCTATACTGGTAGCTTATGTAAATTGAAGACTTTTCCTAAATATATTGCTTTAGAAATTCTGCTTTGTTTGCCTGTTATGTGAACTTATACCTTCCATTGTTTACACAGCGTTGCTATAACCATGGACCTGTGTGATAGGACAATTGACATCACTCACTGCTCTGCTGGCAGGCAATCAGTTCAGCTATTTGCAGTTTGCTGATAAAGCTAGGTCTGTTATCTCTCTATGTAAACACACAAATAACACTGAGTCGAAGCATGTGTATATTATCTGATTGTTTTATTGTGATACCTTGGTGTTTCATTCAACAAGAGGGAAGCAGGGCGGGTGGGTGTAATACAGGAAATGAGAAGAAGAGACACCAGGCAGATTGCTGAACGAGGAAGAAGGGAAATCCCTTTAATGTTTCTGGTTTATCTGTCATGGTACTAGTGGTACGGGAGCAGGAGTCCAATAGTCGGGTAATGCAGAGGAGGCTGGAGACAGCATGTGGATAGCCCACAGGGGGGCTGAGGTAATAGTCCAAGAGCAGGTAAGTAAAGACCAGATAGAACTCTCTACTATATCAGGAGCTGTAGTAAAGCTACAGTGAGCTTGCAGCCAGCAGGTGAAGTTCCAAGGAACTAAAGAAGATCACCAACAAGGAGGTCTCCTGGGTGTACAGCCTGTATCCGGTTAACTGAACACAATTCCAACACAAAGGAGGAAGCGTCAGAGTCACTATATATATATATATATATATATATATATAATATATATATATATATATATATATATATACACCGTATTTTTCGGACTATAAGACGCACTGGACTATAAGACGCACCTAGGTTTTAGAGGAGGAAAATAGGGGAAAAAAAATTTGAAGCAAAAAATGGTAAAATATTTAATATTTGGGAGTTGTAGTTTTGCAACAGCTGCAAGGCCACATTGACAGGTGACCCTGCAGCTGTACGGGGATGCATAGAGTGGGTTTTTTTTGCGGGGCCAGAAGTACTTTTTAGTTATACCATTTTGGGGAATATCTATTGCTTAGATCACCTTGTATTGAAAAAAAAAACCGGTGGTTTATGACATATGATTTTCTACTTTTATATATATGTTCTAGGGACAGGAGGTGATTTAGAACTTTTATTTTTCATATTTTTATTATATATTTTTAAAGTTTTTTGTTTTTTTTTTACTATTTTATTCCCCCCCGGGGGCTTGAACCTGCGTTCACTTGATTGCAAGTCCCATAGACGGCAATACAACTGTATTGCCGTCTATGGGACATTCTGTCTATTAGTATTACGGCTGGTCATAGAGACCAGCCGCAATACTAATACAGCAGTGACAGGCCTGGGAGCCTCATTAGGCTCCCGGCTGTCACCCGAACAGGTCGGCTCCTGCGATATCGCCGCGCAGGAGCCGGCCTGCAACTTTACAGGTACGGGGCTGGTGGGGACCGGCCCCGGGGGAGAAGAGGCCGCTGACAGACTGCAGACCCGGCATCCGCTGTACTAGAGAGGCGGATGCCGGGGAGGGATAGACGCCGGGGCCTGAGACATCGCTACGATCCTCTGCCCTGCCTGAAGCCAGCGGCGGGGGGACGGAGGAGCGGAATAGCATCACTCCTCCCGCTCTGGCTTCAGGCACGGCAGAGGATCGTAGCGATGTCTCAGGCCCCGGCGTCTATCACTTGCCGGCATTCGCCTCTCTATTACGGCGGGTGCCAGGCCAGGCACATTCAGACTATAAGACGCACCCTTCTTTTCCCCAAAAAATTTTGGGGAAAAAAAGTGCGTCTTATAGTCCGAAAAATACGGTATATATATATATATATATATATATATATATATATATATAATTAAACAGCTTTAGCAGTATGGAATTGAAGTTTCTTACAGCTCCAGAAATACAGACTTTACATATACTGTATATGCAGTGATAATGTCGGGATTTAAACCTGTGTCCTGGTGCCTTGTTTCGTGTCTCCTTGTCTGCTGGGCTATTCAGCTGGTTGAATGGTTCTCTGCTGGACTATTGTGTGTGTGTGTATGTATATATATATATATATATATATATATATATATATATATATATATATATATAGGCAGTCCAATCAGGGTTAACTAAGGGTGAGTTCTAATCAGTGGAAACAGATGATGAGTCTCAGGAGTAGGTTCAACACAATAGTCCAGCAGAGAACCATTCAACCAGCTGAATAGCCCAGCAGACAAGGAGACACGAAACAAGGCACCAGGACACAGGTTTAAATCCCGACATTATCACTGCATATATAGTATATGTAAAGTCTGTATTTCTGGAGCTGTAAGAAACTTCAATTCCATACTGCTAAAGCTGTTTAATTTTATATATATATATATATATATATATATATATATATATATATATATATATATATATATATATTTTAAATGTATCAAAATGCAAATAAAAAAAATAGATTTATGCACTCTTATACATATACATATTAAACCCATACATACCTTATCTTTCCTCAACTTGCCTTAAAACGTAGTATAAAACACTCTTAGGGTGCATGCACACTACGTAACGCCGGGCGTGTATGAGAGCCGTACACGCCGGCATTACGGCAGACTACCGAACACTTCCCATTCACTTCAATGGGAGCGCTCGTAACAGCGGCGTTTACGAGCGCTCCCATTGAAGTGAATGGGAAGTGTTCGGCAGCCCTGCTGTAACGCCGGCGTGTACGGCTCTCATACACGCTCGGCGTTACGTAGTGTGCATGCACCCTTAGTGTTCTTAGGAATCTATGTATCCAATATCTAATTCTATGTGGCAAACACAGTCCAAGTTATGGCAAAGTAAAAGTGACATGTGTCTCTATGGAAAAACAAAGGGTAGGCAGAGGACACAAACTCCAAGTGTAACTATACACTTCACTGACAATGGCATGGAAGAGGAGGAGGAGGTGATACAGTTGATGATGACAATAACAAAGACCATGGGCTAGTGCTAAGTGTAGCTGTAAGATGTGGCCTGTTCCCAGGAAGATAGTAGGGAGAATTATATCCAGATATCCTCCTAGCTCCACTGCCAGCACAACTACCAGTAGTAGAAGTACCACAGTACCACACCCTCTGCCACTACTACCTCCACAATCAACAGTCATCATGTCTTGCTCCTCTGCTTGCACACAATGCTAACTGCTCTCATCCAGCTCATTAAAAAGAGGAGGAAGACTACTCTGACCAGGAGAAATAGATTGCTCCCCAGGTGCTGCATCATTGCCAGGGATCTGTGTCAGTGAAGAATGTGAATAAGACAATGCCGACAGTCTAGAAAGTCCCTGAGGTAAATTAAATGTTATGTAGGAGGAGTAATACAGAGAAGCCTGACTCAAGCTCACATCACTGTTGCACAATCAAGAAGTGCAACAATCCTGTGGCTAATGGTGATGCCACTAAAACTAGAAGAAATACAGCTCTTGACATTTATATTGTTAGTAGTAATAGTACTTCCACAAGTGTTTCCTTCTTCCTTCTCCTTTTGTCTGTCCCCTGCAGTTTTTTCACTTTTTTTTTTAATACACACAGACAGTGCTTAATTAACAAAAAAAACAAACACTGAAATAGCTGAGATTCTACTGTGTGTAATGCTTAATATGTTTTGTTCAGATTAACAACAATGCATCTTCACACTCTGTATGGGTCAGACACCAGGACAGACCAGAGCTAAAAAAAAAAAAAAAACAATGAAAATCTGCCTTTTTAATTTTTTAGGATTAGCACAGGCTAGACTGTATTGGGTGAGATCACCAAAAAACACTGAAATCATGGAAATTCTATTTTTACATTAATGGAGGATGCACTACTAGTGTCACTAATAGTGTATTGCGTGTGTTGTATATCTAGAATTATATACACGCATTTTGTTAAGATTAATAACAAAGCTCCTTCACACGGTGTATGGGTCAGACGCCATCAGAGCAGAAAAAAACCCATAAAACTCCCAATTTTTTTTTCAGATTTGTGCAGGCTAGACTATAATGGGTAAAACAACAACCAAAAATGCTTGTATATAAATTAACTGAGTTTTTTTTTTAGATTTGCGCAGGCCAAATTTGCAATACTTTGCTATTAAAACAACAGTATGTATTTAATGAAAAAATGTTAACTCTTGTCCAAAAAAGTCCTTAACGACTTTTTTCACAAACAGAATTGTCTTCAGTAAAAAAAAAAAAAAAAAAGTATGTTTAAAGAATGTTTATAGACTTAGAATTGCTCTATTGCAAGTACTGTCAGACAATATTAGATTGTTGGCAATGAAGAGGTTAACTGTCTGTGAAGTTAACCTGTCCTATCTATGCCTGTTCAATTTTAGCACTAATCTGTCTCTATATAATTGCTTGACTCTCTATGTCCTCCAATAACTATTGCTGGAGTTCATGAATTCAACTGTACTGCCTATAGCCTAGCCATTGTACAGTAATATGGATCACAGATCTGTTTGCATGCCAGCCATTACACCAACTAATACTGTAAGGTTCACCTACCACTGTCTATTGGTTGAAAGCCTGTCATATGTTCCAATCACCTGATGTGTAAGTCGCTGCACACACTCTGTATTTCCTAGCCAAAACCACGATGGTGGCCATTTCTCAAGCACAATTATTTTTGTTTGTCTGGAGCAAATCACCATTTGTTCAGTTTTGTTAAAACCCGAACAATTTGGAATATTTGGGATGAGCCTAACTTATTACGAACCGATCTATCTTTATTTGGATCCAAAAAGAGTAAAAGACATGGCCCGCACATCCCAGCCTTATTGTTACAGTTCTGTGTGTGTGTGTGTGTATATATATATATATATATATATATATATATATATATATATATATATATATATATTTTTTTTTTAAACTACAGAACCTCTTAGCTGTAGAACACTACAGCGAGGTCCACAGGCCCAATGGTGGGCGGCTGTATGTCTGAACTCAATGTGAACTACTGCAAAGACACTGCAGCGCAGTACTTAATGTGAACAGCTGCAAAGACACTGCAGCCTGAACTCAATGTGAACAGTGTGTACTGTGCGACACTCCATGTGAACAAGGTGCAACTAAAATCCTGCCAGTTTAGCTCACTGGCCAGGTGCACCAGTACAAGTGAAACACACACGGCTTCCAAGGGTTAACACTCACCCTAGGCCAGCAAACACACACACTTACCCCTGCGACAGCTATGGGCCACTACAGAAGTTTAGAACATTCTCCTGCACACAGCTTGGAGTTACCAGGGGAGTTTGCATGCTCCTGCACACAGCTTGGAGCCATCAAACACCCATACTCCCGCACACAGCTAGGAGCCATACCTGAAGTCAGACAGTACACATAGGCTATCTCAGAGACCAAGGATGCTGCAGCTCCACAAGCTGGAACGGCGTCTACCGCTCCTAGCCCTGGTGTAGAGCTGACAGTTCAGGGCTTACAGGTCCTACCTAACAGCACCCAGGAGAAGCAGAGGAACCCCACACAGAGGCCTAGTCTGAAACCTGCCTGAGTACTGGAGCCTATCCCTGACTACTGTCATTCAATCCGTGGACTTTGAGGAAATTTTAGACAAAGTGTGAGCACCCGGCGGGCGTCGGCTCACATCATTTAAAGGGAAGTCCCAGCCCAATAGGGGCGGTGGTGATGACCTCACCGCTCATGCTCAATAGGGGAGAAATGGCACTTAGCTTGTGAGCAGCTCCAATACATCTGAGCATGCTCAGTAAGGTGAAAGTTGGATGGTTAGACTGACCCGCAGGTGGCGCTGTGCGCTATGATAGCAACCTGTGGGACCTAATCCTAACATTATTCATTGTTCTAGTGCTTCTTAGCAAATTCTACAATACTGAACATGAGGTTTGTAGAATACATATTGATCAAGGTGTATAAGCCCACTAGCCACTTCACGGCGACCTCTTTATAGTGGGTCCCTACTCTACTCTACTCACAGTGACCGCGACAACCGTAACATGGCACCCACGGGGGGAGCGACCCAGTGGTCTGACAACACCCCTGCCAACAGACCAAGCCCCCAGGCTCTGGGTCGCATCGTCCCACGGGCACAGCACCACAGGAGCAGCGGACATCATGCAGCACCACACCATGTGAACAGATCTCAAAAATTCACCTTACCATATTGCCCCAGACAGAGGACAGAGGGCTAGTAGGTGGGCCCCTTTATGTAGTCTCCTGCTAATTAAAAACACCTGGGACCTTTTATTATCAGGTCACCGTGAAGTGGCTAATGGGATAATACACCTTGATCAATATGTATACTTAGAACCACATGTTCAGGCATTTAGATTTGTTGAGAAGCACTAGAACAATGTATAAGGCTGGGATGTGCGGGCCATGTCTTTTTCTCTTTTTGGATACACATGGCTATCTCTATTTGAGATTTATAGCAAGAAAGTTTATACATGTATAGTATAGTCAGCCTGCTTTTGTACTTCTAGTGTTTTGCTGCCACTTAGTGGATTCATAATAGAGATTCAGATCTGCTGTCACCTAATCGTAAAATGTTAAAACAAAGAGTTAGCATTATTGTGTCACAGAAAGCTCGCTGTTTTGGCTAGAGCTGGGCTTTTGCAACATTCAGGAACATATATAACATATCAGGAAATAACATGTGGATGGTAGCTGTTTGTCACAGGAGGAAGAGCAGGGGAGAAGAACATACAAGCAACACGTAGACTAAGGATGCTAGTGAATAAAGTACCCCAGGTGACAGTAGACGGCCATGGCCTCAAAGTTAGGAGAAGTCAAAGGGCATTGATAACATCTTTGGTTAATGTTTGGAGTGAATGGAGCATGGGCTTAGTTTGCTAGTCATGGGTTATTACATGTTAGCATGGTGGTTGGTTTTGGGCTGACATCCTGTGAGGTATGACATTATCTTTGCTCCAAAATGTCCCGTATCCAACGGGACAGTCCCAATTTTGCACTACTGTCCCACCATCCCGGACAGCTTACAGCTTATCCTGCTATGCCCCTGAAGTGTTATCCTCATTAAAAAAAAACTTTGCCTGATTGCCACCAGGTCTTATTCCAGGGTAAACGTTAAATACTGTACTCCTGTAAGGACCTTCTAACATCAGACCATCACATGGTATTTTCTAGTCAAGTGACTGGGTAGGCATGTCTTTGTTTGTAAGAAGATTCTTCCACATGAAGAATAGTTGTATCTTGTGCAGTAGAGGAAGATGGAGAATGTGAGGTGCCTGTATGGGGGGGGAGAGATGTGGGGTGTAAGGTGTATTGTGGGGGAGAGATGTGGGGTGCTGGGTGTACTGTGGGGGAGAGATGTGGGGTGCTGGGTGTACTGTGGGGAAAGAGATGTGGGGTGCCTGGTGTACAGTGTGTATGTAGGGAGATATGGGCTGCAGAGTGTGCTGTGTGGGGTGATATGGGGTGCAGGGTGTACTGTGTAGGGGGAGAGATGTGGGGCACATGGTGTACTGGGGGTAGAGATGTGGAATGTATGAGTGTACTGTGTGGGAAGGAGAGATGTGGAGTGAAGGGTGTACTGTGTAGGGGGGAGATGAGGAATGCAGAGTGTACTGTGGGGGAGAGATGTGCGTTTCATGGTGTACTGTGGGGGTGAGAGATGTGGGGTGCAGGGTGCACAGTGTGTGTGTGGGGGGGGGGGGTTTGTCCCTCTTTTTGTCCATTGTTGGGAGATATGCATTATGTTGTTATGGTAGACAGTGGATTGTTGAAGTGTTTAATGGTTCATACTGCACATAAAATCACATTATTGACGGAGTTTATAACTAGAGATATCTCTATTTTCCTTATAACTAGTACAACAATCTTGGCAACATATGAAAGGTGAGAATCATCTTTCTTGTGATCTCAGAACCATTTTTCTTTTTCATAGGTGGTATAAAATCGGAGATACAGCCATTTGAAATTACTATCACCGCACGCACGCACGCACGCACACACACTGCACTGAGTATGGGTGTACAGACAGAGTCTCCCTGGCAATGCTTAGTTAGATGAAAGCTAATGGAAACTTTACAGCCTGTTTTCTATTAAAAGGAAGTTAGATAGATTAATAAAGTATATCACAAAAATGTTCACCCAAACACACACCCACACACTGCTGACATGCGGTTTAGCAATTAATAAGTCTTGGTCACAATGGAGAAGCTCCATTGCCATATCTTGAAGCTGTATCCTGCAGCAAATCTCTGTATCTTGCTGAATTTATGGCGCTGTGGTCCTTCAAGGGGGAATTAAGAACTTTATTCAACTTCCTATTCAGAGATTCTTCCTTAGGTAATGGACTCCACCATAAATGTTGATGGCCTAAGGAAGCTGGGCAGGGACGTTCCAATTTCTGATTTTAGCACTGTCCCTTGATGTAACCTAGGCTATAATTATATCAAGCACCATGAATCCACAAAGAATCAGGGATTATTATATAATAGACTCGTGGAAGCAGGTTGGGCTGTTTCCCTTTGGTCAATGTTAACATTAATTACCAAGCATAAAAATTCATGTTGGCATGTTAATAGTCTGCTGATCCAAAGGGGAGCTAAAGGCAGAAAATGACCCAGAAAACTAGGATACATGGCTGAACAGAAAATACAAGGTCTTGGTCAATAACATTTCTCCAGATCTTCATTTTCCAAAATATAATGCTTTACTTTCTATATTTGTTCAAGATAAATACATACATTCTACAATAATTTATACACAAAGGACATCCGTGGACCCTATAGACTATAACGGGATCTACCGGGAGTCCATCAGATTTCTGCTGGTTTTATACTGAAATACTATGGAGATTTCAAAGCAGATGTGAACCTATCCTGAATCATCATACATTGACACATATAGGATAGATAGCATATCACTTTTTGATATCTTATCCTAAAAAAGCCAGACATTTTTTGACACTACATCTGGATATGTCCATATAACTTAAGACACATCTTTAGCCAACTGGGCTTGTTTTTTGTCATAATATGACACTTAAATTATTGGGGGGTGGATAATTCCGCATGAGTTACACTGAAGCTAAAGCCCCACTGTGTGGAAACACAGCATTTTTTTGTTGCAGATTTTGCTGCGGCGCTTTGAGCCAAAGCCAAGAATGGCTGCAAAAGGAATGGGAAATATATAGTAAGATCTCCCTTCTGCTTGATTTACTGTTTTTGGCTTAAAAAAAAAAAGAAAAAAAAAAAAAGCTGAAAAATCTGTAACAAAAAAAGTGAAAAAACTGAAATAAACAATCATGAGCCACTTTCTTATTTTAACTTTTTAATGTATGTTACAAGTTAATATTGATGGTGCTTCTCAGGTACCTTAACTTCTGTGTTCACACTGCAATATGTTTTGTAGCTTTATTATCAAAGTAATTGACATCTTGTGTTTTGTAGGACAAGCAAAACCATAGCAAAAGAATTCCTCAGCACAGAAGGGTATATCTTAAAAAATAACTTTTATTTCCAAAAAATATAAAACAATATTAAAGCACCAGACATAAAAAAGAGGTAAGTGAAAAAAGTGAAAACTCACAGCATACGTGTGCACAGCATTCAGGCAGACTGGCCAGCCAGGAACTTTACAAGAAGCGATCGGCAGCCCCTGCATCTGCAGATGATTTCTCTGCTGCTGATCTCCTTATGGTAGGGAAAGTATGGGGCCCCTGAGGGTGTGGGGACCCTGGGAAATTGCCCAGTTTGCGCCCGAAAATGCCGGGCCTGGGGCCTGTTACTGGCTGAAGTATCTCCAGTCGGTAACGGTCTATTAAGGGGAAAAAAAACGTGCAGGGGTAGTGGCTGTCGCTGGGCCCCCTAATGGCCCAGGCCCTGTGGCAGCTGCTACCCTTGCTATCACGGTAGTTACGCCACTGACCCCATCGTATCCCTCACATTAACCCCTGTGTGCCTCACATAAGAGTTACTACCATGTGAGACGTGACTGACCCCAAGTGCCTGAAAAATAATTTTTTTTACGGCTGACCCCAAGGGCCTGAAAAATAATTTTTAGGACTCACCCCAAGGGCCACAAACTAAAACTCTGCTGTTTTAAGGCTCAATTCACCCAAAGGCCAAAAAGTAAAACTCTGCTGGTAAAAGGCTCAACTCACCTAGAGGGCCAACAAATCTCTGCTGGTTAAAGGCTCAACTCACCCAAAGGGCTGAAAACTAAAACTCTGCTGGTTAAAGGCTCGACTCACCCAAAGGGCCTAAAACTCTGCTGGTGCAAGGCTCAACTCACTTTTTGGATGATACAAGCACTATATGACTGCTCCACCAAGGCTCAACTCATTTTAAGGGCCTAAAACTCTGCTGGTACAAGGCTCAACTGACTTAAAGGGCCTAATACTCTGCTGGTACAATTCTCAACTCACCCCAAAGACCTGAGGCTAAGTTTGGGAGTGCTCACGCCAAGGGCCTGAAAAGTAAATTTATGTATGGCTCAGCTTAAGGGCCTCTAACTTAATTTGGAAGGTCTCACGTGAAGGGCCAGAAAAGTAATTTTTTGAGGTCTCACCACATCACACACACATAAACAATGACAGTTAAGGGTGGGGGCTATAGGATTTCCCATTGCCTATGCCATCTGTGGTTGTCATGGGCAATGTGATTTAAAGGGGTACATGCTAATGTTTCTTTAGCTTAAAATTTGTGTTTTTGTCCATACTAATGTAGAGGAAAGAAGGTTTCCAAGTATTTTTCCACTTTCCATATTGAGCTTGGAGTGTCTAGTTGATAGACTGTGATAGTGGGGTAATACTGGGACTTGGGCGTGTTAGATGTACCCAGGCATACTTCCCAGTTGCATTCCAGAGATGTTGGTATCATTTCCTGGGGTGTCATTGTGGACTTGGTGACTCTCATTAGTCGAATTGTGGTTTCCCCTGAAAGGAGCCTTTTTTCCCCATAGACTATAATGGGATTCGATATTCAGTCAAATAGTTGAATATTGAGGGTCTACTCGAAACAGATGTAGAATATTTCACTACTCGCTCATCTCTAATGCTAAACTTAGTGTCTACATTGCATTCAAAGATTTATATGCCATTCATGCATGGGTGTGAACAGAGTCTTGCAAGCATGCTAGCTGCTATAACTTAGCTTTCAGACCAGCTGATCCTTCTTCTCTTTCGTTCATCTGTTCTGGTGAAATGCCTGCAATGTGCAGATAGATGGCGACACTACACTATTGTTACTACAGTCACCATACAGCTCAAATGCCCAAAGTACATTTACAATATTCATATTTAACCTATTCACAAAATGCATTCTTTTTTTAGCGGAGAATGGTCAAAAATGCAATAAAGTGATATTCCCAAAATCATAAGTAACGGCTATTGGTAAGTATTAGCAAAATTATTAACTAGCTCAAATAAATACAATATACCAAAATCTATTTCTATTTACCACTTATCCCCAAAAGTAAGGTGCTCCAGTTCTGAAGTGAGTCTGCATATGAGCATATCACCATCTTACTGAAACAGGGGCGGTGTAGGCTCAGACGGCTCTAGGTTTTTGGGGAAAATGAAGTTTCTCTTATATGCCGCATCTAAAGAATTTTAATCTGTGCCTTTCATAGAAAAAAAAAAAATGTTATGCGCATTGGATGCCATATTACAGTAGTACAATAAGGGCCCCTTCACACGGCGTATACGCTCACTGCTTTGGAGCGTGTAAACGTTCCGTAGCAGCAGCGTCTAAAAGCAGATCGCATTGATTTCTATGGGAGCCGGCATACGTGCGCTCGCCATAGAAATGAATGGGCTGCTTTTTCCATTCATTTCTATGGGGAGCGCGCGTCTGCCGGCTCCCATAGAAATCAATGGGAAGTGCTTTAGACGCCGCTGCTACGGAACGATTACACGCTCCAAAGCAGTGAGCGTATACGCCGTGTGAAGGGGCCCTAATGCTTCTAGAGAAGAATACCTTTGCAAGGCTAAGGCCCCACAAGGCACTTGCAGAAAAACCACATGGGACCCCTGTCTAATACTCTGCCATACAAAAGCACCATATGACAGCACAATGTCAAAAGAACTATGTGTGCTGCTATACAAGAATTTTGCATGTGGCTTTCCCTAACGCATCAGACATTTCTCAGGTCATAAAAGAAGAAGCCTGGATAATCCATTTAAATAAAATACTAATGATTCTACCATGTAGTGGGTGAGTGCACAATGAGAGGTTTGTAGCAGTTACTGGATCCATGTGGAGCCATCATTGAGCTGATCATTGGCTTGTCAGAGGAAAGACTTGCACCAAACAAATACTGATTCCACGTCCTAAGGGGAAAAAAATTCTTTAAAGAATATGGACGCTGTATGTTGTCTTCTGCCAACCTCTTTATTCATCCGCTAGATGAGATCCACCACTCTTTAGTATTCATATTTATTATATTTACTGCCAACAGTGGTAAAAGATGGTACTACAAGAAACTGATGTAACTGGACTAAAAGTAAGCCATCTTAACAATAGTCAACCCCTTATTTTAAAGGCTAAGAACACTTTTGGGACCTTTTTTTTTTTTTTTTTTTTTTTTTTTTACTAAAATTCATATATTTTGATGTTTTTTCCTGTAGCCACTCTCTCTGCTTTCAGGAAAATAAATCTAAACGTCCATCTTTGCAACAGAACTTTAGAAAAAGTCCGGAAAGAAGAGAAAGGGGCAACAGACTGAGTAGTCAGAGAGCTGATATATTTAACACTGAATTGGACTGAGCAGCCGGCAATGTATGAGAATACAGTCAGACTGCAGCAGACAAATGAAACAAAATTGTAGAGAAAACTCAAATTACGTCAATGATTTGTAGCATTTTAGTAATAAAATCCTGCCCCAAAGGTGAGTATGGCCTTTAATGGGCTGTCAAGGAATAAAAAACATTGTATGCATTATTCCACAAACAATGCACATCTGTCCATCGGTTTGTCCGTAGGGTTGAGCGATCAGGAGCGGAAAAGATCGGATCCTGATCGGCGATTGAGCAAATTTCATGATCACGATCTGGTTCCAATCCCACCTAAAAAAGATTGGGAACGGATTTCTGATCCCGATCGCTCAACCCTAGTTACCTGCACAGAACCGCTGCCGCATCCCGGAGCTCCGGGCCATTGTTCCCTGTCCTCTCCTCTCTCATTCAGATGCTGGCAGAGCACCATGCGCGCCCCCGCCTCCCTAGGTTAGTGTTACTAATGGATGGAAGTAGACACAACAAGCCCTGTCTACTCCCAGCATCAGTAACACTAGCCTAGGGAGGCGGGGGCACTCACATCTCCCCGCCCTGTACCCGCCCACACTCTCCTAAGCCACAACAAGCCCCGCCTACTCCCAGTATCAGTAACACTAGCCTAGGAAGGTGGGGGCGTGCACAGCGCTCTGCCAGTGTCTGAATGAGAGAGGAGAGGACAGAGAACAATAATCTGGAGTCCTGGGATGCAGCAGCGGTTCTGTGCAGGTAACCGGACAGCAAGGGGGACTAAGTACCCGATGGATTTTTTAATCACTACACAGCGTGGAGTCCAAAAATTGAAGCATTCAATTTTTGGACTCCATGCTGTGTAATGAATAGGATCGTTTTTAAAATCCAATTTTCGATCACTAAAAAATCCCATTGACTTGCATTAGGATCGGAATTGGGATCGGGTTCAGATGGAAAATGATCAGAAATTGGATTTTAAAAATGATCCTGAAATCTCAAGATCGGCTCAACCCTATTCGTCCAGCACTGACTGCAATATATTAGCTGATGCTGCAGCTACACATCCTTCCGACATATACTTTCCCTATATTAATAGGGAAAGTATTCCACTGACAGGGAGCCCCTGCAAGGGATGGGGCCCTGGGCAATTGCCAGCCCTCGGGCCTTATATCACACACAACCTTTGGGCTGTTTTTGGAAGAAATCAGCCATGTTTTCTAATCCTCATCAACCCATTTAATCACTAGCAATGGAAAAACAAGAATCCATATTATATTACTTACCATAGCTAGTCTCTAAATATGCTTTATTAGATTTTACTAAATATTTAAAGAGACCTGGATAATTAGAATTTTCTATGCCGAGTTTAGATTGCTTTCTGCAGATTGTTACATTTGTATCTTAATTAGTTACTATTCTATACGAAGCAATGGTGCTATGATAATAAATGTAAATTGTGTACGCTATGGCCTTTTACATTGCGGATATTCATTAAAAGTTGGTAATTAGCATTCTTGTAATGTATGTGTAGCTCATCTCGTAGCAGCTCTTCTGCACTATTTATGTGACATATTTATTATATTGATACTATATACCGTCTGACATTTGTGTGCAGTGTATGCTTCCAAGCGCCCACCTTGTTAATAATTCATTTCACGTTATGTCACGTTTCACAGAAATCAATGGAGTAACAGACAGATATATTGCACAACAAGTTTACAATGCTATTGCAGATTTCTTAGTACTTCGGAACTCTACAAAAATCAATGTGGTCAGAGACAAATATAGCACAACACATTTTACAATAATGCGTCTGATTTTAAAATAATACAAAGCACTGAAGGGTAATCGATATTGTCTCAGATCATTATGAAGGCAGAAAACATCACAATAAACTATATGGAGCTCCAGTACTAAAATAATAATCGCTGCATGTTACTAAAATTCAGTATATTCTCTTATGTACATGTCCTATTAGGATGTATAGACATCAAAGGGGAAGGGGGGTATCATCATCTCAGAATTTCACTCCATGAGCCGGAACACTCACTGGCCTTCATGAAACGCTGTTTTCCCTGCAGCCATCTCAACAGGAATAAATTTATGGCTGTGACTTCTCTGCAGAATGAAGCCTGAAAAATACATTTCAAGAAAATAGAAAGCATCCTGAACATGACAATCTGCACAGACTCCAAAGCTTTGCATTTCTGAATAGGTTCTGTTCCAAGTACCTGATATGCTAATTAGGCTCTTTACTGTCACATGGGTGGTCCTGGGCAGGAGAAGATAGTTTGAGACCACCCACTTGACAGTAGAGAGCTCGATTAGCATATTGGGTGCTGAAATTAAGAGCAGGAACAATGGTGACTAGAGGAAAGATTCTAAATGTGCTGGAATCAGTGGAGATGATACATACAGTCCAAAATACCTTACAAAGTGAAGTCTCACCACATTTTGTTCACCATCAATAGGCATCAGTGGTGCTTCTCCTGACTGACAAGTGACTATCCCGGTCACGACATGACTATATGATTGCTGTGTTTTAACCAACTTCTATTCTTTTCATTCCATATGAACAGATCTCTTCAATAAGACTTTGTTTTAAGCATGAGATCTGACTCATGAATGATTTATCAAAGCTTTTCTTCCAGGCTTTTGATATTGATGATCTGATACCAGGCACCACCACAGGAGCAAGAAGGATGACTCCATATACTGTGTAGTGGCCGTTCCATTCACTTGGAAAGCAGTTGATGGATGTTGTAATGGATGGATGGAAGTTGTAAGCCTAGGCTGTCACTACAGAGTGGACAGAGCTGTCATCTTCCAGCTCCATCCGTTGACCAGTGGGGGGTGTTGGACTCCCTGTGAGATACAGAAGAGGGAGATCAGAATAAGTCGACTTTCTGAGTGGATAGTAGCCAGAAACAATGTGATGTTGACATCTAGGCAAGAACGACCTAACGATAGGTCCTCAATCTCAAAAGTCCAGAAAAACCTGCCAGTTACTAATCTCGATTCACTTATGCTTACCTACAAAATGGAGATTCTTGCTTCTAGTACACCCCCTGTCTGACCTCCTCACCCTAGTGTGTTCACTGATGCTAAGGAGTGAATGACCCCACCCTTCAGACTCTGCCTGGTTGCTCTCTTACCTATATTCCAGTACAAGCTGTGTGATCCCCCCAATCCCAGCAAAGACTCTGCCTTGAGTGGTCTTTACCCCCAGTACAATTTATTTCCCCTCCATGCTGGTTTCTCTTGGTATCTCTAATACTGATACTACATGCTTGTGAACCATAAAAATTGTCTTGTGAAATTGCGATTGAAAGGTCAAGACTTATTCAGAATCACTTCCACATGAGTACTTGAAGAATGTGTTTCATGGGCATTCCTGCAGAATGGGGGGGGGTCTTAAAATATCCCATGAGTGGGGATTCAATATGTTGGCATATATGCTACTAAGAGATGAGGAAGGGGTACAATATGATTTCTGGGTGGATAACATATATGTTAGAAGCAGCAGCATTGCCAGCCATGTGAAGGAGTTCTACAGACTTTACAGCACTGAGATTATAGGACCATTTAAAAAGTTTTCTCTCCTGGCACATCTGCTTTTGTTTTGTGTATTGCACATTGAAAAACAATTCTGTAGCATTTTTCCTTAGAGCTCTTTGTACCATTGCTCTGTTACTTCTCCTGAAAATGTACAAGTTCATTGACAATTTATACAGTCTAATACTGAAATATATCTGTATGTTTGGGGAAACCAGATCTAATGCATCTTTTTTCCTCTGTCTTTTTAAATGATTTATCCAAGACCCAAACATTTTTTTTAACTTACGCATTGTCAGACTGTGAGATACAAAACAGGGAATGATAACACCAAGTAGTTAATTTACTTAGACATTTGCAGGAGGATTAACAGAGGAATGGCACAATGCATATTAGTGAAAAAAGGATACTCCAGGATTATTATATAGGGAATAGACAATATGAGAGGTGACAGGAGCTCTTTAACAATAATACTTTAGTATTTTATATTTTACTTTTGCTTTTTATATGATATAATTAAAGCAAGGTATGAGAGAAAACAGACTCTTACATGAGGAAGGCTGAAATATTACATTCACATCAAGTTGATGTATTATTTAAAGTAAGTCTGTCGGCAGTAAATTGGTTATAAACCTAATCCAAGTACCTTGTAGAGGTGATTCTACTGTTCCAGATATGCTTCTTATTCGGCTTCAATGTACTATGATTAGGTTTCTAACAAATTCACTGTTGACAATCTGCCATTAAGGCTACATATTCGTAGTACAAAAGGGTTAAGAAATGATCATTATGTACTGAGAAATTACCAATGTCCTCGGGATCAGGAACAAATAACTGTAAATTAGTCATTGTAGACTAGTCTAGTCTATCAGCTAAATGAGATATAGTATATCCTGCTTCATTGATGCCCATGTTGCTGTGTAAGGCTATGTTCACATCTGTGCCGGAGGTCCATGAATAGATATGGTTCGTACTGAACTTGGTTTGATATGAATATTCCAAATTTTTAATAAAAAAAAAATAGAATAAAAAAATAGAACAAATAGAGATTGAGCCAACTAAGATGGCTGCTGCATTATACTCTGGTTTAATTTCAGACTCCAGAGTATAATAGGTGTAGGCCAAGGGGAGGTGAAAAAAAACATACTCACCTTCCATTACTTCTTTTGGGCCTCGCGGTGTCTAGCACTCTCCTGGTCACATCATAGGCTTGGGGTCACTGTTGAAAGTCTTTGATTAAGACTAGGCAATGACATGGGCATGAGAGCTCAATGTGCTCATGTGATTGCTGGTGGCCCAATTACAGGCCTCAGAGGTGACCCCAGGCCCATGACATCACAGAAGAGCACCAGATGCTGGATAGAGGGAGGAGACTCAAATGAGGAAAAAGAAGGAGAGTATGATTTTTTTTTTTTTTTTTTACACCTCCCCTGGACTTCCACCAAATAAACCCTGGGATCTCTTCAGATTATACATTTAATTATGTCACTTTCACTTTGACATATCTTCAGTTGTGTTTGTCTTTAAGAGTTAGACATTAGTTGCATAGGTGTCGAGCAAAATAAGAGACTATAATGGAAACTTGATGGACTTGATTATTGTAGATGAGGTCAATGAGCAATTATTTGTACCTGTTGCAGGATTAAATTGTCTCCATTGGGATTTCAGTTTTTCTGTTCTCATGTTCAAAGATGGCGCCGCATGAGTGGCTGCCTCGATACAGAGCATCAAGCTGAGAGCAACCTTTATCTCTCCTTTTCACTCTTTTTGTCTGTATCTTCAAGAATCCTCTATTCAAGCAACCTAGCACTATGAATTAGCAACTATAAATCGAATGGAAGACCCTGTTTTTTTTTCCTTTTGTTTCTATTGTTAAAGCATGGACAAGACTCAAGACCTGATCAGCTGGAATTTCCTGTTTGGACATGTGCCTGTTACCATCCCCCCACAAGCTAAGGACAGCATGGTCACCATGAGGCAGACAAAGCATGGACGAGAAACCTGCATGGAAGTGCAGACTTCTTCTTTCAAGGAGATGATTTTTGGCGTCTATTGCTGATGTGTGAAGATGCCTATGGCTGACTGATATTTCTTTCTTTTACTGTGAACACGTGGGACCTACAATCACCCACCTACTCCATGAGTGTATGGAAGCTTGGCAAGAGAGCAGCATCCTGTCTACCTGGATGGCTTCAGACTTCTTGAGCAGTAGAACACAGTGGTAAGAAGAAAGGAGGAGGGCTTGTGATGAAGGACATTTGGGACATTTTTTTGTGGTTAAGGAACAATAGTGCTGATGCAAGATACCGAACTATCAGCTGTGAGCAGGAGATATCACCACCTACCAAAGAACTACAACATTATCGTGGTAGCTGCATATGTCCCCTACCTCTGCAAAAGAAAGTTTCTGCCTGTTATATTTACATGCTGCGACCCCCCCTCCTCGTGTCCTCCAACCACGGTCGGGCTGTATTATTAACATCACTCGGCACAGAGAACTAAATGATCCTGCAGTGTGTCTTTGTTTCTTTCTTTTTAGTTGCTATGATTCCTAGTATTTCTCTATCTGCCATGAGCTTGTATGTGTTTCTCTCTTGTTATATACTACTGTACCATCTATGAAACTGTATCACTGAAATTTCCCCATTGTGGGACTATTAAAGTATTATCTTATCTTTATGCAACAGAAAAATGGAAATCCCAAGGGAAATGTGAGCAGAGCCTAAGGGTAACCATATTGTCCAATAACCAGTAGTCTACCATATGTAGATTTTTTTATGAATTAGGCTATCTTCCAGAACAGATTGCTTCAGCCATGTACCATCAGGAAGACGTCTGATTGACTCCAACCCCAAACATACAGCCAATGTCATTAAAGAGGGGCACCCATCTCCCAGTCTCAACCTCTTTGCTGTCTTTTCTCACTTCGTCCAGACTTAGCACAGGTATACTGTGATGATAACTGTTGTCACGTCAGGGTTGTCCACCACAGTTATATGGGAAATCTAAATTGTGGTGTAATGATCTTGTTCCCCGGAGGTGTAGAACGACCTTTTGGTGGATGTTCTCAGCAGAAATAGAGGTCAAAATTAAACTAATAAAACATTTGAGCCCACCCTAGGCGACCATTTCCTATGGGAAGACCAAGATTAATGCCATATCAAAGCAATTCATTAAAATACAAGGTTTCAGTATGTCACGGAAGATAATTTAGAATTTTCAAGAAGTTCTGTAGAAATACAATAAACTGTAAAAATATGGAATCAGATAAACGCCAGGACAACACTGCATCAAGCTCTATTTGGTAAAACCTTCTGGCTACAAAGTAGAAGAAATCATTACTTTGATGAAATGACCATGACAATAAAAGGCAGCACTTGAGCACCGTTTCAAAGACCAGGTCATGTCTCTTCCTACTGACCTTCTTTTGTTCTGTAGCCATAAAACACTTGTAATTGCACAAAGTCAGACGGTAACTCATAAAACAAGAGTCCAGAAATAAATGTGCGTTTCGTCACCCCAAGGTCCCTTTGCTAAAGTCTTTCCCAAATCCAATCTTTTTATTGTACCCATGGAGCCTGATTCAGCACTTGGAGTATAAAATAGTGGCATTAAAACTTCTCAAAACTTCTAATATATAACACTCAGAAAGTACACAGTGACAATGTTAAACAAATATTTCAAGTAACCTACAGACATTTCCCAGATTTACCAAGGAAATTGTTGCTTTATATTTTCAGCACGAGCAAAGGCTATAAATCTTGTATTTATGTCACCGGCCAAGTTTTAATATAGTAAAAAGGCAACTAATAAGTTCATAAGATCGGAAAATAAAAGAAATACATATAATGTGTACTCAGTTGATTCTATAAATCCTACCAGCTTGTATGGAGAAGGCACACACATAAGGAGCACCGCTCCAGTAATTCTTTGCCTGGATGTATGTGGCCTCAGAGGTGGTATATGGCCTAATATCTGAAACAGGAGTACCCTTTAAGGATAGGAACAAACAGAATGCATCAATTGCAGGATTTCTGTAGTGGGCATCCCATAGTGGCTAGTTGTCACAACAGATGTCAGCCACAATTTTTGAGTGAAAGATTGCAAAGGTTGAAAAATGCAATAATTGACATGCTGAGGGTTCCAAACCTGTAACACAAGACACCATCAACAGTGTGTAGATGGGATTTGTTTATATCTAGAGATGAGCGAACACTAAAATGTTCGAGGTTCGAAATTCGATTCGAACAGCCGCTCAATGTTCGTGAGTTCGAACGGGTTTCGAACCCCATTATAGTCTATGGGGAACAGATACTCGTTAAGGGGGAAACCCAAATCCGTGTCTGGAGGGTCACCAAGTCCACTATGACACCCCAGGAAATGATGCCAACACCTCTGGAATGACACTGGGACAGCAGAGGAAGCATGTCTGGGGGCATCTAACACACCAAAGACCCTCTATTACCCCAACATCACAGCCTAACAACTACACACTTTCCACATTCAAAAAAACCTCTATCAAAGTGGGAAAATACCTTGAAACCTTCTTTACTCCCCAAATGGATGGACACAAACCCCAATTTAAGCTCAACAAACAGTAATAACCACCCCTTTAAATCACGTTCCCCATGACAACCACAAATGGAATAGGCAATGGGAATTCCAGAAGCCCTCACCCTTAACTGTCATTTTGAGTGTGTGTGTGTGTGTGTGTGTGTGATGTGGTAAGACCTTCCAAAATTCACTTTTCTAGCACTTAACATGAGCCCTTCCAAACAAAGTTACAGGACCTTAAGCTGAGCTACCAGCAGAGATTGAGGCCCTTGGCATGAGTAGAGCCTTGCACCAGCAGTGTTTTTGGCACTTAGGGTGAGTTGAGCCTTGTACCAGTGTGTGTCCCTTAACATCAGGCGGGCCCTAAGTTCTGCGCTTTGCACAAAAGTTCCACATTAACTAGGCTGAATGGTACAAAGATTAGTAGGCCCGAGAACCAGGAACAGGTCTTGCAATGGCTGTCGGATAACGCTTAAAGCACATTGTCCACCAGCCAGTCAGCCTCTACCTCCTCTTACCCAACAGTCTTGTCCTCCTTCCACCCAAAATTCCCAATCTTCCCAGAACAATAACCCCAACTGTCCCTGCTCCCCAGAGCTGTTCTCCCTTCCTTTGACTGTACCGCAACCTGCCCCTCCATTTCGCGATTCCACGGACCTAACAGACGAGTATCTGTGTCCAGATGCTCAAACACTAGAGTCTCCTCCATCTCCGGTCGATTTGGTGGCGGATGACCAGCAACCCACCCTCATCGACGACGATGAGACGCAGTTGCTGTCAGGGCAGCCAGTTGACATGCGCATTGTGCAGGAGGAGGAGGCGAGACAGGAGTTGGAAGAGGAGGTGGTGGACGACGAGGACACCGACCCCACCTGGACAAGGCGGATGTCAAGCTGGGAAAGTAGTGTGGATGTTGAGGCAGGTGCAGCACCAAAAAGGGTAGCTAGAGGCAGAGACATGTCCAGAGGCAGAGGTCAGCTGCTTTGCCGAAGCCAGGCCAGACCCGGAATGTCCGAAGATGTTCCCTTTTGTACCCAGCCCAGAAAAACTCCCCCATAGAGGGCACCTTTCTTGAAGGTGTAGAGTTTTTTCAAGGAATGCGCCGAGGACAGATATAGTGTCGTCTACACAATTTGCCTCTCGAAATCGAGTAGGGGCCCTGAGAAGAGCAACCTGTCCACCACTTCAATGCACCATCATTTGGAATCCAAGCAATGGAATCAGTGGCAGGCAGCAACGGCAGGACAAACGTCGCCCGCCGTTCATGCCACTGCCTCTGCTCACAGTGCTGGCGATGCACTCCAGAGGACGAGCCAGGACATCACTTCATCTGCCTCCGCCACTTTGTTGACTTCTCCCTCATCCTCCCCTGTTTCTGTCTTATCTCCTTCTCCTGCACCATCAAAGGCACCATCAGGCGCTTCTTTACAACAACCCACCATCTCTCAGACATTGGAGCGCCGGCAGAAATACACCGCTAACCACCCACCCACGCAAGCCTAGAACGCCAACATCGCTAAACTGCTGGCCCAGGAGAGGTTGGCGTTCCGGCTTGTTGAAACTCCCGCCTTCCCGGACCTGATGGCAACTGTGGCACCTCACTATGCCGTCCCTAGCCGTCACAACTTCTCCCGGTGTGGCGTCCCCGCCTTGCACCAGCACGTGTCACTCAACATCAGGTGGGCCCTTAGTTCCGCGCTTTGCTGCAAGGTCCACTTGACCACCGACACTTGGACAAGCGCCTGTGGTCAGGGATGCTGCTTATCTTTAAGGACAGGCAGGGTGAATGTGGTGGAGTCTGGTCCCGGGGTGCAAACTGAGGTACCCTATCTCCTCTCCCAGGCCAAAATTCATGGCAGGAGTAGACTGAAACCCTACGACGCTGCAACCTCCACCCCAGCTACTAGCGGCAAACGCTAAAACACTGGTGTGGGGAGACGTCAGCAGGCGGTGCTGAAGCTCATCAGCTTGGGGGACAGACAGCACAGTGCCTCCGAGGTCAGGGATGCCATCCTGGCTGAGATGGCATTTTTTTTTCCCTGCTACACCTGGGGCCTGGCATTTTTACGCCTGTGATAATGGCTGGAACCTGGTAGCGGCTCTGGAACTTGCCAGCCTCCAACACGTTCCATGTTTGGCCCACGTCTAACCTAGTGGTGCAAAGTTTTTTGAAAACATACCCAAATGTACCGAAGCTACTGTTGAAAATGCGCCGGTTGTGCGCCCACTTTTGCAAGTGCACAGGAGTCGCTGCTAGCCTAAAAACACTCTAGCAAGGCCTACATCTGTCCAAACACAGGCTGTTGTCCGTCATTCACACACGCTGAAACCCTACAATACCATATCTTGAGCAGGGTGTGTGAGCTGCACAGACCTTTGATGGAGTTCCATCTACAAAACCCAAGGGTTCCTCAAAGTCAGCTCCCAAAGTTTCTGCACCATGAGTTTCCAGGGGTGGCAGAGTTATGGCTAGGGGCAGAGGCATGGATAGGGATGATGTCTAGGGGCAAAAGCAGTGTGGATGTGGAGGCAAGCTAAGCAGGAAAAACTGGGGGTACAAGCTAAGGCATGGACTGGGGTGATGTCTAGGGGCAAAAGCAGTGTGGATGTGGAGGCAAGCTAAGCAGGAAAAACTGGGGGTACAAGCTAAGGCATGGACTGGGGTGATGTCTAGGGGCAAAAGCAGTGTGGATGTGGAGGCAAGCTAAGCAGGAAAAACTGGGGGTACAAGCTAAGGCATGGACTGGGGTGATGTCTAGGGGCAAAAGCAGTGTGGATGTGGAGGCAAGCTAAGCAGGAAAAACTGGGGGTACAAGCTAAGGCATGGACTGGGGTGATGTCTAGGGGCAAAAGCAGTGTGGATGTGGAGGCAAGCAAAGCAGGGAAAATGGTGGCTAGAGGCAAAGGGATGTCCATAGGCAGCAAGGGCAAAGATGCAAAACTCTCCCCTGTTTCAAGAATTTTCCTGACTTGTCTCCCCACAAAACATTCCTGGGAGGAGGGCTGAAACACCACCCTCCTCCTCCTCCACTGTTAGATTGACCCCAGCTACGAGCTGAAAACGCTGCAACACTGGTGTGGGGAGACGTCAGCAGGCTGGGCTGAAGCTCATCAGCTTGGGAGACGGACAGCACACTGCCTCTGAGGTCAGGGATGCCATCCTGGATGAGATGGCAATTTGTTTATCCCCGCTGCCCCTGGGGCCAGTCTTTTTTGTCTTGTTGGAGGGCTCTGGAGCTTGCCAGCCTCCAACACGTTCCATGCCTGGCCCACTTGTTCAATGTAGTGGTGCAATGATTTTTAAAAACATACCCCAAATTAGCTGAGCTAAGGGTGAAAGTGCGGCACTTGGACACCCACTTTCCCAAGTCTACAGTACCTGGAGCTAGCCGCAATACACTCCAGCAAGGCCTACATCTGCCTGAAGCACCTACTGTTGTGCGAGGTCACCACACGCTCTAACCCTAGATACCGTATGTTCAGCAGGGTGTGTGAGCAGCAGAGACCTTTGATGGAGTACCAGCTACAAAACCCAAGGGTTCCTCAGAGTCAGCTCCCTCACTTTCTGCACCATGAGTTTCCATGGGTGGCAGACTTATGGCTAGAGGCACAGGCATGGATAGGGGTGATGTGTAGGGGCAAAAGCAGTGTGGATGTGGAGGCAAGCTAAGCAGCAAAAACTGGGGGTACAAGCAGCCGGTGGCATCATCACTGACAAGCACAGCTGTCTGTCAGCTGACAGGCTGACTTTCACCAAAATGAACAGACAATGGATAGACTCATCATATACATGTCAGTTACATGACAAATTTAGTGCAATTTGCAAGTCCAAGATGGGTTGGAGATCTGCAGAGAGGAATCTCACCACCTCTTGCGGGTGCCATCATTTGGAAGGCAAGCCCTGGGCTCAGTGGGTGAGAGCAAGCGCAGGATAATCGTCGTTTGGCCTGGCGGCCACTGCCTCTCCCACTGTTGACAGGGCTGGCGCTGCAGTCCAGACCAGCAGCCAGGACACCTCCACATCTGCCTCTGACACTTTGGGGAGTTCACCCTCATCCTCACCTTTTCCTGCCATTTCTCCTTTTGCCCGCGCCATCATGCGCCTCTTCCCAGCAACTCCCCATCTCCCAAGCCTTTCATTTCATGCTAAAGTACAGCGCAACCCACCCGCATGCCCAAGGCTTCAACGGCCTCATCTCAAGAAATCTGGCCCAGGAGATGTTGGAATCCCGGCTGGGGGACACTCTGCCCTTTTTGGGCAGAGTGTCTACTGCGCCACCGCACTGTGCCGTCCACACCAGCACTTTCCCCCAAACATGAGGCGGTCCCTAAATTCAGCGCTTAGCCCTAAAGTTCCACGTGACCAGTTACGAATGCGGACAGGGACGCTACCTTTCAATTTTGGCACAGTGGTTGAATGTAGTTGAGGCGTGGACCGGGTCGCAAAATGTGGTGGCCTGACTTGTCTCCCCACACAACATTCCTGGGAGGAGGGCTGAAACACCACCCTCCTCCGCTGTTACATTGACCCCAGCTACGAGCTGGAAACGCTGCAACACTGGTGTGGGGAGACGTCAGCGGGCCGTGCTGAAGCTCATCAGCTTGGGGGCCAGACAGCACACTGCCTACAAAGTGAGTCATGCCATCCTCGATGAGACGGCAATGTGGTTTTTGCCACTGCACCTGGGCCCAGGCATGTTGTCATGTGTGATAATGGCCGTAACCTGGGATCGGCTCTGTAGCTTGGCAGCCTGCAACATATTCCATGCCTGGGCCACGTTTTTAACTCATTGCTGCTAATCTTTTGAAAAAGGTACCCCAATGTTCCTGAGCTACTGGTGAAAGTGTGGCGCTTGTGCGGATAGTTTTTAAAGTCTATAATTGCCGCTGCTAGCCTCTATGCACTCCTACAACGCCTGTACCTGCTGGAACAACGGCTGTTGTGCGACGTCTCCACACTGCTGGCACTAAACATATCATGTGTTGAGCAGAGTGTGTGAGCAGCACAGACCTTTGATGTAGTTCCAACTCCAAAACCCTCGGGTTCGTCAAAGTCAACTCCCTCAGTTGCTCAACCATGAGTGGCCATGGGTGGCAGACTTATGTGAAATCCCATCCCATCCATTGCACTGGACACGAAACATTAGCATATGCGCTCAGCACAACTTCGGATATGGCAGCTGCGTTAAGCAGGGTGCAGGGTACAACACAGACCAGGCCCGAGCACCAGGAACAGGTGTTAGAAATACTGCAGCATCCGCCATTTCCTTCCAATTTTGGGGTTTTGGACCCGCCACCGACTTGTCTGGACCTAAGTGGGGATCATGAGACACAGTTGCCATCAGGGCAAGCTGTGGTCATGTGCGGTTTGCAGTAAGGGGCCAGTGCGCAATTGGAAGAGGAGTTGGTGGATGACGAGGCCACCGACCCCACATGGACAGGGGTGATGTCTAGGGGCTAAAGCAGTGTAGATGTAGAGGGAAGCTAAATCAACAAAAAACCTGGGTAGAAGCAAAGGCATAAACTGGGGTGATGTTTAGGGGCTAAAGCAGTGTAGATGTGGAGGGAAGCTAATTCAACAAAAAAAACAGGGTAGAAGCAAAGGCAAAAACTGGGGTGATGTTTAGGGGCTAAAGCAGTGTAGATGTGGAGGGAAGCTAATTCAACAAAAAAAACAGGGTAGAAACAAAGGCATAAACTGGGGTGATGTTTAGGGGTGAAAGCAGTGTAGATGTGGAGGGAAGCTAAGCAGCAAAAACAGTGGGTAGAAGCAAAGGCATGCAAAACTCTACCCTGTTGGAAGACTTATTCCTAGGTCTGGAACACGTTAATGGCCCCCCTGGACAAATTACTGCCACTCAGGGGCCTAGTGTCACCAGGAGGGACAAGTATAGGCGCATGTTGTGGGAATACCTGGCCGACACCAGCTCTGTCCTCTCCGATCCCTCTGTGCTCTACAGCCTACACTTATTTTCTCATCTTTTTTTCTGCACTGCACATCTCTTGCCTGCTTCCTTTGGGATCTTACAAGTGGTGGTCCACTTCCAAAGATGGTAATTTCACTAGACAGTGTAACGGGAGTAGCTGAGGGATCGCTGTCTTAACCACTTTTTGGCACAAAATTAACTTCCGAAGCCAAATATGGTGCAAGTATATGATGCAAGGACACCTACACACCTATCTCTGACACATTGGGGAGTTCACCCTCATGCGCCCTTTTGGCCTGCACCATCATGCGCCTCTTCCCAGCCACTCCACATTTCCCAAGCTTTTCATTGCAGGCAGAAGTACAACACAACCCACCCCCATGCCCAAGCCTTTAACAGCCTCATCGATAAACTGCTGGCCCTGGAGATGTTGGTGTTTGTTTATGCTTCTGGAGACCCAGGCCTTCCGTCAGCAGATGGCAGCTGGGGCACCTCCCTATGCTGGGCCTAGCCGTTACTACTTCTCTTGGTGTGCTGTCCCTGCCTTGCGCCTGCATGTGTCCCATAACATCAGTCGGGCCCAGAGCTCTGCGCTTTGCTGCAAGGTCCACTTGACCACCGACACATGGACAAGCGCCTGTGGTCAGGGATGCTGCAGTGCTTATCTTTAATGACAGGCAGGGTGAATGTGGTGGAGTCTGGTCCCCGGGTGCAAACTGGGGTGGCCTATCTCCTCTCCCAGGCCAAAATTCATGGCAGAAGTAGACTGAAACCCTACGATGCTGCAACCTCCACCCCAGCTACTAGCGGAAAACACTGTAACACTGGTGTGGGGAGATGTCAGCAGGCCGTGCTGAAACTGATCAGCTTGGGGGACAGACAGCACAGTGCCTCCGAGGTCAGGGATGCCATCCTGGCTGAGATGGCATTTTTTTTTCCCTGCTACACCTGGGGCCTGGCATTTTTGCGCCTGTGATAATGGCTGGAACCTGGTAGCAGATCTGGAGCTTGCCAGACTCAAACACGGTCCACGCATGCCCCACGTTTTCCAACTTGTTGGTGCCATGTTTCTTTGAAACCTACACCATTGTGCCTGATATACAGGTCAAAGTGAGGCCATTTTCGTAAGTGAGAACTAGCCTCTGCTAGGCAGAAAACATTCAGAGCACACTCCTCTCATCTTCGCACCATTGGCTGGCGGAGGAAGATGAGGGGGTTGGAGTGGCATCTGATGTCCCTGTCCCACACGAGGCTAGAGGGTGCACTTCAGTGCATCCCATTGCTTCACCACAAATGGTGTGAAGGGGAGTGGAAAATGGAGGAAATGGAGAGTGACCCTTACAGTTGGGGCCAGCAAAGGCATGCCAAGTAACACACTGGCACACATGGCTGACTTCATCTTGGGTTGCTTTTCAACACATATTTCACATCATGAAGAACAAATAATACTGGATTTTTACAAGCCTCGAACCCTGGTCTAGGTCTAATGTCTGTTCCTTTCTTATATTAGGGGAGAGGGAAAAAAATTACTTCAGTGATACGTTTAGCGTACATAGACTGACTATTAATGTGTATCCCACTTAGTGTTGTTAGGGTTACACACCGTCACAACCTGGCTAAAGCTTCTATAGCTGTTAATAAAGTCAACATAACTTTACGGTATCCAAAAAGACAGCTGGTACCGACAGAGAGCAAGACAAATGTCAACCAAAGCTGTGAGCTCTGAACACCCACAGTGACTTTGGCGTCATCATCATTATAAGGGAGCGGGTGGTAATAAATAACTTGGCAGTGCCTAAAACCCAAAAAGCTTATACAACTATATTTACATTAAGATACACAAATGACACTTTTCAGTAGCATGTCATGAGACAAGCTGATAAGCTCTTCCTTTGTGCAGTGCTATTTGAAAGTTAAACGCTGCCTTTATTTTAATTCTGGAGAAGGTGCAGACATTTGATTTAGAACATGTTGTCTTCATTGTCCAAATCCTCTATATAGGTAACGTGTTTTTCGGGCCGAGCTGTCTGGGAACGAGCTGGTGCAGCACTGACAACCTGGGTGAATATGGCAAGAGCCTGAGATGTAGGGTGAATGAATCCCCAAATTATTTGTGGAATTCCCAGTGAGACAATGGCACGTAACCCCCATATATTCTTTGAATTCCCAGTGAGACAATGGCACTATATAGCAGTAGCAAAAATTGTGGGTGCACATAACCCCCATATATTCTTTGAATTCCCAGTCAGAAACTGGCACTATATACCAGTAGCAAAAATTGTGGGTGCACATAACCCCAATATATTCTTTGAATTCCCAGTCAGACAATGGCACTATATACCAGTAGCAAAAATTGTGGGTGCACGTAACCCCAATATATTCTTTGAATTCCCAGTGAGACAATGGCACTGTATAGCAGTAGCAAAAATTGTGGGTGCACGTAACCTCCATATATTCTTTGAATTCCCAGTGAGACAATGGCACTGTATAGCAGTAGCAAAAATTGTGGGTGCACGTAACCCCCATATATTCTTTGAATTCCCAGTGAGACAATGGCACTATATACCAGTAGCAAAAATTGTGGGTGCACGTAACCCCAATATATTCTTTGAATTCCCAGTGAGACAATGGCACTATATACCAGTAGCAAAAATTGTGGGTGCACGTAACCCCAATATATTCTTTGAATTCCCAGTCAGACAATGGCACTATATACCAGTAGCAAAAATTGTGGGTGCACGTAACCCCAATATATTCTTTGAATTCCCAGTCAGACAATGGCACTATATACCAGTAGCAAAAATTGTGGGTGCACGTAACCCCAATATATTCTTTGAATTCCCAGTGAGACAATGGCACTATATACCAGTAGCAAAAATTGTGGGTGCACGTAACCCCAATATATTCTTTGAATTCCCAGTCAGACAATGGCACTGTATAGCAGTAGCAAAAATTGTGGGTGCACGTAACCCCCATATATTCTTTGAATTCCCAGTCAGACAATGGCACTATATACCAGTAGCAAAAATTGTGGGTGTATATAGCCCCAATTCTATTGCTAGGGGACTTGCAGGGTATTTCTGAGGTGAAGGTGGGGGGGCACACCGTTGGAACGGGGATTTGGGGTGTATATATGGGGTATACGGGAATACACTGTCAGTGTGTTCCATTCAGGATCCTGGGAAAGCTGGGTTGCGGCGATTGAGCCCGTCAGTGCCACGTTACACTGACAAGCTTCTCCCTGGAATTGAAGTTATATGTAACCCCAATATATTCTTTGAATTCCCAGTGAGACAATGGCACTATATACCAGTAGCAAAAATTGTGGGTGCACGTAACCCCAATATATTCTTTGAATTCCCAGTCAGACAATGGCACTATATACCAGTAGCAAAAATTGTGGGTGCACGTAACCCCCATATATTCTTTGAATTCTCAGTGAGACAATGGCACTGTATAGCAGTAGCAAAAATTGTGGGTGCACGTAACCCCCATATATTCTTTGAATTCCCAGTGAGACAATGGCACTGTATAGCAGTAGCAAAAATTGTGGGTGCACGTAACCCCCATATATTCTTTGAATTCCCAGTCAGAAACTGGCACTATATACCAGTAGCAAAAATTGTGGGTGCACATAACCCCAATATATTCTTTGAATTCCCAGTGAGACAATGGCACTATATACCAGTAGCAAAAATTGTGGGTGCACATAACCCCAATATATTCTTTGAATTCCCAGTGAGACAATGGCACTATATACCAGTAGCAAAAATTGTGGGTGCACATAACCCCAATATATTCTTTGAATTCCCAGTGAGACAATGGCACTATATACCAGTAGCAAAAATTGTGGGTGCACATAACCCCAATATATTCTTTGAATTCCCAGTCAGACAATGGCACTATATACCAGTAGCAAAAATTGTGGGTGCACATAACCCCAATATATTCTTTGAATTCCCAGTGAGACAATGGCACTATATACCAGAAGCAAAAATTGTGGGTGCACGTAACCCCAATATATTTTTTGAATTACCAGTCAGAAACTGGAACTATATAGCAGTAGCAAAAATTGTGGGTGCACATAACCCCCATATATTCTTTGAATTCCCAGTGAGACAATGGCACTATATACCAGTAGCAAAAATTGTGGGTGCACGTAACCCCCATATATTCTTTGAATTCCCAGTGAGACAATGGCACTGTATAGCAGTAGCAAAAATTGTGGGTGCACGTAACCTCCATATATTCTTTGAATTCCCAGTCAGACAATGGCACTATATACCAGTAGCAAAAATTGTGGGTGCACGTAACCCCAATATATTCTTTGAATTCCCAGTGAGACAATGGCACTATATACCAGTAGCAAAAATTGTGGGTGCACGTAACCCCAATATATTCTTTGAATTCCCAGTCAGACAATGGCACTATATACCAGTAGCAAAAATTGTGGGTGTATATAGCCCCAATTCTATTGCTAAGGGACTTGCAGGGTATTTCTGAGGTGAAGGTGGGGGGGCACACCGTTGGAACGGGGATTTGGGGTGTATATATGGGGTATACGGGAATACACTGTCAGTGTGTTCCATTCAGGATCCTGGGAAAGCTGGGTTGCGGCGATTGAGCCCGTCAGTGCCACGTTACACTGACAAGCTTCTCCCTGGAATTGAAGTTATATGTAACCCCAATATATTCTTTGAATTCCCAGTGAGACAATGGCACTATATGGCAGTAGCAAAAATAGTGGGTGTATATAGCCCCAATTCTATTGCTAGGGGACTTGCAGGGTATTTCTGGGGTGAAGGTGGGGGGGCACACCGTTGGAACGGGTATCGGGGGTATATATGGGGTATACGGGAATACACTGTCAGTGTATTCCATTCAGGATCCTGGGAAAGCTGGGTTGCGGCGATTGAGCCCGTCAGTGCCACGTTACACTGACAAGCTTCTCCCTGGAATTTAGCTCTTATAAGAACTGTTGGTTGTCTTCTCCTTCCTATCCTAGCCTTTCCCTGCCTACCCAGAATCTAAGCCCTAGCTAACTGGACGGAAACCTCCGTCCCCGGTGAATTGCAAGCTCAGAATGACGCGAAGCTGGGCGTCGCTGTTCTTTTAAATTAGGGGTCACATGTTTTCGGCAGCCAATGGGTTTTGCCTACTTTTTTCAACGTCACCGGTGTCGTAGTTCCTGTCCCACCTACCCTGCGCTGTTATTGGAGCAAAAAAGGCGCCAGGGAAGGTGGGAGGGGAATCGAGTAATGGCGCACTTTACCACGCGGTGTTCGATTCGATTCGAACATGCCGAACAGCCTAATATCCGATCGAACATGAGTTCGATAGAACACTGTTCGCTCATCTCTATTTATATCCCATCCTTCTGTACATCACAGCAAAGATTTTTGGCAAAGTTTTTCAATATTCATCCAAGCAAAGGAAACCATGTATAAAAGAGAAATAGCCTATACTCACCTGCCCCTCCACTCCAGCAGCTCTGCTAGCTGGTCTTGCAGCAATGATATCACATAATTGTCCAGGTGATGGCCACAGTTAGTAAACGAGCACAGCAGTCACATGGACATGACATCCTCATACATTGTCTACCAATAAGTGTTTGGACACCCATGCGAATGAAGATATCTGCAGTTGTGATGTACGTCATGCCTTCCGCCGTTAAATAGGAAACAGCATTGGCATTAGTCACATTCAATATGCCACGAAGTGCAGAGTTGTCCAATTTCGAGAAAGGGTAATGGTCGGGTACCACAGAAATGGTCGATCCTTAAGGGACATAGCAAGCAAACTGAATTACCCAAAATAGACAGTGGCCTATGTGATTACGAAGTGTAATGTGAACGGTGATCGTCAGAATGTACCCTGAGTCGGCAGACCCCCGAAACAGGGAGATAGAGACCGACGAGTGCTGGCCAGAGAAACTGTACCCAACCTATGGCTGACATACACCAGGAGTTTCACCAGGCATCCGGGAGTATTGTGTCGATGAATACCATCCATAAGGAAGCATCTGCTGGTTCTACCAACTATTGGATATGAATAAATGTGGTTTTTCTATTCTACCTCAGGTGTCCAAATTGGTAGACAGTGTAACAAGATCAACAGCAATTGGAGCAATGGTGCTGAAGCAACAGAACATTTAAAAGGTGAATATAGGCTATTGATTTATTTTAGTTTTCTACCTTTTGATCATTTTTGACAATTCACAGACAACACCTTAAGGGTGCATTCAGACTACGTAACGCCGGGCGTGTATGAGAGCCGTACACGCCGGCATTACGGCAGACTGCCGAACACTTCCCATTCACTTCAATGGGAGCGCTCGTAACAGCGGCGTTTACGAGCGCTCCCATTGAAGTGAATGGGAAGTGTTCGGCAGTCTGCCGTAATGCCGGCGTGTACGGCTCTCATACACGCCCGGCGTTACGTAGTCTGAATGCACCCTTAAGCTGAAATCCCACGATGCGGAAACGCAGCTTTTTTTGTTGTAGATTTTGTTGTGTTTTTTTGGGCCAAAGCCAAGAATGACTACAAGAGAAATGGGAAATATCTAGGAAGATCTTATATGTCTAACTTTTGCTCAATCCGCTCCTGGTTTTGGCTCAAAAAATGGCAACAACATCTGCAACAAAAAAGCTTTGTTTCCACAACGTGGGACCTTAGCCTTAAGCACAGTGTATAAAGCTTGTACACATGCTTGTTAATACAAGGGCTTACCAGCCAACCACCTGACAGCATCTTCATATATGCAGCCTACAGACATGGTATCATTCCTCATAGATTGTAAGCCCTCGCGGGCACCCCACTACCCCACTGTGCCAGTCGGTCACTTTTAGTATTACATCTACCTTTATATTTTGTGTATTATATGTAAACCCCCAAATGTAAAGCACCATGGAATTAATGGGGCTATATAAATAAACAATAATAATAATAATAATAATTCCTGCCAGCAATGGTGGATTATAGTATGGACGGTTTGGGGGCCATCTATGAACAAAGACTTCTAAAAAATCATGACTGCCCATCATCTAGGAAGAGCACCCATTACAGAAGAGGTCTGTGGCTGTCATGGCTGCACTAACAGATGGCATCATTAGGAGAACAGGAGGGTCACCTGGTGCTCACAGCAGTGGCCCATTCAAGAATCATGGATTTGTGAGACAATGGACATTTGGCCCAGGTTGGGTGAATGGCCCAGGGTCTATGGCAAGCTTAGTCTACTACAGCATGTCAGCTAAGTACTGTAAATGAATGCGAGGTTGAATTAAACTATGTATATCACTGTATTGCCAACACACAATATCAACCTTCTAATGGCTACCTACTCACAACCTCATAAAAAAAACTCATCATCCACCTAAATAATGAAATATATTCTACCGCATTAAAGATCCAGCAAAACAGAAAAAATACCCTGGCAGACAAAGAAATAATATATAAGATATGTATTTCCTTCTAAACAGATACATATTTTGCTCAGAACACAATGACATTCCCGACCCCTAGTCACAAAGAAGTGTATTTGTAAGTGGGCACATCCACCCTGTGCTGAGGCTCTATAAGTGCTCTTGCACAGATGACAATCCCAGATACTTTTTGCTTTTTGCACAGTCAGTGAAGGTCATTTAATAGCAATGTCTGCATACAAATCAGTGTGTGCTGTGTCCTCTGCTACTGTTATATTTATCACACTACTCTAGCGAATGGATCTTCCAGTCAGGCAGGTCTGTGTCCTGTGAATATTAAGAACTTGTCTCCATTTTATTTTAATTTTTCAACAGGCAATTATCACGGATGCATTAGCGAGGCGAGGGAGGAAAGTGTATCACTTATACTTCCCAAACAAAAACATCCATCTTAATATCCAAGTATCGTCCCTTCACGTTTGACAAGTTTTTGATTTTCGGACCCCTCATACATTCATAGTTTTTACCCAGAAATTATTTATAATCTTCACAAAATTATATAAAAGAATTTCCCTGCAAATAGAGAAATTACCAGTAAAGATGTCCTTGAGTTGTCCTCTACTGTAAAGTTGGTAACCATTCTGTGCATCCTTAGTGGTGGTTCTTCCTGGAAAAGCTGCCTGTGTTTCCATCATTATGTATACCTCCCAACTGTCCCGGATTCAGTGGGAGCCACAAAGGGGCATTATACTGTATGATAGCCAATGGGAGGCATTATACTTGGTGGTGCACTAAAAGGGCAATTATACTACCGTGTTTCCCCGAAAATAAGACAGTGTCTTATATTAAATTGTCGCCCTAAATATAGGACCTGTCTTATTTTCAGGGGACGTCTTATTACAACCGGCAGTCATGCCAGCACTTCCTTAGTGGAGCGTCAGCATGACTGCCGGTTGTAGGTAGTATAGGGGAGGGGGGAAGGTATCATACTTACCTTTCCCATATTCCTAGCAGCGCTGGTGCTGCTGTTCGTCCCGGCAGTGGTGGGCTCCGTGTGCACAGGAAAGCCGCTGCTGCCTCTTCTGTATGGCGGCTGCTGCCTCTGGGATGAGCTGGGAGAGCTCATCCTACAGCAGCATGGACAGCAAAGGCAGCAGCTGGCTGCTGTGTCAGTGAAGTGGGGAACGCCAAGCCCCGCCCATGAAAGCTCCGCTAACCCCCCCCCCCGAATCCCCGCTAAGCCCTGCCCACCACTGCCGGGCATGCCTTATTTTCAGGGGGGGGGGGTGCCTTATATTAGGCAATGCAACAGAACACCCCCACCCCACCCCCCGCATGCCTTACTTTCGGGGATGTCTTACTTTCGGGGAAACATTGTGGTCCAATGGAGGATTTGTACAGTGGGGGCCATGAGCAGGCATGACATTGAGGGGCATCATATTGTGTGAGGACACTAACAGAGACATTATTCTGTGTGGGGGTCACAATGGGGCATTATATTGTGGGTACATTATACTATGCACTTAGGAAAAGTTACACTATGTAGAGGCCAAAATGAGGAATTATACTGTGGGGGACACAAGGGGGATTATACTGTGCAGGAGCACTAAGAGCGTTATTATACTGTGTGAGGTCCACAAGAGGGCATTACACTGTTTGCAGGCCTCAGGGGCGCCAGGAGGTATCTCAGGCAGAAGGTGTCAGAGACGCCCGCAACCTCCCTGTATGCGCTGTAACGGTAGTCACAGACCACAGTTTTGTCCTGATGAATCTGTGAATAAGCCAGAAGCAAGATGTAAGGAAATTAAATAGCAGGCAAACATCCCCTGGAGGTTCTGATTTACATATCATTTATGTGCTATTGACTGTCTGCAGTCTACGTTCATTTGCTCCACCAGCTCATCCCTCTTAGGAGACTGAGCACACTTGTTCCACTTTGTCTTGCTCATTTTCTTACAGTTGTGTGATTTCTTGCCCAGTCTTTTCATGCTTTCTGATTCTTATGTGGGGCAAAAATTAGTATCACAACTGCTGTAGCTTTATATGCCCATACAGTGTTAAACCTGTAATAAAACCAAATCATTGCAAAACAAGCATAGCTCATCCAGAAGAATACATGAGAGTTACTTCAATTCTGACACATTGGTTTAAGGGAAGTAAAAGTGTTCCATTAAGAGTATATTTTTATCTTTATGGGTAAAAATAGCAAATACATTTTTTGCAAAAATTACAGTTCAGTCTCTAATTCAACATTCAAAGAATAACGTGTACCCCATCCAATGGCAGTAGTATTCTGCTGTACTAACTTAATATTATATAAAATCAATCCCTACAAGTCAAATCGATTCACTTTTTGTAGCTTTTTTTAATGCTTTCTGAATTGCAGGATTATTCTATTGTCAAATTCAGAATAATGCATATGACTAACAAGGGCGACAAAAGGAATGTGTCATGACTGTGAGAAACAAGGCACAACATGGCAGTGATTCAGCCAGGAAAACAACCTTTAACTTCTTCACGCTTATTTGTGATGATAAAGAAAATGGGTACTTTAACTCCTTCCCAAAATCCAACCCACATGTACAATAGATGTGGGGTTTTTAAAGATGGCGCCAACTCAAGAACTGATGGACACAGCTTGGGCATGCGTGGCAGTGTCTATGACCAGAGACAACTTCCATATGCAAATATTTATCTTATATGGTAAACGCTATAATGGGGAAGGAATCAAAATGCCAAAAACACAGTTTCTTAGCTGTTTTAGGCTAAAGCCCCACTAGACGATACACAGCGCTTTAAACAGAAAGTTCTCAGTTTTCGTTCGCGGACTTTCTGTTACAATTATATTTACGGACAGGGCCGCCGATAGGCCAGTACTACTGCTACTGGCGTCAGGGGCCCGGCCAAATTTAAAAATGGGGGGGGCCCGGGCCCCCTGGCGCCGGCAGCAGTCACTCTATGTCCGCTGTTTCAACTCAGATCTGCGTCCAGAGGACTCAGATCTGAGTTGCAGACATACGCGGCTGAAGCAAGGAGCTGAGCTGTGTCAGCTCCTCTCTTCGCTGCTGCCGCCTCTCTCGCGTGTCAGCTCCTCGCTTCAGCCGCATATGTGTCAGCGAGACCGGCGGCAGCAGCGAAGAGAGGAGCTGACACAGGTCAGCTCCTCGCTTCAGCGCTGCCGCCGGCTACCCGGCAGTGTAGATGCGATGTGATGACGTCACATCGCGTCTACAACTTTGCGCCAGTAAGAGAGAGAGGCGCCGAGAGAGCAGCGGGGGAACGAAGGAGAAGGTAAGTCTAATGTGGAACATGAAACTGGGGGCAGATGAAGGAGAGGACGGCATGACACTGGGGGCAGAGATGGAGGGACATGAATCTGGGGGCAGAGATGGGGGGCATGAATCTCGGGGCAGAGATGGGGGGCATGAATCTGGGGGCAGAGCGGTGGAGACATGAATTTGGGGGAAGAGATGGGGGGCACATGAATCTGGGGGCAGAGATGTGGGGCATGAATCTGGGGGCAGAGCTGTGGGGACATGAATCTGGGGGCAGAGATGGGGGGCATGAATCTGGGGGCAGAGATGAGGGGGCATGAATCTGGGGGCAGAGATGAGGGGGAATGAATCTGGGGGCAAAGCTGTGGGGACATGAATCTGGGGGCAGAGCTGTGGAGACATGAATCTGGGGGCAGAGATGGAGGGGACATGAATCTGGGGGCAGAGATGGAGGGGACATGAATCTGGGGGCAGAGATGGAGGGGACATGAATCGGGGGCAGAGATGGGGGGACATGAATCTGGGGGCAGAGATGGGGGGCATGAATCTGGGGGCAGAGCTGTGGAGACATGAATCTGGGGGCAGAGATGGGCGGCACATGAATCTGGGGGCAGAGATGTGGGGACATGAATCTGGGGGCAGAGATGGGGGACATGAATCTGGGGGAAGAGCTGTGGAGACATGAATCTGGGGGCAGAGATGGAGGGGACATGAATCTGGGGGCAGAGATGGGGGGACATGAATCTGGGGGTAGAGATGGGGGGACATGAATCTGGGGGCAGAGATGGAGGGGACATGAATCTGGGGGCAGAGTTGGGGGGACATGAATCTGGGGGCAGAGATGGGGAGACATGAATCTGGGGGCAGAGATGGGGACATGAATCTGGGGGCAGAGATGGGGGGGCATGAATCTGGGGGCAGAGCTGTGGAGACATGAATCTGGGGGCAGAGATGGGGGGCACATGAATCTGAGGGCAGAGATGTGGGGCATGAATCTGGGGGCAGAGCTGTGGGGACATGAATCTGGGGGCAGAGATGGGGGGCATGAATCTGGGGGCAGAGATGAGGGGGCATGAATCTGGGGGCAGAGATGAGGGGGCATGAATCTGGGGGCAGAGCTGTGGAGACATGAATCTGGGGGCAGAGATGGAGGGGACATGAATCTGGGGGCAGAGATGGGGGGCATGAATCTGGGGGCAGAGATGGGGGGCATGAATCTGGGGGCCGAGATGGGGGGCATGAATCTGGGGGCAGAGCTGTGGAGAGATGAATCTGGGGGCAGAGATGGGGGGCACATGAATCTGGGGGCAGAGATGTGGGGACATGAATCTGGGGGCAGAGATGGGGGACATGAATCTGGGGGCAGAGCTGTGGAGACATGAATCTGGGGGCAGAGATGGAGGGGACATGAATCTGGGGCAGAGATGGGGGGACATGAATCTGGGGGTAGAGATGGGGGGACATGAATCTGGGGGCAGAGATGGAGGGGACATGAATCTGGGGGCAGAGTTGGGGGGATATGAATCTGGGAGCAGAGATGGGGGGACATGAATCTGGGGGCAGAGATGGGGACATGAATCTGGGGGCAGAGATGGGGGGACATGAATCTGGGGGAAGAGATGGGGGGACATGAATCTGGGGGCAGAGTTGGGGGGACATGAATCTGGGGGCAGAGATGGAGGGGGGACATGAATCTGGGGGCAGAGTTGGGGGGACATGAATCTGGGGGCAGAGATGTGGAGACATGAATCTGGGGGCAGAGATGGAGGGGACATGAATCTTGGGGCAGAGATGAGGGGACATGAATCTGGGGGCAGAGATGGAGGGGACATGAATCTGGGGGCAGAGATGGAGGGGACATGAATCTGGGGGCAGAGCGGTGGAGACATGAATTTGGGGGAAGAGATGGGGGCACATGAATCTGGGGGCAGAGATGTGGGGCATGAATCTGGGGGCAGAGCTGTGGGGACATGAATCTGGGGGCAGAGATGGGGGGCATGAATCTGGGGGCAGAGATGAGGGGGCATGAATCTGGGGGCAGAGATGAGGGGGGCATGAATCTGGGGGCAGAGCTGTGGGGACATGAATCTGGGGGCAGAGCTGTGGAGACATGAATCTGGGGGCAGAGATGGAGGGGACATGAATCTGGGGGCAGAGATGAGGGGACATGAATCTGGGGGCAGAGATGGAGGGGACATGAATCGGGGGCAGAGATGGGGGGACATGAATCTGGGGGAAGAGATGGGGGGCATGAATCTGGGGGCAGAGATGGGGGGCATGAATCTGGGGGCAGAGCTGTGGAGACATGAATCTGGGGGCAGAGATGGGGGGCACATGAATCTGGGGGAAGAGATGTGGGGACATGAATCTGGGGGCAGAGATGGGGGACATGAATCTGGGGGCAGAGCTGTGGAGACATGAATCTGGGGGCAGAGATGGAGGGGACATGAATCTGGGGGCAGAGTTGGGGGGATATGAATCTGGGAGCAGAGATGGGGGGACATGAATCTGGGGGCAGAGATGGGGACATGAATCTGGGGGCAGAGATGGGGGGACATGAATCTGGGGGAAGAGATGGGGGGACATGAATCTGGGGGCAGAGTTGGGGGGACATGAATCTGGGGGCAGAGATGGAGGGGGGACATGAATCTGGGGGCAGAGTTGGGGGGACATGAATCTGGGGGCAGAGATGTGGAGACATGAATCTGGGGGCAGAGATGGAGGGGACATGAATCTTGGGGCAGAGATGAGGGGACATGAATCTGGGGGCAGAGATGGAGGGGACATGAATCTGGGGGCAGAGATGGAGGGGACATGAATCTGGGGGCAGAGCGGTGGAGACATGAATTTGGGGGAAGAGATGGGGGCACATGAATCTGGGGGCAGAGATGTGGGGCATGAATCTGGGGGCAGAGCTGTGGGGACATGAATCTGGGGGCAGAGATGGGGGGCATGAATCTGGGGGCAGAGATGAGGGGGCATGAATCTGGGGGCAGAGATGAGGGGGCATGAATCTGGGGGCAGAGCTGTGGGGACATGAATCTGGGGGCAGAGCTGTGGAGACATGAATCTGGGGGCAGAGATGGAGGGGACATGAATCTGGGGGCAGAGATGAGGGGACATGAATCTGGGGGCAGAGATGGAGGGGACATGAATCGGGGGCAGAGATGGGGGGACATGAATCTGGGGGAAGAGATGGGGGGCATGAATCTGGGGGCAGAGATGGGGGGCATGAATCTGGGGGCAGAGCTGTGGAGACATGAATCTGGGGGCAGAGATGGGGGGCACATGAATCTGGGGGAAGAGATGTGGGGACATGAATCTGGGGGCAGAGATGGGGGACATGAATCTGGGGGCAGAGCTGTGGAGACATGAATCTGGGGGCAGAGATGGAGGGGACATGAATCTGGGGGCAGAGATGGGGGGACATGAATCTGGGGGTAGAGATGGGGGGACATGAATCTGGGGGCAGAGATGGAGGGGACATGAATCTGGGGGCAGAGTTGGGGGGACATGAATCTGGGGGCAGAGATGGGGAGACATGAATCTGGGGGCAGAGATGGGGACATGAATCTGGGGGCAGAGATGGGGGGGCATGAATCTGGGGGCAGAGCTGTGGAGACATGAATCTGGGGGCAGAGATGGGGGGCACATGAATCTGAGGGCAGAGATGTGGGGCATGAATCTGGGGGCAGAGCTGTGGGGACATGAATCTGGGGGCAGAGATGGGGGGCATGAATCTGGGGGCAGAGATGAGGGGGCATGAATCTGGGGGCAGAGATGAGGGTGCATGAATCTGGGGGCAGAGCTGTGGGGACATGAATCTGGGGGCAGAGCTGTGGAGACATGAATCTGGGGGCAGAGATGGAGGGGACATGAATCTGGGGGCAGAGATGGGGGGACATGAATCTGGGGGCAGAGATGGGGGGACATGAATCTGGGGGCAGAGATGGGGGGCATGAATCTGGGGGCCGAGATGGGGGGCATGAATCTGGGGGCAGAGCTGTGGAGAGATGAATCTGGGGGAAGAGATGGGGGGCACATGAATCTGGGGGCAGAGATGTGGGGACATGAATCTGGGGGCAGAGATGGGGGACATGAATCTGGGGGCAGAGCTGTGGAGACATGAATCTGGGGGCAGAGATGGAGGGGACATGAATCTGGGGGCAGAGATGGGGGGACATGAATCTGGGGGTAGAGATGGGGGGACATGAATCTGGGGGCAGAGATGGAGGGGACATGAATCTGGGGGCAGAGTTGGGGGGACATGAATCTGGGGGCAGAGATGGGGGGACATGAATCTGGGGGCAGAGATGGGGACATGAATCTGGGGGCAGAGATGGGGGGACATGAATCTGGGGGAAGAGATGGGGGGACATGAATCTGGGGGCAGAGTTGGGGGGACATGAATCTGGGGGCAGAGATGGAGGGGACATGAATCTGGGGGCAGAGATGGAGGGGGGACATGAATCTGGGGGCAGAGTTGGGGGGACATGAATCTGGGGGCAGAGATGTGGAGACATGAATCTGGGGGCAGAGATGGAGGGGACATGAATCTGGGGGCAGAGATGGAGGGGACATGAATCTGGGGGCAGAGATGGAGGGGACATGAATCTGGGGGCAGAGATGTGGGGGACATGAATCTGGGGGCAGAGATGTGGGGACATGAATCTGGGGGCAGAGTTGGGGGGACATGAATCTGGGGGCAGAGATGGAGGGGACATGAATCTGGAGGCAGATGAAGGGTGTATATGAAGCTGGGGGAGAGACGGAGGGGGGACATATAGTTTACAGGTGACTATAGGAGGATTATACAGTGTGCGGGCACATGAAAAATTAATGAGTTGTCGGAGTCAACATAACAGTGGGTGGGGCTAAATTTCCCGCACATTTTGTCCCTCTTTTGGTTCTTCAAAAGTTGGGAGATATGGGTACTGGGGGCAGTGGAAAGATGTTAGAGGGTGGACGGGGGGGGGGGGGGAGGGGGATTGTTGGGACATCGGGTGTGCGGCACTGCGAAGAGGAAGCTGGGGCAATAATATATAATATATAAGTTTTTAGCTGGAGAACTACAAAGCACACAATAGCTCCAAAGCTATGTGTGCTTTGTATTAATAATGATGTAGGCTGCTATGCTACTAGCATAGCAGCCTGTTTGGGGGTGGGACTTTCACTTTAAAGGAGTGTTCACATTGCGTTTTTGGCCTCCCTTGCCGGGATACGTTGGTAACCAGTCACAATCAGCTCCCCACTTATCCCTGCACGGAGAACTGCAGGCCCCCCCTTTTTTTTAATGGCCAGTTCTTTGTGCAGGGATAAGTTGACAGCTGATTCTGACTGGTTACCAACGTATCCCGGCAAGGGAGGCCAAAAACGCAATGTGAAAAAGCCCTGAGGATTTATTAGGAGGGCTCTTATAGATGGTGCTGGCTCTCTACACATAGTAGATGTTACCTGCAAATAGAATCTGATTAAGCCTTGTAATGCTGCTAAATAAAGGGAAATGTGATACAGAATTGGTATGTCGCAAAATAAGGTCGTTTTAAAATGGCGGGGGGCGGGGGGAGGGGCCCAGACACTTAGGCTGTATGGGGCCCCAAAATTCCTGATGGCGGCCCTGTTTACGGAGAAGCCACTGGCGTTTCTGTAGATATAATGGACATGCTGCAATTTCCAAAACTGCACCAGTTTTGCAAATGGCAGTGTGTCCACGCTGCAGTTTTTCCCGCAAAGTGGGCATGGGATTCGCAAGAATCCATCCACTTTGCAATTTCTGTAAATTGCCACGATTTTTCCCATGGCATTTCTGCCACAGGCAAATCTCAGCGTTTATGACCCGTGGTGCCCCGGCCTGGCTTGGCATTTTATTCATAGTAGATTCCCGAAAATGGTATCAATGAAAAATATATCTTGTCCTGAGATTTAAAAAAAACAAAAACCCTTTACCCAGATCATTAGACGAGATTAGAGACGAGCGAACACTGTTCAGATCAGCCGATCCGAACAGCACGCACCCATAGAAGTGAATGGAAACCCCTTTGACGCCGGACGCCGGCAAAGTCAGCGTCACAGGTGCTTCCATTCATTTCTATGGGTGCGTGCTGTTTGGATCGGCTGATCCAAACAGTGTTCACTCATCTCTAGACGAGATGTCAGAATATGGTAATGCAAAGAAATTTTAAAAGAAATTTAAACTTTTTTCAAAATTTAACATTTTTTAAAGGCATTAAAATAAAAACTGCATCCATTTGGTATTGTTGTAATGGTACTGCCCTGTAGAATAGCGGTCACTTGTCATTTTTACCATATAATAAACGCCTAAAATAGCGCAAGTGCAATTTTTCCAATTATACCTCATTTACAACTTTTTTCCATCTTCCCAGTGCATTATACTGAATATTTAATATTGTCATTAGGAAGGACAATTTCCAAAAACAGCTCATAAGGCTCTGTGAACAGAAAAATAAAAAAAGTTATGACATTTAGAAGGCAGGGAGTAAAATACAAAGTACAAAAATGGAAAAAATAATATAACAATATATGACAGAAATGTAAGTGCATGGAGGTGGATTATATAAGAGAAAAATAACCTGTACAGTGGACAGGTGGACACTGCATATCTTGTGTAAACATGTTATCATTTTAGGGGGTGTTAACACATAGGCATTTGATGCTGATTTGGGGGCTGATTCCACCAAGATTCTGCCTTACATTGTCTTCAATGAAAGGCAGAGATTGCAGCAGGACGCTGAAAAAATAAGTGTCCTGCTCAATTTTGCCGTGGATGCAATGGCTGATTTATTTCTTATTTTTTCTTATTTCTTATGGTAGAGTTGGAAGGGACCTCAAGGGCCATCGGGTCCAACCCCCTGCGAGTGCAGGTCTTCCTAAATCATCCCAGCTATATGTTTATCCAGATTCCGCTTGAAGATTTCCATTGATGGAGCGCCCACCACCTCCCGTGGCAGCCTATTCCACTCTCTCACTACCCTCACTGTCAGAAAGTTTTTCCTAATGTCTAATCTGTATCTCTTTCCCTTTAGTTTCATCCCATTGCTTCTTGTACTTCCTTGTGCTAATGAGAATAGGGTAGATCCCTCTGCACTGTGACTACCTTTCAGATATATGTAGACTGCTATTAAATCTCCCCTCAGCCTTCTCTTCTGCAAACTAAACAATCCCAGTTCTTTTAGCCGCTCCTCATAGGACATGGTTTGCAGACCTTCCACCATTTTGGTTCTCTGTGGCTAGAGACCCCAGGGCCGGTTTTAGACAAAATGGGGCCCTGGGCAAAATTAAAAGTGGGGCCCCACTTGTACATACAATATAGTCACATTCTGTTAATTCAATGTGCCGCGGGCCTATTACTGGTACTTACAGGGGTGTTCTTAATGTTTTTTAAGTGGTGGTTTGTAAATTTGTAAGGGTTTTTTTGCCTAGGCAAACTAGTTACTTCTGTGTCTTATCTTTAAAGATCAGGTGCAAAAGCAACAAGGCACATGCCCTTCTCTATACACTAAAAAATATTTATATACATACAAAGTTATCAAATAAGACCGCTATACCAGGACTAAATACTGTCACATCAGACACTGACCGCTATACCAGGACTAAATACTGTCACATCACCCACTGACCACTATACCAGGACTAAATACTGTCACATCAGACACTGACCGCTATACCAGGACTAAATACTGTCACATCACCCACTGACCACTATACCAGGACTAAATACTGTCACATCAGACACTGACCGCTATACCAGGACTAAATACTGTCACATCACCCACTGACCACTATACCAGGACTAAATACTGTCACATCACCCACTGACCACTATACCAGGACTAAATACTGTCACATCACCCACTGACCACTATACCAGGACTAAATACTGTCACATCACCCGCTGACCGCTATACTAGGACTAAATACTGTCTCGTCACCCACTGACCGCTCTACCAGGACTAAATACTGTCACCTCACCAGCTGACTGCTATACTAGGACTAAATACTGTCACATCACCCGCTGACTGCTATACCAGGACTAATACTGTCACATCACTCGCTGACTGCTATACCAAGACTATATACTGTCACGTCACCCGCAGACCGCTATACCAGGACTAAATACTGTCACATCATGCACTGACCGCTATACCAGGGCTGATACTGTCACATCACCCACTGACCGCTATGCCAGGACTAAATACTGTCACGTCACCCGCTGACCGCTATACCAGGACTAAATACTGTCACATCATGCACTGACCACTATACCAGGGCTGATACTGTCACATCACCCGCTGACCACTATACCAGGACTAAATGCTGTCACATCACCCACTGACCACTATATACCATACTATATACCACATAATTTGCAGGTCTTCAATTTAGCCTGGACAAACGGCCACAAAAACAACGGCAGTATGTACGGGAGCATTGAAATATATTAGTCCATACTTTTATCCACAATTGAGGATAAACACTATAGTTCTGTGCATTACAGTTTAGAAATTCCATGTGCCCCATATTAAGAGCGGTTAACCCCCTCATGTCCCTCACATAAGAGTTACTAATATGTGAGACATATGGAGGTAATAATAAGGTATCTTCATTATTAGTACCCCCATATATCTCACATACTAGTAACCCTTATGTGAAGCATACAAGGGTTAATGTGAGGGACATGCGGGGGTTAAAGATGAGCGAGTACTGTTTGGATCAGCCGATCCGAACAGCACGCTCCATAGAAATGAATGGATGCACCTGGTACTTCCGCTTTGACGGCGGCCGGCCGCTTAACCCCCCGCATGCCGGCTACGTCCATTCATTTCTATGCGGGCGTGCTGTTCGGATCGGCCGATCCGAACAGTACTCGCTCATCTCTATTAATTGACATTAATGTGAGGCACATGGAGTTCCTAAAAATAAATGAATCACCCCAAATGTCTGATATTACTACCCCAGCAAGTACCTAAATTTCAATTCTGATGCATGGAACATCCCAAGAAGGGGAAGAGTTATTAAGAGGCCGAAGACGTCTCACACCTGCACACATATGAATTAAGATAAATGTGGATCTCAATAAAATGGTAATACACAAAGATTCAAATGGTACCTTTTCTATTTAGAGCTGATGCTCCAACACTTAGAAATTCCGCTTTTACCACAGAATAGTGCAATGGTAATCGCGCTTCTCCAGGCTATAAATATGTTTGAATGTAGATAATAGGTAGTCGTCACATATGCACACAGTGTGCCTTTTAGGGTGACTGAGTGTAGATGGCAGCGTATAACCGATATGCGACCCAAGGTCGAAATGATAGTTTACAGGTAAGTAATGGGTTATACCCAAACAACTAAATCGCTTCCGCGTTCACTCAGAATAGAATGAAACAGTAAGTTGATTAGAGCGGTAAGTCTTTTATTTGCAGTTAGATAACGCGTTTCGGGGCAACAGAGTCACACAAGTGGCTCCACCCCTTCGTCAGATCTTTTCCTTTTCGGCTGAATAGCATGCAGTGCACCTGTAATATTCAGCTTTTCTAAATATACAAATGAGTCCACAAGTGCTACTTCAGGAATTCCTTTAGATTCAAGGGCCCCAAGTAGCACTTGGGGACACATTGGCATATTATGAAACGCTGAATTTCTGAGCATAATATTGGAATCTGTGGGAAGTGCCCTACAGGACTGTGAGTTTAGTATATTACTGATGTTCATTCTCACAGACTGTCTTTAAGTTTTTGCAACATAAAAGGGTTGTTGACAGGTTTCATAACCCACTGGAAAACTTACTGACCCAGATTCACTAAATACTTAGTGCAAACTTCAGATAGGCATTCAGGAAGTACATCAGATCTTGTACAGCGACTGTCTAGTCTACGTTTATACCATCATTCAGATACTTACTTTGAGACAGAATTTTACAACGCAATTTTAATGCATTTGTTGGCGCCTTATCATGCATTTAAGCCATGCCTCCTTTCTCTGAGAATCCACACCCTCATATCTAGCAAAGCCAAAAAATGTTAGCACATACAAGATCCGCCTTATTGCCCCAAAGATGCGTCACATTTATGCCAGTGTCTGGTCATAATCAAAATAGTAAATCTGAGCCATTGTATTGATCATTGTACTGATCATTAGGAGCCCACTGTCACCTCCGACTACAACGGGAATGTTCCCGTGCAGACAGAAAAAGTGCAAAACATGCCAACACATACTGACTACTGACAAAATAAAGATCCCCAACTACAAGATCCCAGGTACCTCCACCTGTAGCACATCTAATGTGGTGTAGTCAATAATATGTACCAAATGTCTTTATGTGGGGGAGACAGGGCAGACACTCAGGATGCAGATAAACTCACATGTCACACAATTACAGGGCAAAGAACGGACCTCTCTGTGCCCAAACACTTCTGCAATCAAAATCATGATCTCATCAATGACATGTAGATTTTGAAGTTGAAGTTGACATGAAGTTTTTTTAACTTGTTTATTTGTGTGTGTACTGCTTTCCTGTGCCTCTTTTAGTGTATAAATATGCTTGCCTTTAGAAATTGTGTTATACCAGCCTGATGAAGAGACCTAGTAGTCATCAAAGCTTGCAATATGTCATCATTTTTGTCAGCCATTATAAAGGTATCAACTACTGAAGACTCTCAATCTTTATATTTCATTACCTGAAAACAAAATTTTCTGAGAACATTGAACTTTCTACCTTTCAATGTAATCCTCTCTTGACTTAAACACACCTTAGCCTCCAGTTACTGAATACCCTCAGAATAACATGAGCCTTCTTGCTGGTGCAGGAACTTTGTTACCACATAAAAGAGAAAGAAATCACATGTGAACTGGCATGTTGTCCTGAAGCAGCAAAACACCTACTGACAACTTCCCGCAGTGTTTTTCTTTAATTACCTTGCATAATGTCTTCATTGTTGAAGCATAGCTGCCTCCAGTAAGGCTCCGTTCCCACGGAGTAACGCTCCGCTCATTTAGACATGTAAACACGTGTCAGAGCAAGGCGCTTCAAAACAGATCCCATTGACTTCAATGGGTGCCGGCTTACTTGCATTACACATTGAAATCAATGGGAGGCTTTATAACCCATTGATTTTAATGTGTAGCACGCATAAGCTGGCACCCATTGAAGTCAATGGGATCTGTTTTGAAGCACCTCTATCTGACACGTGTTTACATGTCTAAATGAGCGTTACTCCGTGGAAAAGGGGCCTAATTGTGGTCTCGTGTGATATAAATTCTAGTGATAAAACACCTTCTGTAGCTCAAAAAACTGTTATCATGACCTTTCCAGCTGACCATTGCACAAAAAATTTATTTAGAGTTGGCGTCCCCTTGTGCTTCCATTGCACGGACTCTTGTTTGGTCTCAGGATCACAGTAGGGGGCCCATGTTTCATCATCACACATAACAACCCAAGAACAGAAATTTGGATTTTCTCTAAGCATGTCTAAATTCTCTTGGCTAAATTGCTAGGGATGTGTTTTTTGCTCAGGCATCAATATTTGTGGCACCCACCAGGAACTAACGTATAACATCATCAAAACATCATGGATGATATTGGAAACCATACCACATGAAATGTCTAATTCATAAGCTATAGCAATGATTTTGACCAGATAATCTTCAAAATCATTGCCTATATGTTATGGGACATTTCCTCTAAAAGAACTTTGACAGGCTGCCACCCAGTTAAACTGCTTGGCCCAAACTTTACTTGGTAGTAGGAAGGGTTGCCATCACCATATACAACAATTCCCCTTTCATGGATTTCGTTAGGCTTCTTTTATTCTTTTGTAAGGAATTTAATCACAGAACGACACTCCAAATCCCTCCTGCACGAGGGAAATCTTTCAGTGCTATCATCAGACTGAACTGTTTCTGTGTGTTGCACATCCAGACATGTCTCAGTCTGCACAGATAAGCTCAGCTTTATGACACTGGCAGAACATATGGAGGTAGATAACTTATTGAACACCCCTAGTATAATAACCAAATTAAAATGTGTATATGTTGTAACACTCCAAATTATAAACCCAAAAATTCACTTTTTAATGCATTATCAATGCTGTTACATATTTATTAAATCCTTGAATGTACACATAGAAAAATCCATCAGATTCCCTACATAGTCACGTAGTCGTGCATGTATTCTAATACAGATGACTCCCAAACAATGCTTTATAGCACTGCGAAGAGAATTCTGGCACAGTGAATGATTATGGAAAGCTTTCCAATACTATCTAACAGCACATCCTACTTTCATCCTGTCAATTTAATTTATACAACATTAGGATATATTTGTAGGTTTATGCCAAGATGAAAAACAGCAGATGTCGCATTGCCACCAAGGTCATTTGTGTGGCTCCCGGTAGAACATGACTCTAATAATTTGCATGTTTGTTGTCGGTCTGAGTTTTGTACTGAATATTTCACATTTTATGCATTTAGAGAGTATGGTGCATTCTATTATAATGTCTCTCAAGACATTCATATAACTGTGTACCCAGCAAATATAGTGACCGAAGAAATGTCAGTTCAAGGGAATGTCTTGGGAGAGACAAAAACTTGCAGCTAATTTAAGTACAATTCTTGTCCCTACAGGTGACAAAAGTTACTTCAGCTAAGTATGCATGTGTTCAGACTGGAGGAAAGGGAGTAAAGTATTGATAGATATTTCTATCAGCTGCCTATAAATTTGATGCCTCATTCATGTAAGCAGCTGAAAGTACAAAGTCCCATTCCTAGCTGTCACTCTGGTTAAGGGGATATTGTCACTCCTTAGGGAGAGATCACCATATACTGTAGGTGTGTGGAGACTTATTAAGCCTTTTGTGCTCCACTGTGAGGATTTTACCAAGTCACTCTCTCAGCCGAGGACAGCTGTTTCGATCTGTTTGGAGGCACTGTCTCCCTATATTAACATCATGGGAGACAGATTTGCATATTCTTCCCATGATCCCTCACATTGGAGCGCAAATAGCTTAATAAGTCTCCACAAACCTATATGGTGGTGTCTCCATAAGGAGTGACAATATCCCCTTAACCTGGTCTAGAAGCCTCTCACCTCTGCCAAGTCAGTCTTCTCTGCGCCGGGCTGAAGAGATCCAAACAGATCGAAACAGCTGTCCTGACTTGGTAAAAGCCCACATCATTGCAGCAAAGGCCTCTGGGTAGGTCGTGCATGATGTTAAAGGGAGCGCCCCTGTGATGAATCGGACCCCAATCAGGATTCTCAGCTATATTTATAACTATCTATGTATTGTATTGACTGACCCTCAACTGTATATCTTGGAGAATGACTTATCTGGTCTGTATTTGCCATTTTTAAGTCACCATCCTGCTAAGGAATCTTGTTATCTCAGTAGGATGTGAAGGCTAGTGACCCAAATGGGTGAATCTGATTATCTGTGGCCAGTTGCCAAGATCAAAAGCCATTGTCTCACCCTAGGCATGGCATTAACAAATCTGTGCTAACTTCCTTGATTCTTAGCAGGGGGCCATCCTGGCTCTGAAAGTTCTAACACGTGACCAGACTCTGCGGAGTCGGGTTGAGGTGGTAGAGAACTTCAAACAGTTATGGTTTTATGATGATATTGCGCCAGGGAAAGATGCTACCATTATGACAATTAGATCTTCCGGTGCGTAGTAGTGAGACACACGTTTTTAACCCAAAAACTTTAAGCCTACGGGCCTGGGAAGAGCCCAGGCCCAGTTCTCGTTACTCAAGGGGTATTGAGTTATCATGTTTGGTGTCAATATGCTGGGAAACTTGCGGTGAGCAAAGACATGCCACTTGTTTGACCGTATATTCATGTGATGAGGAATTATGACCATTTATAGTTATTTGATTGCCAAGCTAGAGGGTGGTCCGAAAGCCCTGATGATGTCATTTCAGGGTGGAGCCCAGGGTCAATATAAGAGTCACCTGGGGCGGAGCTTCTTGTTCTTCTCATCTGGACACATGTGAGCAAGTTGGCTCTGTGTGTGGCCCCCTCCCCCCTTGCTGGGGGGAAGGGCGGGGCAGAAGCGGCCATGTGCTGAGAGACAAAGAAAGCCATGTGGCTGAGGGACTTTGAAAGAGAGCCATGTACTACTTTAACGCTAATGGACTTATGGAATTATGAGGACTATGATGTAACGCCTATCTGATCATGGATTTATGGACTATGGACTTTTTACATCGGTATGGAAAACTCTCTTTATTGCTATATGCTATGTGGGGGGTGCTGCGGTGCCCCCACCAGAGTCTTTAATGGACTGTATCTCCTGCCTTGTGGGTACCATGCGTTGGCTGCGGAATCGCCGGGTGCCTAAGGACTGTTTCTGTTTCTAATCTTTTAATCTCTTTAATCTGTTTTATCTCACTGCACTGTAACATACCTTCTCTGTAACCGTATAAGCTTGTGACCGCCAGGGTATATCTTTATATATATTTCTGGCTGACCTAGTATCGACCATCTTGGGTTAATAAAACTTTAAAACTTTAGAAGGCTCTTCTCGTATTATCCTATAAGGCCCGGTCCTTTCTCTGGCTGTGAGATTGGACGGTATAGATAAAAAGACGATCTCGGGTTCCGCCCGTGGCGAAGGCCGGGTAGGCCAGCGGCTGTGGTCGGGTGTGACGTATCGCGCCGTTCCGCCCCGGCCTCCGGCCCCACAAGGCGCGAGGACACGGCCCGCACCTCAGCCACCCGACCGCAGATCTAATTGTCATAATGGTAGCATCTTTCCCTGGCGCAATATCATCATAAAACCATAACTGTTTGAAGTTCTCTACCACCTCAACCCGACTCCGCAGAGTCTGATCACATGTGTTAGAACTTTCAGAGCCAGGATGGCCCCCTGCTAAGAATCAAGGAAGTTAGCACATATATGTTAATGCCATGCCTAGGGTGAGACAATGGCTTTTGATCTTGGCAACTGGCCACAGATAATCAGATTCACCCATTTGGGTCACTAGCCTTCACATCCTACTGAGATAACAAGATTCCTTAGCAGGATGGTGGCTTAAAAATGGCAAATACAGACCAGATAAGTCATTCTCCAAGATATACAGTTGAGGGTCAGTCAATACAATACATAGATAGTTATAAATATAGCTGAGAATCCTGATTGGGGTCCGATTCATCACAGCCCCCTAGTGGGCTGCATTACTGAGGCACTGTCTCCCTATATTAACATCATGGGAGACAGATTTGCATATTCTTCACATGATAACTGTCACTCAGCAGACTGAGACTGGCCCGCAGACCCAGTTTATTATTATATAGATGCATCAGATGGCTGAGATGATATCAATGCTCAGAGGCAGACCAGCCAGTATCTTCTATTGTTGGACCCACCTTATTAACCCCTTCCTGCCGTGGCATTTTATGATTTTCGTTTTTTGTTTTTGACTCCACCCCTTCCAAACCCCATAACTTTTTTATTTTTCCACTCTCAGAGCAATATGAGGTCTTAATATTTGAGGGACAAATTGATTATTCTGTATAATGTACTAGGAAGATGGAAAAAAAATCAGAATGGGGTGGATTTCAAGAAGTGCAAGTGCATTTGTGCGAATTTCTTACGGGCTTCGATCCCCAGAAAAATGGTGGCGCCCACACGCTGCCAGCAAAATAGTGCTTCAGTTAGCTTTGACTGAGGCACCAGAGGGGTTAATGCCCGCAATCGGTGTAGGTACCAACTGTGGGCATTAGGGCCGGGTGTCTGCTTACACCCAGTGTCTGCAGACACTAAGTGGCTATGGCGACCACCCAGTTCCAAGCGGCCGCCATATATAAACTCCCAGCATCCGCTAATAATACGGCAGATGTCGGGAAGGGGTTAATATAGTGCGACAGCCCCATCAGCAATCTTCTTGCTGCTGCCTTCTGCCAGTGAGAGAGCATGTATCCATTCACATGGAGGAAAATGGTGAGGAATTTGGTGTGGAATTTCAGCGCTGAAAAAGGAACAGAAAAAGGAACCCATTAAAGTCAATGGGAGGCTTTTCTTTCAGCGCTGAAATTCCACACCAAATTCCTCACTATTTTCTTCCGTGTGAATGGACCCTTAAAGAACTCAATCCTAGACACAACCAACAATCTACCCCTCTCTTGTTGCACCTGCAAAGAAAACACAGTATTATATTAGTATTATATTATATATATTATATTTTACCAATAGTTACACCGCACATCCGTAAAACAGTGAGAAATTAACATAACATCAAATAAAGCAGCATTTCTAAAGAGATGTCGGTCTTGAGCAGGAATCCCCACCTAGGGTTGTTTAACAAGGAGATTAACCCTTCACCGTCTCACATGCTGTTATACAGTTGGGCAGGAATCACTGCTGTGCGAATAGGCCGTATGTCTGGTTTTATTGCAGTTAGCGTGCTAGGAGTGCGGTTCTTATCATAGAGCACGTCCAGCAATTACACTCCATTACAATCAGTAACATACAATCATGTAGACAATAGGGACTCGTGTTCTTTTCTGTTAAAGGTGGAGAAGGGCTCCTTTATCTACCCAGCCCTGGTTCAGCTGCACATACTGTACGGCCACTCCGGCTCCTAGCCCCCTCCCTTAAATCATACACACATACAAAGGGGGAAAAAAAGCGGACATGAAATGTGAAGGGTTATAGTAAAGCAGAAGGTGAGCTAGCAGAAGGTACGGAGCCAGGTCTAACATTTATCATGTAATTTTCCTCCTAAACTCTTCCATCACACTATCCATAAATGCATGGTAATGTGTATTGTGTATATTTAATTCATGAGCTGTTGTTTATTCATTGCACGCTCCCCAGAGATTTATCATCATCCACAACCACCAACTTTGTCAGTTACTATTATGCCTGGAGATTTAATGAGCGGGTAACTAATCTGATCTGAGAGATGGTGATGGCAGCATATTTGTTGCTGTAAATGGAAATTTCTGCTATCCATCATACAAGTTTTCATTTAGATTTTGTACAGTTTCTATGAAATTTTAATCAAAAACAAGATCAAAAAACATGAAAAAAATAACGTACATGGGTTTTCTTGTTCAGATATCTGGATTTGTCTTAAAGAACTTCAATAAAATCTTGTCAACTGTTATTGAATTTTGACCCCCCCCCCATTAAAAAAAAAGCAACGAGAAAAAAACAACAAAAAAAACCCAATATATGTTCTATTCAGTTGTTTCTGTGTTATACATCATTATGGTTAAGTCTGAGTGGCAGCCGATCAAGGCAAGCCATAGGTGGGTTCAAGACCAGCGCAGGTCACCCCTCCCCAGTCCATGAGATATAGTTACTTCTAAAAGAAAGACAGCTTTGTCACATTATTATGTCTCACCTCTCTATTTTCTTTTGACAAAATCTCTCCTTGCTGGTGGCTTTACATCTTGGCCCAGGGGACCCAATAAGGTGACTTTTCCCAATTTAAGGAGAACAGAACTATAAATGATACATTACAGTTGCATACCTCCCAACTTTTCAACAACAGAAAGAGGAACAAAATGTGCGGCTCGCCATTCTCATTCATTTTTCATGTCTCCCGACACAGTATAATCCTCCTACAGTCACCCGCACATTATATGTCTCCACATTGTAATGTCCCCCTTCCAACTGCCAACTGTCAACCACCAACAGAACCATCAGCAACCATAAGGTCCAGATTAAAAACCCAGACTATTACCCACTAACAGCTAGGGTTCCAGTAATAGACCATTTTCAAACGGCAGTTGAAAGGGATCTAATTAAATTACAACAAACTGGGGCCAAACACACAACTCACAATCTAACTAGGGAAGAACAGAATAGTCTGAAGTTATTACAACAACGGGACGATATAGTTATTCGCATGGCAGATAAAGGGGGGAAAGTTGTGATCATGGACAGTACAGATTATGCCAGTAGTGTACTTAACATCTTACAGACACTAAAACCTACAAAAAACTAACCTGTGATCCTACCAACATATTCTCAGAAAAACTTTACAATTTACTTCAGGAAGGGGTCAGCTTAGGCATACTCACTGATAAAGAGGCTGACTATCTACATGTACGGGATCCAATCATGCCCATCTTCCACAGCCTCCCGAAAATTCATAAGAACACCTTTCCACCCCCTTTACGGCCAATAATTGCAGGGATTGGTTCACTAAACGAACGTATCTGCATGTGGGTTGACACGATTTTACAGCCCTTGGTTACAAGGATACCGGGATATATAAAGGACACCAAAGATTTGTTGCGCATTTTTGATGGTTTCGTATGGAGGGACAATTATAATTGGCTATCCTACGATGTTGTCTCATTATACTCCAGTATACCACACCACACAGCTGTAGAGGCGCTGTCACATCATCTTTACCTCTACTCACAGTTCACTGAAGACTTTTGTGAATTTATCATCGAGGTGGTCACCTATTTATTGAGACATAATTTTTTCATGTTCAATGGTGAGCACTATCTACAGCTGTGTGGTGTGCCCATGGGCGCACGTTTTTCGCCTTCCCTCGCAAATCTGGTCATGGCTTGGTGGGAGGAATTTTTTATTTTCTCTCCCACCAACCCCTGTCTTGATCTAATAGAGTACTATGGACGTTACATAGATGACATTTTGATTGTTTGGTCAGGGGAAGCGCAGAAAACTTTTTCCTTCACTGACTTTATAAACAACAATGCATCTAATCTCCAGTTCACTTCCAATTTTCATAATACCACCATTGATTTTTTGGATGTTACATTACATGGGAATACGGACACTAATACTGTCACTACCAAACTACACAGGAAACAACATGCAGGTAACACGATCCTGCATGCACGGAGTAACCATCCCCAACATACCTGTAAAGCAATCCCAGCGGGAGAGCTAACAAGGATAAAAAGGATCTGCTCAGATCCCAATGATTACAACTATTATGCCAATACCTCATGTCAAAGACTAAGGCAAAGGGGATATCCCACTTGGAATTTAAAAAGAGCCAAAAACATAGTCGCCAAAAAGAACCGATCAGACCTATTGTCCACTAAAACATCCAAGAACGACAATAAACAAAAGGAAGTGTATTTTTCTACTGATTACAGTGACAATTACAAACACATAGTCAACATCATAAAGAACAACTTACACATTTTACATCAAGACAACATCTTGGAGGACATCCTAAGTGGGGGATGCAATTTTATTGCCAGGAGGGGGATGTCCCTAGGCAATCTTGTGTCCCCCAGTTATTTCAGAAAAAGAACACCAACTGTAAACACCTTCCTCACAAACTCTGATACCACAGGTTGTTATCGCTGTGGACAGAACAGATGTAATATCTGCAAATTCATTCAAAAAACTAAGAATTTTACTAATACGGATGGCAATAAAATCTTCAAGATTAAAACTTTCATCAACTGCAATACTGACCACATAGTATACATCATTTCTTGCGAGGCATGTAAAATCTATTATGTAGGCTGTACCACCAGAAAACTAAAAGTACGCTTATCTGAGCATCTTTATCATAGCAGTAATCTGGACATCTTGCATTGCTCGGGAGCATCCAAACACTTTCGAGAAATACATGGAGGGAATACCACTTATTTTAGAGCATACGGCATTGAAAGGGTCAGTAAACCCATTAGGGGGGGGGGGGAATTGGCAGAAGAAACTTTTGCGCAGGGAAGCGTATTGGATTTTCATGCTTAATACCAGATTTCCATACGGTATGAATTTTCGCAATGATATAGCTTTTATATACTAAAACGATCCCTGCGCAGATATATATGCACACAATCATCATTATTATTTATTTATTCAATTTTATTTTCCATTCATTCATTTATTTTTATTTATTCATATATTTTATATTTTTTTATATTTTTTTTTTTTTACAAAAATTTAGTTGTTTTTTTTTTTTTCTGTTTTTGTTTTTGTTTTTTGTTTTTCTGTTTGTTTGTTTCCATGCATGACATATAAACAATTCCCCCACATTTACCCATTCACACTTACCTTTAAGGGTTTTTTTTGTTTTTTGTTTTTTTCTGATATGCTACACTTCAATGCACCATTCTAAAATGATGACTCCATATTATGTCTTCTTTTTCCTCTGTCTCTCCAGCACCACACTTGATGCTTAATTAATCAGTTTCTGTTTCTGTGCAGACGGGAGGGGCTTTGTTTTTACTTGTGTTTCTTTTATTGTTTAAAAGACTGCAGCTCAACACGCATCCATATGCCATGAGTAAGGGGGCAACCCCGAAACATGTAGGCTCTTGTAACCCCTACTGCTGCACATGAAGTTTTTTTATATGTAAAATAAAAGCTACGTTTTATGATACATGGATGGCTGATCGTTCGTGCTGGACTTTGCTACTTTTCATTAATTTTCTTGTTCAGATATCTGGATTTGTCTTAAAGAACTTCAATAAAATCTTGTCAACTGTTATTGAATTTTGACCCCCCCCCCATTAAAAAAAAGCAACGAGAAAAAAACAACAAAAAAACCCAATATATGTTCCATTCAGTTGTTTCTGTGTTATACATCATTATGGTTAAGTCTGAGTGGCAGCCGATCAAGGCAAGCCATAGGTGGGTTCAAGACCAGCGCAGGTCACCCCTCCCCAGTCCATGAGATATAGTTACTTCTAAAAGAAAGACAGCTTTGTCACATTATTATGTCTCACCTCTCTATTTTCTTTTGACAAAATCTCTCCTTGCTGGTGGCTTTACATCTTGGCCCAGGGGACCCAATAAGGTGACTTTTCCCAATTTAAGGAGAACAGAACTATAAATGATACATTACAGTTGCATACCTCCCAACTTTTCAACAACAGAAAGAGGAACAAAATGTGCGGCTCGCCATTCTCATTCATTTTTCATGTCTCCCGACACAGTATAATCCTCCTACAGTCACCCGCACATTATATGTCTCCACATTGTAATGTCCCCCTTCCAACTGCCCCACAGTAGTAAGTCTCTCTCCTGGTGCCCCAGTTTAAACATGAAACTGGATCAGCTGGAGGGGGACATTAGCAAAGGGGGTAGTTGGAGGGGGCAATAAATAAATGGCAGATGAAGTGGGACATTAAATGGTGGGCACGTAGAAGCAGACATTAAACTGTAGGGGTAGCTGGAGGGTGACATTAAACTGGGGACAACTAGAGACAGACAGGTCCCCCTCCAGCTCCTCTCATGGTTTCATGCCCTCTCCAGTTGTCCCCCAGTTTAAGTGCCCCCTTTATCTGCTCTATTTCATGTCCCCTCCTCCATCTCTGCTCCCGATTTCATCTCACCCCCCCTCCATTTCTCCCTCAGTTTCATATCCCCTTTCATCTGCCCCCAGTTTCATGTCCCCCCTCCATCTCTGCCCCCAGTATAATGACAAACAGACACACACACACACAAAATTTGGTTACCTTGATTAAGAAGTAGATCTTAAGTTCCAGGGCACAATAAATATGATATACTGATTCTGGGGTGCTATATATATGTAGTAAAGAGGTTATGCCACTAAAAAGTAAGATATTTGTCTACTACAAGGGAAGGGTAAAAACAATGGTGTTGGGGAGAGAAAGGATGCCCTGGGGAGAGTTGGTAATTGAGTAGGGGGTTGATACTGGGGGAGGAATTCTACATGGGGTTTATACTGGAGAGACAGACAAAAGATACTGTTGGGTGGTAATGTCATGTTAGATTCACGATAGCGTCACCTAAAAGAACGAGAGGAGGACCGCTCAACAGGGCCGGTGTTAGGGCGGGGGGGCAAACTGGTCAATTGCCCAGGGCCCCCACAGCTTAAGGGGCCCCCTGCGCTGTGTGATATTTCAGTATTATATTTATGGAGTGACCGACCGTCTGTTCTCAGTGACATACAATCGGGTCACTCACTGTGCAGCGGCCGCTGAGCTGTGCAGTCACTTGTAGCTGCGCAGCGGCCATGCTAGCAGGGACGGCTCAGTATGAGCTGCTGTATGAGGTAGTAGCCCCACCTCCGCCCCGCCTTGCCCCCGCCCCACTTGCAGTTCAGCAAGGCCTGCGGTGCTGTCTGAAGCCTTGCTCACCTCAGCTCAACTCCTGTCCTTCATCCTGCAAAATCTCCCCCAGGAGGAAAGAAGAGCTTCAGGGAAAATAGAAAAGAAAAACACACAGGTACATTCTGGAATTACTATTTCTATTAATGTCAGGCATTGGGGGTTATTCCTTTAGTGTTAGTAACTCTGTTCGGGGGTCCCCAAGTGGAGGCCCCACGTTGCAGAAACACAGCATTTATGTTGCAGTTTTTTGAGCCAACGCCAGCAGTGGATTGAGCAGAAGGTAGAAGTATAGGAGCTTCCTTTATATTTCCCATTCCTTTAGTAGCCATTCTAGGCTTTGGTTGAAAAAAAAATAGAGCAAAATCTGAAACAAAAAAAGCTGCATGGTGCCTTAGGCTGGGGCCCCACATTGCGGAAATGCAGCTTTTTTTTTTTGTTGCAGATTTTGTTGTGGTTTTTTGAGCCAAAGCCAGGAGTGGATTGAGCAGAAGATAGAAGTATAAGAGCTTCCTATATATTTCCCATTCCTTTTGTAGCCATTCTTGGCTTTGGCTCAAAAAACTGCAACAATATCTGCAACAAAAAAAGCTGCGTTTCTGCAACGTGGGGCCTTAGCCTTAGGGTGTTTCTTTTCAGGTGGTGACACACTGTGTACCCAGATGCAGCTACAGTTAAATCCAGTCCCCTTGCACCAGTGCTGTCACTTTGTTATGACACTCATTAATTCCTGGCTGTGGTTTTGCTGCTGCTGTCAGTCAGGAATTAAAAGTGGCTGAAATTAATCCGAATTTCACTTACAAAAAAGTGAAAGTACCAGTGACCAGGGACTGGATACAACATCCAGGTACATCGTGTGTCACAATCCTACTCACTCTGCCCACAGTCACATACATTTACCTCTAGTTGTAGGATACAGATGTACAGACATTGCTTCTAATGGAAAAGTACGCATGTATCCAGGCAAACAGTGGTAAACGTATGTGTCCGGGACCACAGTATTATAGAACCCCTATGTTACAGTTTGTGGTACCGTATGACTTTAGTGTAGGTGTCATCAATATTAAAATTAGGTTACCTACTCCTGATGTAACAAAAAACCCTCTAAAACCCCATTCACATCTGTGTTCGGATTTGCATTTGGGAAGTCTACTTGGGGATACCCCTAATGGAATCCAGGAGTTACCAGGGAAACTCGCGGACTCCATAGACTATAATGGGGTCCGTGTGGTCTCCACTTGGTTTCATGCAAGCGCCACTTTTCTCTCCGATTTATTCGTGTGGAAACCATATGGACCCCATTATAGCCATGGGACCCATGGGGGTTTCCTTCGGTAACTACTTTTTAATGCCTGTAGGTTTCTGTTCATGGGGTCCCCAAGCAGAATCCCCTAATGGAGACCCGAACGCAGATGTGAACCAGGCCTATGTGGCCTCATGTGGCGTAGACACTGCATTTTTTTTTATGCATCTATGTGAATCCAGCCATTAGGATGCAGAATTTTAAGTTCTATTAAATAATGTTTGGTTTATATTACAGTGATTTTCTTTAATATAATTAAAATATAGTTTAAAGTGATTACCGTATTTTTCGGACTATAAGACGCACTTTTTTTCCCCCAAATTTGGGGGGAAAACAAGGGTGCGTCTTATAGTCCGAATGTGGCGCCTGGCACCCGCTGTACTAGAGAGGCAGAAGCCGGAAAGGGATAGACGCCGGGGCCTGAGACATCGCTGCGCTCCTCTGCCCTGCATGAAGCCAGCGGCGGGAGGAGTGATGCTATTCTGCTCCTCCGTCCCCCCGCCGCTGGCTTCATGCAGGGCAGGGCAGGCCCGGCACCTGTCCCAGCGTCTATCCCTCCCCGGCATCCGCCTCTCTAGTACAGCGGATGCCGGGTCAGTATCGGTGGCCCCTTCTCCCCCAGGGCCGGTCCCCACCGGCCCCATACCTGTAGAGTTGCAGGCCGGCTCCTGCGCGGCGATATCGCAGGAGCCGACCTGTTCGGGTGACAGCCGGGAGCCTAATGAGGCTCCCAGGCCTGTCACTGCTGTATTAGTATTGCGGCTGGTCTCTATGACCAGCCGTAATACTAATAGACAGAATGTCCCATAGACGGCAATACAGTTGTATTGCCGTCTATGGGACTTGCAATCAAGTGACCGCAGGCTCAAGCCCCCGGGGGGGAATAAAATAGAAAAAAAAAAAAAAAAGCTTTAAAAATATAAATAAAAGTTCTAAATCACCTCCTGTCCATAGAAAAAAAAAAATATATATATATATATATACATATCATAAACCACCGGGTTTTTTTTTTCAATACAAGGTGATCTAAGCAATAGATATTCCCCAAAATGGTATAACTAAAAAGTACAGCTGGCCCCACAAAAAAAAACACTCTATGTATCCCCGTACAGCTGCAGGGTCACCTGTCAATGTGGCCTTGCAGCTGTTGCAAAACTACAACTCCCATATATTAAATATTTTACCATTTTTTGCTTCAAAATTTTTTTTCCCTACTTTCCTCCTCTAAAACCTAGGTGCGTCTTATAGTCCGAAAAATACGGTATATGTGTATTCAGTTACCGAATTGTGACGTTGGTACGGTTTCTTAGAATTTAGGGCCCCACTCGAAAACTTGCTCAGGGCCCCATTTTGCCTAAAACCGGCCTTGCCGCTCAAATAGATGGAACATATGGAGTCTGACGGACCCCACTAACTATAATGGGCCCTGATGTTTTCAAGATGAAACTAGCGGAAGAAAAAGTTCTCCATGCAGGACTTTTTCCTTCTCTGACTTCCAGAAAGTTCGACAGAGTCTCCAACTGAGATGCCAACATTCATGTTCTCAGTCTAATGTTTATGATGGCTGCCCAGCGTACCCAGATGTCTGCTACTAGGGTAAGGCTAGGTTCATATCTGTGCTGGAATCTCCATTGGAGAAAACACAGAAACCAACAAAAACTTCCTGCACAGAGGACTTTTCTCTCCGCTGGTTTCAATATAAAATTGGTGGATACCCATCAGAAACCTGGCAGACCCTATTATAGTTTTGGGGTTCGGGGGTAACCACTGTTTTAGCGGCCAGCTCTCTGTGCACAGAATTGCGCAGGGATGTGAACCTAGTCTGACCATCATGTTCATCATGTTGGATTTTAAGCAACCAAGATAATTTTTTCAAATACCAAGGAGCGGTGCAGGAATAGCCTTTGTTGTCCTCTATAATTCAGCCAGTATTGAATAGATCTAAGATATTGCTAAGAACAAGCAAATAAAATGTGGCAAGAAAATGTAGAGGCTTATACTGTATAAGTAATTTTTAACAGTAATACTCTTTATATAGAAAAACATATCTACTAACTTTCTACTGGAACGTTACAACCAGCATGTAAACCGCTCCGCTCGGTAAACCATTGGCAGAAATACTAAACGCAAGATATAAATAATTTATACATTTTCACTACAGTACAAAATATCGACTATAAATCATGGTCTGAATGTTTTGTTCTATTATTACAGGAAATCTGTAGTTATGTTCATGCTGCCCTATCTGAAGATCATAAGGTAATGACAGAACGGGGGAGTTTAGAAAGATAAGAATTTTACATTGCCTCATCATTTCACATACATATGACTGAAAATGCTATAAATGTACAATGGGAAATTATATCTGATGGAGCCATCCTCCTGCTAGCTGTGATTGACAGATCTCTCCATAGATAGAGAGGGATCCATCAAAACTGGTGTATTTTTTGGCCGTCTTGATGTACCTTGCACCAGTGCAGGCAGTGCTGAATTCATAATAGGTCCAAAATATCTGATTGGTGGTGGAGGGGGGGGGGATCTCAGTTATCCCCTCCAATGCAGCTCAACTGTTTGGGGCCCCTTATTATTCTCATACTGTACACCGCACAAAGCCAGAAGAAGATGGCTCCATATCCTGCATACTGGCCAAGGAGTGTTACTGCAGCTCAGCTTCCATTGACTTTAATGGGAGACGAGATGCAGTACCACAATCCGGCCACTATATATGGGCTGGAGCCAACTGCTTTCTACTGTGCAGTATACGGGCCTTGGAAGCGGCCCTGAACCTACCAGATATATGTGGACATTCCTGAGGCTAGGCCATAAATAAAACTAACTTCATCCATTTGTTATGACCCGGTCTCAGCAGTCTCGGCCTGTTAGGTTCAGGCGCAGAGTGTCCGGACGGCATTCAGCGCGTGAACCACCTGATGCACGGCAGGGGAATGTTCACACCAGACATGCAGTTTCTGCTCTGGCACTCGGGCGTGGATCACGTGGTGAGTGGCCTGATGGATCAGTGCCTGGTGTGTCTTGGCCTCTGAAGGGGTTAAGTTCTCTGCAGTGCTGAATACTTTACAGGCCATGGGCGAGGCCTTCCCCTTACTATATAAGGCTGTTGCACATGCTATCTGATGCTGGTCTTAAACGGCTGTACCTGTGCTCTAGTATGGTCTGTTGTCTGAAGTTGCTACCATCTGCATCCCGGCCCATCCAGTTTCTGGCTCCTGTTCACACAAGACTGGTTAGCTAAGTATTGAGCTCCTATCCAGACATAGTGTTCCGGGCGCAGCGAGCCCTAGGTATTTTTTCTGTTTGGAGGTTTGGAATTTTTTTGGTAGGGGTTTTTATAGTGTGTGATACTCAGTTCTGTTTTTTCCTATCCCTTGCTTAGTTCAGTTATTCTGTGTTTCACGTTTATTTTCTCCCTATGCTTTTGCGTTACTCACGTTCACCGTTAGTCCAAGTCTGGACATCCGTGGGGGGCTTGTTCTGTATCTGCCTCTCCTTCGTAAACGTGAAGCTAGACAGGGGCTCTATTTCCCTTTGCAGGTTAGCTACTTCTCCGGCTGTGCTCGTGCCCCTTCAGGCAAGTTAGTCGGGCCCACGGCTACTTCTAGTTGTGCGAGGCAGGGTGTAGGAGGATCCACACTAGAAGTCCAAACTGCTCATACTTATTATTGTTTGTTTTATATATGTTTTTTCCTGTACTGTACTGAGAAGTTATCAGTCCGGGGCCAGTCCGTGGTCAGAGATCCCCAGACCATAACACCATTCCTTTTAATACATTGCGAGAGATCACTGTAGAGATCTCTCTTCAGTAGTCATTTTATTACGGTAAAAAGCAGGATTACAGAAAAGATGTTATAAAGCCGCAATAGGTGATGGACACAACTTACCTCCTCCCTCTTATTGCTTAGGTCACAGAGCATGCGAAGTAAACTCTCCCCAAGAAGTCACCAGACTACAGGTTCCTACAGGACAGGGCTTAATGGTTTTGTACACAACAAGCGGTCTCCTGCTGCAGCCAGTTGTTTTACAGGCTGGCATAGGACTATGCCAAGGAAAATAGAAACGTTTCCCAATTTTAACAATAATATGAGAACAAAGGAAAAGAGGAGATAAAAGAAGGAAAATGTAGACATTTTTTTTTTTTTTAAAGTGGTTACTCATAGGATAGAGGATAAATTGCTGATTGTCAGGGCCTGACCATTGAGATCCCCACCAGCCTGGGTATGGGTGTTTTCCTTCCTTTAAGAATGTAGCAATGGACAATGATGTATCATGCAACCCCTCTCCATTCATTTCAATGGGATTGTCAGAAATAACCAAAGTACAGCTCTACATCTTGACTATCTCCAGGATCACCATTGGATAGAATGGGGTCATCTTGGTCCACTGCTACATTCTCATTGAGAATAAAACGCCCCCATGCTTAAGATCTGTGGACGTCTCAGTAGTCGGTCCCCAGCAATTTATCCTCTATCCTATTTTTACTGTATAACCCTTATATTTTGTGCATTATCTTTTTTTTAGAATTCATTTAGAGCAGGGGTGTAGTTAGGAGGTTGGGGCATACACATGGGTGGTAGATGTGTACCAACAAGCTCTTAAAGATGTTGTCCAGGTTAAAATTTTATTTTTTAACTAGGCTGGGGGAGGCGAAAAAAAAAAGTTAAAAAAAAACAAACATTCATCTGTTCCCAGTGTTTCTGAGTCTTCCCAGTGTGGTCCGATCCTGCTGTTTGGCTGTCTTCTTATGCAGAAGTCCTCACCAGCTGTGACGTCCTGGGTCATGTTACCGCTGAGGCCAATCAGCAGCCTAAGGAAGGGACCTGGGGACATCACAGGTAAAGCGGAAGGGACTTCCACCAGTAGAAAAAATGGAGCAGCAGGACCAGACTGTGCTGGCAGGAAATGAAGCAAGGGGACAGGTGAGTTGGTCTTTTTTTATTCACATCCCCTAACCTAATTAAAAAAAAAAAAATAATTAGTCTGGACATTCCCTTTAAGTCTTCACTACTATATTTTAATACAGAGCTAGAGCCAGTGTCGGACTGGGGTGTCTAGGGCCCACCAGTGGAATTGTTTCTAGGGGCCCACCGCCAGGACCCTGCAGATCAGTGGTACCGAGACACGACAGCTTAAGGTAATAACATATCAGGAGCCATGCTGTTCACCCGCCATACAATGTGCACTACTGCACTACCTAAACCCACTGCTACAAATCCTGTATGGCAAGTGAGCAGCGTGGCTCCTAGAAATGTTACCAATACCAGTAGCTACACTGTCCTGGAAACTGATCTGCAGAGGTCCTGGCTGTTATATCGCCGCAAATGTAATATTGATGGCCTATCCTAAGGACTGGCCATGAATATTAAAAAGAGGGATAAATCTTTTAAAGTGGTTGTCCAGGAATTGGAGCAACTCATGTGCTGGGCGGGAGATGTAAAATAAAAAAAATAAACACACTCACCTGTTCCCAGCGCTCCCTTGTCCGCTGTCAGTGTCCATTCAGTCTTGTGCTGGCACCTTCTTGCTGGGAGTCCTGGTACAGGATTTCCAGAAATGAGGCACAGCCATGAAGCCAAACAAACACAGGCAGGGAACAACGGAGTGCTGGGACAGGTAAGAAGGTTGTTTGCTTTGTTTTTTTTTTATTTTTACACCTATGTCACAGTGATCACTACAGCTTATGGACAACCTCTTTTAAGGGGTTGTTGGGCCAAATTTTTTATGGCTGCTTCACTGGTCCTCCCATACAGTGGCCTCTTCACTGGTTCCCCATAATGTATTGGAAACAGTGATGGGGCCATATTGTGTGGGGGCAGTGATGGGGCCATATTGTGTGGGGGCAGTGATGGGGCCATATTGTGTGGGGGCAGTGATGGGGCCATATTGTGTGGGGGCAGTGATGGGGCCATATTGTGTGGGGGCAGTGATGGGGCCATATTGTGTGGGGGCAGTGATGGAGAACATATTGTGTGGGGGCAGTGATGGGGCCATATTGTGTGGGGGCAGTGATGGGGCTAACATCCTGTTGCTCAAGATAGACCAAAAATACCTGAAGCCCCACATTGCAGAAACACGTCTTTGGCTACTGCAGGAAAAAAAAATTCTGTTTTACAGAACCAGAAAAGTGAATGAAATGTAATCAAATTTACCTCATCTGCACATTGCAGGAAAAAAGATATGGAAGATGCTGCAAATTCCTAAATATATGCACTTCTAAAAACATGGCCTGTTACTTTCAGCTGAGCAATTGGGAGAACGTGCTGGAAAATGCATCAAAAGTGCAATGAAAAACATTGTAGAAAAAATACATTGAGATTCAGGGCTATTTTTTTTCACATTGTTTTTTAGCAGTGTCTCACTGTTGGTCCTAATCCTTATCTCAATATATTATACATCACACTATAAGGCTTAAGCCTTGTTCACATCTGCGTTGGTATTCCATCCGGGGGAGTCCGCATAAGGACTCTCCCAAATGGAATACTGAATGCAACTGCAAGCGCTGTGCCGTAAAAGCACACAGACTCCATAGACTATAATGGGATCCGTGTGCTTGCTACCAGATTTCCGCAGGGATCATACAGACAGGAAAGTAGTTCACAATCTACTTTCCTGCCCATATGATTCGTGCTGGCAGAGAGTGGCAAGCACACGGATCCCATTATAGTCTATGGAGTCTGTGTGCTTTTACGGCACAGCGCTTGCAGTTGCATTCGGTATTCTGTTTGGGGGGATTCCCATGCAGACTTCCCCGAACGGAATATCGAATGCAGATGTGAACGAAAGGTAAAGCCTAACACAGTGTCTTGCAGCAAAAAAGCGCTGCAGGAAAAATACCGGCGGCAACGCATGAGTTTTTCCCACAGTGCTTTTTGCTAAAACTCCATAGAGGTTTCCTCTGAGAACTTTCTGCCTCCATTACATCTATAGGGACACTGTAGGTGATTCTGTAGATATAAGTGACACACTGCGATTTCCAAAACAGTTTGCAACAGTTTGGGAAATTGCAGCATTTCCACTGTGATGGGATGGGATTTCACACACTATATACCTAAACATTCATAGATATACCATATATACTCATAGATATACATTCATATATGCTCACACATATACATTATTATAACATATATACATTTATATACCATATATGTCATATATATACTTACATGAATGTATGAATACTATATATACCCACATATATACATACACATTATTATAGCATACTGTCTATACTCACACATACCTATATACAACCATACAGTACTCACACAGTATACAAGACACATACAGTAAAGAAATGTACACACATATACATTTTAAATATACAGATTTTACCAAAAGAATATACTCACATTCTCCAGAAGTGAAGCATCGCAGCAGACTACTCCTGTCCCCACTCGCTACGATCTAAGGGATGACTCACTAGTTTATAAGGAGGAGGGGGGAGTTCAGGCTGCATGGACAAGTCTTTATGAAGTTGCAGCTAGTGGCAGAGATAGCTGAGGATGGTAAGTGCCTGGAAGGGTTAAAAGACAAGCAGCCATTAGCTGATGCTGCAGCATTAATGATGTCCTCCCGATAGGGAAAGTATGCACTGGCAGGGTGCCCTGTGTGCTGAGGACCTGGGCAATTGCCGGCAGCCCGCCATCTTTAATTATTACATTGTTGCCTGCAGCCTGGGGCCCCCGAGGTTACCGATCCGTCACCTGCCACTATTAGCCCTCATTTTGTCAATGCAAACGCATTGGTTAGGTGCCCGATCGGGGCCTCTGGCCATCCCAATCAGGCCCCTAACCAATGTATCTGCATTAACAAAATGAGTACTAACAGTCAGGGCTCGGGGCCCAACGGGGGATTCCCCGGTTTCCCGGTGGGCCAGTCTGACCCTGGCTAGCGCAGACAACTGAATCTTTGCCTCGTCTACAAATATGTCTTATTGGATCCCTACTAGAGATGAGCGAACAGTGTTCTATCGAACTCATGTTCGATCGGATATTAGGCTGTTCGGCATGTTCGAATCGAATCGAACACCGCGTGGTAAAGTGCGCCATTACTCGATTCCCCTCCCACCTTCCCTGGCGCCTTTTTTGCTCCAATAACAGCGCTGGGTAGGTGGGACAGGAACTACGACACCGGTGACGTTGAAAAAAGTAGGCAAAACCCATTGGCTGCCGAAAACATGTGACCTCTAATTTAAAAGAACAGCGACGCCCAGCTTCGCGTCATTCTGAGCTTGCAATTCACCGAGGACGGAGGTTTCCGTCCAGCTAGCTAGGGCTTAGATTCTGGGTAGGCAGGGACAGGCTAGGATAGGAAGGAGAAGACAACCAACAGCTCTTGTAAGAGCTAAATTCCAGGGAGAAGCTTGTCAGTGTAACGTGGCACTGACGGGCTCAATCGCCGCAACCCAGCTTTCCCAGGATCCTGAATGGAATACACTGTCAGTGTATTCCCGTATACCCGATATATACCCCGATACCCGTTCCAACGGTGTGCCCCCCCACCTTCACCCCAGAAATACCCTGCAAGTCCCCTAGCAATAGAATTGGGGCTATATACACCCACAATTTTTACTACTGGTATACAGTGCCATTGTCTGACTGGGAATTCAAAGAATATATTGGGAATACAAATACCCTCATTTCTTGCTACTGCCATATAGTGCCAGTTTCTGACTGGTAATTCAAAGAATATATTGGGGTTACGTGCACCCACAATTTTTACTACTGGTATACAGTGCCATTGTCTGACTGGGAATTCAAAGAATATATTGGGAATACAAATACCCTCATTTCTTGCTACTGCCATATAGTGCCAGTGTCTGACTGGGAATTCAAAGAATATATTGGGGTTACGTGCACCCACAATTTTTACTACTGGTATACAGTGCCATAGTCTGACTGGGAATTCAAAGAGTATATTGGGAATACAAATACCCTCATTTCTTGCTACTGCCATATAGTGCCAGTTTCTGACTGGGAATTCAAAGAATATATTGGGGTTACGTGCACCCACAATTTTTACTACTGGTATACAGTGCCATTGTCTGACTGGGAATTCAAAGAGTATATTGGGAATACAAATACCCTCATTTCTTGCTACTGCCATATAGTGCCAGTGTCTGACTGGGAATTCAAAGAATATATTGGGGTTACGTGCACCCACAATTTTTACTACTGGTATACAGTGCCATTGTCTGACTGGGAATTCAAAGAGTATATTGGGAATACAAATACCCTCATTTCTTGCTACTGCCATATAGTGCCAGTTTCTGACTGGGAATTCAAAGAATATATTGGGGTTACGTGCACCCACAATTTTTACTACTGGTATACAGTGCCATTGTCTGACTGGGAATTCAAAGAATATATTGGGGTTATAAATACCCTCATTTCTTGCTACTGCCATATAGTGCCAGTTTCTGACTGGGAATTCAAAGAATATATTGGGGTTACGTGCACCCACAATTTTTACTACTGGTATACAGTGCCATTGTCTGACTGGGAATTCAAAGAATATATTGGGGTTATAAATACCCTCATTTCTTGCTACTGCCATATAGTGCCAGTTTCTGACTGGTAATTCAAAGAATATATTGGGGTTACGTGCACCCACAATTTTTACTACTGGTATACAGTGCCATTGTCTGACTGGGAATTCAAAGAGTATATTGGGAATACAAATACCCTCATTTCTTGCTACTGCCATATAGTGCCAGTGTCTGACTGGGAATTCAAAGAATATATTGGGGTTACGTGCACCCACAATTTTTACTACTGGTATACAGTGCCATTGTCTGACTGGGAATTCAAAGAGTATATTGGGAATACAAATACCCTCATTTCTTGCTACTGCCATATAGTGCCAGTTTCTGACTGGGAATTCAAAGAATATATTGGGGTTACGTGCACCCACAATTTTTACTACTGGTATACAGTGCCATTGTCTGACTGGGAATTCAAAGAGTATATTGGGAATACAAATACCCTCATTTCTTGCTACTGCCATATAGTGCCAGTGTCTGACTGGGAATTCAAAGAATATATTGGGGTTACGTGCACCCACAATTTTTACTACTGGTATACAGTGCCATTGTCTGACTGGGAATTCAAAGAGTATATTGGGAATACAAATACCCTCATTTCTTGCTACTGCCATATAGTGCCAGTTTCTGACTGGGAATTCAAAGAATATATTGGGGTTACGTGCACCCACAATTTTTACTACTGGTATACAGTGCCATTGTCTGACTGGGAATTCAAAGAGTATATTGGGAATACAAATACCCTCATTTCTTGCTACTGCCATATAGTGCCAGTGTCTGACTGGGAATTCAAAGAATATATTGGGGTTACGTGCACCCACAATTTTTACTACTGGTATACAGTGCCATTGTCTGACTGGGAATTCAAAGAGTATATTGGGAATACAAATACCCTCATTTCTTGCTACTGCCATATAGTGCCAGTTTCTGACTGGGAATTCAAAGAATATATTGGGGTTACGTGCACCCACAATTTTTACTACTGGTATACAGTGCCATTGTCTGACTGGGAATTCAAAGAGTATATTGGGAATACAAATACCCTCATTTCTTGCTACTGCCATATAGTGCCAGTGTCTGACTGGGAATTCAAAGAATATATTGGGGTTACGTGCACCCACAATTTTTACTACTGGTATACAGTGCCATTGTCTGACTGGGAATTCAAAGAGTATATTGGGAATACAAATACCCTCATTTCTTGCTACTGCCATATAGTGCCAGTTTCTGACTGGGAATTCAAAGAATATATTGGGGTTACGTGCACCCACAATTTTTACTACTGGTATACAGTGCCATTGTCTGACTGGGAATTCAAAGAATATATTGGGGTTATAAATACCCTCATTTCTTGCTACTGCCATATAGTGCCAGTTTCTGACTGGGAATTCAAAGAATATATTGGGGTTACGTGCACCCACAATTTTTACTACTGGTATACAGTGCCATTGTCTGACTGGGAATTCAAAGAATATATTGGGGTTATAAATACCCTCATTTCTTGCTACTGCCATATAGTGCCAGTTTCTGACTGGTAATTCAAAGAATATATTGGGGTTACGTGCACCCACAATTTTTACTACTGGTATACAGTGCCATTGTCTGACTGGGAATTCAAAGAATATATTGGGGTTATAAATACCCTCATTTCTTGCTACTGCCATATAGTGCCAGTTTCTGACTGGTAATTCAAAGAATATATTGGGGTTACGTGCACCCACAATTTTTACTACTGGTATACAGTGCCATTGTCTGACTGGGAATTCAAAGAGTATATTGGGAATACAAATACCCTCATTTCTTGCTACTGCCATATAGTGCCAGTGTCTGACTGGGAATTCAAAGAATATATTGGGGTTACGTGCACCCACAATTTTTACTACTGGTATACAGTGCCATTGTCTGACTGGGAATTCAAAGAGTATATTGGGAATACAAATACCCTCATTTCTTGCTACTGCCATATAGTGCCAGTGTCTGACTGGGAATTCAAAGAATATATTGGGGTTACGTGCACCCACAATTTTTACTACTGGTATACAGTGCCATTGTCTGACTGGGAATTCAAAGAGTATATTGGGAATACAAATACCCTCATTTCTTGCTACTGCCATATAGTGCCAGTGTCTGACTGGGAATTCAAAGAATATATTGGGGTTACGTGCACCCACAATTTTTACTACTGGTATACAGTGCCAATTTCTAACTAGGAATTCAAAATGCGCAAGGCTCCCGGAAAGGGACGTGGACGAGGCCGTGGGCGAGGTCGGGGGAATGGTTCTGGGGAGCAAGGTAGCAGTGAAGCCACAGGGCGTCCCGTGCCTACTCCTGTGGGGCAGCAAGCATTGCGCCACTCCACAGTGCCAGGGTTGCTTGCCACATTAACTAAACTGCAGGGTACAAACCTTAGTAGGCCCGAGAACCAGGAACAGGTCTTGCAATGGCTGTCAGAGAACGCTTACAGCACATTGTCCAGCAGCCAGTCAGACTCTGCCTCCTCTCCTCCTATTACCCAACAGTCTTGTCTTCCTTCCTCCCAAAATTCCGAAGCTTTACAGAACAATAACCCAAACTGTCCCTGCTCCCCAGAGCTGTTCTCCGCTCCTTTCATTGTCCCTCAACCTGCCTCTCCACGTCACGATTCCACGAACCTAACAGAGGAGCATCTGTATCCAGATGCTCAAACACTAGAGTCTCCTCCATCTCCGTTCGATTTGGTGGTGGATGACCAGCAACCCACCCTCATCGACGATGATGTGACGCAGTTGCCGTCAGGGCATCCAGTTGACCGGCGCATTGTGCGGGAGGAGGAGATGAGACAGGAGTTGGAAGAGGAAGTGGTGGATGATGAGGACACTGACCCGACCTGGACAGGGGGGATGTCAAGCGGGGAAAGTAGTGTGGATGTTGAGGCAGGTGCAGCACCAAAAAGGGTAGCTAGAGGCAGAGGCAGAGGTCAGCAGCTTAGGCGAAGCCAGGCCACACCCGGAATCTCCCAAGATGTTCCAGTTCGTACCCAGCCCCGAAAAACTCCCACCTCGAGGGCACGTTTCTCGAAGGTGTGGAGTTTTTTCAAGGAATGCGCCGAGGACAGATATAGTGTTGTCTGCACAATTTGCCTCTCGAAATTGATTAGGGGCTCTGAGAAGAGCAACCTGTCCACCACTTCAATGCGCCGTCATTTGGAATCCAAGCACTGGAATCAGTGGCAGGCAGCAACGGCAGGACAAAGGCCGACTGCCGTTCACGCCACTGCCACTGCCTCTGCCTCTGCCTCTGCCACTGCCACTGCTGACTGTGCTGGCGATGCACTCCAGAGGACGAGCCAGGACACCACTTCATCTGCCTCCGCCACTTTGTTGACTTCTACCTCATCCTCCCCTGGTCCTGTCTTATCTCCTTCTCCTGCACCATCAAAGGCACCATCAGGCGTTTCTTTACAACAACCCACCATCTCTCAGACATTGGAGCGGCGGCAGAAATACACTGCTAACCACCCACACGCGCAAGCCTTGAACGCCAACATCGCTAAACTGCTGGCCCAGGAGATGTTGGCGTTCCGGCTTGTTGAAACTCCCGCCTTCCTGGACCTGATGGCAACTGCGGCACCTCGCTATGCCGTCCCTAGCCGTCACTACTTCTCCCGGTGTGCCGTCCCCGCCTTGCACCAGCACGTGTCACTCAACATCAGGCGGGCCCTTAGTTCCGCGCTTTGCACAAAGGTCCACTTGACCACCGACGCGTGGACAAGTGCATGCGGACAGGGACGCTACATTTCACTGACGGCACACTGGGTGAATGTAGTTGAGGCTGGGACTGCTTCCCAAACTGGCCCGGTGTACCTCGTCTCCCCGCCTAACATTCCTGGCAGGGACACGAGAAGAACACCCCCCTCCTCCTCCTCCTCCTCTACCGCCTCCTCCTCCGCCACCGCCTCCTCCTCCGCCACCGCCTCCTCCTCCGCTGTTAGATTGACCCCAGCTACGAGTTGGAAACGTTGCAGCACTGGCGTTGGTAGACGTCAGCAGGCTGTGCTGAAGCTGATCAGCTTGGGGGACAGACAGCACACTGCCTCCGAGGTGAGGGATGCCCTCCTCGATGAGACGGCAATATGGTTTGAGCCGCTGCACCTGGGCCCAGGCATGGTCGTTTGTGATAACGGCCGGAACCTGGTAGCAGCTCTGGAGCTTGCCGGACTCCAACATGTTCCATGCCTGGCCCACGTCTTCAACCTAGTGGTGCAACGTTTCCTAAAGAGCTACCCCAATGTTCCAGAGCTACTGGTGAAAGTGCGGCGCATGTGCGCCCACTTTCGCAAGTCGACAGTAGCCGCTGCTAGCTTAAAATCTCTCCAGCAACGCCTGCATGTGCCACAACACCGGCTTTTGTGCGACGTCCCCACACGCTGGAACTCAACGTTTCAGATGTTGAATAGAGTGGTTGAGCAGCAGAGACCTTTGATGGAATACCAGCTACAAAACCCTAGGGTGCCACAAAGTCAGCTGCCTCAGTTTCACATCCATGAGTGGCCATGGATGAGAGACCTTTGTGACATCCTACGGGTCTTTGAGGAGTCCACAAGGAGGGTGAGCTCTGAGGATGCGATGGTGAGCCTTACAATCCCGCTCTTGTGTGTTCTGAGAGAATCCCTGATTGACATCAGGGATAACTCAGATCACACAGAGGAGTTAGGGATAGCATCCGATCCGTCACAGCTGGAGAGTAGGTCCACACATCTGTCCGCTTCACTGCGTTTAATGGAGGAGGAGGAGGAGGAGGAGGAGGAAGAAGAGTTGTCCGATGATGTGATGGTGATACAGGAGGCTTCCGGGCAACTTCGAATCGTCCCATTGTTGCAGCGCGGATGGGTAGACATGGAGGATGAGGAGGAAATGGAGATTGAACTTTCCGGTGGGGCCAGAGGAGTCATGCCAACTAACACTGTGGCAGACATGGCTGAGTTCATGTTGGGGTGCTTTACAACCGACAAGCGTATTGTCAAAATCATGGAGGACAACCAGTACTGGATCTTTGCTATCCTTGACCCCCGGTATAAAAACAACATCTCGTCTTTTATTCCGGTAGAGGGGAGGGCCAATCGCATCAATGCTTGCCACAGGCAATTGGTGCAGAATATGATGGAGATGTTTCCAGCATGTGACGTTGGCGGCAGGGAGGGCAGTTCCTCCAGTAGGCAACCAAGTTCTCACCGGTCCACACAAACGAGGGGCACACTGTCTAAGGTCTGGGACACCTTGATGGCACCCCCTCGCCAAAGTGCCGCCACGGAGGGTCCTAGTGTCACCAGGCGTGAGAAGTATAGGCGCATGTTGCGGGAATACCTTTCCGACCACAGCCCTGTCCTCTCCGACCCCTCTGCGCCCTACACGTATTGGGTGTCGAAGTTGGACCTGTGGCTTGAACTTGCCCTATATGCCTTGGAGGTGCTGTCCTGTCCTGCCGCCAGCGTCCTATCTGAGAGGGTGTTCAGTGCAGCCGGTGGCATCATCACTGACAAGCGCACCCGTCTGTCAGCTGAGAGTGCCGACCGGCTCACTTTGATAAAAATGAACCACCACTGGGTAGAGCCGTCATTTTTGTGCCCACCTGTGTAAAGCACCCCAACATGAAACTCCATGTCTGTACTCAACCTCTCCAATTCCTCCGCATCCTCATACTCATCCACCATAAGCGTTGCACAATTCTGCTAATACTAGGCTCCCTCCACCCTGATTTCCCCCAACTCTGCTGGTTAGAGGCTCCCTCCACCATGAATTTGCCCAAACTGGGCTGTTTAGAGGCTCCCTCCACCATGAATTGGTCCAAACTGGGTTTTTTAGAGGCTCCCTCCACCATGAATTTGCCCAAACTGGGCTGTTTAGAGGCTCCCTCCACCATGAATTGGTCCAAACTGGGCTGGTTAGAGGCTCCCTCCACCATGAATTTCCCAAAACTTGGCTGTTTAGAGGCTCCCTCCACCATGAATTTGCCCAAACTGGGCTGTTTAGAGGCTCCCTCCACCATTAATTGGTCCAAACTGGGCTGGTTAGAGGCTCCCTCCACCATGAATTTGCCCAAACTGGGGTGGTTAGAGGCTCCCTCCACCATTAATTGGTCCAAACTGGGCTGGTTAGAGGCTCCCTCCACCATGAATTTCCCAAAACTTGGCTGTTTAGAGGCTCCCTCCACCATTAATTGGTCCAAACTGGGCTGGTTAGAGGCTCCCTCCACCATGATTTTGCCCAAACTGGGCTGTTTAGAGGCTCCCTCCACCATTAATTGGTCCAAACTGGGCTGGTTAGAGGCTCCCTCCACCATGAATTTGCCCAAACTGGGCTGTTTAGAGGCTCCCTCCACCATGAATTGGTCCAAACTGGGGTGGTTAGAGGCTCCCTCCACCATGAATTGGTCCAAACTGGGGTGGTTAGAGGCTCCCTCCACCATTAATTGGTCCAAACTGGGCTGGTTAGAGGCTCCCTCCACCATTAATTGGTCCAAACTGGGCTGGTTAGAGGCTCCCTCCACCATGAATTTGCCCAAACTGGGGTGGTTAGAGGCTCCCTCCACCATTAATTGGTCCAAACTGGGCTGGTTAGAGGCTCCCTCCACAATTAATTGGTCCAAACTGGGCTAATTAGAGGCTCCCTCCACCATGAATTGGTCCAAACTGGGTTTTTTAGAGGCTCCCTCCACCATGAATTTGCCCAAACTGGGCTGTTTAGAGGCTCCCTCCACCATGAATTGGTCCAAACTGGGCTGGTTAGAGGCTCCCTCCACCATGAATTGGTCCAAACTGGGGTGGTTAGAGGCTCCCTCCACCATTAATTGGTCCAAACTGGGCTGGTTAGAGGCTCCCTCCACCATTAATTGGTCCAAACTGGGCTGGTTAGAGGCTCCCTCCACCATGAATTTGCCCAAACTGGGGTGGTTAGAGGCTCCCTCCACCATTAATTGGTCCAAACTGGGCTGGTTAGAGGCTCCCTCCACAATTAATTGGTCCAAACTGGGCTAATTAGAGGCTCCCTCCACCATGAATTGGTCCAAACTGGGTTTTTTAGAGGCTCCCTCCACCATGAATTTGCCCAAACTGGGCTGTTTAGAGGCTCCCTCCACCATGAATTGGTCCAAACTGGGGTGGTTAGAGGCTCCCTCCACCATGAATTGGTCCAAACTGGGCTGGTTAGAGGCTCCCTCCACCATGAATTTCCCAAAACTTGGCTGTTTAGAGGCTCCCTCCACCATTAATTGGTCCAAACTGGGCTGGTTAGAGGCTCCCTCCACCATTAATTGGTCCAAACTGGGCTGGTTAGAGGCTCCCTCCACCATTAATTGGTCCAAACTGGGCTGGTTAGAGGCTCCCTCCACCATGAATTTCCCAAAACTTGGCTGTTTAGAGGCTCCCTCCACCATTAATTGGTCCAAACTGGGCTGGTTAGAGGCTCCCTCCACCATGAATTTGCCCAAACTGGGCTGTTTAGAGGCTCCCTCCACCATGAATTGGTCCAAACTGGGTTTTTTAGAGGCTCCCTCCACCATTAATTGGTCCAAACTGGGCTGGTTAGAGGCTCCCTCCACAATTAATTGGTCCAAACTGGGCTAATTAGAGGCTCCCTCCACCATGAATTGGTCCAAACTGGGTTTTTTAGAGGCTCCCTCCACCATGAATTTGCCCAAACTGGGCTGTTTAGAGGCTCCCTCCACCATGAATTGGTCCAAACTGGGCTGGTTAGAGGCTCCCTCCACCATGAATTGGTCCAAACTGGGGTGGTTAGAGGCTCCCTCCACCATTAATTGGTCCAAACTGGGCTGGTTAGAGGCTCCCTCCACCATTAATTGGTCCAAACTGGGCTGGTTAGAGGCTCCCTCCACCATGAATTTGCCCAAACTGGGGTGGTTAGAGGCTCCCTCCACCATTAATTGGTCCAAACTGGGCTGGTTAGAGGCTCCCTCCACAATTAATTGGTCCAAACTGGGCTAATTAGAGGCTCCCTCCACCATGAATTGGTCCAAACTGGGTTTTTTAGAGGCTCCCTCCACCATGAATTTGCCCAAACTGGGCTGTTTAGAGGCTCCCTCCACCATGAATTGGTCCAAACTGGGCTGGTTAGAGGCTCCCTCCACCATGAATTTCCCAAAACTTGGCTGTTTAGAGGCTCCCTCCACCATGAATTTGCCCAAACTGGGCTGTTTAGAGGCTCCCTCCACCATTAATTGGTCCAAACTGGGCTGGTTAGAGGCTCCCTCCACCATGAATTTGCCCAAACTGGGGTGGTTAGAGGCTCCCTCCACCATTAATTGGTCCAAACTGGGCTGGTTAGAGGCTCCCTCCACCATGAATTTCCCAAAACTTGGCTGTTTAGAGGCTCCCTCCACCATTAATTGGTCCAAACTGGGCTGGTTAGAGGCTCCCTCCACCATGAATTTGCCCAAACTGGGCTGTTTAGAGGCTCCCTCCACCATGAATTGGTCCAAACTGGGGTGGTTAGAGGCTCCCTCCACCATGAATTGGTCCAAACTGGGGTGGTTAGAGGCTCCCTCCACCATTAATTGGTCCAAACTGGGCTGGTTAGAGGCTCCCTCCACCATGAATTTGCCCAAACTGGGCTGTTTAGAGGCTCCCTCCACCATGAATTTGCCCAAACTGGGCTGTTTAGAGGCTCCCTCCACCATGAATTGGTCCAAACTGGGCTGGTTAGAGGCTCCCTCCACCATGAATTTCCCAAAACTTGGCTGTTTAGAGGCTCCCTCCACCATTAATTGGTCCAAACTGGGCTGGTTAGAGGCTCCCTCCACCATGAATTTGCCCAAACTGGGGTGGTTAGAGGCTCCCTCCACCATTAATTGGTCCAAACTGGGCTGGTTAGAGGCTCCCTCCACCATTAATTGGTCCAAACTGGGCTAATTAGAGGCTCCCTCCACCATGAATTGGTCCAAACTGGGTTTTTTAGAGGCTCCCTCCACCATGAATTTGCCCAAACTGGGCTGTTTAGAGGCTCCCTCCACCATGAATTGGTCCAAACTGGGCTGGTTAGAGGCTCCCTCCACCATGAATTGGTCCAAACTGGGCTGGTTAGAGGCTCCCTCCACCATGAATTTCCCAAAACTTGGCTGTTTAGAGGCTCCCTCCACCATTAATTGGTCCAAACTGGGCTGGTTAGAGGCTCCCTCCACCATGAATTGGTCCAAACTGGGGTTTTTAGAGGCTCCCTCCACCATGAATTGGTCCAAACTGGGGTTTTTAGAGTCTCCCTCCACCATGAATTGGTCCAAACTGGGGTTTTTAGAGTCTCCCTCCACCATGAATTGGTCCAAACTGGGGTTTTTAGAGGCTCCCTCCACCATGAATTTGCCCAAACTCTGCTGGTTAGAGGCTCAATCCACCCTGATTTTCAAAACAAATGTTGGTGCCAACCTCAACTTACTACAAGGGCCAAATTCACTGCTGGTGACAAGCTCTCCTCACTGCAAGTGCCAAATACACATGTTTCAAGGTGTTTTCCTACTGTCAGAGAGGTGGTATTGAGTGTGTAAAGTGTGTAGTTGTTAGGCTGTGATGTTGGGGTAATAGAGGGTCTTTGGTGTGTTAGATGCCCCCAGACATGCTTCCCCTGCTGTCCCAGTGTCATTCCAGAGGTGTTGGCATCATTTCCTGGGGTGTCATAGTGGACTTGGTGACCCTCCAGACACGGATTTGGGTTTCCCCCTTAACGAGTATCTGTTCCCCATAGACTATAATGGGGTTCGAAACCCGTTCGAACACACGAACATTGAGCGGCTGTTCGAATCGAATTTCGAACCTCGAACATTTTAGTGTTCGCTCATCTCTAATCCCTACATGTTGCTCTCAGCTAGTTCCCTTTACACTAGTATCCTCCTGATATCAGTGATCTAGGCTCTCATACTTCTAGTTCATTACCATATATTATAATTTCATTACTCTGGTGGTTATCTAATATGCCTTAATATCGTCTCTCCATCTTGAACTTTTTCTGTTACTAAAATCACTAACAAACATAATTAACATCTCGGCATTTCCAATATCATCTGTTCCATAAAGCTAACCTTTCATTCACCGCTTAATGGATTCCATTACAGAATTAGTTTTCTTAATTGTCAGATTACGTCTGTAATGTGACAAATATTAAGGAAATGCTTTATGTGAAGCGCTAATGTGATAAGCTTGAACATTGAATGTGTTAATGGAAGAAAAGACGGCTTGAAAACGTCTGCCATTTTATTTGGAAACACCGTTTATATATTACCATATATTTTTAATGTATTTAACACAATCATCATAATAGAACTGCCATTAAATGATATTCACATTAGGTTAGCGGCAATGATGGAAATTATAGCAATTTACAGCTACAGTGTTGAATATCCATAAACCTCTTCACAATCTGTTTTTCTCAAAGACTGAAGAAACGATGTGATTTATAGTACAATTAGCTAAACCTGTATCTAAGCGAGCAAAAAATAATTCATGTAATAAATCCCAATTATGATTCATGTTAGCTAAAAACTATCATTTAATATAACAGTGTTCAAATTATTGGTATGAATTGACATTTTATTTTTTTATACCCATAAACTCACTCAGAAATGATAAGGAAATGTAACAGCACAACGAGCGATGAAGAGACATCGCAGGATTCCTTATGTTACGTCTATACAGTAGTGACTATACAGTATATACTGTTGTGGCAAAAAATTTGCAACTGGCACAAATTTTGGTTTCCACAAAGTTCACTGCTTGAGTGTTTCTTTTGGAGAGATGTTTCTATGGTTAATGAAGTACAATGGAAGAAGGTCCGAAATGTTTAAACTTTTACAGTAGTGACAAGCCTTTAAGTTCCTGTTCCAGAATTCAGGCAGCAGCTAGTGATGTCTGAGGCTTGTGCAGGCCCGCTACATTAAAGAGGACCTTTCATGTCCTCAGGCACATGCGGTTTTATATACCGCTAGAAAGCCAACAGTGTGCTGAATTCAGCGCACTGTCGGCTTTCCCGTTGTGTGCCCCGGGCAAGAGATATGGGTGCTGTTACCAGTATCTCTTCACTGTCAGATGGGGCGTTCCTTACTGCCCAGCAATGATGTTGAGCGGTGAGGAATGCCTTCCCAGTACTAGTCTATCGATGGGTACTGTCATGGGGGGAAGGGCGTTCCTCACTGCTCAGTGTCATCGCTGGGCAGTAAGGAACGCTCCTCTGACAGTATAGAGCTACAGGCCGTACTGTTAGGAGGGGCGTTCCTCACAGCCAAGCTAAACTGTCAGGAACGCCCTTCTGACAGTGAAGAGATAACGGTAACGGCACTGATAGCTCTTGCCCTGGGGCACATAACAGGAAAGCCGAAAGTACGATGAATTCAGCACACTGTTGTCTTTTTAGTGGTATATAAAACCTCATGTACCCAAGGACATGAAAAGTTCTCTTTAAACCGGAGACAAGTGGAAGAACTTCATAGTGTGTAAAGGCTACTGGCATTATTATAAAGTGTGTGGTCCACTGGGGAGTATCATAAAGTGTATGGGGGCCACTGAGAAGCATTATAAAGTGTGTAGGGGCCACTACAGAGCTTTATATGGGCATATCTAGGGGCACTGAAAGGCATAATAAAGTATATAGATGCAATTGGGGAGTATTATACTGTGTGGGACTCGGGAGACACTAAGAGAACATTATACTGTGTTGAGACAAAGAGAAGCCATATGCTGATTATTGGGCAAGTTAGGAGCAAAATACTATATAGGGGCCACATAGTGATGTTAAAAAGATGAATCTTGATATGGGCTGGGTAGGGTGGTTGGGTGAAAGAACAGAATAGAGTAGATTTGAGGGTTGCATTCACATGGTGCAGTTAAAACTGCATCAAAATTGCATCGGAGAAATGCATGCAGCTTCAACAGAGTTCTTGATAAGGTAATATCATTTATTTCAGCTGAGAGTCTGTCGCGGTCACATAGCCAAGTCACTGCACAGCGATCCATAGGGTAACCCATAGAACCAGCTTTCTGCCTATCTTGTCAGGGAAGGAGAAGAGTCTCTGCATTAGAACAGCAGTATAGCTGTAAAGACGTCTTCTGTATGGAAGTAAGAAGGGATTACCGTATATACTTGAGTATAAGCCGACCTGAATATAAGCCGAGGCCCCTAATTTTACCACAAAAAACTGGGAAAACTTATTGACTCGAGTATAAGCCGAGGGGGGAAATGCAGCAGCTACTGGAATATTTCAAAAATTAAAATGGTCGGAGTTTTTGGGTGCAGTAGATGCTGGGGAAGGGGAGGGGGTGTTTTGATTGTCTGTCTGCCCCTTCCCTGAGCTTGAGGACTGTTTTTTCTTCCCCCACTTGGAATTCATCCTGGCTGAATATAGGGGATCTGCAGGGCTGCTATTAACCCCTTCCCGACAGAACAGGAGCACTGCAGAGACCCTATATTCAGTAGGAGTGTTTTAGAACTTTTTTTTTTTTTTTTTTTTTTTTTGCACTATTTTGTGGGAGATTCTATACTTTAATATTGTGGCTGGTCATAGACCCACCCTCCAAAAAAAAAAAAAAAAAAAAAATTTTTTTTTTTTTTTTTTGCTGACTCGAGTATAAGCCGAGGGGGGGCTTTTTCAGCACAAAAACTGGGCTCAAAAATTTGGCTTATACTCGAGTATATACGGTATATTATAGTGCCAGAGAGGGGAGATGATTTTTGAGATGAGATTTTTTATGCTAAGATAGGAACATTGTAAATCACTCTAAAACAATTGTTTTATCCCCTTTCATGTGTGGCTCACATAGTATATTACAGAATGGGTACCGTTTTTGTAAGGTTAGGCACCTTATTGTTTCATATGCAACTAACCTGCATTGGCTTTAGATCTGTATTTCTTGACAAATGATACCCACTGTCTGTAGTAAACATGTCAATTCTCTTGTACGACAAAGGTTTGGAAACACTGAGTCTATCAGCGTCTCTTTTAACACTGAAATCAATTATTTATGCCTGAGATTAAACGAAGAATACAAGGCCAAAACACTGAATGTTCCACTGTCCTCCCCAATGCACTTTATAGACCACTGAATGGTTTTATTTTTCGGTTTTCATTCATGAAATGTGTAATGAATTAAACTTCCATAGATGCAATATTAAAAAATAGTTTGTACTAATGAATGTATAAAGAGCAAAAAAGCCTTTAGGATTTGTTGTAATGCCACGGCTGCTGTGTATAGATGATACCCCACTGGCATGCAGTGGCCATGATAAGGCAGGCAAAACAGCGCCGTGGCACTAGCATAAGCCTTGAAGGGGGTTTCCAGGCTTGGCAGCATTTTTGATGCTAATAATAGAGGCAGATCTGCAGTACTCTATCACCACCGCTATACAGTGGACAGAGCCTTCTGCCTGTATGGGTGAGACAAAAGAGGTAACCTGCTAGACTAATTGATCTGTGTCAGAGCCCCACCAATTTACTACTGATATCCAGAAGTGTACCTATAGAGAGTGCAGAGTTAGCAATTATTACCAGACCCTGGAGCATGAGGGAGCCCAAATGTCTCTCTACAAGATAAGAAGATACCAGTATTATAGATAGTAAATGGGGGGCCCCATTACAGATTGTGCACTGGGGCGCAAAAGCTTCAAGTTGTACCTCTGCTACTAGAGCATCTGCAAAAAGAATGGCCCACAGTGCAGAAAAATCCTTTAAAGGGAACCTGTCAGCTAGTTTTTGACTACTTAAACTGTATGCCTTTAAGCCAGCATAGAGCCCCCTCTCATAAACTGTTCTCACTATCCACCAGTAATCATTAGCCATGAAGTCCATTAGCTGAGGGATTTACCTTTAATCAAATAGACAGTAGAAAGCTGCTGTGGAGGTTAGAGGGCCCTCTACAGGCCCCCTGTGCAACTGTACAGGATACACCAATGGTTTGTCCGCCTACTGGTAGGGTCCAAAACCTCTCTAACATACCGCTACCAGTTGCAGGTATCCTTAGTTTATGGATCAAGGTGCACTGACCATGGCTTCACTGTGGTCAATGCACATCCCACAGTGGACTGATACCAGTGATGGACAGCAGTTTGTTACAGAGACCCTAAATCCCAGATGCTTACAGTTTAATAAGTTAGTCTCAAACTAACTGGCAGGTTTCCTTTAAGGGGAGATATTTTTGATGCAGGTAATAAGACTTAGCATGGAGGCAAAATCTGATTCTTATGTTTATTTCTGCTTGGTCTTTTATTACTGATCAAATAAATAGAAGAGCGCTGATAAATAAGAACGCTAACTATTTAAGAAGCATGTTAAATGCCAAGACGGTGCAGGCAGCATGACTTGGCACTAGGTCACGGCCAGTGATAATTGTCTGGCTCACAGAGAACAGTCAGCTGGCAGAGCCCGGTCAGCCATACAAAGTCAGACAATATGCCCGCACAAGTCAGTGATAAATAGCTGGTCCCCAATCTCCTCTATCAGCAATGGCATCTGTCAGAGGTGTGTGAATAGGCTCCTGGATCCATGCCTGATTCTTTTTCACAAATTGGCATTTTATGGCTGGCAAGGGAAAAACAGGCCAAACTTGATAGCACCACTTGTATGCTACACAAACTCAATTGCAGAAGTGCTAGAATAGTGTATATAATGGCACTGGGTATTTTAGTGTTTGGCATAAATAAAAAGTCATATTTCACAGTACCACTTTAATGCAGCAAAAAAATCAGTTGCAGAGGTAGTGTATATAACTTCACTGGGTTTTAGGGTTTGGTAGCAAGAACACCACGCCAGACACATACAATAGGAGTGCCATGTGGCAAGACATAACTGCTTTTGGTCTTGGACACAGTACAGATTGAATTTGAAAACATTTTTGACTCTGCAAATTGTGATTGAGATTGATGCAACTCCTGCAGCACAGTAACACATTCTTACAAATCCAAAGTTTTTAGAAAATTCAGGTTGAATCTAGTATTTTTATACACTTTCCTCATCTCTATTATACACACTGGTATGTAGTTTCACTAATGCTCAACCATTTCATACCTATGTATTTTAGTATGCACAGTTGTAATACCAATGCTCACCCATTTCATACCTACTGTGACAATTGGGGGTAGTTTAGCATCAAAGGTAGCAGCTTCCTGGACTTAACAGAGGTGTTGGTGGCGCTGGTGCCAAATAAACAGCAGATTAGGTAATGGCAATTCAAAAGAAATGGCTTTATTCAGTTTGTGATAACAGGAACACAAATAATAAAACAGCCCCACACACAGGGCAATACCTCACTTCTTGAACCCTGACTAATCTTCTGATATTGTAGATACTTTACTGAGGTTTCTTCTTAGTAGTCTCGCTCACATTGAGCTTAACCAAGTCCTTTCTCAATTCCAGTCCTCTTGGTACAGACCGGTTGTCTGTCTCCAACTGGTCCACAGACCACCTGCTCCTGCCAGTCACCAGGCGCACTCTCCTGCACTCCTTCTGGAGTTGGGCTTCCCAGTATGGGCATGGTCAAGGTCCTTTCAACCCTGTTTTTGGGTTACTCTCCAGCACACTCTAAGTACACACCCTCACTGTAACATTTTTGCCCGTCCAGGCTTTGGCGTCATCATCCGGCCGCATGCTGCGGCGCAGGAGATGTGTTCGGTTGTGATTTATTCCTTTGGGTTCTCCTTGCACTGTCTGAACACTGCCCTATTCTTTCACCTTGGTAATTGATTTTCTACCACACCCATCTCCTTCACTTTCAGTTTTCTCTGCTCCTCTAATGGTTAATCTGGCCTTGCCCTGTGATTGACAGCCTGCCTTCCTGTCAACTCCATGGGCGGGTTCTTCCGCCCTATTTAGCCTTGCCTCCCATTCACACCAGCGCTTGCTATTGCCGTGTGCATACCTGCTCTTACTGTCTCTGTTTTGCTTACACTATTATCCTTGACCTTTGGCTTTCCTCACTGACTATTCTTTGGACTCCGATTTGGCACTGCATCGCTTGACTGCTACTGACCCTTGGCTAGCTGACATCCCGTTGTTGTTGTTCGTCTTGTCTGCGTTTTGTGTTTCACGTATTCAGGGAGGGACTGTCTTCGTGGTTGCCGCCTATTACGTAGGATAGGGCCTGGCAATAGGAAGGGACAGTTGGGGGCGTCAGCTTAGGGCTCACTGTCTCTTGTGTCCCATCCCAGGGGTCCCTAACACTGTCTAACACTCACATTATGTATTTTATTATGCACAGTAGTTACATTATTGCTCACCCATTTTTTGCCTATGTATTTTATTATGTACACTAGTTACACTAATGCTTATCCATTTCATAACTATGTATTATTATGCAGAGTAGTTATACCAATGCTCACGCATTTCATACCTGTGTATTATTATGCACAGTAATGCTCATCCAGTTCATACCTATGTATCGTATTATGCACAGTAATGTTCACCCACTTCATACCTGTATATTTTATTATGCACAGTAGTTATACTAATGCTCACCCATTTCTAAACAGTATGACACACGGCTATATACTAGTACAGCGGAGGAAGCATAAACCTATACCTGCTATATTTTGTATGATAATACATTTCTGGCAACATCAAAAACTCTTTTATAACTTTGTTTCATTTTTACGCTCTCATTTCAAGAGATGCTAAGAAAATGTATCAATGATGTTCAAAGCCATAAAGCTGAGAACTATATAGTCATCTCCTGGTAGCGCATCAAGTTAAATCCCAAGCATATCATTTTACTGTATTATCTGTAATTTGTAGCTGAGCCTGTTACCTCTGTTAACCATGTTCTTCATATTTAGTTCAAAGATGGAAATACATATAGATATTATTTTTATATTTTATGGAACATTTTTTAACTATATATTTGTTTAAGACGTTCACTCTGAGCAGACAATGTCTAACCTTTTGTGGCGCTGCCTATAGAGGTCCTTTCTCTGTGTATTTTGTTGTTTTATTGTAGTTGCTAGTGGGGTAGGAATTCTCTGCAAGCTACAAATGGATGAAAAAACAAACATATCCTTTGTGCGGTTCCCAAGATCCAGATGTAAAAAACAGCGTGAAGACAGCATGAAAAATAGGTTTCAATGCTCCACATGCTAACACATGAAACAGTCTCTTTAAAGGGAACCTGTCACATTTTGCATGTAGTCCAATTATAGCAACCCAGAGAGGGTTTACAGCAGGGTCGGACTGGCCCGCCGGAGTACCGGGGAATCCCCCGGTAGGCCCCAGCCTGGACTATTAAGACCTCATTATGGGGCCTTTATGGGGCCCTACCGGACCTCCACTGCCTTTTTTTTAGTAGACAGTGGAGGTTTGGTAAGGAGTCTGCCCAGGGCTGCTGTCAGCACCCGGGCAAGTCACTGTGAGGTATGAAGGGAGACAGACTCCGTGCTGCAGAAGGGCTGAAGGACCTATGATGATATATGTGGGCGGAGCTACACGGATCGTACAGAGCAGTGTTACACAGGAAGATGAATCGGCCGGGAACAGACTGATGGAAGGAAGAGAGAAGAGACAGCATGTGTGGTGAGTAAGAGGGAGACATGGGGGGCAGGCTGTGTGAGCAAGAGGGGAGACATGGAGGTGCAGGCTGTGTGAGCAAGAAGGGGGGAATGATGGGGTTCAGGCTCTGGGGGGATGGGCACTATGAGCACATAATAACGTTTGGGGGTCACGATGGAGTACCTAATTCTGTTTAGGGGCCTCTGTCGTGCACATAATACTGTATGGGGGTCACTATGGAGCACGTAATACTGTTTGGGGGCCCCTGTGGAGCATGTTGTACTGTTTTTTTTTTTTTTTTTTTTTTTTTTTTTTTTTTTTTTTTTAGCTTAGTTGCGGGTATTTTAATAGTACAAGGGATTGTTTGGAGGGGGAAATTATAATTATAAGGAGGGGGCATTATGGACATAAGGGGGGTCACTTATATAAGGGTTATTAGGGGACATTAGGAATACAAGGGGAGGTTATAGTAGGAGGCATTATGGACATAAGGGGGTGGTCACTGATATTAGGGGTGCAGTATTTGTCAGGGGGAATCAGGGACATACTATGAGGGGGCAATTAATTTAATGAAAGTGGCACTTAGGCTTTATTAAGACTAATGCCTGACGTCGCAAACTGCAACAAAATAGCGCTGCAGGAAAAACCGCAGCAGCAACGCATTGTTTTTTTCCCGCAGCACTTTTCACTTTCTGTTTCCATTACACCTATAGGGAAACCATCAGTGTTTTCGTAGGTATAAGTGATATTCCAGCGATTTCCAAAACCTCAACGGTTTTGGAAATCACAGCATGTTCACTGCACATAATTTTCCACAATGTGTGGATTGGATTTGCTAGAATCCCATTCACATTGCAGGAACTGTCGGCTTTTCCCGTGGTGTTTTCGCCATATGAAGCCCTATCCACACTTTGCGGTAAAATAAGATGCATGCTGTAATTTCCAAAGCATGGTTTTAGAGTTAGACATTGCAGCATACCTACGGAAATTCTGGCGGTTTCGATATAATTGAAGCAGAAAATACAGAGGAAAGCTCTGCAAACTTTCTGTGCAAAGGGCTGCAGAAAGAAACGTGATGCGTCATGGACACGTTTTTTCCCACAGCGCTTTTTTGCTGCAGGACACGACGTGGGGCCTTAGGCTTAAGGAGTTTTCCAGTTCATTTATATTGATGATCTATCCTCAGAGTAAATCATCAATAAGAGATAAGTGACCCCCTGATCAGCTGTATGAAGGAGCCATGGTGCCTGTTTATATCACACGCTGTCTGTTTATAGTGACCGTGTGGTGTAATTACAGCCTTGTCACATAGACGCTTATAGGACTAGGCTGTAGTTACATGACATGGCCACTATGAGATGTACGATACTGTGTAAACAGAGAAGGGGTCACGGCGCTTGCACAGATGCCACGATTCACTCAAACAGCTGATTCATCTCATTATTACACCTCGGCCACGGAGGTGTAAAAACAAAAAAAAAAAAAACACACTCGTCTGTCCTCAGCACCCTGTTGTCCTCCGCCTCTGTCTGTTCGGTCTCATGGCAACACCTCATTTCTGGAAATTCTGTACCCAATTCCGAGACTGAATGGACACTGGCGGAGGACAATGGGGTTGCTGAGGACAGATGAATATGCTTTTTTTATTTTAAACCTCCCGCCCGGCACATGAGTTGCTCCAATTCCTGGACAATATCTTTAAAGGATTTATCCATGTTTCTAATATTTATGGCCTGTCCTTAGGATAAGCCATCAATATTACATCTGTGGGAATCTGACAGCCAGACCTCTGCAGATGAGCTTTTTCATTACAGTGCGGCTACAGGTAATGGTGACAATTCTAGGAGCCACGCTGCTCTCTTGCCATATAGGATGTAGCAGTGGGTTTAGGTAGTGCAGTGGTGTACATCGTATGGCAGGCGAGCAGCAGGCTCCTGATATTACCTTTAGCCATCCTGTATCTGTACAGCTCATCTACAGGGGTCCTGGCGGTGGGCCCCTAAAAACAATTCCACTGGTGGGCCCTAGACACCCCAGTCCGACCCTGGTTTACAGGATTGTCAGGACAGTCCTCCGAACACTGTTTCTGGTCTAGTCTCGGTGGCAGAACTCTAGTGGTCCAGTGGTGAAAGGGCAGTTTTGATGTTTACCCTTGGGGCATATCTGGCTGTGCGGGGTCAACACATAGTGGTGAATTGGAGATCGATGAAGAAATATGCAAAGCAGTCTCTTGGCATAGTCAGGGCACTCATGCTGTGGTTCCTCACAGGCAACGAGGGGTGATGTTCTATAACAGAAAAATATCTTTGCAACAAGCTGGTGCGGCCCAATGGATTGGGGTATCCTGTTTTCGGGCTTTCTACCTCACTGATCTGCTACTCTTCAGTTACACACATGAGCAAACCTCAGGTTGGGTTCACATGAGTACATCCGTATGGAGGACTTTTCTCCCTGCTGCTTTCAGTTTTGACTATGATGGGGACCGCCAGTGTCCATGTGTAACCACTGTTTTTGCAATCCAGCTCTCTGCCATTGGGGTCCGCTAACGGATCCGAACAACGGAGACCACAGCGCTATTAAACATTAGGCAGCAGAAATACACTGTAAGCTGAATAGTAAATGGGGCCCCTGTAGTTTAATGGAGAAAATGGGACCCAGGAAGGAAGGCTAGTGATTGACCTTACATCTAGATCTCATCTAAGCTGCCCAATGTGTCTACAGTATATACAAATAATCAGGGTAGTCTCTTAAATATTCTACCCAGTATAGTATACTCTTACTGAGACGCGGTACAATGTGTATTTGTATATAATAGAGTGAGCACATGCCATGTCAGGGAGAACTGGGGGGCCCACATGCTCAGGGGCCCATTAGGGGATTCACCTGTGGGACAGTAGGAAACCGTATTACTATGCATGAGTATGCATACAGACATGGCTGTCAGTCACTGAGCAAAATCACTGAGCTCCAGAGCCCAGAATGATCATAGATATATAATATGAAATGACAATCTATACTAAATCTATTCCCACAAAACTATACATCAATCTGCCCAGCGCTGGCTACTCTATAACCTGCTGCCTCGTAGATCCGACACCACGTTCAACATGACAGTTCCCTTTAGGGGAATCTATCATCAGAAAATGACTGATTGTTTAAATCAAGCTCTTACATTAGACATCTTTGTGTGTTCTTAGGTTTAATTTTTCATGTTACAATCTCTATAAAGCATCCTTATATTCATGTGACTGCTGTAAAGAAGATATCTGCTGCTCACCGCTCACAGCAGTAACTCAGGCATGATACTGCAGCTTCACAATAAATTATAATCATGGACTGAGTACACAATAAAAGCATATGTATCTATAATCTAAAACGGATAAAAAAAATAAAGAATATCTTTATACATGTAGCTTAAAAATATGTAATAAATTCCCTTAAGTCTAAAGCCCCAGGTAGCAAGCAGCCGCGAAAACGCAATACGAGAAAAACTGCGGCGGAAACGGAATCTTAAAAATATATGTCATCCTTTTAAAGAACCAGGACAACTCCTTTTAATTTCCAAGGCTAAGGCCCTACAGGACAATCGGAAGCTATTAAGCGCTGTGGGAAAAACTGCGGCGATAACGCATCGTGGTTCTTCCTGCAGCACTTTTAAACAGAAAGTTTGTGGAGTTTTCCTTTGCGGACTTTGTTACAAATATATTTATGGGAAAAACTGCTGGCATTTCCATAGATATAAATGACATGCTGCCATTGCCAAAAACACGGCGGTTTTGGAAATCGCAGGGTTTCCATACCATGGGTTTTACCGCAAATTGGGCATGGGATTCACAGGAATCCCATCCACTGTGAAGTTACTGTAAAACGCCGCAATTTTGCCTGAGGTGTTTCTGCCGCGGGCAAATCGCTGCATTTTTGACCCATAGGGCCCTGACTGATTTTTGACCTTTAAGGGTCATTTCACATGGAGTTTTTGGCAAGCTGAAATGAAAAAATCTATTTCAGGAATCAGTTTTTGGCATGACACATTCTTTGACGTGGATTTTAATGCGATTTTTTTTTTTTTTTTTTTTTTTTTTAATGTAGATTGTGAGCCTCATATAGGAATCACAATGTACTTTTTATTTTTAACCCTATCAGTATGTTTTTGTAGAATGGGAGGAAATCCACGTAAACACGGGGAGAACATACAAACTCCTTGCAGATGTTGCTCCTGGTGGGATTTGAACCCAGGACTCCAGCACTGCAAGGCTGCAGTGTTAACCAATGAGCTACTGTGTTGCCTCAATTATTTTATTTTTTTTAAATGTAGATTGTGAGTCCCACATAGAGCTCACAATGTACATTTTTCCCTATCAGTATGTCTTTTTGGAATATGAAATGGAAATCCATGCAAACACAGGGAGAACATACAAACTCCTTGCAGATGTTTTTTTGCCCTTGGTGGGATTTGAACAGCAGGACTCCAGCGCTGGCTGCAAGGCTGCAGTGCTAACCACTGAGCCACCGTGTGGCCCCTTGTGTTGGCCCAATTTTAACACAGTTTTTGACGTGATTTTTTTTTACACAGTTTTTTACTTCAATGGGTTTTTACAGGTGGAATTTGCCTGAAGAAGGGTCATGTCGCTTTTTTTTTCTGCTAACAGCGAAAAAAAGCTAGCAGGAAAAAAAGCTAGCAGATCCCATAGGAGTGTATTGTGAGGCAGTTTTTGGTGGCGGATTTTGATGCGGATTTCGCGTCAAAATCAGGACCAAAAAACTACGTGTGTATCCAGCTTAAAAGTACTATCTTGGGGAATATACATGTTTGTGCTTACTTTTTATTAATTCAATTTTGGGTGTAAGAAGAAAAAAAAAAAATTATACTGCATTGTTTTTCTATTCTGATTATGGCATTTTTATATATTTAGAGTATATGTTATATAGTTACCAGATATGTGGGAATTGTGTTAATATATAGTGGGCATTTAAAATAAAATGGTTTTTTTAAAAAAAAATGTGTTTTCTGTAAAAAAATTTTTTTAAAAAAAAAAATTTCCCCATAAAGTAACTTATATGCATTACTATGTCAAGGTGTAGGTGGCAGTTAAATATTATATGGTGGATTACTGCATAGTCAGGGGCATCATGGCTGCCACTCTGAGACCACTATAGTTGGCACTATAAGAAATATATAGAGGTATGAAATAAATGCTCTTGCTTCTTCTTCTTCTAAAAGAGGTTCTGAAGCAGCTGAGATGTGTGTTATTAGAGATAATTCACCGCTTGCTGTAAATTACTGAAATTTAGCCGTAATAAAATTGTCAGCAATCACGGCAGAATTCTCATACCTGTGTAATATAATCATGGGGGGCATCTATGAGTTTTAATATGCTTATAATTAACATCAGGGGGTACATTATCCAATAGTTCTCCTTATTTTCAAGCTGATGAGACAGTTTTTATTTGCTCCTGTCCTGTGGTGTAATTTTCTGTACAGGGTCTGTCTCTTCTGTCTCACTGTTATGTTATTTTATTACCATTGTCTCAAACCATATTATGATATACAAAAGATGACACTAGTATAATGGCAGAATAAAAAGTGGAAGAAGTGTCAGCACCATAACCTAATCACCAAAACAGACAAAGCATCTGACCTACCAAACTGGTCTCCCATTACGAATACTGGGCCTAGACTGAAAATCTGCAAAATTGTGCAGTGGGCCAGTCCGTTAGTGGGCAGCCTGTTAAAGAGGACCCTTTACTACCTCCACCAATTCAAGTTCATAGAATATGTTAATAGCTGCTGCTCCACTGATTCCAGCACAGTTTGAATTGTTTCTCTGTTCCCCATCATTCCCGACCAACAAGCTCAGGTAGTTTTGGTGCTTGATGTTCTATTTAATCTCTGTAATGTCAGAAGGGCGGTGTCAGGCAGGGGGTGTGATTTAGAGGACCAATCAGAGGCAGCCAGTGTCAGAGCTCAGAATCACACCCCTTGTCTGCTCCTGCCTGACTCCGCCCTCCTGACAGCACAGAGACTAAATAGCATATCAGACACCAAAACTAACAGCATTGATTGTTCAGGAATGGTGGAGGCTAGAGAAAAAAATTCTAACTGTGCCAGAATCAATGTAGTAGCCACTAGAGATGAGCGAACACCATTCGATCAAATAGGTATTGGATCGAATATCAGGCCGTTCAATGTATTCGTTCCCAATCGAATACCACGTGGCATACGCAGTAAAAATTTGTATCCCCTCCCACCTTCCCTGGCGTGCTTTTTGCACCAATAACTGTGCAGGGGAGGTGGGACAAGAACTACGACAACAGAGGCAGTGAAAAAAATTGAAAAAACCCATTGGCTGACGAAAACATGTGACGTCCCATTCATAAGAACGGCCGCCGCATATTCGTGTCATTTCGTGGTGAGAGATAGAGACATATCTGCTGAGAGCTAGATGGGCATTAGCTTCAGATAGGCAGGAAAAAACCGAAGAACAACAGCTCTTCTCAGAGCTATACACTGCAGGGACAGGAGTCCAGCTTTCCACGGACGGTGGAAAACAGGGATACAGAACAGTTACTCGTTGCTATATACATGCACACCAGCTTTTGTTAGGGGTGTCCCCACACAAAATAGCAGGAATCCACAGCAGTTACTTCTTGCTATATACGTGCAAATAGAATAGATATATATTAAAACATAACCTTTAATAAATATGCATTAATAACAATCTTGAAAGAAACGCAGGGGAAGAAAAGTAAAGTACCAATAAATGCTGTGCAAAAAATTAAAAATCACACAGGCACGGCAGCCTCCAGAAAATGAAACCAGTAACACTCACCAATCATATGATATTGCGTGTAGTGGCGGTACACAAAAGGAGGTTGCTAGTAGTGATAAACTGGTATGAATTCAATTATTTCAAAGATAGGGGTGGCCCAGGGTATATAGGTAAGGGAAATTGAAAATTGACAATCAGACCACTAAAAGGGGACAGGGATTGCTATTTAACCCTATAGACCTGACTTAAAACCATTCCCCTAATGGTAAATGGCCTGACTGGAACCTATCCCTTATATAAGGCCACCCTAAGAAATAATGATAACACTCTTAAAGATTAAAACCATACAGCATGATACCCATATGAAAACGTGGGCCACGTGTGGACCGTGTTTGAGTCTGGCAAGCTCTAGATCTGCTACCAGGTTCCGACCATTATCACATACGCAAACATGCCTGGGCCCAGGTGCAGCGGGGAAAACCATATTGCCATATCATCCTGGATGGCATCCCTCACCTCGGAGGCAGTGTGCTGTCTGTCCCCCAAGCTGATGAGCTTCAGCACGGCCTGCTGACATCTCCCCACGCCAGTGTTACAGCATTTGCCGCTAGTAGCTGGGGTGGAGGTTGCAGCGTAGTAGGCTTTCAGAGAAACCCTGCCATGAATTTTGGGCTGGGAGAGGAGAAAGGCCACCCCAGTTTGCACCCCGGGTCCAGACTCCACTACATTCACCCGGCCTGTGATTAAAGATAAGCAGCATCCCTGACCGCAGGCGCTTGTCGATGCATCGGTGGTCAAGTGGACCTTGCAGCAAAGCGTGGAACTCTGGGCCCGACTGATATTATAGGACACGTGCAGGTGTAAGGCGGGGACAGCACACCAAGAGAAGTAGTAATGGCTAGGCCCAGTATAGGGAAGTTCCCCAGCTGCCATCTGGTGACAGAAGGCCTGGGTATCCAGAAGCATAAACGCCAACATCTCCAGGGCCAGCAGTTTTTAGATGAGGCCGTTAAAGGCTTGGGCATGTGGGTGGCTTGCGCTGTACTTCTGCCTGCAATGAAACGCCTGGGAGATGGGGAGTGGCTGGGAAGAGGCGCATGATGGTGCAGGCCAAAAGGGCATATGAGGGTGAACTCCCCAATGTGTCAGAGACAGATGTATAGGTGTCCAGGCTGGTGTAAACAGTGGAAGAGGCAGTGTTGGCAACACCGGGCGACGATTGTCCTACGTTTGCTCTCTCCCACTGAGCCCAGGGCTTGCCTTCCAATTGACAGTGCACGTAAAAGGTGGTAAGGTTGCTCTTTTCAGAGCCCCTACTCAGTTTAGACTTGTAAATTGTGCAAACCACACTAAATTTGTCATGTAACTGGTGACCCTAGGCACCTCAGTGGCGGTAGTTTGGCCAGGGGGTGCCGCTAGCCTCCTGTGTGACAATGAAATCATCTGCCACTTCCTCATTCTCCTCTTATTCCATCAATATACGCTGTGAGACAGGAGTGTGCACTGACTATCCTGCTGGAATGGTTCTGCTCCTATGTCCGACTACTCAGCGTACAATGCGTTATCCCTGATGGTAATGAGGGATTCTTGCATCACACACAGGAGCGGGATTGTTAAAATCAGTAATGCGTCGTCAAAGCTGACCCTATTGGTGGACTCCTCAAAGACACGGAGAGATCTCACATAAGTCTGGCAACATGGGCGATTTTTGCATGCGTGGCTAGTACATGGAAAATCTTTGGCCTTGATGCCCCTGGACATGCCTCTGCCTGTAGCCACCTTTTTTCCTGCTTAGCTTGCCTCCACATCTACACTGCTTTCCCCGCTATACATCACCCCTGTCCATTTAGGGTCGGTGGCCTCGTCGTCCACCACCCCCTCTTCCAATTGCTCACTCTCCTCTTATTGCAAACCGCACATGACAACAGCATGCCCAACTATGTCTCATCATCATCACTGAGGACAGAAAATGCTGGTTGTGGGTCCACAACCACAAAATTGCCAGGTGATGGCGGATGCTCCAGTGCTTGGGCATCAGTACACACAAAGTCGTCTGGTAGCTCCTGGGATTTGGGAAGTGGTTCAACAGAGGGAGAGACAGTAAAAAGACCCGAAAAGAGATCCTGGGAGGGGGCAAGGGTGGGATGACTCTGTTGGGAAGATTGGGCATGTTGGGAGGAAGGAGGGACAGACTCTTGGGTATGAAAACGACTGCAGGTAGTGGCTGACTGGCTGGTGGAAAAGCAGCTGGAAGCATTATCTGCTAGCCATTGTAACACCTGTTCCTGGTGCTCGGGCCTGGTCTGCGTTGTACCCTGCACACTGCTTAACGTAGCTGTCATATCAGCAATTGTGATGAGCACATGCTAATGTTTCTTGTCCAGTGGAAAGGATGGGATAGGATTTCACATAAGTCTGCCACCCATGGAAACTCATGGTGCAGAAACTGAGGGAGCTGACTTTGATGAACCCTTGGGTTTTGTAGATGGAACTCCATCAAAGGTCTCTGCTGCTCACACACCCTGCTCAACATATGGTATCTAGGGTTTCAGCGTGTGGTGACCTCGCACAACAGCCGGTGCTTCAGGCAGATGTAGGCGTTACTGGAATGTATTGAGGCTAGCACCAGGTACTGTAGACTTGCCAAAGTGGGAGCACAAGCGCCGCACTTTAACCAGTAGCTTGTGGGATCAGCGCACTGTCAGCTTTCCCAATCTGGGCCCAGTGTGAAGAACTTACGGTCCAGTACCGTAGCTCTTCTATGGTCAGAAGAGCGTTTCTGACACTCAGTCAGAGACGTCCTTCTTCACAGCACAGCCAATCGTGCTGTGCTGTGAGAGCCGGGAGGAACTCCCCCCCCCCCCCCCCCCCCCCCTCCCTCCCTGATAATGCTCGTCTATGGACGAGTACTGCAAGCAGAGGGAGGGGGCGTTCCTCCCGGCTGTCACAGCACAGCGCAATTGGCTGTGCTGTGAAGAAGGACGTCTCTGACTGAGTATCAAATGCCCTTCTGACCATAGAAGAGCTACGGTACCGGACCGTAAGCTCTTCACACTGGGCCCAGATCGGGAAAGCCGACAGTGCGCTGAACTCAGCACACTGTCAGCTTTCCGGCAGTATATTGAACTGCCTGTGGGCAAAATGGTGAAAGGTCCTCTTTAAATCTGGTGTCGGAAGGGAAAGTGGTTTCTGATCTACATCTAAAGTACTGGAGCATGTTGTTTGGACTATTAACACCTGATCAGAACCCTGTAGAGGTAATGTGGAGTCCGATATTAGAGGGCCATTACTGGTAGTAGTAGTTGCAGCCAATTCTCCACCTTTGCGGTCCTCTAAATAGAAGTTACCCCAAGACTTGATGCCAAAATGTTATCAATTTCCCAATCAAAATCAAGGTCAATGTCTGGGTCCTCAGTCCTATCCACTGCATCAATCCAACACAATGAGAGTGATGGTTCTGGAACCACCGTTTTAGGGGCTAACAATTTTAAAGAGGCTAACACTCTGCTGGTGCAAGGCTCAACTGACCCAAAGGGCAAAAAAACTCCGCTAGTGCAAGGCTGAACTAAGTTAAAGTGCCTAAAACTCTGCTGGTAAGAGGCTGAAGTCACCTAAAGGGCCTCAATCTCTGTTGGTAGCTCAGCTTAAAGGGGCTCTATCCAGCGCCGCACCTCCCATGAGGCGACCTGAAGCGAGCGCTTCAGGTGGCGCTATGCCAGGGCCTCAGGGAGGGCGGCATTTTTGCTAACCTAAGCCAGTAAGCCAGAGCGGTGGTTTGGGGAGGCCACTGGAGCAGCAGCTCAGGCAGAGCGCAGGCAGTCTCCGGGCCTGCTCTCTGTCGGCGAACGGCGCTAAGCCCCACCCCATCCGCTAAGCCACACCCCTCCGCTAAGCCACACCCCCGATCCGCCCCCTCCCCCGGCGGGGGGGGGGCGGCTTTCTGTAGTTCGCCTCGGGTGGCGAAAGGGGCTGGTTCACCCCTGGCTCTATCAGCAAAATCATGCTAATGGAGCCCCACATACAGTTAGGGCCAGAAATATTTGGACAGTGACACAAGTTTTGTTATTTTAGCTGTTTACTAAAACATGTTCAGAAATACAATTATATATATATATATATATATAATATGGGCTGAAAGTGCACACTCCCAGCTGCAATATGAGAGTTTCCACATCCAAATCGGAGAAAGGGTTTAGGAATCATAGCTCTGTAATGCATAGCCTCCTCTTTTTCAAGGGACCAAAAGTAATTGGACAATGGACTCTAAGGGCTGCAATTAACTCTGAAGGTGTCTCCCTCGTAAACCTGTAATCAATGAAGTAGTTAAAAGGTCTGCGGTTGATTCCAGGTGTGTGGTTTTGCATTTGGAAGCTGTTGCTGTGACCAGACAACATGCGGTCAAAGGAACTCTCAATTGAGGTGAAGCAGAACATCCTGAGGCTGAAAAAAAAAAAAGAAAAAATCCATCAGAGAGATAGCAGACATGCTTGGAGTAGCAAAATCAACAGTCGGGTACATTCTAAGAAAAAAGGAATTGACTGGTGAGCTTGGGAACTCAAAAAGGCCTGGGCGTCCACGGATGACAACAGTGGTGGATGATCGCCACATACTTTCTTTGGTCAAGAAGAGCCCGTTCACAACATCAACTGAAGTCCAGAACACTCTCAGTGAAGTAGGTGTATCTGTCTCTAAGTCAACAGTAAAGAGAAGACTCCATGAAAGTAAATACAAAGGGTTCACATCTAGATGCAAACCATTCATCAATTCCAAAAATAGACAGGCCAGAGTTAAATTTGCTGAAAAACACCTCAAGAAGCCAGCTCAGTTCTGGAAAAGTATTCTATGGACAGATAAGACAAAGATCAACCTGTACCAGAATGATGGGAAGAAAAAAGTTTGGAGAAGAAAGGGAACGGCACATGATCCAAGGCACACCACATCCTCTGTAAAACATGGTGGAGGCAACGTGATGGCATGGGCATGCATGGCTTTCAATGGCACTGGGTCACTTGTGTTTATTGATGACATAACAGCAGACAAGAGTAGCCGGATGAATTCTGAAGTGTACCGGGATATACTTTCAGCCCAGATTCAGCCAAATGCTGCCAAGTTGATCGGACGGCGCTTCATAGTACAGATGGACAATGACCCCAAGCATACAGCCAAAGCTACCCAGGAGTTCATGAGTACAAAAAAATGGAACATTCTGCAATGGCCAAGTCAATCACCAGATCTTAACCCAATTGAGCATGCATTTCACTTGCTCAAATCCAGACTTAAGGCGGAAAGACCCACAAACAAGCAAGACCTGAAGGCTGCGGCTGTAAAGGCCTGGCAAAGCATTAAGAAGGAGGAAACCCAGCGTTTGGTGATGTCCATGGGTTCCAGACTTAAGGCAGTGATTGCCTCCAAAGGATACGCAACAAAATATTGAAAAAAATATATATTTTGTTTGGGTTATGTTTATTTGTCCAATTACTTTTGAGCTCCTAAAATGTGGAGTGTTTGTAAAGAAATGTGTACAATTCCTACATTTTCTATCAGATATTTTTGTTCAACCCTTCAAATTAAACGTTACAATCTGCACTTGAATTCTGTTGTAGAGGTTTCATTTCAAAACCAATGTGGTGGCATGCAGAGCCCAACTCGCGAAAATTGTGTCACTGTCCAAATATTTCTGGCCCTAACTGTATGCATGCATAGCCTTTAAAAAGGCTATTCAGGCACCGTAAATCTTATATTGACCACCGGTCCCGTTTTTAAATAAAAGGATAAAAACATATAAACGATGCGACATCAGCTTCAGGCACGCCTGCCTCTTCTGCCTTCTTGTAGTAATGCCCTCTGGTTCCGTGTCTTCCGGCTTCTTCTCTTCAAATCCCACGCCTGCGTAGTAGCGCTTCCCTCCGAAGCGCTACTGCGCAGGCTCACTCGCGAACTGCCATTAAGTAAAATGGCGAGGGATTTGAAGAGGCGCGGGATTTGAAGAGAAGAAGCCGGAAGACACGGAACCAGAGGGCATTACTCCAAGAAGGCAGAAGAGGCAGGCGTACCTGAAGCTGATGTCGCATCGTTTATCCCCGCCCAGGGTGCACGTTCAGGTAACTTTTTATTTAAAAATGGGACCGGGGGTTAATATAAGATTTACGGTGCCTGAATAGCCCTTTTAAAGGCTATTCACGCATATGTGGGGCTCTATTAGCAGAATTTTGCTGATAGAGCCCCTTTAAGGTCTTACCACATCACACACACGCACACACGCACACACGCATCCACAATGACAGTTCAGGGTGAGGGCTTTTGGATTTCCCATTGCCTATTCCATCTGTGGTTGTCGTGGGCAACGTGATTTAAAGGGGTTCTTGTTAATGTTTCTTTAGCTTAAATTTGGGTTTCTGTCCATCCATTTGGGGAAGAAAGAAGGTTTCCAGGTATTTTCCCACTTTGATAGAGGTGTTTTGAGTGTGGAAAGTGTGTAGTTGATAGGCTGTGATGGTGGGGTAATACTGTGACTTGGGCATGTTAGATGCCCCCAGACATGCTTCCCCTGCTGTCCCTGTTGCATTGCAGAGGTGTTGGCATCATTTGCTGAGCTGTCATAGTGGACTTGGTGACCCTCCTGAGTCGAATGGTGGGTTCCCCTGAAACGAAGCATTTTTCCCCATAGACTATAATAGGGTTCAATATTCAAATAAGTCGAATATTGAGCGGCTAATCGAAACAAGTAATGAATATCGAATATTTTACTGTTCGCTCATCTCCAGTAGCCACTATTAAATGATTTAAAGAGCTGGACTTGTTAGAATGGGTGAAAGCAGATGTATACTTGAGTTACATCTCGGGTCGCCGTCTTTGAGTTATCAGTTATTTAATTTTAATGGCTACTTTTAAAAGTCAACTCCATTAACCAGTGACTGCGGACTAGCTGTAAATTGACCTCCCGTTTCATATAAAGCTAAAGCTTCTGCCATTTGCTTGATGTTTCACACCTTACAAGGCAGCTCTATTCCCTGCTGGCATCAGATGCGCAAAAGTTATTAAGAGGTTATCTTGATTTTTTTGTTTTTATTTCCAAAAGCCATAATTTTTTGGTTGTCCATTCACAGATCCATATCCATATGATTGGAATTGTGGGGAATAATGGGGTAAAACTGAGAAAAAAATGTAAGTTTGTTTTAAAGGCGTTCGGCAGGGAATAAAAATAAGTCAGTAGAATCGCGAGAATACAAACATTTTCATCAGGATTTTATTACTTAATACTGTATATTTGCATCGCCACATTGTAACTCCTGTAACTTTTTATATTCCCTTGTACAGAGTTGTGTAAGGTGTTTAGTTTTTATCGTTAACACTTTGGCAATTTTTCACGTTTAGATTACTTTTTCTTTTTCCTGCTACGGCTTTCATTGTATGGGATATAGACTGGGCACGTTGGGATGCAAGGACGCCTAATGGTTTATTCATTTTTAGTTTATTTATTTTTATATGTATACTAGGGGACTTTCTTTTTTTTAAAAAAAAACTTTTTTTAGCACCCCGAGGGGCTTGAACCTGTTATCATTGGATCAATTATACCAAAGACTGCTATTGTATTGCAGTCTATGTCAAAGTTACTGTATTACTATTGAGGACTGCCGCAGGCAAGGCTCACTAATGATGTTTCTATGGCAAGCTTGGGAATTTTCTGAAGGCTCTCCACTGCCATACAACTGATATCGCCATGTGGAAGCCATATCACAGACCTACATGAAACTCTTCAGAACCATTTAGATATTGTGGTCACATCTGTCCACAACATCTAGGAGGGTTAAGTGATTGTGATCAGAGATCTCTAATTGCAGTCTCTGAATATAAGAGCTGCCACCAGGTTTCTACTGTGTAAGAGTATTGAATGTCCCATCATCTACTTTACTCTTAGACAGTTCACACGGGGAGCGTAAAGGCAGATTTTGGCACCGAGAGTGACGCGGGGAGCCTGCCACGACTGTCACGGCTTCCGACAGTCGCGGTTTCCCCTTCCGGAGCAGGCTCAAAGGAGTGGGCCGACTCCGGAGGTTACTGCCGCAAGGAATCCGCCTGAAGAAAGGGCAGCCCGCTTCTTTTTTCCATGAGTGCCAACATGCGGTCTCCATAGACTACCATTGTGAGGGGGCAGATTATGATGTGGATTACGTGCCATAATCCTACCCCATTGTGCCTATGTGAACTAGCCCTTATAATGGATGTAAAAAAAGCCCCCTCCCTCCGCCAACACCTGCCCCCTTCTCCCATCACTTTTTATAAAAGTAACAAGGGAAAGCTATGAATTTTAGCAGTAAATGTCTGAGCGCCAAAATTTGCGTCCTGTATCATACATTTTAGGCCAGTTACACTCATTTTTTTTTTTGTTTTCTGGCGAACAAAATATTGTAGATGAAATACTGGTAGGTAAGGATAGATTTCCATTGCTGTCATCCATCATAGGATAAGAGCGATGGACATTAACAGTAATAGAGTGACGGATGCAGATGATGGCCTCTCCATAACAGAAGCTTCCTTCCACTGTGTTTTTCACTTGTATAGGTGGGTCTGTTCCTGTTGACTCTAATGTAACCAACATGACAGTAGTGTGAAGCTTCCTTCCATAATGTTTGGTTACTTTTGCAACATAAGCAAAAGTCCAGTATGCAGGTCCTCTTCTTTTGTCAATAACGTGAAAAACATGATGGAAGGAAGTTACTGATAGTGAATACAGATGGACACCAGGCGGAGGGGGCTCCATCTGAAGTCTACCATTAATGTCCTTTTCTCTCATCCTATGATGGATGAGAGCAAGGGACATTAACAATAGTGTGAATTTACACTAATCCAAAAAGTAGGTGGTGTAAACTTTTAATACGCAGCAGCCTTGTCATATCCACCATGAGAAATCTAGTACATTATCAACCTGTCTAAGGCCAGGGCTACCATGCAGTGGCGTAACTAGGAATGGCGGGGCCCCGTGGCGAACTTTTGACATGGGCCCCCCCCCCCCAACCGACGCTGAAGACCTCAACCGACCCCCCTCCTCCGCACTCTATTATGTCCCTTAGTAAGCCCTGCACACAGTATTATGTCCCCATAGTGGCCCCTGCACACAGTATTATGTCCCCATAGTGGCCCCTGCACACAGTATTATGTCCCATAGTGGCCCCTGCACACAGTATTATAGCCCATAGTGTCCCCTGCACATACTAGTATGCCCCACAGTGGCCCCTACACACAGTATTATCCCCCATAGTGGCCCCTGCACACAGTATTATAGCCCATAGTGGACACCCATAAACAATTATTATACTCTGGGGTCTTTTCAGACCCCAGAGTATAATAATCGGAGACCCGGGGGAATAAAAACATAAAAAATTACTGTTTCTTACCTGTCCCCAGCTCCTACGCTGTCTTGTCCGCTGTCGGCCTTCTTCTATGACGTTAGAAGCAGGCCGGGTTCATGTGATGTCAGAGACGTCAGACAAGTAGGATGGAGGCCTGGCAGGATCGTGGAGAGGTAAGTAACAGTGTTTTTTACGTTCCCTTACCTCTCCCGGGCCTCCGATCATTATACTCGGGGGTCTGCAAAGACCCCCGAGTATAATGATAGTATTTGTGGGGCCTGTGGTGTCAATTACCGATCCCGGCCCAGCCAGGATCGGCAAGTGAATAGGGCCCGTAACGCAGCGGTACTGGCTGTCACTGGGCCCCCTAATGTCCCAGGCCCTGTGGCAGCCGCCTCCGCTGCCTCTGCGGTAGTTACGCCACTGCTACCACGGTAAATAAAATGCTGTTTTACCTTACCTGTTTAGTGGATGGGATTGTATCTAATCCTATCCACACATTGCATGTGTTTTTGAAATTGCAGTATTTCCAAATTTTTCTACATTTTGGCAAATCTCAGCATGTCAATTATACCTACAGATACTCTGGTGTTTTCTGTATAGGTATAACAGAAGCAGAAAGTCCACAAAGGGAAACTTTGCAGATTTTCTGTGAAAAACATTGCGGAAAAAACACGTGTTTCCTCTGCAGTCCTTTCCGCAGCATTTTCCCAGCTGCGGCTCACTATGTGGGTCCTTAGCCTAAATGTACTCTGTCTATAAATGATATAGGATTAGCAAATACAAGCCGTGTTCTGCAGTGAGATGCTAGTGTAATACAATCACATAGGCAATAAACATTTGTTCTACTGCTGATGCTTCCTATGATAGTCGGAGAACCAGAGGGCGACAAGAAAGCAGCGCAGACAAGCACTTATAAAGTGATATATTAAGTGCATACGCTCTGCAGTTCTTAAATGACAACCCCGACTAATCAGAGCACCATCTGTTTATTTAATTCTGATGTGCCCAACATCATTAAAAACAAAACGTCTTTGACGGAGCTGTCAAGGTGGTTCGCAGATGATTGCGGGATGTACAAGATATTTTCGTAGAGGAGCCTCCTGCTGAGCAAACCAAACAAAAAGATTAAGAAGACAGAGACCAAAGAACAGGTCATATTCTCAATGTTGTGAAAAACTTCACCAATTTATTCAATTATATTTACTTTTATTTTACCGCAGGGGCCACATCCAGATGTTACATAAAATAATCCTGTTCCTATCATTCCCAGCCTATTCCACTCCTTCCATGCTGCATTTTTTTTCCAAAGGGGGGACATCTGACATAGAGAACTACACTTGAAAATGCAATGGCAAATTATATGAAGTTCCTTGGGGATACCAGTAGAATGGTTCTGTATTCCAATCCTCTATCAATACAGAACAATTATACATTCACTTTCATTGTTGTCAATACAAACATAGGACATATCATCGAAAATGTCTATGGTGCATTAGCGAGGCACTGTGTTCTCTACTAGAATGGGCAAGACAAAACTTCATGCACAGAGACTGTACGGTGGCACATTGTGTTGCTATTGTGGAGAAATGGGCACTCGGTGTGCCATGCAGGGGCATAACTTGAAGGTGTGCAGAGGGTGCAATCGCACCTGGGCCCAGGAGCACTGGCATCAGTATTGACATTGCAGCTTCCATCTGGCCCATAAACCAAGGAGACCCACAGATTACCCTAACCACACTAAGGTGAATTAGACTCCTTAGCTCTCATAACCAACTATTAAGAATTCACTGTAGGGATGGCATGTTTGTATAACGCGCGTCTTCTTGCGCGCGCAAAAACACGCGCGTTATACGAAAAAGCCATTGAACTCAATGGCTAACTACATTTTACACGTGTAAAATGTACAGAATACACAGCGCGTAGACAGAATACACGGAGCGTAAACTCCGTGTGAAGGGGCCCTTAATGTCATCCCTCTACACTCTCTATGCTAGATTTCTATGGGAATGATGAATTTGCCCGACAGTCTTTCATATACCAGACAGAGTATTATGAGGGTGTCCTTGGAATTTATGAAGACTGGTGTTTTTATGCCAGTCTTAATCATTTCACCCATTGGCACTAGATGATTAAGATTAAAGAGGACCTTTCATCAGATCGGGCACATGCAGTTTTATATACTGCTGGAAAGCTGACAGTGCGCTGAATTCAGCGCACTGTCGGCTTTCCCGACCTGTGCCCGGTGTAAAGAGCTTACGGTGCCGGTACCGTACTGCTCTATGGTCAGAAGGGCGTTTCCCGGGTCCCGGGACCCGGGTTTCTACGGTCCCGGGACCGATAGCGCTTTAGTGTCAGAAGGGCGTTTCTGACAGTTAGCCAGGAACGTCCTTCTGCCTCGCGGCGCCTATCGCGCTGTGCTGTGGAGCAGGGAGGAACGCCCCCTCCCTCTGCTCACACAGCTCGTCCATAGACGAGTATTATCAGGAGGGGAGGGGGCGTTCCTCCCCGCTCCACAGTACAGCGCGATAGGCGCCGCGAGGCAGAAGGGCGTTCCTGGCTAAGTGTCAGAAACGCCTTTCTGACTGTAAAGCCCTACGGTACCGGGACCGATAGCGCTTTACCTGGGGCACAGATTGGGAAAGCCGACAGTGCGCTGAATTCAGTGCACTGTCATCTTTCCAGCAGTATATAAAACTGCATGTGCCCGATCTGATGAAAGGTCCTCTTTAAGAATATTAAGAACAGAATACTAAATGTTACCATTATGAAGTACAATTTGTCCCATAAAAAATAAGCCTTTATACAGTTCTGTGAGTGGAAACAAAAAGATAGAGAGTAAAAAATGAAAATAAATAAACTAAAAATGGTAATGGGTTAAAGTCTTGTTTTTTTGTCTTTCTAAAGATATTTTTGCGGTTAGGCAATAGACCATAAATGAGTGTAAATAGCAGTAATGAATGTACCCCTGTGACTTGGCACACTACAAGTTAAAGATAAGTTTAGCAGAAAGGACGCTTTGACTCTGGTGTGCACAGCCTGCTACCAAAAAGTCAATTCAACTAAAGTTTCGGGCCAAGGGTCATTGCCGCCTGACACATCTGCTGTGGCTGATCTTTGATCCTGTTCGCATGAATGGGTCAAACTATTCCCAATCGGTGTAACCCTGCATAACATCCAGTGAGATAGATGTCTGTGCAGAGGTAGGGGTCATTTCTGTGTGTGCACATGAAAGCACTTCTCATCATTGTGACCCTATTTGATGCATTCTCTATACATGACACTTGGAGTACTTGGGGCACGATGCTGATGGGGCCTGGAGCAGTTCATACAGTCAATCACAGCGGCCATACAAGTAGAGTGGCCATAAAAGCGCACTGCTGGCAATGTGCAATGAATCCAGTGTCAGCCCCTCGCATCAGCCATAAGAGCTGTAGCACAAGCTGATTAAGGCATTATTTCATGGGCATGTTTTCAAGTCGGTGATTTACACTTAGCGGCCGGCATTACGGCTAATAGCTTCCATGGAAACTAGGGAGAATCGAGGGATTTAGGCTTTAAATTTGACTCTGGTCTGAGTCAATGCCTGGAAAAGAGCTCCTTGATCAGTATGGCCACCAGTCGCTTTTAGCGTAATAACTCATGTAAATTGTTAATTAAGTAGCAGGATTAACTCCTTCAATGTTCGCTCCTCCGATATACGCAATATAGCAAAGCATTTCTGTAATCTCTCCAATGAAGCGGGCTTGCGGTTTTAATGTAAACAGGTTTTCATGTCCAGATGTGCCCAATCTGATAATACAAAGAAATGTATCTGAATCCATTCCGCAAAACGTCCCTAATGATCATATGAAACATGTCTGTAGATTTCATTACACCATTTACCAGCTGTGCAAGTTCACAAGTGGCTCCGAGTTGGAGTGAATGAAATATTCCCCTTATCAGTTCCCTGCTGGAAATGCAGCTGTAGTCAGAGCTGATAAATATGTTTCTCGTCCTAGAATATTCGTAGCCTTACTATACGCCGCCGTATACTAGAGTATTCATTTAACTGTAACGTTAACCCCTTCAGGACTAAAAAAAAAGTGGTATTTTTAGTTCTTTTTCCTTTCACCCATTTTTCATTGTAGCTGTAGCTTCTGTTTTATATTTGTTCGGGTTTGGCACGCCAAAATGCAGATATTGCCAACCGATACAATGGCAATATCCAGCGCAGTTGGAATTTTTTTTCTCTAGCCCCCACCATTCCTGCGCAATTAGGGCCCCTTCACACGGAGTTTACGTTCCGTGTATTCTGTCTACACCCCGCTCATTTTGTTCATTTTACACGTGTAAAATGTAGTTAGCCATTGAGTTCAATGGCTTTTTCGTATAACGCGCGTCTTTTTGCGCGTACGTAGAAGTAGGCGCGTAGTGTAGTTCTGCTAAACTACTATGACTTGTCTTTATTGTCAGCTGGGCAGTGTCAGGCAGGAGCAGGCCGGGGGTGTGATTCAGAGCTCCAATCGGAGGCAGCCAGTGTCAGAGCTCAGAATCGCACCCCTTACCTGCTCCTGCCTGACCCCACCCATCTGACAGCACAAATAAATAGCATATCAATTGAAATTAAAAGGATTCTACCATTAAAATCATCCAGCTGTGACAGCCGAAACTCCACCCTCCTCTGAGAGGCCACGCCCCTTCCTGTGACATCATACCTACCAGGAGCAACTCCAGCCTTAAGAAAGGCTATTCTTCTCCTACCTTTAGATGTCTTCTCCGTGCCGCCGCTCGGTAGAAATCCCGGTTTTTGTCTGTATGCAAATGAGTTCTCTCGCAGCACTGGGGGCGGGCCGCAGCGCTCAAACAGCACTGGGGGTGTCTCCAATGCTGCGAGAACTCTCCAGCACCACCTTGGGCAGAGCAGACTGCGCATGCCACAGGCCACAAGAAAATAGCCACTTACTTATTGTGTAAGTGGTCATTTTTCTTGTGGCTGTGGGCATGTGCATGCGCAAATTTTTGAGGAAAAACACAATTTACAATTTATTTTTTCAAATCCCAGATAACTGGCCTACAAGGCTTAATAAATCTTTCCCTGTATTTTTTTTCTAAATTACCCACCTAGTCTGACATGCTGAAGGTGAGCCAGTCATCTGAACGATCCTCCCACCAACTGATCAGCCAGTGCAGTTATCAGTGCAATATCTGATGTATATGGCAAGCCAATAACAGTTTTTAATTTAGACAATTTAACAACTCGCCCATTAAAAACACTATGAAATTCATGAATGTTTTACAAGCATTTCTGCACAGGCGTTTTTATGAAAACAAATCTTTTGACTTTTATTTCTAGACAATTTTCTTTCCTGAAAAAAATTGCTGTCTGACTATGCTGTGATTTGCAAAAAAAATGCCAGGCAAGTAAACAAAAATAACAATTGTATAAAAAATGTGTTTCATAAATCTCTTTTGTCTGACAAATGAACTGTGCTCAGCAAGATTTGCTGCATAAAAAGCACCAAAATCATCCAAGAAAAAAATCACAAATTTTAGCTTTTGCAAAAGCAATATAGGGGGAATCATGAAATTCTCTAAATAGCGAAACATAGCTATGAGTTTCCATCACGGTTTTTCCTGTAGCGCTTTTTTGCTGCAGCCAGATACGTAAGGCCTTAGCCTCATTCTACTGTCAGCTTTAACAAACACAGTCTTTCCACAGCTCACCCAGCAATGTATTGAAGTTTGTTGATTCTCATTTCCGCGCTGCACAGAGAATTCCCCGAACCCAAGGGAAAAGAAGCTTAGAAAATTTTCCAAAGGTTAAAAAATTCCAGCGGCCCTTGGAAAAAAATAAGTTTTTAATTAAAATTTAACTTTTATTCACTTGTTTAAAAAAGGAGAAATATGGAATGTAAACCAAATGGAATACTGCCTAAGGCTGGGGCCCAATGGGCCGGAAATGCCCCGATTTGCCCACGGCAGAAACGCCCCAGGAAAAATCATGTCGTTTTACAGTACTTGCAAAGTGGATGGGATTCATACAAATCTCATGTCCACTTTGCGGAAAAATCGCAGCGCAGACAAACTGCGATTTCCAAAACCATTGCGGTTTTGAAAATCGTAGCATGTCCATTATATCTACGGAAACGCCGGCAGCTTCTTCGTAGATTTAATTGTAACAGAAAGTCCACGGAGGAAAACTCAGTGAACTTTCTGGTCAAAGCGCTGCGGGAAGAAGCACTTTAGCGCTCTGTTTCCGGCCCGTGGGGCCTTAGCCTAAGGCAGTGGCACATTGTGAAAACAAAGCATTTTGGCCATGGTGGAAACGTCACAGAAAAAAATGTTGTGTTTTACAGTACCTGCACGATGGAGAAAAAAAATCTGCAATGGAAAAGCTGTGTTTATAAAAACACCAGTGTTTTTGAAAATCGCAACATGTCAATTATGCCTACGGAAATGGTGGCGTTGTCCATATAGGTATAAGAAGGGCAGAAAGTCTTCAGAGGAAAACTGCGGGGTTCTTTTCCTGCGTGTTTTGGGGGTTTTTCCGCTTCTGCTCGGTACTTAAAGAGGACCTTTCACCACTTTTGGGCACATGCAGTGTTATATACTGCTGGAAAGCTGACAGTGCGCTGAGTTCAGCGCACTGTCGGCTTTCCCGATCTGTGCCCGGTGTACAGAGCTTACGGTGCCGGTACCGTAGTGCTCTATGGTCAGAAGGGCGTTTCTGACAGTTAGCCAGGAACGTCCTTCTGCCTCGCGGCGCCAATCACGCTGTGCTGTGGAGCGGGGAGGAACTCCCCCCTCCCGCTCCTGATAATGCTCGTCTATGGACGAGCTGTGTGAGCAGAGGGAGGGGGCGTTCCTCCCCGCTCCACAGCACAGCGTGATTGGCGCCGCGAGGCAGAAGGACGTTTCTGGCTAATGGTCAGAAACGCCCTTCTGACCATAGAGCACTACGGTACCGGCACCGTAAGCTCTTTACACCGGGCACACATCGGGAAAGCCGACAGTGCGCTGAACTCAGCGCACTGTCGGCTTTCTGGCAGTATATAATACTGCATGTGCCCAAAAGTGGTGAAAGGTCCTCTTTAAGGCCTTAGCCTAACGCAGGTACACTCACCGGCCACATTATTAGGTACACCTGTCCAACTGCTCGTTAACACTTAATTTCTAATCAGCCAATCACATGGCGGCAACTCAGTGCATTTAGGCATGTAGACATGGTCAAGACAATCTCCTTCAGTTCAAACCGAGCATCAGTATGGGGAAGAAAGGTGATTTGAGTGCCTTTGAATGTGGCATGGTTGTTGGTGCCAGAAGGGCTGGTCTGAGTATTTCAGAAACTGCTGATCTACTGGGATTTTCACGCACAACCATCTCTAGGGTTTACAGAGAATGGTCCGAAAAAGAAAAAACATCCAGTGAGCGGCAGTTCTGTGGGCGGAAATGCGTTGTTGATGCCAGAGGCCAGAGGAGAATGGCCAGACTGGTTCGAGCTGATAGAAAGGCAACAGTGACTCAAATAGCCACCCGTTACAACCAAGGTAGCCAGAAGAGCATCTCTGAACGCACAGTACGTCGAACTTTGAGGCAGATGGGCTACAGCAGCAGAAGACCACACCGGGTGCCACTCCTTTCAGCTAAGAACAGGAAACTGAGGCTACAATTTGCACAAGCTCATCGAAATTGGACAATTGAAGATTGGAAAAACGTTGCCTGGTCTGATGAGTCTTGATTTCTGCTGCAACATTCGGATGGTAGGGTCAGAATTTGGCGTCAACAACATGAAAGCATGGATCCATCCTGCCTTGTATCAACGGTTCAGGCTGGTGGTGGTGGTGTCATGGTGTGGGGAATATTTTCTTGGCACTCTTTGGGCCCCTTGGTACCAATTGAACATCGTTGCAACGCCAAAGCCTACCTGAGTATTGTTGCTGACCATGTCCATCCCTTTATGACCACAATGTACCCAACATCTGATGGCTACTTTCAGCAGGATAATGCGCCATGTCATAAAGCTGGAATCATCTCAGACTGGTTTCTTGAACATGACAATGAGTTCACTGTACTCCAATGGCCTCCACAGTCACCAGATCTCAATCCAATAGAGCATCTTTGGGATGTGGTGGAACGGGAGATTCGCATCATGGATGTGCAGCCGACAAATCTGCGGCAACTGTGTGATGCCATCATGTCAATATGGACCAAAATCTCTGAGGAATGCTTCCAGCACCTTGTTGAATCTATGCCACGAAGAATTGAGGCAGTTCTGAAGGCAAAAGGGGGTCCAACCCGTTACTAGCATGGTGTACCTAATAAAGTGGCCGGTGAGTGTATATTCTTGCCAAATATTTTCTCTACATTCATTGGTGAAAATTATGGCATTGTTAGTAAAGATGAGCCCATGTGGTTTACCATGATTATATGAGGCAGGTTTGTTACAGCAATTTTACACCTGAAAATCAATTTCATACCTCTAAATGGGGTTGTATCCGCAGCCTGTGCATGGATTTTCCCAAGCCTCATTAGGATGTAATTGAACTGTTGCAGAAATTCGGTAGCAAATTTTCAGCTTGTGAACAAACCACAGGGGATTCATGGTAATCACTCAAAATGCAGAAGTGGCTGCCTGTGTCTTTGTAACACATCAGTCTAAGGCTCTATTCACATTACATTTGGGACATACAACCAAAGTAAACTTTTTTTCTAACTAAAATGCTGAACTGTATGCAAAAAAACTTATGTAACGAAACAGTATACCAATACTTTACAACAGACCGTAAAAATATCAGTCACATGAGTAGCCCCCATTCACAGTCAACAAAATGAATGTGTCTGTGTGATAGGTGTTAAAAATTCATTATGTAAATGTTCATGAGGTTTGTCCCTCCTGTTCGTTTCATACCAAACTTGTTGGGATAGAACCAGACATGCTATTATTATACTCTGAGGTCTCATCAGACTCTATAGTATAATAAGGGAAGGCCCAGCGGAGGTGCGACCTGTGACTGGCCCTCAGTGGTGACCCCAGGGCGCATGATGTCAGACAGAGGTCAGATAGATAGGTTAGGGGGCGTTCACACTACCGTCGGTGTCCGCGTGAACATTAGCATCGGACACTAGCTGTAGGACACTGACGGTAGTGTGAACGTCCTCTTAGGGTAACCTGAACCAAATGGTGTTTTCTCCTTATGAATTGGTGTGTACAAATGTACCTAGTACCTAATGCTGTGCCTGTGAAGGCAATGGGTGGTGACACCAAATATTTATGTGATTTAGATTTGTCTTTTGTTAATTCACTTAATTGTGTTAATTGACAAAAATTAACTATTATCTCTTCTATTTTTGAAGGCATTCTTACTTTGTGGCATTTTTCTGCTTAAAACTTGTGCACAGTTCTGTTGTTGAGTATGAGTATCCCTGCGGACCTACCAATGATACAACCTATACAGCTGCACAGGGGCCCAGTAGATCAGGGGGCCCTTCCACCTCCACAGCAGCTTTCTACTGTAAATCTCTAAGCTAAAGAACTACATGGAAACGTCTTCGAGTGGATTGTTAGAAAGGTATAAGAGAGGGGGCTCTATGCTGGGGTATTGGGAAAAAGAAGCTCATAACTGTTCTTGCATTGGGCCCTAAGGGCTCGTTCACACGTGAACAAAGGGGCGGATTTTGACAGCAGATTTCGCTTCAAAATCTGCCCCTTAACAATGGTGGTCTATGCAGACCACCGGGCTTCTTTTTTCCGCTAGCGGCGGGCTGCTGCTAGCGGAGAAAAGAAGCGACATGTCCTTTCTTCAGGTTCTTAGTGGGAGGGTGCTGCCGCTAGGCGGAAGCCGCGGTCCAGTGCGCCGCGGCTTCCGCCTAGCGGCAGCACCCTCCTGTGTCGGCTCATTAATTTGAGCCGGCTACGGAGGGGAAAGCCGTGACTGCGATGGTCGTGGCAGGCGGGTTTTGACCAGAGAGAGACGCGGCTCGCCACGTCTCTCTCTGTGTCAAAACCCGAGCGGGCCCCCAACGTGTGAACTAACCCTAAGTTTTCAGTGTCTACTCCTGAGCCTAGCTACATAGTTAGTATGGTTGAAAAAAGAAATATGTCCATCAAATGAATGGGCCGACTCTAGAGGTCAACGAGCTGCGGAATCCGCCTGAAGAACGGGCAGCCCACTTCTTTTTTTCCGTGAGCGGCATGTTGCTGCTCATGGAAAAAAGTAGTCTGGCGGTCTCCATAAACCACCATTGTGAGGGGGCAGATTATGACGTGGATTATGCGCCATAATCTGCCCCTACTATGTCCGTGTGAACTAGCCCTTAGGCTGAAACACCGCAGTAAAAAACACTGCATTTTACAGACTATTCTGGCTAATCCCATCCACACAATGCAGAAAAAAATCTGCAGCGGAAAAGCTGCATTTTCAAAAACATTTTTGTAAATCGTAACACGTCACTTATAACCGCAGACACACTGCGTTTACATATGTCTATAATAGGGGCAGAAAATCCGCAGAGGAAATTGCTGCGAAAATAAAATGAGAAACGCTGCAGGAAAAAAAATCTGATGCATTTCCAGCTCATTTTTTCCCCTGCGTTTTGCTACGTGGGGCCTAAATGGTCTCAATAATATTGTGTATAGGTTTTCACTAGACCAATTCTGGATAACAGCAAACATAAATCCCCTTCACCTGAATAATTCACAATAGAGTATAATATTAAAACTGAATAGATTTTTCAGAGGAACAGATTACAGAGTGAAAAGTAATTGTAGCGCTCAGCCCGGCTTTAGTGTACAGTGAGAAACACAATCAGAACCTTTGTGCATTGAGCAATTTGGATTGTAACCTCTGCGGATAGCGCTGCTGACTCAACACTGTTTTGTGCTCTGGGTCAGAAAACTCCTGCTTCTAAGGAAATCTGGTTTTGTGGAAAAATGCTGACACTCTCTGTTGCAATAGCATGAATGAACACAAATAAATGGTCTTATGTTCATTGCGAAAAATCAATGCAAATTTCTATGTGGATTTTTACAATAAGAACCAACTAGAAATGTATACAGTATATACTATATATTAGATGGAAAAGAATTGGGACACATCTTACAATTGCTAAATTCAGTCTGTGTTTTTATACAGCTGCATCCATCCCCCAGGACCCCAATTTATGGCATAATTACAAACTGTCTCTCAGCATTCTGGTATAAAGAACCCCAATAACACTGCTATCATTATACCGGGAGGTCTTTTCAGACCCCAAGTATAATGATTAGAGATGAGCGAGTAGTACTCGATCGAGTAGGTATTCGATCGAATACTACGGTATTCGAAATACTCGTACTGGATCGAGTATCACTTGCTATTCGAATGGAAAAGTTCGATGCAGAACCAGCATTGATTGGCCGAATGCTATACAGTCGGCCAATCAATGCTGGTTCTTCTCCTACCTTTAGAAGTCTTCTCCGTGCAGCTTCCCCGCGGCGTCTTCCGGCTCTGAATTCACTCTGCCAGGCATCGGGCCTGGACAGAGCCGACTGCGCATGTTGTAGTGCGGACATGCGCAGTCGGCTCTGCCCAGGCCCAATGCCTGGCAGAGTGAATTCAGAGCCGGAAGACGCCGCGGAGACGCTGCAAGGAGAAGACTTCTCGGAGGATCCAGCCCGACCCTCACTCGTGGACTTGGTAAGTATAATTTGATCGAATGTTGCCTACCCCTGAAACAAGCATTTTCCCCTATAGACTATAATAGGGTTCGATATTCGATTCGAGTAGTCGAATATTAAGGGGTTACTCAAAACAAATATCGAACCTCGAACATTTTACTGTTCGTTCATCTCTAATAATGATCAGAGGGCTACGAGAGGTGAGGGAACATAAAAAACACTGTCACTTACCGCTCCTGGGCTCCGGAAGGCTTCTGGCCTACTTAGTGACATCACAGACGTCACGTAGGCAGGGTTTGCATCCTTATGTGTTGTAACACAAGTCCAGTTCAAGTGATTTCTCTTCCATCATTGAAGATGGCTGACATGAGCGGGGAGTGTACCGGAGCCAGGAGAGGTAAGTTACTGTGTTTTTTATGTTTATATCCTCCCCTGGGTCTCTAAAAAGACCCCAGAGTATAATAATTGTACATGGGTGGTCCACAATGGGGCATAATACTGTGTGCAAGGGCCACTATGGGGAATAATACTGTGTGAAGGGGGGGGATATCAGTCAGTCAGCGGGGGAAGGGGGAGTTAATTATTCCAGAGTCTCCCCTAAAAATTTTTGCAATTTAAGCACTGGGTGTCACTGATTCATTTCAGCTACACATCATAAATGGAAGCCCGATAATAGCAAATCCACCTAGATAATAATTAAATCTAGCTGAAATTAATTGGTGTTTTACTTTCTAAGTGAACTGTATATGGCTATAGCCGCATCAGGTGTCACCATCCTTAGAGCTGCATTCAGTTCTGGGGCCACATGTACTTTCACTTGTAGGTAAGTGAAAAATTCTTAATTACTGATCATTTCTCAATAGGGTGGTGTCATATGGTATAACTAGAAGAACTGTACACTGTAGGGTCCATTCACACGGAGTAAACGCGCGTTCATTTTGGCAAAATACACGTGTAAAAAATACACGTGTAAAAATAAGACTCCCATTGACTTCAATGACATTTTTTTACACGTGTAAAAAAACACGTCAAAAAACACATAAAAAAATACGTTAAAATACATGTCTAAAATGTCATTGAAGTCAATGGGAGTCTTATTTTTACACGTGTATTCTTGACACGTGTATTTTGCAAAAATAAGCGCGCGTTTACTCCGTGTGAATGGACCCTTATAGCTGTATCCAGGTACATTGTTTGGCACCACCCTCACTGGCCATGTGATAAAACTACACACCCTATATACACCCTATATACAGCTGTGTATATAGGGTGTACCTAGACAATAAAGGGCCTCCCATGCTAGGATAGTATAAAGGAAAGAATTTCCTGCATTACAGAGACATAAGTCAACCAGATATTGCCTATATATGGCTCCACATTACAGAGGTATTATCTTCCTGTGTCAGAGATTATTCTAGCTGCATCATTCCTGCATGTATTCGCCTTATATTTGCAGTTCATTGTTCCTGGAGTTTCTATATTATGGTGACTTGGGCTTTTCTTAACTATTTGTTTATTTTATAGTTACTTCTGACAGTAGTAGAACCACTACTAGTAGTAGTAGCAATGGATAGGATAGATAGAAGCGGACTGCTCCTTATTGTACACACCCCCAGCCTGAGAGACAAATGTTATATGTGCTGTAGCCATAATGTCATTGTTAGCAACTGAAAAACTTAGGATGAGTTCAAACTGAGTTTTTTGGCAAGGATTTTGGAAAAAAATCTGCTTCAAGAATTAGGAAACGGTTTTATAAAGTGGTTTTTTACAGGAGGCGTTTTTTGTAGCAATTTTTGAGGCATTTTAATTTTTTTTTTTTTTTATCTCCAGCACAGTGTATGGAGCTTGAAAAAACAGCTAACAGTTTTTGAAGCAGTTTTTGCAAAAACCGTTTCCAAAACCGATAGTGGTTTTTCCACCTCCCATTGACTCCGGAATCCGCCTGAAGAAAGGTCAAGTCGCTTCTTCTTTCCGCTAGCAGAAAAAAACTAGCGGATTACACAGTCCTCTATTGTGAGGCGGTTTTTGGAGGTGGATTTTGACTCGGATTCCACATTAAAATCCTGACCAAAAAACTCTGTGTGAACTTACTCTTATAGGACACCATGTAAGAAGGTTTATACAGCCAGATAACACACTGCCCATCAAAACCCTGCACTTATTTGAGCTTTTCATGAAAAGTCAAGTACCCTTAAACTAAGTGGGACAGTTGTTTTTTTACAAAAAGGGTTCGAACAAATAAACTGTTCAAAATGGTTGGTCTGGTCCTTAGAAATCAATCAATTGCAAATCAGTCACAAAAATGTAGTCTTTATGGAATATTTTGTACTTTTTTTTTAACTGTAGAGTTGAAAACATAAAAAACATGAACGTGAAGCAATGCACATAATACCGTCAAATAGACTGGGAATGTATACATATCACAAAAACCTGAGAGTGGAAATGAGGAGGTGGAGGAGGAAGGGAAGGGGAAGGAGTCAGAGACCATTCAAAATACAGTATGCGTCCCAAGGTGACCAGATAGCCTGGAACGCCTCAGGAATATTTTGTACTTAAGGCTAAGGCCCCACTGGGCGGAAATACAGCGTTTTGGGGCATTTCGGAAATGCAGCGGAAAAAAAACGCTGCGTTTTACAGTACCAGCTTAGTGAATGCAATTTTGTCTAATCCTAGCTCCACACTGCAGAAAAGCTGTGTTTTTGAAAAACGCAGCATGTCAATTATAGTTGCGGAAACGCTCAGTTTTTCCTCTATGGATTTCTATGGAGAGTGTGAACACCGCAGCAAAAACGTAGGATGATAAATGTGTTGCGGAGACTCCGCAGAAAGGTTGCGGAAAAGCATCAAAATCCGCAGACGAAATCTCACTGTTTTGCTTGGATGAGGCTAAGGCTAACTCGAACAAAAACGCGATGAAAAACTCAACAGAAAACTCATATGAATTACCACAGCACAAAACTGAAAAACGCGATGAAAACTGCACGTACATGCGCGTTTTTTTCCGCAACATAAAACGCAGCATTTTCTCTGCGTTTTTTTCCGCTGCAGTTTTTTGCCAGTGGGGCCTTAGCCTAAAGAAGTCTTCTATGGAGGTTTCACTAGATTTAGAACTGCTGCCAGGGGAAGATAACAATGAACAGAGTATACATAGCTGTAATACCATGGTGATCAAGGGGCAATCTGTCCATGAGATGCGCATGGCTGACCCCGCAAATGGCAAATGCTCTGTAAAATAAAGTACCCATTGTATCTGTGCAGCAGATTGTCATGTCACTACAATACAATATCACTGTCCTTCTCCCATCTCCAACAATGGGCCCTAAAAGCATTGCTGTCATAAAAAGAAAACTTTTCCGTTTATAGAAAATGAAAAAAAAAATTGATAGGAGACCTTCAGTTTTTCCGGCTATTGTCACTATAGTGTTGTGATTGCTGGTATTGTGACCTGTTTGGCAACGGGTGAAGTTGTGCCGGCTGTTACGTGGATATATTACATGGTAGTGGTGAATGAAAACTATAGAAAATATAGAGGGAGAAGCAGGATACTATAGCATGCCAAGAATGTTGTTTCCTTTAGAGATGAGCGAACAGTGTTCTATCGAACTCATGTTCGATCGGATATTAGGCTGTTCGGCATGTTCGAATCGAATCGAACACCGCGTGGTAAAGTGCGCCATTACTCGATTCCCCTCCCACCTTCCCTGGCGCCTTTTTTGCTCCAATAACAGCGCAGGGTAGGTGGGACAGGAACTACGACACCGGTGACGTTGAGAAACGTAGGCAAAACCCATTGGCTGCCGAAAACATGTGACCTCTAATTTAAAAGAACAGCGCCGCCCAGGTTCGCGTCATTCTGAGCTTGCAATTCACCGAGGACGGAGGTTTCCGTCCAGTTAGCTAGGGCTTAGATTCTGGGTAGGCAGGGACAGGCTAGATAGGAAGGAGAAGACAACCAACAGCTCTTATAAGAGCTAAATTCCAGGGAGAAGCTTGTCAGTGTAACGTGGCACTGACGGGCTCAATCGCCGCAACCCAGCTTTCCCAGGATCCTGAATGGAATACACTGTCAGTGTATTCCCGTATACCCGATATATACCCCGATACCCGTTCCAACGGTGTGCCCCCCCACCTTCACCCCAGAAATACCCTGCAAGTCCCCTAGCAATAGAATTGGGGCTATATACACCCACAATTTTTACTACTGGTATACAGTGCCATTGTCTGACTGGGAATTCAAAGAATATATTGGGAATACAAATACCCTCATTTCTTGCTACTGCCATATAGTGCCAGTTTCTGACTGGTAATTCAAAGAATATATTGTGGTTACGTGCACCCACAATTTTTACTACTGGTATACAGTGCCATTGTCTGACTGGGAATTCAAAGAATATATTGGGAATACAAATACCCTCATTTCTTGCTACTGCCATATAGTGCCAGTGTCTGACTGGGAATTCAAAGAATATATTGGGGTTACGTGCACCCACAATTTTTACTACTGGTATACAGTGCCATTGTCTGACTGGGAATTCAAAGAATATATTGGGAATACAAATACCCTCATTTCTTGCTACTGCCATATAGTGCCAGTTTCTGACTGGTAATTCAAAGAATATATTGTGGTTACGTGCACCCACAATTTTTACTACTGGTATACAGTGCCATTGTCTGACTGGGAATTCAAAGAATATATTGGGAATACAAATACCCTCATTTCTTGCTACTGCCATATAGTGCCAGTGTCTGACTGGGAATTCAAAGAATATATTGGGGTTACGTGCACCCACAATTTTTACTACTGGTATACAGTGCCATTGTCTGACTGGGAATTCAAAGAATATATTGGGGTTATAAATACCCTCATTTCTTGCTACTGCCATATAGTGCCAGTTTCTGACTGGTAATTCAAAGAATATATTGTGGTTACGTGCACCCACAATTTTTACTACTGGTATACAGTGCCATTGTCTGACTGGGAATTCAAAGAATATATTGGGAATACAAATACCCTCATTTCTTGCTACTGCCATATAGTGCCAGTTTCTGACTGGTAATTCAAAGAATATATTGGGGTTACGTGCACCCACAATTTTTACTACTGGTATACAGTGCCATTGTCTGACTGGGAATTCAAAGAATATATTGGGAATACAAATACCCTCATTTCTTGCTACTGCCATATAGTGCCAGTGTCTGACTGGGAATTCAAAGAATATATTGGGGTTACGTGCACCCACAATTTTTACTACTGGTATACAGTGCCATTGTCTGACTGGGAATTCAAAGAATATATTGGGGTTATAAATACCCTCATTTCTTGCTACTGCCATATAGTGCCAGTTTCTGACTGGTAATTCAAAGAATATATTGTGGTTACGTGCACCCACAATTTTTACTACTGGTATACAGTGCCATTGTCTGACTGGGAATTCAAAGAATATATTGGGAATACAAATACCCTCATTTCTTGCTACTGCCATATAGTGCCAGTTTCTGACTGGTAATTCAAAGAATATATTGGGGTTACGTGCACCCACAATTTTTACTACTGGTATACAGTGCCATTGTCTGACTGGGAATTCAAAGAATATATTGGGAATACAAATACCCTCATTTCTTGCTACTGCCATATAGTGCCAGTGTCTGACTGGGAATTCAAAGAATATATTGGGGTTACGTGCACCCACAATTTTTACTACTGGTATACAGTGCCATTGTCTGACTGGGAATTCAAAGAATATATTGGGGTTATAAATACCCTCATTTCTTGCTACTGCCATATAGTGCCAGTTTCTGACTGGTAATTCAAAGAATATATTGTGGTTACGTGCACCCACAATTTTTAATACTGGTATACAGTGCCAATTTCTAACTAGGAATTCAAAATGCGCAAGGCTCCCGGAAAGGGACGTGGACGAGACCGTGGGCGAGGTCGGGGGAATGGTTCTGGGGAGCAAGGTAGCAGTGAAGCCACAGGGCGTCCCGTGCCTACTCCTGTGGGGCAGCAAGCATTGCGCCACTCCACAGTGCCAGGGTTGCTTGCCACATTAACTAAACTGCAGGGTACAAACCTTAGTAGGCCCGAGAACCAGGAACAGGTCTTGCAATGGCTGTCAGAGAACGCTTACAGCACATTGTCCAGCAGCCAGTCAGACTCTGCCTCCTCTCCTCCTATTACCCAACAGTCTTGTCTTCCTTCCTCCCAAAATTCCGAAGCTTTACAGAACAATAACCCAAACTGTCCCTGCTCCCCAGAGCTGTTCTCCGCTCCTTTCATTGTCCCTCAACCTGCCTCTCCACGTCACGATTCCACGAACCTAACAGAGGAGCATCTGTGTCCAGATGCTCAAACACTAGAGTCTCCTCCATCTCCGTTCGATTTGGTGGTGGATGACCAGCAACCCACCCTCATCGACGATGATGTGACGCAGTTGCCGTCAGGGCATCCAGTTGACCGGCGCATTGTGCGGGAGGAGGAGATGAGACAGGAGTTGGAAGAGGAAGTGGTGGATGATGAGGACACTGACCCGACCTGGACAGGGGGGATGTCAAGCGGGGAAAGTAGTGTGGATGTTGAGGCAGGTGCAGCACCAAAAAGGGTAGCTAGAGGCAGAGGCAGAGGTCAGCAGCTTAGGCGAAGCCAGGCCACACCCGGAATCTCCCAAGATGTTCCAGTTCGTACCCAGCCCCGAAAAACTCCCACCTCGAGGGCACGTTTCTCGAAGGTGTGGAGTTTTTTCAAGGAATGCGCCGAGGACAGATATAGTGTTGTCTGCACAATTTGCCTCTCAAAATTGATTAGGGGCTCTGAGAAGAGCAACCTGTCCACCACTTCAATGCGCCGTCATTTGGAATCCAAGCACTGGAATCAGTGGCAGGCAGCAACGGCAGGACAAAGGCCGCCTGCCGTTCACGCCACTGCCACTGCCTCTGCCACTGCCTCTGCCGCTGCCACTGCCACTGCTGACTGTGCTGGCGATGCACTCCAGAGGACGAGCCAGGACACCACTTCATCTGCCTCCGCCACTTTGTTGACTTCTACCTCATCCTCCCCTGGTCCTGTCTTATCTCCTTCTCCTGCACCATCAAAGGCACCATCAGGCGTTTCTTTACAACAACCCACCATCTCTCAGACATTGGAGCGGCGGCAGAAATACACTGCTAACCACCCACACGCGCAAGCCTTGAACGCCAACATCGCTAAACTGCTGGCCCAGGAGATGTTGGCGTTCCGGCTTGTTGAAACTCCCGCCTTCCTGGACCTGATGGCAACTGCGGCACCTCGCTATGCCGTCCCTAGCCGTCACTACTTCTCCCGGTGTGCCGTCCCCGCCTTGCACCAGCACGTGTCACTCAACATCAGGCGGGCCCTTAGTTCCGCGCTTTGCACAAAGGTCCACTTGACCACCGACGCGTGGACAAGTGCATGCGGACAGGGACGCTACATTTCACTGACGGCACACTGGGTGAATGTAGTTGAGGCTGGGACTGCTTCCCAAACTGGCCCGGTGTACCTCGTCTCCCCGCCTAACATTCCTGGCAGGGACACGAGAAGAACACCCCCCTCCTCCTCCTCTACCGCCTCCTCCTCCGCCACCGCCTCCTCCTCCGCCACCGCCTCCTCCTCCGCTGTTAGATTGACCCCAGCTACGAGTTGGAAACGTTGCAGCACTGGCGTTGGTAGACGTCAGCAGGCTGTGCTGAAGCTGATCAGCTTGGGGGACAGACAGCACACTGCCTCCGAGGTGAGGGATGCCCTCCTCGATGAGACGGCAATATGGTTTGAGCCGCTGCACCTGGGCCCAGGCATGGTCGTTTGTGATAACGGCCGGAACCTGGTAGCAGCTCTGGAGCTTGCCGGACTCCAACATGTTCCATGCCTGGCCCACGTCTTCAACCTAGTGGTGCAACGTTTCCTAAAGAGCTACCCCAATGTTCCAGAGCTACTGGTGAAAGTGTGGCGCATGTGCGCCCACTTTCGCAAGTCGACAGTAGCCGCTGCTAGCTTAAAATCTCTCCAGCAACGCCTGCATGTGCCACAACACCGGCTTTTGTGCGACGTCCCCACACGCTGGAACTCAACGTTTCAGATGTTGAATAGAGTGGTTGAGCAGCAGAGACCTTTGATGGAATACCAGCTACAAAACCCTAGGGTGCCACAAAGTCAGCTGCCTCAGTTTCACATCCATGAGTGGCCATGGATGAGAGACCTTTGTGACATCCTACGGGTCTTTGAGGAGTCCACAAGGAGGGTGAGCTCTGAGGATGCGATGGTGAGCCTTACAATCCCGCTCTTGTGTGTTCTGAGAGAATCCCTGATTGACATCAGGGATAACTCAGATCACACAGAGGAGTTAGGGATAGCATCCGATCCGTCACAGCTGGAGAGTAGGTCCACACATCTGTCCGCTTCACTGCGTTTAATGGAGGAGGAGGAGGAGGAGGAGGAAGAAGAGTTGTCCGATGATGTGATGGTGATACAGGAGGCTTCCGGGCAACTTCGAATCGTCCCATTGTTGCAGCGCGGATGGGTAGACATGGAGGATGAGGAGGAAATGGAGATTGAACTTTCCGGTGGGGCCAGAGGAGTCATGCCAACTAACACTGTGGCAGACATGGCTGAGTTCATGTTGGGGTGCTTTACAACCGACAAGCGTATTGTCAAAATCATGGAGGACAACCAGTACTGGATCTTTGCTATCCTTGACCCCCGGTATAAAAACAACATCTCGTCTTTTATTCCGGTAGAGGGGAGGGCCAATCGCATCAATGCTTGCCACAGGCAATTGGTGCAGAATATGATGGAGATGTTTCCAGCATGTGACGTTGGCGGCAGGGAGGGCAGTTCCTCCAGTAGGCAACCAAGTTCTCACCGGTCCACACAAACGAGGGGCACACTGTCTAAGGTCTGGGACACCTTGATGGCACCCCCTCGCCAAAGTGCCGCCATGGAGGGTCCTAGTGTCACCAGGCGTGAGAAGTATAGGCGCATGTTGCGGGAATACCTTTCCGACCACAGCCCTGTCCTCTCCGACCCCTCTGCGCCCTACACGTATTGGGTGTCGAAGTTGGACCTGTGGCTTGAACTTGCCCTATATGCCTTGGAGGTGCTGTCCTGTCCTGCCGCCAGCGTCCTATCTGAGAGGGTGTTCAGTGCAGCCGGTGGCATCATCACTGACAAGCGCACCCGTCTGTCAGCTGAGAGTGCCGACCGGCTCACTTTGATAAAAATGAACCACCACTGGGTAGAGCCGTCATTTTTGTGCCCACCTGTGTAAAGCACCCCAACATGAAACTCCATGTCTGTACTCAACCTCTCCAATTCCTCCGCATCCTCATACTCATCCACCATAAGCGTTGCACAATTCTGCTAATACTAGGCTCCCTCCACCCTGATTTCCCCCAACTCTGCTGGTTAGAGGCTCCCTCCACCCTGATTTCCACCAACTCTGCTGGTTAGAGGCTCCCTCCACCATGAATTTGCCAAAACTGGGCTGTTTAGAGGCTCCCTCCACCATGAATTGGTCCAAACTGGGGTTTTTAGAGGCTCCCTCCACCATGAATTGGTCCAAACTGGGCTGTTTAGCGGCTCCCTCCACCATTAATTGGTCCAAACTGGGCTGGTTAGAGGCTCCCTCCACCATGAATTGGTCCAAACTGGGTTTTTTAGAGGCTCCCTCCACCATGAATTGGTCCAAACTGGGGTTTTTAGAGGCTCCCTCCACCATGAATTGGTCCAAACTGGGCTGTTTAGCGGCTCCCTCCACCATTAATTGGTCCAAACTGGGCTGGTTAGAGGCTCCCTCCACCATGAATTGGTCCAAACTGGGTTTTTTAGAGGCTCCCTCCACCATGAATTGGTCCAAACTGGGGTTTTTAGAGGCTCCCTCCACCATGAATTGGTCCAAACTGGGCTGTTTAGCGGCTCCCTCCACCATTAATTGGTCCAAACTGGGCTGGTTAGAGGCTCCCTCCACCATGAATTTGCCCAAACTGGGCTGTTTAGAGGCTCCCTCCACCATGAATTTGCCCAAACTGGGCTGGTTAGAGGCTCCCTCCACCATGAATTGGTCCAAACTGGGGTTTTTAGAGGCTCCCTCCACCATGAATTGGTCCAAACTTGGCTGTTTAGAGGCTCCCTCCACCATTAATTGGTCCAAACTGGGCTGGTTAGAGGCTCCCTCCACCATGAATTGGTCCAAACTGGGTTTTTTAGAGGCTCCCTCCACCATGAATTTGCCCAAACTGGGCTGTTTAGAGGCTCCCTCCACCATGAATTGGTCCAAACTGGGCTGGTTAGAGGCTCCCTCCACCATGAATTTCCCAAAACTTGGCTGTTTAGAGGCTCCCTCCACCATTAATTGGTCCAAACTGGGCTGGTTAGAGGCTCCCTCCACCATGAATTTGCCCAAACTGGGCTGTTTAGAGGCTCCCTCCACCATGAATTGGTCCAAACTGGGTTTTTTAGAGGCTCCCTCCACCATGAATTGGTTCAAACTGGGCTGTTTAGAGGCTCCCTCCACCATGAATTTGCCCAAACTGGGCTGGTTAGAGGCTCCCTCCACCATGAATTGGTCCAAACTGGGCTGTTTAGAGGCTCCCTCCACCATGAATTGGTCCAAACTGGGTTTTTTAGAGGCTCCCTCCACCATGAATTGGTCCAAACTGGGCTGTTTAGAGGCTCCCTCCACCATGAATTTGCCCAAACTGGGCTGGTTAGAGGCTCCCTCCACCATGAATTGGTCCAAACTGGGCTGGTTAGAGGCTCCCTCCACCATGAATTTGCCCAAACTGGGCTGTTTAGAGGCTCCCTCCACCATGAATTGGTCCAAACTGGGTTTTTTAGAGGCTCCCTCCACCATGAATTTGCCCAAACTGGGCTGTTTAGAGGCTCCCTCCACCATGAATTTGCCCAAACTGGGCTGTTTAGAGGCTCCCTCCACCATGAATTGGTCCAAACTGGGTTTTTTAGAGGCTCCCTCCACCATGAATTTGCCCACACTGGGCTGGTTAGAGGCTCCCTCCACCATGAATTGGTCCAAACTGGGGTTTTTAGAGGCTCCCTCCACCATGAATTTGCCCAAACTGGGGTGTTTAGAGGCTCCCTCCACCATGAATTTGCCCAAACTCTGCTGGTTAGAGGCTCAATCCACCCTGATTTTCAAAACAAATGTTGGTGCCAACCTCAACTTACTACAAGGGCCAAATTCACTGCTGGTGACAAGCTCTCCTCACTGCAAGTGCCAAATACACATGTTTCAAGGTGTTTTCCTACTGTCAGAGAGGTGGTATTGAGTGTGTAAAGTGTGTAGTTGTTAGGCTGTGATGTTGGGGTAATAGAGGGTCTTTGGTGTGTTAGATGCCCCCAGACATGCTTCCCCTGCTGTCCCAGTGTCATTCCAGAGGTGTTGGCATCATTTCCTGGGGTGTCATAGTGGACTTGGTGACCCTCCAGACACGGATTTGGGTTTCCGCCTTAACGAGTATCTGTTCCCCATAGACTATAATGGGGTTCGAAACCCATTCGAACACACGAACATTGAGCGGCTGTTCGAATCGAATTTCGAACCTCGAACATTTTAGTGTTCGCTCATCTCTAGTTTCCTTACATTCCTCTGCAGACCACCATGTAATATGTCCCATGCACCTGAATCACAAGATTCACCTGCAGTGTTATGGCAAAAAAAGATTTTAATATGAACCTCAAAAAAATAAGTAATTTAGGCAAATCAAAAAGTTTATACTCTATTCACTCTATTGTTTCAGAGGCCCCCAAAACCAGTTTTCTATAGCGTGAAACATTACATTCCTCCAAATCCAAAGAATACTGGTAGACATGATGTTTGGTGGGGTTTTGAACACTGGAACCCCACTGATCAGGAGAAATGGGATGCTTTACGCCACAGTTTGATTGCATTCATTTAAATAGGACATGTGAGCGATAACTAAGCCCTGTGTATTCAGCTGTGACATTAAAATAAATGGAGTTCTGTGTTGCACTGCCCAACTTGCCATTCTATTCAAACTGCAGTTCAAAGGACCCCAGTTCTTCCAATTGGTGAGAGTCCCAGTGGTCAGACGTCCACACACCAATTGGCAGCTTATGCTGGGTTCACACCAGCATTCGGCTCTCTGTTATCAGGTTTCCCTCTTCTGCAGAAACCTGTCATGCCAAGACCGTCCGTGAGCGCCGGTGAGCGTTTTATGCTCTGCGCAGCGAAACCGTTTTTTTAAACCGGACACAGAGTACTGCATGTCCGACTCTATGTCCGGTTTAAAAAAAAACGTTTCGCCGCAGAGAGCATAAGATGCCCACCGGCGCTCACGGTCGGACACTTTTCGAATGGGTATGAAAGATGCCAGTAGGTCTCCGTCTCCTGCCCTGTTTTGTGCAGGAAACGGAAACCTGCATAACAGAGGCCCGGGCGCAGATGTGAAGGAGCCCTTACCTGAATACCTTTTCAAGGAGGAAACTGATGACTACGCTGCTATACAGCCATATATCTCCTAATACAATATATCAATAGACACTAATGCCCTGAGGCCAATATTTTCTCATTTCTATGGTTGGTACTAAGTTTAAGAATCCATGTACACGGGGACACCCCGAATGGAAACCTATATGCATTGACAAGCGGTGAGCAGCGAAAGCACACAGACCTCATAAACTATAATGGGGTCCGTGTGTTTTCCGCGCCGTGTCCACACGAGTCATGCGTAGAAGAAAGTAATTCTTGAAGTACTTTTCTCTCTGCATGATTTGTGTGGACACCGTGCGGAAAACACAACAAATCCAATTATAGTCTATGGGGTCTGTGTGCTTTCATTGCTCACCACTTGTCAATGTGTTCGGTATTCTGTTCAGAGGGTCCCCTAGTGGACTCCACCAACGGAATACCGAATGCAGATGTGAACCGGGCCTAAGTGACATACTCTGAGAGGTTTGCCGCTCCCCTTTTACGCCCAGTCTTTGAAGTGATTGACATAACACACCGGTTACAATAACATTAATATCCGGAATTATCAGACCACTCTATGTGAGTCACCAAAGCCCTTTGTTAATTCCGTCTGGTACGCATTTTCTAATATCCTTATACATCCTTCATCTTTTAAATGGAATATTTGGTGAGACTCCAGAGAACTTTAAAATCTTATTCTTTTTTTTTGCTTCTTAGAAAATCCAAACTTAGTTGTCTAGCAAAAAATAAACTAAATATCTTTTCACTTCCTGTCTCCGACCTACATTAGTAAATTACAGTGAATGGACGGTTAATGGCGTTTTAGCCCATTTTACGTAAGTGTCATCATGACCAATTTGCATGACATTGTAGGCACTAATAAATTGTCATCATTTCCATTTCATCCGACCCTATCATCAGAGACACCGGCGATCCGGCCTACGTGTATTTTTCCTGCCTGTGTCATTCTAACTTTCCTACTTCCCTGGCAGTGTTCGCTTATCTTACGTATTCAGAGCAGTTCTTGCAGATACCCCTCTAATTCTATTACATTATTCATTTTCTTCATCAGGGCTAATTAAACCTCTAAGACAATTATCTGGATAAATAAGAATTGCAGAAGTTATTCATAGCATGTAGTGTGTGTTTTCTCTTATACAATTATTATATTATGAAGCTGTGGACCGGCTTTATACTTCTATTGTCTTCTATCGCATGTCATCTATCACCATGACTCTATAATTGTTCGCTGGAAAGCGCTATTGTTTTCTGATTTTAATCGGTATAATTAAATCTGTGAATAGATATACTGTACTGGCTTTGCATTTTGATACTTTAAATTACTGAGATATATAATTTGCTTTCTCTGCTATTATTTCCTGTGTTTTCTGTGACTACTTGATAGAATAGTAGGCCGTACACACTATGTAAGTAGGCAGCTGAATCGGGTCTGGTTAGTTGAAGAAAGGTAATACAGTAATAACACATATTGTATATACCGTATACCAGTCACAAAGGTTTCTTAGTACATTAGTGACCACAAAGGAAGCAGAAAACTGTCTCCAATTATTCAGACGTTGTCAACTGTCTACACTTTCGATATTCGTTTCGAGTAGCCTCTCAATGTTCGACTACTCAAATTGAATATCGAACCCTATTATAGTCTATGGGGGAAAATGCTCGTTTCAGGGGTAGGCAACGTTCAATCAAATTACACTTACCAAGTCCACGAGTGAGGGTCGGGCTGGATCCTCCGAGAAGTCTTCTCCATGCAGCGTCCCCATGGCATCTTCCGGCTCTGAATTCACTCTGCCAGGCATCGGGCCTGGGCAGAGCCGACTGCGCATGCCCGCACTACAAGCGGGCTTGCGCAGTCAGCTCTGCCCAGGCCTGATGCCTGGCAGAGTGAATTCAGATCCGGAAGACGCTGCGGGGAAGCTGCACGGAGAAGACTTCTAAAGGTAGGAGAAGAACCAGCGTTGATTGGCCGACTGTATAGCATTCGGCCAATCAATGCTGGTTCTGCATCGAACTTCTCCATTCGAATAGCGAGTGGTACTCGATTGAGTACGAGTATTTCGAATACCGTAGTATTCGATCGAATACCTACTCGATCGAGTACTACACGCTCATCTCTAGTAAATACGTGTGAAAGTGACCCCTGTAAAACACAATCCCCTAGACTTCAATGTGTGCTGGTTTTACAGGCGCTACACATCGAAATTAATGGGTTTAAAAGCCTCCCATTGATTTCAAAGTGTAGCGTGCATAAGACCGGCACATACTGAAGTCTATGGGATTCTTTTTCACAGCGGTCACTTTGACATGTATTTACATGTCTGAATGAGCGGAGCGTAAGTCCGTGTGAAAGCAGCCTAATACCTAATATCTTTGGTGGTCTAAACTTGGGGGATTAATATTGATAAACTTTATAAAGCGCAGGGGTTAATATATAGTATTATTGATGGTCTATTGACCTTTAGCAGCAAAAAAAAAGTATATGATAGTATAATATAATATTATCCTATTGCTTAGGATAGTATCAGGGGCTCGTGGTGGTCTCAGCTTGAGTATACCAAGAACAAAGTCATAAGCAAAGAGCTCCCCCTAGCAGTGTCATATAGAAGTGCAGTCTGGAGTTACACACGGGGAATTTGATATTATTTGCCAAAAAAATTGCAAGTTTTGTCTATTTTGTGCTTTTCTTGTCACTTGTTAAAAATGAAAAGAAAAGTGGGAAGCAAAGACAACTGAGTGACCGTACAGGGTGGTTCAGGGTAATTCAATACCCGCATAAATGCACGCCATCTGGCACCCTAAGCCTGTAATTCCACCCCACTTATATAATCATACGTTTAATAATAGTGAATATAAAAGCACTTGTGATTGAAAAGGTTGGTAGAACTTTCTATAATATAATACAACGTATAAGCCGCCTTGTGATGATGCCAGTTATATCTGCTGGCCATTAACACTCAATGTCAGGGGCTAAACTGATTTAACAACTACAGGCAGATACTTAGCCATTATTCAATACCCTCAGGGGGCTCCAAGTTTATTCCGCAGCAGGACAATGACCACAAACTACAGCCGATGTCATAATAAGTATCGTATTTTTCTGACGCACCGGACCATAAAACGCATCTTTGATTTAGAGGAAGAAAGTAGGGGGAAAAAATTAGAAGCAAAAAATATTGTTAAATATTTGATATATGGGAGTTGTAGTTCTGCAACAGCTCAGTTATTTTTGCGGGGTCAGGTGTACTTTTTAGTTATACCATTTTGGGGAATGTTATGATTTGATGTGATGTGATGCTTTGATCATTTTTTATTCAAATCAGAGGGAAACAGTGAAAAAACCAGCAGTTCGGCACTCTTGATTCTTTTTCCCGCTATGACATTCACTGTACAAGAAAAATATTTTCATAAGTTTGTAGACATTTTCAAACACAGGAATACCGAATGTGTGTGTTTAACAGTAATTTTCTACTTTTATATATATTCTAGGGAAACTGAGTGATGTACAACTTTTCATTTTTTATTTGTAGAAATTTTTTATATTTTTTTTTAACTATTTTAGTAGCCCCTTCAGGGGGCTTGAACTTGCAATCATTTGATTGCAAGCCCCATAGACTGCAATACAACTGTATTGCAGTCTATGTGAGGTTCTGTACATTACTATTGAGGCTGGCCATACACAGGCCTGGGAGCCTGTCTTTAAAACCTAGTATTTCAACTGAGGCCTGGTTCACATCTGCGTCAGTAATCCGTTTAGGGTGTTTGCGTGGGGACCCCCCCCCCCCCCCAAACAGAATACCAAACGCATTGGCAGGCAGTGTGCAGTGAAAGCACACAGACCCCATAGACTATAATGGGGTCCTTGTGCTTTCTGTGCAGTCTCCGCACGAGTCATGCAGACATGAAAGTAGATTGTGAAGTACTTCTCTGTCCACATGTTCCGTGTGGTGACCGTGCGGACAGCACACGGACCCCATTATAGTCTATGGGGTCAGTGTGCTTTCACTGCACACTGCTTGCCGGTGCATTCAGTAGTCCGTTTGGGGTGTCCCCATGCAGACTCCCCGGATGGAATACCGATGCAGATGTGAACCAGGCCTGAGCCCTGCTGATAGATAGGTTAGGGTTACTTGTATTAATTCTGGTGACCCTAACCTATCAACCTGTAAGGCTCAGCTGAAATGCTAGATTTTAATGACAGGCTCCCTTTAACATGCCAAGCCTTCAAATTGACCTTTCATCTACAGATATAGCAGAAATTAAAAGCTAAGTATAATCTAGCATCCACAAATGAATATAATACAAATCCCATGACCCAAGCTACGTATAGTAATATAATTAAGGATTATTCCTAAATAGCTCTTGTGTAGTTAATAATTTTCTTTGACAAACTACTACAGTATTATAGAAAGAAATATGTCTACCTTTGCCCCAGTCTATTGGAAACCTCTCCTACTAAGCTGTAAAGTTTCTGTTTACAATACAATATCAATATTGGAACATTGATGTGACCGTATTTGCTTTTTGCGCTGTTAACTCTTTGGAGTGGCCTGTATAAATTGCATCCTGCATAGCATTATGGTATATACTAACACTGGCTGAGAACAATCCTGACCACAGTATACAGGTATATGATCAGTGTACTATCCTATTCTTTGTTGGACTGCATCCCAGCTGCTTCAAGAACTGCAACAATTGTAGTTACCATTATAAAAAAACTTTACCTAGGCAAAATTTGACACAGTACCTCTGACACTGGGTTCACACCAGCATTTGGTGTCCGTAGTCAGGTTTCCATCTTCTGCCGGCAGAAGATGGAAACCTGTCATTCCGGGTCTGGCCGTGAGCGCCGGGGAGCGTTTTGAGCTCTCAACGGCGAAACCGTTTTTTTTTAAACTGGACACAAAGTCCTGCATGACCGTGCGCAGATGTGAACGAGCCCTTATAAGTACACCTAGAACCCAACAAATATTTTCTCATATGTATATTTTTATACATATTTTAGAAGTAGTAATGCAAATACATTCTGAATTAAAGTGAGAAAGGTTTCCATTTACAGGGGCAGGACTGCAGTTACAATTTAGATTGACAATAACATATAAATAGTGCTATACTATACACATAAATAATAACCACTATATCAGGTCTCACACAAAATGAGACCCCAAACTTCAGACCCTCAACAAAATCCCAGATCCCAGAACAGAATCCATACTGGATGCCAGGACCCAGTGCTCAGGAACCAGTTATCCCATCACAAGGATCCTATCTATACTACTAGTTTATGTGGATTTAAGATTTTTCCTAAATGCATTGCTTTATCAAAACTGCTTTGTTTAGCCGCTATCTTAATTTATTCACTTCATTGTTTACACTCCGTTTCTATGGCCCTTGGGATTATCTGCTCATTTGTCAAGTGATGTAGCTGCCTGCTCTCAGGGGGGAGGGAGGGGCTGGGAGTATCTCTGAGCTGTTTGTGTGTTTTAAGTAGCAGAGCTCGGGGATTTCTGAGCTCTTATCAGTCGGTTTAATTGAATGAGGGCTGAGATAGGGAGTCCGTTACCTCTGTATGTAATGCAAACTGACTCAAATCCAGCTCTGCTACATCAACTTCACACTGTGGTAATTCATTTACAACCAATCCCGTGCAAGTGAAACCCTGCCCACCTATGTGCCAAGAGAAGCAGGAAGTGAAGAGAGCACAACAGCCTGCAGGTTAGTGAACAAGCGTCATGGGAATACCCCTTTAACAAGAGCTAGAAGGTTGGAGAATAAATATATAGATCATTATCTATTTGATTAAAGGGGTATTCCCATGTACAGGTAGTCCTAGGGTTATGACGGTCTCGGGTTACGACGTTTCATGGTTACGACTAGAGATGAGCGAGTAGGTCCTTGCTAGTCGGGAGTGCTGGCAGCTTGCATTTATGTAGGAGCTGACTTTTTCTCATAGGAATGCATTGGCCAGTGTACAGCATTCGGCCAATCAACGCTGGTTCTGCCGAGGCTCGTCTGTGAGGAGGCGGAGTCTAAAATCGGACCACAATGGAGACTGCTGTGGTCCGATCTTAGACTCCGCCTCCTCACAGACGAGCCTCCAGCAGAACCAGCGTTGATTGGCCGAATGCTGTACACTGGCCAATCAACGCTGTTCAATTCATTCCTATGAGAAAAAGTAAGCTTCCTCGTAACAGCAAGCTGCCAGCTCTCTTCCGACTAGTAACGACGAGCCTGCTGAAGAACCAGCGTTGATTTGCCGCAGGCTCGTCTTTGCTAGCTGGGAGAGCTGGCAGCTGCAAGCTGCCAGCTCTTCCTGTACAGTACGTAATTTAGTGTGCAGTGGCTCGGAACCAAGGAAGACTGTACTGTACTGTATATGTTATAGTCTTCCTCGGTTCCGAGCCGCTGCACACTAAATCACGTTGATCCGTTTCTACGCGGTGTCATATGGTACATGTTTCCGACTTACGCCGAAATTCGGTTTACGATGCCACGTAAAAACGGATCAACGTCGTAAGTCGAGGACTACCTGTACATAATTATTTTTAAATTTGTAGATAATTAAAAGTTAAACATTTTTGCAAATATAAGTATTTAAACATTTTCTCTAAATATCTTGTGGTCACAGTCTTGTTGTCTTGATTGGTTGCCAGTGGATACGACCATGAATGCAGGACCTTTCTAAGGTCAGAAAATCAGCCATGATTTCCTAATTGGGGTCAGGATATCTTCTGATACTTGTAGTGTCCCTGCCTGATACCCCAGCTACAATAAGAAAGTCATAGCTGAGTTCCTCACAAGTCCCAGACCATAGAAAGTTTCTGCATTAGTGGTCGTATTCATTGGCAACCGATCAAGATAAAAGACTGTCACCACTAATTGGAATTGACTCATTGACAATAATATAAGAGTTTTCTAGCCAAGTTCTGTACAGGGTAGGAGAGTAGATAAGCTGTGGCATCTTCTATTCTATCAGTAGTGGGTGCAATGATGTTATTTACAAAGGTGTTATCTTTTATTGTAATCCAGTCTATCTTGTCTGTGATGTAAATTAGCTGATTGCTGTAAAGAAAACATCTACAGAATTGTCAGATTTCCGCCTATTATTAGGTCAGAGGAAAATATATGCAGAATATAGTTAAAACCTTTGTAAATAACATCATTGCACCCACTACTGATAGAATAGATGATAGTATACTATATATAATAATTTTACTATAGTATAAAAAATGTGTTTAAAAATATGTCATTTTTTATTGAAACATTCCCTTTAAGCCGGCCATAGACTTTGCATAGCTGTTGGCTGATACACATTTAATGTTAGATAAGTGGATCCTTCCGCAGATAGTGTTTCTGTGCATGTATGACCTCCGGTGAATGTATCCCTGGAGAAACAAGCTCAGAGCTGTTCAGAGGAAACAGCAGGGGGCACCAATTGAAGATAATATGTTCTATAGCTCAGGATCTCTCCATTTTTGAATAACGTCCAAATGGGAAAATTGTTACTTTCCTTTCAGTAATAATTTATTTGGCACTTTTTCCCTAAGACAACGTCTTTAACTGCAGCAACAAGAAATTGTTCAGTGGATTTTCGATTTCACAATTGTGTGCCCATTTTTATACACCTTAAAATAGCCTCAAATGGATTTGGAGATAAATCTTGATGGCCAATTCTTGCGATAGGTCAATAATGTACTGTATGGTCAGTGGAGTCCAGTGAATGGGACTGAGCTGCAGCTTCAGGGACAGTCACAACCATAGGTGCCACCATATCTGTGCAAACAATGAAGGGAACACAGTGCTCTGGGGCAGAACGATCGTGGTTGCAGGGAGTGCGACCATGACTGAGCCCAAAGGTGCCTGTGGCCAGCTGGAAATGGCTGTGCTCTGGACTACAATTATCAGGAAAGCCTTGCTTCCTGACCACTATACATATTGTTAATGGAAAGGGGCCTGACTGGGCCCCTTTCCATTAAATGCCAGCCCAGGGGAGGTGTATAAAAATAAAAAAATACTTATATTCATCTGTCCTGGGCTACGCATCCGCTCCGGGGCTCTTCCTGCAGTAGATGCTAAATCCTAGTGGGCTAAAGGACCTTTGATGTCATGACATAATAAAAGGTCCTTTTGCCTACTAGGAAAGGATCAGACTCTTGTGTGGGCGGAGCTATTCTGGACAAGACAGTGTGGAAGTGGCTAGGACTCATGAAAGGTAAGGATAAGATAAGATAATCCTTTAATAGTCCCACCATTGGGAAATTCAGGAGGAGAGAAGAGAATATGTGTGAGTAAGAGGTAGACATGGGGTTCTTGTGAGCAAGAGAGGGGATGGGGGTGCGGGCTGTGTGTAAACAAGAGGGGGAATGGGCGAGCAGGCTGCGTGTGGGCAAGAGGAATATATGCGCATGTAGGCTGTGTGTGAGCAAGAGAAGGAATGGGGGGTTCAGGCTCTGCTGAGGGGGTGGGCATTGTGAGCATATAATAATGTGTGGAAGCCACAGGGGAGCATGTAATACTGTTTGAGAGCCACTGTGGCGCACTTAATATTGTTTGGGGGCCACTTTGCAGCACATAATACTGTTTGGGGACCACTTAGGAGCATGTAATACTGTGTGGGGGCCACTGTGGAGCATGTAATCCATCCCAGCATTGTTTCAGGCTGGGCCCTGCTTATTCATCGTATTCTTGATAACTGCAGTTGTGGGTATCCCTTTCAAGCGCTTCGGCGCCCGTAACCGCCACTATCAAGAATTCGCCCTAGGAAGGGGGCCCCGGAGAAAAGTTTGCGCCCGAGCCCACAAGAATTTAGTTATGCCACTGACAGCGATGTTTGGCTCTATGAAGTTTTCATTCTACTGATCAGCATAGGTTTCAAAGCTCAGACCCCTACTGGTTAAATATTGATAGTGTGTACTGTCAAATTTAAGAAAAACCCCTTTAATCTTTACAGCCAGTGATCCTCCTGGGCTTACATTGTATGAAGTGTATCTTATGACAGGCAATAAAAAGGTATCTATCGGAACAAGTGAACATGCTATACAAACCTGTAATTTAAGACAAGGTAATGACCCGATATACTTGGCTACAAAATCTGAACAATGAGGCGTTAGCAACATTAAAATCCATCCTTTTAACTTGTTAGGAAGACATTTCAGAAGCACAAGTGGGTAAAATATATTTTAATTGACTTCCTATCATGTTAAATGAGGGAGACATTTCCTAGATCATGCTGCACCACTAACCGTATTTGGTCCCTTTTCCATCTGGCACAGAGGGCAGCTATTAAATTAACTGAGTTAGCTTCATTAAGTTGGCATACGCAGCAGTCTTAACGGAATCATGCACATCACTAGCAGCCATTACTGTATATTAATGTATGCATGGCACAAGGAACCTCGTATGAACCCTTTCTGATGCCTGCTTCTCTTTGAAGTAACATAACTTCCTGGCAAGGTCTATGGGAGAAATGTGATTGTTTTATTCAATTTACGGTAAAATGTATTCAGTGGTAGCAAAAAATGTAATAGCCAAATGATCCTACAGGGTTTACATCATAGCAAAAAGATATATACCGTAAGTATATACAGTAATCACAAAAGGTTTCTAATGCAGGTGTCAATTGTTTAGACCTTGTTATTTATACTATATTTTTTACTTTTACTTGGTTGGAATATTTACGTTACATAATATGATTTTTGTTACATTTTGTTACCCTGTTGTCAATGTCCTCAAAAATACAGGTTGTTATAAAATTCACATTTTTTCAGCAAGGTAGACATGGGAAAATTGAAGCAGCTAACATTAGGCTGCTTTTTTCCCTATTGGTTTCAATGTGATACGCTCGTATCACATTGAAACCAATAGGGAAAAAAGCAGCCCATTCATTTCAATGGGGAGCGCTCGTATGCCAGCTCCCATTGAAAAGAATGGGATCTGCTTCGTACGCGCTGATTCTGAACGTGTTTTACGTTTGGAATCAGCTCAGCGTATACTTAGTGTGAATGCACCCTTTGGCTGCAAAATGCATCACGTGATGAACTCACAGATAGACAGAAGGAGAGAAATAACATTATGATCAGTGCTGAACTGTGGTGGTACTCAGCGTCCTCTTCAGGCATCTTTCAGCCTGCACGTGCTGTGGGGGTCACCACTGAGGCCAGTGATTGGGCCACATGACTGATGAGACCCAATCACAGGCCACAGTAGCGACCCCTGCAGCATATGATGTCAGACGGAGATCTGAAGATGTCGCTGGGGATCATGAGATTGCCGTGAAGATGGCCAGGAGAGACGAGACCTTTCCTCACCTTCTCCGAGACTCCCCTTATTATACACTAGAGTCTAAGGAGACCCCCACAGTATATTAGTGCTTTGTAGGTGATGAACCCCAAAATTGGGAAGTAGCAGAGCAGGCGTTATACTGTGTGTGGACCAAAAAATGTTTCAATCTGCGATTGGGGGCATGACCTACAATTTTAATTAGGTGGGTCCATCACAGTACCAGAGATTGCTGGTTTGGGTATTATAAAGGGGAGGGTGCCTTTTATATGAACAGGTTAGGTTCACCCCTTTTCATGAATGCCTCCATTTGTAAATGTATGTTTTTACATACACTGGCTGCCTATTCATTACAGAATACAATATTGTTAGGAGTATTTAGGTTCATTGCTTTCTGTTTTTCTTACCTGGGGAGTTTTTGACTGTGCGGTGTCTGGGGTGGCATCCTGGCGCTGCGGGGTTGTCCTGTCGTGGGTATTGGTGCACACCTTCTGACTTGCACGCGCGCACTGCTGGTAGGCAGCTTTATTTCCTGGTTGATTAGTCTGTCCTCCCATTTGCACCTGGGAGGAGTGGTCTCTACTCTGTATTTAAACCCATGCCTCCCATGGTTCTGTGCTGAGTGTCGCTTTTACAGAGCTAGGCCTTAGCAGGAGGAGTAGGTGGTGATCTGGGATAGAGGAAGTTCCGTGGTTGGTTTTTGGGAGGTTTGGGTGAACTAGTTGGTGTGTGAGTTTTCCCTTCTGTGTTCACCAATCCTCCCTCTGTGTATAATTGACTGTGTGAGTGAATTGCCTTATCCTTTGATTTCTACTCAGTTTCCCTGTGTTTGTTTCCTAGTGTAAGGTACCTTCCCATATTGGTTTGGGGAAATCCTTTCCCACATTTTTCCTCTGTGCTGCTTGTGTTGTTAGTCAGCGCACACCCTTGTCAGTCCCTGTCAGTAGCAGCTTCACTTGTTCGTTAGGGGTGACCCCCTTTAGTCTCCAGTCCCTAGAGATCTTATAGGGCATTCCTTCTCCCACTTCCCTCTAGGCCTACGGTGTCAGTGAGAGAGGAGCCGTCGGGGTCAGGCTTAGCCTGAGTACAGCCGACCCACACCCGTGAGGCAGGGACCGGGATAGCTAGTGGGAGTAGTGCAGGGCGAGATTTCCTACTGCTATTCCTTAGCCCTGTTGCAGCTACCTGGACTGACATAACAAATATAAACCTATCACCCTCATCGACACGGCTCTCCATAATGCTGCAACTTCCTACATTTCCTCCCTCATCTCCATCTTTCGCCCAACCCGTGCTCTCCGTTCACTCAGTGACCTAGACTAACATCCTCTATTATCAGAACCTCCCACGCTCGTATACAAGACTTCTCCCGAGCTGCACCACTTCTCTGGAATGCTCTATCCCAGACAATCAGATTAACTCCCAATTTCTACAGCTTCAAGCGGAAACTAAAGACACATCTTATCAGACAGGCCTATCACAATTTTTACTGTAAACCCTTCCGTACCATAATTAGAATCCCTAAAATGAACCCTTCTCTGTTCCAGCTCCCACATTACCCCACATGATATGATGCCATTTCAGAATAACTTTACATGTCCAGGCACAATCTGCACGTTAAAGGACACGACTGGTGATGGCTCATACAGATGTATGTTTGTGTAATGACAGTAACTTCTATTACAAAATTGTCTGACCACTGTATAAGCAATGCTACCTCTGATGCCGCCCTTGCTACCTCTTGTGTCAACCCCTCATAGATCAGTCCCATTGTGTGAAGTGACTATTTCTTTGTAATGTATCTTTCTGTCTGTATTTGAACCCTACAAATTGTACAGTGCTGCAGAATATGTTGGCGCCATATAAATAAAATGTAAACCTGTGGATATGGGCAGTTTGGGTAGACTTGTGTCACATTGTCATTTTCATAGCCAAGGAAAACCCCCAACACACTCACACAACATTTTTTTATTTGGATCCCTTACATGATTTACATCCTTTAATATCTGTGAATTTATTTAATTAACTAATGAATTCATAAAACAACCCTATCTAGAAGATATTTAGCTGCGCGCACACAGCACAGGGGTTTGTTACATTTGCATAATATTCATTCTAGTGCAGAATCATTTGATTAAGCTTCGGTAATGACTTGGCAACTTCTCTTGTTTCAGCACAGTCAGACATATCACAACAAACAGTTCCTAGACTTTGGCTTATTGATGAATGTAGAAACCAATCTAAAGGAACACAAATGACAACATTAAGCTGCAAAATATCCAATCACTGAGTTATTGTGCTAATTGTTCTCAATAGGAGTCATTTTTGACTGAATAGCAGGTAATCCATCTCATTCATATTGGCCTAATAGTACATATGTTCTCTACTGCTGGAGTATATACAAAAAGCTTTACATGATACAGGAACAATGAAATACGTAGACATGGGGAGTCAGACAGGAGTCAGGAGTACATCAGTGTCCTTATTATGGACTGTACTACCTACAATGCATGAATATTATATCTGTTGTGAGAAGGTGACAGGCGAAGTGCTGGAGTCAAGGTATATTTGCCCCAGGTTACTGACGTATGTGTGGTCCAGGGCAGATCAGGAGTAGGCCTCAGCCCAGGTGTAAATCCTGGGCTCATTAGTGACACATAAAAGGCTGCTGATCCTGCGGACTGGGGCAGAACCTGGGAGTGAGAGGAGTTGGTGGCGACTGTCCTGACATATTGATTCTGGTGAGACCAAGTTGGACTGGCTTTTTTTTGTTTATGTGGCTGACAGTAAGCCACACTTAGGGGGCGTTCACACTACCGTCGGTGTCCGACATGTAGTGTCCGCTCCTAGTGTTCGCTCAAAATCTGTCACGGACACTAGGAGCGGACACTAGATGTGTCCGTGACACCTGTCATTCACTTGCATGCAGGGTTCCTCTGTCCGCTTGAGAAGTCGGACACCTTCTCTTGCGGACAGGGAAGGACGGGCACGGAGTGCAAAAGAACGCACCCGATGCCCATTCAAGTGAATGACAGGTGTCACGGACACAGCTAGTGTCCGCTCCTAGTGTCCGTGACAGATTTTGAGCGGACACTAGGAGCGGACACTACATGTCGGACACCGACGGTAGTGTGAACGCTCCCTTATAGTGAGGTATTATTTTTGTTACTGTGTAGTTAGGGCTCAGACGAGCAGAGATTTGATTTATTTTGTGTGTTTTGTTTTGTATTTTTTATGCCTAAAGCCAAGGTTTATTTGTTTTCTGGGGTTTTTTGTAAATAGACTGGTTTGCTGCATTTTGTGTCCCTGTCTTGACTGTTTGGGTCCGCACCACTGCTGCTACCGAGCTTCCCCACACTGTATATAAGATGAGAAGAAGATAATTGGTGGACCCCAAGGGAGGGGGAAAAATAGAGAACATTTATACTCTCCTTCACTTACCTCTTTTGTGCCTCCTTGTGTTATCCAGAGGTCCCCTTACACCTGGAGTCACTGCTGAAACATCTGATTGGGCTACAGTGATCACATGGGCACCTTGAGCATCGTAACGTCACCAGGATAGAGGTCAGTATTACCCAAGACTGGCCTCTAAAACTATATTGTATATATACATCTGCTTTATATATATCTTATTGTGTACAGTATGGTGTGTATTGTACAAAGTATTCTGATGACTTATTGCTCTGCATGATGCTATACACTCACTTTAATTATGCATTTGCTGCAGAGTTATCGAGTCTACCTTGGTCTGGTGTCTTCTAGAAAGGGGAGAGCACAATGGCTCTCCAAAAAAGCAAAACTTTGTTGCACCCATTGGCTGTGCAGTGAGCTATGTTGTTTTAACATCACTCAATGTACAGTCTTTCTGTGCTATAGCCTTTGTAGTCACCTAAAGCAGGAAACCTCCCATATGAGTCTTTCCTAGACCTTCCAATTTTTCATCCAGACCTCTATCATTCTCCCTGTGTGATGTAATTCTGCAGCCGAGCTTTACCATGAGTGTTGAGTGCGGAACTGGGCAATGGCTGTGTGTGCCCCAGGACCATCACTCTCACCCTTATACAAATGTTGTGTTCCTGTTGTGTGGACTGCTGATGTTAATCCTGTCGCTTTCCTATTGCAGAGCAACTGACGTTAACCTGTGTTGTGCCGAACATCATCTACTTCAGTAAGCGCTGGTGACAGCGTGCCTATGTGAGTATAGTGTATTTCTTGGCTGTGACATCATTACAATGTAGAAGTAGGAAGTCTCGATGCCCTGTCCTTGGGTAGGTTAGCATACTGGAATATGTAATGCTGAACAGTGCTGACATCTTGGCCCATTGTCTTCACTGGCACATTGAGACACGGGAAGCATTGCATAATCATTCCATAACACATGGTCAGATTTTTGAGATTTCCTATAACTAAAAAGCTTTGCTTTCAATCTGGCTTTTCTGCACTTCCCATAAGCCACAGGTGCTTGAAAATGGAATCATTTGCAATCTTAGGGACACCTGCTACTGCCTTGAGTTGCAAAACCTTACGGCTTGTCCCTTTTGATATTGGATGTATAAAATTAGTGAGCACTGATGGGGTTAAACAGTTCTTAGAACCAGTGACTGAGAAGGCTGCATACTGTGACCGGCATCCAAATGTAAAATAGTTTGGGAAACATTGACCTCTCCATTTCTTTAGCCCCCACTGTTCCTGAGCAATCAGAAATATCAGTTAATTTTGGTGATTGATATGCTAATTAGGCTCTGTACTGTCAGGTGGGTGGTCCGAAGCGGATAACATACGGATTGGTATCTATGTATCATCCGTGGTTTTCAGGTATAGGATCTACTCCATATTTTGCGGCTCTTCAATTCGGCCCTTACTAGGGCTGTGTGTATGTGTCCATTGAAATGTATGGGTCTGTACTTTTAGTGGATAAAAAGTATGGTTGTTTGCATGAGGCCTAAGGTAAGGTGGATGTATAGTAACATTCTTACATTCCCATTCACAAATGCTCCTGTTACTATAAATGACTTGTCTATTCAGTATTCACAGCTATGAAGATGATCTATGATCCAAAACAACTATAGACATATTTCACATTTGAAAGAACTGAAAAACATTAAAATAAATCCACAAAGACAAAAAATAAATAAATATGAAGGGAATAAGAAAATTGTCATCTTAAAGTTATTATATTATTTATTTTGTCTCTTTATAACCCATCAGAGATTATACATCTAAGTTAAGTGGGAATCCAACCTCCAAAACAAGTGGCCCCAAATCACTGTTTACTGGCCAGGACTAGACAAGCAAGTGCTGTTCCTCTCAACAAGGATGAATGAGAGTAGTTAGCAGCCAAACACTTATTCAGCGGTATCACAAGTGAATTGGCATGAGGAATAGCCAAGTGAGTCCCATTTACCTTTATAGAGAGAGACAGCACAAGCTCATCCTGCTCTCCAGCCAGGAAAGGGGATTGGGCCCCATTGTTCTTTACAGTGGTGGGGGGTCCAGACCCATGAACCAAGCCTGTCTAACTGAGAGATTAAAAAAACAGAAGAGTTATCATAAATCAACATATAAATTATTACTTTGAACTGATTTATAGAAATGAGATTTCCGAGAGGTTAACCACTTCAGTGACACAATTCAAGCAAAAGAAGTAAAGGCCATAGGAAAATAGCTGAAGGACATGTGCAGTCGACGCTTTTGGATGAAGACACAAAAGTGACAAGGGAGAAGAGGCGGTCTGGAGAAGAAGACAGAGGTTGCCCCTGTGCTGTCTGAAAACTTATTTACATATGGAAGAAAGAAGATATTTCTCAGGAACGATGGTGCGGATCAGAATTATAAAGGTAGGAGAAGAATGGCCTTCCTTAAGGCTATTCCTATGTGTACTTAGTTAAAAAAAAGGGAATTCTAATAATAGAATCTCTTTATAGAGGATGTTAACATTAATGGCCTACCAGTAAAATGGCATTCTCACAAATTATAGACATTGGTCCTCAGCTGTGTCATGTGACCAGCAATAAGACTTTATAACTGACACAGTATCTTGGACAGGAAGTCACTTTCTCTATTCATTCCTAATGTGAGTTTCATAGAAATGAATAGAAAAACTGACATACAGTACTATCCACACATAGGTCACTGTGTCAGTTGCAGAGACTTATCGATGGCCATGTGACACAAATGAGGACCAGATACAGTACCAGTAAGATTAGACTGCAATTTGCATCATGTACCACTACTGTGTATGAGACATAATACATTACAGGAATTTTGTCAATTTGGCCACACCAGTTTTCTGACACAGGAATGGTATATCTTTTGCACATGTTCAAAAAAATGAGTTATGGTGGGCTGGGGCAAGGGCACATATGCCCAACAGATTTATAATAACTCACGCCAAAAGGCTGTATTAAGTGATATCTAAAATTGGCAGCATTAGCTTCTTAATAATTGTGGTGCATCTGACGCCAGGGCACACAGTGTTAAGTCCAGTACATGATGTGCCGGTCTTAATAAGTTCCCGACTTAGTGTCTTTGTAAACATCTTGTTTGGGCTAATTGATGAGTCCTGGAGGTCAAATTCTTAGGGTAAGTTCGCACAGAGTTTTTTGTCAGGGTTTTGAGGCCGTATTCGCCTCAAAACCCTAATCAAAAAGATGGCTCCCATTGAAATCAATGGGAGCCGCTCAGGTCTCTTTTCCGGGAGCCGTTTATTCTGGCTCCCGGAAAAAAGAAGCGAGATGCCCATTCTTGAGGCCGTTTCGCCTTGCGATTTGGCCTGAAGACACTCCCTCCTCCGGACTAAGCCCATTCATTAGGCCTAATCCGGAGCAGAGTGCGTGGCTAGATGCCGGTGCAATGCACCAGCTTTCAGTCGCGGCTACCCGGTTTTTGGATGGGAACCTGAGGCAGCCTCCGACTTACCCTTACAGGTCCTATTCTAACTTTTAATGTTAAAGTTCCCCTTTAATGGGAGTCTGTCAAGAGCGTTAAACATATAAAACTAACCGCACTTTGAGGCCCCATTCACATCTGCGTTCAGGGATTCTGCTCCGCTCTTTTGGCACGGAAATCACACAGACCCCATTATAGTCTATGGGGTCCGCAGTTTTCCTATGGTAACCGCTTTTTATGTAAATTAGGTTACCCAAACGCTGATGTGAACCTTACCTTAGACAAGTCAGACTCAAAGCATATCTTGGCAACCAAGGCCCACATTTTTTAGGGGGAACACCATTGCATTCAGGCAAGGTTCATCTCTGTCTCTACCTATGCTTAACCTTGGTGACAAATTCCCTTTAAATATCCTATTAGGCACATAATTGTACATTTGTTATCTAACAATAGTCATAAAGTTTCTATTAAACTAATACTGGAAGTGTTTTAAAAGTAGTTTTCCTGTACTTTATTTTAGTTTTCCCATTTTCCTATATAGAGTGTCATCTCTTTCTGTCTTTAAAGATAATTATGTCACTTTGGCACTTTCTTCAGTCTATTGAAAAAGACCTTTTAGCAGCACATTTAATATTCTGCATTGTTCGCACCATCACATAGCACTCGAATCGCCCCCTGAAACTAGGTCCACTCCCTCAGCTGCCAAGTGGATAATTCACTTTTGAGTGCAGAGGAAATTGCTTCTCATTGCGAGCTGGAAACAATACATGGGATTTCACATCCTATTTACATTGCCGACACCTCTCTAGACTTTTAATCAATTCCTACCTGCTTTCTCTACGGTGTAATAGATGACCAAAGTATAACAGAAATATATATTATTATATATATTATGATATATTCCGCACATTAAATCTGCATGTGGAATACGAACACACAACTTGTAACAAGATAATGATATTGATAATCATTAGGCTTATTAGACTTATCAGTGTAAAGTCGGTTTCGCAAGGTTCTGTGAATTATGGACCGAATAGTGGCGATATTTCCCAGACTGAATACTGACCACAGACTTGGACCACAAGTATCATAGTCATCTACAGTGCTAGGAGTCCAGGACTACTGTCCCATACTAAAGACATGATAAGAGGATGGTACAGTAGTCCTGCAGGGAGACATGGACTCCTATCATCATACATGACTATGGTGTTTGAAGTCTGCATCCCGTATTCGTATTTCTCAGACCAAGCAGGCCCATGTGGAGTCGGCCTTAGTAAAATCTCATTTCTATTTCTTGCACTAAAGTATAATTTATACATAATAAATTACCATAAGCGATTCAGCCCACTAAAGAACTAAAGGTGCAGAAATATATCATAAGAAATGATATTACTGTTCCCTGTCACATTCAAAGAAAGCTCCTGCAGGAAGTTTATGAGACTTCTCATCTTCTCAGCAAGCTCCCTAATGAATTTAGTTCTACCAGGTATTCTTAAGTGTGCTTAGAATCTCATATCAAAAGTAGAGTAAATATAGAAGTAATGTAATATAGAAAAAGCCAAATATTCCACCAAGACCTTGCATTTTACATATACCTACTACAGGGGATTAGAGAGGAACTGTGTGTCAAGTTGTACTGTGCATGCTGCAACCCCTGGAGCGGTCAGCAGATGCTGCAGTGTGCATGTCCTGTGCTGCTGCCTGCCCAGTGCTGCTGCCTGCCCGATGCTGCTGCCTGCCTAGTGCCAGAGTGCTGAGTTACTCACTGTATAGGCTCTTGTGTCTGTTCTGCTGTCATGATGAAAAAGATAAGAAAATTCTGAACAGGGGCCACAAAAGGGGCCTGTCCAACTCTTGTAGCTGATCAGCAGTGCAGTGCTCCATACAGAAGGTCCTAACATTAGGCTGCTCTAGGACCTTGGGGAGGGGGAGCGGAGCTTGTATTTCTGAGCCATTTATGTCTCTGCCACAGACAAGTAACAGAGCTCCTGCTCTCAGATAGGGGAGGTGAGTGCTCCGTGCTTGTATTTCTTTTTTTTTTTTTCTTTTTTTTTTTTTTTTTTAATGTAGATTGTGAGCCCCAAAAAAGGATCACAATGTACATTTTTTTTCTTTTTTTTTCTCCTATCAATATGTAGAATGGGAGAAAATCCAAGCAAACATGGGGAAGAACATACAAACTCCTTGCAGATGTTGTTCCTGGCAGGTTTCGAACCCAGGACTCCAGCGCTGCAAAGCTGCAGTGGTAACCACTGAGCCACCGTGTTGAAAAAAAAGAAAAATACCACAAAGTAGATTTCTAATTCTTTTTTTTTTTATTGAATTGGCAACATTGTAATTAAATTATTACTGGCCCTTTAAATAATGGTCACAGTGACTGAGAAGTCAGACTTAGTGGACGCCAAAGAACATTTTCTTGTTGAACTAGAAATGCAGGTGGCACTACTCATACAGGTGAATAACCTGATTGGGTCTGAATAAAAAAAAACGCATACTTCGGGTAGTGCTCTAAGTAGAAAAATAAGTCCAGAAATATGTAAATAAATAGAAAAAAATACTTGGCACTCACCCAATGCGTAAAATCCAATCTTTATTCAACAAAGTCCAAGTTAAAATTACATAGATATGGGAGGAGGCACACTCAAAAGGTGAGCGACAGCCGTTTCGTGCTACTTCGCACTTTTAGCACGAAACGGCTGTCGCTCACCTTTTCAGTGTGCCTCCTCCCATATCTATGTAATTTTAACTTGGACTTTGTTGAATAAAGATTGGATTTTACGCATTGGGTGAGTGGCAAGTATTTTTTCTATTAAAGAACATTTTCTGTTCGCTTTGACCATTCCATCATTGTCCTGAGATGAAAGCCACTGGACCCGATGATCAAGAGGAAGGCGAAACAACCCGCCCAGAGACTTATTTCTCAGGAGGTCCAAAAATTCCTTCCTGACCCCAGGTATGACGATCGGATATCTCCCTGTATCAGGTTTTGCCTGCTGCCTATTGCTGTGTGGGTATATGTAGGATGTGTGTATGGGAGAATTGGAAGGAATGGCTGTCAGCCAAATGCAGGTCCACTGGGGTCCAGCAAATCCAACACAATCCATACAGGAGAACCAGTAAGAAAAAAACAAACAAACAAAAAAAAAAAAAAAGTTAGGAACAATTTTCAAAGCAGCAGAAGTATTATGCCTTGTTCGCCAGTTTTCTGGCATACATGGCATAAACAAAGTGCCAATTTGTTGAGCAACAAGGGTTTTGCACAAAAATTTAAACTTTTTCTGTTTTGTGCTGCATAGACGGCGCAATAATAGCTTATTATCATTTACGCCAGTTTACTGACTTAAATGATCCCTGAAATCTAAAAGATCTCAGTGTGCAGGCACAAGGCCTAGTGGAGGGTGCGCCTGATTTTTGAACAGGCCTGCACCTTTCCTGCAGGAGATATGAAGGCTGGCGTTAAATACACCAGTCTTCATAAATCTCCTCAATACTTCCTTATCTTCATGCCTCAGATTGGCACACTGCTGTCTGCGATCCAGGTCCACTGTCATCTTCATCAATCTGTCAAGTGACATAAGATGGCTCAGGTTAAGAGCTGTACAGATTCTATACCCATTGTGACATCATATGATGTCATGTGCCCTGAGACGTCATGTGGTTCTACAATGTAGCAGAAATCTGTACCATAAAACCATTGTGTACATGATCACCGCTACAGATTTATAACAGTGACTGCACCAATACAAAACTGTATCATAGCACATGTAAGAACCCTGATATATATTGTGATACATATTTAAAATAACCTGTTTTGCTGTAATACATATCACCTACTGCTCCATGTACTAAAGGAAACACAGAATTTCAGCAATAAACTGCAAGTCCCCAGTCACCCCTGATCCAACAGGAACAAGAGCGGATGATCACAGAGAACAATAGCGTTTAGTAGTAGCATAAATCAGGTCTATGATACAGAATGATGTGTTTTATCCACAGCATGAGAAAAACTATGCAACGTTGGCATCTTATAAAGTTGTCCCAACTGGACCAACTCTGTTTATATGACCTATATGAGCATATGGATGCATTAAGGGGGTCCCACCTGTGACCCTTCTACTGTAAAGAATATCAAGCAATCGTGTATTATAGTCACCCATTAGTTTGAAAGATGGTCATGTAATACCTGTAACCATCAGTTTGCCTCCTGTGAAACCTCATTTAGGCTGGGGCCCGACTTTGCCCCAGCGTTTGGCTGTGTTGGAAATGCCATAGTGAAAAACGCTGCCTATTACGGTACCTGCAAAGTGGATGGGATTCTGGCTAATTCCATCCATGTATTGCATAAAAAAAACAGCAGAGGAAAACCATAGAATTTTTGTAAATTGCAGCATGGAATTATAATTACAGAAATATAGGTATATGAGTCAGAGACAGAAAGTCAGCAGAGGAAAGTCCGCAATTTGCTGTGTGGAGCGTTAGCATCAGAGCAGGGATTCTCCAAATGACTGGGTTCACACATACCCATAGATGCTTATTTTCCATAGAATCAGGTTGAGAAACATTTAGCAGAAATACTTATGCAAAAGGAGAAAGACATGGCCTGCACATTTCAGTTTTATACATTGAACCAGTGCTTCTCAGCAAATTCTACAATACTGAGCATGAGGTACTTAGTATACATGCTGATCAAGGTGCGTAAGCCCACTAGCCACTTCACCGCAACCTCTTTACAGTGGGTCCCTACTCTACTGGGTGCGGTGACGCACAGCGACCACCACAACCGCAACACTGCGCCCACAGGGGGAGCGACCCAGTGGTCCGGCAACACCCCTCTTGTATATTGTAGCTATATGATGTGTGAACAAGGCATTGAGTAAAGAGCGACATACCAGGACATACTGTACTGTCCTCTTCAGATGTCAAGCTCAAGTAACACAAGATGGCTGAGGTTAAGACATGTATACATTCTACACCAATCGCGATGTCATATGATGTCTATGATGTCATGTGTTCTGTGATTTCATGTGTCTACAATACAGCAAAGATCTGAACCATAAAACCATCATGTACACTATGTACAATATCGGACTGGGGCACCTTATTTATTCTGGGGGCCCATTAGACATGCAAATATTACAAAACACTTATCCGCAGATTCCAAAAGATGTCACCAACATAAATCTACTTCTAAATCATCCATTGCCTTTGATGCTGTCAGTATTCTGCTGTGTGGCCCATGCCTCTGATTATTTCTGTCCTGGGCCCTCTTAGTAGTTTGCTGCCTGGCTCTTACCTTGAACTAGGACGCTCTTAGCTCTATGAGACAGGCAGTGGCGTAACTAGGAATGGCGGAGCCCCATGGCGAACTTTTGACATGGCCCCCCCCCCCCAAAACCGACACCGACGTCGATGACTTCGACCGACCCCCTCCTCCGCACTCTATTATGTCTATTATTAGTAAGCCCTGCACACAGTATTATGTCCCTTACTGGCCCCTGCACACAGTATTATCCCCCATAGTGGCCCCTGCACACCAGTATTATCCCCCATAGTAGCCCCTGCACACAGTATTATCCCCCATAGTGGCCCCTGCACACAGTATTATCCCCCATAGTGGCCCCTGCACACAGTATTATGTCCCTTACTGGCCCCTGAACACAGTATTATCCCCCATAGTGTCCCCTGCACACAGTATTATGTCCCTTACTGGCCCCTGCACACAGTATTATGTCCCTTACTGGCCCCTGCACACAGTATTATGTCCCTTACTGGCCCCTGCACACAGTATTATGTCCCTTACTGGCCCCTGCACACAGTATTATGTCCCTTACTGGCCCCTGCACACAGTATTATGTCCCTTACTGGCCCCTGCACACAGTATTATGTCCCTTACTGGCCCCTGCACACAGTATTATGTCCCTTACTAGCCCCTGCACACAGTATTATCCCCCATATTGTCCCCTGCACACAGTATTATGTCCCTTACTGGCCCCTGCACACAGTATTATGTCCCTTAGTATAATAGAGTCCCTAAGTATAATATGTGTCCCTAAGTATAATAAGAGTTCTGTACTATGCCATGGTGAGGTGGGGGCCAGAATCAACAACTATATTACCTACACATATAACCTGCTCATTCCTCACCTACCTAGCACAGGGAATTTACTACATGCCTGTATATGTGGAATATGTATTGATTTCTCTATAAACTAGACATACAACCTATTCTTTCCACATCTACGAGGCACAGGGAATTTACTTTATTCCACTGCAAACTAAACATATAAGCTATTCGCTCCACATCTTCGAAGCACAATTTACTACATGCCTGTATATGTGAAATATCTGTTGATACACCTGTTAAATGCATGGATCAAATCTTGGCAGAGGGAAGAAGGGTTTGGGTTCTTACAGCACTAAGCTGACTTTTCATTGGCGTACAAGATAATTTGTACCTGAATGAAAGGGGGTCTACCTAGCCGGAGGAGAGAACTCTAGGAGGGGTGGCAGAGTATTTAAACTAGGGACACGGGGGATACAAGCAGATATAGGGATAGCTGGATCAAAGAGTGGACAGGCTACTATGGTGGGTGGAGAAATGGATTGTGGTGAGGGGTTTAGAATAGTTGATAGGGAGATCCATTTTCTACAGCCTAAAAATATAGAAAAATCTGGGGATAAAACAATAAGAATGCACACGTCTCATAATGAATGTGTAACCTTGGATGGCTATTTAAAGTGCATGTTCACAAATTCCAGAAGCCTAGCAAGCAAACTGAGGAATCTAGAGGTACTGGAGGAAACCATTGATACAGTTGGTGTGGCTGAGACATAGTTAGATTCCTCACAGGATTGGGCTGTTCAGAGGGCTAAAAGGAAGGGAGGTAGAGTATATGTATGTCTCTGAAGTGGCATGAAAATGTGGATGAAGAGTGTGAAGATGTGGAATCCTTGTGGGTGGAGTTGCATAAGTATGGGACCACTGATAAAATACTTTTTGATATAATCTATAACACCCCCCCCCCCCCCCTCCTAATGGAACCGAGGAGTTATAGGGTCAGTTGTATAAGGAAATTGAGTGGGTGGCACAGGCGGGTACGGTGGTCTTGATGGGAACTTTTAACTACCTGGCTATTGACTGGGATTATGGTTCTGCATCATCTGTAAGTGGACAGGCATGACTCCAGCATCTGAAGATCCTGGCAGGCTGCTATGGAAATGGGGCCCTTTGGAAATTGCCCAGTCTGCCCCACTTCACTCCCATCCTCCAATGCCGGCAAGTTTTTAATACAATTAAAAAAGTCTCAAAGTCTATTAAATGAATGCATAATATAAGAACTTACCATGGAATAACCCTGATCCTGGTTACTACCATAACTATTTGGCAGATGATGTCCCCACCCCACTGTCATGTAATAGCCTTTGCTGTCGCCACCCATTTTGGGGCCTTACAAAGTACAGATTAAGCATGGTCAATAACACTGCCCAGTATAGTTACATCATTCATGTGAAATCATCATGTCTAAGATGTCCCCATGCCAGTGGCATCATCATACTACACACAAAGTATGAACCATGTTTACAGATTTTCATAACTATCACAGACATTGCAAACAAATCATACAAATTGCTCTTAGCATCACAAGCTGCCAAGGCCACTGCAAAATAGTTCCAGGTTTATGAAAAATGTCACCATCAAGCTCGAGGATGAAAAGCAATTCCAGTTACAAATGTCTGGCTTAGAAAAGTAGCTGTCACCAGAACTTTTTGGGATTTGATATATAGACGTCTTCCCTCAAGTTACATTCATTTATTCTGGGGCAACCATTGAAATGAGAAAATTTTAATGAGACCATAACTGTACGGAAAAAGAATCATTGGCTCTGACTTCCAAAAAAGTCAACTCAAAGTTTAATAAGAGGAAGAAAAAAAATAAAAATAAAGCCTTTGCCTACGTATACAGAATTGTGCAAAAGTTTTAGACAGGCATGAGAAGAATCCTACAAAGTACAGTAAGAATGCTTTCAAAAATAGAAGTGGTAATAGTTCATTTTTGTCATTTAACAAAATGAAATGAATGAACAAAAGAGAAATCTTTGTTTTGGTGTGACCCCCCCCTTTGCCTTCAAAACAGCATCAGTTCTTTTAGGTCCAATTGTAGACCGTTTTGGAAGGAGCTTGGCAGGAAGGTTATTCCAAACAGAGAACTTACCAAAGAACTTCTGTGGCTGTAGACTTGTGAAAATCCTTCTGTCTCTTCATGGAATCCCAGACAGACTGGATGATGGCGAGATCAGGGCGCTGTGGGGACCATATAGTCACTTCTGGAGCTACTGGATTTGCATATAATTACAATGTAATACAATCTGGTTTTGCATTAAAGTGGCCCAGGAAAAGCCATTGTGGGTAGAAAATTTTGTAGCCTAAAACCATTGACGTTAAGGCCCAATGGGACAATTATCGGGGATGTAGAAACACTCATTCCCAATATTTGACCCATGTAAATGTCCAGGTTATGAACTATGTTACTCAATAACATGTGATGGCATCTTTCATGCATCACAAGTCACTTGTGGACAGGAGATTGCCCTTATAAACATGGGTATGCTGTGAAAAACAATTCAACTGCCGCAATGGCCCATGTAACAGGTCCTTAAGAGTCCACAGTATATAGATGCTTGTCTGCTTTCTCTTTCATTTCAACCTTGAAAGCATTAAAAGAGATTGCTTTCCACTTAGAAGACATTGTAAGTGATCCCATTGTGCAGGACACCTCACCATACCTCACCTCCACAAATAGGAATCACAATGAGAAGGCTTCTTACATCTACAACATGAACTTTATTGGCATTTCCACATTACTCCGGGGACAGATTTTACACCATTGCATTTAGCAATGCCAGGTTTATCTCATCATTAAACAGGCTATTCAGTTTTTGTATAGTTTATTTATTTTTTTAATATCTCAGTTTATTTCTAGAACTTTACAAGTTATACAAGTGTAAGAACATTCAATGCAGAATAAGCAGCAACTATCAGAATACAAGAAACAAAAGAAAACTAAATAAAAACCGAACAAAGTCAACAGCACAGGCATTGAGAAAACAGACTCATATAAAGCGAGATCACCATAGGAATTAGACAAAAATAGAGGAAATAACAATGTGTGATTACCATACATCATAAGAAAGTATTCATAAGGTTTATGATATACGGGAGGTAAAAATCACTACGGGAAGTTTACAGACCCCTGGCGATTAGCAAATAGTGGTTATGCAAGAAGTGCATTGGGGGTAAGGGCTCGTTCACATCTGCGCTCGTACTCCGTTCTGCAGGTTTCCGTTTCCTGCACAAAACAGGAATGGGTTTGAAAAGTGTCCGGCCGTGAGCGCCGGTGAGCGTTTTATGCTCTCCACGACGAAACCGTTTTTTTTAAAAACCAGACACAGAGTCAGACATGCAGTACTCTGTGTCCGGTTTAAAAAAAACCGGTTTCGCCGCGGAGAGCTCAAAACGCTCACCGGCGCTCACAGCTGGACTTGGCATGACAGGTTTCCGTCTTCTGCATGTTCTTCTGACAGTCAGTCAGGAACGCCCTTCCTCACAGCAGCATCTATTGCACTGTACTGTAAGAGCGGGGAGGAGCGCCTCCCCTACTTCTGATAGTACTCGTCAGAGGGCGGTAAGGAACGCCCCCTCTCACAGTACAGAGCAATAGACGCTACTGTGAAGAAGGGTGTTCCTGACAGACTGTCAGAAACGCCCTTCTCACAGTGAAGAGCTACGATACCGGCAGCGATAGCTCTTCACTGGAGGCACAGAACGGGAAAGCTGATTCAGCGCACTATTGGCTTTCTAGCGGCATATTACACTGCATGTGCCCCAGGAGGTGAAAGGTCCTCTTTCATCAACACCTTGCAGAAGACCAGAGTTGGAGGTCTAGCAGACACTCATTGGAGGCAATTTCAAGCCATAAAGACCAAGATTTCTCACTGATGGGACACTATGTCTGCATCTAAAACACCAAACAAACACAGCCGAGGAATGGAGAAATAGGTATTCCAGTTATCCGAGAGAGGTAGTGGATCACATCAGACCAAAAGTTATAAATAGGAGGGCAGAACCACATCATCTACCATTGACACACTACTGGGATTATCACAGTCAGGGACGAGCTGAATTACAACATTTAGGTTCTGGTTAGGAATGGGGCTAGAGGAAAAAATTCTCCAGAATCAATGGAACAAGGCCAACTGAGGAACTTAGAAGGTCCTCTGGAAAGAAACCCAGGGGTGTCAGCACAGCAGAGGTTTAAGAATAAAGGAGGTGGTAAGTATAACTTCTATTTATATTTTACATCTCCCCAAACAATCCTGGATTTCCAATTCATTCTGGAAAATCCCTTTAAGCGTATTTTAAATAAACCAGATTGTTTCTAATAGAAATGATTCAATGCTCGTTCAGAAACAGTAGCAGAAAGAAAAACCACAGATAGGCGACAACGAGAGTGGTCATGGATAAGGGTGCAACAAAAAAAGTTAAAAGCACTATGAGGAAACAGTACATAAAAGATTTAGAATAAGTTTCAAGCCTTGAGGGATGTCAAAGCAATCATAAGAGATGAGTGTAATATAGACCAGTGAGAAAGAGCATTAGCGGGGCTGGCAAGCAAAAACAAATTGTGATTAAACGTATCCAGCAGGCGATAGGAAACTTTTTGAAAAAAATTTTTTAAAAATCATTGTCACTTCTCATTGGTTTCTGACTTCTGACCCTGCAAGGTCCCTGCTGGTCCTTACTTCTTGGTGCCCTGACATAGCAATTGTCTAGAGATGCTGCTCAACCAATGACTGCCTGAGATGGGTCAGCAGTAGCCAGGGATTGGCTAAGCAGGCCTCACTGCGGATTTCCTTTGCGTTGATAGGGGAATCAGAAGTGGAGCCATGGATGATCAGAGAGAGGAGAGTATGGCTTGTTATTTATCTAAAGTCTGGTGCATACTTGTAATCTTGATTTTTTTTTTCCCTAGACATCCCCTTTAAAGAGGACCTTTCATGTCCTCAGGCACATGTGGTTTCATATACTGCTAGAAAGCCGACAGTGCGCTGAATTCAGTGTACTGATAGCTTTCTCGTTATGTGCCCTGAGAGAAGAGATATCGCTGCATTTACCAATAGCTCTTCACTGTCAGAAGGGGGTTCCTGACAGTCTAGCTGGGAACGCCCCTCCTGACAGTACTGTCAATAGCGTTATACTGTGAGGGGTCGTTCCTTACTGTCCAGCAATTATGCTGAGTGGTGAGGACACCCCAGCAGTACTAGTCTATGGACGAGTACTGTCAGGAGGAGGGGGGTTGTTCCTCACCGCTCAGCATCTCTGGGTGGTAAGGAACGCCCCCTCTGACAGTATAGCGCTATTGACAGTATTGTCAGGAGGGGCGTTCCCAGCTAGACTGTCAGGAACCCCCTTCTGACAGTGAAGAGCTATTGGTAAATGCACTGAATTCAGCGCACTGTCAGCTTTCTAGTGGTATATAAAACCGCATGTGCTCGAGAACATGAAAGGTCCTATTTAATATCTACATGGCAGGAAAATCCCAGAATTTTTGTATACATGAATGCATGCATCAATACTTGTCTATGCTATTTTTACTGGGTATAAAGTGTCACCTTACCATAATTTCCATAAGTATATAATACATCCTTAGAATTTGATGGATCGATTATTACAGTATATAGTTATATGTCAACCAGGAATGAAACATCTGCAACGTATTATATCCGTATATGATATTTCCATACCTCTCACCCTCCTAAATCAAGATAATCACAGTCTCTTCTTCATTAGCCTTTTCCTTTTATATTTCGGTATCCCAATAGAAAGGAAATGATTCTATCAAATAGCTGTGATACATGTAGATTTGCACTGAAATTCTTAAATAATTAAAAATCCTCAGGGTATGCTAGTGCAGGATTGACAGGAATAATAATCTATAAAAATAGGAAAAGCAGTGGGAAATGAAGAAATTCCCTGCAGAGTAAAGAATTAAAAGAATACTAAGTAGCAATTTGGAGATTTTGAGAAATTATGAGAAACGTAATACCATTGGGGATTAACACACAAAAAGATGAGAATCTTGGCCGAGGCTCAGGCTACATCTTACTTATGAAAAAAGGGAATATTAATGTAGTAAAGGTCAAAGGGTATTTGGATGATAAACAAGGTATGTTTCCAAAGAAGCGCCGCACAAAATAGTCAGTTCTTCTAAATCTGAGCTCTGCTTATATCTACATCATAGCTTCAGTTTATACGCTTTAATGCAGACTGATCCATTATATGATATAAACCACCAGCACTGAACATCCCATACTGACTGCATTATGTCAAATGTGATGGTATTCGCAATGGAGCCTCCAACACAAAGGTGAACACAACCTAAAACGCAATGAGGGAGAGTCATTAAAACTGCAAATAATTAGAATAGAAAGTTAATTGTTCAAGGTCACTATAAGAAATAAAAGAATTACAGATAAATAAATGTCATTAATCTGTCCAAGGCTCAGGCCCCACCTTGCAGAAAAGCTTTTTTTGTTGCTGATTTTTCTGCTGTTTTTTTTTTAGCTAAACTCAGGAGTGGCTACAAAATGAGAACAAAATATAAGGTTTAGGGGGCGTTCACACTACCACTGCTGTCCGTTCAGGGGTTTCCGTCCTAAACCCCAGGGAAACTGGACAGGGGATGGCTTGCCGGCGGTCAGCTTTAAAACCCATTCATTCAAATGGATAGAAGGACCAAAAGAAGGATCTGCGCTCCACTCGTCAAATAGATTTCAATTGTTTATTAGTTCGGACACACAACGTGTTTCGGGCACACGATTGCCCTTTCTCAAGTGCAATGAACTAGGGTTGCTATCCAGTGCAGACTCTCAGATGGTTCTCCACATCTTTGTTTACAGTCAGCTTGAGACCTTTGCATGTCCTAGTACTGGCATCCCATTGTAGCTTCAGTGGTCATATCTGCATGTAGTGTCCTGGTGTAAGTAGCCCAGTTGTTAGCGATCCAATAGACATAAATAATGCCTTTCAGGATGATCAGGTAACCACTAGTGTTCTTATGTGGCCTCTCCGCCTGGAAACCGTTTTTTTTTTTTTGCATGGACACAAAGTCCTGCATGTACGACTTTGTGTCCGCACATAAAAAACGGGTTTGCAGGCGGACAGGCTGCATATGGACACCGGCAGTTACCTTTAAAAACCCATTCAAATGAATGGGGTTTAAAGCTGACCGCCGGCAAGCCGTCCCCTGTCCAATTCCCTGGGGTTTAGGATGGAAACCATGGGGCGGACAGTGGCAGTAGTGTGAACGCCCCTTTACTTTCTTTTTTAGTTGTCCTAAGATCAGGAAAATGTTATAATTTACACACACACACAATAATACAAATAACAAAAAAGTTGAAAAATAAATCAAATCAAATAAGCTTTATTGGCACGTCTGAATGGATATTTGGCATTGCCAAAGCTAGTAAAGTGGGGGGGAGTTGGAGTCGAGGGGGAGAGTATGGGGGGGTGGGGGGGTGGCTGATTTGGAGTATAACAGTCCATGGAGTCTCATCTTCCTCTTAGTTGGTGACCGCTATATGGGGAGGTGGGGTGGGTGGTTTGGGGTATAACAGTCCGTGGAGTCTCATCTTCCTCTTGTTTGGTGACAGCTGGACACGTATTAGGCAGCGATCTCCACAGTGGCCTCTTCTTCTCCCAGTAGGATGTAGAGTTTCCTCTTCTCGTCTGCAGATATGAAGTCTGGGATGTGGGCAGAGAGTCTTTGGTAGTAGACGGCCCTCACAGCTGAGTATTTGGTGCAGTGTAGCAGGAAGTGGGTCTTGTCTTCTAGGGCCCCGTGGTCACAGTGCTGGCACAGTCTGTTCTCCCGTGGCTTGTACGTGAATACAAGGTTAAGAACGCATGTTGCGAAAACACAGTGAAAAAAAACTGTGCGTTTTACAGTAGCAGCAAAGTAAATGTGATTGACAAGTTAAAGGGGTTGTGCAGGACATGGTCATGCTGCAGCTCAGTCCCATTCATTTTAATGGGATGGAGATGTGGCATTGCCATGTGACCAACGGACATGATGTCAGAAAGCAGCCATATTTTTGAAGTCCTGCACAACCCCTTTAACAAACCTTCTATAAATTCTTAAGTACTCCATAATACAAGCACCATGTGGCCAGTGGCCATCACAGCTTCTTCTGTGATATTTTTTAAGTTTTAGGGGCTTGGACAGATTACGGCCATTTATTTCCCATTATTTTACAGTCTAAAATGAAGCTTTTAATGTGTTTCTAATATATTAGTGTAATATACTGTATATTAATCTTTATGGTTCATTTGTGTTTTCAATTTTCCTATAAATTTGTCCGACCAACGCCGAAGACCTCGACCGACCCCCTAATATGCATTCCTGCGCGCTCTATTATGTCCCATAGTGGCCCCTGCACACAGTATTATGTCCGTCAGTGGCCCCTGCACACAGTATTATGTCCCTCAGTGGCCCCTGCACACAGTATTATGTCCATTAGTGGCCCCTGCACACAGTATTATGTCCCTTAGTGGCCCCTGCACACAGACTTTTAGAAACTTGTTCTTTCTAATAACAGATTTCATGGATTCAGCAGTAAATCAGGAGTTAAATTATGCACTTTCGGTAGGATAAAAACATACTATATATAAAAAAACCCCATAAAAATTTGATTTCATCTCTACTTTTTGAGAGCGATGATGATATAATAGAGCATGGTAATGTTTTGGGTACACAAATACCCTTTGGGACATAATGTAATAGGCAGCTTAATGGCGTTTTTTTAATTTCATAGATTACTTAGATGTAGAGAGTTATTACAGACACAAAGGAACAATGCTTTCATAACCAGTGTACTTATACAGATAATCATGGCTTTGTATTGCGGTTATTACAGAACATTTGCTGACAAGAGCTGTTGTGTGAAATAAGAAAATGATAGGATTCACATTTTACAATGGCGTTATTACAGATTTTACTACCTTACCTTTAACGTAATACACAATACTTTTAGGTTACAGTAATGCACGATCCCGGTGATAAGACTATAACTTCTTCCTTAATCACAAAACAACTTATTTTTTAATTACGTATAAAATTACTCAAGGGCGTCAAATACTCGATTGAGACTTGCTGAGTTAAAGGGTATGCACTCGTAGACAATCAAAGTCTATGGCCCTGGACTTGTATAATAAAAAAAAATAAAGCAAATTTATAATAAAACTTTTATTAAAAGGTTTTGTTTTTACAGCCCCTATGAAGATTATGTATCTCTGTGGCAACAGACATCAAACAAAATTCTGCAGTCTGATACTTTATTTCTAATTGTCTTCCACTTTTTCCTAACTTCCATTTGTTAGGCGAGCCAGAAGTAGATGTGAGATGTGTACAGAGAATGATCCACCCCATAAAATTGTAATGTTAACAAGTGTCAGAATAGCAGTATACAGGTCCTAGTGTGGGACCATCTATCTCAGAGGTTGTTTCTGGTAGGACACTTATTGTAGTGCACCTCAGATAACAACAAGAAGAAGGGAGGTCCTAATCTCCATGTTTGATACATGTCCCTTATTATTGCAGATGAATGTTAATAAAGAATATAACCTCCACCACCACCAACACGCCGGTGTCATCTCATTAGGTGTGCAACATAGAGGACAAGTAGAAGGGCATATAACACCTATCTGACTACACAAAGCTTGGTTGTTGTCTGTTACCATGGAGACACATAGTTTACACGTGAGCTGCCACCTACAGTCCTATGAAAAAGTTTGGGCACCCCTATTAATCTTAATCATTTTTAGTTCTAAATATTTTGGTGTTTATAACAGCCATTTCAGTTTGATATATCTAATAACTGATGGACACAGTAATATTTCAGGATTGAAATGAGGTTTATTGTACTAACAGAAAATGTGCAATATGCATTAAACCAAAATTTGACCGGTGCAAAAGTATGGGCACCTCAACAGAAAAGTGACATTAATATTTAGTAGATCCTCCTTTTGCAAAGATAACAGCCTCTAGTCGCTTCCTGTAGCTTTTAATCAGTTCCTGGATCCTGGATAAAGGTATTTTGGACAAACAATTCAAGTTCAGTTAAGCTAGATGGTCGCCGAGCATGGACAGCCCGCTTCAAATCATCCCACAGATGTTCAATGATATTCAGGTCTGGGGACTGGGATGGCCATTCCAGAACATTGTAATTGTTCCTCTGCATGAATGCCTGAGGATTTGGAGCAGTGTTTTGGATCATTGTCTTGCTGAAATATCCATCCCCGGCGTAACTTCAACTTCGTCACTGATTCTTGAACATTATTCTCAAGAATCTGCTGATACTGAGTGGAATCCATGCGACTCTCAACTTTAACAAGATTCCCGATGCCGGCATTGGCCACACAGCCCCAAAGCATGATGGAACCTCCACCAAATTTTACAGTGGGTAGCATGTGTTTTTCTTGGAATGCTGTTTCTTTTTGGACGCCATGCATAATGCCTTTTTTTATAACCAAACAACTCAATTTTTGTTTCCAAAATGAAGCTGCCTTGTCCAAATGTGCTTTTTCATACCTCAGGCAACTCTATTTGTGGCGTACGTGCAGAAACGGCTTCTTTCTCATCACTCTCCCATACAGCTTCTATTTGTGCAAAGTGCGCTGTATAGTTGACCGATGCACAGTGACACCATCTGCAGCAAGATGATGCTGCAGCTCTTTGGAGGTGGTCTGTGGATTGTCCTTGACTGTTCTCACCATTCTTCTTCTCTGCCTTTCTGATATTTTTCTTGGCCTGCCACTTCTGGGCTTAACAAGAACTGTCCCTGTGGTCTGCCATTTCCTTACTATGTTCCTCACAGTGGAAACTGACAGGTTAAATCTCTGAGACAGCTTTTTGTATCCTTCCCCTGAACAACTATGTTGAACAATCTTTGTTTTCAGATCATTTGAGAGTTGTTTTGAGTAGCCCATGATGCCACTCTTCAGAGGAGATTCAAATAGGAGATCAACTTGCAATTGGCCACCTTAAATACCTTTTCTTATGATTGGATACATCTGGCTATGAAGTTCAAAGCTCACTGAGGTTACAAAACCAATTTTGTGCTTCAGTAAGTCAGTAAAAAGTAGTTAGGGGAATTCAAATCAATAAAATGATAAGGGTGCCCATACTTTTGCACTGGTCAAATTTTGGTTTAATGCATATTGCACATTTTCTGTTAGTACAATAAACCTCATTTCAATCCTGAAATATTACTGTGTCCATCAGTTATTAGATATATCAAACTGAAATGGCTGTTGCAAACACCAAAATATTTAGAACAAAAAATGATTAAGATTAATAGGGGTGCCCAAACTTTTTCATAGGACTGTATTTCACAGTGAAGTGAATGACACCAATGGGAGCTGAAATGCAGTAATTCTGCCCAGTCACTGTACAGACTATGGGGGCAACACGGTGGCCCAGTGGTTAGCCTTGCAGCGCTGTAGTCCTGGGTTTGACTCCCACCAGGAACAACATATGCAAGGAGTTTGTGTGTTCTCCCTGTGTTTGTGTGGATTTCCTCCCATTCTATAAAGACAATGTACATTGTGATCCCTATATGGGGCTCACAATCTACAAAAAAAAAAAAAACCTATACAGTCTGTCTCTCTACACTGCACAATATGGGGATAGGATGCAGCCCCCAACAGCTGAGCTGTGGCAACTCACGAATTACATATTTATGATATATCCTAAAAATACAGCATTTAAAGAAAAAAACCTGGAAAAAAACGCTCCTAAGGCCAGGGCCCCACGGTACGGAAGCACCACAATTTGCCCATGGCCGAAACTCTGCGGGAAAAATCGCTGCATTTTATAGTAAATGCAAAGTGGATGGGATTCTGGTTAATCCCATGCCCACTTTGCGGTAAAAACCGTGGTATGGACATGCTGCGATTTCCGCGACAGACACGTGTCAATTATATCTACGGAAACGCCAGTGGTTTCCCCATAGGTATAATTGTAACAGAAAATCTGCAGAGGAAAATTCCGCAAACTTTCTGTTTTAAAGCACTGTGGGAAAAAACGCGATGCGTTGCCGCTGCATTTTTTCCTGCAGCGCTTTTTAGCTGCGGAACATCCCGTGGGCCTAAGCCTAAGGCCCCACATTGCGGTTTTTGGAGCCAAAGCCAAGAATGGCTACAACGGGAATGTGAAATACATATGAAGCTCTTATACTTTTACCGTTTTCTCATCCACTCCTGGCTTTGGCTCAAAAAGACAAAACATTACACCCAATTGTCTTTCATACTCTGCACTTCTAATGTTTATTGACCTCATAACCATGGAGTTCATCATCATAATTACTTGTGTCAGACCCGATCTTGATTTTAAGATTTCTCTTTATCTGTGCTTTGTGCAAATGAGCAGTTAGAGAAAGTACCATCTGTAAAGGCGTAGTGAACAAAAAAACACTGTGTTTTACAGTACCAGCAGAGTGACTGACATTCTGGATAATCCCATCCATACATTGCGGGAAAAAAACATTGCAGAAAAGCTGTGATGTCAATTTTACCTATAGAAATTCTTGAATTTTCGTTTTATATTTAATAAGGGAAGAAAAATCAAAGAGAAACCGCAAAAACACAACAAAAAATGCTGCAGGAAAAAAAGTCTATTTACATTGCATTTTTTGCAGCAGTGTTTTGAGACAAGGCCAGGAGTGAATTGAGCAGAAGGGAGAAGTATAAGGGTATGTTCACAAGGCGGAATTTGCATTCCGGGTGTGAACATTCCATGCGACTAGCCGCAACAGGATGCCGATGCAGTGCATCGGCATCCCGTCGCGGCAATCCGCTCTGGATTAGGCCCAAATGAATGGGCCTAATTGGGAGGGAGTCTCGCGCTGCAGACACCGCGGCTGAATCAGCAAGAAGGGTAATCTCGCTTCTTTTTTTCACTACTAGCTAGCGGAAAAAAGACGCGAGCGGCTTCCATTGAAGTCAATAGGAGCTGGTTTGGGCAGTGGACATTGAGGAGGATCCCGCCTCAAAATTTGCTGCCAAAAAACTCTGCATGAACTGACCCTAGGAGCTTCCTATATATTTCCCATTCCTTTTGGCTCAAAAAAATTAGCAACAAAAGGGGCAGCATGGTGGCTCAGTGGTTAGCACTGGAGTCCTGGGTTCGAATCCCACCAGGAACAACATCTGCAAAGAGTTTATATGTTCTCCCTGGGTTTGCATGGATTTCCTCCCATTCTACAAAGACATACTTGATAGGAAAAAAAAAATGTACATAGTGAGTCCTATAAGGGGCTCACAATCTACATTTTAAAAAAAGGCCAGGGGAAACGCCACTGGAAAAATACACTGTATTTTATAGTACCTGCAAAGTGGATGGAAATCTGGCTAATCCTATCCACACATTGCAGAAAAAAATCTGCAGCGGAAAAGCTGCGTTTTCAAAAACACTTGCGTTTTTGAAAATCGCAGCATGACTACAATCTTTTCGGAAACGCTGGCGTATCCGTATAGGTATAATACGGGCAGAAAGTCTGCAGAACTCTGCAGACTTTCTACAAAAAATGCTGCAGAAAAAAATCAATGCTTTTTGCCGCATCGCTACGTGGGGACTCAGCCTTATTATTTGCTTACAGGTTCATAATAACTTTACTTTTTTATTTGCATTTAAAAGAGGTTTGCAGCCAGTCCTTGGGAAATAACTGCATTCTCTTGCAGACGTCTGTCTGATCCATCTATTTGGAAGTTTTAAGTACATTACACAAAGCTGCAATAAATTACAAGTGATTTGACACTTCTCTCCTTCCCCAGTTAAACATCCACAGCCTTTTAACAAGATAAGGGCATGTGGGAAAAAGAAAGCTAAAATATGGGATAAATCACTTTAAAAATATATCTGCAGAAAACACTCTTTAATTGGCAAAATCCTCCTCCCGATTGCTCTAAAAATAATGTACATGTCCTGGTTTTCAAAGCAAACGTTCTAAAAAAAAACTTTTCCTCCAAATCTGGGTACTGTATACATACAGTATAATCTAATGGCTCCTATTTATATAGCAAGCTGGAAATAACATTGCAGTGTCAGGACTGTAACATGTCTGCTTGTATGAAAAGAGACATTGCCATCTGGAAAATTTTTATTGCATTGACTTATTTGTATTATTTTAGAGCTTTGAGAAGCAAACATGAAACACACAGGTAGGGCTCCTGTATGCGGCCATATTACAGCTCCATCTTTGTACACATGGTTATAGGGCGGCCATGGAGGTGCATATTTTCATACAGGGGCCTACAGGGTTTCTGATGAATTCCGTACATACAATGATAATTTCCTTTAGAAGCATTGCTTCAAGGGGAGAATATCTCCCACTCACGGCACCCAGCAGAGCCTTACACATGGAGGCTGTACTGCTCAAAGCTTGAGTCCATACATTTAGAAAACTATGCGCTTTTCCCTTCACTCCTGTGACTATTCCTTCCGAGCAGGAATATATATACATACCCTGTAGTTAAACCACACTTCTAGATCAGGGCCAATTTAACACATTGGTGGGCAAGTGCAAAGGTTTCATAAATGCCCCCACCTCTGAGAAATACCTGACCCACAGTTTTATGTCCCCCTCCAGCTGCCCCCACAGTTTAATGTTCCTTTCCATGCTGTCCCCACTGTTTAAAGGGATTCTACCATTAAAGCAACTTTTTTCCTAATTACCACATCGGAATAGCCTTAAGAAAGGCTATTCGTCTCCTACCTTTAAATGTGGTCTCTGTCGCGCCGGTATGCTAATGAGGTCTCGGCAGCAATGGGGGCGTCCTTCTTCTTCATCTGCCTCCTCCCCTTGTCTGTCATATTCTTTCTTCGTCATGTCTGATGCCTGCGCAGTCGGCTCTGAAAGCGAGACCCTGTTAGAGCCGACTGCGCATGCTCAGTAAGATCCGTACAGCCCTCCGACACGCGAGTGAACTCATCCAGGCGTCGGAGGGCTGTATGGACCTTACTGAGCATGCGCAGTCGGCTCTAACAGGGTCTCAAAGCCGACTGCGCAGGCGTCAGACATAATGAAGAAAGAAGATGACAGACAAGGGGAGGAGGCAGATGAAGAAGAAGGACGCCCCCATTGCTGCCGAGACCTCATTAGCTTACCGGTAAGTACCGGTATTTCTAAGGAACGACGGACAGAGGCCACATCTAAAGGTAGGAGACGAATAGTCTTTCTTAAGGCTATTCCGACGTGGTAATTAGAAAAAAAGTTGCTTTAATGGTAGAATCCCTTTAATGCTCCCGTCCAGTTGCTTCTGCCAGACCTGTAGAGAAATGTATGCTAGCTCATAGTTGCCATAGATTTTAAGGCTGAGGCCCCACGTTGCAAAAATGCAGTTTCTTTTGTTGCAGATTTTGATTCGGATTTTGAGCCAAAGCCTGGAGTGGATTAAGCAGAAGGTAGAAGTATAAAAACTTCCTTTATATTTCTCATTCCTTTTGTAGCCTTTCCTAGGTTTGGCTGAAAAAAAATCGCTGCAAAATCTGTAACAAAAGACGCTGCATTTCCCCAACATGGGGCCACAGCCTAAGACTCATTTAGACCAGGTTTCTGGTGTAATTGATATAAATTTTTTTCAGAAAAATGCCATGGGTTGTGCAGAATAGAAAAAAGTAGCACATTTTTGCGCAAAAAATGATTTGCAGCAACAATTTTCTACTTTTTTATGCCTTGCAAGCCAGAAAACTATCGTACAAAGCATAATAAACCTGCCCCATTGTGTTGGTAGTATGAGGCCGGGTTCACACGTGGGTTTTTTTAGACCGGATTTTGAGGCAAAGACTGCCTCAGAATCTGGTCCAAAAAATGGCTGGCCGCGACTGGATGCCAGTGCAGTTCATACAGTGCACTGGCATCCAGTCGCGCCATTCCGCTTTCGGATTAGGCCCAAATGAATGGGCCTAGTTGGGAGGGAGTGTCGCGCTGCGGACTTCCGCGGCTGATTCAGCCGCAGATTCCGCCTGAAGAAAGGGCATGTCGCTTCTTTTTTCCGCGAGCGGCAACAAACCGCTCGTGATAAAAGGAACCCATTGAATTCAATGGGAGGCGTTTTTTTTATCATGCAGATTCCATGTCAAAATCCGACCCAAAAAACCCTGTGTGAACCCGGCCTGAGACTAAAAATCTGCTTCTGCCTTCAAAAAATAATAATGTTTTTTCTTTCTGAAATACTACTCTAGATGGGAACGCTAAATGACACAAAATTGGGGCCTGACATGATAACGTGACATTTTGCTCTGCATTCCCAAGTTTTATCTATTTCTCAAATGACCTTTTCAGTCCATTGAAACTAAGAAATAAAATGTTAACATTTGTTAAAGCTTTCGAGAAATGAATACTTTGCAGACAGCAAATTCACTTTACATAATTTTGATTATGCATATAGTATTATTATATTCTAGCACTGAGAATTTGTCACATAATTATTTTCATGCTGCTCCAGGAGAAAATACAGTTTAATTCTTTCAAGTTTTTAATATCTCTCACTGCAGGGACTTCTTTTTCCTGTATAGGGAATATTGAACATTGCACTACTGGAAGTTGTTATTAGTATTGAAAGTTATTGTCTATTTCCTAAACTAATGGTTCCTTAAAGGATATGTCCACCTTTGTAACCAATATTGTTATTGTTCGAATGCATCATAGATAAAGAAAATGCACAGTCTTGATACATAATATCCTACCATTTTATCTACAGCTATAGTGCAGCTATTCGTCTCCACATCGGATATACACACACAACTTCTGGTACAGGGAGAAGAAAGAACATGGCAGACGTCATGAGGGCGCTGGTCACTGGTCTCTCATCACTGGTCTCTCATCCTACATGTCTATTGGCTCCTTCATTCAGACCTGATTTGGGAAATTCTACCAAAAACTGTAACTCCTGATGAAGAATTCTAGCTTCATGGCCAAAAAAATCCATGACTCGGGTCAGGAGCTTCCTCAGGTCAGTAGTGCTGACAAAAACTGCTCCAAAAACTGCACATCAGGGACCTTTTATATCACAAGGTCTGTCCCTGGAAGAACGATCGCAGGAAAGACCCCAGGATATCGGGGGGGACGGGACTTTTTTTATTTTATTTTTTCCAGCTTCCCTGGCTTAATAAGAATATATATATATATATATATATATATATATATATATAGTGGCGTAACTAGGAATGGCGGGGCCCCGTGGCGAACTTTTGCCATGCCCCCCCCCCTCCTCGACTGACACCGAAGACCTCGACCGACCCCCTCCTCCGCATTCCTGCACGCTCTATTATGTCCCTTAGTGGTACCTGCACACAGTATTATGTCCATCAGTGGCCCCTGCACACAGTATTATGTCCTATAGTCTCCCCTGTACACAGTATTATGTCCCACTGTAGACACCAATAAACAATTATTATACTCTGGGGTCTTTACAGACCCCAGAGTATAATAATCGGAGACCCGGCGGAATAAAAACTTTAAAAAAAACAGTAGCGGCTGTCACCGGGCCCCCTAATGGCACGGGCCCTGTGGCAGATGCCTCTGCTGCCTCTACGGTAGTTACGCCCTTGTATATACACATATATATCCTGGACCCCTTAAACTTGCCCATTCATCTTAGCAAAACATGTGATTTTGACAGCTTGGGGATACAGATCTGTGAAGCTGTTCCAACAAACCTATCAAACCTATTAAGCCTTTCAAGAATAAATATCAGAAACGTGGATTTTCTTCAATTGTGTAAGAACTGAGAATCTATAATCCATGATAATAATGGTTCTTACTGAGTATAGGTCCCGAAATCCCCCGTCAGGTTCATATTTTGTAGGAAAATATTGAATGTTGACATAGAGATATTTGGTTGAACTTCACTAGGGTCTTAATATCCTGTTTTCAGTCATCACCAGCTAATCTGTACAAACACTTTGGAGCGGGTGTGAATAACCTATAAACAGAACATCGAAATGTTCACGGAAGTCTGCATTGAGCGCGATGATCTTGCAGAAGGCATCGACCCATTCTCTTATGTGATTATCTTAGGGTTGTATGTGACAGTGTTATAAGAATACAGACACAAAAGAAGTCAACAGGAGGGATGTTAGAAATGAATCCTAACTATTCTACGATTGCTGCCTCATACTAAGGCCCCACATAGCAAGCTGCAGCTGCGGAAATGCTTTGCATTATTTTCCTCCGTGTGAATGGACCCTAACAATTCTCCATAATACATTAAGATAGGGAGCCCATGGAGTACTCTAAGGTTTCCAGAAGTATGAGAAAATGCCTATAAAAATCTCCCATACTGTTGGAACAATTAAGTGGCAGTGGGAGTACAACATCCCAGTCATTGTTTACGTATACATAACACCCCCTGCATACAAGTGGCTACATCCGGTACTGCAGCTTATCCCATTTACTTGAATGTACAGACAGGCTGTGTAATCGATTAGAGATGAGCGAACAGTGTTCTATCGAACTCATGTTCGATCGGATATTAGGCTGTTCGGCATGTTCGAATCGAATCGAACACCGCGTGGTAAAGTGCGCCATTACTCGATTCCCCTCCCACCTTCCCTGGCGCCTTTTTTGCTCCAATAACAGCGCAGGGTAGGTGGGACAGGAACTACGACACCGGTGACGTTGAAAAAAGTAGGCAAAACCCATTGGCTGCCGAAAACATGTGACCTCTAATTTAAAAGAACAGCGCCGCCCAGCTTCGCGTCATTCTGAGCTTGCAATTCACCGGGGACGGAGGTTTCCGTCCAGTTAGCTAGGGGTTAGATTCTGGGTAGGCAGGGACAGGCTAGATAGGAAGGAGAAGACAACCAACAGCTCTTATAAGAGCTAAATTCCAGGGAGAAGCTTGTCAGTGTAACGTGGCACTAACGGGCTCAATCGCCGCAACCCAGCTTTCCCAGGATCCTGAATGGAATACACTGTCAGTGTATTCCCGTATACCCGATATATACCCCCGATACCCGTTCCAACGGTGTGCCCCCCCACCTTCACCCCAGAAATACCCTGCAAGTCCCCTAGCAATAGGATTGGGGCTATATACACCCACTATTTTTGCTACTGGTATACAGTGCCATTGTCTGACTGGGAATTCAAAGAATATATTGGGCTTACATATAACTTCAATTCCAGGGAGAAGCTTGTCAGTGTAACGTGGCACTGACGGGCTCAATCGCCGCAACCCAGCTTTCCCAGGATCCTGAATGGAACACACTGACAGTGTATTCCCGTATACCCCATATATACACCCCAAATCCCCGTTCCAACGGTGTGTCCCCCCACCTTCACCTCAGAAATACCCTGCAAGTCCCCTAGCAATAGAATTGGGGCTATATACACCCACAATTTTTGCTACTGGTATATAGTGCCATTGTCTGACTGGGAATTCAAAGAATATATTGGGGTGACGTGCACCCACAATTTTTACTACTGGTATACAGTGCCATTGTCTCACTGGGAATTCAAAGAATATATTGGGGTTATGTGCACCCACAATTTTTACTACTGGTATATAGTGCCATTGTCTGACTGGGAATTCAAAGAATATATGGGGGTTACGTGCACCCACAATTTTTGCTACTGCTATACAGTTCCATTGTCTCACTGGGAATTCAAAGAATATATGGGGGTTATGTGCACCCACAATTTTTAATACTGGTATACAGTGCCATTGTCTGACTGGGAATTCAAAGAATATATTGGGGTTATGTGCACCCACAATTTTTACTACTGGTATACAGTGCCATTGTCTGACTGGGAATTCAAAGAATATATGGGGGTTATGTGCACCCACAATTTTTACTACTGGTATATAGTGCCATTGTCTGACTGGGAATTCAAAGAATATATGGGGGTTATGTGCACCCACAATTTTTACTACTGGTATATAGTGCCATTGTCTGACTGGGAATTCAAAGAATATATGGGGGTTATGTGCACCCACAATTTTTAATACTGGTATACAGTGCCATTGTCTGACTGGGAATTCAAAGAATATATTGGGGTTATGTGCACCCACAATTTTTACTACTGGTATACAGTGCCATTGTCTGACTGGGAATTCAAAGAATATATTGGGGTTATGTGCACCCACAATTTTTACTACTGGTATATAGTGCCATTGTCTGACTGGGAATTCAAAGAATATATGGGGGTTACGTGCACCCACAATTTTTGCTACTGCTATACAGTTCCATTGTCTCACTGGGAATTCAAAGAATATATGGGGGTTATGTGCACCCACAATTTTTACTACTGGTATACAGTGCCATTGTCTGACTGGGAATTCAAAGAATATATGGGGGTTATGTGCACCCACAATTTTTACTACTGGTATACAGTGCCATTGTCTGACTGGGAATTCAAAGAATATATGGGGGTTATGTGCACCCACAATTTTTAATACTGGTATACAGTGCCATTGTCTGACTGGGAATTCAAAGAATATATGGGGGTTATGTGCACCCACAATTTTTAATACTGGTATACAGTGCCATTGTCTGACTGGGAATTCAAAGAATATATGAGGGTTATGTGCACCCACAATTTTTACTACTGGTATACAGTGCCATTGTCTGACTGGGAATTCAAAGAATATATGGGGGTTATGTGCACCCACAATTTTTAATACTGGTATACAGTGCCATTGTCTGACTGGGAATTCAAAGAATATATGAGGGTTATGTGCACCCACAATTTTTACTACTGGTATACAGTGCCATTGTCTGACTGGGAATTCAAAGAATATATGGGGGTTATGTGCACCCACAATTTTTAATACTGGTATACAGTGCCATTGTCTGACTGGGAATTCAAAGAATATATGGGGGTTATGTGCACCCACAATTTTTAATACTGGTATACAGTGCCATTGTCTGACTGGGAATTCAAAGAATATATGGGGGTTATGTGCACCCACAATTTTTAATACTGGTATACAGTGCCATTGTCTGACTGGGAATTCAAAGAATATATGGGGGTTATGTGCACCCACAATTTTTAATACTGGTATACAGTGCCATTGTCTGACTGGGAATTCAAAGAATATATGGGGGTTATGTGCACCCACAATTTTTAATACTGGTATACAGTGCCATTGTCTGACTGGGAATTCAAAGAATATATGGGGGTTACGTGCACCCACAATTTTTGCTACTGCTATACAGTTCCATTGTCTCACTGGGAATTCAAAGAATATATGGGGGTTATGTGCACCCACAATTTTTACTACTGGTATACAGTGCCATTGTCTGACTGGGAATTCAAAGAATATATGGGGGTTATGTGCACCCACAATTTTTAATACTGGTATACAGTGCCATTGTCTGACTGGGAATTCAAAGAATATATGGGGGTTATGTGCACCCACAATTTTTAATACTGGTATACAGTGCCATTGTCTGACTGGGAATTCAAAGAATATATGGGGGTTATGTGCACCCACAATTTTTAATACTGGTATACAGTGCCATTGTCTGACTGGGAATTCAAAGAATATATGGGGGTTACGTGCACCCACAATTTTTGCTACTGCTATACAGTTCCATTGTCTCACTGGGAATTCAAAGAATATATGGGGGTTATGTGCACCCACAATTTTTACTACTGGTATACAGTGCCATTGTCTGACTGGGAATTCAAAGAATATATGGGGGTTATGTGCACCCACAATTTTTAATACTGGTATACAGTGCCATTGTCTGACTGGGAATTCAAAGAATATATGGGGGTTATGTGCACCCACAATTTTTACTACTGGTATACAGTGCCATTGTCTGACTGGGAATTCAAAGAATATATGGGGGTTATGTGCACCCACAATTTTTAATACTGGTATACAGTGCCATTGTCTGACTGGGAATTCAAAGAATATATGGGGGTTATGTGCACCCACAATTTTTACTACTGGTATATAGTGCCATTGTCTGACTGGGAATTCAAAGAATATATGGGGGTTATGTGCACCCACAATTTTTACTACTGGTATATAGTGCCATTGTCTGACTGGGAATTCAAAGAATATATGGGGGTTATGTGCACCCACAATTTTTAATACTGGTATACAGTGCCATTGTCTGACTGGGAATTCAAAGAATATATTGGGGTTATGTGCACCCACAATTTTTACTACTGGTATACAGTGCCATTGTCTGACTGGGAATTCAAAGAATATATTGGGGTTATGTGCACCCACAATTTTTACTACTGGTATATAGTGCCATTGTCTGACTGGGAATTCAAAGAATATATGGGGGTTACGTGCACCCACAATTTTTGCTACTGCTATACAGTTCCATTGTCTCACTGGGAATTCAAAGAATATATGGGGGTTATGTGCACCCACAATTTTTACTACTGGTATACAGTGCCATTGTCTGACTGGGAATTCAAAGAATATATGGGGGTTATGTGCACCCACAATTTTTAATACTGGTATACAGTGCCATTGTCTGACTGGGAATTCAAAGAATATATGGGGGTTATGTGCACCCACAATTTTTAATACTGGTATACAGTGCCATTGTCTGACTGGGAATTCAAAGAATATATTGGGGTTATGTGCACCCACAATTTTTAATACTGGTATACAGTGCCATTGTCTGACTGGGAATTCAAAGAATATATGGGGGTTATGTGCACCCACAATTTTTACTACTGGTATACAGTGCCATTGTCTGACTGGGAATTCAAAGAATATATGGGGGTTATGTGCACCCACAATTTTTAATACTGGTATACAGTGCCATTGTCTGACTGGGAATTCAAAGAATATATGGGGGTTATGTGCACCCACAATTTTTAATACTGGTATACAGTGCCATTGTCTGACTGGGAATTCAAAGAATATATGGGGGTTATGTGCACCCACAATTTTTACTACTGGTATACAGTGCCATTGTCTGACTGGGAATTCAAAGAATATATGGGGGTTATGTGCACCCACAATTTTTAATACTGGTATACAGTGCCATTGTCTGACTGGGAATTCAAAGAATATATGGGGGTTATGTGCACCCACAATTTTTAATACTGGTATACAGTGCCATTGTCTGACTGGGAATTCAAAGAATATATTGGGGTTATGTGCACCCACAATTTTTAATTCTGGTATACAGTGCCATTGTCTGACTGGGAATTCAAAGAATATATGAGGGTTATGTGCACCCACAATTTTTACTACTGGTATACAGTGCCATTGTCTGACTGGGAATTCAAAGAATATATGGGGGTTATGTGCACCCACAATTTTTAATACTGGTATACAGTGCCATTGTCTGACTGGGAATTCAAAGAATATATGGGGGTTATGTGCACCCACAATTTTTAATACTGGTATACAGTGCCATTGTCTGACTGGGAATTCAAAGAATATATGGGGGTTATGTGCACCCACAATTTTTAATACTGGTATACAGTGCCATTGTCTGACTGGGAATTCAAAGAATATATGGGGGTTATGTGCACCCACAATTTTTAATACTGGTATACAGTGCCATTGTCTGACTGGGAATTCAAAGAATATATGGGGGTTATGTGCACCCACAATTTTTAATACTGGTATACAGTGCCATTGTCTGACTGGGAATTCAAAGAATATATGGGGGTTACGTGCACCCACAATTTTTGCTACTGCTATACAGTTCCATTGTCTCACTGGGAATTCAAAGAATATATGGGGGTTATGTGCACCCACAATTTTTACTACTGGTATACAGTGCCATTGTCTGACTGGGAATTCAAAGAATATATGGGGGTTATGTGCACCCACAATTTTTAATACTGGTATACAGTGCCATTGTCTGACTGGGAATTCAAAGAATATATGGGGGTTATGTGCACCCACAATTTTTACTACTGGTATACAGTGCCATTGTCTGACTGGGAATTCAAAGAATATATGGGGGTTATGTGCACCCACAATTTTTAATACTGGTATACAGTGCCATTGTCTGACTGGGAATTCAAAGAATATATGGGGGTTATGTGCACCCACAATTTTTACTACTGGTATATAGTGCCATTGTCTGACTGGGAATTCAAAGAATATATGGGGGTTATGTGCACCCACAATTTTTACTACTGGTATATAGTGCCATTGTCTGACTGGGAATTCAAAGAATATATGGGGGTTATGTGCACCCACAATTTTTAATACTGGTATACAGTGCCATTGTCTGACTGGGAATTCAAAGAATATATTGGGGTTATGTGCACCCACAATTTTTACTACTGGTATACAGTGCCATTGTCTGACTGGGAATTCAAAGAATATATTGGGGTTATGTGCACCCACAATTTTTACTACTGGTATATAGTGCCATTGTCTGACTGGGAATTCAAAGAATATATGGGGGTTACGTGCACCCACAATTTTTGCTACTGCTATACAGTTCCATTGTCTCACTGGGAATTCAAAGAATATATGGGGGTTATGTGCACCCACAATTTTTACTACTGGTATACAGTGCCATTGTCTGACTGGGAATTCAAAGAATATATGGGGGTTATGTGCACCCACAATTTTTAATACTGGTATACAGTGCCATTGTCTGACTGGGAATTCAAAGAATATATGGGGGTTATGTGCACCCACAATTTTTAATACTGGTATACAGTGCCATTGTCTGACTGGGAATTCAAAGAATATATTGGGGTTATGTGCACCCACAATTTTTAATACTGGTATACAGTGCCATTGTCTGATTGGGAATTCAAAGAATATATGGGGGTTATGTGCACCCACAATTTTTACTACTGGTATACAGTGCCATTGTCTGACTGGGAATTCAAAGAATATATGGGGGTTATGTGCACCCACAATTTTTAATACTGGTATACAGTGCCATTGTCTGACTGGGAATTCAAAGAATATATGGGGGTTATGTGCACCCACAATTTTTAATACTGGTATACAGTGCCATTGTCTGACTGGGAATTCAAAGAATATATGGGGGTTATGTGCACCCACAATTTTTAATACTGGTATACAGTGCCATTGTCTGACTGGGAATTCAAAGAATATATGGGGGTTATGTGCACCCACAATTTTTAATACTGGTATACAGTGCCATTGTCTGACTGGGAATTCAAAGAATATATGGGGGTTATGTGCACCCACAATTTTTAATACTGGTATACAGTGCCATTGTCTGACTGGGAATTCAAAGAATATATGTGGGTTATGTGCACCCACAATTTTTGCTACTGGTATATAGTGCCATTGTCTGACTGGGAATTCAAAGAATATATTGGGGTGACGTGCACCCACAATTTTTGCTACTGCTATACAGTGCCATTGTCTCACTGGGAATTCAAAGAATATATGGGGGTTATGTGCACCCACAATTTTTAATACTGGTATACAGTGCCATTGTCTGACTGGGAATTCAAAGAATATATTGGGGTTATGTGCACCCACAATTTTTACTACTGGTATACAGTGCCATTGTCTCACTGGGAATTCAAAGAATATATTGGGGTTATGTGCACCCACAATTTTTACTACTGGTATATAGTGCCATTGTCTGACTGGGAATTCAAAGAATATATGGGGGTTACGTGCACCCACAATTTTTGCTACTGCTATACAGTTCCATTGTCTCACTGGGAATTCAAAGAATATATGGGGGTTATGTGCACCCACAATTTTTACTACTGGTATACAGTGCCATTGTCTCACTGGGAATTCAAAGAATATATGGGGGTTATGTGCACCCACAATTTTTAATACTGGTATACAGTGCCATTGTCTGACTGGGAATTCAAAGAATATATGGGGGTTATGTGCACCCACAATTTTTACTACTGGTATACAGTGCCATTGTCTGACTGGGAATTCAAAGAATATATGGGGGTTATGTGCACCCACAATTTTTAATACTGGTATACAGTGCCATTGTCTGACTGGGAATTCAAAGAATATATTGGGGTTATGTGCACCCACAATTTTTAATACTGGTATACAGTGCCATTGTCTGACTGGGAATTCAAAGAATATATTGGGGTTATGTGCACCCACAATTTTTAATACTGGTATACAGTGCCATTGTCTGACTGGGAATTCAAAGAATATATGGGGGTTATGTGCACCCACAATTTTTAATACTGGTATACAGTGCCATTGTCTGACTGGGAATTCAAAGAATATATGGGGGTTATGTGCACCCACAATTTTTAATACTGGTATACAGTGCCATTGTCTGACTGGGAATTCAAAGAATATATGGGGGTTATGTGCACCCACAATTTTTAATACTGGTATACAGTGCCATTGTCTGACTGGGAATTCAAAGAATATATGGGGGTTATATGCACCCACAATTTTTGCTACTGGTATATAGTGCCATTGTCTGACTGGGAATTCAAAGAATATATTGGGGTGACGTGCACCCACAATTTTTGCTACTGCTATACAGTGCCATTGTCTCACTGGGAATTCAAAGAATATATGGGGGTTATGTGCACCCACAATTTTTAATACTGGTATACAGTGCCATTGTCTGACTGGGAATTCAAAGAATATATTGGGGTTATGTGCACCCACAATTTTTACTACTGGTATACAGTGCCATTGTCTGACTGGGAATTCAAAGAATATATGGGGGTTATGTGCACCCACAATTTTTAATACTGGTATACAGTGCCATTGTCTGACTGGGAATTCAAAGAATATATGGGGGTTATGTGCACCCACAATTTTTAATACTGGTATACAGTGCCATTGTCTGACTGGGAATTCAAAGAATATATTGGGGTTATGTGCACCCACAATTTTTAATACTGGTATACAGTGCCATTGTCTGACTGGGAATTCAAAGAATATATGGGGGTTATGTGCACCCACAATTTTTAATACTGGTATACAGTGCCATTGTCTGACTGGGAATTCAAAGAATATATGGGGGTTATGTGCACCCACAATTTTTAATACTGGTATACAGTGCCATTGTCTGACTGGGAATTCAAAGAATATATGGGGGTTATGTGCACCCACAATTTTTAATACTGGTATACAGTGCCATTGTCTGACTGGGAATTCAAAGAATATATGGGGGTTATGTGCACCCACAATTTTTGCTACTGGTATATAGTGCCATTGTCTGACTGGGAATTCAAAGAATATATTGGGGTGACGTGCACCCACAATTTTTGCTACTGCTATACAGTGCCATTGTCTCACTAGGAATTCAAAGAATATATGGGGGTTATGTGCACCCACAATTTTTAATACTGGTATACAGTGCCATTGTCTGACTGGGAATTCAAAGAATATATTGGGGTTATGTGCACCCACAATTTTTACTACTGGTATACAGTGCCATTGTCTCACTGGGAATTCAAAGAATATATTGGGGTTATGTGCACCCACAATTTTTACTACTGGTATATAGTGCCATTGTCTGACTGGGAATTCAAAGAATATATGGGGGTTACGTGCACCCACAATTTTTGCTACTGCTATACAGTTCCATTGTCTCACTGGGAATTCAAAGAATATATGGGGGTTATGTGCACCCACAATTTTTAATACTGGTATACAGTGCCATTGTCTGACTGGGAATTCAAAGAATATATGGGGGTTACGTGCACCCACAATTTTTGCTACTGCTATACAGTTCCATTGTCTCACTGGGAATTCAAAGAATATATGGGGGTTATGTGCACCCACAATTTTTACTACTGGTATACAGTGCCATTGTCTCACTGGGAATTCAAAGAATATATGGGGGTTATGTGCACCCACAATTTTTAATACTGGTATACAGTGCCATTGTCTGACTGGGAATTCAAAGAATATATGGGGGTTATGTGCACCCACAATTTTTACTACTGGTATACAGTGCCATTGTCTGACTGGGAATTCAAAGAATATATGGGGGTTATGTGCACCCACAATTTTTAATACTGGTATACAGTGCCATTGTCTGACTGGGAATTCAAAGAATATATGGGGGTTATGTGCACCCACAATTTTTAATACTGGTATACAGTGCCATTGTCTGACTGGGAATTCAAAGAATATATTGGGGTTATGTGCACCCACAATTTTTAATACTGGTATACAGTGCCATTGTCTGACTGGGAATTCAAAGAATATATGGGGGTTATGTGCACCCACAATTTTTAATACTGGTATACAGTGCCATTGTCTGACTGGGAATTCAAAGAATATATGGGGGTTATGTGCACCCACAATTTTTAATACTGGTATACAGTGCCATTGTCTGACTGGGAATTCAAAGAATATATGGGGGTTATGTGCACCCACAATTTTTAATACTGGTATACAGTGCCATTGTCTGACTGGGAATTCAAAGAATATATGGGGGTTATGTGCACCCACAATTTTTACTACTGGTATACAGTGCCATTGTCTGACTGGGAATTCAAAGAATATATGGGGGTTATGTGCACCCACAATTTTTAATACTGGTATACAGTGCCATTGTCTGACTGGGAATTCAAAGAATATATGGGGGTTATGTGCACCCACAATTTTTAATACTGGTATACAGTGCCATTGTCTGACTGGGAATTCAAAGAATATATTGGGGTTATGTGCACCCACAATTTTTACTACTGGTATACAGTGCCATTGTCTGACTGGGAATTCAAAGAATATATGGGGGTTACGTGCACCCACAATTTTTGCTACTGGTATACAGTGCCATTGTCTCACTGGGAATTCCACAAATAATTTGGGGATTCATTCACCCTACATCTCAGGCTCTTGCCATATTCACCCAGGTTGTCAGTGCTGCACCAGCTCGTTCCCAGACAGCTCGGCCCGAAAAACACGTTACCTATATAGAGGATTTGGACAATGAAGACAACATGTTCTAAATCTAATGTCTGCACCTTCTCCAGAATTAAAATAAAGGCAGCGTTTAACTTTCAAATAGCACTGCACAAAGGAAGAGCTTATCAGCTTGTCTCATGACATGCTACTGAAAAGTTTCATTTGTGTATCTTAATGTAAATATAGTTGTATAAGCTTTTTGGGTTTTAGGCACTGCCAAGTTATTTATTACCACCCGCTCCCTTATAATGATGATGACGCCAAAGTCACTGTGGGTGTTCAGAGCTCACAGCTTTGGGTGACATTTGTCTTGCTCTCTGTCGGTACCAGCTGTCTTTTTGGATACCGTAAAGTTATGTTGACTTTATTAACAGCTATAGAAGCTTTAGCCAGGTTGTGACGGTGTGTAACCCTAACAACACTAAGTGGGATACACATTAATAGTCAGTCTATGTACGCTAAACGTATCACTGAAGTAATTTTTTTTCCCTCTCCCCTAATATAAGAAAGGAACAGACATTAGACCTAGACCGGGGTTCGAGGCTTGAAAAAATCCAGTATTATTTGTTCTTCATGATGTGAAATATGTGTTGAAAAGCAACCCAAGATGAAGTCAGCCATGTGTGCCAGTGTGTTACTTGGCATGCCTTTGCTGGCCCCAACTGTAAGGGTCACTCTCCATTTCCTCCATTTTCCACTCCCCTTCACACCATTTGTGGTGAAGCAATGGGATGCACTGAAGTGCACCCTCTAGCCTCGTGTGGGATAGGGACATCAGATGCCACTCCAACCCCCTCGTCTTCCTCCGCCAGCCAACGGTGCGAAGATGAGAGGAGTGTGCTCTGAATGTTTTCTGCCTAGCAGAGGCTAGTTCTCACTTACGAAAATGGCCCCACTTTGACCTGTATATCAGGCACAATGGTGTAGGTTTCAAAGAAACATGGCACCAACAAGTTGGAAAACGTGGGCCATGCGTGGACCGTGTTTGAGTCTGGCAAGCTCCAGATCTGCTACCAGGTTCCAGCCATTATCACAGGCGCAAAAATGCCAGGCCCCAGGTGTAGCAGGGAAAAAAAAATGCCATCTCAGCCAGGATGGCATCCCTGACCTCGGAGGCACTGTGCTGTCTGTCCCCCAAGCTGATCCGTTTCAGCACGGCCTGCTGACATCTCCCCATGCCAGTGTTACAGTGTTTTCCGCTAGTAGCTGGGGTGGAGGTTGCAGCTTCGTAGGGTTTCAGTCTACTCCTGCCATGAATTTTGGCCTGGGAGAGGAGATAGGCCACCCCAGTTTGCACCCGGGGAACAGACTCCACCACATTCACCCTGCCTGTCATTAAAGATAAGCACTGCAGCATCCCTGACCACAGGCGCTTGTCCATGTGTCGGTGGTCAAGTGGACCTTGCAGCAAAGCGCAGAGCTCTGGGCCCGACTGATGTTATGGGACACATGCAGGCGCAAGGCAGAGACAGCACACCAAGAGAAGTAGTAACGGCTAGGCCCAGCATAGGGAGGTGCCCCAGCTGCCATCTGCTGACGGAAGGCCTGGGTCTCCAGAAGCATAAACAAACACCAACATCTCCAGGGCCAGCAGTTTATCGATGAGGCTGTTACAGGCTTGGGCATGGGGGTGGGTTGTATTGTACTTCTGCCTGCAATGAAAAGCTTGGGAAATGTGGAGTGGCTGGGAAGAGGCGCATGATGGTGCAGGCCAAAAGGGCGCATGAGGGTGAACTCCCCAATGTGTCAGAGATAGGTGTGTAGGTGTCCTTGCATCATATACTTGCACCATATTTGGCTTTGGAAGTTAATTTTGTGCCAAAAAGTGGTTAAGACAGCGATCCCTCAGCTACTCCCGTTACACTGTCTATTGAAGTTACCATCTGTGGAAGTGGACCACCATTTCTAAGATCCCAAAGGAAGCAGGCAAGAGATGTGCAGTTCAGAAAAAAAGATGAGAAAATAAGTTTAGGCTGTAGAGCACAGAGGGATCGGAGAGGACAGAGCTGGTGTCGGCCAGGTATTCCCACAACATGCGCCTATACTTGTCCCTCCTGGTGACACTAGGCCCCTGAGTGGCAGTAATTTGTCCAGGGGGGCCATTAACGTGTTCCAGACCTAGGAATAAGTCTTCCAACAGGGTAGAGTTTTGCATGCCTTTGCTTCTACCCACTGTTTTTGCTGCTTAGCTTCCCTCCACATCTACTCTGCTTTCACCCCTAAACATCACCCCAGTTTATGCCTTTGCTTCTACCCAGGTTTTTTGTTGATTTAGCTTCCCTCTACATCTACACTGCTTTAGCCCCTAGACATCACCCCTGTCCATGTGGGGTCGGTGGCCTCGTCATCCACCAACTCCTCTTCCAATTGCGCTCTGCCCCCTTACTGCAAACCGCACATGACCACAGCTTGCCTTGATGGCAACTGTGTCTCATGATCCCCACTTAGGTCCAGACAAGTCGGTGGCGGGTCCAAAACCCCAAAATTGGAAGGAAATGGCAGATGCTGCAGTATTTCTAACACCTGTTCCTGGTGCTCGGGCCTGGTCTGTGTTGTACCCTGCACCCTGCTTAACGCATCTGCCATATCCGAAGTTGTGCTGAGCGCATGCTAATGTTTCGTGTCCAGTGCAATGGATGGGATGGGATTTCACATAAGTCTGCCACCCATGGCCACTCATGGTTGAGCAACTGAGGGAGTTGACTTTGACGAACCCGAGGGTTTTGGAGTTGGAACTACATCAAAGGTCTGTGCTGCTCACACACTCTGCTCAACACATGATATGTTTAGTGCCAGCAGTGTGGAGACGTCGCACAACAGCCGTTGTTCCAGCAGGTACAGGCGTTGTAGGAGTGCATAGAGGCTAGCAGCGGCAACTATACACTTTAAAAACTATCCGCACAAGCGCCACACTTTCACCAGTAGCTCAGGAACATTGGGGTACCTTTTTCAAAAGATTAGCAGCAATGAGTTAAAAACGTGGCCCAGGCATGGAATATGTTGCAGGCTGCCAAGCTACAGAGCCAATCCCAGGTTACGGCCATTATCACACATGACAACATGCCTGGGCCCAGGTGCAGTGGCAAAAACCACATTGCCGTCTCATCGAGGATGGCATGACTCACTTTGTAGGCAGTGTGCTGTCTGGCCCCCAAGCTGATGAGCTTCAGCACGGCCCGCTGACGTCTCCCCACACCAGTGTTGCAGCGTTTCCAGCTCGTAGCTGGGGTCAATTTAACAGCGGAGGAGGGTGGTGTTTCAGCCCTCCTCCCAGGAATGTTGTGTGGGGAGACAAGTCAGGCCACCACATTTTGCGACCCGGTCCACGCCTCAACTACATTCAACCACTGTGCCCAAATTGAAAGTTAGCGTCCCTGTCCGCATGCACTTGTCCATTCGTAACTGGTCACATGGAACTTTAGGGCTAAGCGCTGAATTTAGGGACCGCCTCATGTTTGGGGGAAAGTGCTGGTGTGGACGGCACAGTGCGGTGGCGCAGTAGACACTCTGCCCAAAAAGGGCAGAGTGTCCCCCAGCCGGGATTCCAACATCTCCTGGGCCAGATTTCTTGAGATGAGGCCGTTGAAGCCTTGGGCATGTGGGTGGGTTGCGCTGTACTTTAGCATGAAATGAAAGGCTTGGGAGATGGGGAGTTGCTGGGAAGAGGCGCATGATGGCGCGGGCAAAAGGAGAAATGGCAGGAAAAGGTGAGGATAAGGGTGAACTCCCCAAAGTGTCAGAGGCAGATGTGGAGGTGTCCTGGCTCCTGGTCTGGACTGCAGCGCCAGCCCTGTCAACAGTGGAAGAGGCAGTGGCCGCCAGGCCAAACGACGATTATCCTGCGCTTGCTCTCACCCACTGAGCCCAGGGCTTGCCTTCCAAATGATGGCACCCGCAAGAGGTGGTGAGATTCCTCTCCGCAGATCTCCAAACCATCTTGGACTTGCAAATAGCACTAAATTTGTCATGTAACTGACATGTATATGATGAGTCTATCCATTGTCTGTTCATTTTGGTGAAAGTCAGCCTGTCAGCTGACAGACAGCTGTGCTTGTCAGTGATGATGTCACCGGCTGCTTGTACCCCCAGTTTTTGCTGCTTAGCTTGCCTCCACATCCACACTGCTTTTGCCCCTACACATCACCCCTATCCATGCCTGTGCCTCTAGCCATAAGTCTGCCACCCATGGAAACTCATGGTGCAGAAAGTGAGGGAGCTGACTCTGAGGAACCCTTGGGTTTTGTAGCTGGTACTCCATCAAAGGTCTCTGCTGCTCACACACCCTGCTGAACATACGGTATCTAGGGTTAGAGCGTGTGGTGACCTCGCACAACAGTAGGTGCTTCAGGCAGATGTAGGCCTTGCTGGAGTGTATTGCGGCTAGCTCCAGGTACTGTAGACTTGGGAAAGTGGGTGTCCAAGTGCCGCACTTTCACCCTTAGCTCAGCTAATTTGGGGTATGTTTTTAAAAATCATTGCACCACTACATTGAACATGTGGGCCAGGCATGGAACGTGTTGGAGGCTGGCAAGCTCCAGAGCCCTCCAACAAGCTAAAAAACCTGGCCCCAGGGGCAGCGGGGATAAACAAATTGCCATCTCATCCAGGATGGCATCCCTGACCTCAGAGGCAATGTGCTGTCCGTCTCCCAAGCTGATGAGCTTCAGCCCAGCCTGCTGACGTCTCCCCACACCAGTGTTGCAGCGTTTTCAGCTCGTAGCTGGGGTCAATCTAACAGCGGAGGAGGAGGAGGGTGGTGTTTCAGCCCTCCTCCCAGGAATGTTTTGTGGGGAAACAAGTCAGGAAAATTCTTGAAACGGGAGAGTTTTGCATCTTTGCCCTTGCTGCCTATGGACATCCCTTTGCCTCTAGCCACCATTTTCCCTGCTTTGCTTGCCTCCACATCCACACTGCTTTTGCCCCTAGACATCACCCCAGTCCATGCCTTAGCTTGTACCCCCAGTTTTTCCTGCTTAGCTTGCCTCCACATCCACACTGCTTTTGCCCCTAGACATCACCCCAGTCCATGCCTTAGCTTGTACCCCCAGTTTTTCCTGCTTAGCTTGCCTCCACATCCACACTGCTTTTGCCCCTAGACATCACCCCAGTCCATGCCTTAGCTTGTACCCCCAGTTTTTCCTGCTTAGCTTGCCTCCACATCCACACTGCTTTTGCCCCTAGACATCACCCCAGTCCATGCCTTAGCTTGTACCCCCAGTTTTTCCTGCTTAGCTTGCCTCCACATCCACACTGCTTTTGCCCCTAGACATCATCCCTATCCATGCCTCTTCCCCTAGCCATAACTCTGCCACCCCTGGAAACTCATGGTGCAGAAACTTTGGTTGCTGACTTTGAGGAACCCTTGGGTTTTGTAGATGGAACTCCATCAAAGGTCTGTGCAGCTCACACACCCTGCTCAAGATATGGTATTGTAGGGTTTCAGCGTGTGTGAATGACGGACAACAGCCTGTGTTTGGACAGATGTAGGCCTTGCTAGAGTGTTTTTAGGCTAGCAGCGACTCCTGTGCACTTGCAAAAGTGGGCGCACAAGCGCCGCATTTTCAACAGTAGCTTCGGTACATTTGGGTATGTTTTTAAAAAACTTTGCACCACTAGGTTAGACGTGGGCCAAACATGGAACGTGTTGGAGGCTGGCAAGCTCCAGAGCCGCTACCAGGTTCCAGCCATTATCACAGGCGTAAAAATGCCAGGCCCCAGGTGTAGCAGGGAAAAAAAAATGCCATCTCAGCCAGGATGGCATCCCTGACCTCGGAGGCACTGTGCTGTCTGTCCCCCAAGCTGATGAGCTTCAGCACCGCCTGCTGACGTCTCCCCACACCAGTGTTTTAGCGTTTGCCGCTAGTAGCTGTGGTGGAGGTTGCAGCGTCGTAGGGTTTCAGTCTACTCCTGCCATGAATTTTGGCCTGGGAAAGGAGATAGGCCACCCCAGTTTGCACCCGGGGAACAGACTCCACCACATTCACCCTGCCTGTCATTAAAGATAAGCACTGCAGCATCCCTGACCACAGGCGCTTGTCCAAGTGTCGGTGGTCAAGTGGACCTTGCAGCAAAGCGCGGAACTAAGGGCCCACCTGATGTTGAGTGACACGTGCTGGTGCAAGGCGGGGACGCCACACCGGGAGAAGTTGAGACGGCTAGGGACGGCATAGTGAGGTGCCACAGTTGCCATCAGGTCCGGGAAGGCGGGAGTTTCAACAAGCCGGAACGCCAACCTCTCCTGGGCCAGCAGTTTAGCGATGTTGGCGTTCTAGGCTTGCGTGGGTGGGTGGTTAGCGGTGTATTTCTGCCGGCGCTCCAATGTCTGAGAGATGGTGGGTTGTTGTAAAGAAGCGCCTGATGGTGCCTTTGATGGTGCAGGAGAAGGAGATAAGACAGAAACAGGGGAGGATGAGGGAGAAGTCAACAAAGTGGCGGAGGCAGATGAAGTGATGTCCTGGCTCGTCCTCTGGAGTTTATCGCCAGCACTGTGAGCAGAGGCAGTGGCATGAACGGCGGGCGACGTTTGTCCTGCCGTTGCTGCCTGCCACTGATTCCATTGCTTGGATTCCAAATGACGGTGCATTGAAGTGGTGGACAGGTTGCTCTTCTCAGGGCCCCTACTCGATTTCGAGAGGCAAATTGTGTAGACGACACTATATCTGTCCTCGGCGCATTCCTTGAAAAAACTCTACACCTTCAAGAAACGTGCCCTCGATGGGGGAGTTTTTCTGGGCTGGGTACAAAAGGGAACATCTTCGGACATTCCGGGTCTGGCCTGGCTTCGGCAAAGCAGCTGACCTCTGCCTCTGGACATGTCTCTGCCTCTAGCTACCCTTTTTGGTGCTGCACCTGCCTCAACATCCACACTACTTTCCCAGCTTGACATCTGCCTTGTCCAGGTGGGGTCGGTGTCCTCGTCGTCCACCACCTCCTCTTCCAACTCCTGTCTCGCCTCCTCCTCCTGCACAATGCGCATGTCAACTGGCTGCCCTGACAGCAACTGCGTCTCATCGTCGTCGATGAGGGTGGGTTGCTGGTCATCCGCCACCAAATCGACCGGAGATGGAATGGAGGAGACTCTAGTGTTTGAGCATCTGGACACAGATACTCGTCTGTTAGGTCCGTGGAATCGCGAAATGGAGGGGCAGGTTGCGGTACAGTCAAAGGAAGGGAGAACAGCTCTGGGGAGCAGGGACAGTTGGGGTTATTGTTCTGGGAAGATTGGGAATTTTGGGTGGAAGGAGGACAAGACTGTTGGGTAAGAGGAGGTAGAGGCTGACTGGCTGGTGGACAATGTGCTTTAAGCGTTATCCGACAGCCATTGCAAGACCTGTTCCTGGTTCTCGGGCCTACTAATCTTTGTACCATTCAGCCTAGTTAATGTGGAACTTTTGTGCAAAGCGCAGAACTTAGGGCCCGCCTGATGTTAAGGGACACACGCTGGTACAAGGCTCAACTCACCCTAAGTGCCAAAAACACTGCTGGTGCAAGGCTCTACTCATGCCAAGGGCCTCAATCTCTGCTGGTAGCTCAGCTTAAGGTCATGTAACTTTGTTTGGAAGGGCTCATGTTAAGGGCTAGAAAAGTGAATTTTGGAAGGTCTTACCACATCACACACACACACACACACACACACACACACACACACACACTCAAAATGACAGTTAAGGGTGAGGGCTTTTGGAATTCCCATTGCCTATTCCATTTGTGGTTGTCATGGGGAACGTGATTTAAAGGGGTGGTTGTTACTGTTTGTTGAGCTTAAATTGGGGTTTGTGTCCATCCATTTGGGGAGTAAAGAAGGTTTCCAGGTATTTTCCCACTTTGATAGAGGTTTTTTTGAATGTGGAAAGTGTGTAGTTGTTAGGCAGTGATGTTGGGGTAATAGAGGGTCTTTGGTGTGTTAGATGCCCCCAGACATGCTTCCCCTGCTGTCCCAGTGTCATTCCAGAGGTGTTGGCATCATTTCCTGGGGTGTCATAGTGGACTTGGTGACCCTCCAGACACGGATTTGGGTTTCCCCCTTAACGAGTATCTGTTCCCCATAGACTATAATGGGGTTCGAAACCTGTTCGAACACACGAACATTGAGCGGCTGTTCGAATCGAATTTCGAACCTCGAACATTTTAGTGTTCGCTCATCTCTATAATCGATGAATGAGGAGACATACTGCCTGCAGTAACAATAATGAAGTGTCACAATTTTACCATTTGCCGTAATACCCATAGCAGCATGTTGGACTTTGTGGCTCGGTGGATATCTTGTAGCACATTCTAGACTTGAATCTAATCATGGATAATATGTTCATTTAGTTTATCTGTTCTTACATCTTTTCCATGTTTGTGTGGGTTTCCTTCGGGAACTCCAGCTTCCCTTCAGACTCTTAAACCATACCTCACAAGATTTGTTTTGTGGGATATTTGTAGGTTCACCCACCTGTTTCATTTCATTTGATCCATCATCATCCTTTTTGGGCCTCCTACGGCCTCTTGAATCATGTCAGTGGCCACCGAGGATGCTTAAACTAAAGTGTCACGATGTCAGCCCATCCCAGGTCACCACTGTGGCACAATCATACACCTCAGCAGTCCCCGGCATTAAGTTGAAAGAGGCCATAAGAGGACATTGAATGACTACTGTGCAGGAGCCCAGGAGAGGTGAGTAAGACTACTTGTTGTGTTTACTCACCTCTCCTGGGCCTCTGCTTATTATACTAGGGAAGTGATGGCAAACCTTTTTGAGACCGAGTGCCCAAACTGTAACCCAAAACCCAATAAATTATCGCGGCGTGCCAGCACGGCAATTTACCCTTAAAACTCTTTGGATCCACAATTGCGGACCCACAAATTACAGTCGTGTGAATGGGGCTTTACAGAGCTTGTACTGAAAGGTCTGTACACAGTACTATCTTCCCCACAGTGGCCCCACACACAGTACAGTCTGCCCCGCAGTGGCCCCCACACACACTACAATCTGCCCTGCAGTGGCCCCACACACACAGTATAATCTGCCCTGCAGTGGCCCCCGCACACACAGTACAATGTGCCCCGCAGTGGCCCAAACACAGTACAATCTGTCCTGCAGTGGCCCCCCAAACAATTATACCTGTATACTCCAAAGTAGCCCCCTCCCCACACGGCATGAAATGGTCCACAGTAGCCCCATAACCACACTGCATGAAATGGTCCACAGTAGCCCCCTCCCCACACAGCATGAAATGTTCCACAGTAGTCCCTTCCCCACACAGCTTGAGACAGTACACATACACAAATATACTTACCTGAGGATTCCCCGTTACTGAGCGATCCGGGCGACCGCACGCATGCCAGCATAGAGGGCTCTGCGTGCCCTCTCTGGCACGCGTGCCATAGGTTCGCCATCACTGTACTAGGGGAACTGAGATAATCTCACAGAATGTCAAAAACTATACAAAAATGAAATGAATAAGTGCCAGAGTAAGATTATGCAAATGTAAAATCTATTTTGATTAATATATAACATTTGCTATACAATCCTGTCTGTAGGAGAGCATAGGCTGTAGAGTCAGGTACTACATATATCTGCAATAATAGAAACATTCCACAATTTCATTTTTATTGTAATATTATTAAGAGTGCTTTATAGCACTTAAAACCAGAATACAAACACAGCCGTACAAGGATTTCATCCAAAGTAAGCACAACTCTAAAAAGTAGCTTCGGCTAATTGAATAACATGAAAATCATAATAGAGTCAGTTATTAAATCAGAATAAAAGAACCCCTGACCTTCTCTATGGAGGACAAAGTGGTTAAAAGACTCACTACCTAAGAGCAACGGTAATTATACGGCAAGAACACTTCAGGCTGAACAACACGGCATTAGCTTTACTTCCCTTACAATAGGGAATGATTTACCAAACATCACAGAATGAATGGCAATATCCACCGAAACACAAACCATCCAACTAAAGCTGAACTCCAGCCTCTAAGCCCTCGTTCACATCAGCATTTGGATTCCGTCCGGGGGAGTCTTCATGAGGACCCCCCGAACGGAATACCGAATGCAACTGCAAGTGCTGGGGCAGAAAAAGCACATGGACCCCATAGATTATAATGGGGTCCGTGTGCTTGCCGCCAGATCTCCGCAGGGATCTTGACAGGAAAGTAGTTCACCATCTACTTTCCTGTCCGCATGATTCATGTGGGCAGCGTGCGGCAAACACATGGACCCCATTATAATCTATGGGGTCCATGTGCTTTTACTGCACCAGCACTTGCAATTGCATTTGGTATTCCGTTCAAGGGGTTCCAATGTGGATTCCCCCGGACGGAATCCAAACGCTGATGTGAACGAGGTCTAACTCCTTACATATCTCCTGTACACTGTAGATTATTCCCTAGTCCCTGTAATGTCCCTATTATACTTATATTGAAAAAGCCAGCATTTCTATAGGTATACTGACATGCTGCGATTTACATAAATGCTACTTTTTTTAAAAAAAAATCACAACATTTCCACTGCAGGTATTTTTCTGCAATGGGCAGATAGGATTAACCACTGTGTCAAAAATGCTGCGATTACACAACATGGGACAGCAGCTTAGAATAGTTTCAAGCCAACCAAGAGATAAAAATTGTCATGCACAGGATACAAAGCAAATCCTTTAAAGAGGACCATTCACCACTTTTGGGCACATGCAGTGTTATATACTGCTGGAAAGCTGACAGTGCGCTGAATTCAGCGCACTGTCGGCTTTCCCGATCTGTGCCTGGTGTAAAGAGCTTACGGTGCCGGTACCGTAGTGCTCTATGGTCAGAAGGGCGTTTCTGACCATTAGCCAGAGACGTCCTTCTGCCTCGCGGCGCCTATCGCGCTGTGCTGTGGAGCAGTGAGGAACGCCCCCTCCCTCTGCTCACACAGCTTGTCCATAGACGAGCATTATCAGGAACGGGAGGGGGGAGTTCCTCCCCCGCTCCACAGCACAGCGCGATTGGCGCCGCGAGGCAGAAGGACGTTCCTGGCTAACTGTCAGAAACGCCCTTCTGACCATAGAGCACTACGGTACCGGCACCGTAAGCTCTTTACACCGGGCACGGATCGGGAAAGCCGACAGTGCGCTGAATTCAGCGCACTGTCAGCTTTCCAGCAGTATATAACACTGCATGTGCCCAAAAGTGGTGAAAGGTCCTCTTTAACTTATGGGAACACGTGTGACAAGCAAACACTAGAAGTCTCAGGGTCTTTTAGCTTTCAAATAACTTTTCATTCCTATTTAGCACAGACTCCCACTGCTGTAGAGGAGGCTCGCTACAATAAGGCTCCGTTCTCACGGAGTAACGCGCCGCTCATTTATACACGTGTCAGAGCGCAGCGCTTCAAACAGATCCAATTGATTTCAATGTGTTACGCGCGTAAGCCGGCACCCATTGAAATCAATGGGATCTGTTTTGAAGCGTCGCGCTGACACGTATATACGTGTCTAAATAAGCGGCACGTTACTCCGTGAGAACGGAGCCTTACACTGACCGACACCTCCTCACGTCTGCATCTGCTTAACAACTACTGGGTGGTTTGGATGGTGCTAGCCCTTAGAAGCCTTGAAAATCACTGATTTAGGGTAAGTTCACACGGGGTCTTTTCAATGGGAGCCGTCTTTTTGGTCAGGATTTTGAGATATTGATACTGATTTTGGATATGGCCTCAAAATCCTGACCAAAAAGACGGCTCCCATTGAAATCAATGCTGGAACAAACGGCTCCCGGAAAAAGAAGCGAGCGCTCATTCTCTCAGGCGGATTCACCTCGCAACATCCACCTGAAGACACTCCCTCCCGACTAGGCCCATTCATTTGGGCCTAATCCAGAGCAGAGTGTGCGAATGGATGCCGGTGCAGCTACCCATATTTTGGACCAGAACCTGAGGCGGCCTCCCGTTGGGTTGAAGTCAATGGGAAGCTTTTTTTCCACATGGATTTTCAGTGCCAACATCTTCACCAGTGTGAATGGACCCTAACAGAAGGAGAAATGGGGCAACATTGATGTGGCTGGTGGTGTGGCATGACTTTTATTTTAAGAAAGCAAAATGCTAATGCATGTTCTGGAGACGTTCACACTAGCGTTCATGTTTCCTTTCAGGTCCCCTTGGGGAAACAGTGGTTATCTGTAGAAATCCATGGACCCCATAGAATATAATGGGGACCGCAAGACTTCCACCCAGTTTCTGACGATTTTATACTGGAATTCGCAGAGAGAAAAGTCCTTTTTGCAGGGACACGGAGTCCCCAAACACCAGTATGAATGTAGCGTTAGATTGGTAGATTTAGATTTAAGACCCCATGAGACGAACCGCAGTTATCAAGCGCTGCGGGAAAAAACACGGCAGGAATGCATCGTGGTTCTTCCCACAGCGCTTTAAACAGAAAGTTCGCTGAGTTTTCCTCCGCAGTCTTTCTGTTACAATTATATCTACGGGGAAGCCGCCAGCGTTTCCATAGATATAGTTGACATGCTGTGATTTCCAAAAACGCGTGGTTTTGTGGATTCGCAAGAAGCCCATCTATCGCAGTGTTTCCAGTCCATGGGGCCGTGTCCTAAAACGGGGTTCACACGTGTTTTTTTGTTCAGGATTTTGACGCTGAATCCGCGTCAAAATTCAGCTCAAAAACCATCTCCAATTGAATTCAATGGGTTCCTCTTTCCATGAGCAGTTTGTTCACATCCGTGCCCTTACTTGAGACAGATTTCGCAGCAGAATCTGCCGCAGAGTCCGCGGTGCGAACACACCTTCCTGACTAGGCCATTCATTTGGGTGTAATCCGGAGTGCAATGACGTGACTAGATGCCGTTGTACTGTATGCACTGCACCAGCATCCAGTTGCGACTAGCTGTTTTTTTAACCGGATTCTGAGGCGGCCTCCGCGTCAAAATCAGGTCCAAAAAATCCCGTGTGAAGCCAGCCTTCAGTTCAAAAAGTTCCAACTACTAAGTATATACTACTTTCCAGAACAACAAAATGTGTATAAATGTTCCTTTAAAGGTTTCCAAAAATATCAAATAATGGTGGCCAGTCCCGCCAAGAATGTTGGACTGTTAAAATGCCTTATCTCATAGGAGGTAAACTGCAGCCAGATGTTTGAGGTTGTTTTGCTGTCTCTGGCACTGGGAGCCTTGACTGTGTGCAAGGCATCATGAAATATAAATATTACCAAATTTTGGGTTGCAATGTAGGGCCCAGTGTCAGAAAGCTGCATCTTATGTCATGGGTCTTCCAGCAGGACAATGACCTAAACATATCAAAAATCACCCATAAATGGATGGAAACAAAGCCCTGAAGAGTTCAGAAGTGACAAGCAAGGAGTCCGGATCTAAATCCCATTGAACACGTGGAGAGATCTGAACATTGGTGTTGGGAGAAGAAAAGGCATCTCCAAATATGAGAGACCTGGAGCAGTTTACAACAGAAGAGTTGCCCAAAATTCCAGTTGAGAGATGTAAGAAGCTCGTTGATGGTTATAGGAAGCGATTGAACCTTTTTTTTCTCCCTAACACATAGGAATAGCCTTAAGAAAGGCTATTCTTCTCCTACCTAGATGTCTTCTCGGCGCCGCCGTTCCGTAGACCACACCATTTGGTAGACCACACCACTACAAGATGGTGTAAGTGGACATTTTCTTGTGGCCTGGGAATGCACAGTAGGCTCTGCCCTTGGTCCGAGGCCTAGAAGATTGAAACCCAAGATGGAAGAAGACACAAGGAGAGGGCGTTCCAGAAAAAGATGGAGGCAGCACTGGAGAGTTCTCTCACAGCATTGGGGACGCCCCCAGTGCTGTTTGAGCGCTGGGACCGCCCCCAGTGCTGCGAGAGAACTCATTTGCATACTGAAGAAAATCGGGATTTCTACGGAACGGCGGTGTGGAGAAGACATCTAAAGGTAGGAGAAGCAGGGCCGGCGTCAGCGCACGGCATAGTCGGGCAAGTGCCGGGGCCCACAGAGCCTCTGGGGGCCCCCCGGCACTTGCCTGTCACAATTTCAGCTCATCGGCGTCCGTCCGCCGATGAGCTGGAATACATACGCGATGCAGGAGGGAGAGAGAGAGGAGCGTCGGGGGAACGAGGGAAGGTGAGTGATAGAAGGTGAGTGTAAGTGTTTGTTTTGTATTACATATTAAGGTGAAACATAATGAAGGGGGCCCATGAAACTGGGGGGCAAATGAAGGGGAGGGAGGGGGGGAACGGCATGACACTGGAGAACATGAAGGGGGTGGGGAGAGAACGGCATGAAACTGGGGACAGAGATGGAGGGGGCCCAAAGAAACTGGGGGGCAAATGAAGGGGAGGGGGGAACAGCATGACACTGGGGAAGATGGGGGGGTGGAACAGCATGACACTGGGGCAGATGGAGGGGGTGGGGAGAACAGCATGACACTGGGGCAGATGGAGGGGGGGAGAACAGCATGACACTGGGGCAGATGGAGGGGGTGGGGAGAGAACGGCATGGAACTGGGGACAGAGATGGAGGGGGCTCAATGAAACTGAAGGGGCAAATGAAGGGGAGGGGGGGAACGGCATGACACTGGGGCAGAGACGGGGGACATGAAACTGTGGGCAGATGAAGGGGGAGAACGTAATGAAACTGGGGACAGAGATGGAGGGGGGACATGAAACTGGGGGCAGAGGAAGGGTGTATATGAAACTGGGGGAGAGATGGAGGGGGAGCATATAATTTACAGGTGACTGTAGGAGGATTATACTGTGTGGGAGCACATAATGAATGAGAATGGGTGGAATCAACATAAAAGTGGGTGGAGCTAAATTTGTTGCGGCGCGCCACACATTTTGTCCCTCTTTCGACTTTTCAAAAGTTGGGAGGTATGCACTCAGGAGGACAGGCAGCAACCAACGGTTGTTTAATATGGCACCCGCCATATTGCTGAGCGCGCCGCACATTTTGCCCCTCTTTCTACTCTTTAAAAGATTGGGAGGTATGGCGTTGGTGACGCCACACTCCTGCATGACGTCACTCGCTTCATCTGCAACGCACAGTGTCTCGACTCCCCCACCTCCTTTACAAGGGGGCCCACTGAGGCTCTGTCGCCCAAGGGCCCATAAAAACCTGGAGCCGGCCCTGAGGAGAAGAATAGCCTTTATTAAGGTCCTACATGTTGGGGGGGGGGGGGAGGGTATCCATTGATGGGATCCCTTTAAGTTGGGGGTGCTAGTAATTTTTTCAAGCTTTTTTGGAGTTTTGCATGAAATTATATAATTTTTGCCTTTTTTTCTATTTTTTGTGTGGTTCCAATACACACAAAGGAAATAAACGTATAACAAAGTGTGTAATAGCAATAATTTTCTGGGAGAAAAACTTTCAGGGATGAAACACTTACGGCATATGATTGTATATCATCTGACCTAACAAGTATGTTAATACTATGTTGTATATCTTGTAGTTTAGAACTGTACAGGGCAGAAGAATTGTTAAAGACGTGAATGGGTTCAGGATAATAACCATGACCATTATGTTAATTATAGCAATTTTACCTGTCCAGAAGGAGAAGATGTGAGAGTTTAAGACCCACAGAATTCCAATGAGCTGTGGTTTTTTAGCATACTACAATTCATTCTGATCATTTATTTTTTTACTAATCGCATCTGAATTAACCCCTAGAAATTACTTCTGTTCACTTTACACATAAAAGCTGGACCAACACTAAAATTTGACAGTTATTCCAACCCATACAAGTAAATTGTATCCTCTCTACTGCTTTTTGGTAGTTCCATAAAAATGGATATTCACCAAAGTATTGTTATTTCCCTTATCTAATACATCATATTAGAGGAGAAATTAGAAATGGAACAAATCATTATATTAGTAATTACATAGAAGAAAATTCAGACAGCACCTCCCAATGTGAACAGGTGCAAGCTACCGTGGCAAAATACATATAAACAAAAAAAATATAGCAGCACTCTGACACAGCACAAAGGCTATAAGGAACAAAGAAAAAAAAAAAAATACTGTAAACCAAATATATAAATCCATTTGAGATTCTTCGTTGTACATATTTGATCAAACAGTAGGAAGCCCACCTGCCCCGACAAGGCGACCTCATTAAGTAAGGACCCTACACTAATACTTCTCCTGGACCCAAGTATGGGTCTGCAGTGTGAACACAGGGCAATAAAATACCTCTCCCGGACCAGACTAGGTCTACAGTGTGAACACAAGGGAAGTTAGCTCCAGAGAATACTCAATTGCACAGGCCTATTTATTTGGAACAGAGAATCCATCTCCGCAAGGCCATTTAAGTTGAGTATTTTCTGGATTGTACTACCCTTGTGTTCCCACTGTAGACCTATTCTGGTCCGGGAGAGGTATGTGTTAGGATGGGGTCCCGCATGGGGTTTGGCTTCAGGCGCACAGCGCCACCTGCGGACCGGTCCAGCCCTTGCCCTCGTCGTCGGACAGTGAGACGACTGGAGGATATGTCCAGTTTTCTCCCTAGTGAGCATGCTCAGACTTTGTGGAGCTGCTCAGAAGCTAAGTCCTGTTTTGACCACATGGAGCATGCCCAGGGAGGTCATGGGCACCGCCCTGCTGGGCGGGGACTTCCCTTTAAATAGTTTGAGTTTCCGCCGCCTGGCGCTCACACTTTGGGGAATGACAGCGCAGGGCTAGGTTCCAGCTTTAGGCAGGTGGTCAGTGTTGGGCCTCTGTGTGGGGTTACCTCTGCCTATCTGGGCACTGTTTAGCTAGTGCCTGTAAATCTTGAACCACCAGATCCACACTAAGGCTTGGGAGCAGCAGACGTTGTTCCAGCCTGTGGCACCTGGTGGCAGGTAAGGTTTGCAGTTAGCCTTTCTGCTCTGTCTACCTCCATAGTCACTCCCAGTTGGTGTAGGAGTCCTTGTTTGTGTTTCTGACCAAGGGTGTCATTAACCCCTGGCAGCCTGGCTGCGGCCTAAACTGTGGTGCAGTCTTCCCAGTAGCCTTACTGGTGCACGGCTATTGCACCTAATCTACATTTAATCTGTACACACCCAGTGAAGTTAACTGGAGTGAATTTTCCCTTGCAGCCAGTCCAGATTGAATGCTGCACAAGCACACTCCCCAGTGGAGTTAACTGATGTTTGTGTGTTGCCCCTGTGTGCACTAGTGCAGTACTGCAGCTTGCTCAGACACACGGCTGCCCAGAGGCTTGTGGACCTCACTGCAGCGATCTGCAGTCTAGCGGTTCCGTGACTAAAACACTATTTTTTTATATTAGTAGAGAGAACCGTAACAGTATGTCATTGCTCTGTGTTCACACTGCAGACCCATACTTGGGTCCAGGAGAGGTATTAGTGTAGGGTCCTACCTTAATCAGGTCGCCTTGTCGGGGCAGGTACAGGGCTTCCTACTGTTTGATCAAATATGTACAATGAAGAAACTCAAATTTATTTATATATTTAGTTTATAGTATTTTTATGGGGTTTCTTTGTTCCTTATAGCCTTTGTGCTGTGTCAGAGTGCTGCTATATATTAGTAAGTAAAAATATAAGAAAACATTAGGAGTAGTCAAATGTACAAGCGTATAGTGTTAATATTGAATTCAGTAATCTTTGATATACCAAAGGGCCCCGAAGACTACAGAATGAAGCCGAGCTAGAAGAATTCTGTCTTTGAAGAAGACCACCCCCAACTGCTTACCGGATCAAGAACACTTCCCAGAAGGAAACTGTATCTGTATCACAGTCAACAACAAAGAGGGGACTTCAGGAAAGGTTCATGCACGATACATGTGGAAGGTTCACCAGAATGAGCAAACCTTTGATCAACAGGAAAAATAGAGAAAATATCTTAAAAAAAAAAAAAAAAAAAAAAAAAAAAAAAAAAGCCTGTACATTCTAGAATTGTGTTCCCCAAGCTTTTCAGACTCTGGACACACCTGGAAGAAATTTCCCCTACCTAATATGTTTTACCAAAATTAGTAGTATTGATATGGTTTTTGGCTCAGTTTTTTTATTTTACAGCTGAAACGTGATAAATAAATTTGTTTCATTTGTAAACTTAGAAACCTTCACCAAAAATCGCATCAAAACTGCATGTTTTTTTTTCTGATGTAGTTTGAACTGCAACTGCATTGTGTGAATGCACCCTCAAAGCTCCTACACCCAACAAATATTGAAATTCCTCTTTTACCATCACAATGTTCCCTTAGTGGTCCCCACATTGTATCATGCTCCCTAGTGGTCCAGCACAGAGTATATGGCTCCTCAGTAGACCCCAAACAGTATAATGTTCACCACATTTTATAATGCTCTCCAGTGTTTCCCAGACACAATAACGCTTTCTAGTGGTCCCAAGGCAATTTTTAATGCTCTCCTATGGCCCCATACACAGTATAAAGCACCCCAAATAGCCTCCAGATACAATATTGATGCAGCTGCTTGAATGGAGGAATAGGAAGTTAAACGCTTCATACATCAAGATTGTATTCAACTGATGCCTCGTTCACATCTGCGTTTGGTAATCCGTTCAGGGAGTCTGAATGGGGACCCCCCCCCCCCAACGGACTACCTAACGCAGTGGCAAGCGGTGTGCAGTGAAACTAGACTAGAATTGGGTCCGTGTGCTTTCCGCGTGCTGCCTGCACGAATCATGCAGACAGGAAAGTAGATCATGAAGTACTTTTCTGTCCGCATGTTCTGTGTGGAGTCCGTGCGGAAAGCACACGGACCCCATTATAGTCTATGGGGTCCGTGTGCTTTCACTGCACACCGCTTGCAAATGCGTTTGGTAGTCCGTTCTGGGGGGTCCCCATGCAGACTTCCCGAACAGATTACCAAATGCAGATGTGAGGCATTAGGATGCAGAGTTGAATTAAGACATGAGCCATCTTCTACTACACTGGATTTCTTTGAATGGAATGAGACAGATTGGAAAAAAAAGAATTGTTTCTTCAAGATACAGTACTGAATAATAATTGTGCACAATAATTTGGTGTGAATTGGACCAAGTTTGGTTACAGGAAACAGAAGATTTCAGAATGAAGGCTATAAACCAGGGAATGCATGTTTCATGTTTTGTCACCTTGTTAGCAGATCTACTACTCGGCATTAAAAATGAGAGGCAAAGATTTCTGAAATTCTTTGGTGTCTAATTCTCCTACAATAAAGTTGTAGCTTAAGGGTAACTTACATAGTCGCTGTATCCAATGAATGTAGATGAACTGACACAGAAATACAAAGGAAACATGTACATACAGTTCTGTGCAAAGATGTGCAAAACTGCTACAATGTAAGAAGGCTTTCCAAAATAGAAGTGTTAATAGTTTATTTTGTCACTTAAGAAAATGAAGTGATATCTGGTGTGACCGGCCTTCCCAATATTCTAGATATACTCGCAGACAGTTTTTGAAGAAAATCAATAGGGAAGTTGTTCCAAACATCTTGGAGAACTAAGCACAGATCTTCTGCGGATGAAGACGCCACGATGTTGATATCAGGTCTCTGGGGACTAGATCATCACTTCCAGGACATCTCCTCCAAATGGCAGGTTACACCAAATAATGTTTTCATTTAGATTTCTCACTTGTTTATCCAGCTCCACCACCTTCTATTTTTATCAGAAATGAAGCCAACTGTTAGTTGATGTAAAGTTAGACTAGATAATGTAAACATGCAACAGATTTATCCATCAGCTTTAGACACTGTTTAGGGTCTGTTCTCACTAAGTTTTTTGCAGGCAGATTTTGACACGAAATCCGCCTCAAAATCCGCCTGCAAAAACATCTCCCATTCATTTCAATGGGAGCTGCTCGCATTTTTTTTTCTGCTAGCGTTTTTTTCAGCTAACGGAAAAAAAAAGCGACATGATTCCTCCTGGCAAGACCCATTGAAGTCAATGGGAGGTGGAAAAACTGCAACGCTGTTTTTGACACGGTTTTTGGAAAAAAAAACGCTTAAAAAACCATTAGTGTTTTTTTAAAGAGACTTTCCAAGTCCATACACTGTGATGGAGCAGAAAAAATGTGATGAAAACCAAGTAAAAAAAAACACGTCAAAAACTGCGAGAAAAAAAACATATCATGTAAAAAAAACGCATCAAAAAACTGTTTCCTAATTCCTGAAGCAGATTTTTTCAGCTTGAAAAATACTCCACGTGAACATACTCTTAGGCTCAGGGTTTTTTGGGCTGGATTTTGATGCGGAATCCGCGTCAGAATCCGGCTAAAAAAAAAATAACACCTCCCATTGAAATCAATGAGAGCTAGTCATTTCCTTTTTCCGTGAGTGGTTTGTGCCCCTTCTTCATGCGGATTCCGCAGCTGATTCGGCCACGTCCATCCGCCTTGCAACACCTCTCTCCCAACTAGGCCCATTCATTTGGGCCTAATCCGGAGCAGAATGCCACGACAGTCACGGCTAGCCGTTTTTTGGACCTCTATCTGTGGTGACCTGTATAGCAAGCTTCTTATACTTCTCCCTTCTGCTCAATCCCCTCCTAGCTTTGGCTCAAAAAACCGCAACAAAATCTGCAACAAAAAAAGCTACGTTTCTGCGGAAGAAAACTCCATGAACTTTCTGTTCAAAGTGTTGCGGGAAGAACTGCGATGCATTCACGCCGCGGTTGTGCCCGCAGCACTTTAGTGCTGCGTTTTCAGCCCATGGGGCTTTAGCCTAAATGTTTTGACACGGACACAGGGTTGCTGCCTAAGGGGGCATTCACACGGAGTAACGCCGGGCATGTCTCACAGCCGTACACGCCGGCGTTACGGCAGACTGCCGAACACTTCCCATTCACTTCAATGGGAGCGCTCGTAAACGCCGCTGTTACGAGCGCTCCCATTGAAGTGAATGGGAAGTGTTCGGCAGTCTGCCGTAACGCCGGCGTGTACGGCTGTGATACACGCCCGGCGTTACTCCGTGCGAATGCCCCCTAATACCTCTCAGTCTCAGCAGATCCTCTGGACACAAGGGATAGTGTCTAAACCTCCTAGGAGCCCTTCATTGTGTATGCCATGTCCATTTTTGAGACATTGGCAACCAATATGCAGACCCTACCCCTTTTTCAGGAAGGGACTGAAACATAAAATGCCTATGTCACATGTCAAGTGTGAGAGAAACTGACAGATCTGGGAACATTCCCTCGGGGCCTGGATCACTTGCCTATTATTCCAGGAGTCTGGGAGGTCTTCCTTCTTCTCAGGAGTCTCCCAAATGTTCCAGGTGAGTTGTCAACTATGCAAAAGACCCAGTATAATACTCATAAGTACCCTTAGAAAAAAAGAAATAACACTTTATCCCCCACTTATACTTAGGACCCCATAATAAAAAATAAAAAAAATTGCAGCATTTATTTTGATATATCCTAAAGTTCTACATTCATATCTTTCCACTTACTAGAAGGAAATTTCTTCTTAAACCAGGGAAACACTGTAATTTTCAGTGTCATCTCTTCAATGCTAAATACTGTCTGCAAATGTTGTGTTTTCACTGGTAAAACCAGTCTCTGCTTAGAAATTTGCCTCAGTTAATGAACATAATTAGCAGCCAAGAAAAGAATCTTCTAACTCTTTTTAGTAACATGACCTTCTGGGCACATCCAGAGGATGCTTTTCTGCGAGAATCTGAACCTCTCTGACCTTGCCGCACACATTTCCTTTCCTCCTTTATTCATCCATGATCCAATGTTCGGATCAATATGCAAATGGGATACTATGGTGAAATGACAGAAAATATGAAAGCGTAATGTATGATCGCAGCATTTCAATCAGGAGGCGTTCAAGGATTAGCACTTGATAGATTCGGCACAATCTGAATCTGTCACCAAATGACAGGAGAGCTGGTGCTAAATGCAGGATACATTGCAAGGAGGACAGGCAACAAATGGCCCCTGCAAGTATTGAACTCGGATATTGGTGATAAGTTTAATATTCTGTTCCAGCCATGAACAGTGATATATTATCAAAGCACAAAGCTATAAATGATGATAAAACCTATGGTTCCAAACTGAAGACCCACCAAAAACCACTGTAAGACTGAGGCCCCACGTTGCAAAAACGCTACATTTTTGTTGCAGATTTTGCAGCGTTTTTTTTTTTAACCAAAGCCAAGAATGGCTACAAAAGGAATGAGAAATATCTAGGAAGTTCCTACACTTCTCCCTTCTGCTAAATCCACTCCTGGCTTTGACTCAGAACAACGCAACAAAATCTTCAACAAAAAAAGCTGCGTTTCCGCAACGTGGGGCCTCAGCCTAAATTTACACTTGTAATTTTTATAGCATTGCTCCAGATTTATGTTATTTTCACACTAGTGCTGGCTCTCAGTCATTTGGGACTGTCGGTGGACCAGAACAACAGAAAGGCGGACTGCTAAAACAGAGGTTACATATAGAGCCCTGGAAACGGATTGACTATAAGGCTAAGTTCACATGGGGGGCGGTACGGCGGATTTTGGCACCGATAGTGACAGTCGCGGCTTCCCCCCTCCGGAGCAGGATCAAATGAATGGGCCGACCCCTGAGGTTGCTGCCGCACCTCAATGAGCTGTGGAAGCCGCATGAAGAACGGGCAGCCCGCGCATGCCGCTCACGGAAAAAAAGTAGCCTGGCGGTCTCCATAGACCACCATTGTGAGGGAGCGGATTATAACGTCAATTACGCGTCATAATCTGCCCTCTTAGTGCCCTGTGTGAACAAGCCCTAATGGGGTCTATCAGGTGTCCATTGTTTTGTAACTGAAAGCAGCTGAGAAAGCTACATAGTCTTCCATGCAGAACTTTTTTCTCTCTTTTTTCCATAGTAATAACTTAATGCTATCCATCAGGCTTTGGTAGTGTCCATAATGATTAGGTATTTGCATCATTATCAACAGAAACCACAACACAGATGCAATGTCTAAATCTAATATGTTGGATGAAAGGATCCAATTGAAGGTCTCTTTATGCTAGCATTAGAGAATAGGGGAGAATCATTGGCAGATTGCTTAATCTCTGTTATGTGCATACCCAGAATGATCAATGATGCTCAGTCTGAATTTTCTGGCACATTATCCAGAATGGCTGAACTGTGCAGTGAAATGGAATTTTGACTTCTACTTTGAGTCTTCCTTGCACCGAAACTACAATTCTGCCAATTTCCAGAGGAATCACACGTAAAAAACACAATTGAGATTGGCCTATTTATATGCAGTGTCTTTCATATGACACCAGAAGCGCTGTTCTACGTTTTCAGTTATATGCTGAGATATAACTGGTTACAATGACACCCCTCCAGCCTCAGCTTCCTTGCATTTCACAAGCTCCCCCCACCATAGGTAGGGAAAGAAGTGTACAGATTTCAGCTCTCAATTGCGAAGCAATATAAAATTAAATAAGCACAAGGATTCACAGACATTGTTAATAGAGTATATTACAAAATGTAATCTTGATATAAATTCTACCAGATAATCAAAAGCTTTTTACAATTTAAGTAACAAAGGCAGTAGTAATGGCCCATAAAAGTGATGCATTACTTAAACTGTTAACAAGGCTTTAGGTTAAATTGTTATATTTCTTTAATGGAAAAAAAGAAAACTCTAAGAATGAAAAAAAAAAAAATGTCCAAAAAATGTCCAATTAAAGACCTGCAGGCGATCGGTTATCAAAAGGAGCTGTAGGAGGTTGCCAAGGCCTTCCCCCAGGTGGTATAATTCATTATAATGTCTTGGTATTACATAATAACCTTTAGGGCCCGTTCCCAAGATGTAACGCAGTGCTCGATCTGACACGTAAACACTAGAGATGAGCGAGTACTGTTTGGATCAGCCGATCCGAACAGCACACACCATAGAAATGAATGGATGCACCTGGTACTTCCGCTTTGACGCCGGCCGGCCGCTTAACCCCCCGCGTGCCGGCTACGTCCATTCATTTCTATGCGAGCGTGCTGTTCGGATCGGCTGATCCGAACAGTACTCGCTCATCTCTAGTAAACACGTGTCAGAGTCAACGCTTCAAAACAGAAGCCCATTGACTTCAATGGGTTCTGTCTTATGCACGCTGCACATTGAAATCAATGGGAGGCTTTTTAACCCATAGACTTCAATGTGTTACGTGCATTAAACGAAACACATTTAGTCAATGGGATTCTGTTTTGAAGCGCTCATTCTGACACATGTTTACGTGTCAAAATGAGCGCCACGTTACATCGTGGGAACAGGCCCTTAAGGTAAGGCTAATAAAAGTGAGTTCCCTATTAAGGATGAGCGAGTAGTATTCGATCGAGTAGGTATTCAAAATATTCGTACTCGATCGAATACTACTAGCTATTCGCAGTAAATATTCGATTCAGAACCAGCGTTGATTAGCCGAATACTATAGTCAAATCAACTCTGGTTCTGCAGCAGGCTCGTCCTTGCTAGTTGGGAGAGATGGAAGCTTGCTGTAACGGGGAAGCTGACTTTTTCTTATAGGAATGCATTGACCAGCCTTGATTGGCCAGTGTACAGAATTCGGCCAAACAACGCTGGTTCTGCCGGAGGTTCGTCTTTGAGGAGGCGGAGTCTAAGATCGGACCACAGCAGTCTCCATTGTGGGCCGATCTTAGACTCCGTCTCCTCACAGACGAGCCTCCAGCAGAACCAGCGTTGATTGGCCGAATGCTGTATACTGGCCAATCAACGCTGGTCAATGTATTCCTATGAGAAAAAGCAAGCTCCCTCGTAACCGCAAGCTGCCAGCTCTCATAGGAATGCATTGACCAGCGCTGATTGGCCAGTGTACAGCATTCTGCAAATCAACGCTGGTTCTGCCAGAGGCTCGTCTGTGAGGAGGCGGAGTCTAAGATCAGACCACAGCAGTCTCCATTGTGGTCCGATCTTAGACTCTGCTTCCTCACAGACGAGCCTCCGGCAAAACCAGCGTTGATTGGTCGAATGCTGTACACTGGCCAATCAACGCTGGTCAATGCATTCCTATGACAAAAAAGTAAGCTCCCTCGTAACAGCAAGCTACCAGCTCTCCTGACTAGCAAGGACGAGCCTGCTACAGAACCAGTGTTGATTTGTCGTCCTTGCTAGTCGGGAGAGCTGGCAGCTTGCAGTTATGAGGGAGCTTACTTTTTATCAGCGCAACTGCAAGCGCTGTGCAGTTAAAGTGCACGGATCCCATAGACTATAATGGGGTCCGTGCGCTTTAACTGCATAGCACTCCTCGTAAACACTCTCCTCCTGCTATTCGTGGACTTGGTGAATCTCCTTTAGTCGAATAGTGGTTCCCCCTGAAAGTCTCCTGTAGTCGAATATTGAGGCTCTACTCAAAACGAATATCAAATCTCGAATATTTCACTGTTCACTCATCTCTATTCCCTATAACATTCATATGCCCTAATAGGCAATTTGACCATGAGCACAAGACGAGATCAAAACATTTTTTGAGAATTACCTTTAACTCTTTTTTGACCAGTCTGTTTTAGGCCTAATGGCCAAATGGCCAAATCATTTTTTGCATTCTTGCTTTGTCACGCAGCATGAGTTATAACGTGTGAGGGCTTATTTTTGCGACGCAAGCTGTCTAATAGAACGATTATATATATAAACTTTGAACACTTTCTTGGAAGTAATAAAAAACACCAATTTTGCCATTGCCTTTGCAATGCTATAAATGTGCCATTCACTATAAGGCTTAATTAACCTGGTCAATTTATTCCCTAGGTCAGTATAATTGCATTGATACCAAATTTGAATAGTTTTTGCTATTGTATAGTTACTCCTGGCAGAATAGCAGAACATTAGCAGCAATGAATAGGGGAGGGGGGCACACTGCTCCTTATTGTGCATGCCAACAGCCTATGAGACAAATGTAAAAAGTCTTTCAACCATAATGTGATTATTAACAGCAGAAAAACCATGGATAGAGAACCACGTACATACAGTGTTGGCAGTAGAAGTAAAGTATTGGAAAACCCTGCAATTCTGACAGATAATACTCACTTTCTTCCAGAAAATGATTGCAATCACAAATTCTTTGGTATTATTATCTTTAATTTGTCTTCAATGGAAAACCACAAAAAGAATTGTCAAAAAGCCAAATTGGATATAACTCAACATCAAACATAAAAAAGGGGTGGACAAAAGTATTGGCACTGTTTGAAAAATCATGTGATGCTTCTCTAATTTGTGTAATTAACAGCACCTGTTACTTACCTGAGGCACCTAACAGGTGGTGGCAATAACTAAATCACACTTGCAGCCAGTTGAAATGGATTAGGGTTGACTCAACCTCTGTCCTGTGTCCTTGTGTGTACCACATTGAGCATGGAGGAAAGAAAGAAGACCAAAGAACTGTCTGAGGACTTGAGAAGCAAAATTGTGAGGAAGCATGAGCAATCTCAAGGCTACAAGTCCATCTCCAAAGACCTGAATGTTCCTGTGTCTACCGTGCGCAGTGTCATCAAGAAGTTTAAAGCCCATGGCACTGTGGCTAACCTCCCTAGATGTGGATGGAAAAGAAAAATTGACGAGAGATTTCAACGCAAGATTGTGCGGATGGTGGATAAAGAACCTCGACTAACATCCAAACAAATGTAAAGCACCATGGAATTAATGGTGCTATATAAATAAATAATAATAAGAAGAAGAAGTTCAAGCTGCCCTGCAGTCTGAGGGTACAACAGTGTCAACCCGTACTATCTGTCGGCGTCTGAATGAAAAGGGATTGTATGGTAGGATACCCAGGAAGACCCCACTTCTTACCCACAGACATAAAAAAGCCAGGCTTGAGTTTGCCAAAACTTACCTGAGAAAGCCAAAAACATTTTGGAAGAATGTTCTCTGGTCAAAGGAATCAACATAGAGTTTACAGGAAAAAAAAAAAGAGGCCTTCAAAGAAAAGAACACGGTCCCTACAGTCAGACATGGCGGAGGTTCCCTGATGTTTTGGGGTTGCTTTGCTGCCTCTGGCACTGGACTGCTTGACCGTGTGCATGGCATTATGAAGTCTGAAGACTACCAACAAATTTTGCAGCATAATGTAGGGCCCAGTGTGAGAAAGCTGGGTCTCCCTCAGAGGTCATGGGTCTTCCAGCAGGACAATGACCCAAAACACACTTCAGGTCAGCACTAGAAAATGGTTTGAGAGAAAGCACTGGAGACTTGTAAAGTGGCAGCAATGAATCCAGACCTGAATCCCATAGAACACCTGTGGAGAGATCTCTTGATGGCAGTTTGGAGAAGGCCCCCTTCACATCTCAGGGGGGACCTGGAGCAGTTTGCCAAAGAAGAATGGTCTAAAATTCCAGCAGAGCCTTGTAAGAAACTCATTGATGGTTACCGGAAGTGGTTGTTCGCAGTTATTGTGTCTAAAGGTTGTGCTACCAAGTATTAGGCTGAGGGGGCCAATACTTTTGTCCGGCCCATTTTTGGAGTTTTGTGTAAAATGATCAATGATTTGACTTTTTTTCATTCTCTTTTGTGTTTTTTCATTGCAAACAAAATAAATGAAGATATTAATACCAAAGAGTTTGTGCTTGCAATCATTTTCTGGAAGAACATGAGTATTATCAGACAGAATTGCAGGGGTGCCAGTACTTTTGGCCAACACTGTAAGTTTTTTTACCGATCCCAGGTATTTGGACACCCACTTCACATAGGTGGAAGACCCTAAGACATATAAAGACATAGAGTCGGAATAAGGCCCATTAGTGAATGACATAGACAGTTTATATGTGGGGATTAATAGGTTAACATTTTTGTCCACATTTTACATCTGGGCAATACCCAAAGTCGAATCTGCGCTTTTCCCTAAACACTTCACAGTCAACCAGCCACAGTAAATGAAATTCAGTCAAAGTGTAAACTTGTCAATTATGTAACACTGTTTCTTCAGCCTGAATTGCCAAATCACTTAAAAGCGACTTGTAAAGTCATTAGCCTTGAGAGTTTGCAAGTAAGAAACTTTTGAAGCATGTTTCTATTAACATTATTAATTACATCTTTTCAGTCGTCTCCTACAGCAAACGGTTAAACTTCCATTAAAACTGTCAGATTTGCTTGACTTTGACTATAACTAATAAGACGCTGCCTACAACATGACAATGACTGATGTTTCCTAACCTAAAGCTCCCACAATAATGCAAAGGAAAGAGTGATGATTGTAATTAGCCTGTGTATTTAGTGTTACCAAGCATCGGCATATATATGAGAGAGATGCAACAAACCAGACAAGTGCATTCATTTTAACCTGCTACTTTTTCAAAGCGAATGCCAAAAACTGGTCGGCTGGACTGGAGACTGAGAGTAAAAAGTAACCTGGATACCATCAGCAGAATGAATGGATTTTTGCCAATGGCAGGAGTGTACTTACTCATTGATCATTCCTCTAGTCTTTCTTTATTCGTAAGAATGAGGAATAACGTGGGTACCCCATAGTACCGCCATATCACCAGATTTGACTGTACGGCTGAGCCCACTCTCTCACATAAAGCCTTATGCTGACATTACTAGCTGATTATTATGCTGTACAGAGTTATAGGAGTAACAGAAGTAGAGAGAACACCTGTGTCCCTGTTTCCAGAGCCTGGAGGACGTGACCAGCGTCATAAGGTTTTTAGAGGAGACATCATTATTGAGCATCAAACAACGCGTGCGTAGAGGTGCAGGGTTGTGTCTAGAAAATCAATATTGAAAGGGAACCTGTCACCAACCTTTGGCACATTAGACTAAAGGCATGGTGCTGCAAGTCACATTGCACAGACATCAATCATGTTTCTTGCAAATCTGTCAGCAGTGTCCAGGGGTGGAACGCGTTCAGTACTCCACGGTTCTGCCAACCCAGTTGTTACAAATACAGCTAAATCACAGTTTCTGATACTGGTAGTCAGACGCCTAACTTGGATGGGTACAGAGGATCCAAAGCCTTAGGGGGCCCATAAGCACTGGCATCAGTATTGACATTGTAGCTTCCATCTGGCCCATAAGCCAAGGAGATCCACAGATTACCCGAACCACACTAAGGTTTATTAATCCTCAACACCTGTACCCATCACTATCAAGAATTCGCTGTAGGAATGAGGTAGGGGGCCCCAGACAAAATATTGTGCCTGGGACCACAAGACATTAGTTACACCACTCTGGTAGTCCTGCAACTCTCCAACTTGTAAGCCCCAGGCCACTTTAGGCCTGCAGCCTAGAAACTGCTGGAAGCACAAAGTGTTAGTAAAGTACTCACCTTACTACTCCCCACCCTCCAAGTCCATTCTCCACATGACATGTCACAGAGGTGCAGCCAAAGCAAAGAAAGAGTGGAGCCGGGGAGCAGAGAGGTGAGTACTGAACGAATTCTCACCACTGTGTGGGGGCACTGTAAGGAGGGCCATCATATTCTATGTGAGCACTGATGGGGGGCCACTATATTGCAAGGGTGCAGTAATGGGACCCTTATATTGTTTAGAGCAATAATGAGGGGACTATATTGTATGGGGGCAGTTATGGGGTCATTATACTGTATGGGACTGATGGGGCCATTATATTGAGGGCAGTGATAGGGGCTGTAATACTGGGGTAATTTTAGTCTATTGAGCAGTGAAGGGGCCATTATGCTATGATGTGTACATTGAGGGTGGGAATTAAACAGTGAGGGACCTTAGAGGATATTAAAGGGGTTTTCCAACTTTCTAATATTGATTGTCTGCAGATTAGCTGTTCTAGCACAGTGTGGCTAATAGTAATGTTTTCATGCCAGGATCCTCGCTGATCACTTATCATACAATATGAAGCAGTGGGTATAGGCAGGGGCGTAACTTGAGGGGGTGCAGAGGGTGTAGTCACACTGGGGCCCAAGAGCCTTATGGGGCCCATAAACACTGGTATCAGTATTGAGATTGCAGCTTCCATCTGGCCCATAAGCCAAGGAGACCCACAGATTACCCTAAACACACTAAGGTGGATTAAACTCCTTAGCACCCATAACCATCACTATCAAGAATTCGCTTTAGGGATGAGGTAGGGAGCTCAGGACCTCACAGATCAGCTGACTGAAGAGGCAGAAGCACTTCCACTGCACGGGACATGTGAGATCACATACATGGGTCATGTGGTCTGTTTGCAGCTCAGTCGCATACAAGTGAATTAATCTGGCTACAGTATTTGTCTATACTCTGAAATCTCTCAAACAGCTGATCGATGGGGTCCCAGGTGTCAGACCCTCACTGGGTCTAAAAAATCCCCTCAAACCTTTGTTTACTGCCTATGACAACAAATCGGACCCTATTAACCTTGCATTATCCTCTGCCACTCCAGCTTAACAGTTCTATGATCCTTGTTGATTTCTGTTTGCATTGTGGAGACGACGTTGAGATGACATTGACGTGACACGCTGTACCGACATGTGATGGACACAACAATTGAATACCATACATACTGACATTATTACATTGCATGTTGGTAGAAAGTAAACGAGACGTCTCCATTGTCTTGGAATTTAAAGAATAAGTGGGTGACTATATGCTAAAGCCATAACTAGCTATTAAAATTTCTTTTGCGGCCAATAAACCCCTCTAAGGACAGCTATTCACTAGCACGTGCTCACCCTTGCTTCACTTGCGCTCGAATTGCTGTGAAATTAGACATTACTTGCACCCGCGGTATACTAAAGGTCAGTAATAGCCGGGCATTTCTAAGATACTTAAAGTAACATGACCGTAACAAGCAAAAATGAACAACTTGAATTGTACAACTGGGGTTTAATTCTATTTCCCTTAAGCTGTTCTAAGCCTAGTAATGTTAATGATCCCAAAGGAATAAGCAGTACAAGAATTCCTCCACCGAAACTTGTCATATTCTTACGACGATTGTCCCTTCACTAAGTCCATTAGAGTAGCATTTGTCTTTTGGAAAACAGATGGCGCGGATACGTGGAATTGGTATGAATAACATTTCATGGAAGACAGGAATAGTGCGAGAAACACATAACTACTTTCTCTAAAGGCATTCTCGTTCGTTGTACTTCACTCCGCTTTGCACTAGATCATCCAGTTGTTCTTGGCAAGAGTCAGCAGCTCAGATAATTGAGTAACTAAATATATGTAAATTGCTTAACAATTTCCACTAGTTTCCCATTAACATAATCAAGATAAGTTACATTACATCTGCTATACCACTGATTTCCATTTTTTTAATCTAAAATTAGCATAAGACCTCATGCACCAAGCAAATCTGTGGAAGTGCAAATGTCTGCAATCTGGGTCGGGGTCTCCTGTGATATCACTTCAGTGAGACACTTAGGCATGGGCCCCACATCAGTCACAGCAAGGTGGATGGGATACGCCTTGCATAAGAATGCATGCAGCAGACACGCTGCGATTTCCAAAACTGTTGCGGTTTGGGAAATCGCCACATGTTAATTATACCTACGGAAACGCTGGTGGCTTATATATGAGCCCATATAGGGCTCACAATCTACATTTTTTCCTATCAGTATGACTTTGGAGTCTGGGGGGAAATCCACGCCAACACAGGAAGAACATACAAACTACTTGCAGATGTCATTGACAAGATTCAAACCCAGGACTCCAGTGCTGCAAGGCTACAGTGCTAACCACTGAGCCACCATGTTGTCCCCCAGTGGGGGAAATTTATCAATGTTTTACAGCTTTCTTGGTAGATGTCTAAACATGTGGGGCTTCTTTGGCACAGGGCCAAGTCTTGCACCAAAGATGTAACACATTCCCTGTTCTCCGCCTCCTTCGCTACATGCTGTGAATATGGGAAGGGGGGTGAAGGACGTAGTCAGCTGAGGATGCCTTGACTAAACATATTTTATATTATTCACGCAGGTTTTCTGGTGTAAGTTATACAGGAAGTCTCTACACCAGTTTGTGACTATCGTAGATCATTTTGGCACACAGACATGGGCCTGATTTATTAAATGCCCGGAGTCTCTTGATAAATCAGACATGCCTTGTGACTGTGACACCTTTATCAAGAATGGCATACAAATCACCAGTTTTAATAAATCTGCCCCAATGTGGCCAGGAGTGGCTTGAAAAGGAATTGGAAAGATAAACTAAACACTTATATTTCCACTTTCTTCTAATGCCATATCTAGTTTTGGCTCAAAAACTGCAAAAAAATCTACAACAAAAAAGCAGCTTTTCTATAATCTATGTCGTATGCTGTATTTGCACATTCATACCTTGGTGAACATGTGATGTCTGTACATCCATGGATAGCACCCAATCCTGATAATTTTCAGATGGTGTACTGTACTTTTCAATGTGTCTGGGTCCGTGAAACATGAAGTATGTTTTTGGATGTTTTTTACGGACCCACAGACTTTCAGTGATGTGATGTATCATCATCAGTGAAAAAAAGAATGTGCCTATGTATTTTTGAGAACCTATGGTGGAAAAACAAAAGATGTCTGAATGAAGACATTGAAATAAATGGATATGTATGCCGTCTGCAAAAAAAATAGCAATGGCATATATAGGTAAAATGTGGATGGGAGAACATAGTCTTAGGCCATATTCACATGGTCAGGCTGTTTTTCACGGATCTAATGTCTATGAAAAACATCCATGTCTGTCTGTGCCAGTCCACGGATGGCACTTATTCACATGGCAGTGAATAATGGCCATGTGTCGGACAATTTTGAAACAGTCATCACGTGGCCATTATAGAACAATTTATTAATGTGGTACATCGGTGAAAAAAAGGAAGATGCTATGGTCTGCTAGAAAACATATCTAAATAAGCACATTGAAATGAATGGGTACATAAAACAATAATAGTCTAACAGTAATGGCTACCATGTTTCCCCGAAAATAAGACATCCCCCAAAAAACATTGCAGCCGGCTGAACACTGTGCGCGATGTTCCGTGTGCACAGGTATGCCGGCTGCTGCCTCTGCTGTGATACTCTAGGTTGTATCCACTGTCCCTGCTGTAGGATGAGCTGGGAGTTGCCCGCTGTGCATACACTACGGTAAGCATCGTATGCTGCGGGGAGTCCACTCTCCCAGCTCATCCCATAGCAGCTGGAACAGTGGATACAATAGCAGTGGTATCACAGCAGAGGCACCAGCTGGCTTTACTGTGCACACAGAGCACAGCGTGCAGCCAGCTGCAATGCCCACAAAGTGAGGCTCTCCGGCTCGACTGCCGGAAGCCTCACTAAGCCCCGCCCACCACTCCTGCCGCTGTGACCAACAGCAGCACCAGCACTGCTACGAAGATGGGGAAGGTAAGTAGCCTACCTTCTTCCTCCCCTAACCTCCTGCCCTACCTACAACTAAGCTAAGGCTACAGCTAAGGAAGCGTCGGCATTACTGCCAGTTGTCCCCTGCTCCAGCCACTCCATAAGACATCCCCCGAAAATAAGACAGGTCATATATTTAGGACGATAATTTAATATAAGACACTGTCTTATTTTCGGGGAAACACGGTAGTTGAGGACTAACAGAAGCACAATGCAGTGTTCTAAGTAAAGGCAGTTCAGCATTGACATTTCATGGGAAACACAAGTACAGTATCTAGTAAATCAAACACATTGCAAGCAGACAGATTTAAAGGCTTAGTTCTTTATTCCCTTTCGTAATTTTTGCCAAAAATGAGATTATTTGCCAGCAAGAAGTATAAGGAAACCTTGCCTTTGAGAAAGGTTTTTCCTCTTTTTCCGCTGCTGTGACTTCAATTTCTTTAAAAAAAAAATTGGAGGAGAAAACAAAGATTAATAAAAATAGGTTCATGGAAACCAGCCCAATAAAAGCAAAATTCTATCAACCACATAAAAGGTAATGCAAAAGCCTACACGACTAAAAGCCTCACCATTAATTACCTTCAAAGGTAATGGAGGGCAATACGACTACAGCAGAATGAAAAGAATTCTAATAAAAAAAAAAAAAAAAGAATTCTATGTGAACTCAGCAACATATTACAATATAATATAGTAAGTCGCAAAGTATTACTGACAATAGGCATGTGAATTGTGGGAAGCTGTCATACAGTGATGCGTTATTTACTTACAATAGATGCTATATCCGTTTTTTTATATGCAACCTGCCAATGAAATAATAAACCTTTTAGTAAAACATAAATTGCCGTACAATTTTGAGTTTATTAGAATTAAAGGGATATTCCCATCCCTGACATTCATGGCTTACCTGGGACTACCACCTTTTGAGAGATCAGGGTCCTCATTCAATTGATAGATGGCTCGTCTCTATAACTCCTAAAAATGAACCATGATAAATACCCCCAGATAGGGGGCCACATGGTGGCTCAGTGGTTAGCACTGTAGCCTTGCAGCGCTGGGTCCTGGTGTTCAAATCCCGCCAAGGGTTTAAACCATCTGCAAGGAGTTTGTATGTTCTCCCCGTGTTTGCATGGATTTCCATCCCATATTCCAAAGACATACTGATAGGGAAAAATGTACATTCAGATCTCTATGTGGGGCTCACAATCTACATAAATACTAGAGATGAGCGAACACTAAAATGTTCGAGGTTCGAAATTCGATTCGAACAGCCGCTCACTGTTCGAGTGTTCGAATGGGTTTCGAACCCCATTATAGTCTATGGGGAACATAAACTCGTTAAGGGGGAAACCCAAATTCGTGTCTGGAGGGTCACCAAGTCCACTATGACACCCCAGGAAATGATACCAACACCCTGGAATGACACTGGGACAGCAGGGGAAGCATGTCTGGGGGCATAAAAGTCACTTTATTTCATGGAAATCCCTGTCAGTTTGCGATTTTCGCAAGCTAACTTTTCCCCATAGAAATGCATTGGCCAGTGCTGATTGGCCAGAGTACGGAACTCGACCAATCAGCGCTGGCTCTGCTGGAGGAGGCGGAGTCTAAGATCGCTCCACACCAGTCTCCATTCAGGTCCGACCTTAGACTCCGCCTCCTCCAGCAGAGCCAGCGCTGATTGGCCGAATTCCGTACTCTGGCCAATCAGCGCTGGCCAATGCATTCTATTAGCCCGATGAAGTAGAGCTGAATGTGTGTGCTAAGCACACACATTCAGCACTGCTTCATCACGCCAATACAATGCATTAGCCAGTGCTGATTGGCCAGAGTACGGAATTCGGCCAATCAGCGCTGGCTCTGCTGGAGGAGGCGGAGTCTAAGGTCGGACCTGAATGGAGACTGGTGTGGAGCGATCTTAGACTCCGCCTCCTCCAGCAGAGCCAGCGCTGATTGGCCGAATTCCGTACTCTGGCCAATCAGCACTGGCTAATGCATTGTATTGGCGTGATGAAGCAGTGCTGAATGTGTGTGCTTAGCACACACATTCAGCTCTACTTCATCGGGCTAATAGAATGCATTGGCCAGTGCTGATTGGCCAGAGTACGGAATTCGGCCAATCAGCGCTGGCCAATGCATTCTATTAGCCCGATGAAGCAGTGCTGAATGTGTGTGCTTAGCACACACATTCAGCTCTACTTCATCGGGCTAATAGAATGCATTGGCCAGCGCTGATTGGCCAGAGTACGGAATTCGGCCAATCAGCGCTGGCTCTGCTGGAGGAGGCGGAGTCTAAGATCGCTCCACACCAGTCTCCATTCAGGTCCGACCTTAGACTCCGCCTCCTCCAGCAGAGCCAGCGCTGATTGGCCGAATTCCGTACTCTGGCCAATCAGCACTGGCTAATGTATTGTATTGGCATGATGAAGCAGTGCTGAATGTGTGTGCTTAGCACACACATTCAGCTCTACTTCATCGGGCTAATAGAATGCATTGGCCAGTGCTGATTGGCCAGAGTACGGAATTCGGCCAATCAGCGCTGGCCAATGCATTCTATTAGCCCGATGAAGCAGTGCTGAATGTGTGTGCTTAGCACACACATTCAGCTCTACTTCATCGGGCTAATAGAATGCATTGGCCAATCAGCGCTGGCCAATGCATTCTATTAGCGTGAACTGAGTTGGCACAGGGGTTCTAGTGCACCCTCGGCTCTGCTACATCAGATTGCTACATCTGATGTAGCAGTGCCGAGTGTGCATCAGATGTGTAGTTGAGCAAAACTGACTCAGCACTACTAAGTCTCTGCATTCGCATAGGAATGCATTGGCCAGCCTTCGGCCAATCAGCGCTGGCTCTGCCGGAGGAGGCGGAGTCTAAGGTCGGACCTGAATGGAGACTGGTGTGGAGCGATCTTAGACTCCGCCTCCTCCAGCAGAGCCAGCGCTGATTGGTCAAGTTCCGTACTCCAGGCTGTCAGGTTGAATCTCCTCAGATCCTGGCATCTCAGCTCTCCTTGGGTTACCAGGTCTGGGAGTGGGGGAAGCCTCCAATATATGCCCTGACTCATTTGTATGAGCTGAGCAAACCAAGCCCTTTTTGGCCAGAACGGGATTATGGCTATTCCCGAGGCTTGGTCCTGTCTTATTTTTATCAATACCTTCGGTATGATTGGAATTGGAGGGAATATGTAAAACAGCCTGAACCTCCATGGGATGGACAGGGCATCCACCGCCAAGGGATTGTCCTCCTAGTACAGAGAGCAGAAGGTCCCCACCTTGGCGTTGAGTCGGGTAGCCATAAGATCGACCTCCGGGAGACCCCATCTCTGGACGATCTGTTGAAATACGTCTGGATTGAGAGACCATTCTCCTGATACGGTAATACCCTGACTCAGCTGATCCGCTACTATGTTCAGGGAGCCCTTTATGTGAACAGCGGATAACTGGACCAGATTCTTCTCCGCCTAGGCAAATATGAGATTCGTCTCTCTCAGCAAGGTTGGTGACCTGGTGCCCCCTTGTTTGTTTATATAGACTACCACCGTCATATTGTCTGACCGGTTTTTGACAGACTTGCCTTTCAATTCTGGGGCAAAGTGTACTAGGGCCAGGTACACTGCTCTGAGTTCCTTGAGATTGGATGACCCCAGCTCCGGACATCTCCATCGTCCTTGTACATTGTCTTGACAATGGGCTCCCCATCCCCACTGGGATGCATCTGTTGTCAACAGGGTCCACACTGTCGGGACCGTGGACCTTCCGTCTTTCAGGTGTATCCACCATCTGAGGGAAAGACGGGTAGCGGGAGAAAGGCAGATCTTCTTGTGCAATCCCCGTGGAGACCTGTTCCAGGTTCTCAACACTTCCATCTGCAGGGGACGCAAATGCCATAAAGTCCAAGGCACCGCCCTGGCCGAGGATGACATCAGGCCCAGGACTCTCATGGCGGTCCGGATGGTTACCTGCCGAGTGCGCAATAGGAATCGTGCACTGGCTTGGATTCTTTCCTTCCTTGGACTGGAGAGGAAGATCTGCATCGCTTCTGAATCCACTATAAATCCGAGGAATTTTCTTCAGGTGGATGGAACGATTTCGGACTTCTCCCAATTGATAATCCTCACTCCTGTAGGAAGTTGATGGCAAGGTTGAGCTGCTGGAGGAGGGCAGCAGGAGACTGAGCTTTCAGTAGCCAGTCGTCTAGATAAGGGACGATGAAAAGACCCTGAAGTCTGAGGGCCGCGGCGACCGGAGAAATCACCTTGGTGAATACCAGTGGGGCGGATGTGCCGAATGGCAGAGCTGTGAATTGATAGTGCTCCCTGTGGCCGACCATAGCGACGGCAATCCTGAGGAACTTCCTGTGGAAATGAGCAATGGGGACATGTTGATAGGCGTCCTTCAAATCGAGGGTAACCATCACCTCTCCTGGCTGAAGAAACACAGCCACGGAATCCACGGTTTCCATTCGAAATGACCTCTTCCTGATAAACCGATTGAGGTACCTCAGATCTATTATCATCCTCCAGCCCCCGGTGAACTTGGGGACCAGAAAGACGGGGGAGTAGACTCCCAGACCGAGGTCTGAGGCTGGCACCTTCTCCAGGGCGCCCTTGGTAACATATTCGGCAACCAAGGCTTCTAGACTGGCCTGCTGAGAAGGTGGAAGAGTTTGGGTGGAAACGAACCGATCTGGAGGTGGAAGATGAAAGTCGATGTGATACCCGTGTTGTATGATCTTCAACACCCATGGGTCTTGGATATGGGTGAACCATGCTCTGGAAAAGGAGGAAAGACGTCCTCCCAGGAAGGGGGGCCACAGGGAGCTGCCCCACGTCAAAACTCAGGCTTCCTCTTGGTGTCCTCCTTGGAAGCGCCACGACCAGCTCCCCTAGGGCGATATCTAAAACGCCGTTGTTGGGAAGGGCGTCTATAATTAGAGGAAGAACCTCTGCCTCTAGAGGGAGCACGTCTGCCCCTGGATGCTTGAGGTAGGGACCTTCCCCTACCTTCAGCTAATCCCTCCATAATGGCGTCTAAGCTTTGGCCAGACACCCTTCCCGGCTCAAAGGGGAGAGCACAGAGTGCTGCTTTAGACGCAAAATCTGCCCGCCAAGGCTTTAGCCAAAGGGGTCTACGGGCCGCAGTAGACAACGCCATAGATTTGGCGGAGATTTTTAATTGATGGCAGGAGGATTCCGCCAAATAATCTGCAGCCCTATGAACTCTTTTCATAGAGGCCAGAATCTCATCTCTGTCTACGCCCAAGTCTATATCCCGCTCCAAGGCGGCTAAGCGGTTGCGCAAAAAGTCACCAACCATAGAGGAGGCTATGGCCACAGAGGCTTGCGCGGAGGAAGCTGAGTAGACATTCTTCAGAACGGAGTCCGCCCTACGATCCAGAGGGTCCTGAAGATTTGAACCATCTTCCAAGGGCACCAGGGTTCTGCGGGACAGCTTTGCTACGGCCAAATCCACCTTCGGGGGATGCCCCCAGGAATCCCACTGGGTAGTGTTAATAGGAAACAAACTCTTGAAGATCCTGGAAAGCGAATGTCCTTTCTCTGGCTGTTTCCACTGCTGTGCCATAAGGTCGGTCAGCGTGGCGTCCGCATGGAAGGCAATATGTCCCCCAGAGGCAGACGTGGAGGCTTCCCCGTCAACATCTCGGCCCACTGTAGACCGGATGGACTTCAGCAGCCTGCCCGTTTGTTCATAATGGAACGCAGTTCTGCTGGAATAACTGAGTCGTCCTCGGAGGAATCATCCTCTGCCACCCGCAGGTGTTACAAGGGGGGGGGGGAGAGACGAGGAACGGAGCTCAGAGCATGGTCTCCTGGTGAGCTGAGACAAGGTGCAATGGATCCCTTTGAGGGAATCATCCTGCAAAACAAAAAGGAGAGTACAAGCAAGGGAAAAACTATTTACCCAAGCGATGCCCAACCTCACCATCTCCTTGACCCATGCCATCATATCTCTGGGAGAGGGCTCCACAGGTGGAGGACCTCTGCACCCGCGACAACGGGCCCACTCATAGCCTGAAAATAGGCAAGTTATAGGACCAGTAGTACCCCGCAGGGCACAACCTTTCAAGCCGCTACCTACCATCAGGGAGCGGTGTGTCGCAATCGAAGCAGGAAAGATGTTTCCTCTTGGAAGAGGTTTTCCTCCTACCATCCCCAGGAGGGGTAGTAGAGGATGACATATCCTACAGAGAGAGATAATAGACCATGCAACACTGTCACCATGACATCATACCAGCTTTTAAAAAAAGGGTAAATCTTACCAGGTCCTGTAGACCGGACAGAGAGGTGACTTGGCGCCCAACGTGCGACCCGAACCCACGACCTTGAGATTAAGAGTCTCATGCTCTACCGACTGAGCTAGCCGGGCTGGCGCTGTGAGCAGGATCTGAACCTGTGCGGGGAGACCCCATTGGATTTCGAGTCCAAAACCTTAACCACTCGGCCATCACAGCCGGTTCCCAATAAAGTTTGCAAACTGGAAAAGAGTTCAAGATCAATGAACACCACAATCGCACGCCTTCAGCAGATACTGCAGGAAGGTCTCTGACACCAGGCCAGCCAGCCTCTTAATTCTGGCCGGCTGGAAGTGGGCGGAGCCACAATCAAAGCAGGTGAGGCAACCTGCCCAGACAACTAACCCTGTAATCAGGGGTCTGCAAAGATATACATTCCCCCCCACCAAGAGGCCCTTAACACGGGCACTTACCCCCACATCTCCCCGTCTTTTCCGGCCTTTAATAAGGCCTGAATCTTCCCTGAGTGAGCGGCCGCCAGCGCCAGGCCGTTGCCATGGCGCTATGATACTTCCGGCGAAACCGGAAGTGCGCGCTTACAGCGGCCGGCGGGGAACAGGATACACAACAGTGTGGTTCCACCCGCCGGCAGTCCGCGCGGCCACCAGAGGCGGCATGCGGAGTCCCCGGACTCTCACCAAAATGTCAGGTAAGTCACAAGGAGCAGGGGAAGCGGAGGAGAGGGGGGGCAGGGGGGATAGAGGGGGGTAGCCACACATGGCTAACAAGCACCTTCTCCCCGCAGGGCACAGAAGGTGACAAGAAGAAAACAACCGCTCAGGAGGTGAGTGATCCTGCTGAGCTTCTCAAAGAGGACACAAGTCCTCCCACCTGTCCTCTGTCCACACAGGACAGAAAAAAACACGCAGAGGGGAGGTTATTGTGCCCTCTTATAGGGCCTGCCACGCATTTGATTGGCTAATTAAATATCCGCCTGTCCTACCAGCACACAGGGGCAGAAATACCCCACATTGTGCCGCTGTTGAGGACGACAGGGAACTGCTATGAGCCCATCCGTTTGTTCCCATTTCCAAGGTAGGGATACAAACTGGAGAGAGCAATATCTTTCACTGGCACTATAAGCAATAAGCAAGATGACATTGGCATTGAGAATAAGAAATCATTTACTTCCCCAATAAACACTTCATACCTGGACTAGATCTTTCTTTTTTAAGTAGATTATGTGATTGTGAGCCCCATATAGGGATCACTGTACATTTCCCTATCCATATGTCTATGGAGTGTGGGAGGAAACCCATGTTCTCCACAGGGAAAACCTACAAGCTCCTTGCAGATATTGTCCTTGGCAGGATTCAAACCCAGGACCACAGTGCTAACCACTGAGCCACCGTGCTGCCCCCACCTGGACTAGATCTTTCAGCAAGTTTACTAGGTCTATCATCAGGATTATTTTTGCAAACCTGATGAAGGATCTAGTCCAGGTCCAAAATACATTGTTGGAAATAAAGAATCTTCTATCTCACTTTGATGTCCTCTTGCTCCATACAGTAGCGGCACAGGAAATCTCACCTGTCGGTATAAAAGCATATATTTGTTATACCGTATATCCCCACACTCATCACTAGGTCACTTTTTTGGCCAGTCGTTGGCTAAATAACATCTCCAAGCATTTCATATGTTGTTAAATGTTCAGTGAAAATAGAAAAATAGATTTCCCCGATGTATCAAACATAAATGAAGAAGCTCACACCTAATAATAGAAGTATATTATAGGGTAGCTGTAAGCACAATTCTATATAAACTTTCGCTAAGGGCTGAACATGACATATTAATCTTGTCCTGCTGCATTATGTTAGCAATATGTTACACTGATGAGCAAAAGGGTAACAATGTTTTGAACTTGCGACTTTCCATATCTCACCATCCACTGAAGCTTGGAACGTGAGACTACCAACATTATATAGACAATCATTTTGGCTAGTGCATGCATAAATTAGACTTGCAATTATTTAGCATATGATTAGTTATGCAGATTCTTGTCATGTGACTGCATTGTTACTGTTTTGCGCCTAAAAATCTCCATTTTTAATTTTATTATATTGTAAATCTGCCTTTGACTTTCAACACTGACTGAATCCTTCTGGGCATGCTGTTGATCAGATTGAAGCATGCCTCGGCCAAATCTGGTCCCAGATCTCTTCTACATGTTCCCAATGTTGATGCATACTGAACGACTCAATTAAGTATGAATATAGCTATTTCTTCAACTCAACTCACAAGTGTTCAATTGGATTGAGGTCTGAGGACTGTGGGGGTCAATCCATCACTTCTACTTCATTGCCATTTAACCATTTCTTTACTAAACTCGATATATGCTTCTGGTCATTGTCCTGCTGGAACACTATGTCGTTCTTTTCATTCCCATAGTACTCGAGTATATGAAGTAACTCGCCTTGTAGTACTCCAAGTTATCAGAATGCATATGTACCTAAAAACAGTACTAATTAACCCCTAGATGTCACTAATTTGCCTATTTAACCTCTTCAAGACAGAGCCTAAAAGTACCTAAATGACCAGGCCTCATTTTTCAAATCTGACATGTGTCACTTTATGTGGTAATAACTTTGAGATGCATTAACTTATCATGGTGATTCTGAGATTGTTTTCTCGTGACACATTGTACATCGTGTCAGTGGTACATTTTGGTCAATATGTTTTGTCTTTTATTATGAAAAAATAGGAAATTTGGTGAAAATTTTGAAAAAAATGCAGTTTTCAAACTTTGAAATTGCATGCCTTTCATGTAGAATGTCATACTACCCAAACTACTTCATAAATTTAATTTACCATATCTCTGCTTTATATTGGCATCAAACTTTAATTGCCCTTTCATTTTTTTCAGATGTTATAAGGCTTAAAAGTCAAGCAGTAATTTTCCAAATTTGTAAGAATCTTTCCAACACACATTTTTCAAGGGACCAGTTCAGTTCTGAAGGGGTCTTGAAAGGCCTCTCTAATAGAAACCCCCATAAATCACCCCATTCTAAAAACTACACTCCTGGAAGAATTCATAACTGCATTTAGGAAGTTTCTTAACCCTTTCAGCATTTCACGGCAATTAAAACAAAATAGAGGTCAAATTTACAATTTAAATTTTTTTTCACTAATATATTCATTTAACCCTACAATTTACACATTCACAACGTGTTAAAGGAGAAAACGCATTCTAAATTCTATTAAGCAATTTCCCCCAAGCATGAAACCGTCCCATGTGAGAAAGTTAAATGATGTATGGGCACACTGTAGGGTCCAGAACAGAAGGAGCGCTATTGGGATTTTGGAGGGCAGATTTTGCTGGAATCTGTTTCAGGCACCATGTCGCATTTGCAGAGCCCCTGAAGTGCCAGAACAGTGGAAACCCCCCCCCCCAAAATGACACCATTTTGAAAACTAGACCCCTCAAGGAATGTATCCAGGGGTATAGTGAGCACTTTGACCCTACGGGTGTTTCACAGATTTTTTTTACCATTGAGACATGAAAATTTAAAATTATTTTTTTTCTGATATAATGTCACTTTAGCCCCCAATTTTCCATCTTCAAAAGGGGGTAAAGGAGAAATTGAAACCCACATTTTGCTACACAATTTGTACTGAATGCAACAATACCCCATATGTTCTGGTATACTGATATACGGACACATGGCAGCACTCAGAACGGAAAGAGCGCTAATTGGGTTTTGGAGGCCAGATTTTGCTGGAATCATGATCAAGCACCATGTCCCATTTGCAGTGCCCTCAAGGTGCCCAAATAGTAGAAACCTCCAAATTGTGACCCCATTTTAGAAACTAGACCCCGTGAGTTATTCATTGAGGGGTATAATGAATATTTTGACTCCATAGGTTTTGAAAAAATTTGCGTCAAACAAAAAAAATTCATATTTTTTACACAAAAGTGTCATTTTAAAGGCAGTTTTTTTCCCCATAATGCATGAAAATGAAGAGAAACACCCCAAAATAGATTACCCCATTTCTCCTGTGTTCAAAAACGTACACTTTGTGGCCTTAATCCTATGTACGGACACACGTTAGGGCCCAAAAAGAAGGGAGCACCAACTGGATTTCAAAGACATAATTTTTGCTTCTAAATGTTTCAGGCCCATTGCGCATTCAAACAAGATTTGAGTTACCAAAACAATTGAAAACCCCCATAAATGACCCCATTTTATAAAGTAGACCCCTTAAGGTATTCATTGAGGGGTACAATGAGCATTTTGACCCTATAGCCGTTTCACAGATTTTACTAACCTTGGGATGTGTAGGTTAAAAATTACTAAAATGTCCCTTTATCTCCAAAGTTTTTATTTTCACAAGGGGTTAAAAGAGAAAAAGCCCCCCCGCAGTTTGTTACACAATTTCTCCTGAACACGGCAATACCCCATATGTGGCCATAATCTGCAGTATGGGTACTTGGTGGGGCTCAGAATGGAAAGAGCGCTATTTGGGTTTTGGAGAGCAGGGTTTGCTGGAATAGTTTTCAGGTGCCATGTCGCATTTGTTGAGCCCCTAATGTATCAATACAATAGAAACCCCTCAAAAGTGACCCCATTTTAAAAACTACACCCATCAAAGAATGTATCAAGGCGTATTATCATTTTGAGCCTAAAAATTCTTCCCAAAAATTAACGTACAAAATGAAAATTGAAATTTTTAAAGAAATCAGCCATTTCGGCGCCCAATACTTTGCACCCACTTTGTGTTGTCAGAGACCTGCACTCCTAAAACTATTAAGGAGCCATCCTGAGGGGCAAAAAATTATATATGTGGGTGTAAACTGCTACTTGGGCACAGAGCAGAAGGGAGCTCAGAAGGGAAGGAGCACTGCGCTTTTTAGCTTTTGGGGTGCAGATTTAGAGGAACCCTCTGGGCGCCATGTTGTTTTTGTAGAGCCCTGGAGGCAACAGTAAACTGGAATTCCCCAAGAAGTGACCCCATTTTGTAAGGGCATTTTTTGGGTCTCTGCAAATATGATATGGTGTCCAAACACCAACAATCTAAATCTGCACTCCAAATGTACATATCGCTCCTTCACATCTGTGCCCTGCTGTGTACCCAAATGGCGGTTTATGCCCACATGTATGACACTGGTGTACCCCGGATAACGTACGTAATGCCATATGTGGGTAGAATCGGCTGTTTGGGCACAGCCGGGCACAGAAGGGAAGGAGCGCTATTTTGGTTTTTGGAGCACAGTTTGGTTTTAGGACACCATGCCACTTTTGCAAAGCCCCTGAATTGCCAGTAAAGTGGAATCCGCAGACATGTCACCGCATTTTGGACACTAGCCCACTGATGGAATTTATCCCGGGCACAACAGCTTTTAGAGCGTTCATCTCTGATACAAGTCGGGCACAAAATATTAGGCACTGAAATGACGTATTCCTGGAAAAAATTATTTTTACCTTTCACAATCAGCTTCGTATTCATTTATGGATAATAAGTTATAGCAACACTTGGGGGTTAAAAATGCTCTCTGTACCCCTGGATAAATCCTTCAGGGGTGTAGTTTCCAAAATAAGGTCTCATATCAGGGGATTCCACTTTACGGGCATTTCAGCTCTGCAAAAGTGTCGTGGAATCCAAAACCGCCCGTGCTCCAAAAACCAAACAACCCTTCTGTGTCCGGCTGTGCCCCTATATCAGTTTATACCCACATATGGCATTGCGTACGGTATCCCGGGTACACCAGTGTCATACATGTGTCATAAACTGCAGTTTGGACGTACAGCAGGGCTCAGAAGGGAAGGAGCGCAATGCGGCTTTTGGAGTACAGATTCAGATGTTTGGTATCTGGACGTCATGTCATGTTTGTAGAGCCTGTAAGGTACCAGAAAAGTGGATTCCCCAAAGGAGTGACCCCATTTTGAAAACTGCACCCCTCAAAGAATTTATCAGGGGGTGTAGTGAGTATTAGTATCCCAGACGTGACTGCACAGCGGATGGCGAAGAGGGAATATATAAGCTGTGCGGAGAACATTGCAGACACCAAATTCCCTACTATGTCCCAGGAGCTCCTATAATTGGGGGAGTCACTCTGCGGGTCACTTTGGGGGTCACCTCTGGTGTCTTTTCGCTCATAAGCTGTAAATCTGGAGTGTCCCCTGATTTACGCTCGCACAGCTTGTTTGTGGGATGAGATGCATTTTGTAATTACACCATTTTTGGGTGCCTACAATTTATTGAATACATTTTATTAACTCTTTGCTGGATTTAAAAAAAAATAAAATCAATTCTGGCATTGCGTTTTACCTTTTTAATTTTTCGCCATGCAGCGTACAGTATAAGTAATATGTGACCTTTATTCTGCTGGTCAGTACGGTTACAGCATGCAGTGTACAGTATAAGTAACATGTAGCCTTTATTCTGCGGGTCGGTACGGTTACGGCGATACCTCATTTATATTTTTTTATGCGATACTAATTCTGCAGAACAAAAACACATTTGGGGACAAAATCAGTGATTTTTGCATCGCCATCTTCTGAGAGGCGTAACATTTTTATTTTTCGGTTGACAGTGTTGTTTGAGGGCTTAGTTTTTGCGGGACAACCTGTGCTTTTTATTGGCACTGTTGTGGGGTGATTATGACTTTTTGATCACTTTTTATAGCATTTTTTTTTTTAGGTGAGATGGCGAAAAATCACTACTTCCGACGGGTTTTTTCCATTTTTTTTTCCCGACGTTCACCATGTACATTAAATATTATTTCAGTTTTATTATACAGATTGTTACAGACACGGCGGTACCAGATATGCATTGTTTTTATTAATTTTTAGGTTTTTTTATATAATTCATTTTCTATTGAATAAAAATGAATTTTTGGGGCTTTATAACTTTATTAATTTTTTTCAAACACTTTATTAGTTATTTTTCACTTTTTTTTCACTTTTTTTTATGTGTCTCTTTTAGGACACTTGATTCTGCAATGAATTCATTGCTGAATCAATCAGGCTGGAGACACAGGCTGCACGTGTCTCCAGTCTAACAGGAAGCCAAGCGATGTAGACGCATCGCTTGGCTTTCTTAGTACCTGGCAGGGTCAACCAGGTAACGAGGGGCTCATGCACTCTGGGGTCACTGGTTAGACCCCAGGGTGCATGTTTTACATATCGGCACCCCCCGATCTCCCCGCAGGGGGTGCCGATAACATCGCAGAACCACTTCAGTGCCGTGATCATGTTTGATCACGGAACTGAAGGGGTTAAACTCCGATCGGACACCAGCTCCAATCGGAGTACATCGGGCACAGTGTTAGCTATAACATAGCTATAACACAGGGAAAGTTTGTTACTGCAACAAACTTTCCCTGACATGGCTGCTACATGATCGGGACCTGAATCTATTAGGTCCTGATCATGTCTCCGTGGACCCCAGCAGCTATTAGCGCTAGGTCCACGGAGCTCCGGACCCTCGGGGAGACCCGATCCCAATTTTAAAAGGGTCAGTTTATAAACGTCGGCGCGGCACAGAGCCCAAGCCGCGCCGACGTTTATATACAGTCAGCCGTCGTGAAGCGGTTAAGTTGCTTTATCTGATGCCCAGTGCTGCAGTCACGTTAATTAAAGTCAAACACCTGTGATTTACAGCTGCTCCTACAATAGTGATGAGTACAGACATCTCCATGCCGAAGTTACTGTCCAGGAGTTACACTGTGATAAGCAAAGCTTTTAGGACTTTTATCATGACTTTTTTTCAACAATGATGATCATAGTAAAGTAAAACTGTCTTTGCATTCACGTTAATGCTAGAAGCACTCGCTCCCCTTCCCATCACCTACTCCCTGGATGTTTGCCCCATCTCAGCAGGAAGCCTAGCTAGAGAAAACAGAAGCAGTTTACAGCCCTCTACTGTACTAAACTACAGGTTAATTTACACAGGGACAAGATGTCCAGAAAATAAGCCATGCTGGATATAAAACCATATAAAACCTAATTTTTTTTGGTTGAAAAACTATATAAATGTGTAGATCTGTGATCAGAAAAACTAGAACGTTTGATTTTAATATGTTTATATGCAATAGTATATATAAAAACTATTTTGTTTTAGGTAAAAGAAGCAAAATTTACAATTTTTTTAACATTTTATAACATTCTTCCACTTCTAACAAAAAAAACAAAACTTGGTTAACATATAGTAATACTTATTTTGAGCCTTATGTGTCTTCAAAAAAACATTGTAAAAATAGTTGAGATATGCAAAGCCATTAAAAAGATATTGGGGTGTAAAGCAGTGCAAACCAAAGTGCTAAGTTTGGCCTGAGGATTGGGGCATCAATGACACTTGGTCCTGAAAGAGTTAAACATACAACTCATCCTGAAAAAAATCTGCCCTCACCATAGGGTTTATGTCCCATGTCTGCAGCGGGAAATCACCCAGTGCCCTATTCACCTGACACATGTCTACAATGTGCCCTTTTGATATACAGTAGGTCAGCATGCCTCAAATGTATAGAAAAGCACAGTAGACTACAAGTTTCTATATAGACAACCAGCAAACAAAATGTATCCTAGTATATGGTGTTCAATAGCATTGGAGCCTATGGGAAACATATACATTGCACCAGTACATTACTGTAATGTTAGTACCTTATGGCTCCTTTTGCCATCAGAAGTTTTTTTTTTTTTCTGTTGATTCAAACTTCAGTAAAAGTCAATGATATATAACATCTGATATCTTATAGATGCCAGGACAAGGGGCAGGCCTAGTGTGCCATTAAGGGTGGCATAGTGGTTAGTTTAATGAGTCATTGTCATTAAAACATCTTCAGATTTCAAAGGGAGGTAAGCCTGATGTGTTTTTCATCTCCTGCACTATTTCCTTGGCTTGTCTTTCATCTACTGCTCTGTTTCCATTGGGTCCTAAAAGTTGCCTGTTTCTTGCTGATTCTTCTAAAGAGCTTGAACATATCTTGAAACCTTATTCTGGTTTGAAATCTTTGCCTGGCATAGAACTTACTAATGTAGACAACAACCCCAAGTATACAGCCAATCTCATTATGAAGCATCTTCAATCAAAAAAAAAGTTGTCCTGGAAGTGATGATATGGCCTCCACAGCACTCTGATCAAAACCTGTCTGGGATTACATGAAGACACAGAAGGATTGGAACAAGCCTACATCCACCGAAGATCTGGGCTTAGTTCTCCAAGATGTTTCGAACAACCTTCATGCCGAGTTCCTTCAAAAACTGTCTAGAACTCTAACTAGAAGAAATGATACTGGTTTGAAGGTAAAGGGCAGTCACATCAAATGCTGATGAGATTTAGATTTCTCTAATGTTCATTCACATGATATTTAGGAAAATATAGAAAGAAACATTGTCCCCAGCAAGTATAGATGGTACAGTCTCTAGCTGACTATGTTATGTACTGAGGGAATATGGGACTGGTAACAGGGAAAAGGAACTCTAAAAACCAAGATGATGTTTGTTCTAAAGCTGAGGAAAGGCTGGATTAAGGGGAATTCAATGGATTATACGTAAAAGAATTACATTGTACTGTGTGGGGGCCACTGTGGAGCATATTATACTGTGTGAGGGCCACTATGGAGCATATTATAGATTGTGAAAGGCAATCATGTGTGGAGTGCAGTGATGAAAAAAAGTGTTTTTGCTGGATTGATCTTTGAAGGGTTAATCAGCACCATATTTACAGTACGGTAATATGCCAGGGCCCCAGTCTGTATATAGGTGTACTGCTATACAAGCTGCAGGATGGTGTTCCGTAGCAAATTTGTCAAATATGACTATCTGTTCAATTTTTTTCTTCTTTGGTCAGCCAAGGAATTATTTTACTTTCATCCAATTAACAAAAAATGATTTATTTTTTTTTCCAGTAGAAAATACAATAGTCTTAAACTGCCATATGTTAGAAAAACAGACATGACAGCAATAGCCAAAGTCCATTATTTATGTTATTGAGATATTGGCATTTTCTGGTTTGTTGTTGTCTCGGGCAGTTTTTGCAAAACTGACAAAAAGATTTGCTGCCATATTGATTGTCAGTTTGCAATTAATTTTTCAGGAACTGGCGACAAACCGTGACTTTGTTATTAATCGTACACGATCGGACAGTTATAGGCTGTCATCAGTCGCTGACAAGCTAATTGAAGTGACAGCCAAGATGGTGGCAGATTCTGTTGTCCTGCCCACCATAATATTACTGCAAGTAAGAAAACAATGCAATGTATTTGGACCATCTACTCGTATGGGGTATTGTTTTGTTTTGGGTACTAATGCTCTTTACAGTGCATTTAAGGGCAGTAAGTAAGACAACACATATTCAGATTCATTTAAGGGCCAAAGGCATAATCCAGCAACGCTTGCCAAGAAATCACGCAGAGGGATACGAGAAATTACAATGAGATTCAGTACACTAACATTATCTTCAATATGCTGAGCGCCAAGCTATGGAGGCTACATTTACATCCTCTATTGAAGCGTTGCCGAATTTCCTACCCTCTAATGCTCTTTCCTTGTGTTTCCATAATTCTATATTAATAGTCTTTATGAAGCAGCCAACTTTTTTAGTTCTCTTGTTTTAGAACTTTTGCTTTTGACTTACCAGCTTTTTCTTATCAGACACAGGTTCAGTTATCTGCTCCACCAAGTCACACAATTATGCTATTACAGCAACTTGTTGCAGTGAAGAAATGCTTAAATATACCTCGTGACACTGAGATGTTATAAGTATGCAATTATTCGTATTCAATAATATACATAAACAATATGTAGGCAGCTTTATTACTACATTGACAGCAGCAAGCTTAATGTATGTCATAGAAAGCAAAGACCCAATGAAATTGTACAAATATTTTAGTTCATTGCATTCTGCCTGAGAACATAATATAAAATCTCATACAATATCTATAAGAAGCCATATTCTCTAGCTTTATCCTCTATTATTGTCTTTTCAAAGCATTATTTAATTGGCATTCCCAAGAATATCTATCTAGTTAGCCCCCAAAAAATATGTAGCCCTCTGCTGATACAGATAAGAAGTCGGGGCAATTTATTAACCATACTAAGGCCTTGTTCACATCTGCGTTGGTAATCCATTCGGGGGAGTCCACATGGGGACCCCCCTGAATGGACTTGCGAATTCATTGGCAAGCGGTGTACAGTGAAAGCACACAGACCCTATATACTATAATGGGGTCCGTGTGCTTTCCGCACATTCTCCGCACGGAACATGCGGACAGAAAAGTAGTTCACGATTTACATTCCTGTCTGCGTGACCATTATAGTCTAGGGGTCCGTGTGCTTTCACTGCACACCGCTTGCCAATGAATTTGGTAGTCTATTCTGGGGGTCCCCATGCGGACTACCCGAACAGATTAGCGACTCAGATGTGAACGATGCCTAACATTGTTTCAGTTCATTTACATGAACCTTTCTCAAGCAATGCGATAATGATAAAGTATATATTCAGCACCAATCATACAGTGCAATTCACAGGTCTATCATACATCATAATCAAGCCATGTGAATAGTTTAATTCTAATAATTTCAATAATAATCATCATTAATGAATGCATTCTTAATAATAAATGTAGACAAAAATTCATAAACCACATCAATAAAAAACATATCAAGTACATATGTAAGGCTGTATTAAACAGGACCCATAATACTATAATGGCATAATAATGAATGTGGCAAAAAACAATTCATATAATAAATGAATTAAACTGAAATGATCAAATTCATGTGTGTTTCATAAGCTAACTAACCTGGAAACTGGTTACACCCCATCATGGAATTTGCATACTTCCAAACAATATGCACACTGATAATCTGATCTGATCCAAAGTTGCCACTATATCTGTGTGCAGTCCTAAAAAAGAGGCTAAAGACAGAGGATGGCGCATGCATGGATATGCACAAAGGAGTAAATAGATACAACCAGCTCCATATTACGCAAGGCGAAAATCGGCAGACAGTGTGCAAGTGCAAGGACATGCACGATTTAATAGACAGATGCAACGGACACCATATTGTTAAAGGCTCCTTATAAGATAAGATAAGATAAGATAATGCTATAATATTCCCACAGTGGGAAAATTTCAGTATTTTACAGCAGCATAGTAATACAGATACAGGATAATACACAGTAATATATTACAGACGTAGACACACATATGCTGAGAAGAGAAGTTATACTAGGAGTCCATAGCAGCTAAGGAAGAGAAGAAAGAAAGAAGGAAGACTTCAGGATCATTTAGTTCTCTGTGCGGAGTGATCCTCGCTTGGTCTGATGTAGATTATACAGCCTGACCACGGTTGGAAGGAAGGACTTGCGATAGCGCTCCTTCTCACATTTGGGTTGAAGCAGTTGGTCACTGACAGTGCTGCTAAGTGCCATCAAGGTCTCATACATGGGGTGGGATTTGTTCTCCCGCATGGGGCTCACCATGAACAGTATCCTTCTGTCACCCACCACCTGTACTGGGTCCAGGGGGCTCCCCAGGACAGAGCTGGCCCTTCTGATCAGCCTGTCATCAGCCTGTTATAACCATATGTGTGTGTACAATATGTGATAAAGCTACATTTGCTGCTAATACTAAAAAACAATCCCTTTACAGTTTGCAGACCATGAGGTCAACACTTTCCAGTAGGTGGCAGTTTTGAGTCCAGAGCTATTTGTCTTGTAAGATTCAGAGAGACCAGGAGTCCTTGGCCTCCTCCAGAACTGGGAGGTAAGACTTACATCCTTTATTACATAGTCTCCAAGGCATGTTGACTCCTGTTCTTCAGACAGAATAGCAGTGTTCATTGTTTACTGGACAGATAAAGGTGATCTATACAAATGATATTCATGTATTTATAGCCAATTGTTATCTTTGTATTGTTCAGGCTATTGGCTGAGGCTGGCAGGCTAAAACAAGTTGGGCTTGCAACAGCGCCCATACAGATTAGATGGGTGACCTGTCCTGCGCAAACTGGTGAGTTCAATTAACATTAGTCTAATATGTAGCTAGAAAAAAAATCCTTTACATGTACCCATTTTATGCCTAGAACAAGTGCCAAGCAATGATGGGCACTGGTTAAAGGACCATTTGACACTGACCAGTTGTCGGGATGAACAGATGCACAAACCACCATTCATAACCCACGGTCATTGGCGCGGCTGATCCTTTCTAGTATTGCTGCCAGTAGATGCGCTATTTACATAGAAAGATGTACTAATGACAAGGGATCATATTTAATGCCCCATAAAAGAAGTGATCAGCCGAGAAACGTGTGTTTGCTCATTTGCTGACTGATCACCAGGGCTTTTACACTGGGCAATGATCAGGCTGATAAGTCAGGAGACAAATGAACTGCTTTATAGTCTATACACTAAGGAGAAGAAAACTTTGTCCAGTGACAATAACCTAGATAGAGATACACAACCAGTATTTTATCTGAGACGTGTTCTGTCACTACAATTACAAATGACTGCGATTCTTCCTGCTTTATAAGATTAATTCACTAGTCTCTATGAGCCTGCTGCAGAAATCTGCCATCACAACAGCAATACTCCCCAGCAGTAATTGTAAGTGAAAGATCGTTCCTTTACTATAATGAATATTGGGGCTAGTCATTATGGAGTAGTAATTTCACAGCTCAGTAATTGACAATGGCACAAAGTAAAAACAACAGAGTAATGATCTCTATATATAAAGTGCTATAAATGTGCCTGTTACTAAATGTCTTAATACTAATCTTATTTAACTCATTCCGGTGACAACACCTTAGAGAGCAAGTCTAGACTGATCGGAAAATTCAACAAGGAAATCCAAGCATACCATTTTTTATTATTTGGAGAAATTATATATTCAGCTGCGGATAAATGAGTTTTCTAGAACTTTATGAATGATAGTCTAAGCCCGAATTTACACCGGTGACACTCGGTCCGTGTGTTGGCCGGATTTACCTGACATAACAGTATGCTGGGAGAATGACTCCTATATGGTTATATATGGTTATATGGTATATATGGTATATATGGTTATATATGGTTATCCATGATGCTAGGAGTCCCTGCCACCCAGTGACATACTGTCCTGTACTATGATCAGCATGGGACAGTATGTTGCTGGGAGGCAGGGACTCCTAGTATCATAGAGAACTATACACAGTACATCACACAGTATACAGTAATGTCCCATAGTGGCCCCTCCACACGGTATAATGTCCCATAGTGGCCCGTCCACACAGTATAATGTCCCATAGTGGCCCTTCCACACGGTATAATGTCCCATAATGACTCCTCCACATGGTATAATGTCCCATAGTGGCCCTTCCACAAGGTAAAATGTCGCATAGTGGCCCCTTAACATAGTATAATGCTCCATAATGGCCCGTCCACACAGTATAATGCCCCACAGTGGCCCGTCCACACAATATAATGCCCCATAGTGGCCCTTCCACAAGGTAAAATGTCGCATAGTGGCCCCTTAACATAGTATAATGCTCCATAATGGCCCGTCCACACAGTATAATGCCCCACAGTGGCCCGTCCACACAATATAATGCCCCATAGTGGCCCGTCCACACAGTATAATGCCCCATAGTGGCCCGTCCACATGATATAATGCCCCATAGTGACCACTCTCACCTCTGCTGTGCTCCGGAGCAACTCCCTGTTCTCTTTGCCGCTTCTGCCTGATGCCAGAGACTGCTGATTGGGTCTTAGAGGTCACGTTAGTGTTATTATATTTCAAAACACCAACGTGACCTCTGAGGCCCCATCAGCGGTCCCTGATGTCAGGCAGAATTGACCAGGATAACAGGGAGTAGTTCCGAAGAGGTGAGTAACATTGCTTTTTATGATTGATCACCTCTCCTGGGCTTCTGCTTATTATACTTTGGGGTTTGACGGGACCCAGAGCATAATAATATTAGTTTAGTTTCAGTCCATAGGAAAACGCTGGGCAAGTTCTTTTAAGTGTCATTGCCTCAGGGACTTGGGCTGCCGTGCCAGAGAAATATTCCTTGTGTGCCCGTCTTGGCACTTGTATGAGGGGGTTGCTGACCCTTGGTATAGGACATCATTGTATTATCATTGAAATAAACTGGCAATATTGTCAATATTTATTCAAGCATGCCAACGTTTGTTCTTGGCGCTGTTGAGTTAAGCTGCAGTAAGGCTGAGCCCACACATTGCAGAAAAGCTGTTTTTTTTTTGTTGCAGAATTTACTATGATTCTGCAGGCCAAAGCCAGGACTGGATCTATCAGAAGAGAGAAGTATTACCTATATATATATATATATATATATATATATATATATATATATATATATATATATCCTATTCCTTTTGATGCCACTCTTGGCTTTGGCTCAAAATTCAGCTTTCCAACAATCTGTGGCTTTAGCCACTGCTTTGTGCTAGATTACGTCAGTCACTGCAATGACATACCAGAAAGTACCTGGCACATTTTTTTAAAGTGTTACTACATACGTAGACAAAATTGTTGGTACCCCTCTTTTATTGAAAGAAAAACCCACAATGGTCACAGAAATAACTTGAATATAACATCTCGGTCTGTTTGGGTCTCTGTGCTACCCTCCGCTCCCACGCTGCGGGGCATGAGACGTGTGCAGTTTGATTTCTTGCTTAGAGTTTTTCATTGCACTGTGTGAACACAATTCTATTGCCTATCTCTGTAATTGTATTCCCTCCACACCCGTCTCCTGCACCTTGTTTCTCTCTGTTCATAAAATGGTTAATTTTAGCCTTGCTTGTGTGACTGACAGCCTGTCTTCCAATCAAGCATAAGGCGAGTCTTTGGCTCTCCTATATACAGGCCATCCGTTCACATAGACTTGCTAGCTATTGACTCTGTCCTTAGACTTTGTCCCTGCTAAGCTCCTCTTCTACCATTGTATTACTTACCTCTGACCTCTAGCTTTCCTTATTAACCATTCTCTTGGATTTGATTCTGTGCTGCATTGCTCGACTGTTACCGGACCCTTGGCTAGCTGACTTCCCTTTTGTGTTGTTTGTCTTGTCTGTGTTCTGTGTTGTCACCTATACAAGAAGGGCTTTGTCGACCAAGTGTCCTCTGCTGCATAGGGCAATGAGGCAAGTAGGCAGGGGCAGCGGTGGGTTCAGCTTAGGGCTCACTGTCTTGTTGTGCCCCTCCCTCCAGACTTTTCCAGTAGCTACTAGGGAATTCCTCCTCTAGATTTGCCCTTATATTGAATCTGACAAAGGTAACAACAAATACAAATTCTATGAAAATGAACAAATGAAAGTCAGACATTGCTTTTCTCTTCAACAGAATTTAAAATGAAAATAAAACTCATGAAACAGGCCTGGACAGAAATGATGGTTCCCTTAACTTAATATTTTGTTGCACAACCTTTTGAGGCAATCACTGCAATCAAACGCTTCCTGTAGCTGTCAATGAGACTTCTGCACCTCTCAGCCTATTCTAGGCTCAAGTCCAACCTCACACACAATGATGTAAACTATAAGTTGATAAAGGGATCTCGAGGCAGTCTCCTCACCACCCGGGTGACTTGACATTTTTGATTTTGGTGGAAAATTTCCACCAAAAACCATATCCACATAGAATGATTATAATCCCATGTGGAAACCTAAACTGATTGATTTAGAAATGTAAAGCTGGGGAAATTAATTTACGGAAAACGTAAATTGCAGTAGATCTGGTGCCTGTATCTAAAAAAAGACAAATGTGTGAAGCATGAACCTAAGCTGACAGTAGTAATAGGGAAATCCCAATGGTTGCTTAGATACTATGTCCAGAAATATCCTATATAAGCAAAGTAGGTGTTATTTTACAATAATATAGTATACCATGCCATATACACATTGCTTTCTATGAAAATGTAAATACATATTAATCAAGAATTCTGAATTATTCTATCTATTTAGGTATATTTATGGGGTAATGGATAAGAACACTCTTCTTGCTTTAGGTCTCCTGGCATAGGTGCCACACCCTGGTTGCACCAGCCATGTATGTATGTTTGTGTGTTTGTGTCTTTGTTCCTCAATCACGCAAAGACGGCTGAACAGATTTGAATGAAATTTGGCACATAGATAGTTTGTAACCTCGATTAAAACATAAGCTAATTTTTATTGCGGTAAATGACGGCTTCATGACTGTTATGAATTTTTGTTCACATACTATATTACACTGCTCTTATCTCAGCTTCTGAGAAAGCCAGGGCTGTTATCACTCTGTGTAAACACACACTAACCCTCAGTGGTTTGTGTTCATGCATTTGCATATTATCTGATCTGGTCCAGGCACTGCAGACAAACTGACATGGGCAAACACCTTTAATCCAAAATAGCAGTTTGCCAATTTTCAACATGCCTGGAAAAAGAACATCTAATTTGTCGCAAACAAGGAGAGCTATGAAGGAAGCCAGAAGTCACAGAGCTCTCCTCAAGCAGAACTGAGGGGGATCATCGACGCCAACAACACGCTCATTATATGGCATCCTAGCGAGCTGCTGAGATACTGGAACAATCAAAGGTACAGCGCAAGGAACAAGTTCAGCAGCAGGCCAGCTTGACAGCTTGACAGCTGCTGAAATGCCGGAGCAGAAGGATCATCAATGCCAACAACACGCTCATTATATCACGTTCCAGCGAGGTGCTGAGATGCCAGAACAATCACAGGCACAGTGCAAGAAACAAGTTCAGCAGCAGGCCAGCTTGAGAGCTGCCAAAACGCTGGAGCATGCGGATCATCTACGCCAACAACACGCTCATGATATGGCGTCCCAGTAAGCTGCTGAGATACTGGAACAATCACGAGCACAGCGTGATGAACGAGTTCAGCAGCAGGACAGCTTAAGAGCTGCCGAAATGCGGCAGCAATTTGCTGAATATAGGCGGATCATCAATGCCAACAAGCAGACAAAGTCGCGGGCAGAGGCTAGTGTTCACTATTAGAGATGAGCGAACACTAAAATGTTCGAGGTTCGAAATTCGATTCGAACAGCCGCTCAATGTTCGTGTGTTCGAATGGGTTTCGAACCCCATTATAGTCTATGGGGAACAGATACTCGTTAAGGGGGAAACCCAAATCCGTGTCTGGAGGGTCACCAAGTCCACTATGACACCCCAGGAAATGATGCCAACACCTCTGGAATGACACTGGGACAGCAGGGGAAGCATGTCTGGGGGCATCTAACACACCAAAGACCCTCTATTACCCCAACATCACAGCCTAACAACTACACACTTTACACACTCAATACCACATCTCTGACAGTAGGAAAACACCTTGAAACATGTGTATTTGGCACTTGCAGTGAGGAGAGCTTGTCACCAGCAGTGAATTTGGCCCTTGTAGTAAGTTGAGGTTGGCACCAACATTTGTTTTGAAAATCAGGGTGGATTGAGCCTCTAACCAGCAGAGTTTGGGCAAATTCATGGTGGAGGGAGCCTCTAAACACCCCAGTTTGGGCAAATTCATGGTGGAGGGAGCCTCTAACCAGCCCAGTTTGGGCAAATTCATGGTGGAGGGAGCCTCTAAAAAACCCAGTTTGGACCAATTCATGGTGGAGGGAGCCTCTAAAAAACCCAGTTTGGACCAATTCATGGTGGAGGGAGCCTCTAACCAGCCCAGTTTGGGCAAATTCATGGTGGAGGGAGCCTCTAACCAGCCCAGTTTGGGCAAATTCATGGTGGAGGGAGCCTCTAAAAAACCCAGTTTGGACCAATTCATGGTGGAGGGAGCCTCTAACCAGCCCAGTTTGGGCAAATTCATGGTGGAGGGAGCCTCTAACCAGCCCAGTTTGGACCAATTAATGGTGGAGGGAGCCTCTAACCAGCCCAGTTTGGACCAATTAATGGTGGAGGGAGCCTCTAACCAGCCCAGTTTGGACCAATTAATGGTGGAGGGAGCCTCTAACCAGCCCAGTTTGGACCAATTAATGGTGGAGGGAGCCTCTAACCACCCCAGTTTGGACCAATTCATGGTGGAGGGAGCCTCTAAACAGCCAAGTTTGGACCAATTCATGGTGGAGGGAGCCTCTAAAAACCCCAGTTTGGACCAATTCATGGTGGAGGGAGCCTCTAACCAGCCCAGTTTGGGCAAATTCATGGTGGAGGGAGCCTCTAAACAGCCCAGTTTGGGCAAATTCATGGTGGAGGGAGCCTCTAACCAGCCCAGTTTGGACCAATTAATGGTGGAGGGAGCCGCTAAACAGCCCAGTTTGGGCAAATTCATGGTGGAGGGAGCCTCTAAACAGCCCAGTTTGGACCAATTCATGGTGGAGGGAGCCTCTAAAAAACCCAGTTTGGACCAATTCATGGTGGAGGGAGCCTCTAAACAGCCCAGTTTGGGCAAATTCATGGTGGAGGGAGCCTCTAACCAGCCCAGTTTGGACCAATTAATGGTGGAGGGAGCCTCTAAACAGCCAAGTTTTGGGAAATTCATGGTGGAGGGAGCCTCTAACCAGCCCAGTTTGGACCAATTCATGGTGGAGGGAGCCTCTAAACAGCCCAGTTTGGGCAAATTCATGGTGGAGGGAGCCTCTAAAAAACCCAGTTTGGACCAATTAATGGTGGAGGGAGCCTCTAACCAGCCCAGTTTGGACCAATTAATGGTGGAGGGAGCCTCTAAACAGCCAAGTTTGGACCAATTCATGGTGGAGGGAGCCTCTAAAAACCCCAGTTTGGACCAATTCATGGTGGAGGGAGCCTCTAACCAGCCCAGTTTGGGCAAATTCATGGTGGAGGGAGCCTCTAAACAGCCCAGTTTGGGCAAATTCATGGTGGAGGGAGCCTCTAACCAGCCCAGTTTGGACCAATTAATGGTGGAGGGAGCCGCTAAACAGCCCAGTTTGGACCAATTCATGGTGGAGGGAGCCTCTAAAAACCCCAGTTTGGACCAATTCATGGTGGAGGGAGCCTCTAAAAAACCCAGTTTGGACCAATTCATGGTGGAGGGAGCCTCTAACCAGCCCAGTTTGGACCAATTAATGGTGGAGGGAGCCTCTAAACAGCCAAGTTTGGACCAATTCATGGTGGAGGGAGCCTCTAAAAACCCCAGTTTGGACCAATTCATGGTGGAGGGAGCCTCTAACCAGCCCAGTTTGGACCAATTAATGGTGGAGGGAGCCTCTAACCAGCCCAGTTTGGACCAATTAATGGTGGAGGGAGCCTCTAACCAGCCCAGTTTGGACCAATTAATGGTGGAGGGAGCCTCTAACCACCCCAGTTTGGACCAATTCATGGTGGAGGGAGCCTCTAAACAGCCAAGTTTGGACCAATTCATGGTGGAGGGAGCCTCTAAAAACCCCAGTTTGGACCAATTCATGGTGGAGGGAGCCTCTAACCAGCCCAGTTTGGGCAAATTCATGGTGGAGGGAGCCTCTAAACAGCCCAGTTTGGGCAAATTCATGGTGGAAAGAGCCTCTAACCAGCCCAGTTTGGACCAATTAATGGTGGAGGGAGCCGCTAAACAGCCCAGTTTGGGCAAATTCATGGTGGAGGGAGCCTCTAAACAGCCCAGTTTGGACCAATTCATGGTGGAGGGAGCCTCTAAAAAAACCCAGTTTGGACCAATTCATGGTGGAGGGAGCCTCTAAACAGCCCAATTTGGGCAAATTCATGGTGGAGGGAGCCTCTAACCAGCCCAGTTTGGACCAATTAATGGTGGAGGGAGCCTCTAACCAGCCCAGTTTGGACCAATTAATGGTGGAGGGAGCCTCTAACCAGCCCAGTTTGGACCAATTAATGGTGGAGGGAGCCTCTAACCACCCCAGTTTGGACCAATTCATGGTGGAGGGAGCCTCTAAACAGCCAAGTTTGGACCAATTCATGGTGGAGGGAGCCTCTAAAAACCCCAGTTTGGACCAATTCATGGTGGAGGGAGCCTCTAACCAGCCCAGTTTGGGCAAATTCATGGTGGAGGGAGCCTCTAAACAGCCCAGTTTGGGCAAATTCATGGTGGAGGGAGCCTCTAACCAGCCCAGTTTGGACCAATTAATGGTGGAGGGAGCCGCTAAACAGCCCAGTTTGGGCAAATTCATGGTGGAGGGAGCCTCTAAACAGCCCAGTTTGGACCAATTCATGGTGGAGGGAGCCTCTAAAAAACCCAGTTTGGACCAATTCATGGTGGAGGGAGCCTCTAAACAGCCCAGTTTGGGCAAATTCATGGTGGAGGGAGCCTCTAAACAGCCCAGTTTGGACCAATTCATGGTGGAGGGAGCCTCTAAACAGCCCAGTTTGGGCAAATTTATGGTGGAGGGAGCCTCTAAAAAACCCAGTTTGGACCAATTCATGGTGGAGGGAGCCTCTAACCAGCCCAGTTTGGACCAATTAATGGTGGAGGGAGCCTCTAAACAGCCAAGTTTGGACCAATTCATGGTGGAGGGAGCCTCTAAAAACCCCAGTTTGGACCAATTCATGGTGGAGGGAGCCTCTAACCAGCCCAGTTTGGGCAAATTCATGGTGGAGGGAGCCTCTAAAAAACCCAGTTTGGACCAATTCATGGTGGAGAGAGCCTCTAACCAGCCCAGTTTGGACCAATTAATGGTGGAGGGAGCCTCTAAACAGCCAAGTTTGGACCAATTCATGGTGGAGGGAGCCTCTAAAAAACCCAGTTTGGACCAATTCATGGTGGAGGGAGCCTCTAACCAGCCCAGTTTGGACCAATTCATGGTGGAGGGAGCCTCTAAACAGCCCAGTTTGGGCAAATTCATGGTGGAGGGAGCCTCTAAAAACCCCCAGTTTGGACCAATTCATGGTGGAGGGAGCCTCTAAAAACCCCAGTTTGGACCAATTCATGGTGGAGGGAGCCTCTAAAAACCCCAGTTTGGACCAATTCATGGTGGAGGGAGCCGCTAAACAGCCCAGTTTGGACCACTTCATGGTGGAGGGAGCCTCTAACCAGCAGAGTTGGTGGAAATCAGGGTGGAGGGAGCCTCTAACCAGCAGAGTTGGGGGAAATCAGGGTGGAGGGAGCCTAGTATTAGCAGAATTGTGCAACGCTTATGGTGGATGAGTATGAGGATGCGGAGGAATTGGAGAGGTTGAGTACAGACATGGAGTTTCATGTTGGGGTGCTTTACACAGGTGGGCACAAAAATGACGGCTCTACCCAGTGGTGGTTCATTTTTATCAAAGTGAGCCGGTCGGCACTCTCAGCTGACAGACGGGTGCGCTTGTCAGTGATGATGCCACCGGCTGCACTGAACACCCTCTCAGATAGGACGCTGGCGGCAGGACAGGACAGCACCTCCAAGGCATATAGGGCAAGTTCAAGCCACAGGTCCAACTTCGACACCCAATACGTGTAGGGCGCAGAGGGGTCGGAGAGGACAGGGCTGTGGTCGGAAAGGTATTCCCGCAACATGCGCCTATACTTCTCACGCCTGGTGACACTAGGACCCTCCGTGGCGGCACTTTGGCGAGGGGGTGCCATCAAGGTGTCCCAGACCTTAGACAGTGTGCCCCTCGTTTGTGTGGACCGGTGAGAACTTGGTTGCCTACTGGAGGAACTGCCCTCCCTGCCGCCAACGTCACATGCTGGAAACATCTCCATCATATTCTGCACCAATTGCCTGTGGCAAGCATTGATGCGATTGGCCCTCCCCTCTACCGGAATAAAAGACGAGATGTTGTTTTTATACCGGGGGTCAAGGATAGCAAAGATCCAGTACTGGTTGTCCTCCATGATTTTGACAATACACTTGTCGGTTGTAAAGCACCCCAACATGAACTCAGCCATGTCTGCCACAGTGTTAGTTGGCATGACTCCTCTGGCCCCACCGGAAAGTTCAATCTCCATTTCCTCCTCATCCTCCATGTCTACCCATCCGCGCTGCAACAATGGGACGATTCGAAGTTGCCCGGAAGCCTCCTGTATCACCATCACATCATCGGACAACTCTTCTTCCTCCTCCTCCTCCTCCTCCTCCATTAAACGCAGTGAAGCGGACAGATGTGTGGACCTACTCTCCAGCTGTGACGGATCGGATGCTATCCCTAACTCCTCTGTGTGATCTGAGTTATCCCTGATGTCAATCAGGGATTCTCTCAGAACACACAAGAGCGGGATTGTAAGGCTCACCATCGCATCCTCAGAGCTCACCCTCCTTGTGGACTCCTCAAAGACCCGTAGGATGTCACAAAGGTCTCTCATCCATGGCCACTCATGGATGTGAAACTGAGGCAGCTGACTTTGTGGCACCCTAGGGTTTTGTAGCTGGTATTCCATCAAAGGTCTCTGCTGCTCAACCACTCTATTCAACATCTGAAACGTTGAGTTCCAGCGTGTGGGGACGTCGCACAAAAGCCGGTGTTGTGGCACATGCAGGCGTTGCTGGAGAGATTTTAAGCTAGCAGCGGCTACTGTCGACTTGCGAAAGTGGGCGCACATGCGCCGCACTTTCACCAGTAGCTCTGGAACATTGGGGTAGCTCTTTAGGAAACGTTGCACCACTAGGTTGAAGACGTGGGCCAGGTATGGAACATGTTGGAGTCCGGCAAGCTTCAGAGCTGCTACCAGGTTCCGGCCGTTATCACAAACGACCATGCCTGGGCCCAGGTGCAGCGGCTCAAACCATATTGCCGTCTCATCGAGGAGGGCATCCCTCACCTCGGAGGCAGTGTGCTGTCTGTCCCCCAAGCTGATCAGCTTCAGCACAGCCTGCTGACGTCTACCAACGCCAGTGCTGCAACGTTTCCAACTCGTAGCTGGGGTCAATCTAACAGCGGAGGAGGAGGCGGTGGCGGAGGAGGAGGCGGTGGCGGAGGAGGAGGCGGTAGAGGAGGAGGAGGAGGGGGGTGTTCTTCTCGTGTCCCTGCCAGGAATGTTAGGCGGGGAGACGAGGTACACCGGGCCAGTTTGGGAAGCAGTCCCAGCCTCAACTACATTCACCCAGTGTGCCGTCAGTGAAATGTAGCGTCCCTGTCCGCATGCACTTGTCCACGCGTCGGTGGTCAAGTGGACCTTTGTGCAAAGCGCGGAACTAAGGGCCCGCCTGATGTTGAGTGACACGTGCTGGTGCAAGGCGGGGACGGCACACCGGGAGAAGTAGTGACGGCTAGGGACGGCATAGCGAGGTGCCGCAGTTGCCATCAGGTCCAGGAAGGCGGGAGTTTCAACAAGCCGGAACGCCAACATCTCCTGGGCCAGCAGTTTAGCGATGTTGGCGTTCAAGGCTTGCGCGTGTGGGTGGTTAGCAGTGTATTTCTGCCGCCGCTCCAATGTCTGAGAGATGGTGGGTTGTTGTAAAGAAACGCCTGATGGTGCCTTTGATGGTGCAGGAGAAGGAGATAAGACAGGACCAGGGGAGGATGAGGTAGAAGTCAACAAAGTGGCGGAGGCAGATGAAGTGATGTCCTGGCTCGTCCTCTGGAGTGCATCGCCAGCACAGTCAGCAGTGGCAGTGGCAGAGGCAGAGGCAGTGGCAGAGGCAGTGGCGTGAACGGCAGGCGGCCTTTGTCCTGCCGTTGCTGCCTGCCACTGATTCCAGTGCTTGGATTCCAAATGACGGCGCATTGAAGTGGTGGACAGGTTGCTCTTCTCAGAGCCCCTAATCAATTTCGAGAGGCAAATTGTGCAGACAACACTATATCTGTCCTCGGCGCATTCCTTGAAAAAACTCCACACCTTCGAGAAACGTGCCCTCGAGGTGGGAGTTTTTCGGGGCTGGGTACGAACTGGAACATCTTGGGAGATTCCGGGTGTGGCCTGGCTTCGCCTAAGCTGCTGACCTCTGCCTCTGCCTCTAGCTACCCTTTTTGGTGCTGCACCTGCCTCAACATCCACACTACTTTCCCCGCTTGACATCCCCCCTGTCCAGGTCGGGTCAGTGTCCTCATCATCCACCACTTCCTCTTCCAACTCCTGTCTCATCTCCTCCTCCCGCACAATGCGCCGGTCAACTGGATGCCCTGACGGCAACTGCGTCACATCATCGTCGATGAGGGTGGGTTGCTGGTCATCCACCACCAAATCGAACGGAGATGGAGGAGACTCTAGTGTTTGAGCATCTGGACACAGATGCTCCTCTGTTAGGTTCGTGGAATCGTGACGTGGAGAGGCAGGTTGAGGGACAATGAAAGGAGCGGAGAACAGCTCTGGGGAGCAGGGACAGTTTGGGTTATTGTTCTGTAAAGCTTCGGAATTTTGGGAGGAAGGAAGACAAGACTGTTGGGTAATAGGAGGAGAGGAGGCAGAGTCTGACTGGCTGCTGGACAATGTGCTGTAAGCGTTCTCTGACAGCCATTGCAAGACCTGTTCCTGGTTCTCGGGCCTACTAAGGTTTGTACCCTGCAGTTTAGTTAATGTGGCAAGCAACCCTGGCACTGTGGAGTGGCGCAATGCTTGCTGCCCCACAGGAGTAGGCACGGGACGCCCTGTGGCTTCACTGCTACCTTGCTCCCCAGAACCATTCCCCCGACCTCGCCCACGGCCTCGTCCACGTCCCTTTCCGGGAGCCTTGCGCATTTTGACTTCCTAGTTAGAAATTGGCACTGTATACCAGTAGTAAAAATTGTGGGTGCACGTAACCCCAATATATTCTTTGAATTACCAGTCAGAAACTGGCACTATATGGCAGTAGCAAGAAATGAGGGTATTTGTATTCCCAATATATTCTTTGAATTCCCAGTCAGACACTGGCACTATATGGCAGTAGCAAGAAATGAGGGTATTTGTATTCCCAATATATTCTTTGAATTCCCAGTCAGACAATGGCACTGTATACCAGTAGTAAAAATTGTGGGTGCACGTAACCACAATATATTCTTTGAATTACCAGTCAGAAACTGGCACTATATGGCAGTAGCAAGAAATGAGGGTATTTGTATTCCCAATATATTCTTTGAATTCCCAGTCAGACAATGGCACTGTATACCAGTAGTAAAAATTGTGGGTGCACGTAACCCCAATATATTCTTTGAATTACCAGTCAGAAACTGGCACTATATGGCAGTAGCAAGAAATGAGGGTATTTATAACCCAATATATTCTTTGAATTCCCAGTCAGACAATGGCACTGTATACCAGTAGTAAAAATTGTGGGTGCACGTAACCCCAATATATTCTTTGAATTCCCAGTCAGACACTGGCACTATATGGCAGTAGCAAGAAATGAGGGTATTTGTATTCCCAATATACTCTTTGAATTCCCAGTCAGACAATGGCACTGTATACCAGTAGTAAAAATTGTGGGTGCACGTAACCTCAATATATTCTTTGAATTACCAGTCAGAAACTGGCACTATATGGCAGTAGCAAGAAATGAGGGTATTTGTATTCCCAATATATTCTTTGAATTCCCAGTCAGACAATGGCACTGTATACCAGTAGTAAAAATTGTGGGTGCACGTAACCCCAATATATTCTTTGAATTCCCAGTCAGACACTGGCACTATATGGCAGTAGCAAGAAATGAGGGTATTTGTATTCCCAATATATTCTTTGAATTCCCAGTCAGACAATGGCACTGTATACCAGTAGTAAAAATTGTGGGTGCACGTAACCCCAATATATTCTTTGAATTCCCAGTCAGACACTGGCACTATATGGCAGTAGCAAGAAATGAGGGTATTTGTATTCCCAATATATTCTTTGAATTCCCAGTCAGACAATGGCACTGTATACCAGTAGTAAAAATTGTGGGTGCACGTAACCCCAATATATTCTTTGAATTACCAGTCAGAAACTGGCACTATATGGCAGTAGCAAGAAATGAGGGTATTTGTATTCCCAATATATTCTTTGAATTCCCAGTCAGACAATGGCACTGTATACCAGTAGTAAAAATTGTGGGTGCACGTAACCCCAATATATTCTTTGAATTCCCAGTCAGACACTGGCACTATATGGCAGTAGCAAGAAATGAGGGTATTTGTATTCCCAATATACTCTTTGAATTCCCAGTCAGACAATGGCACTGTATACCAGTAGTAAAAATTGTGGGTGCACGTAACCCCAATATATTCTTTGAATTACCAGTCAGAAACTGGCACTATATGGCAGTAGCAAGAAATGAGGGTATTTGTATTCCCAATATATTCTTTGAATTCCCAGTCAGACAATGGCACTGTATACCAGTAGTAAAAATTGTGGGTGCACGTAACCCCAATATATTCTTTGAATTCCCAGTCAGACACTGGCACTATATGGCAGTAGCAAGAAATGAGGGTATTTGTATTCCCAATATATTCTTTGAATTCCCAGTCAGACAATGGCACTGTATACCAGTAGTAAAAATTGTGGGTGCACGTAACCCCAATATATTCTTTGAATTCCCAGTCAGACACTGGCACTATATGGCAGTAGCAAGAAATGAGGGTATTTGTATTCCCAATATATTCTTTGAATTCCCAGTCAGACAATGGCACTGTATACCAGTAGTAAAAATTGTGGGTGCACGTAACCCCAATATATTCTTTGAATTCCCAGTCAGACACTGGCACTATATGGCAGTAGCAAGAAATGAGGGTATTTGTATTCCCAATATACTCTTTGAATTCCCAGTCAGACAATGGCACTGTATACCAGTAGTAAAAATTGTGGGTGCACGTAACCCCAATATATTCTTTGAATTACCAGTCAGAAACTGGCACTATATGGCAGTAGCAAGAAATGAGGGTATTTGTATTCCCAATATATTCTTTGAATTCCCAGTCAGACAATGGCACTGTATACCAGTAGTAAAAATTGTGGGTGCACGTAACCCCAATATATTCTTTGAATTCCCAGTCAGACACTGGCACTATATGGCAGTAGCAAGAAATGAGGGTATTTGTATTCCCAATATATTCTTTGAATTCCCAGTCAGACAATGGCACTGTATACCAGTAGTAAAAATTGTGGGTGCACGTAACCCCAATATATTCTTTGAATTCCCAGTCAGACACTGGCACTATATGGCAGTAGCAAGAAATGAGGGTATTTGTATTCCCAATATATTCTTTGAATTCCCAGTCAGACAATGGCACTGTATACCAGTAGTAAAAATTGTGGGTGCACGTAACCCCAATATATTCTTTGAATTACCAGTCAGACACTGGCACTATATGGCAGTAGCAAGAAATGAGGGTATTTGTATTCCCAATATATTCTTTGAATTCCCAGTCAGACAATGGCACTGTATACCAGTAGTAAAAATTGTGGGTGCACGTAACCCCAATATATTCTTTGAATTCCCAGTCAGACACTGGCACTATATGGCAGTAGCAAGAAATGAGGGTATTTGTATTCCCAATATATTCTTTGAATTCCCAGTCAGACAATGGCACTGTATACCAGTAGTAAAAATTGTGGGTGCACGTAACCCCAATATATTCTTTGAATTCCCAGTCAGACACTGGCACTATATGGCAGTAGCAAGAAATGAGGGTATTTGTATTCCCAATATATTCTTTGAATTCCCAGTCAGACAATGGCACTGTATACCAGTAGTAAAAATTGTGGGTGCACGTAACCCCAATATATTCTTTGAATTCCCAGTCAGACACTGGCACTATATGGCAGTAGCAAGAAATGAGGGTATTTGTATTCCCAATATATTCTTTGAATTCCCAGTCAGACAATGGCACTGTATACCAGTAGTAAAAATTGTGGGTGCACGTAACCCCAATATATTCTTTGAATTACCAGTCAGAAACTGGCACTATATGGCAGTAGCAAGAAATGAGGGTATTTGTATTCCCAATATATTCTTTGAATTCCCAGTCAGACAATGGCACTGTATACCAGTAGTAAAAATTGTGGGTGCACGTAACCCCAATATATTCTTTGAGTTCCCAGTCAGACACTGGCACTATATGGCAGTAGCAAGAAATGAGGGTATTTGTATTCCCAATATATTCTTTGAATTCCCAGTCAGACAATGGCACTGTATACCAGTAGTAAAAATTGTGGGTGCACGTAACCCCAATATATTCTTTGAATTCCCAGTCAGACACTGGCACTATATGGCAGTAGCAAGAAATGAGGGTATTTGTATTCCCAATATATTCTTTGAATTCCCAGTCAGACAATGGCACTGTATACCAGAAGTAAAAATTGTGGGTGCACGTAACCCCAATATATTCTTTGAATTACCAGTCAGACACTGGCACTATATGGCAGTAGCAAGAAATGAGGGTATTTGTATTCCCAATATATTCTTTGAATTCCCAGTCAGACAATGGCACTGTATACCAGTAGTAAAAATTGTGGGTGCACGTAACCCCAATATATTCTTTGAATTCCCAGTCAGACACTGGCACTATATGGCAGTAGCAAGAAATGAGGGTATTTGTATTCCCAATATATTCTTTGAATTCCCAGTCAGACAATGGCACTGTATACCAGTAGTAAAAATTGTGGGTGTATATAGCCCCAATTCTATTGCTAGGGGACTTGCAGGGTATTTCTGGGGTGAAGGTGGGGGGGCACACCGTTGGAACGGGTATCGGGGTATATATCGGGTATACGGGAATACACTGACAGTGTATTCCATTCAGGATCCTGGGAAAGCTGGGTTGCGGAGATTGAGCCCGTCAGTGCCACGTTACACTGACAAGCTTCTCCCTGGAATTTAGCTCTTACAAGAGCTGTTGTGGTTGTCTTCTCCTTCCTATCCTAGCCTGTCCCTGCCTACCCAGAATCTAACCCCTAGCTAACTGGACGGAAACCTCCGTCCCCGGTGAATTGCAAGCTCAGAATGACGCGAACCTGGGCGGCGCTGTTCTTTTAAATTAGAGGTCACATGTTTTCGGCAGCCAATGGGTTTTTCCTACTTTTTTCAACGTCACCGGTGTCGTAGTTCCTGTCCCACCTACCCTGCGCTGTTATTGGAGCAAAAAAGGCGCCAGGGAAGGTGGGAGGGGAATCGAGTAATGGCGCACTTTACCACGCGGTGTTCGATTCGATTCGAACATGCCGAACAGCCTAATATCCGATCGAACATGAGTTCGATAGAACACTGTTCGCTCATCTCTATTCACTATGTCTCTAACAGCCCATACAACTGTATATAAGTGGTTTAAAAGCAATTGTTTTGCCTTTAGACTCCATTAAAAGAGTAGTCCCATCTAGTAAAATGAAGAGGTATCGACATCGCTTTTTGAATGGTAGCCTGTGGGATTTCATTGATCCTTAGAATAAAGGGACCTGAAAGAGTTTGCTCAAAAATGTAAGACTGGATGTACGTGACTACTGAGGCCATTCACTGGCTACAACAGTGATACCTCTGAAACCTCTAATAGGAAGTGGCAGTCTTGTAATCTAATAGTCAACAAAATAAAATCGGGCGTTGTGGTGTTACTGGCTAATAACATTACTGAAGGACCTGGAGTTTGTTGATTCTATCTCTTGCACACAAGATCTGTAAAATAAGTGCCTGGATGTTTTGTGAAGAGGGGCAATGCTGTATGATTCACATAGTCTAAAGCTGTGGGGGAAGGAATGGGCAGCCTATCCTCAAGGTCCCTATTAGTGTTGAGCGAATAGTAGATTTCATTACTTCGCTCCCATAGGAATGCGTGTTAGCGCCGGGCGCTTAACCCCTTGGTGTTTGGCCACTTACATGCATTCCTATGGGAGCAGAGGTATTCAAAACTATTCGTCAAATACTATTCGCTCATCTCTAGTCGCTATGGGGTATGGGATGAGCCCCTTATTCTCAAAACTGGTTTTACTAACTGGTTCTAGCATAGATAGTTTATGAGTAAAAAAAAATTTCACCATAGTCATAGGCAGGTCTTCTTTACAGTAAGAGCAGTGAGCTCTGACAAAAGATATGGCGATGACTGATAACTTGTGCGGGTTTAAGAAGGGCCTGGATGTCTTTCTTGAGAGTAATAATATCATAGGTTATAAGAACTGCATATTTTTGGGATAGGCTATTAATCTCCAGGGACTTGGTCCAATTGTCATATTAAGGGTGCATTCACACTATGGAACGCCAGCGTGTATCACAGCCGTACACGCCGGCGTTACAGCAGGGCTGCCGGACACTTCCCATTCATTTCTATGGGAGCCGGCATGCGAGCGCTCCCCATAGAAATGAATGGACAGACACTTCCCATTCATTTCTATGGGAGCCGGCATGCGAGCGCTCCCCATAGAAATGAATTGAAAAAAGCAGTCCATTCATTTCTATGGGGAGTGCTCGCATGCCGGCTCCCATAGAAATGAATGGGAAGTGTCCGGCAGCCCTGCTGTAACGCCGGCGTGTACGGCTGTGATACACGCTGGCGTTCCGTAGTGTGAATGCACCCTAAGAGTTGTGAAAGAATTTTTACTTAAGACTTAGGCCCCACATTGCAGAAAGGCAACGGTTATTGTTGCAGATTTTGCTGTGAATTTTTGAACGAAAGTCGGAAGCAGCTACAAAAAGAATGTAGTTTCCCTTCTGTTAATTCCACTTCTGACTTTGGCTCAAAAAAACGCAGCAAAATCTGCAACAAAAAACAGTTTCCACAACATGGGGCCTTAGTCTAAGGCCGGGGCCCCACAGAACGTAAATGCCGCAATTTGCCAGCAGCGTTTCCGCTGCAGGAAAAATTGCTGCGTTTTACAGTGCAAGCAAAGGGGATGGGATTCATACGAATCCCATTCCCACTTTACGGAAAAAAACGTAGTGCGGACACGCTGCGATTTGCAAAGCCGTTGCGGCTTTCCAAATCATAGCATGTCAATTATATCTACGGAAACGCCGGCGGCTTTTCCCATAGATATAATGTTAAGAGGAAGTCTGCAGAGGAAAACTCTGTGAACTTTCTCCTAAAAGCGCTGCGGAAAGAACCGCAATGCGTTCACGCAGCGGTTCTTTCCGCAGCGCTTTAGCACTGCGATTATGGCCCGTGGGGCCTTAGACGGGATAAATGGTATCAGCCTCATGTTATTTGCCTTCCCCTGGATCAACTGGGTGGATTTACAGTTAAGGCCAGAAATATTTGGACAGTGACACAATTTTCGCGAGTTGGGCTCTGCATGCCACCACATTGGTTTTGAAATGAAACCTCTACAACAGAATTCAAGTGCAGATTGTAACGTTTAATTTGAAGGGTTGAACAAAAATATCTGATAGAAAATGTAGGAATTGTACACATTTCTTTACAAACACTCCACATTTTAGGAGCTCAAAAGTAATTGGACAAATAAACATAACCCAAACAAAATATTTTTATTTTCAATATTTTGTTGCGAATCCTTTGGAGGCAATCACTGCCTTAAGTCTGGAACCCATGGACATCACCAAACGCTGGGTTTCCTCCTTCTTAATGCTTTGCCAGGCCTTTACAGCCGCAGCCTTCAGGTCTTGCTTGTTTGTGGGTCTTTCCGCCTTAAGTCTGGATTTGAGCAAGTGAAATGCATGCTCAATTGGGTTAAGATCTGGTGATTGACTTGGCCATTGCAGAATGTTCCACTTTTTTGCACTCATGAACTCCTGGGTAGCTTTGGCTGTATGCTTGGGGTCATTGTCCATCTGTACTATGAAGCGCCGTCCGATCAACTTGGCAGCATTTGGCTGAATCTGGGCTGAAAGTATATCCCGGTACACTTCAGAATTCATCCGGCTACTCTTGTCTGCTGTTATGTCATCAATAAACACAAGTGACCCAGTGCCATTGAAAGCCATGCATGCCCATGCCATCACGTTGCCTCCACCATGTTTTACAGAGGATGTGGTGTGCCTTGGATCATGTGCCGTTCCCTTTCTTCTCCAAACTTTTTTCTTCCCATCATTCTGGTACAGGTTGATCTTTGTCTCATCTGTCCATAGAATACTTTTCCAGAACTGAGCTGGCTTCTTGAGGTGTTTTTCAGCAAATGTAACTCTGGCCTGTCTATTTTTGGAATTGATGAATGGTTTGCATCTAGATGTGAACCCTTTGTATTTACTTTCATGGAGTCTTCTCTTTACTGTTGACTTAGAGACAGATACACCTACTTCACTGAGAGTGTTCTGGACTTCAGTTGATGTTGTGAACGGGTTCTTCTTGACCAAAGAAAGTATACGGCGATCATCCACCACTGTTGTCATCCGTGGACGCCCAGGCCTTTTTGAGTTCCCAAGCTCACCAGTCAATTCCTTTTTTCTTAGAATGTACCCGACTGTTGATTTTGCTACTCCAAGCATGTCTGCTATCTCTCTGATGGATTTTTTCTTTTTTCTCAGCCTCAGGATGTTCTGCTTCACCTCAATTGAGAGTTCCTTTGACCACATGTTGTCTGGTCACAGCAACAGCTTCCAAATGCAAAACCACACACCTGGAATCAACCCCAGACCGTTTAACTACTTCATTGATTACAGGGTTTACAAGGGAGACGCCTTCAGAGTTAATTGCAGCCCTTAGAGTCCATTGTCCAATTACTTTTGCTCCCTTGAAAAAGAGGAGGCTATGCATTACAGAGCTATGATTCCTAAACCCTTTCTCCGATTTGGATGTGGAAACTCTCATATTGCAGCTGGGAGTGTGCACTTTCAGCCCATATTATATATATAATTGTATTTCTGAACATGTTTTAGTAAACAGCTAAAATAACAAAACTTGTGTCACTGTCCAAATATTTCTGGCCCTAACTGTATATAGTGGACTTGATAAACTTATATCTTTATCCAACCTACTATGTAAAATATACAAAGGCAGGTAGAGGAAAATTGACGAAAACTTTTTCATCTTGCAATAAATGATCTAGGAATAACAATTATTGAGGAAACACAAGAGATTCACCAATATTTTGGAAAATCTCTTTTTTTTTCTGGTGTTTGCTTTCTCTATCCTATTAGAGTCCTTGAACAAAACTGTTCCATAGCCAGATGAGTGTTTGTAACAATTGTTGAAACACTGACAAGTCAACTCAGCAATGGAATTACCAATGTGTCTGACTATTGTAATTGCTTATAGGATACATTTGTTGCCTTACTGTTATCACTGTTGTGTTTTTATCACAATATTGTCATATTGTAGCATGGGAGCAAATCTAGAGATCATTGCATGTTAAATACAATAGATTGACGATTTTGGAAGAATACAATTATCCCATTCATCCTTCATTAAAATTCTATTCATCTTTTGCCTTCAAATGAAATGCAATATCTGCAAAGAGATATGTAAAGTGATTTTAGTTATTCGCTTGCCTGAAAGACGTTATTTTGTTCATTATTTATAGCTTATGAACAGGTGCTAAATAATTGCTCCAAAAAGTCAAATGAAAATCAATATGTCCATTGTAAACAATCCTTTCACTTCGCCATGAACTTGACTTTTACTTAAATGTCAGTACAGAAACAAGAATCATTTTCTCAGCGGCGTTCTCAAAGCTGCTATTTATTAAGGAGAATATTGGATGCAAGGTACTAACTGTTATGGGAATCAAAAGTGCTTCTGTTTTTCACTATTACAATTTAGGCTACATTCACATTTGTTTCAGAGACTCAGTCGCAGTGTCCTCCTAAACTGCTGGATGAAAAAAATCCTGTACACACGACTTTTTCATCCGGCCCTTTTAGTTAGAAACAACAGACGCCAGATGGACCCCATTGACTATGATAGGCTTTGTATGTGTCCGCTGTTTTAGTGGTCCATTTAGTTCGTTGTTCTGGTCTTCTGACGGATGAGTACGACGGACACTCTTGACACAGATGTAAGCCTGGCGTCACTTTTCAGTTTTAGTTCAGATCTATCCAACTATCTAACTGGTATTTGTTTTCAGAAAAGTTTAGTAGTGAGTTAATGCTCCACTCTTTTAAAGGGTTTATATTAAAAGAACTGTTCATAGGAAAGGGATAGGATGGGGTCTGACTGCTGAAAACCCTACCAATCCCTAAGACCCCTGTTGTGAATGTAACAGTGAAGTCAGAATACGTGACCCAGATCCATTTCCTCCCTTGGGAATGCGAGAAATAGCATTTGTTCAAAGACAAACAAAGACTTGGACTGGCCCACTAAGTTACCAGTGAATTGCTGAGGGGCATTGTGCTTTTTGGGGTCCTACCACTTGGGTTGTTGCATTTTTAATAGGCTGTGACAGCCCCTATTACTTTAACGATCCCTGTTCCTGCCCACAGTAGCCTCTTCCACTTCTTCTTTAGCCTCCAAGGGACCCTGAGCATTGCCCATTATGTCATTGTGTTGGAACGTGATGTTCAGCACATAGGGCTCCCTGAATGGTGAAGAAGAGGAGCTGTAAGTGAATTGTGAAGAGACGCAGCTGGTTCTGTTTGATTAACAACCGAATCAACCAGTGGGAAGTGGCACCCAAATTTGGTGCTGCTACTGGTAGAGGACACCATCACTGCTCTACCACTCTTCAACTTGTAGGCCACCGAACTTTTAGGCCTTTGGCCTACAATTTACATGGGATAAGGCGTTTGCTCTCCAGGACTTTTCGCTCCTTCCTACTCCAGGCGCATATGATGTCACAACAGTGCACCCAGAGCATAGAGACAGAGCAGAATCAGGGAGTAGACAGGTAAGTAATTAGTTAATTCCGTTGTACAGGGGCCAGTGAGGGGGCTACTTCATAAATTAGGCTCCTGAACAGAAGTCCACATCAGCTCCTTGCTGGCGTAAAATTCTGGCATCATTTATTACAAAAATCTATCGTAAATGATGATAAATCTGACAGGGACAGGAAAGTGGCATGACTTTTTTTAAAAAATTGATTGTACTCCAGTAAGAGTAGGGCGGACCCCTAAAATCAGTTTCACTGGTTGGCCCTAGACATCCCAGTCCAACAATGAATGGACATACCGATGATGCAACCTGTGCCCAATAGATAAAAAACTATGAGCACTGATTGTTAGAGAAAAAAATCCACCTGTGCTAGAAACAGTGGCACAGAGCTTATTGAAGGACGCGAAGAAATGGAGTTGATGAAAGGTCCACTTGAACATTCACCTTCTGAGAGTGGCTTCACAACCAAAGCTAAAACTAGGCCAAACGTTACACTGCCGGCTGTACCACACGACCATAATGATGAGGATACAGGATAGTCGCCCCATGGTGAGGCAGCTAGCTATGATACTGTAAGCCTTGGTCCCTGGCTGACATATGAACCATATTTTCTAGACTATAAACCAGTGTGCAACAGACCATACAGTTCACCTAAAGGCATTTAGTCCTTAGGGGCATAAATTGCTCACCCAGTTACTTTCAACACCCGAACCGAACATTTGATAGAAACTACTGTATTTTTTAATATAATACTGGAAGGCCTAATTTAAATAATTGTAAATAACGGCGTGTAATCTCCATTTTTCGAACGGATGTCACTCGACCATTTTAAAATTCCTGAATGACTAGGGGTCTGTTCACATGTCCTTTTTATTTTTTTGACAACCTTCAGAAAAACTGACATGCTCTATCTTTGCCTGTTTTGACGAACCTAAAATTATACATGTGAATAGACCCATAGACATTAAGGAGTTTTAAAACAGCCAATTGACAGCCGTTATTTACTGTCATGTGTTAATGGGACTTAAGCTACATTCATATGACAGTGATTAATGGCCGTGTGACATCTTTTTTTTTAACGGATGTCACACCGCAACATTACATTCGATATCAGTGTATAGGGGCTATTCATATGACCGATATTTTTCCGGCCCATTGCAATGTATGAAGATCTCTGAAAATGGCCATTTTGAACCTCGGTTGTCTGAATGTAGCTTTAAATGGACTGAGGTGTCTGTTTTTCACAAATGTTAGGTCTGTGAAATATGGCATGGTGAATAAGGCCTAACACTGCACGGCCACATTATCTCCTGACTGTTCATTTGAACACAGTTTTCTCTTGTAAGACCAGTTTTCCATCTTTTTATTTATCAAGCTGTTACTTGATCTTGACATACATGGAGTAATTAATCTTAATATAGAACGTATATGAGTACATTCTAGATACATTTTAATTACTTGGCTTCTATTAATGGATCCATAATTATTATTTTTTTCCCTTCTGATTTGTCCAATAAGAGCATATTTAGCTACAAGCAGGATTGAGGGGGTTCCGTGTTATGTCAGATTACAGTTGATTAGAAGACTAAGAGCACAATACAACCTATGGTTATATATTGGTAATATAACCCACATTGTAAGAAGAGGTTGTCCAAAGAGAGTGAACCCTTTAAAGGGGTTGTCCAAGATTTAGGCTTTTTTGATCTGTTCTTAGGATAGGTCATAAATATCTGATTGGTGGAATGTAGATAAACAGCCACTGCGCAGATCAGCAGTATTGAGCGACTTCCAATGTCAAAGTATAAATAACATGGAGCCAGGAGCAGGTGGCTCCATACTCTATATAGAGATTGGGTGCTATATTGCACCTTTGCCCCCTTTGACTTCATTCGAAGCTGAGCTGCAGTACCCATGTCCAGCCACTATACATGAACCAGAGCTATCTGCTTCTGGCACTGTGTTGTGTATATAGTACAGGCACTATGTACAATGGCCTTGTATAGCTGATATGGATGACCAGATATGAGAACAGCCCCATTAATCCTTTAATCCCTTCCCGCTCTGCTCCGTACTATTACGTTTCGCTGAACTTATAATTAATGCTGTGGGCACAGAAGCTTTACCTGCAGCTTTACTTCCAGCCCTCGACTGTATTACACAGCCGAGAGCCGGGGCCAGCCGCCAATGTCGGAAGATACTCTGACTCTGGTGGATTAACCCCCTGGATGTCGTGATCAATAGCGATCACAGCATCCGGCGGGTCCAGGACAAGATTCCCCCTGTCACCCCTCAGAGCCACAGCCTCCTGACTGCATATGCACAGTTTCCATAGGAACTAATGTGTGATGTTCTACAATACCATGTATTGCACTGGGAATCTGAGATTCCAGCTTCAAGTCCCCTTGTAGAACATGTAAAAAGTGAAAAACAAAAAACACACATATAGTTTACAAAACACAACAATAAATAAACAAAAAAAAAACCCTTTTATATTTTAAAAAATACATAATGTAAACAAAATAAAGAAAGAAACAGGTTAGGTACCTCCATGTGCCTATAAGTCCCCACTATCCAAAAATAGCGTTATTTATCCTGTGAACGCCGTAAAAAAAAATACTGCAATGCTCAAATTAATGTATTTTGGTCACTTTGCTCTCCCGAAAAAAATAACAGTAAAAAGTGATCAAAAAGTCATATATATTAAACATAGGTACCACTAAAAAGTACAAACTGCCGTGCAAATAACGTGACCGCTGAGGCCATCAGCAGCTCCATGAAAGGGACTGGGGACGTCATAGCCAACGAGGAACTTCACTTCAAGAAGATAACGGAGCAGCAGGACTGGACCACACTGGGAAGACATTGGAGAATCGGGGACAGGTGAGTAGGATTATTTTTTATTTTTTTCACCTCCCTCGGCCTTTTTAATAAATAAACTTTTTGTCCGGACAACCTTTTTAAAGTATGCACGGCTTTATTTAGCTTAGAGAGGAAGAAATATGCAAAAAACTGGAACCAGCACATGCTTAAAATTGCTAAGTTATCTCCGCTCATTAAAATAAAAAATACCTTAGACATTTGGACCATATTTAGATGTGGCAGAGCTATAAATGGCCTGTAGCTGTTTGTCACTCCGGAGATCCGGACCACCGCACACTGAAATATGGAAAAATAGGAAGATCTTTATTTGTGCCATCAAAACAAAACAGTTATTTTGGAGAGATAAAAGAGAACACAAACAGCACAATGATAAGGCTGTCAAGTAATGCAAAACTATGCCGTACAAGAAATCAAAGAAAACTAAGAAAATACAATTACTAAATAAATATCACCGCATGCATAAAATGTACAGGACTGAGCAAAAATGAGGAGACGAGTAAACCTTCAATTACTTAGTGATAATCCCATAGTGTTAATACAACATAAAAATTAAACAAATATTGATGGAGCAAGGAGGGGTAAGGTAGTGATGTCAATATATCGGCTGCCAGCAGCAGAGACTAGGGGAACGGGCTGCAGTACTAATCTTATTCTTCTGTCTTTTGTGCATTATAATGTGGGGGCCATAAGGGAGGACACTATATATTGTGAGGGCTACATTATAAGTGTCATTGGTGAAGCCATATTTACAAGGAATTATATTGTGGGGGCCATATTAAGGGGGAGATTATACTATGGAGGCCATACTAAGGGGGGTACTATGCTGTGGGGCCATATTAAAGAGGACCTTTCACCATCTGGGGCACACGCAGTTTAATACACCGCTAGAAAGCCGACAGTACACTGAATTCAGCGCACTATTGACTTTCCCATTCTATGCCCCCGGTGAACAGCTATCAGTGCCGATACCATAGCTCTTCACTGTCAGAAGGACGTTTCTGACAGTCATTCAGGAACGTCCTTGCTCACAGCAGCGTCTATTTCGCTGTAGTGTGATACCGGGGAGGAACGCCCCCTCCCCTCCTGATAGTACGTGTCCATAGACTAGTACTGGGGGGGGGGGGCACTGTTGGCTTTCTAGCGGTGTATTAAATCGCATGTGCCTCAGATGGTGAAAGGTCCTCTTTAATAAGGACATAATACTGCGGGGGCCATAAGAGGGACATTATACTGTGGAAGCCACATTTAAGGATAATTATACTGTGGGCACCACCATGAGTTAGACATTATATTCTGGGGACCATAATTAGGGGGGCATCATACCAAGGGGGGCACAATGAGACGGGCATTACACTGCAGGGGCCACAAGTGAACATTACATTGTTTGGTAACCAGAAGGAACACAATAATGTATGGAGGCCACTAATGAGGGATTATGTTGTGTGGGGGCACAATGGGAAATGGTTGGGACAAGGGCTGGTGGGGGGTTTACTTACATTTATCAGATTTTATCCCTCCATACCATTAGTTTTTGGTGATTGATCTCTGTATGTTATTCAGCCTACCACTTCATAGTATTGTAACTATGATGGTGTAGGTGCCTCTCCCTTTGGTGCGTCTGATGTTACACTGCAGTGAATGGGATTTTATTAAACCACAGACCTACGGTAGATAGTTAATATATTTAATACAAACTCATAATCATGCTTCAAATGTGAGAGCCTTCTCTACAATACATACCCAAACCAAATCAAAGAGCTCTATCACATCAGCATTTGACAATCCTGTTTCAAAAGAACGCACAAGTAGCACTCTGATGGGGCAACACGGTGGCCCAGTGGTTAGCGCTGTAGCCTTGCAGCGCTGGAGTCCTGGATTTGAATCCTGCCAAGGACAAAACATCTGTAAGCAGTTTGTGTGTTCTCCCGTGCTTGCGTGGATTTCCTCCCACACTCCAAAGACATACTGATAGGGAAAAATGTACATTGTGAGTCCTATATGGGGCTCACAATCTACAAAAATGTTAGTTTACCCATAATTCAACTTTTTTTTGCGATATAAAAAAAACCACAATTTATCTGTACAGAAACAAATCCAGTTCAGATATGTCAATGGGCAATTAAAGCTACTTACCCAAATGGTAATTGAGGCTGAGAAAAACACATTTATGTCCAGCAATTTCATCCACTTATTTTATGCTAATTCTGTCCTAGTCTGTAAGTGAGGAAAAAAACCGAAACACTTCATTTAGTATAGTCATCCCAGAGTCAGAACAACATCCCAGCATTAAGCTGCAACGTTTGGCATTTATTCACAGCAGGAACAGCAATAGAACAAAAGATGGATTTAGACATTTCTACAAATGTACAATGCAGAATAATATAAACACGTCTTGAACATCGCTCACTGTCCACATCCCTAAGAGCTTTCATTGACAGCTGTTTCATTTGAAAGTTTTCCAGTCCAGGAGTGTATTTTACCTTTTATCTGTGTACTAATGGGAATACATTTATTATCTATCCAGCAGGAGAATTTAAAGACCTACCCCGGAATCACACATGGATGTTATTACAGTGATGGCCAATATGATATCCTCTTTGGGCTCCATTCATACTTGGTATTGTACCCAAGTTCAATTTGCCTGTGGTGCAGATGTAACATTTTTGCCACCGGTCGACATATAGATTCATAGACTACTGTAGGTATTGAGTCCAGTTGTAACACAACAGTCTCAGCTGACCCATTTTTGGTTTATCAAAGCTGCTTTTGTGTGTAGGAGGACCTACTTTTAAGAATTTTAGTGACTTTGGTCCTGTATTTTCTCCGTATCCAGGTTAACAATTCAAAAACATAAAAAGGGTTTTCTGAGGATTGGTCACCAATACCAGATAGGGGGTGTTGGACTCCCAGCAACCCCATAATCAGCCATTTGAAGAGGCCATGATGCCTGAGTAAACTCTTTTCAGGCCAATGATGACAAGTCCATCGGTTACATAGCCATGCTGCAGCTCAGTCCTCTTCAAATGAATGGCACTGAGTTTCAATAGTAAAGAGAGCTGCTATACTACGCATGGCATTGTGTCTGGTATACAGTCAAGACGCCGAGACAGCACTTGGCCTATTCAAATAGTTCATCTGACTTGCCTACTCTTGAATCCCCTGAATTGCTAGCAGTGTTTTTAAAGGGGATGATCCAAGTTTTAAAGGGGTTGTCCCATCACAAGGATCCTATCTATACTGCTAGTTTATGTGGATTTAAGACTTTTCCTAAATGCATTGCTTTATCAAAACTGCTTTGTTTGGCCACTAACTTAATTTATTCACTTCATTGTTTACGCTCTGTTTCTATGGCCCTTGGGATTATCTGCTCATTTGTCATGTGACGTAGCTGCCTGCTCTCAGGGGGGAAGGAAGGGGCTGGGAGCAGCTCTGAGCTGTTTGTGTCTTTTAAGTAGCGGAGCTTCTATGGGATTTCTGAGCTCTTTTCAGTTGGTTTAATTGAATTTGGCTGATAAGGGCTGAGATAGGGAGTCCATTACCTCTGTATGTAATGCAAACTGACTCAAATCCAGCTCTGCAACATCAGCTTCACACTGTGGTAATTGATTTACAACAAATCCCATGAAAGTGAAACCCCGCCTACCTATGTGCCGAGAAAACCAGAAAGTGAAGAGAGCACAACAGCCTGCAGGTTAGTGAACAAGCGTCATGGGAATACCCCTATAATGTTATTCCAACTGCACCACAGGCAATAGAGTGACACCTAATAAGGGATGCAAAGAGTTGGATTTAGTGGAGGCAATAACATTCCCATGTAGCAAAATCTTACCATTTACAACCATGTTAATGCCAGGTTTTATTAACCTGGTACAAAAAAAAACTATCTAACCAAGGAGATCAGACTGAAAATTCCAAGTATCTCTTCTCTAGTGTTACTATTTACTAGAAGGAATTACAAATCCCAATGTTCCCAATATTCTAGGTTGGACAAGACAAGATGAATTCTACACTCTGGTTCTGGCATCAGCAGAAACACCGAGGCAGTGGTTCACTTTAATCATCTGCTCTGTCACAGCAGAAAACACCAGATACCTAAGGGACGTGTAGATACAAAAATTTGTTGAAATGAGTTTCCCTGTGGGAGTGTATAAGAAAATATTTTCAGCTATCCTGTTCATCTTTGCTTTCTATAGTAGGTGTAATTCTTATATGTGTGCCAATTATTAAATAATATTGTGGGGAAAATCAAAAGCAGAGTTTCGCCCAAGGCAATGCCACCCCTACCTTTGCTGTCCTCACATGTTTAAGAAGAACTATTTCTGACATACTCCATTCCTCAATTATTTTATTTGGCCTCACCCTCTACCTTTCTCACACAAAATGCCCCCGGCCCCCCCCGCAGACTATGTTATTTATAAATGGTTTAAGCTCATATGGAGACCCATAAAAGGTATGGGCAGCAAATGGAACTATCTTGGGGAAATTTTTATTTTTGATCTTTGTTGGAATATTTAGGGTTATTTTTATTATTATTATGTAGGCATTTTTCAAACCCATTCATTTAAATGGGTTTGAAAAGTGTGCAGTTGTGAGCGCCCGTGAGCATTTTGTGCTCTCCGCGGCGAAACCGGTTTTTTTAACCAGACACAAAGTCAGACATGCCGGACTTTATGTCCGGTTTTTAAAAAAACGGTTTAGCCGCGGAGGGCTCAAAACCCTCACCGACGCTCACGACTGGACTCGGTGCAGAAGACGGAAACCTCATAACGAAGACACGAACGCTGGTGTGAACCCAGAGATATACTGTATGTACCTTCTATACTTTATATTTATACCAAATCTAGGGAAAGGGGGGTGATTTGAACTTTTAATATTTTTTTTTACATTTTTTTTTACTTTTGTTCTTAGACTCCTTAGGGGTCTTGAACCCAAGGGTTTTGGTTATTAATACAAAATACTGCAATGCTGATGCAATAAATTGTAAAATCCATAGAGTTCTATTACAAGCTGCCTAGCACAATCTGTAATAGAACCACATTGATGACAAGCCTGGGAGTCTTCAATTGGCTCTCGGCTGCCTATTCAATGGATCATCACCAAAATGACAGCGCAAATGCTATGCCAGTGAAAAGATGCCTCGGTCATCTGTAATATAAATGACCACAATGAGGGCACTGATCTTGGGCATTGCCCATGGGTTTCTGCTGTATAATACAGTGGCTGTTGAAAAGTGCTAGGTGGGCAGGAGATGAGCAGGAACACCAGTCTTACCAGGTCAAAAATATATATGCAGGTTGTATTGTAAAATCTGGTGTTAAATCCTGCTTAAGGCTGGGACCCCACGTAGTGTAAATGCCACGGTTTGACTAAGGCAGAAACACTGTGGCAAAAACATTCCCAAGTTTCCCTATAGATACAACTGAAGCATTGCGTTTCTGCCTCAGTTTTTCCAGCTTCGTATTTTTGCTGCGGCCCAAAACGTGGGGCTTTAGCCTAAGAGAGCAAAAGTATCTTAATTTATAGGAATCATTGTTCTTATCTGATCAGGGTGATTTTACAGACTGAGGAAACTGAACTCTGCCTGAAAACCATGAACAAAACCTATTCATTTTAACTACATAAGTGCAGCAGGCTGAATTCCACTGAAAAAAGTGACAGTGCAAAGAGTGTTAATTGCATTGCTGAAGAAGGAATTTCTAAGGTATATTCACCTTCTGACTGTACTTCAAAACTGAAGATCATATGGCTACATTAGAACAATTGACAATGACAGTTAATTTGCACCTGCTGTAACCTGGAACAATGTGGACTATTAATATATATATATATATATATATATATATATATATATATATATATATATATATATTATTATATGTTAATATAAATGTGAAAGTTTGGATGTTTGTGTGTTTGTTCCTCAATCACGCAAAAACGGCTGAATGGATTTGGATGAAATTTGGCACAAAGATAGGCTACTTTTTATCCTAGTAAATTACATGGTTTCACGACTGTTATAAATTTATGTTCACATACTATATTACATCAGGTTCTGATAAAGCCAGCTCTGTTATCTCTCTGTGTAAACACACGCTAACCCTCAGGGGATTATGTACATGCATTTGCATATTATCTGATCTGTTGCAGGTAGTGTGGACACATTGACATGGGAAAACACCTTTAATCCAAATTGGCTGTTTGCCAATTTTAAACATACCGGGGGGGGGGGGGGGGGGGGGGGGATCATCGACACCAACAACATGCTCATTATATGGCGTCCCAGCGAGCTGTTGAGATGCCGGAACATCCATGGGCACATTGCGAGGAATGAGTTCAGCAGCAGGCCAGCTTAACAGCTGTCGAAACGTCGGTACAGGCAGATATTCAACGTCAACAACACGCTCATTATATGGCTTCCCAGCGAGCTGCCGGAACAATCACGGGCACAGCGCGAGGAACTAGTTCAGCGGCAGGTCAGCTTAACAGCTGTCGAAATGCCTGAGGAGGCGGATCATCAATGCCAACAACATTCTCATTATATGGTGTCCCAGCGAGCTGCTGAGATGCCAGAACAATCACAGGCATGGCGTGAGGAACATGTTCAGCAGCAGACCAGTTTGAGAGCCCACAATATGCTAGAACAGGCAAACCATCAACAGCAGCAATTTGCTGATATAGGCAGATCATTGACGCCAACAACATGCAGACAAAGTCACGGGCAGAGGCTAGTGTACACAAGGGTGGGTACAATGTGATTGAGGAGTCTCAGGAGGCCCTAGACCTCTGTTTTGCATCTCCTGTACATCCAATCTACATTGCTCAGGTTTCCTTCCACGGTCCCAAAATATAACATGAAATAGCATGCAAAGTTCTGGTTCTTGCAATCTACAGGGCATAGTCCATAAAAGACAAAAAAAAAACAGCAAGCTTGATAAAGTCATATACAGCCCCCAAAAGTTACACCCATTGATTAAACTATTTTTTCAGCGGTTTAATACTAATGATCTCCCACCAATCAGATATTGATGACTTACTCTAAGGACATGCTGTTCCGCTTTCCAATATGGAATTAGAAAAGATATACTGATCTGTACGTCCTGACAGAATCCTAATGGACACTTATACAAACCTAATATGTAAATAAAATGGCCAGAACGTACTGTGTAGTCTGTACCGTACCACTACAACCTCACAGCATGACAATCTCCATATCACTGAAAAAGGATGAGCCCTGTGGGATTGAAATTTATCTGCTATATGAGAAGACAGCTGCAACATCAGGGAATGTGATATATGTGGAATTCTAGCAAAATCTACCGAAGTCATTTCAAGAATTACCCCAGGAATATTAAAGGACTGAATAATTACTATGAAAATAAGGATCGAGCAGGATCTTCTTCTCTATAATATGGATACAAATTTCTTCTATCTAGTTCATTAATACTGAAAATAGAAATATGTTGATCATGTCGCTTATTTATAGAATTGTAAAACAAAGTAGAAACAAAGAACATTGAATTGTTGTTAAAGCTTTGGATCTCAGGGCCTCTATGCTTGTTGAATGGATCTGTAATAGGGCATCTATAGCCCGTCATGGGCCCATGGTGTGCCCCTTTATGATTCCAAATAAATGATATCTAGTAAGATTACATTTTATCATGCAGAATCTCATGGTGAATCGCACAGTTTGTCTTCCTTCTAGAGAACAATACAGTAATCCTCACTGTTACAAACCAGTTTTGGGTTTCACAACTTCAGCCGACCACCCGCGGATCCTTTCCTAACACTAATGATGTCCTTGGTAGTTCTTCTAAATAGTGCGGAGTCTCTCTGAGGTGCTGCCTGGCTATAGAATTAGCTGCTAGGTTTTTGGTTGCCTCTCTGGTTCGATAGTTTTGTTTGCTTGTTAACCCTTTGATTGCTACTGAACTTTGCAAGCTTCCCTCCACTAAACTCAAATCACATTCAAGTCAGGCTTCCTTACGGATTCCAGACTTCTTTCTGCTAAGCAGTTCTGTTCTTTTGCGCACCTGTTCAAGCTTTGCTTAGCTAAACCAAAGTACAAACTTTTCACTCTTACATCAACATTGCATACAATCTGCAGTTTCTTGGTATCTCAAGGCTACTACTGAATGTTCACAGGTGATCTCTGTATAGAGGATTCAGCACTGCAGTATAACAGAATATGAAGTGCCTATGGGTTCATAGTTGGAATACCATACTCCACATATGGAGAGGTTAAGGTCACCTGAATCCAAGATCAGTGCCTCTACTTCCGTGATATTGCTGCAGATTATTATTACAGTGCATTATTACAGATTATTACAGATTATTATTACAATGCAGATTAGCATAGCATTGTCTCGTACCTCTTTAGAACAAAGGCTACTTCTTCATTGCTCCAAAGAGCTCATTTACATATTAGCAAAATTAGCAATATCTTAGCAATGGATGCACAGATTTCCGAGAGGAAAACACTGTTTGATTCAGGTGATATTAATCTATGTGCGGTGTTGGGTTGATATGCTTGGTTCTGGTAACAGGCTCATTTTATACATGATGGGGGAATTTCTTAAACTGAACACAGTTTTCTGGTTTCTACAGTAGCTTGCAAAAGTATTCATAACCATTGAACCTTTCCACATTTTGTCTCCTTACAACCACTAACTTATTAAGATTTTAAGTGATAGACCAACACAAAGTAGAAGATAATTGTGAAGTGGAAAGAAAATGATCCATGGTTTTCAAAATTTGAATCAAATTTGTTTTACTAAAGGTGAGATCAGATTGCAGCAAAAATAAAGAAAACTTCTAAAAAAGTTTTTTTTTCCATTTCATTGTGAGAATTATGATCCAAATCTGTATTTATAATGTCTTAAGGTACCAGCCAATTTTTTTTCTGAACTGATGACTGTATATATGGGATTGAGCCAGCTCCCCCCACACACACACACACACACACAGATGATGTTGAGTGAAAAAAGGATCAGTCATGCTTGATTTTGACATGCACAATCCTTTTTTCTCATACGATATAAGTGCCACCAGAAATGGAGTCTGGGGGAACTCTTATTGGCAAAAATACTATTGAACCTGTATGGCCATCTTAAGGGTCAGTGCACACGGAGATTTTTGGCGCTGATTTTGCTGCTGAATCCGCCTGAAAATCAGCCTCCTAATAGAACTCTATTGAGAGGCTTTTTTTTGGAGGCTGATTTTCAGGCGGATTCAGCGTCAAAATCAGCGCCAAAAAACTGTTTGTGTATTGACCCTTTGAGGGAAACAGATTTATTGTTCATAGGCAAAAGAGACCATAGAATGTGGTCTAAGATTGCAAAATTTGTTTGTTTTATCGTGTGCCATTTTTTTTATTTGCTCACATACTGTCAATTTACTTCTATAACAATTTTAAAGAGGACCTTTCACCATTTTTCACACAGGCAGTTCTATATACTGCCGGAAAGCTGACAGTGCTCTGAGTTCAGCGCACTGTCGGCTTTCCCGATGTGTGCCCGGTGTGAAGAGCTTACGGCCCGGTACCGTAGCTCTTCTATGGTCAGAAGGGCGTTTCTGACTGTTAGCCAGAGACGTCCTTCTGCCTCACGGCGCCAATCGTGCTGTGCTGTGAGAGCCAGGAGGTTCCTCCCGGCTCCACAGCACAGTGCGATTGGCGCCGCGAGGCAGAAGGACGTCTCTGACTGAGTGTCAGAAACGCCCTTCTGACCATAGAAGAGCTACGGTACCGGGCCGTAAGCTCTTCACACCGGGCACACATCGGGAAAGCCGACAGTGCGCTGAACTCAGCGCACTGTCAGCTTTCCGGCAGTATATAGAACTGCCTGTGTGAAAAATGGTGAAAGGTCCTCTTTAAGAAATGTCCTCGAAATACTGTATAACAGAAATGGTTGTACACGAGTAGAAAAACATGACTGCTTCCTGCTAGAAACAGCACCACATCTGTTCTTAGATTTTATTTGGAATTGCAGATGAACTCCAGTGAAGTGAATGGCGTTGAGCTAAAATACCGCACACCCTGTGGACAGATATCGTTTTTGAATACAGCCATGTTTTGGTAATGCAAGCTTTAAAACGACAATAAAACTTATCTTTTAGAAGAATCATTTTGGTCAGAACGGTCGGTCCACCTTACAGTGTGTAGAGTTTTACAGACCATACGTCCTATACTAGGAATTTTGAGAAATGAATAGGCATACAAGTTCTCCTTAATAGAAAAATGAAAACTTGCTCTAGCACCACCTTCTGGAAGGTAGCTATAAATGCCTGGTTTTCTTAGAATTCTAGTGACGTTGTCTAGGATTAAAGTCAAACCAGAACATCCCCTCCAAAAAGAAGACCGCTGTTTCATCGGGTACTAGTTTGGCTGGGTGAGAGGTCATAGATGTGGGACAAGAAGGATACTATCTCTCTTTAAGAATTACCTTGCAATATTTAGTCTTTCAGACTATGCATTCTCTACTAGGAATTCGGGGAAAGGAATATGCAAATAAATGATGGAAAAAGATAACCACACAGATGAGGGGTAATAACCCCCAAATCTGTGAATGGGTCTCTCATTCCCTAGGAAATGTTCTGGTTTGGCTATCACTAAGCTTCTTAAATAAGAGGCATTGATATCTAGGGAGTTGCCTTCCAAAAGGTGGTGCTACAGTATGTTCTGCATCATAGAGAACTTATTTGCATACTCTTTTTTGAGAAAAGATGTTAACATGCAAAAAGGTACCTTATACTGTCGGCCAAAGTATTTAGTAATATAACTTGTTATATAGATCTTAAAAATCCAACGGGCGAAAAATAAGACATTTTAAGAAGAAGCACGGGGTCTCTTCAGTGCAGATCTATAGGCATGCCCATCAGCAAGACATTGTTAATCAATAATCCCACGTTTTCCTCTCAGTTTTTTTCCACAGGGGCCAGACTTCTGTAGTTACTGCGAGAGCCAGAAGCAATGGTGCAGTCTAGAAATAATGACACTGTTTCTGAAGCAAAAAGAAAAAGTCTGGGTTGATTATTTTGTCAGCTTTGTAGGCAAGTCGCTTTATCTGCATGTGCCTGAGGCAGCAGGCTCTACGGGAACGAGATGGAACAAAGAATCATAGATCACTTGTACTTTTTACACCTGCAAAACCATTTCCAATTTTTTTCCCCATCTCCATCAGCAGGGTGTGTTGGCAGTTCATTGCATTCCATTATGAATAGTGGAAATTAATAGCAGCAGGATAAATAGGTCCGTCTTCTGCAAGGGTTGTTACCCATTACAACTCCAGCTGCTTTACAGTCCACACTAAGCAGACATAAGCATTGGTATGCCAGATACCAGCCTGGACTCCCCGCTGCACATACATGTTTAAAGGGGAATAACAGTACTTTTCACATTGAAAAATACTACATTTTTTTCAGTATAGATTTGGCATCAATTCATCATTTTTAACCTCTTTATATGGCACATGTTAAATTTTTTGTCACATTTCAAGAGCTAGAACTTGTAGCCATAAAGCCCCTTGCAGATGACCTTGGGCGAGATCAGTGTGCTATCCATGTTTTACCCAAATAGAACAGACCCACTAATTTCTATGGCCCCATGTACACGACCAGTGTGCAAGCCGTGAGTCCATGCTGCAAAATATAGAGCAGGTCCTATTCTGTTCAGTGTTTGCGGCACGGACTCGCCCCTAGTGGCCTATGGGAGACTAAGAACCTTGGAAGGCACATGGATGTACTCCGTGTGTCATCAGTCTCCCGTCTGTATTTGCGGACAAGATAGGGACATCGTTAGGGGGCGTACATTTAATTTTTTGGTTAATTTTTATACATTTTTGAGAGAAAGCAGAAAAACAGAATGCTTAATATTGTTTTTTGAACTGTTTACTATATGGTAAAACAAGTTTACTTTAATATATGGGTTGTTATCATTGTGACAGCACTACATATATGATTTCTAAAAAAAAATTACATGCTTGTTAAATTATTTTTAAAAAATTTAAATCCTGATAAGTCATTTTTTATGTAATTATAAAATATGTAGTACCCCAGAAATCCCAAGTGCAACTTTCCCAAGTGCTCCATGTGAGTGAAGCAGCGTTGGATGTATACTCACCATTTTTTTCTCTTCTATGGGACTACAACAATGGCAATCTGCTGCAGCCCCATAAAAGCCACACGTGTACCACTTCTACATTCAGGCTAAGACCCCAAGCAATGAATCGCTGCAAAAAAAAATAATAAAATGCTGTGGAGAAGACTGTGGCAGAAACATATGGAATTTTTTTTTTTGCCAGCGCTTTTCCCAGGTAGTCAGTGTTTCCGTAGATATAATTGACAAGCTGCGATTTGCATAAATATTAGAAATCGCAGCATTTCCGCTGCAGAGATTTTTCTGCAATGTGAGGATGGAATTAGCCAGAATCCCATCCACTTTACAGGTAATGTAAATGCAGTGGTTTCTGCGGCAGCGTTTCTGCTGCAGCCAAAAAGCTGTGTTTTTCGCAACGTGGGGCCCTGGTCTCACATGGATTCACTTTGCCTCATTTTCATAATAACTTAGGGCCCCAGTAGTCAATCCCCTAACCATCAGATACTTATCCCCTATTGTGTGAATAGGGGCTAAATATTTATGGTGGGACTTTAGCTTTTGGCTGAGGCCATATGTTGTGAGTTCGCAGCAGGTTACATTAGCAATGAAGTTAATGGGATTTCATCAAATCTGTGGAAAAACATGCAGCGCAAAGTGTGTAAACTGTTCTAGCAAAAACCAGCCGCGTATCCCACAAAGGACAACCAAGTAAAGTGTAAAAGTCTCTGGAATCAGTCTTTCAGCAGAAAGCTTCATTGTTTACTTCCAGTGGATAAAATCTGTACTGGTTATGTTACAGACACACACAGGTGTATGGTACGTTACAATACAGCACTCTAACAACTGTGTGTAACACTAACAAGCCGTGCCATTACATGACCAGAAAAAGCTTTTTCAACTGCAAATAAACAATGAATGACAAGAAACAAAGATTGTAGAAATGATGAGGATACAGAAGGGCATATAAGGCAACGATACTTTGAGGTAATGGGAGATTTTCAAAGCAAAATGCACTAGAATTCTGTCTAAAACTGTGCCAAAAAGTGAAGTATATACCATTATCATACCTCCCAACTTTTGAAGAACCGAAAGAGGGACAAAATGTGTGGCGCGCATAGCGCGCCGCGGCAAATTTAGCCCCGCCCACTTTGTGTTGACCCCGCCCACTCATTAATTTTTCAAGTGCCCGCACACAGTATAATCCTCCTACAGTCACCTGGAAATTATATGTCCTCCCTCTATCTCTCCCCCAGTTTCATATACACCCTTCATCTGCCCCCAGTTTCATGTCCCTCTTCCATCTCTGCCCCCAGATTCATGTCCCCACATCTCTGCCCCCAGATTCATGTCCCTCCATCTCTGCCCCCAGATTCATGTCCTCTCCATCTCTGCCCCCAGATTCATGTCCCCACATCTCTGCCCCCAGATTCATGTCTCCCATCTCTTCCCCCAGATTCATGTCCCCCATCTCTGCCCTCAGATTCATGTCCTCTCCATCTCTGCCCCCAGATTCATGTCCCCCATCTCTGCCCCCAGTTTCATGTCCACTCCATCTCTGCCCCCAGATTCATGTCCCTCCATCTCTGCCCCCAGATTCATGTCCCCACATCTCTGCCCCCAGATTCATGCCCCCTCCATCTCTGCCCCCAGATTCATGTCCTTCCATCTCTGCCCCCAGATTCATGTCCTCTCCATCTCTGCCCCCAGATTCATGTCTCCCATCTCTTCCCCCAGATTCATGTCTCCCATCTCTTCCCCCAGATTCATGTCCCCCATCTCTGCCCTCAGATTCATGTCCTCTCCATCTCTGCCCCCAGATTCATGTCCCCCATCTCTGCCCCCAGATTCATGTCTCCCATCTCTTCCCCCAGATTCATGTCCCCCATCTCTGCCCTCAGATTCATGTCCTCTCCATCTCTGCCCCCAGATTCATGTCCCCCATCTCTGCCCCCAGTTTCATGTCCACTCCATCTCTGCCCCCAGATTCATGTCCCTCCATCTCTGCCCCCAGATTCATGTCCCCACATCTCTGCCCCCAGATTCATGCCCCCTCCATCTCTGCCCCCAGATTCATGTCCTTCCATCTCTGCCCCCAGATTCATGTCCTCTCCATCTCTGCCCCCAGATTCATGTCTCCCATCTCTTCCCCCAGATTCATGTCTCCCATCTCTTCCCCCAGATTCATGTCCCCCATCTCTGCCCTCAGATTCATGTCCTCTCCATCTCTGCCCCCAGATTCATGTCCCTCCATCTCTGCCCCCAGATTCATGTCCCCACATCTCTGCCCCCAGATTCATGCCCCCTCCATCTCTGCCCCCAGATTCATGTCCTTCCATCTCTGCCCCCAGATTCATGTCCTCTCCATCTCTGCCCCCAGATTCATGTCCCACATCTCTGCCCCCAGATTCATGTCCCACATCCCTGCCCCCAGATTCCTGTCCCTCCATCTCTGCCCCTAGATTCATGTCCCCAGATTCATGTCCTCTCCATCTCTGCCCCCAGTGTCATGCCGTCCTCTCCTTCATCTGCCCCCAGATTCACGTTCCACCTCCACATTAAACTTACCTTCTCCTCCGCTCCCTCGCTGCTCTCTGCCCGCCTCTCTCGCTGACACATGCGGCTGAAGGAAGGAGCTGACACAGGTCAGCTCCTCGCTTCGCCGCTGCCCGCCTCTCTCCCTGACACATGCGGCTGAAGCTGCTCGCGTGCTCGCTTCGCCGCTGCGTCTCTCTCTCGCTGACACATGCGGCTGAAGCGAGGAGCTGACCTGTGTCAGCTCCTCGCTTCGCTGCTGCCGCCGGCTCCTAGCTTGTACATCGCGTCTACAAGCCAGGAGCCGGCGGCAGCGGTGAAGCGAGGAGCTGACACAGGTCAGCTCCTCGCTTCAGCCGCATGTGTCAGCGAGAGAGAGAGAGACGCAGCGGCGAAGCGAGCACGCGAGCCGCTTCAGCCGCATGTGTCAGGGAGAGAGGCGGGCAGCGGCGAAGCGAGGAGCTGACCTGTGTCGGCTCCTTGCTTCAGCCGCATATGTGTTCAACTCAGATCTGCGTCCTCTGGATGCAGATCTGAGTTGAAATCGGGACATACCTCCCTCCAACCGGGACCGCGGGACATGTCACCCAAATCGTGACTGTCCCGCGGAAATCGGGACGGTTGGGAGGTATGCATTATGTATAACAGTAGCCTAAAGTTTTAAAAACGGTAAGTTCACACAGGGATTTTTGGATCGGAACCTGAGGCAGAGGCTGCTTTAGGTTCCGATACAAAAACCAGGTAGCCACAACTGAAAGCCGATGCACTGCACTGGCTTCCAGCCGCGCACTCCACTCTGGATTAGTCCCAATGAATGGGCCTAGTCGGGAGGGTCTTCAGGCCTAATCGCGAGGTGACCTGGCCTGAAGAATGAGCATGTTGCTTCTTTTTTCCGGGAGCCGGAAGAAACGGCTCCTGGAAAAAAGACCTGAGCGGCTCCCATTGATTTCAATGGGAGCCGTCTTTTTGATCAGGGTTTTGAGGCGGATACGGCCTCAAAACTCTGACACAAATTTTGATGTTCACAAAGTTTACTGCTTTACGCCACCTTTTGGAAGGAAGCACCTTAAAGATCAATGCCTAGTTTTCTATTAAATTTATATCCTCTGGGATTAAGCCAAACCAGAACATCTATCCCAAGAGGAAAAGAGACCCATCTGCACACAGCTGTTTCAGGATTATTGCCACCGCATCAGCAAAAAGCAGAATACTGGATTGGCTGTCTGAGAATTGACTGATGTGGGTCGGAGGAGGCACTTTGTCGTCTTAAGGAGACTGCCCTTATAGGCCACCTTACAGTGTGTAAAGTCTAAGGCTATATTCTGGCCCTGTGACATCACACAGCTGCATTAATTCCGAAGTCAGTGAATGGGTCTATTCTCATGACCCTTATTTTGATGATCTGTGGTTACGAACCGTCAAAATATAGGTCATGTCCTATTTTCACAGATCCTAACACAGAAATGTATGGAAAATCCGTGCAAACGGCCACCCCTCAGTCATGTACATTTAGCCTTACACACCATGCGTGTTCTACTTGGAATTGTGTGAAAGGAATATTTAAATGTTTCCTTTGATGGAAAACTCACTCTAGCACCGCCTTTTGGAATGTAGCTACCTTTAGATCAATGCCGGGTTTTCTATGAAACCAAATTTTTTACATTTATTTTGCTTGTTTATATAGCGCCATTATGTATCACAACGCTTTATTCCCTATCAATATGTCTTTGGAGTGTGGGAGGAAACTGAAATACCCAGAGGAGATCCACACAAACAGAGGGAGAATATACAATCTCCTGGCATATGTTGTCCTTGGCTTGGTTTGAACCTAGGACTCCAGCGCAGCAAAGCCAAAGTGTAAATCCCTGTACGCCAAATGGTCATCACATATTGTCAATGTGAGTGGAATAAAACAGGGACACCTCGGTTTGACATAGTCATTATAACACACACCAGTAAGGAACTGGCATGGATTTCCGTTGTGTCACTGGAGCCTCTACATAAATCACTCATTCCCTGCGCCATTTAGGACTTTATTAAGACTGGCATATCATACACCAGTCTTCATAAATTTGTCCCATATGCTGGGATTAAAGCTAAATCAGAATATCTGGAAACAGCATTTTCAGAGTTTTTGCTGCACCCAGAGCCTGCTGGAACAGCTTACCTGAGCAGGGTCGGGGTGTCAGACTCCCACAGATCAGATATTGATGACCCATCCCTTGAAGACGTGATCAGCATGAAAACTCAATTTAGGGCCAGAAAACTCATTTCATATGTGCATTAATAGAATTACTGAGCAGTTCTTGCCCAAATGGAGCCCGTTTTACTTTAACAATGGTAAAAAAATAAAAATTGATGCCCTGAAAAGGGTATTTTTTTTCTTTTTACATAGGTGGTCCCGGCTACTGAGGTGGCACGTGAATGGCATTTTAGGCTACGCTCACATCTGCATTGGGAAGTCCGTTACATCGGCATACAAGAAGAAAAAAAATGGACAGGAAAAATAGCGCGAATGGATCCCAATATTATAACGGAGATCTCTGGCCGGTCTTGCAGGAGTTTTTTATCTGGTGATTTCCGACAACATTCAGCCAGATGTGAACATCGCCTTAATCCATGGCGGTTCTTCAGTCCTCATCTACCTTATAGTTATTCACCAGATGACAGAGGTCGTATAGGCCCATAGCATTAGAGGTGGATAATACTGATAGCTATATACAGTATTGTATACATACAGAGCCTCTCTATACATGTGAGGACCTCTGCTGCACTTATGGCTGTGACTTTAGCTCAATGACAATCACGTCTGCAGCTTCCATGAACACCGGCGTCTCCTGCCGGCATTGCCAGACAAAAGTGCCGGTAATGAGCCGTCCATCACCCGGAGGGGCGGGGAGGAGACGCCCGCTCCCATTGAATTCTCAATGACGTAGTTTTGCCGCCTCTTGCGGGCGCCCGAACGTGTCGTCAGCGGCTGAGGTGCGCGCGCAGTCTGTGCCCGACTCCCTCGGGGGCGCGCCTCGGCTCGTTCACGGCAGCGCTGACACCGGCTGTGCTCACGGAGAGTTCTTGAGGAAAAGAAGGATCTCGGGTCACATGTGAGCGGTCATTAGCCTGTGTCTGCCCGTCATCCAGCGGCCGCATCGGAGCTCTGAGCACGGCCCTGCGCTCCCCTTCTATCCCAGTCCCTTCTGACAGACAGCGCGCCCGGGAGAGGTGAGTGGCTGTCACCGGTCAGTAGCGCTGTGATTTGTGTCCTGCCGGCTGTCTGCGCCTCACTGAGGGGACCGGTGTGACACTGTACTTGTGTGTGGACGGGGCTCCTATAGACGTGACATGTGGCGGTAACGTGTGTCATGTGCAGCGCATATGGACACGGGCACATACATGTGTGTTACACGGCTTGTGTCATGTGCTGGACATACATGTGTGCTATACATGGCTTGTGTCATGTGCTGGACATACATCACATGTCCTTACCCCATGACCTGCTCTGCTGCACCGGCTGAAGTGTCTGCCGGGGAAGCCCCTTAATGAATGGCCCAGCAGAAGGACATGAGGCGGGGGGGCTGCTGTGTCCTCTTACCGGGTCTCCGCCACAGGAGGAGGGGGGCAGTGTAGTCACAATATGAAGGGTTTCTGGTAGGAGCATTACTGACACTAATGATGATATTATCTGTATGGGGGGGATTATGTGCTGTGTGCAGGCTGTTATATGATACCTCAGAGGTGCACACTGCCAGCAACTGGAGCCCAATGTGAGGGGAGCTCAGCGGGGAAGCCTGGACTCTATGCAGGGTATAGTAGTGACTGCACAGCGCCCCCTGGAGGTGAGGAGAGCTCAGCGGGGCTGCCTGGACTCTATGCAGGGTATAGTAGTGACTGCACAGCGCCCCCTGGAGGTGAGGAGAGCTCAGCGGGGCTGCCTGGACTATATGCAGGGTATAGTAGTGACTGCACAGCGCCCCCTGGAGGTGAGGAGAGCTCAGCGGGGCTACATGGACTCTATGCAGTGTATAGTAGTGACTGCACAGCGCCCCCTGGAGGTGAGGGGAGCTCAGCGGGGCTACATGGACTGTAAGCAGTGTATAGTAGTGACTGCATAGCGCCCCCTGGAGGTGAGGAGAGCTCAGCGGGGCTGCCTGGACTATATGCAGGGTATAGTAGTAACTGCATAGCGCCCCCTGGAGGTGAGGGGAGCTCAGCGGGGCTACATGGACTCTATGCAGTGTATAGTAGTGACTGCACAGCGCCCCCTGGAGGTGAGGAGAGCTCAGCGGGGCTGCCTGGACTGTAAGCAGTGTATAGTAGTGACTGCACAGCGCCCCCTGGAGGTGAGGAGAGCTCAGCGGGGCTGCCTGGACTGTATGCAGGGTATAGTAGTGACTGCACAGCGCCCCCTGGAGGTGAGGAGAGCTCAGTGGAACTGCCTGGACTCTATGCAGTGTATAGTAGTGACTGCACAGCGCCCCCTGGAGGTGAGGAGAGCTCAGCAGGGCTGCCTGGACTATATGCAGGGTATAGTAGTGACTGCACAGCGCCCCCTGGAGGTGAGGAGAGCTCAGCGGGGCTATATGGACTGTAAGCAGTGTATAGTAGTGACTGCACAGCGCCCCCTGGAGGTGAGGGGAGCTCAGCGGGGCTACATGGACTCTATGCAGTGTATAGTAGTGACTGCACAGCGCCCCCTGGAGGTGAGGAGAGCTCAGCGGGGCTGCCTGGACTATATGCAGGGTATAGTAGTGACTGCACAGCGCCCCCTGGAGGTGAGGAGAGCTCAGCGGGGCTGCCTGGACTGTAAGCAGTGTATAGTAGTGACTGCACAGCGCCCCCTGGAGGTGAGGAGAGCTCAGCGGGGCTGCCTGGACTGTAAGCAGTGTATAGTAGTGACTGCACAGCGCCCCCTGGAGGTGAGGAGAGCTCAGCGGGGCTGCCTGGACTGTAAGCAGGGTATAGTAGTGACTGCACAGCGCCCCCTGGAGGTGAGGAGAGCTCAGCGGGGAAGCCTGGACTCTATGCAGGGTATAGTAGTGACTGCACAGCGCCCCCTGGAGGTGAGGAGAGCTCAGCGGGGAAGCCTGGACTCTATGCAGGGTATAGTAGTGACTGCACAGCGCCCCCTGGAGGTGAGGAGAGCTCAGCGGGGCTGCCTGGACTGTAAGCAGTGTATAGTAGTGACTGCACAGCGCCCCCTGGAGGTGAGGAGAGCTCAGCGGGGCTACATGGACTCTATGCAGTGTATAGTAGTGACTGCACAGCGCCCCCTGGAGGTGAGGAGAGCTCAGCGGGGCTGCCTGGACTGTAAGCAGTGTATAGTAGTGACTGCACAGCGCCCCCTGGAGGTGAGGAGAGCTCAGCGGGGAAGCCTGGACTCTATGCAGGGTATAGTAGTGACTGCACAGCGCCCCCTGGAGGTGAGGAGAGCTCAGCGGGGCTGCCTGGACTGTAAGCAGTGTATAGTAGTGACTGCACAGCGCCCCCTGGAGGTGAGGAGAGCTCAGCGGGGCTGCCTGGACTGTATGCAGTGTATAGTAGTGACTGCATAGCGCCCCCTGGAGGTGAGGAGAGCTCAGCGGGGCTGCCTGGACTGTAAGCAGTGTATAGTAGTGACTGCATAGCGCCCTCTGGAGGTGAGGAGAGCTCAGCGGGGCTGCCTGGACTGTAAGCAGTATATAGTAGTGACTGCACAGCGCCCCCTGGAGGTGAGGAGAGCTCAGCGGGGCTATATGGACTGTAAGCAGTATATAGTAGTGACTGCACAGCGCCCCCTGGAGGTGAGGAGAGCTCAGCGGGGCTATATGGACTGTAAGCAGTGTATAGTAGTGACTGCATAGCGCCCCCTGGAGGTGAGGAGAGCTCAGCGGGGCTACCTGGACTGTAAGCAGTGTATAGTAGTGACTGCATAGCGCCCCCTGGAGGTGAGGGGAGCTCAGTGGAACTGCCTGGACTCTATGCAATGTATAGTAGTGACTGCACAGCGCCCCCTGGAGGTGAGGAGAGCTCAACGGGACTCTAGGCAGTGTATAGTAGTGACTGCACAGCGCCCCCTGAGGGTATGAGGAGCTCAGCGGAGCTTCCTGGACTCTAGGCAATGTATAATACTGACAGCACAGTGCCCCCTGGAGGTGAGGGGAGCTCAGAGGGGCTCTAGGCAGTGCATAATGACTGTGCAGTGTCCCCTGGAGGGGAGGTTTGCTCAGCAGGGCTGCCTGCCCTCTAGGCAGTGTGTAGTAGTGACTGCATAGCGCCCCCTGGAGGTGAGGGGAGCTCTGCAGGGCTGCCTGGACTGTAAGCAGGGTATAGTAGTGACTGCACAGCGCCCCCTGGAGGTGAGGGGAGCTCAGCAGGGCTGCCTGGACTCTAGGCAATGTATAGTAGTGACTGCACAGCGCCCCCTGGAGGTGCTCTCTTACTGGAGTTTTTAGGGTTCTGAATGGCACTCTAGCCCTTATTTTACTGCATTTCCGGGGGGCACTTAGAGGTATACCCACTAACACTCCTGTGAATATGGGATAAGTGTCCGACTGCTTGAGGTCTGGCCTAAGGATCATGAGCATAGTGTTACTCCGGACCCCTGTGTGAATGGAGCTGTAGTGTCGCCAGCACTTCATTGACTCTTCTGGGACTGTCGGAGCGCTGTGCTTGTGTCGGAGCGCTGTGCTTGGCTATTTCTGTCAGTCCCATATAGATGAATAGAGCATCGGTGAAGCATGCCCATTAGAGCTCCATTCATATGGGGGACTTGGGAACCCCCATTCTTGTGATCAGTGGGACCCCAAGCAGTCGGCAGGTCACCTCACTCTCTCTCTTTCCAGTCAGTGTTGCTTAAAGACCCCATCAGAGGAAAGCTACGGAAGCAGCAGAATTGTGTAGCTCAGAATGGGTTAATTAAAAACAAAACAAAAACCGCTTTTCTCACCAATACCCCCACTACTGCTTCTGACACTGCCGGGGTGCCCTGCTGGTCTCCACCTCCTGGTCCTTCTTGACACACAGGGTATGCCACAGTGGCCACCTACCTCAGACATTGGGGACTTTTTGCATATCATGAGGTACCAGTAAGTAGGGAACATTGGGGATCAGCGGGTATTTTTGTTTTTTAACCCATTCTGACCTGTATGTAAATATTTTTCCCTGCCAGATGTGATGCAGCAGAGTTTATGTGCCACGGTCTTGAGACGTTTGGTGCTTTAATGACAGACATCTGTAAGGTTCCCATGAAGAAGTTTTAGGTCACCCGGCCCTGATAGGAGTGCCGCTATCCCATGGGGTACATTATAAGCGCCAGCTACACATCCGATTTAGACCATCAGCGTGGTTGTGAACAGTGTCCCAAAATTCACTGGAGCACCTGCTGCAAGTATGGAAATATCTGAGCGATGCCCATGAAGGGTTAAAGCACCAGTGTGTCTCTGCAGAAATAGATCTGAGAATCCCATAGACGATCTCGACTGCTTACATTGAGGACAGGGCACTTCTAGCTTTCTTGGCAAAAAGTGAAATCTTCCCCCCCCCTCCAAAATGTAGATGGGAATCAGGGATGGAATTTGTATATCTGTCAAAAGGCTGCCCCCTGCTGCCCTGGTAGAGTGCTGCTTACTTACCCGTAACTGGGCAGCCTTGGTTGAGAGGGAGATACACTGGAGAGGTGGGATTATATCCGTCTTCTTACCTCTCCCCGCTCCTGTAGATGGGATCTGACCAGGGATACAGAGTTGGTACGTTCCGTTCCGTTCGCTTGGGCTCTGGTGTCGTCTCATCTTCCTGCACTTTGTAAGGACAGTCGGCTTTGCATAGAATCGCCTGTAATGTGTGTCCTGGTATGGGGACATTGTGAGCCTTACAGATGCAGGGAGTACAGCCTGTGTACATTGCTGTGGTATATGTTGGTGCTATGATGTACACAAGCCTATAATAGTTTCTACTTCTGTGCTTTTCAGCCATGATGTCATCTTATAAAACAATTGCAGTCATGTGGTGCAGTCACAGATCTGTTTTTTCTGATGTTTGCGTGGGATAAGTAGGCGGCAGCGCTTGCTTTCTATTACCTTCATTGATAGCGGATTTACCTTGGAGTGTATAAGGACAGAGGCAGCGATCTTCAGGGTTCAGGCCTGAGAGTACACGCTGCTGTCGCCATGTATTGGCCAGGAGCCCGCGGCCCTTACATCCCTGGTTCTGCATGGACATTAATTATGTATATGTCCTATAAAGCCTTTGTTAAATGAAACTTTTCCCGTATGTATTTTATAGCTTTACAGCCCCGTAGTCAGGGATACCAGCTTGTATGCCAGATTATCATTCACTAATATTCCAGATATCGCCTTATGTAAATGCCGGCCCCGCGTCTCCTGTTTGTCTCGTAATTCCATTTCTATGTCATTTAATGAAGCAGATGTTCTTGGTCTGTGACTGGCGCATGGCGTTTATGAGGTGAGGCGCTCTACTAATATTACAGCAGATGTCAGATATGACCACTGCCTTAGCTTTATTCATTGTCCTGCCTTATCTCTTACTCTGCAGCCGCCTGTTGCCGGAGCCCCTGGAGCCGATTGTTGCTGCTTCTCCGAATCCTTATTGTCTTAGCGCTAAGATAGCAAATGCCGTATGTGCTGTGTAGTAAAGTCTAGCTCATAGAAACTATAGGAGATGATACAATAAGTCTGTATCGCACCAGCATTCCTTGCAGTATCTGCCCTACCTTGTTACTGGTGTGGACTGTAAGCCCTCGTGTATGGACTAGGTCTCGTCTGAAGCAAACGTCTCCTTTTATTCCCCCAACCAAGGACAACATCTGCATAGAGTTTGTATGATCTCCCCATGTTTGCCTGGGTTTCCTCCGGGTACTCTGGTTTCTTTCCACACTCCAAAGACCTCCTGATAGGGAATTCATATGGTCATCCCTACTTGGGACAGTGTTGACAATATCTGTACAGCGCTGCGGAATATGTTGGCGCTAAATAAGCTGCTTTTACACAAACAATCTGTTATGGCGGCTGTAAAGACATACATAGGACATTGTTGGGCATTTCTATTTTTGATGCTTCTCCAGTCTGTGTTCATGCTTTTTCCACTTTTTTTTTTTCTCTTTTTGCTTCCACAATAATACGAATGCTGTCTTAATTATTTTTCAATATCTCCTAACAATCTGTGGATTGGATGAAATGTGGACGCACAGTCTGGATGGCGTCTGTGCGCAGTCTATTTCATAGCCCCCTAGGTTCGCATGGTCAAAATGAATATAAGAAAGGAGCAAAAAGTATTGGACGGCTCCATTCATTATTACGGGTCAATTTTCTGTCTGTCTTCTGCCTGATTTTTATTTTTATTTTTTTATTTTTAATGGATAAAACTCATAGGGCTCTTTCATGTGAATGATTTTTTTGACTGATATAAAAGTGCGTTCACATGCAGCAGATTTTGTTGCAGAAATTTCAGCAATTGAAAATTTGTTCTAATCATTTGAATAGGGTTGTTTTGAAAGCACATAAATAATATTGGGGCAAATTTCTCAAACCTCAGAGAAAAACTCTATTTGTTGGACACAGTCATAAATTCTATTTCTGTTTTACGTATTTTAATGTAAGCTGAGCTCGTCACTGAGCAGTATGGGGTGTTATAGACAACAAGGCCACACACATTAGATGTATATAGACCAGAGCGACCGGTCACCTGAGATGTTTGGTCAGCTGAACGTTTCTTCAGGCTCGGTTCATATCTGTGCTCAGCTCTCTGTCGTTTGGGTTGACAGAGAGCCCTATTGCCAAAAACAGCAGTCACCTGCAGGCACTAGCAGATCCCTTAGGGCTAGTTCATACGTAGTTTTTTTGGTCTGAATTTGGACGCGGGAACAGTCCGGACCAAAATGCGCCAGCCGCTACTGTCGCAGCTTTCCTCTCCAGATTAGGCTCAAATGAATGGGCCTAGTCTGGAGGGATTGCCTTGATGCGGAATCTGTGTCAAGATAGGGTAGGTCGCTTCTTTTTTCCGCAAGCAGTAAAATTCCGCTCGTGGAAAAAGGAAATGATTGGTTCCCATTGAATTCAATGCAGTTTCTGCGTCAAAATCTGGACCAAAAAACTGTGTGTGAATTAGCCCTTAGGGCTAGTTCACACGGGGATTCCGCGTGTGCACTTTCTGTCGCGGCTGCCGCGACGGGGTGTTGATGCAGTGCAGGGCATCCTGTTGCGGCTTTCCACTCCAGAGTAGGCCCAAATGAATGGGCCTAGTCCGGAGGGTGCTGTCAGAAGGCGGATGCCGCAGCTGAATGAGCCGCGGAATCCGCCTGAAGAAAGGACAGCTCGCTTCTTATTTCCACTAGTGGAAACATTCCGGAAAAAAGAGCGCTACATAGACCTTTATTGTGAGGGGGCAGATTTTGAGGAGGATTCAGCGCCAAAATCCACCCCCTCTTGCCCCGTATGAACTAGCCCTTAGACTATAAAGAGGTCCTTCGGATGGGCCACTGTTTTTATATTGAAACCAGCACAGAGAAAAGTCTTCCATACAGGACTCTTCTGTCTGCTGATTTTTGGCAATTTGTGCAGTGGAGTCTCCAACAGCGTCAGAGATGTGAACTGAGAATTATAGTCTATGGGCTCCGCGGGTTTCCTAAGGTAACTGTTTTTTTTATGTGGATTAGGTTTCCATTCGGGGAGTCCCCAAGTGGACCCTCAGAACAGAAACCCATGTGCAGATGTGATCCGGGCCTTAGCATAAGGTATATGTCCAGCCTTAGGCTAGATTCTGTGTGCGCGATGGATTTCCTGGCCTGAACAGTATTCCAGGTGAGGGACTACCTAGCCGTATAGTTATCTATGATCCTAGGGGTCTTTGCCTCCCAGCGATATACTGTCTCATACTCTTATCACTAGCAGGCAGTATGTTACTAAGAGGCGGCGACTCCTAGCCTCATGAATAGGGGTCCATCATACTGCAAACTGTTCAGACTAAGAAATTTGGCGCTCACACGGACCAAGTTTCAGGGGTGATCCTCTGTCATGTGAATTTAGGCTTAGACTGAGGACACGCGGGGAAGGAGTGCAGCAGTTTAGCGATCTACAATAACACTATAATAGATGAGATTGTAACAAACCTCATCCACATTCGGAGACGATACCTGAAGCGCTGAGGGATATAAGCCTGTAGCTTGTCAGTTGTTGCTACAGGTTTATTTTTCAGCTTTCAGTTTTTGTATTGCAAATCTGGACATCTGCAGGTGATGTCCCGCGATTCCTGCAGGTGGCCACAGCAAAGATGACCTGATTTAAGGTGTTTTCTGTCATTGCTGTCTGCTGCTGGAGATTGTGCTGCTGAATTTCCCTCACAAATTCAGCGATGTGTTTAGTGTATGTGTGTCCTGACTTTAGTATCTTCTCAGATAAGAAGAATATATCAGAATACAGGTGCTGTGAAAAGGTGCAGTTTTTACTGACAGTGCTTTGTAAAAACATGAGCAAGGCCACAGCAGCCCCACAAAATATATCTGAAATCTGTGCCAGTTTAATAATCCTGCCGCATGTCATACTAGCGCAATGGATGACATTTTGAGTCGATGCTAGGTTCACACTAGCGTTACCTGTCAGTTGTAAGACCAGAACAATGGACCCCATCAGCTATATTGGGGTCTGTTGGCTGTGCATCATTTTAAAACTTGACTCAGCCTAGGAAAAAGTCGTGCATGCAAGCCTTTTTTGTCCGTAGATTTCATCTGGGCACTGCAATGGAGTTTCCGACACAAATGCCAACATAGCCTCAATGTGTTTACACAGCGAATCAGGGCATATGTCAGCAGTATCGTGGAGTTGGAGTCGAATAAAGTTACTAGTCACTAGAGGGGTTTTTTGCCTTCTGATTGGCCATGACTGTCAGACATTTATGAGAGAGTCGGAATGGGGAAGTGGAAATATATGGTAGTTGGTGGCATGGCCTACCTACTCCACAGCCTGGTGTTCAGAATACAAGTCTTGGGCCTGGTTCATATCTGTGTTCGGGGAGTCCGCATGGGGAATACCAAACGCATTGACAAGTGGTGAGCTTATGAAAGCACACAGACCCCATAGACTGAAATGGGGTCTGTGTGTTTTCCGCACGGAACATGTGGAGAGAAAAGTACTTAATGAACTACTTTCCTCTCCACATGACTTGTGCACGGAAAACACATAGACCCCATTTCAGTCTATGGGGTCCGTGTGCTTTCATTGCTCACCGCTTGTCAATGTGTTCGGTATTCCGTTGGGGGTCCCCAAGTGGACTTCCCAAACGGAATACGGAATGCAAATGTGAACCAGGCCTTATGTGGGATGCTTAAAGTGTATATAATAGGCATAAGCAAGCGAAGGCCCAATTCACATCTGCGCATGAGTTTCCGTTCCAGTAGGTCCACTTGGGGACTTCCTGAACAGAAACCTTATTCCCATAAAAAAGCAGTTGCCTTGGGAAACCCGCGGACCTCATAGACTATAATGGGGTCTGTGTGGTTTCTGGGCAAAAAGTACTACAAGCAGCATTCTTCTCTCTGCATTTTTTGTGCGGAAACCATACGGACCCTATTATAGTCTATGGGGTTCGCTGGTTTCCTAAGGAATCCGCTTTTTTATGAGAATTAGGTTTTCATCCAGGGGGTCCTTGAGCAGACTCCCGAACTGAAACCCATGCGCCGATGTGAACCGGCCTTAGATGCACTTCTTTTAAGTATCATGCACTTCTTACTCCAGGGCATGAATGCAATGCTAGTTTTCATACATTTCCCCTCCATTGCATCCAGATGGATGTGCTGCAGTGTCTCTGTATTATGTATGTTAAAAAAAAAAAACTGGTAACAAGATGCCACATCAGTATTTAGTAAACTCTCTACTAATGTCCAGGGTGTGAATATTTCTGTAACTTACTGACAAATCCTCTGAACAAAGCTCCACTCTCTAAATTTCTTAGCACCTAATTAAAATTTACTGAAAAGTGGCGCACGAAACACTAAAACAGTAAGAGGCTTAATGTAATTGAATTCTCCATAACCAAGCAAACGATGAATCCAACTTAAAAAATGATGACAGCTGTTCTTTAATGCTCTGTGCATTGGTAGAACATATGTGAACAGGACCTTAGAGGGAATGTCATTTCAGTAGGTTTCTTCCAGCATCATAATTCCCTGCCAGTAAATAAGCCGAATCGTGCTTTATCCCAGCGCCCCGTGGTATTGTAACATCACTAAGGGAATTAGGGAGGTTTCCTAAAAGTACAGCCCGTGTGGTATTGTCCAGATTGTTTTGATTGTGCGCCCATATTAATACCCCGTTGCTTGAGCGATCGGACTCGCTGGCACCCAAACTAGCGGTCGTACGGTTTTCATGTGTGTGCCGCTCATTCATTTTGTTTGTTTGTTTGAAAAGCAATTATTGAAACATAATGTTTTCAGCCGGAGACCCAAATTACAGTGTGGACTCAGATAGTAGTCGGCGCAGCAATGTCTGTGGGCGACTATATAAGATCTGGATCTCTGTCACTGTGATTGTAGTTACAGGGATATGACTGAACTTGCCTGCACCTCAGATTTATAATAATAATATAGACCATGGTGCTGTATATTATTATATTAATTCCATGGTGCTTTTCATTTAAGGGTTTACATACAGTATACGAAATACACAAATATAATACTAGGAACAGGTTGTGGATCGCTTTGTATGTGAGGGGGAGGTGTATTAAGCAAACAGGACAGTTTATGGTGGACTGGAGGGGGGGCGAGGGTATTTTCTGGGAGTCCATGGAGAAGGGTGTTAGAGTAATCTAAGCAGGAGATTATGAGGGCCTGGACGAGTGTCTTTGTAATTTCAGAGATAACATCGGACCAATCATTTCCATTTAAAAGCATTTTCAGGGTAAACCATTAAAGAGGAGGGCTATATGTTTTTGGACATATTGAATCTGAGGAGTATTTCAGGAGTAAAAATTTTTTCATATCAGCTGAATTTCATATAGACCCTTTCATATGGGTCACCAGCTCAGCTACCTTGGCTGAATCCCTCGGGGCAGCTCCAAGCCCCATCTCCACCAAGCTCTGCCCTTTTTATTTTGTCTTTATGGATAGGGCTACACAGCAATTTTGGCAGTGACTCCTGTTATACAACCAAAGATCTCCCTGTTGCCCTGTGATATATATATATTTTTTTGTGTGTCGGTCAGTCATTCCATCCTCGAGGTCACAGTGTGACTCCACTTACTTACATTAATGAAGTAGAATGGGTTACTTGGAGCAGGTCACTGTGTAGCTCTAGCCTATGTCATGCCATACATAGAGAACTGCTTAAATGGGTTGTTGGGTAAAAAATATGCAAATCTATTCTCCAGGATGTAATTAGGAGAACAGTGCACTCTGTACGCCGCCCTCTAGAGGGCAGCATCCTTAACATCATGCATGACTCAGTTAAAAAGTCTATTTAATCATGATGTGGATTTAATTGCCAAATTAGTATTTCTATTCCAAAAGGAACAGATTCCCAGCTATGGACAGCGCTGTTTCGGCCTATTGGGCCTCCTCAGAATAGCGCAGGGATACTGATTTGGCAGAGTGAAAGACTATAGTCTAGGGTCAGGGGATAATTGTACACATCAGGGAGAGTGTTTGCCTACATAGGTGTACGGAGACTTACAAGTCATTCCTGCTCCGCTAGGGATTCTGGGTAAAAAATATGCAAATCTATTCTCCAGGATGTAATTAGAACAGTGCCTCTGTACGCCACAGCATCTTTAACATCAAATCAAATAGGTTGTTCTAATACAGACACTTAGCCCAAATCCTATAGATAGGGTATAAGTGTTGCATCGCTGGAGATACTAAGGTAGCCCCCCGCATTCTCCCTGTAAATGAAGCTCTAGTGTCCTTGTGTGACCGCTGCTTTATTCATTGCTATTTATTTTACTCCATCTCATTGTCACCAAACCAATTATAGGAGCTGAGAAGACGTTGGATTCTTGTGACGTGAACTGCCACTTTTCATGCCATCTGATGAATGGAAAAAATGACTTTCATCATCCAGTACAGACTAGAGGCAAAGTGGCATTCTGGCAAACCTGAACTCCTTGGTCCGAACAATCTAGTTCACTCCACAGGCTATGGCTATGCTATACATTTCATTCCTTATACACAGTGGGAACAGGGTACTTCAGCTGTCCTGCCCTAAAAACTCGTCCCCATTCCCCATCTTCTTTCTTCTTCCATTTTTTTTCCTCTTGCCTTTTTGTCCACTTGTCCCTCTCTTTTGGTTTACAAGTTTGCCATAGAACGGGGGTCAGCAACCTTCAGCACTCCAGCTGCTGTGGAACTACAACTCCCAACATGCTCCATTCACGACCATGAGAGTTCCAAGTATGCATGCTGGGAATTGTAGTTCTACAACAACTAGAGTGCCAAAGTTTGCCTACCCCTGCCATACAACATGAGTTATGTTTTTACCCCTATGTTTGATAAACATTATACCTGTCTATCTTAGCGGCTGTGGACCCCCTGTGTCATACAATGGATTTGGCTTAGGGCTACTCCCAGGGGCCATGTTTTTATATTGACCCTTTAACCCCCTATACAGGAAGCTGAACTTTGCAGTATGGAAACAATCAGGTCCTCACCTCTTGATGTCTGTTCAGTGACTGCTGACCCAGGAAGGTCAAGAGACTCCGATGTGTAGTACAGAATAAACAGCTGGCAGGTTTGTTACAGAGTCAGACATCCCTGCACAGTCAGGTATTTATCACTGGTTCGGATTCAGCCAAGGACAACATCTGGCGTTTGTATGTTCTCCCTTGGTGTGGGTTTCCTTGGGGTTCTCTGGTCTCCTCCAACACTCCAAAAACACACTCATAGGGAATATAGATAAATTGTGAGCCCTATATGGGACAATGTTAACAATATGCTATAGAAGTAAGCAAAATAAATAAGTCTTAGGTATGGTTATTTATATGTAGCACACACAATGTAAATCCTATTATTAAATATGTTAAAGGAGTTTTCCTGTCGATAATGACCCCTACAGATCAGATATTTAGAGCAGTAGGGGGGCTTCCACTTCACAGAACATCTGACAGTATGTTAATCCCAAATGGCCTATTCAAGTGCATGAGCTGAGCTGCAATACTAAGCAGCACTTCCATACAGTTATCTGAAGAGGCTGCTGAGCTCACCCAAATGCTGTGATCTCTTCATGAAATTGATCAGTAGAGAACCCGTGAGTTAGACCCCTATCGAGCTCTAATTGATGACTTCACTTAAAGGGAACCTGTCAAGTCAATTTTGGACACTAAATCATCGACTGGTCCTTATAGACCAGAGGTTTAATATCCAAAATTGCAATGTTTTTAAATCTATTTCTACTCACATTTTAAGAAAATAAACCTTTATACTTGCTTAGCAATGAGTCTCTTCGGACTCATCTCTGGTGCTCTCGGCGCCTGCACAGTTCTTTAGTGAAGCAGAGAACATACACCCCAGCTTCACTGCGAAAGTGCCGGAGGTACGGGGTATGTGCGCTAAAGCCGCAGTCTACTCCTCTGGCTTCAGTGACTAACTGTCCTGGTGCAAGGAGTACAGCGGCGAGGTGTGTATAAAGCTTTTCTATTTTTATTGTGGGTACAGATGGCTTTATTACCGAGTCATTTGGGACACTAAACCTCCCACAGGTCCTTATGGACGAGGGGTTTAGTGTCCCAAATAGCCATGGCAGATTCCTTGTAAAGATAAGTCATCAATTGATGAGCCTGGAAAACCCCCTTTAAATTACAAAGTATCAATGTATATAAAGCTAATAATGAAGTCAGTATTGGATAATCACATATGTACGTAGACCTACCAGCAGAAGTGCCATCTAGGGAATGACTGACAAGTGAAGGAAGGGTTTTTGCTCTTAAGTTCCTTTGGTTTATGCTTCTGCCCTGTCTGTTAATTCATACTACCTCTTTAAATTAATAGACCATATGACACCCATCTACCAAAACATACAAGCAAATCTAAGTAACATAAAAACTGGCCTATATATTTTTATATATATATATTTTCTGCTAATTATTCTAAATGTCCATGCTTTTATCTGCATTTTAAAAACTGTTTTGCAATTTAGCAGTGTTCATTCCAAACCTGATTTGCAATTTTAGTTCTAAATGTAATTCCTAATGGGTTGGTATTTCCTGTCCTGTAGAGATCACTTCTCAGTAATCATCTCACTATCATATACTAGCAGGAGGACCCAGCTTCGTACGGGTATATTTCATTTTTTGTTTGTGTAGTGGCCCCTTAAAGGGGTATTCCCATGTCCCTTGCTCACCAGTCTTCACTGCTGAAAAGACTTCTTTCTTCCTGGTTTTCGACGTCAATTGGTGGACGGGGTTTCATATGCAAAGCCATACTGTCCGACTACCTCCAGTTTAGCGCCACCCCCAAATTACAGTGTAGCTCCGCCCACCACATAGCGTGATCCTATGGGAGGACCGAAGGGCCTATGATGTCATCAAAGGTCCTATAACACTTGGATTTAGCTTGTTCTATATAGAGTCGGCTAAATCCTAGTAAGCTAAGGGACCAAGTCCTTCTGCCCACTAGCTTTTAGCCTGCTCTATATAAGAAAGCGAAATCCTAGTGAGCAGAGGGACCATGTCCTTTAGCCCACTAGGATTTAGACTGTTTTATATAAGAAAGCAACACTCATTTCCCCCCTCCTTTATCTGAGAGCAGGAAGCTAGGACACAGGAACAGATACAGGCTCGCTCCGTGCACTTAACCCCTCCCTACTCCCTCAGAGCAGGCAGCTACAGCACTTGACATTTAAGCAGATAATCCCAAGGGCCATAGAAGCGCAGTGTCAACAATGATGAGAATAAATTAAGATAGTGGACAAACAAAGCAGTTTTGCTGAAGCAGTGTATTTAGGAAAAGTCTTAAATCCACATTAACAAGTATTATAGACAGGATCCTTGTGATGGGACAACCCCTTTAAGAATTGCCCATTTTTACACTGGTGTATTTTGTATGTTATTTGTGTGTGTATGTCCATAAGCGTCATGTGATCATGTGTATCTCAGTTTGGATATCAGTGAAAAACCTGCGATCAGTTGTTATGGAGACCTGGAGTAAATCTATGTGTAGGTGACATTGTGTAACAGTGTCATCTACAGTACCCTGCCGCCGTTAAAGCTGACCTACAGCAGTGAAGAAAAATGTCTGGGTTGTTCTGGAAACCTGGAGTAAACCTGTGATGTGTCATGGTCTGTGCTGAGCTGTGTATCTAATCCTCTGATGCGTGTATTTCAGATTGGATATCAGTGTTTGATACACCTGGAGTAATTCTATGTACATGTTGAGTGTGTGTGGCAGTTGAATATGAGTGAGAGTTGATGGTTTGTATTGGCTAATGTAGGTCATTGTTTTGGGAATAGTGTAGCTCAGGAACGGTACATCCGAGAGAGTTGAGGCCTTGGCTAGAACCTTCCCGGACACCTAATGTATCTGTGTGCCAAATTTGGTGAAGATCGGTCCAGTCGTTTACTCGCTTATATAGAACTGACAGACAGACAGAAACTCATTTTATGTATACGAGATATCTTAGCCCTCTTACAGACAACCGCATATCTGGTCAGCGTGCTCTCCAGGTTTTTCCCAGAGAGCACACTAACCCATTCATTGCTATGGACCTATACACATGACCATGAACGATACGGTCATATGTGCGGGCCGACAGTCCGGGCCAAAAATTATGAAACAGATCCAATTCCTGTCTGATTTTGCAGCCCTACTTCCTCAGATCGTATTCAACAGACGGCCCAGCAAGACCCTGCACATGTTTCAACTCATGAAGACTCAGGTACCCTGTGAAATGTTAAAAAATACAACAAACTCTCGATCAGAGAGGTTCTTTATGCCTTATCTGCAGAGTGCTCATGTAACATGAAGTAGGCGGCTTTGTACCGTACCCCTGCTCATTGTGAACACTCATTGGCGTTCACTGCTGTCTCGGATACTTGGGAGTCTTTGCATTTCCTCTGTCAAAAGCCAAAGCAAAGTTGGCTAACACCATTGCCAGATTTCCTAGATAAAGTAAGACATGTAGAACGCTCAGTAACGCTTTGTTTCTGTCCAGCTGTACCTTTGTCTCCCCTCAAAGAAATCTCGGCAGTTTATACTCTATATCAGTCCGATGCCTGATCTCATTTATAAAGAGGAACTTACTATCCTAAGGGCATGTTTACATGGCAGAAATTTTGTTGGTTTTGGCTCCTTTTCTGCGTGAAATCCCAGTGTTATTTAATGGGCATCTGCTTTCTATTTATACATTTATGCAGGCACTTTTTTTTTTCGATGCGATAATAAATTTGTTTTATCAGTAAATGACGTATCAACGGTGAAGTGGAAATCACTGTAGGTTAATACCGCATAGTTTTAGCTACATTAAAAAAAAATTCTAAGTAAACAGAATGAAAATCCCTTTTGATTTTCCTTATGTGGATTATGTTATAAAATGCTTGAGGATGGATTTGCAACTGCATTCCGTGCAAGGATTATACTGAACCCCTCCAAGATCCTCTTAGAAGGCAGATGCACTGGTCCAATTGGCATCTCTTCAAGCCTGACACACCTTGGTGTGCTCTATGTATACTGCTAGTGGTTATGCAGTCCGTGAAGATTTAGGTTTGTATATATCTGTATGGCACAAGGCTATGTGCGCAGAAGAATTTATTTATATTCTGATGATGTTGTAGAAGCTCATGTCCACCTTGCTACTTAAATATGGTTACATTAAAGTGGTTTTCCTGGATCACCTATCCTAAGGTTAGACCATCCATATCACATTGGTGAGGATCTAAAACTCTTCAATGATCACTAGTGTAAAGGGCCACCATAGCTGTGCGATTGCTGCGGACTCTTTTTGAAAGAACACAGCGCCCCACATTTTGTAGTGGCTGTGTCTGGAACTACAGATAGTTTTGCCCCATTCACTTGAATGCAACAAAGCTACAGTACCATACAGCAGTTTGCCGGGTGCTTGACTGTGCACTATGACTAGGGTTGAGTGATTGTGTTCGGAAAAAATCGGATTCCGATTGGCGATCGAGAAAATTTCGCAATCAGAATTCCGAACACAATCTTTTTAGGTGGGATCGAGATCGGTAGTATTTCCCACAATGCCTTCACACTGAGTATATAGTGTATACTCAGTGTGAAGGCTCCGCTGTGGTTCCATAGGAATGAATGGAAGCAGCCGGCACACAGCCTTAACCCCCTGCGCGCCGGCTGCCTCCATTCATTCTAATGGGAGACTAAAGTAACATCTCTAGTAGCTACTTACCTCCAGAGATGGCTGCTCCGCTGCTGTTCGCCTTGCTGCCGCTCCAGCTGCAGTCTTCTTCGCCTCGCTGCCCCCTCCCTGCCAGGTTAGGAGAGTGTGGGCGGGTTAGGAGAGTGTGGCGTCTCCCCTCCCAGTACCCTCCCACACTCTCCTAACCCACCCACACTTTCCTAACCTGGCAGGGAGGGGGCAGCGAAGGGAGAAGAAGACTGCAGCTGGAGCGGCAGCGAGGCGAAGAACACCGGAGCAGCCATCTCTGGAGGTAAGTGGACACCAGGGGGGACTAAGTAGCCAGAGGATTAAAAAAAAAAAAAAAAAAATCCTCTGGCTACTTTAGTGATTCACTACACAGCGTGGATTCTAACAATTCTTAGATTCTATGCTGTATAGTGAATAGGATTGCTTTTAAAATCCGATCTCCGATTAATAAAAAAATCCCATTGACTTGCATTGGGATCGGAATTGGGATCGAGATCGGGTTCGAATGAAAAATGATCGGAAAATGGATTTTAAAATCGATCCTGAAAAGTCAAGATCGGCTCAACCCTAACTATGACCCCTACAGACATATGATTCGGACCCCCACAGATCTGTTACTGATGACCTATTATAATACACCGTGTGAGTCCCCATACAGAGAACCCCTGTATGATAGCAGCACTGGTTCATGAAATGGGACGTGAGAGGAGAACACCATGATAATGGGGTATCAGGACTGGTTTTGTCCGTATAAAACCTTCTGTCTTGTATTTAGGTGTTGCCGTACAATTGATGCTTTGCTATTCTTAGTGACAGGTGGTGCACATCTGCAGTAACACGCTCTTTGGTGTAGGATGACATCATTATATATATAATACTGCATTGGGGTAATATATACAGGTATTCTTATAGCTATATGTGCGTTAAAGTGGTCTTTAGATTTACTAACCCACTTTGAATCGGCGCTGGCATTTCCGATCCGCTTTGTTGGGGCAGCCCTGCATCCTCTTATTGTGTACCCCCAGGATATAATTTTGATTGAATAAATCATTCTATTGTGTGCATACAGCTCCTATGCAGATCTATGAGCCGCCATGGATACATATTCTAGAGTCTACCATATGTATCCATGGCGGCTCATAGATCTGCATAGGAACTGGATCTAGACAGACTATACTCCTTCACCCCTTCCTCTTGCTTCCATACAGATAGCGCTGATATTCTGGTGCTTTGGATATGTGTCAGTATTATTGGAAGCAGTGGTAATGTTTAATGAGGGATAAACAATATCTAGAGGGCAGTATGAAGCAGCAGGTGACTGACATGGTTAAGCTTTTGAGCCGATTTCAGATGCTGGACTTATGAGGATAATGTATTTTTAATGCTATGCATTTGGGCTGCGGACTTTCCGAGCTGAAATTGGTGATCATTGACTTTAAACTCTCTCTCGCTTTCCATGCGGAGCTGCCAGCTAAAACTATTACCCTGCATTTTGTCGCTACTACATAGTGACAGTCTTGTCTGTTGCGTGTACATTCTGATACACTTAAGGAGGTTACTAAGTTGCCATCCGATCACAAAAACGTGAGTTTTGCATGAAAAATCTCATGGTGGCTGAAAAAATGTCCAATTTGTTGTTATTATAGGTTTGTGACATGACAGGATGGTCTTTCGCTAAGGCCCCACCACGCACACAACCAAGTGTTCATCTATGTGGGGCCGAGTTTGCAGCAAAATACATCCGAACGTCATCCATAGGCATTCCTTGATGCACTTACCTCTATGGGGGCTTTCATTCTGAAACAGAATGAATCTGAAGTCCCCATGGACACGAATTTCACAACAGAATATACTCGGGTGACACTCCCGAGAAGCATCCGAGTGCACTCCGCTGTAAAATCGGTTGTGTCTATGGGGTCTAATAATGTCCAATCCCTGCTGGCTGCTGAACTCGATCTCCATCAGTCCATTAGACATTGAATGGATCATTACTACCAAGGACGTAAATACTGGAGAAGCAGCGGTAGTGGCTGCCAAAGGGCCCGGGGCGTTAGGGGACCCGGCAGGCCCTTGATGTTTTTTTTTTTTTTTTTAAATAGGCCGGCAGGTAACTGGCCCTATTTACTTACCAATCCTCGCTCCTGCTCACGGTTGCCAGCGCTTTCCCTTCTACGGAGGCGACTGTGATAAAGAGAGGGAATCGGTAAGTAAGGCCACAGTACCAGTTTGCTTGGAGCCCAGCCTTTCCTAGTTACACCACTGATTATTACCCACGCTTCACCATTCTCATGACGTTCTCCTGATTAGTGGCTGTACCGGTGGTCTGACCCCTAGCAGTCATACATCTATCACCTATTCTGTGTATACATGATAAACAGATGTTAACTCATCTGGATTTATTTTTTACACTGTTATGTTCCCTCAACTGAGCCATTCAACCGGTCACAGACCATGGCTCTAGGCAGAAAAACATTCTGTGCCAGCACAGGGACCACAGCACCTCTGCACTTCACTATCTATGTCTCTCATATCTTTCTTTCATATGAGTTATCTCTCCAGTATATGAGTTTAAATGATATTTCTTCACAATTAAAAATCCACTGTAAGAGTAAGACTACGTTCATATTTGCATTTAAGGTTATGGTTGGAACCTCTGTCACAGGTTCCATTGAAAAACAAAAAGAAACTCCCATTATTTTTATTCGAACAGGGGTATCACTCTGTGAATGGCTCTCCCAGGTTGGCATCTCTGGATAAATGATTTTTTTTTTTTTTTTTTTGTGGGCCAACTCCTTGAAATCAGGCAGGCCTCACGTTTGTTCTCCCATCCCATTCATCATGTGTATCAGTGATGCAGTAAATTAAACTTAAAGGGGTTTTCTGGGCTAAAATGATTTCATTTTTTATTTTTTTTATTTTTTTTAAAAAAAAGGTCAGTTAGCCCTATTAATGGGTTAATAAGTGCACCTAAATACCTTTAGCAGTGTTTTGAGTGATTTCTGGGTTTCTCTGGGAGCTCCTAGTATCTTCTGCATTTGTTTATGTGGTGCAGCTTCCTGCTGACTTAACTGCTGCAATGCATTCTGGTAATTGTAGGCTCTCACACTATCTCACTCCTCAACCCCTCTCTGTTTCCCTAGCTATTCCTCTCATTGCTAGCCCTTTCCAATTCACGCAGTCCTCCCCTTTACCCTATTATACTTACCTGTCTTCTTTCTGCGGGAAATGGCTCCTCCTCTTTTGTGACTGCAAGCGCGCAGCAGTCCCGACACTGTGCTGTAGCCTTCAATACATCTCTACTCTGCAGGCTCCCATACTTGCACAATAGAGAGAGAGTGTCAAGCTTCAGCGCTAAGCCAGTACTCCGGCTCTTTTGCACACGTGCAGGCAGACGTCAAGGAAGTAGGATGAGCTGCAGAAAGAGGCGTAGACGCTTTTTTTTTCTTTGCAGGATGAGTTGTACTTTTTCTTGCCACTGATTTTATGGAAGGGAACGGGGCTAAGAATGTCCTTTACCTTGTGTTGTAGTTTTCAATGAGTGTATAGGGAGGTACTGAGACATTAGCTTATAGGGGTATTCCCATGATGCTTGTTCACTAACCTGCAGGCTGTTGTGCTCTCTTCACTTCCTGCTTCTCTCGGCACATAGGTGGGTGGGGTTTCACTTGCAGGGATTGGTTGTAAATGAATTACCACAGTTTGAAGCTGATGTAGCAGAGCTGGATTTGAGTCAGCTTTCATTACATATAGAGGTAACGGACTCCCTATCTCAGCCCTTATCAGCCAAATTCAATTAAACCGACTGATAAGAGCTCAGAAATCCCGGAGGTCTCACCTCCCCTATCTGAGAAGCTCAGCTACTTAAAAGACACAAACAGCTCAGAGCTGCTCCCAGCCCCTCCCTCCCCCCTAAGAGCAGGCAGCTACATCACTTGACAAATGAGCAGATAATCCCAAGGGCCATAGAAACGGAGTGTAAACAATGAAGTGAATAAATTAAGATAGCGGCCAAACAAAGCAATTTTGATAAAGCAATGCATTTAGGAAAAGTCTTAAATCCACATAAACTAGCAGTATAGATAGTGATGGGATAACCCCTTTAACCCTACAGATCAGTTCTACCGTGGCAATACAAAGTTTGTATAGGATGTCGTATTGATTTTTTTGTTCTTGTGGGGTTTTTTTTATAATTTTACATGATAAAACACTTAATTTTTCACAATAGTTAGCTCATGTGTTGCTGCATTCAAAGGCCAAAATCTACTTTTCCAGATCTACACGAGGGCTTGTTTTTTTACAGGGTGACTCGTAGTTTTCATTGGCGCCATGTTGTAGGTGACATACAATTCTTAATGATCTTTTTAAGGCATTTTTTTCAAGAAGATAAACCTAAAACATCAATTTTTACTTTACTAGTTTATAAAAATTTAAAAAAATGTTCCCCATATAGACTAAATAATGCTTTTGTTTTATTTATAGTTCACAGATTTTTTCTTTCTTTGCTTTTTACTTTCTTCTTGCCAAGCTTTAGTTTCCGGCAGTCCTGGAGGCCACTGTTTAGACCCCCTCTAAAAGCTCAGACCCCTTTGTCATATGGCTCAGGTGACACTGACACAAGTCCAGGTCTGCGGCTCACCTCGGTCCTCATTCAGGATCTGTATCACAAAGCTCCCAAATCCAACCTTCATGGCCTGCTATAAGCCAGTACTGTAGAATATGAGAGAAGACTGTCGTCATTGTACAAAACAAATAATAGTATATAAAATTATCTTTTTTCTTCCTCCCTTACAGAAATGCAGCAAGTGTTGGAGAAGTTGACCGATCTACCCTCTTCAACAGGGGCAGAGGAAATCGACATTATTTTCTTGAAAGGGATTATGGAAAACCCCATTGTAAGATCTCTTGCTAAGGTATTTTTATGGTTTGGAATGTTATCAAGGTACCAGAAATACGCCGTCATTTATAGGATGATGTCTCGTGCATGTGTGATAATACTGTGAGTTAGGTTTTGTCATAACCATGCATTAGATGATCTTGTATTTTCATTACTATTTAAAGGTATTCTACCATTAAAAATCTTTTTTCTGTGGCTAACACGTCGGAATAGCCTTTAGAAAGGCTATTCGTCTCTTACCTTTAGATGGGATCTCTGCCGCGCCGTTCCTTAGAAATACCGGTTTTTACCGGTATGTAAATTAGTTCTCTGGCAGCGATGGGGGCGGGCCCCAGCGCTGAAAATGCGATGAGGGCGTCCCCACCGCTGCCCGAGAACAGGATCCTGCGCCGCCTCTATCTTCTGCTGGATCCTCCCCTTCTTTCTTCGTCTTTCTTCTGATGCCTGCGCAGTTGGCTCTGCCATTGAGACACTAGTAGAGCCGACTGCGCATACGCGCAATTTCGGCCTCAGAACTATGGCCATGCATGCGCAATCGGCTCTACTAGTGTCAGAGCCGACAGAGGTGAAGCCGCCGAAGAAAGAAGGGGAGGATCCAGCAGAAGATAGGCAGCGCAGGATCCTGTTCTCGGGCAGCGGTGGGGACGCCCTCATCGCATTTTCAGCGCTGGGGCCCGCCCCCATCGCTGCCAGAGAACTAATTTACATACCGGTAAAAACCGGTATTTCTAAGGAACGGCGCAGCGGAGATCCCATCTAAAGGTAAGAGACAAATAGCCTTTCTAAAGGCTATTCCGACGTGTTAGCCACAGAAAAAAGATTTTTAATGGTAGAATCCCTTTAATAAGTGGGTTCCAACCCCCAATACCTTCACCATTCACAACAGTGGTACCAGATGAGACCTAGCTGCTCGCATGGATACAATGAAATTAACCAATGCGATGCCACACTTGCCTTATGTAGGTCTTTCCTGTATTTATACAATTGATCGTATCTGTTCCCTATTTTCTCTAGTAATTTTAGCAGAACCTCTACAGTCTGCCTGAGTAGTCTCATGGTAAAATGCTGTCCGGTTTTGTGACCTCTTACTATAGAAGCTGCAGTAGCAGTTTTGTAGGATGGAACTTTTCACAGCAGTGGGATCGGGGGCATTACTGATCATCTGCATCATCACTGTGACAAATCGATCATAAGTACTAATATTGTTCTTGTTAAAGTTTCGTATAAAATTTCACAATTCTGCAAGATTCCCCCCCCCCCCCCCCCCCCCAAATATGTCTAAAATTCTGCTTGGTTTAACTTCATAATATATCTATAGGGGTTTTAATCGTTTGGTTTCTTTCAATCTGCAGTAGATTAAGACTAAGGTCGCACGTTGATGAAATGCAGCAGAAAAGGACTGTACAAAAAAATGTACTGGAGCAGATTTATTATTGGGTCTACACCAGGTTTCCTGCATTAAAAAAAGTTGCAAACAGCTTTTTTTTAATGCTGGTTGTGACAAAAATTTGCCATGCCAATTTCATAGAAGTGAAGGTGGCGTGGGAGTTGTGCTACATTTAACATAATTTATGCCAGTATATTGGTGCTAATGACCAGTAAAGTCTACGCCAATTTAAGTTGTAAAAATTTAAGCAACTTCAGGGCCCCTAAGATTGATGTTTGTTTATTTTTTTTAAATTTTGCCTTCCCATGTAGTTAGGTTTTTTTAATTACATTTTCTCCTACATGGTTATATGAAGCTTTGTTTTACTTGCGTGCAAAAAGACGCGCGTTATACGAACATGCCATTGAACTCAATGGCTAACTACATTTTACATGTGTATTTTTACACGTGTAAAACGTACAGAATACACCGAGCGTAAACTCTGTGTGAAGGGGCCCGAATACTGTAAGGCAATTGAAATTAGAACAAGGTTCTGCTGATTGGCCACTTGCCTTGCATGGTTGTGATAAGCTTACAACCATTCTTTAAAGAGGACCTTTCACCATTTGGGGCTCATGCAGTTTAAAGGGGTTGTCCCATCTCAAGGATCCTATCTATACTGCTAGCTCATATGGATTTAAGATTTTTCCTAAATACATTGCTTCAGCAAAACTGTTTTGTTTGGCCGTATCTGAGATTATTCACTTCATTGTTTATACTTCATTTCCATAACCACGGACCTGGGGATGATCTTATCTCTCCGCCCAGGACTAGTGTCATAGCTCCCTCCTCTCAAGAGGGAGGGGTAGCTGAGTGCTTGGGACTCAGAGCGAGCTTGTATTTCTGAGCTGTTTATCTCCCTCTTTGAGTTATCTGGTCGCTAATTGAATTTTGCTGATAAGGGCTGAGACAGGGAGTCTGTTACCTCTGTATGTAACACAGACCTAAAACTGAGTATATTACAAGCTGACTCTTGGTCCTGTAGCATGTAAATTTAGGATTCTCATCTGCTATCATATACAGCTCTGCTACATCAGCTTCATATTGTGCATCTTCCAGTGATACTGTGCCAATTTATTTACAACCATCCCTCATTACTGACTGCAAACATGTACTGCTATGAAGAGAGATAGCAGAGCAAGTGAAACCCCACCCACCAATGTACTGAGAAAACCAGGTAGTGAAAAGTGCACACAGCCTGCAAGTTGGTGAACAGGGAAGTTGGGAATACCTCTTTAATGCACAGCTAGAAAGCCAACAGTCAGCTTTCTCTTTCTGTGCCCCCAGTGAAGAGCTATCGGTGCTGATACTATAGCTCTTCATTGTCAGAAGGGCATTTCTGACAGTCAGTCAGGAACGCCCCTCCTCACAGCAGCGTCTATTGTGCTGTACTGACAGAGCGGTGAGGAACGTCCCCCCAGTACAGGTCTATGGATGAGTATTGTAAGGAGGAGGCGTTCCTCCCCCCTCTCACAGTACAGTGCTATAGGCGCTACTGTGAGGAAGGGCATTCCTGACTTACTGTCAGGAACACCCTTCTGACAGTGAAGAGCTATGGTACCGGCACCGATAGCTCTTCAAGGGGGCACAAAAAAGGAGAGCCGATAGTGCTCTGAATTCAGTGTACTGTCGGCCTTCTAGTGGTGCATTAAACCGCATCTACCCCAAGTGGTGAAAGGACATCTTTAAGCTCCTAAATATTTGAGAGAGGGCAAGTTCCGAAATGCGTTGTGTGCACCATTTTGGAACAAAGACTGTTTATTTAGACCAGCACTCCTGCCTCAACTTCTGCATATACTTGGATTATCCTGAGGATCACAGACCATCCCTCCTTTGTATTACATCTTTCATGGTGAAGTCTCATGATCACTCCTGATCACAATATTTGTCTCCATGTGAAGCCAGCGCTATAGTAGTACCGTGTGAACTGACCCCTGGTCTCTGTAGCCTTGCAGCAGTGTATGACAATAGGATAAACATGTATTTGACAACGAGCTTTTTGACTTTCTAATGCAACCATATTCGTCTTTGTAGCCCCACTCACTGAGGTGCATTACCAATTATAGCTCTATGTGTGTGTGTGTGTGGGCAGATCATTGATGGAAAATGCAGGAAAACCAGCAGTGTATTTTTAAAAAAAAAAAGTTTGACCCATAATGAATTTGATGTTCTAGGAGTGAGGATACACAATAGTGTTTGATTTCATTTGCAGAGAGTCAATTTTCTGTCAAATATAATTGAGTTTTATTCATCTCTGGATTTTGCAGAGGATTTTGGCAGGGAAAGCTGTTATTGAGTTTTAAACAGCGGTTTACGGGTATATAAAGGCTTGAAAACTGTCTTACAGGGTCTCTATTCACAGCGTACGTGGCCATTGTTGGCTTTATTACACACTATCAATTATCCAAGTTCTTCTTTATACAGCGCTTTCCTGTGCTGTTTGCACTTCATGTACCCTGGATAACTGCGTGTATGATGTCGGGGCGATGCTTGTGTCACTACAAATGCTAAAATCCAATTTACAGACTGATTTAGATTTTCCTTTAGGAGTAATGCTTACAGGTTAGGACATCAAAGTGATTTTATGACTAGCAAGTTACAGAATGTGTGATAGGCATACTGGAGAGGGCAGGTATATGTTCTAATGCCATATTCTTTGATTTACATGGCTACTGTAATATCAATTTCTGTTACTTTGTAGTCATTATATTAAAGGGAGTCTGTCAGCAGGAAAAACGGTACTAAACTAATGACAGTAATTCGTAGCGCGGTTTCTTCACTTTCCAAAGGTGCCTTTCTTTTTCCATATTGCTGCTCCAGTGTGTTATTCTTAGCTGTGTTTCTCCTCCAGATAGCCGCTCCTAACCAAGTGGGAGATGTCACTAAAGCGAAGGGGAGCCAAGTTGGCTGACATTATCTTATCTTATTAGAAAGCAGAAAGTGAGCCCCATCAGGAAAAGAAGCCCCTTTTTCAGCTAATTTTCATAAGAATACAATCCTGATTTTCATGAAAATGGAGCTGCCATGCAGAATAAGAAAGGCATCTTTGGAAAGTGTAGAGACCGCCCTACAAGCTACTGTCATTAGTTTGATACAAATTTTCCTACTGACAGACTCCCTTTAAGGAAACCTCCTATTGTTTGAAAGAAAGTGCCATAGGCTACACAAGTAAGGGGGCGTTCACACTACCGTCTGTGTCCGCTCCTAGTGTCCGTTCAAAATCTCGCACGGACATTAGGAGCGGACACTAGCTGTGTCCGTGACACCTGTCATTTATTTAAATGGGCATCGGGTGCGTTCTTTTGCACTCCGTGCCCGTCCTTCCCTGTCCGCTTGTAAAGATGTCTGACTTTTCAAGCGGACAGAAAAACCCGACATGTAGGTTTTTTCTGTCCGCTTTTAAAGTCGGACATCTTCACTTGCGGACAGGGAAGGACGGGCATGGAGTGCAAAAGAACGCACCCGATCTATATTTAAATAAATGACAGGTGTCACGGACACAGCTAGTGTCCGCTCCTAGTGTCCGCTCCTAGTGTCCGCTCCTAGTGTCCGCTCCTAATGTCCGTGCCAGATTTTGAACGGACACTAGGAGCGGACACTACCTGTCGGACAACGACGGTAGTGTGAACGCCCCCTAAAATAAAGGAGCATAAAAATCAGAGAATCTACAAAATATTCCTGCATGGATTTTTTTTCCTTTCCCTAAGTCCCACCCCATTAGTTGATCTCCAGCTAAAGATGTAGCAGATCAGCAGGAGGTTATGGGTCTATTCACATGGCAGGGAGTGAACAAGAATAAGGGTCATTCACACAGTTTTTTTGGCAAGGATTTTGGCGCTGAATCTGTGTCGGAATCAATGTGGAAAAACGCCTCCCCATAGAGATCTGGAGAGTTCCGCCAGCTTTTTTTTTTTTTTTTTGCCGCTAGCAGATTTTTTTCCTCCAACAGAAAAAAAAAGCTTCCTTCAGGCGGATTCTGCCTGCAAAAACCAATGCAGTCAATGGGAGGCGGAAAATCAACGTGGAATTGGCAAAAAAACGCATGGAAAAAGTGCTAGTGGTTTTTTCAAGGTCCACATACTGTGCTGGAAGAAAAAAACAGTTCCTAATTCCTGAAGTGGATTTTTTCCTCGCCAAAAAACTCAATGTGAATGGACCCTTAGGCTTAGTTCACATGTGAATACCGTGTGGCATAATTTGGATCGGAAAAAAAATGCTTCCTAATTAGGAAGCGGTTTTTGGACCTTGAGGAGTTTTTTGGAGCGTTTTTTTTTTTTGGTAAAAACCGATTCAGAAAATGCCAGGCGGTTTTTCCCTCCAAGACAGTCAATGGTCGCGGTTTTTCCCAAAACTGTACCACAAACTGTGACGTTGTTTCCACCTCCCATTCACTTCCTGAGGCAGAATCCGCCTCAAGAAAGGTCATATCGCTTCTTTTTTCCACTAGCGGAAAAACGAATGCTAGCGGTCTCCATAGACCACCATTGTGAGGGGGCGGATGACATGGATTCCGCCCCATAAACCACCCCCTCTGTGCCCGTGTGAACGGGCCCTAGAGGTGGACTTCCGCCTCAGATTCCTCTCCATATTCCTCCCTGGCTTTCACTCCCCCTTTAGGCTCATATGTCTGCACCTAACCAGCGGAGTGGCTCACACCACAGGTTCTGCACCTAACCAGCCATAGACTCCACAGCAAGGCTGCGCAGGATGCTTAGGACTATCAGTACCCTGCTCCAATCTTTGTCTCCCTTTAAATATAATAGAAGGCAGATCTGGGTACGGGATTTGGTGCTGATTTAGCAGTATGCTTGCAGAATGACAAATACTGAGGAGGCACAGCGAGACTGTACCATTTCTGTGTTCTATATAGACATGAAACCTAATAGAGGGGAAGATAAATGGCCTTGGTATAGCATTGCCTGCAGCATTTAGACTAGGACGGCATGTCATATATTTTACCTACAGCCCTACCATTGCAGCATATTCTATATTCTCTATTCTTGTCTTTGATATAGACCATATCCCTCGAATGTTGTTGCCGTAGATGGATGTTCCTATTAGATACATTTACATCTCTAGTAACATTATAATTCTTGTCTAGAACTATAATGTATGTTGTAAAGATGACTAGAACACACACAGGCTGCTGTGAGACCATACTTGTCCCCTGGGCCGTGCCTCTAGTTATATGGAGACAGGCAGAGGTTTTTCTGCATCATGTCATTTGTGGCACACTGAAATGCAAGCTGCTCCCCTTCAAGTATTGCTCTACGCAGACAACATATAGTGGCACACAGGGCCTATATATCTATCATATACAGCTGGAGGAGAAATCACTTTACTACTTATAATAAATAAGGGCTGGTCTGGTTTAGACCAAGGCTGCTGAGACATTGCATCTCATCCCTCATGTCCATATGCTTTTATAGGGCATATAGGGGTGACTTGTCATTCTGCAACAATTTCTTTGGTGAATTAACTACACTGCTCCAATATAAAGGGTCCTAGGACTTCTCTTTTCAGGAATGTAGCCTGTAACTCTACATTCGAACCTTAAAAATGTTCAGCCAAAAAAAAATCTTTACAGTGATTGAGTTCAAGAATACATAATTCAGTGTGTAAATATATATAGGGCCTGGGTTCAAATCTGACCCAGACAACGTGTGTAGGTTTCTTCTGGATGCTCCATTTCTTACCACATTCCAAACACATGCTGAAATGGTATTTAGATAGTGAGCCCTACTTGCGACAGTGTTGGTAATATCTGTGAAGCAATGCAGAATATGATAGCATTACAGACTTGAACTGGCCCATGATGCTGCTTTCTAATACAAGTCTGTAAAAATAACAAACATTTTTACTATCCTCTACTGGGTGTCCGGCATCATCTTCTAGCCTGTAGCTGACATCACGCATTCTGGTCGTCACCACTGAAGCCTGTGATTAGGCCTCAGTGTTTACATGGGGCTTGCTGGTATAGAGGCCTGAAGAGCCCCCAGAGTATATTAGTAGCACTGAAACGAATGGGCAAACTTTGTGAATATTCATCAAAATGAACTTCAAGAGGTTTGCATGAAGCGGCTTGAGGCTCTGGGGAGTATATTATACTGTGTGGGGCCTCTGTGGAGCATTATACTGGGAGGGCCCTCTGAACAGCATATTATATTGTTTAAGGCCATTGTGGAGCATTATACTGAGGGGGGGCTCTTTGGTGAGCATATTATATTGTGTGGGGCCACTGTGGGGAGCATATTATATTTTGTGGAGCATTATACAATGAATGCCTTCTGGGGAGCAAGTGTATTGCCATCTATCGGAAATTCTATACATTACTATTGTGGAGGGTCATAGACCAGACGCAGTAGTAATATAGTGATGACAGGCTGGGAGCCTAGACTAGGCTCCTGGCTGTCATTGGAACAGGTCGGCTCCTGCGAGCTCACCGCACAGGAGCCGGCCTGCAGCTTTAAAGGGATTCTACCACTGAAACCATGTTTTTTCTGCTTTAGATGTCAGAATAGCCTTTAGAAAGGCTATTCGTCTCTTACCTTTAAACATGGTCTCTGCCGCGCCGTTCCTTAGAAATACCGATTTTTACCAGTATGCTAATGAGTTCTCCGCAGCAATGAGGGCGGGCCCCAACGCTCAAACGGCATCCTCCCCTTCTCTGTCGTCTTCCTTCTTCGTCAGCTCTGACGCCTGCGCAGTCTTGCCTTGCGTCCTCGAAAATATGGCTGCCGGCCGGCATGCGCAGTCAGCTCTACCAGTGTCTCGCTGGTACTAAGTGCAAGGAGTGCCATGTAACTTCTAGATGGAAAGGACAGGATCTGAGGAACAGAGGAGGAAGGCTAAAAGGTGTTATTGTTTTACAACTCCACACACTACATGGTGACCAAGTCATGTGATAAGCCTGACCAAACAGATATGATTTTAGGGCAGTTTTGTGTGGGGCTCTTGGAAGCATTATACTGTTTGGAGAGTTGTATACCATGTGGGGCCACTATGGGGGAGGATGTGGTACTGCGGAGCATTATACTGGGGGAACATGTGGAGAGGCTTTTATACTTTGTAGGGCATATATATTGTGTGGGTGCTCTGGGGAACATTAAATTGTATGGCGCATTATATACCATATGGAACAATATACTGTTGGGGGGCTCAAAATTTCTGCTGTCAGCTCTCTGTGCTATGACTGCAGCATAGATCTCTCACTATAATCCTTGCACATACATGGAGCTATTGAGGTGTGCACAGAACTATAGGGGATGACTATACTGGGAACATACTCAGTAATGATGGATAGTCACCACAGTGATGGAGCCAGGGTGTAGGCTATTAGCAGAAAGTTGTTGGGTGGGCCCCAGAACAAGTATCACTGGTGGGCCGTAGGCCCTTTAGTCCAACACTTCAGGGCTAGATAGATAGATGTGTGTATATGTGTGTGTGTGTGTGTGTGTATATATATATATATATATATATATATATATATATATATATATATATATATATATATATATATATATATATGAGAAGATATCTACTGTTGAGAGAAAAATCTCCAAGATCTTATATTCTTGGTCTGTGAATTCTGGTGTTGCGCGTTTGGTACATTCTGATACATTCCATTCTGTGTCTAGCAGTAATGTTCTAGTGCCTAACCGTGTACTCTGTCCATTTACTGTATTCTACCTTTGTATTGCAGGCACATGAACGTCTAGAAGACACGAAGCTAGAAGCCGTTAGCGACAATAATCTTGAACTCTTGCATGAAATTCTTGAAGACATTGGTCCGCTAGCACATCAAGATAAAAATGTTGAAGAACTTGTAGGCATACTTAAAGAGCCCCATTTTCAGGTATGTTTATCAGTGTCAAAAGATACAGCATTGCATCCATAGGAAATCTGTTTAGCAGTCTAGTACACATTCTGTTGCTCCATTAAGTCTATGCGAGTTCAGCATTCTTCTATCTTTGTCTTTCCCATAGACTTTGAATAGAGTGGTTTTTGGCATGTCTGGTTGTTCCCTTACAGATACTTATCACCCATCCTATTTCACTCGTGGGACAACCCCTTTAAGTAATTCATAAGATATTAGTAAAGTTTGGGCCACGTTCTACTGATGTGTTCTTAGCAGTGATGGTCAGTGTTATAAAGCATGCATGCATAGTTCGGAGTTACTGCTTGACTAGATAAGACAGTAAATTGATGTGTTCTAGGCTTTTGTGTCTCTGAAGGGTGAGGCACACAGACAACTCATTGATTTCAAGAAGGAACTATGGAATATTTCATTTTCCCTGCTTTGGCATTGCAGAAAAATTAAACACTTGATGACAGTTCTCCCTACAGATTTCAGCTGATTCCTGAGGCTTTTGGCTTTGGGATGCCCCATGATCAGTATATTTTTAAAGCAGTCCCTGTAATCCAATGTGAACAACAACCTTAAGTTGTCAATTCTAGATCACTGACAGGTGTAGTAATGTATTCCGTTCAAAAACCTGATCGGGTGGCTGCAAGTTTTATGCCAATAGTGTAAATAAAAAACAAAAGTTATTCTCGCCTTGTCCTGTTCCCACAGGGCAGCCTACAAGCTCTGGCTATGATGTCCCTGGCTCGGCACTCATCGTGCCTTCCTGCCTTAGACCTCATCAGCCAAAGTCTGAATGGTACAACATGGAGATTATAGCTCTGTGCTCCACTACTATATTCAAGTTTTTCTCCTTCATAAGAATGTAGATATGGTTTAAATCCCTCACTACCATAGGGCCTGGCTCAGATTCACCATCTGCCGTATGCTTAAAGTGCCCATGATTGGAATTTTTTTTCTCTAGCATACCGGGTGCTGAATCTAGCAGCACGCATTACTCAGGTGGGGACTAGAGAAAAAATTACAACTAAGTTGGAATCTGATGCAAAGAGATCAATTCTCTTAAAGGGATTCTATCATTCAAAATAAGCTTTTTTGAATAAAACCATGTTGGAATAGCCTTTAGAAAGGCTATTTGAGTCCTACCTTTTCTGTACTTCTGCTTGCATACATTTTTGCATTATATAGTTATTAGCTATTATGTTAATGAAGCTCACGGAGCACAGGGGGCATTCTCTGCAGCGAGATCAAAATCCCGCACATGAACTGTCGGCTTGGCCTAACATGGTCACTTCGGGTTAGGACTGAGCGCTTCAGTGGGATTTCAGTCTTGCTGAAGAGAGTTGCTCCTGCTGAGGCAGCGAAGAGGAAGCTGAAGTCAACTGATCTACATAGAATGGAGTGTACAGGTGAGGTCTAGGAGGTAGAATGAAGGCCAGGGAGGGTATGACGCTGCTGTGCTCTAAACACAGTGGGAACACTCCTGTGCTCCATGAGCTTCATTAGCCTAATCGCTAAAAACTATATCATTCAAAAATGGCTCTGAGCAGAAGAACAGAAAAGGTAGGGCTAGAATAGTAAAGGCTATTCCAATGTGGGTTTATTGAAAAATGCATATTGTGAATTCTAGAATCCCTTTAAGATGTTGATCTGGTATCTGCCATGTAGGACATGCCATAGTTTTACTACTTTAACTGTAAAGAACTCCTTCCTATATCAATACCAAAACCATCAAGTTTTCCCTTTAGTCCTTTGTTCCCTTCTTGGACATAATAAATGATGTGCTAGTTTTATATCCTGACCATTCATGTATTTGTACATGTAACTCGCCTCTAGGGCATCTTTTTTCTAAGCTGAACAAGCCTAATTTTTGTAGCCTCTTGTCATGAGAGCTTCCATTCCATTTACTAATCTACTTGCCCTCTTTTACACCTTTTCTAGCCTGTTCTCCAATATTCATTGTAGAATGTCGAGCCCATAAATGAATTCCATGTTCTAGATGTGTGGAGGGGCGCGGTGACCATATTCTGAGGCATCACCAAATTGGTGTTTAAGTTGTTAGTTTAAAGGGTTTTCCAGGATGATGATATTGATGACCTGCCATTGGATCGACCCCCAGCACCCCCACAAGTACTGCAGCCTCTTCACTGCTTACCAAGTACTTTGTATAGTAACTGTGCTTGTTATTCTATCGCAGACCCATTCCATTAAATGGAAGTTAAACAGGCCAATAAATGTGATGCCACTGGCCTGTGAAGCAGACGTGATGTGCGTCTGAGCACCTCTGCTGCTCTCCTACCAATCTGATATTGAAGACCTGTCGTAAGGAATAGGTCACCATTATTTAATTCCTGGAAAACCCCATTGAGGCTATATCGCGTGCATTGCTAAGAAAATCTCTCTCTTCTTTCAGAGTCTTTTAGAAGCCCACGACATAGTTGCATCTAAGTGCTATGACTCTCCGCCTTCAAGTCCAGAAATCAATGCAATGAATAATCAGATTGCTCCGGTTGATGCCATCCGTATGGTTGGCATTCACAAAAGAGCAGGAGAACCTTTGGTAAGCCATCTGTTAACTATACAAGGAGCTAAGCTATATGTAGATAAAAACGTTAGCAGTATTTGTCATTTGCCTTTGTGTGGTCTTTTTTATTCGTCTTTTTTTTTCCTCCTACTTTGAGTGCACCCCTTTTAAAATCCATGTTATTCTTCAGTCCAGCATTCTGCGCTAATTTATTTCTTCATAGAGATCAAACCTCCATTTTTTTTTTCCGTACACTATACGTATTGTGCCTAGTATAAAAGTTACAGCAATACTCTCTATCCTGATAAAAAAAAAAAAAAAATTACTATATATTAAACATGTATCATGTACTTATCCAGTGCCCTCTATGCTGGAGCTGCTTCCATTGCTCTGGTCAGCATGATAATATGGGCACTGACTTCCTCTGGAGCGCTGTCTGTAAATCACAGGTTCCCCCAAAAAACTTCAGCGCTGTGTCTATCACAGGGCAATTCAGCAGGCCGGTGTCTGAATTACAGAGTCAAAGTAGAAAAAACAAAAAAAACTTTGCAAGTCTTCAGTAGGTGATACCTTTTTTAATGGCTAACTCATAATGATGACAGAATATGACGTTTCGAAGCTTTCCTCTGAGCTTCTTCTTCAGATATAACTAAAAAACACTCTGTAGAGGCTGCATATTTATAACTGGACACAGGGCTAGAATTACAGGAGGGAGGGGGGGGGGAAGAGGCTAGTTACTACTTATAACAACAAACAATCAATTGCCAGATCCCCCAGTTCTTATCTTAATGGCTGTCTTAATGATGTGTATAAAAAGACATAAACCCACGTGAGATGTTCATCCCATTGTCCAACGTCTGGAATAGGGTCATGGCCTTGTACTCATAAATCAGTCGCTGTTTCCTTGATTTAAAGTTCCCTTTTAAGATCAAGATTTTCATGTCATTGATGATGCTGTGGTGTTCCTGGCAAAAATGATTTGGCACGGGAAGATCAGTTCTCTGTTGTTTGATTGTATGGCGATGTGAATTAATTCTCATTCTGAGTTTCTGACCAGTCTCTCCAACATACAGATTTTCAGTGGAACATTTGGTGCAAATGATCAAATACACCACATTAGGTGTGTTACAGGTGAACGTACCTGGGATTTTATATTCCCTGTTAGAGTTTGGTATCTCTATCTTGTCAGTGGTCAGTATGTGCGGACAGGTCTTGCACCTCTTCTGTCCACATGGGAATGTTCCTTTGTTAGTTGGAGGTGACAGAGAGCTGCTAATAATCATATTCCTGAGGTTTGGTGGCTGTCTGTAGCATAGGAGAGGGGGGTCAGAAAATATGGATTTTAGACGGTTGTCTTTTTGCAGTAGTGGATGTAATTTGCGTGTGATTCCTCTCAGCGTCTCCAGGTGGGGGTTGTATGTGACAACCAGGGGTACCCGAGTGTTCTCCTGTTTGGTATTGTATTTTAATAACTCTGATCTTGGTATCCTGGTGGCTCTGGTGATTTGGTTATCAACTGTTCTTGGATGGTAACCCTGCCTCAAGAATGTGTTTTTGAGGCCCCCAAGGTGTTCGTCCCTATCTGCAGGGTTTGAACATATGCGATGGTATCTGATGGCCTGGCTGTATACAATGGAGTTCTTTATGTGTTTAGGATGAAAACTATCCCATCTTAGGTACGTAGGGCGGTCAATTGGTTTCCGATACAGCGATGTCTCAATGAGCGATGAGTCAAAGTAGGTCAGAGGTCGTAGAAGAGACAGAGAGCCAAACACTTTGCTGCATAGTCCAAGTTTTTTGGCCGGGTAGGGAGACACTTTAAAAGGGTTACGAGGTCAGCCGTCTTGCCTGAGTTTTTCCCCTGCTGCGTTAACAGCATATAGTGATATGCTTTACAGCACTCTCACAGCTATAAGTAAAAATAATCTCCGATGACTCATGGAGGTCATTGGGGGAGTGTTCTAGACAAAGTGCACAGGAAGGCGGGAGTAGAAAAGATGTGACATCACAAATTGTCAGCAGTGAATGCAATGATGGATATTATTACGTGGTGTCTATGGAGGTGATATCTTCTATTGTAATCCTCTCTGTCTTGTCTGCCATGGAAATGAGGTGATTGGTGCAAAGAAAACCTCCTACAGAATTGGCAAGTTTGGCTTTTATTAGGCTTAGTGGCCAGAGTGAAAGCTGTAGGTTCTAGTATTTCTTAAAAAATATATATGTAATGGCATGGAAAATTATTTACAAAAAGTTATTAAAATAAATAAATTGGAAAAAAAAATACCTGTGACACGTTCCATTTAAAGGTGTTTTCTGGGATTGATAGGACGCCAATACCAGATTGTGGGGGTCTGGCTCTTGGCACCCCCGCTTTAGCTTTTTTTGAAGAGGCTGCTTCGGGCAAAGTTCCCTACACTGCAGCGTGGATGTACCTGGCAGCAGAATGAATGGGACTGAACTGTAACTTAGCCATGTGACCAATGCTCGTGGCCGCTTTGAAGCTTACAGTATTTAGTTGAAGTATTGAGTTTTAGTAGTTCCGGCCTCCCTTTAGGGGTCGCTGCAGGAGTCAGGGGCTAAATAGACAACCCCAGAAATTTCCTGTGTCGAGCGATTCTAGGAAGTAAAGACCAGTGTCAGTGAATTAGTAAGGGTGGAGTGTCAATTATTTTTATTTTATGGTCCTATGTTTAGCTCTTTGATTGTCCTTGGAAAGACCCTTAAATGAGAGCTTTGCCTAAGACTCTGTGATAAAGGCCTCGGGGTGTTTTTATTTGGAGTTTTTGAGCATTTGCCCATAATAGCATATTTATTTATTGATGTAGATTGCATTCATATACATATAGCCCAAAGGGAAAATCAGTCTTATTCATCCATCTCTCTTGTGTGTACATGTGCAGTCCAGCGCTGACAGTCTGGCCTTTTAGTACATAAAGTAGCCCTTGTGTTTCCCCGTTTCGCTATTCATCTATATTATGATACAGCTATGTTTGGCAGGAGTACGTCAGGCTGAAAACGTGTAGTGGAGGGTTTGCAGCTGCAAAGAAGTATCTGGTCTCTGAACAGTCATTTTTGTCGATGTCACATGAATGTGATGATTATACTTGCTTTTGTTTGCGGGGTGTGTTTCATCCTTTACAATGCTACAGCCAACCAAGGACTGAACCACATCACACATTGGATACACTAGAAAATGTTTCCTCGCCTTAGACAATATCTAATCAAGTGTAGAGAATTGTCCCTGCCCATCTTCACACGAGGCGGAATCGACCTCTGCCCGATGGCCATTCGTTGGGTATAGAAATTCATGGTATGGCTCATCCTTGTACAGCCATATGTCTGTCTCTACCCAGATATGATCTTGATCTCCAGAATAATACATTGTTGAGATTGAGAACAGATTGATAATTGTTTGCCAGAGACAGCACATCCGATGAGGCGCCATAAACTTCACTCCAAACCCAACACAAGTCAATCAAAAAGTGATTAAAAAGTATGATGAAATGTGACTACAATTAAAGACCTGCCACAATAGACTCTAGTAGTAAAATATATTCACAGTATAGTATAGTATAATAGTATATCACACAGGCTTTTTGGGGATTTATTTTGGGTCTGCAGTGACATGTTAGCAATTTTTTGATCATGCAACAAATTCAGCAGTTGCAGTACCCTGCACGGTGGCTATTAAGCAGGTAAATGGACCAGAATAAACGACAAAGAGGGGGCAGAGCTCGGCCCCTGACAACAGCTGATCTACCACTGCCAGACCATCAAAACTCTCATCCTGGAAAACCCCTTTAGGCTGAAGCCCCACGTGGCATAAATGCCACAGCAAAAACTTCTGTGATTTTTACAGTCCCTGCAAAGTGGATAGAATTCCATCCACGCATTGCGGAAAGGGGCAACACGGTGGCTCAGTGGTTAGCACTGAAGCCTTGCAGCGCTGGAGTCTTGGGTTCAAATCCTGCAAGGAACAACATCTGCAAGGAGTTTGTATGTTCTCCCCGTGTTTGCGTGGATTTCCTCCCATTCTCCAAAGACATACTGATAGGGAAAAATGTATATTGTGAGTCCTATATGGGGCTCACAATCTACATTAAAAAAAGGGAAAAAAAACACCCGAGTGGAAGTGCTGCGTATTCCAAAACTATTGCATTTATGGAAATCACACCATGTCAGTTATACTTACGGAAATGCTGGCGGTTTACATATAGGTATAACAGAAGCAGAAAATCCACTGAGGAAACCTCTGTGGCATTTCTGTGAAAAGCGATGTATGAAAAACTTATTTCCACTGCATTTTTTTTTTCTCGCAGCACTTTTTCCCTGTAGCTCATATGTGGGGCCTTAGCCTCAAAGTGAATCTGTTGAAGCTATTTGGGACACTAAACCACCCACAGGTCTGGTCCTTATGGATCAGGAGATTAGGGTCCCAAATACCCCTGCTGTAAAGCTTTCTCCACCTACATTAACAAAAATTTAAAAAAAAACTTTACACTTGCCTAGAGATGAGTCTGATGGGTCACCTAAAACTCTTCTGTGGTGCTCCTGGCACTTGTTCAGTGAAGCTTGGTTAAAGTACATGACTTCTGTTCAGGGGCGCACAAGGTCTGGCACAGGCTCATAGTAGTTTCTCCGGCTTCACCAAACAACTGAGCAGACACAGGGAGCACAGATTCCAGGTAGGTATAAAGTTGTGGAGTTTTGGGGGGAAGGGGGGGGGGGGGGTTGGTCAGGGTTTTTTTTTTTTTTTGTTTTTTTTTGTAAAAGAACCTGCAGACAGCTTTACAGGAATATTTGGGACTTTTAAGCTCCTGGTCCATAATGAGCTGTGGGTGGTGGGTTCTCTTTAAACGCCTTTCACACAACTTTTGATTTTCTGGCAGTATTTTGTAATATAATTTATTAACAAATGAAAGAAAGCAGTTCTGTGGTTGGTTGTTATAAGCCATAAGATCAATTTTATTTTTGGGCCACTTTGTAACCTTATTTATTTGTACAACTGCATTAGGACATAGAAACTGGCAACATTTGGGGCTTTTACTGAGCCTGTTAATATTGAGGGCCTTTACCCTGCAGTGGGAACTTTTTTTTTTTATGGAATTTTAAAGGGGTATTCCCACCTCGCCTGCTCACCAATTTGCAGGCTGTATGCTCTGTTCACTTCCTGGTTTTCTCGGTACATTGGTGGACGGGGTTTCATTTACTCTGCTTGGCTCTCTTCATAGCAGTACATGTTTGCAGTCAGTAATGCGGGATGGTTGTAAATAAATTAGCACAGTATCACTGGAAGATGCACAATAAGAAGCTGATGTAGCAGAGCTGGATTTGATAGGTGATGAGATTCCCAAACTTACATGCTACAGGACCAAGAGTCAGCTTGCAATAAACTCCGTTTTAGGTCTGTGTTACATACAGAGGTAACAGACTCCCTGTCTCAGCCCTTATCAGCAATATTCAATTAGCAGACTGATAACTGGAAGAGGGAGATAAACAGCTCAGAAATGAAAGCTTCTTCCGAGCACTCAGCCCCCCCTCCCAAGAGCAGGAAGCTAAGTCACTTGTCCTGGGCAGAGAGATAAACGGCTCAGAAATACAAGCACGGAGCACTCAGCTCCCCCTCCTTCCCACTAGCAGGAAGCTAAGTCACTTGTCCTGGGCAGAGAGATAAGATCAACCCCAGGTCCGTGGTTATGGAAACGAAGTGTAAACAATGAAGTGAATAATCTCAGAGGCCAAACAAAGCAGTTTTGCTGAAGCAATGTATTTAGGAGAAATCGTAAATCCACATAAACTAGCAGTATAGATAGGATCCTTGAGATAGGACAACCCCTTTAAGTATGCGAAGGGGCTCTTTTAAAAATCTGTTTTCATTGTCCTTCCCGCTGTCATGTATTTCTTAAGTATTGACTATCAGGGTTATATTTGGATCATCTACCATGGTTTTTCTGCTTGATATTCACAGGGTGTGACTTTTAAAGTAGAAAATAATAATTTAGTTATTGCCCGAATTCTCCACGGTGGGATGATTGATCGACAAGGTCTTCTCCATGTTGGCGATATCATTAAAGAGGTGAATGGACATGAAGTGGGGAATAACCCAAAGGAGCTGCAGGAGTTGCTGAAGAGTATTAGTGGTAGCGTGACTTTGAAGATACTTCCAAGTTATAAAGACGCAGTAACTCCTCAACAGGTAAGCAATTGTCATTTACCACCTAAGGTGTATTGGCTCTGACTTAAGGTGACCATACACAATAGATGAATGTGGGGTGAACCAGATGGCCATTTAATGTGGCAGATGTCTGAGGAGAGGAGGGTCGGGCAGAAAGACTTCAACCTGACTGATTCTGCTGCCCCAGGTAACTGAGAGAATTTTATCACACTCTCTCTATTGAGAACACTTGAAGACTCAGACAAGTATAGTTGTTGACTGAACAAGTATTCGGTCGCCATCTTTCTAGTGTGGTTGACCAGCCCTAGAAGCAAGTCTCTGAAGTGTTACCTGGTTGTTGTAGTTATTTACTTTAGATATGAGTAAAGGATTAACTTGGGGATAAATATATTCAGTATCTTTTAATAACACTTTCTTTTCTTCCTAGGTTTATGTGAAGTGTCATTTTGATTACAACCCATTTAATGATAACTTGATCCCCTGCAAGGAAGCCGGATTGAAGTTTTCCAAAGGAGAAATTCTGCATATTGTTAATAGGGAGGACCCAAACTGGTGGCAGGTAGGTACCAAGAGCTTGATGGCTTATATAATTGTATCATGGCATTTGTGGAACCTTTAACCTCTACTGTTTAAATAAATAATTTTACTCCCCCTGAAGAATTCTGGAGCGTCTATTATTAGAACAATTTTATTTCACTTTGACATTTCTGATTAAATTGACAGCAGGGTGTCACCAGTTGGGGACGTGTCCTTACTCACTGTCCTACCAGTGCTGACTGTAATAGACTATGTATGGGGAGAGTGATGCCCAGTAGTCAAGGTATAACAGAGGTATGGCACAATACCAGGTTATGGAAAAGATGCCAAGAATTGTTTTTTTGGGGCATACAAGTATATGCTAAAGTGGTCATTTGAGGAGAGGTGGAAGGTCCTCTTAGTATATGTTCAAATGTAAGTGAAAATCTGTTTCTGCTTGTAGGGAGGGATATATAATTGGACTGTATAGACTGCGACAATAGCGGCGGCCTGTGAGTTACATGGGTCATTTTTCATTGCGCAGAGCAGTACATAAGCACAGCATACTGCACAAAAATATGTAATACTTTTATTTAAAAAATCTAAATGACAACACAGAGCTAAAACTCAGAAATGGATAAAAACAATTACAAACACACCGCAGAGGTACAGATTACCAGCCAGGTATAACGTAAGTAACAATATATGGAAAAAAAACCTTCCAATGCAACATTCATACGTGTGAATCAAGGTATATAGCAATAAACATATATGTAAAGGCAAAGAAACATATCATCTGGTAAAACTAAGGGAGAAGGCAAATGTAGGAATAAAGACCCCACATGTATCACCGTCACTACAGCTTCATCAGGCGTGACCCCTTTGTATTTCGCAAGAGTATATAAACCTCTCCCTGATGTGACAAATAAAAAAAACAAACTAATCCTAGGGAGAAAAAAGTATAAATTCTGGCACATCCGTCAGTGCCAGAAATTAATATATCCATTGCCAAGTAAAAACAAAGGTTAAACACTCCCTGTAATGGTAATATTGTCCTTGGCCCTTATAATGGCTGCAGACCTGTTATGTTGTATTATAATGTGTGTATGTAGGTGGATGGATGGATGGATGGATCACTTGAGATTGATCAAAGATAGATAGATAGATATGTGTGTGTTTTTTTTTTTGGTTTTTTTTTTTTGGTTTTTTTTTTTTTTTTTTGGGGGGGGGGGGTTGTGTTGCCCATGTCTACTTATTACAGCAGTATATAAATGACAGTATACTTGTGGAGAACCCTTCGCTCCACCTCTACATCTGACGTTCCTTCTATTACAGTAAGTGCTATGAGTATTATTAGATGTGTAAATCTAGATTAGCCAGCGGTACATTTGCCTGAGGGAGAGGGTTAATGATTTCTCCCACATTGGAGTGGAAGTTAGCTATATTCTTTTTATGTTTCCTTTTCATGTTTTCTGCAGAACAGGCCTCATTTTTTTTCTCTCTGATCGATGCAACAATTACAGCTCTTTGCAAGAAAGATGTTACCTTGGCTCTTCTAGTGGCAGATGTGTTTTTCACTTATCAGCAATTTCCCCACCTCCCTGCCTCTTGTCAATTCCGCTTTTTTTTTTTATTCACTTGTTTTTACTTTGTTCCTTCCCAATGTTCTTTGTCACTTGTCAAGAAAACACAATGCCCTCATTAAGTTTCTAGCTATGCCCGAGAAAAAGGCCTCACATTACAAGCTCATATTGTGTAGATTTCAGTAACATCTGTAGTTTACTCTGATTCTCTTAGATTTTTACTGAGAATGCTCAGTGACGAGCAGTATCATGGCAGTGAAGCCCCCTCGGGCAAGTCACCACCGTCTCAGTAACCCTGTTAGTCATGGAGTACAGTTGTAGCCGCTGTGTACTTCTGAGTTACCAAGATGTCAATAATGAAGAGTTGCACAAGTTTTCCTACATGTCATTCTAGCTAAGTGACTGAACACTCAAGCTGGTCATAGGTGATCATGTGTGCCCATTCACTCCGGTCTATAAGCAGCCATCTAAGGAAGTCCAAATTTCAATAATAATAAATCTCTATCTGGTAGACCATTTGTTGACGGGTTGTTTGAAGACCAACCCCTGTCACCCGTCCTCAGGTAGGAGATCAACGTCTGATCACTGGGGGGCCTACCATTTGGAGGCACTCTGATCATGGGAGCAGGCAGGGGTCCTGTGATTTCTGTACCGTGACAGTCATGCACCCATTCAGCAGCTCCATTCAAAATGTATAGGATTGGCAGATTATCTTCATGAATTTCATAGACTTTGAATGAAGAGGCAATGTGACTGCGCAACTGCTGCTCCATTCATACAATGGACACAGGACCACTGTTTTGGTCACTAGGGATCCCAGTGGTGGGACACTTATCACCTATCTACAGGAAAGGTGATAGATATTGGGTTTGGGGCATCCCCTTTCTTTAACTACAATTCTTTGCATCTGCCACTCCACTGATTTGGGCACAGTTGGAAATTTTCTGTAGCCCCCACTGCTCCTGAGTGATCCCTCCTGTTACCGATCGAGTAGACCCTCAGGGACAGCCCAGCAGACACCATAAATGTGCTAAAACTAACAGAACATCTCTGCCAAATCAGTTTTCCCTACGCTGTGCTGAGGAGATCCAACCAGATGGAAACAGCACTGTCCACAGCTCGGATACTGATTTGGATAACCCCCGCATCATAGCATTAAAGGCTTGTTGAAAAAGTCGGGCATGATGTTTCCGGGGGCTACCCCTAAAGGGCAGCAAGCAGAGGCACTGTTTTCTTATTTACATCTTGGAAAACAGATTTGCATATTTTTCCCATAATCCCCCAGTGGAGCGAAAAATGCTTTTGTAAGACTCCATACCCCTGAGAAGGTGATCTCTCCTTAAGGAGCCATATTATCCCCAGAAGTAAAAGTAACAGAAATGACTGCTTGGAAATGTTAAGGGCTAGAGAGAAACAATCCAACTCCAGCAGAGTCAGTGGAGCGGCACCTATTAAAGGATGCAATGAGGTGGAGGTGGTGAAAGGTCTACTTTAAAGAGGACCTTTCACCACTTTTGGGCACATGCAGTGTTATATACTGCCAGAAAGCCGACAGTGTGCTGAATTCAGCGCACTGTCGGCTTTCCCGATCTGTGCCCGCTGTAAAGAGCTTACGGTGCCTTCTATGGTCAGAAGGGCGTTTCTGACCATTAGCCAGAGACGTCCTTCTGCCTCGCGGCGCCTATCGCGCTGTGCTGTGGAGCGGGGAGGAACGCCCCCTCCCTCTCCTGATAATGCTCGTCTATGGACGAGCTGTGTGAGCAGAGGGAGGGGGCGTTCCTCCCCGCTCCACAGCACAGCGCGATAGGCGCCGCGAGGCAGAAGGACGTCTCTGGCTAATGGTCAGAAACGCCCTTCTGACCATAGTGCACTACGGTACCGGCACCGTAAGCTCTTTACAGCGGGCACAGATCGGGAAAGCCGACAGTGCGCTGAATTCAGCGCACTGTCGGCTTTCTGGCAGTATGTAACACTGCATGTGCCCAAAAGTGGTGAAAGGTCCTCTTTAAATACATTTGTAGGATTGAGAACAATGGCTCCTGTTAGGTTTCTGAAGGCTACTCGCTGCATATGTAGCTGAATTGGAAGTATGCCGCATCACATATCCCTTATTGTGCAGAAGGATTAGCCCCTTTTCTCCTGTTAGATTTGTATCGCAGATCTAGTTACATAAATTCTTTGTAAGAAGGGAGTGTCTGTGGATAAACCTTGTGCTAGTTGTAGATAAGGCCTTACCTTTGTTTCTGGTTCCTGCCCTCTCTATAGGGCAGTGTATTGATTGGCAATGTATTGTGTGTGTTGGACACTTTAATATTTTATTAACTTTTCATTACAGGCAAGTCATGTGAAAGAAGGCGGAAGCGCAGGACTAATTCCTAGTCAGTTTCTGGAGGAAAAGCGAAAAGCATTTGTGAGAAGAGACTGGGATGGAACAGGTATCACTGCACTGTATGGGATAGGATTTAGGATTGGCACTGGTAAAGTATGGACAGGCTATATACTCCTAATAGGTTGTGGACTTGAAAAATAATAGTGTTAAGAGGTTCATATGTCATCCATTATGTAAATGCCAGCCCCGACATAAGTGTATACTTTGTAGCAGGTGCCCGCCAAGGAGAGGAAACTTGTACTGTGCAAATGTAAATATGAAATGTCACCCTGGTTTCTAAAACGGCTTTTCATCTTTTTCCATCATCATTATTCCAGAATTAACTGTGCGCTCATGCTCACCCCTCTGCCCCTGCTCAGCCTGTACTGAGATGTGAGTGACATAGAGATTGCTGGACTCTTTAGCTTTCTTTGTCTTACAAGCCATTGAAAGGTCTGCAGTAATATGGCTGTCCCTGCTTTCATTTAAATTGTGGAATTATGCTCGGCTTAATTTGTCAGATTTTTATTGATTAAACAAGAGTCAAGTATTATACCGTATACAGTGGCCTGCACCAGATGAAGCAAGTACGCAGTTGAAAGCTTAAAGAAGTTGTTCAGCTTTGAAAAACTTATGGCTGTTCCTTAAAGCGATTCTGTCATTAAAATTGTAGTTTTTCTGCCTACCACGTCGGAATAGCCTTAAGAAAGGCTATTCTTCTCCTACCTTTAGATGTCTTCTCCGGGCTGCCGTTCGGTATATAATCCGATTTGCGTCGGTATGCAAGTGAGTTCTCTCGCAGCACTGGGGGCTGGCCCCTGCGCTCAAACAGCACTGGGGGCGTCCCCAATGCTGCAAAAGAAATCTCCAGTACCGCCTCCATCTTCGTCTGGAACGGCCTCTCTGCGCATCTTCTTCCAGTGCTGGGTTGAAACTGCGCTTGCCCGCCGGCCACAAGAAAATGGCTGCTTACACAACTTACTGTGTAAGCGGCCATTTTTTTTGAGGCCGTGGGCATGCGCAGTCTGCTCTGCCCGAAGCCTTGAAGTTTGAACCCAGCTCCGGAAGAAGACGCGGGAAGAGGCCATTCCTGAAGAAGATGGAGGCAGCACTGGACAATGCTGCGAGAGAACTCATTTGCATACCAACAAAAACCGGGATTTCTACCGAACGGCAACGTGGAGAAGACATCTAAAGGTAGGAGAAGAATGGCCTTAAGGCTATTCCTACATGTGATCAAGAAAAAATGTGATTTTAATGATATAATCCCTTTAAGGTACACATGAGCTTTAGCTTGTTGGATCCCATTGTTGTGACCCCTACAGATCAGCTGTTTCAGGAGCTCAGTGTGCCTGGCATTGCTTTTACGCTGGGTGCCTTAATTTTAGCAGTGGTGCCTAGTGAGCTGTATGTAAGCAGTTCCGGGCAACCAGCTGATCTGTGGGGGTCCTGGCAGTCGGACCCTCACCGCTCTTCAGGGAAGTTGTAAGATTCTGCTGCTCAAGCCAGTTGTCTTTCAGCCAAATAACGTTTGATCTGGCGCACACTGACCATATTTGCTCACACTACCTCCTATGGCTATTGTACAGCAGCGGCTGAGATAGATTCCAGGCCAAGTCACTTGTAAGCTATTTGACATATTGTGGTCTGTGCCCCTGCTCTGTGAAGCTGACCCCTGATTCTGAAGTAGACGGCTAATATTTCTGCCGTGTTCAATTAAAATCTCGTCTGCTGTGTAGATGAAGCATCTGGGTCTTCTGGTTTACCTGCTGCATGCTGGGAACATCTTCAGAAAGTGCTGCGCTGTCTCATTGGCATTCAGTGTGAGGAGTCTTTGCTTTCTGGCTTTATTAGCTCCATTAGTGTGACAGAGTCTTCGTACTTAAAAGGATTGTATATGTCCAGTTCTATAAAATAGGTTACACTATAGTCACTGTTTATTACATCATACAGTCATCTGTAAGCGTGTTCCTGCAGCGCCACCACAGGTTGGAATGAAGCATTGCACTGTGCCCTTTCAAGTCAATAGGTTGTTTGTTTTAGGATAAGGTCACATCTACAGCTGAGACTTTGCTAGCCGCCTCTGTCATAGATTCATCATAAATTATTGACAGATTTGTGCAGCGTGCGGCCCTGTGTCAGGTGGCGATATGTAGGACACCATGGTAGAAATCCAAAAGTGCCACTAGAGTCTATAGGGTCTGTTGGTGCCATTAGTTCTATCATGTAGCTGTATTCTGGCTTTCTCTCCCTATGGCTAAATATAAAAAACAGAATCCCAGGTAGAGATGGTTAAAACGATCTAAGGGAATGTTCACACACAGAGTTTTTTTGCAGGGTGAGAAAATTGCTTCAGGAATCTGGTAACGTTTTTTTGACGCTTTTTGTTTTTACACGTTTCTGTTTTTGCTTTTGTTTTTTCTCCAGCACACTGTATGGACCTGAAATCTTCCCTTTTAAAAAAAAAAAAAAAAAAAACACTTGTGGTTTTTGCAAAAAACGCGTCACAGGTCAATAGCAACAGGTCATGTAGCTGCTGACTCCCATTGAAATGAATGGGTGACGTTTTTTTGAGGGGGATTCCGCCTCAAAATCAGCCTGCAAAAAACTTGAACATACCCTTAGGCTGCAGAAACACAGATTTTTTTAATTTATTTTATTTTTTGTGTTTTTTTGAGTGAAAGCCAGGAGTGGATTGAGCAGAAGACAGAAGTATAAGAACGTTCTATATATTTCCCATTCTTGACACCTTTTAGTCTAAAGACGTTTTTCCATTAAAGGAGAACTTGCAGATGAGTGGGGACCGACCACTGAGGCCCCCCTGATCTGGAGAACGAGGGATTCATCCCTGGTCAGAATGGAGCGGTATTCGGGCAGCACACGCAATGCTTCATCCATTTCAATGGGAGTGCCCCCCACTATCTCTGGCAATAAATGGTGTGGTGCGCAATACCTGATCACTGCTTCATTCATAATGGGGGATGAAGCCCCCCTGTTCTCCTGATCAGTAGTGGTCCGAGTGGTTGGTCCCCCACTGATCTGCAGACTATCCCTTATCCTATGAGAAAGGAATAACTTTCTTTTGTGGAAAAGAAAACAGGAGATGCTCTTTGTTACTGTTTGTCACTCTAGTCACCCCCTCCCCTCATAGTAACTGAGTATTCAGTAACAGGATATTCTGAACTGGACAAGCCCTTTACAGCAATGGTTTTGTTTCTCTCCCCACCTCAGGACCATTCTGTGGTACAATCACCAGCAAGAAAAAGAAAAAGATGATGTACCTGACTACAAGAAATGCAGGTAAGGTTCTGTTAGGTATTGTGTGATCATCTCATATACATGTAGGTGTAGGGTATGTGATGTAGTATTTTGTGTATTGTGCTGTCCTATTTTGTCTTACACTTTTACAATAAGATTCTCATATTACTGGACTTTTCTATAACATTATCTATTTTATACATGAATATTTAGCATAGCTGTTCTGTAAGATAACACCTTGAGAATAACCATCTTCAGGCAAGAAAAAAGATAGTAGATTACAATATTCTATTAGGTTTTCAGCCTGATGTTCATCCCAATACAATATGGTTATGGGCCGGAGGACGCTGTGTGTTCTGTTGTATTTGCTCACCGTGCATGTATATTACTTATCAGTACTGTGAGCCTACAAAACAGACTTAGCATATGTTGCTTCTATGACCTTTCTATCCTTATTATTGTAGTGTGTGAGGGAAAATGCCCACAATCTTGTTTGCTGCGGACAGAGAAGGGCTGTTCTTTGTTTTCCTACAAAGTTCAGAGGGAGGAGTGTGGGAGCCGAAGCAACCTCAGTGTCTCACAAAGAAATATGTGATAGACAAGTTTTCCGTGAAATGACCTGTACACTGAGATAGTGGAAGTTGGGACTTTCTTACTATTTTTTCATACCTCAATTTTAAGGTTAACCCTTATCTCTGGTTCTGCTTAAAGGGATTTAACTGCTATTAACAATCATGCTCATTGAATAGCTCATACCAAATTATTCGCACATCATTATTAGAATTGTGGCACCAGTACATGTTCATAGAAGCTAATGGCCTGACAGTAACATTGTGTTACTAGGATATCCATGACCGTGCTCTTATTGCCATCCGATAGGCTTATCTAGCCAGTCTTAGGGTTTGGCAGCCATCTTTTGGATTTTGAGACTTGTCCACTCAGGGAAAGCATCTGGTTTGTTTCTGGCTGCACTGCAACAATTTAGCATGGTTGGAAAACAAACCCTTACAAGCAGACATGTGCTGTTGGCAGACATCGTCCTGACTGATAATGATCGCGGTGACTCAGTAAATATCATTTTCTGTCAAAAAGGAGAGCGTTCCTTCAGCAAATTTGTTCCATAATGATGCAGGTGTTCGCAGTTTCCTAAAATGGTTTCACTCCTATAAACAGGATACTGGCAGTTTGGAAAAAGGGGAAAAACACACAAAAATAACATTTTCTTCCAAATTCATTTATAAATGGATATGGCTGGGTTTACATGGTGTTTTTTATTCGGAAGAACTGCACGCAGCTTTTAGTTTGAGTGAGAAGTAACATTTCTGCTATGACGATACACGCGGCCACATTTTTTTGTGGCGTACCTATCCCTTCTGTTCAGTGTATTTATTAAGACCGCCATTGAGATGGATCTTAGGTCTAGCGCTATAGTTGAACACCACAGTTTAGCTTTTCTTCACGTGGAAAGGTCTGTGCACGGGTCTCCGTTGTTGGGAATCCAAACGAATTTGAGCTGGATCGCTTAAAAAGTAGTTAAACGCGGGACCCATAGACTATAATAGGGTCTGTTTGGGCTCCATTGTTTTTATACCGAAGCCGGTGGAGAAAAAAAAGTCGTCCATGCAGGATTTTTCTCTCCACTGATTTCTGGCAGTTTCTGCAGTTGGAGACTCCGGCCCAGATGTAAGGCAGGGTCTTCACTTTCATTGTAGTCTCTGCTGCAAAATCCACCTAAAACTGGTGGAGAGAAAAGTTCTGCAAGGAAGACTCTTCTCTCCACCAGCTTTCAGTCTAAAACCAGCGGACCCCATTATAAAAACTGCTTTTTAAGCGGACATGATCTCTGTCTTTTGGGTCCCCCTGTGGACCCGACCGCTAGTGTGACCCTAGTTTAAACTTAGCCTTACCAGACTAGTAAAACTTTTCCCTGTAATTTTGGTTGGTGGTGGAAAGGGAAGTGTCTGCCATCTGAACATAGAAATGGTTGGGTTTTAAATTCTATGACTTTATCTTATATTTTTTTGCTTACTTTAGAATTTGATCGACATGAGATTCAGATATATGAAGAGGTAGCACGTATGCCCCCCTTCCAAAGGAAGACTCTTGTTTTAATCGGAGCCCAGGGAGTGGGCCGAAGAAGCTTGAAGAACCGTTTAATTGTCTTGAATCCCACCCACTTTGGAACGACTGTCCCCTGTAAGTTCTGCAAATACCCGAAGATTCTCCTATTGTAAAATGATTAAACTTAGGGCTTTAGTTTTTTTTGTTTTCCTTTTGTTACCGTATTAAATAACAATGAATGGAATAGATCCATGGGTGAGGACAAGCAGATAAATACCTTTATAAAGTATCACCATTCACTACATTAGTATAATAATGGAATACACAACTACTCGCCCTCTTTATAGTGAGTTTCCAGGATTCACATATTATAGGGCTCTATCACTGGGAAAAGTCATTTTTAACTAATCACATGCTTGCATAGCCTTTAGAAAGTCTATTCCGCACCTACAGTAGCTTTAGTATGTAGATTGCCTCAGTGGTTTCTGAATAAGTCCGTTTTTATTCATATGATAATGAGCTTCCACCCAGCACAGGAAGTTCCCAGCAGCACTGGTCTCTGCCATTATCTCCTATGTGTGTGAGGCAAACAGGAAGCTGAGTCATCAACATTAGCAGCCTGTGCTGTATACACCCATAGGAAACAATAGCAAAGAGGGTGCACGATGCATCGTGCACCAGTCTAATTAGTATATGAATAAAAACAGACTTATTCATAAACCACTGAGGCAATTTACATACAGAAGGTAGGTCTGGAAGGCCTTTCTAAAGCCTATGCAAGGATGTGATTAGTTAAAAATGACTTTTCCCAATGATAGAGCCCCTTTAAGGACCATTTCACTTGACTTCACATAAGTGGTCTTGCAATAGACTTTTTAGTGATGACTTATGGTGTTTCTTGGTCAAATCCTGCCTTGTTTCTTTTTTATGTTCACGTGCAGTCACCAAATCACACGTACTTGTATTCCTTCAGAGTCCAACCAAATGGATCAAAATTACAGCGTTTTCAGCAGCCAATTTTGTTGCAAAGTGAATATTTCTCATTCGCACAGTGTGATTTTTTTTTTTTTTTTTTTGCTGTGTGTTCTGCACATAATATATGTTGCCTATTTTTTGGATTTTCTCCTTAGATTTAGCATGGAGACCATAAAATCAGCACTATAAATATCAGCCAGCAAACAAGCTTCAAGTTTTATTCCGCATAAAGAATAACTAGTTTAGTCTACAGTGAATTTACTCGTACAGTGTAACATGAAATATCAATAAATGCCGTTGGTATAGTTCTGTAACGTACATTTAGTTTTTTAATATTTTTGTAACTTGGTGAGAGATCAATAGAAAGTTATGAAAATATTGTGTTCTTGAGCAAATCTGCAATAATAAGGAAACCTGATGTTTACTGCGTCTTGTAAATGTATGGCTGCAGTGAAATATGATTGGTATTGAGTTTGACTGAACTCCCATGGTGATAGTTAAGGGTCATAAAGCATATACAGTTAGGCTGTGGTCACTTCTGCGTTGGTGTCTGTCTAAAATAGCAGATGAAAAGTCATGCAAGAAAGTAGTCAGTGGGTGTCCCTACAATGGAACAGAAGACTGGATTAAATAACGTCGCTGTGATCGCCCCCTTGTTATATTCCGCTTTCTATCAGGGTGTGGATTTTGCCATAGGAAGAAATCATAGCAACATATTGTGTAAGTGGTCACGAGCAACAAGTGAGATGGCCTATGTATTCAGTATTTTTCAGACTACTACAATCACATCATTTTTTTTTTTTTTTTACACATTTAGGCGGAGGCCCCACGTTGCAGAAACACAGCTTTTTTTGTTGCGTTTTTTTGAGCCAAACCCAAGAATGACTACAAAAAGAAAAGGAAATATATAGGAAACTCTTAAATATCTCCCTTCTGCTCAATCCACTCCTGGCTTTGGCTCAAAAAACCGCAACAAAATCTGCAACAAAAAAAAGCTGCATTTCCGCAACGTGGGGCTTTAGCCTTAGACACGCTCTATGGGTTCTGCTTGTAATGTAATGGTTATTAGAGATGAGCGAACACTAAAATGTTCGAGGTTCGAAATTCGATTCGAACAGCCGCTCACTGTTCGAGTGTTCGAATGGGTTTCGAACCCCATTATAGTCTATGGGGAACATAAACTCGTTAAGGGGGAAACCCAAATTCGTGTCTGGAGGGTCACCAAGTCCACTATGACACCCCAGGAAATGATACCAACACCCTGGAATGACACTGGGACAGCAGGGGAAGCATGTCTGGGGGCATAAAAGTCACTTTATTTCATGGAAATCCCTGTCAGTTTGCGATTTTCGCAAGCTAACTTTTCCCCATAGAAATGCATTGGCCAGTGCTGATTGGCCAGAGTACGGAACTCGACCAATCAGCGCTGGCTCTGCTGGAGGAGGCGGAGTCTAAGATCGCTCCACACCAGTCTCCATTCAGGTCCGACCTTAGACTCCGCCTCCTCCGGCAGAGCCAGCGCTGATTGGCCGAAGGCTGGCCAATGCATTCCTATGCGAATGCAGACTTAGCAGTGCTGAGTCAGTTTTGCTCAACTACACATCTGATGCACACTCGGCACTGCTACATCAGATGTAGCAATCTGATGTAGCAGAGCCGAGGGTGCACTAGAACCCCTGTGCAAACTCAGTTCACGCTAATAGAATGCATTGGCCAGCGCTGATTGGCCAATGCATTCTATTAGCCCGATGAAGTAGAGCTGAATGTGTGTGCTAAGCACACACATTCAGCACTGCTTCATCAAGCCAATACAATGCATTAGCCAGTGCTGATTGGCCAGAGTACGGAATTCGGCCAATCAGCGCTGGCCAATGCATTCTATTAGCCCGATGAAGTAGAGCTGAATGTGTGTGCTAAGCACACACATTCAGCACTGCTTCATCAAGCCAATACAATGCATTAGCCAGTGCTGATTGGCCAGAGTACGGAATTCGGCCAATCAGCGCTGGCTCTGCCGGAGGAGGCGGAGTCTAAGGTCGGACCTGAATGGAGACTGGTGTGGAGCGATCTTAGACTCCGCCTCCTCCAGCAGAGCCAGCGCTGATTGGTCGAGTTCCGTACTCTGGCCAATCAGCGCTGGCCAATGCATTCTATTAGCCCGATGAAGTAGAGCTGAATGTGTGTGCTTAGCACACACATTCAGCTCTACTTCATCAGGCTAATAGAATACATTGGCCAATCAGCGCTGGCCAATGCATTCTATTAGCTTGATGAAGCAGAGTGTGCACAAGGGTTCAAGCGCACCCTCGGCTCTGATGTAGCAGAGCTGAGGGTGCACAAGGGTTCAAGTGCACCCTCGGCTCTCCTACATCAGAGCCGAGGGTGCGCTTGAACCCTTGTGCAGCCTCGGCTCTGCTACATCAGAGCCGAGGGTGCGCTTGAACCCTTGTGCACACTCTGCTTCATCAAGCTAATAGAATGCATTGGCCAGCACTGATTGGCCAGAGTACGGAATTCGGCCAATCAGCGCTGGCCAATGCATCCCTATGGGAAAAAGTTTATCTCACAAAAATCACAATTACACACCCGATAGAGCCCCAAAAAGTTATTTTTAATAACATTCCCCCCTAAATAAAGGTTATCCCTAGCTATCCCTGCCTGTACAGCTATCCCTGTCTCATAGTCACAAAGTTCACATTCTCATATGACCCGGATTTGAAATCCACTATTCGTCTAAAATGGAGGTCACCTGATTTCGGCAGCCAATGACTTTTTCCAATTTTTTTCAATGCCCCCAGTGTCGTAGTTCCTGTCCCACCTCCCCTGCGCTGTTATTGGTGCAAAAAAGGCGCCAGGGAAGGTGGGAGGGGAATCGAATTTTGGCGCACTTTACCACGTGGTGTTCGATTCGATTCGAACATGGCGAACACCCTGATATCCGATCGAACATGTGTTCGATAGAACACTGTTCGCTCATCTCTAATGGTTATGCTTTTCTTTAGAGAAGTACATGATGTAAATTGTAGTGACGGTATCCTTCTTACTGGTGGATATATGTGAGAGTTACACTTCCCTTCCTGTGACCAGCAGTAACTCTCTCCTTTTCTATGTCAAACCTGTACAGTCACTTCACGCAAGCCAAGAGAAGATGAAAAAGATGGACATGCCTACAGATTCGTGTCCAGATCTGAAATGGAAGCCGATGTGAAAGGTGGCAGATACTTGGAACATGGAGAGTACGAAGGCAATATGTACGGCACCAAAATAGATTCTATTCATGAAGTTGTAATGGCTGGCCGAACCTGTATATTAGATGTAAATCCTCAGGTATTGTATCATTTTATTTGATGCTTCTCTATTTGGTTATGTACATTCCTTTCTATTGTTCCCTGTAATAGGCACGCTCCATGAATTTTTTTTCCTAGCCCCCACCGTTCCCGAGAACTTAGTGTAGTCATGTCAAGTTAGGGGGGGGGGGGGGTCGTCACTCCACCCACTTGGCATTAGAGAGTCTAGTTAGCATATTAGACACCAAGACTAACTGTGCTGATTGCTGGGGAATGGTGGCGGATAGAAAAACAATAGGGAGGGGCCTATTAAAGGATTTAAAAAAAAAAAAAAAAAAGCTCAAGTTGGTAAATGAGGATATGCAGAAAGACTGTAATGAGGCCACCAGGCTAAATCTGCCCCTTCATTCTCAGGATCGGGGTGGATTCCTGGAGATCACATCTCTGCTGACTGTAAAATAAACACAGCTGTGCCCATGTAGTGTTTTTTTTTTACATCGCATCCTCAAGATATACACATAAATTTCTAGAAAATTTCTAATTTTTGAAGGGCAGAAAACAAAACTGCATTGCGAGCGCTGGATATGGGCAACAAGGACAGTTTATATAAATCTCCCCATTAAGCATTTTGTTTGTGTGAGCTCATGAATTGTTAGTCTCTTCCCTAATCCCGAGAACCATTTTATTATAAGACAGAGGTCCTTTAAGCTTCTGGTACATCCTATTTAAATTTCTAGTGATAGCGAGAAATTGACTTGCAGTTAATTGAATTTACTTCTCTGCCAAAGGGTCTCATTTATTTCCTAACAGATCATATTGTGCATCAGAAAAGCAATTAAAACCAAGGACTTCTATTATTTACGTATATATCATTACACAGACATGTCCTAGGTAAACGTGACATGGAAACTTTCCATCCGACAAGTCAGGTTCTATAATGTATGAGTGAATAACCGTGTATTAAACCTATATGTACTCAGGGCTGTGAATCCAAATTTATAAGTCCTACATAGATGGCTGACTGTGTCGGATAAGTTATCTGTAGGGAAGCAGGAGGCCTTAGAGGCCAAGGAACTTCCCACCAATCTGTTCTGGCCAAAGAGGTGAGAAATGAGAGTATTGTGCCAGAAGACTTAGGCAGGTCAGGCAAACAAAGTGGGTATAGGCTAGAGGTGGCTGCACCTAGTACATAGGACATGACCAGGAATCGGATCTATGGCTATAAGAACATCTGCCGCTTCTTACAAGTGACAGGATTAAGGCAAGGATGAGTCCAGTGCTGAAGCCATATTACGCAGGCTCCTCAGGCTTGAGAGGGATTTCAGCCATGGAAGTGAGAAGGCTTGGAGATCAGGCTCAGAGAGTAGCAGGCAAAATCTCCTCTAATTCAGGGGGAAAAAGTATATCCGTTTTATATAGGGGCCACAGAGTGATAGAATGTGATATACGATATGTATGACTACATTTCTAAAGTTTCCTAAATTCTTATGAAAGTAGATGTTAGAAAAAATTACTTTAAAATGTAATTTATTTACTCTCAATCTATAGCATAGAAGATAAATTGATGATCAATGAGGGTCCTAACCACTCAGAGCGCCCCCAACCACTGCAGTACCCCCCTAACCACTGAGAAGGGAGTTACATTCTCAATGGGAGTATTAGTGGATATAGACACACACCCTGCTCCATGTATTTCAATGAGAGTGCTGGAGACATAGCAAAGTGCTGTACTTTCAGCATATACAAATCGTTCCATTGAACTGAATGGAGCGGGGATGCGTCTTCCTACAGACACCTAGCTTACCATTTGGGTGCGCTAGTTTTGTAAATGCTTTCTCACTTCCACTCTGCCTATATGACAGCAGCAGGGATGGAGGAAAGGACCATAGATATATTCAAGGTTCCTCCACCCTGCCCCATATTGAAGCTAGTGGGGTCCCTTGTGCAGTCTGCAACTGATAAATGGCTTATAGCACTCATTCTTTTCAATTTGAGATAAGAAACAAGTCTAAATTGAATATACAAAATGTTTCTAGGTGGATCGCTGGTCACTATCTATCAGATACTTACATTTTTTCTCTGTCTACCACTTTTCATGTTGCGGGTACATCACCATTGCCCGGTTTATTCAGTATAGTATCTATGTGTCTGTTTCGTGGTGCTGTAATCTTTTATCTTCCTCTTGTGTTTTTTACAGGCTTTAAAAGTGCTCCGGACGTCTGAGTTCATGCCATATGTAGTATTCATTGCCGCTCCCGAGCTAGATACATTGCGTGCCATGCATAAAGCTGTTGTAGATGCTGGAATTACAACTAAGCTTCTCACTGTAAGTGAATTGTTTTATTTGCACCTACATGTTTGGTTATTTTGGGGAAAAAAGGGGGCTCCATGTTATAGTTTACCCAAGTGAAAGAGTTTCCGCTATTGTCTTCAGTTTACAGTCTTAAATTATACTCTAAGTCTTACTAAGTCTATGTTCACACTATATTTATGAGCTTTGTTTAATATATACATTGGGACGTGTATATTAAATGGATGCCTGAGCCTGATGCAGAAGAGGTGGACATCACAATAAAACATATACTTTTATACAATCTTATAGCTCCAGCCTATGTGACTGTAACGCACCAGTGTGATCCTTATGCTGCAGATCTCTTACACGGTGTACGGCTAGGGTCACATCTGCATTGTAGGAGACTCTGCCACAGATTCCATCTAAAAAAAAAAGTCCTGCACGTAGGAGTTTTCTCTCTGGTTTTATACTGAAACATTATAGTCTATTGTTTCCGTGAGTAACCCTTTATTTTTCGGCAGACGGACTCTCTGTCTTCTGGTTCCCATGCGGACCTTAACAGAGAGCCAAACATTAGTGAATCTAGCGCAAAAGAAAAAGTGTCTTATTTTACCCATAGCAACCAATCACAGCGCCGCTTTTTTTTTTTTTTTTTTTTTTTTTTTTTTTTTTTTCAAAGCAATATTAGAAATGAAAGCTGGTTGTCATTGGTTGCTATGGGAAACTAAGACATTTTTTCTTTTAGACCGATTACTAAATTTCTCCCTATGAGTCCACAGCCTGACTCCCACCTCTCCACACTGTATCTGCTACCACCATACACTCACCAAGGGTAAATTCACACAGTGCTATTTGTAGGCAGATTTTTGTGGCGGAGTCCGCTTCAAAACCTGCCTCAAATAACGCCTCCCAACTCTTCCATTCCTTTCAGTGAGTTTTTTGCAGTTGATTTTTTTTTTTCAGCCAGTGGGGAAAAATAAGCGTCTTCAGGTGAATTCTATCTTGCAACTAGCGTCAGCTTTTTTTTTTTTTTTTCTTTTCTGCCTCCTCAATGGGGGTTGCAAGGTGGAATATGTCCGAAGATACTGTAGATAGGTCATGAGGCTTTGTTTTTCCTATAGTAGAGAAATCAGCTAGAGGAAAAACCTCTGCTCCTGACTCCCATTGAAATGAATGGGAGAGCTTGGAGGTGTTTCTTGAAGCAGATTCTGCCTCAAAATCAGTCCATAAAAAAACTAGTAGTGAACTTGCCCTAACCCTCTTGAGCTGCTGGAGATGGTGCAGGATGTTTTTTGGTAGCAGAAAAAAAAATCTACCACGGAAGGCAGTGACACGTTTATCGCATACATCGGGATCTTTCCTATCAAAACACACCGCATGTACATCACAAACGTAATGTGAACACAGCCTAAGGGAGCTGCTTAATAATTCCTTTGGTGGAATCTCACTAGCGTTCATTTCTGTTGATTATTATGCAGAGCTGTGGAGCCGAATCTGAAAAAGTTAGGGCTCATTGACATCTGCGCCCAGGGACTCCGTTATGCAGGTTTCCGTTTCCTGCACGAAACTGGACAGGAGACAGAAACCTGCAGTCAGTTTCCAAACCCATTCATTCGAATGGGTTTGAAAAGTGTCCGGCAGTGAGCGTTTTGTGCTCTCTGCAGCGAAACAGTTTTTTGGGGGTTTTTTTGGTTTTTAACCGGACACAGAGTCGGACATGCAGTACTCTGTTTTTTTTGGTTTTTTTTTTAACAGGACACAATTTCGCCGCAGAGAGCACAAAACTCTCACTAGCGCTCACAGCCGGACATGGTCTGACAGGTTTCCATCTTCTGTCTGCAGATGACGGAAACCTGATAACTGAGACCCAAACGCTGGTGTGAACCCAGCGTTACTGAGTCCGGCGTTAAAATGAGCACATTACAGTGATAAACCCCATATAAACCACTTACCTTTGTTACTTATGTCACTTTGTAGATTTTGGAGAAAGACAACTTTAAACTGTTATCATCCTCCCACTGTTATATCCTGATATCCGTCCTCCTTGAGCAACAAGAGCAGTGCACCCGTGGCTGAAGGCCCGCCCCCAGTGCACCCACTGCCTCGTTTTACATAAGACTTCAAAGCTGTTTTTCTCAAAATCTACAAAAGTGACATAATCGAGGTATATTGTTTATCACTGTAATGTTCTCTGGAGGAGACAGTTGTATATGTTTGGAGGAGGCGGAAGACTTCTTTTAAGTGATATGATAAGTTAGTTACATAGTGTGTTGCATATAGAAATTCCATCGCTAGCTTCTCTCCATCAGGAGCTTTACGGCATCTGTCTGACTGTGGCGCTCAGCTCTGGAAAAATAAAGGAAGCTGAGTCAGTGGTTTGGCCTACCAAATCCACAGCCCGGGTGTGATGAAAACGTCTTCAATTTTTAATATACTTTCTATATCTGCAAGGAAGTGACTGAGGCAGACGGCTGTACAAATCCTGTTACCAGAAGCCAGCACTAGTGTTATTACTGCTAGCAGCACTGTGTGCATGTGAAGAGCGCGCTGTCTCCCCTCTGTCCTCCAGAAATTAGGAAAGTGGCGTGAGCAATTTATTTGTATTAATGCTGCTTTAATGTCTCGGCACCATTAGTCAGACGGTGTGACATTGCAGCTGCTAATGTGCAGTCAAGTATATATCTTTCCACATTAAGTCTTGCTGGGCGCTGCTTTCTGTCGCAGTGTAGTAAACCACTTTTCTATAGCTGTTGCTTCTCACAAAGCCTTATCTGGTCCTCTGTAGCAAAGCGATCCACCAGCATTTATCTGAAGATTCAAGACACGACATACAGTATCTAAATTGTCTTTAAGGCCAGGGCCCCAAGTTGCAAAAACACACTGCTCTGGCCTATGTGGAAACACTGCACCAAAAAACGCTGCTTTTTACCTGCAAAATGGATGGTATTCTGAATAAACCCATCCACATATTGCAGAAAAAAATCTGCAGCGGGCACGCTGTCACTTCAAAAAATGTCTGCATTTTTGTAAATCACAACATGTCACTTATACATAGGGAAATGGTGGCATGTTCTGTATAGTCATGATAGAGGCAGAAAGTCATGTACATGAAGGCTAGTAGAATTGCTCCCAGATGTGAGGGAAGAATAGAATTGGGATGTTGGATGTCACCATTCCAAATTATTTTGTTCTGAATGGAGATAAGCTACTGCCCGAGGTGCCTAGCAGCGACTTTCTCTCCTCTCCCCATAGAGAACACATGTACTAAGCGAAGCAGCTAAGAGGTAGTTGGCTAAATAAGAGATCCGCTATCAGTTATCTAATGTGTATGGGCAGGCCAACATTGTGATGAGTGGGCTAGCTGCGGTCTTATTTGCAGTCTTTACATATTTACAAGCATTAAAAGAAAAAGCATACAATACACATAACACATAATGCTGATAGCAATAATTAAGTATAACAAAAGAAAAGGAGAAAAAAATGATTATAGAAAAAAAAAATTAGTAAATTTGGAGACAACTAAGGGCATGTTCACACCTGCACCAGGTTTTAGTTTTTGGGTTTCCGTCCTCTGCCGAGAGAAACTGGACAGGAGACTGAACCCGACGGTCAGTTTTCAAACCCATTCACGTGAATGGGTTTGAAAACTGACCGCCGGGTTCCACCTCCTGTCCAGTTTCTCTCGGCAGAAGGCGGAAACCCAAAAGCGGAGACCGGGCGCAGGTGTGAACCCGCACTAAACCAACAAATAAGCAACAGAGTCTATTAGTATTCTAGAACATATTGGAGAATGACAGTGACAAACATTTGTAATGCACTTTTCTCACCATGTATCTCAAAGGGTCTGACTACATGGTGTCTGCCATGTGTGTGCTGTGCCTATGAGGAGCTGTGACTCAGAGCCTTGGGACTTAGTCTGGCAGCTGAGGTGTTGCTGGGTCTCCCTTTGGGTGCTGTGTGGTGCCGCACACAGTACAGTTAGGACCTGCTATACAGAGGCGCCATAAAGTGATTAGGGGGCTTATACTCTATGATCGAGAAGTATACTAAGAACCTCGCGTTCATTTTTGTGGATTTTGCTGAGGTGCATAGGTCCATGTATAACATGAGAATGTGCGGTCCATGTCTTTCTCTAAAATGTTGGTCCTTTAGTACTATACCTTAAGGTAGGATCCTAAGGGCCTTGGCCACATTCGTGCCCAGCTATATTTCTACTTACTGCGTCTACTAGGCAAGCATGTGACCCTTGAACAGTGTTTCATAACATTTCTAGTTACCCTATCCCAAAAATAATAATGTCACTTGTCTCATGACTGGCCCTTATAGAGATGCTGACTAGTAACTCCTCAGATGTGAACAGTGCCCATTAGAGCCTCTCTAAATCTTCCTTCTTCTGGCCTTAGATGGGCACTTTGCTGTCTGTTGGGAAGTGGTTAAACATTGTAATTGAACACAAATGCCATAAAGCATGACGTCTAAACAAGCAGCCTGCTGTAATTGTTCATTTGCTGCCTATTAACAAGTAGACGCTTAATTAAGGTTTCTAATTTAACACAAATGAGAGAGCTTTGAGCCCGGGCTCGCCAATCTGGACATTAGCAGCGACTGATGATTTTACAGCTTCAAATCATTTTTTATGATCGGCTTTTACAGAATGTTTAAGTAATAGGAAAATGGTGGCACATTAGGTCCGACCTTATTACTGCCCTACAGATAGAGGATAAACCTAGACCAGAACAGCAGGAGCCGTGCCACAAGCGTATGTTGTATGATAAATATGGCACATCAGACTAGACGCTTCATTCTTTATTATACCATTTCTTGGTCTGCTTACTTTTCACTAGTATGTTGCACCATATGACTCGGCTTTTAACTACTTATTGCTCAGCAGACACAGGGTTAAAGAAGACCTGTCACCTCTCTGGGCATGTCTGTTCTAGTACATAACTTCCCATACTATATATCTTACCCATCTTCTTCCTGTGTGAGCTTCATTCCCCGGGGGAAAGGCTCCACCTCCTCCAATGATGTTGGCGCACGCATGCACAATAGAAGCACTGAAGTAGACAATACATCTCTATTGCACATGCTGGGAGCATGCGCAATAGAGACATATTGAAGGCTACGGACACAGCTTTGCTCGTTCCTGGCAGAAGGAAGAAGACAGGTAAAGTATAATAGAGTGGGAGTGAGCTGAGTGAGTTAGGAAAAGCTAGCAGTGGGAGGAATAGCTAGAGAGACAGGGAGGGGGTGTTACAGGGGGTAGAAGTGAGTTGGAGATAGTGTGAGAGCCTACAATTACCATAATACATTGCAGCAGGAAGATGGACACCATGTAAACAAATACAGAAGTTGCTAGGCCTTCTGAGAGAAACCCAGAAATCACTCAGAACACTGCTAAAGTTATATGGGTGCACTTCTGCCCGTGACTTCGTCTGCAGGTTGTTGGCATCCATGATCCGCCTATAATCAGCAAATTGCTGACCTTGTTCCTCACACCGTGCCTGTGATTGTTCCAGCATCTCAGCAGCTCGCTGGGACACCATATAATGAGCGTGTTGTTGGTGTTGATGATCCGCCTGCTCCGGCGTTTCGGCAGCTGTCAAGCTGGCCTGCCGCTGAACTCAATCCTCAACCTGTGCCTGTGATTGTTCTGGTATCTCAGCAGCTCGCTCAGACGCCATATAATGCATGTGTTGTTGGCGTCGATGATCCCCCTCAGCTCCGCTTGAGAAGAACTCTGTGACTTATGGCTACCTCCATAGCTCTCGTTGTTTGCGACAAATTAGATTTTCTTTTTCCAGGCATGTTGAAAAAGTTTGTCAGCAGTGCCTAGAGCTGATCGGATAATATACAAATGTGTGAAAACTGAGGGTTAGTATACACAGAGAGATAATAGCCCTGGCTTTCTCAGAAGCTGATATAAGAGCAGTGTAATATAGTATGTGAACATAAATTCATAACAGTCATGAAGCCATGTCAATTACTGGAAATAAAACGTAGCCTATGTGTTAATTGAGGCTACAATCTATCTGTGTGTCAAATTTCATTCAGCCGTTTTTGCGTGATTGAGGAACAAACATCCAAACACACAAACTTTCACATTTATAATATTAGTAGGATTAATAACCCTAACAGACCTTTTAAAAAAAAAAAAAAAAAAAACATTTTTACCCAGAAACCCCTTTTAAGTAAGGGCTAGTTCACACGCGGATAAGCACCGCGCATTTTGGTCCTGATTCTGATGCGGGAAGCCGCGTCAAAATTGGACCAAAATGCACCTGCCATGACTGTCGTTGCTTCCGACAGTCACGACTTCCCGCTCTAGAGTAGGCTCAAATGAATGGGCCTAGTCCGGAGAGTGCTGCTGCAAGGGCTGATTCAGCCGCGGACCCTACCTGAAGAAAGGACAGCACATTTTTTTTTTTTCGTGAGCCGGAACATACTGCTCACGGAAAAAAGAAATCTAGTGGTCTACAAAGACCTCCATTTTGAGGGGGCGGTTTCTGAGGTGGATTCAGTGTCAGAATCCGCCCCCTATTGCCCCATGTGAACGAGCCCTAAGAGTGCACACTCACTGCAGGGATAGTTTGTCCTTCACAGCAGCCAAAAAGAACTTTATGGTTCTAAGTTTTTGATTTTCTCCAAACATGTCAGAATTGTTATTTATATTGTGATTTTACCTTGGTGTGTTTATGTGAGATTTTTCTATTTTGCTGTTTCTAGTTTCTTGTGAACTTGTTTTTCCTTATACATAATACTCCTGAACCTGCCAAGAAGCGAGCGCCATGCCGACCTAAATATCCCCCCGCACATGTGTTCTTTGTAAGTGCTTGTAGATGTCAGATCTTCGGGAAGTACATTCATTTTCCATGTTCCTCCTGAATACTTACCTGCGCTTGTCTGCTTTTCTTCTTTGCTATCTTGATTTATTGATATGTGCGGCAGGGATATGTGCTGAGAACAGGTTTTGTTCGGCCAGCTCTTTTGTCAGTTCTGTCTCTTTTGGAGCATTAAAAATTGGAACATGTTTCCTTTTTCTCCTGGATTTGTTTTCACAGTTGGGTCTTTTTAAACCGAGCCAGTGAACCATGCGCTCGCTGCAGCTTTCTTCTCCGTACACCGCCATTCTGTGCATAAATCTTCCCAATCTTGATGAAGGATGTGTTCAGATGATATTTTGCAGGGTATCAGCTGTTATCTGGGATCATCTGCTTTGCAATGTGTAGTCACAGTAGCTACAGCTATGACTGCTGCCATCTTGGCAGTGTTCTTATTTGCTGATGTGTCCTTGGCTTTCAGGGTTTTTTTTTTAACCAAATCCTCGCTGCTCTGAATGTGAACATTACTATAGTTTCCTCTAGGCCTTTGCCCATGAGTGTCTCAGGATTTAAAGAGTAGGGGATTAATGGGGGTCATAGCTCAGACCGCCACCAACCATGAGAATGGAGTGTCAGTCCAGCGTGCCATTCATATCCGTGGTAGTGCCATAAATATCAATCTACGGGTTATTCCCAATTGGATTAATTTGCCACTTGAAAGCATTATGATGCTGATTTTTATTAGGGCTGCCATCAGCATGTATGCGCCGTACGCTATCACTGTCATGTACCTGTGTGCACCTTTAATATTGGCTTGGTTGGATGTCCAGCTAATGACTTGGCCGTATGTCAAAAGCTTCAATCCATTCTACATGTTTAGCAACACAATGAATTATTGGATTACTGAAAGCATCGATTGCCTTTTTACCTTGTACAGTCCCTGACCTCAGTCACCTTGTATGCTCTTGGGACATTGCATGTAATGAGTAGGGAATCTGGCAGATGTGACCTCCAGCGATCCCAAGAGTGTCTGTCCTGTTCTGGGGTCTCCATGCAGAAGTGTCTGCTCATGTGCCGTGACCCTGCTCTAGGAGCTTAACAGGCCAGAACTGATGGGAAAATCACCTTGAAAAAACATATGTAATGTATAAAGGAGTATTTCATCAAAACATGTCACTTATCTATGGGATACTAAAACTGGGGTCATTTTGTCAGAGTAAAAATTTAGATTGTTTTAAGAGTTTACTCTCAATTTTCTTTCTTTTCGTCTACATAAAGAAGCTCGGCATGCTGGCGTCACTAGGAGCCATATCTATTTGCCGCACACTTCACTTCCCTGTCCTACCACCCAGCCATTGACCACAATGGAAGGACTCAGTCATAGCTGGTTGTGGGAGGAGACAGCATGCATGGAATAATATATCACTGGCTGAGCCTCTGATAAGCCCCATTATCCCATCCAGTGAGTGCCATAGCAGGAAAAAAAAATAGGTGCGGCAAAGAGAGGTTATATGGCACTACCACAACGTACTACAAGATGCAGCATTCCCATAACTCTTGGTCATTTAAATTTGGGCTGCACACGCCTCAGGAGAGATCACCTTCTCAGGCGTATGGAGTCTTACAAAAAGTCATTTTAGCTCTTCTGTGAGGGATTATGGGAAAAATATGCAAATCTGTTTCCCAAGATGTAAATAGGAAAACAGTGTCTCTGTTTGCTGCCCTTTAGGGGATAAGTAAGTTTATATTTTTCTAGGCATTTTGTGACACTGGCTGCCTAAAGTGTTTTTAAGCCACCATACCCTAGGGGTTTGAGCTTGCGATCGTTAGATGGTTGTTTTTCAGTCTGTGGTAAAATCCCTCAGAACTATTAAGGCTGGTGGCAGGCCTTCAAAAGGCTGCTGTCTGCCATAGTAACCAATGTCTCTTGCAGTTTCTGCCCTGTATGAGCCTTTCAGTGCCGGACAGTGGCATCTGAGGGGTTAAGTGCCAGCAATTAGATATTCTCAGAAGACCAATACACGGACAATGGAGTCGATGTAGTAGAAGGAACTGCGCTCTCACCAGGATTTTGATATGTCACTAATGCTGGCAATGCTGTCAGGTGTCTGCTGTGTGAAATAACCGAGACTCCGCCTCTATGGCACTTGCACAATTCCTGGGCACCATATTTAAAGTCTTGGCTTTGGCTGTCTACTATGGCGGATGTTGGGCTAAGGTAGGAAGAAACAAAATCAGCAAAAAAATCCGAAAAACTGAATTGTAAGTAATTATGTATATCTGGTAACCCCACCAATCAGCTGCATAGAATAGAACTGCAGCATTTTAGAACAGCTCCATACAAAAAGTAGTGGCTGTAAATGGTACTGCACCTCTTTTTGTCAATTAAAATATATTAGGGGGTCCTCTACATATAACGTCTTTGTCAGAAAAGTATTTCCTATGAAGGTATGTTATAACGCTTCATATGTGAAAGACGTCTGAGATTTCTTTTCCTCATTTCAGGACACAGATCTGAAGAAGACGGTTGATGAGAGCGCTCGGATCATGAGAGCGTACAACCATTACTTTGACCTAACTATTGTAAACGATAACTTGGACAAAGCCTTTGAGAAGCTACAGGCGGCTGTGGAGAAGTTGAGAACGGAGCCGCAATGGGTCCCGATTACCTGGGTCTATTGACTTATTTTCTCACGTTGCTATTTTATTAACCGACATTAAAGACATTAAACGGAGAGAGCTCAGAGACGGAGACGAGACCTTCGACGCGCGCGTCGTTCGTTCCCTGTAAGGATATAAAGGATCGTACACTGTTCTGAATTTTTATATAACACTTTGAAGGGAAAGTGTACTTAAATATGTAATTTATTTTAATTTTTATAACTTTTTAAAGATAATCTTTCTATTCACAATACATATGAAGGAAATGCGTTAAAGCATTTTATGTGTTTTTTTTTGTTTTTTTCTCCTTTTTCCATGTGGTACATATGCCTTTTTTCATCCAAGAAAGTTTGTCATTAACATTTGGTCTTACATTTTCACTGTGATATAAAGGATACTTGAAATAATTTTGTAAGTCTATGTTGTTTGATACATAAGTGGATTAAAATGAATTTGTATCTGTTAGGAAAACACTCTAAGCTCATTGTGAGTCCCGATGTGGTACTCGTACAGGTGACGGATCTCCAATGTGCTAATGCAAACAGACTGCAATACCTATTAGTCTTTTATTATCAAGTAGTTACCGTTTCTTGCTGTAGGTTGGGACATTGTATGTGTACAACCTGCTGGCGCCATCATCTCGCTTCATACGTTTTCCCAATAACCCTCCATAACGGACATGGCAATCTGTTAGAGGCTGCCATACTATGAGCTGAACAAATATTCCTGAGATTGTCGTCTTCAGTGTTCCCATAAACTGGCATCTTGTCATTACCAGTGTTGTGCGGCATTCTCAGGTATACCAGTCAGTAGTCCAGTCTTCAAGATGGTTGCCCAAAATTTGTGCGGTTTGCTGGTACGTTTTAAAATGGACACCACTCCGGCTTTACCACAACTGAGGTTTGTTGTCTGTGACTGATATTTGACATGACCCGAAGGGTAAACCTCTGAGGAAACACATTTTCTATATGAGGATACATGATACTGATGTTTAATAAAACATGGACTTAGGGGGTTGTCTGGTGAGGGGGAAAAAATAGACAAAGGGTCAAAATGGGATTTAAAAAAGCCGAATGGGCCTCACCGATCACCAGGGAGTAGAGATTGTGGAGATCAGTTTGTTCTATTTTTTATATGTTATTTTTTTTGTTCTGAGCCCTTTGTCCACACATTTCCTGACTCCAGCACGACTGGAAATATTACACTAACCGAATATGTCACAAAACTCACACGACATTTCAGCTGCAGAGGCTTCACTTTTGGCACTTTTTAGCTGTTTAGTTGTCTCTTATGTGTCTAGTACAAGGGTACATAGCGTTCCACCTCAAGCACGTAAATTGGGACGTTTCTCTTTTTGGAACATAGCAAGATTTTACAGTAGGGAGACACCACTGTTGTTTGAGGTGGACACAATGAACTCATGACGGAGACAGGAAAGGTCACTGAAATCCATTTTGATAGAAAGTCTGACCACATCAGTCTATTGGGAGAAGCTTTTTGGTGCTCAATATCGGGATTCCCATTCCCAATAACAAGCTGTCGGTACAGATGTACATGTGACATGGCGCCGTTCCTCATCCATATTGTTCTCTGGTCCTTCTTCATTAAAAGTTGTTAAGCAATAACTGCGCTGTTGTCTCGGGACGGTCTGATTCCATTTCACGTACTGATAACAGGCAGCTTTGGTGTGGTTGGGACCAAGGTTTTATCCTCCGAGCCAAGTCTATAAATTTCTATGCGATTGCATTGTGTTTTCAGCGTGTACAGGTACGTTCAGTCTTATTTATTACATTTCCGGAACCGTTTCATCCTGTTATTTCAGTATTCATTCTCCCACTTGTGTGAAACCAAACTTTTATGATAGTTGATGATTTTATTTTTTTCCATAATTCTGCCATTGTACAAAAATGTGCTGTAATATTGTTTGTGCTTTATGTCCATGGGTGTTACTTAAATCTCCTTACTAGTACTTTACTGTATATGCTTTACATTGATGTCTACATTATTGAAAAATAGGCCATACCTATTTGTTTGGGGTTTTTGTTACATTTCATAAAAAAGGCAGCTACAGGAATAAGAACTTGTTATATAACTTATGATGAAATAATACCCAATAGATCCTTATTATGTACCCGTGTCCAGAAATACAAGTCTATACAAAGTTTACAACTGAATATTACTAAGATGTGCGCTGCTGTATCACTTACTTGAATCCTTACCTTTAGTATATATAAAAAAAAGACACGTTTCCTTTGCCAAAAACCATATTTAATTGGGCGGATTTATAAACCTTACACGGCTTAAAGCTCCAGCTTTTAAAAATTGAAGGCCTTTGCTTAAAGGGATTGTCCAAGAATCTGACAAATCAGAGGAGGCCGGAGAAGCTGTAATATAAAATTATATATATATATATATATATATATATATATATATACTTGCCCGTTCCTGCCCATTTGGACACGTGCTGGGCCTTCACCGCTGAGCCCAGTCACATCTGAGTGACATCAAGTCCTTTTCAGCCACCAATGATTGACCCCAATGGTCACGTACAGCAGCAGCTGAGGCGTGGTGGGCACTCGTACAGGCAGCGGACACCAGTGACAGGTAGGACTCTTCTTTTTTGTGTTACACCTTCCCAAGCCGCCTCTATGATTTTGTGAATTCCTGGACGCTCCCTTTAAGATAGGCCATCAATCTACGGGCACATTGTTTACATGCCATAGACTTGAATGGGACACCACTGCAGAACCCCTAAAAATATTGTGAGCGCACCATGCCCAACAGGCAAACTAATGCAAACTGCACGCTGCGGGAAACCTCTGATGTACAGAGGTCTCAACAGGTCTATTGAAAATTGATGGCCCATCTTAAGCATAGGCCATCAAATGTTAAAACGATAGTACAGTAGAGTTGCCACATTTACCACAATGGCACAAGCTGTATGATAAATTTGGTGCACTTTGCTGAACACGTTATGCCCCCTTTCTACTATACACACTATTTTCCTCTAAACTACGCCCCCTTTAGGTACAAAAAGTGTCTAAAACACATAAATCTGGCACAAACCACCAATTCCAGTTTTTAGCCACAAATAGAGCCAGAATTATCATGCGTTTTGCTTTGCAAATCTCTCCCACTGTCTTGACCCCTGACACCAAAGCAGACTACAGGAGGCTTCTGAAGGAAGCCTCCTAGGAATAGTCTCCAAAGGATCGGATCACCTGCTTAAGGAAGAGCAAATGTTAGTAGCTGATACATAAGTGTGCATTTGAAGTTTGGTTTCAGATATTTAACATTTGTGATTTTATATTGACAAAAATGACTCAAAATAAGAATACATTGTATAAAAATAAACTTCTAATTCAGTATTTTACTCTTGAGTTTTTTTTTCTTTGTCTTTTTGAGTTTTGGTCAGTGTGTTTGAGTTTGGTTCAAGTTGTGAGATCTATCAGACATCCATTGATACGTCTTTTACTATCAAGTCCTGTCCAGATTTTTGATATTTGGAATTAAATCCAGTCCAAGGTCTGACACCTCTGAAAAATATTCAGTACAGACCAAAAGTTTGGACACTCCTTCTCATTCAAAGAGTTTTCTGTATTTTCATGACTATGAAAATTGTGTAAGGGCTATTTGACCATGAAGGAGAGTGATTGGGTGCTACGCTAGATGACCTGGTCTCCACAGTCACCAGACCTGAACCCAATCAAGATGGTTTGGGGTGAGCTGGACCGCAGAGTGAAGGCAAAAGGGCCAACAAGTGCTAAGCATCTCTGGGAACTCCTTCAAGATTGTTGGAAGACCATTTCCGGTAACTACCTCTTGAAGCTCATCAAGAGAATGCCAAGAGTGTGCAAAGCAGTAATCAAAGCAAACGGAGGCTACTTTGAAGAACCTGGAATATAAGACATAATTTCAGTTGTTTCACACTTTTTTGTTAAGTATATAATTCCACATGTGTTATTTATAGTTTTGAGGCCTTCAGTGTGAATCTACAATTTTCATAGTCATGAAAATACAGAAAACTCTTTGAATGAGAAGTTGTGTCCAAACTTTTGGTCTGTACTGTATATGTCTGAAAGAGAAGAGGAGTGTTAGGCTACTGATGAATCTGTGGGGTCTCTGAAAAGCATTTAGCCTGACCCGTGTATAGAATATCCAACAATAGATACTGATTCTATGGCTGAACATACTCAATATATACAGTGCCTTGCGAAAGTATTCAGCCCTCTTGAACTTTTCAACCTTTTGCCACATTTCAGGCTTCAAACCTAAAGATATAAAATTTTAATTTTGGGGGAAAGAATGTGAAGTGGAACGAAATTTATTGGATATTTTAAACTTTTAACAAAAACTGAAAAATTGAGTGCACAAAATTATTCGGCTCCCTTGTGTTAATACTTTGTAGCGTCACCTTTTGCTACGATTACAGCTGCAAGTCGCGTGGGGTATGTCTCTATCAGTTTTGCACATCGAAAGAGTGAAATTCTTGCCCATTCTTCCTTGCAAAACAGCTCAAGCTTAGGGAGGTTGGATGGAGAGTGTTTGTGAACAGCAGTTTTCAGATCTTTCCACCTTCTTCCACATGTTTGGTGTCTCCCAGGTGGCTTGTGGCAAACTTTAAACAAGACTTTTTATGGATATCTTTGAGAAATGGCTTTCTTCGTGCCACTCTTCCATAAAGGCCAGATTTGTGCAGTGTACGACTGATTGTTGTCCTATGGATGGGACTCTTTCACTTCAGCTGTAGATCTCTGCAGTTCATCCAGAGTGATCATGGGCCTCTTGGCTACATGTCTGATCAGTCTTCTCCTTGTTTGAGATGAAAGTTTATAGGGACGGCTGGGTCTTGGTAGATTTGCAGTGATCTGATACCCCTTCCATTTCAATATGATTGCTTGTACAGCTTGGGATGATTAAAGCTTGGGAAATCTGTTTGTATACAAATCCGGCTTTAAACTTCTCCACAGCAGTATCTCGGACCTGCCTGGTGTGTTCCTTGGTCTTCATGATGCTCTCTGCGCTTTAAACTGAACCCTAAGACTATCACAGAGCAGGTGCATTTATACGGAGACTTGGTTACACACGGGTGGATTCTATTTATCATCAGTCATTTAGGACAACATTAGATCATTCAGAGATCCTCACTGAACTGAACGGAGTGAGTTTGCTGAACTGGAAGTAAAGGGGGAGAATAATTTAGCACACCCCACTTTTCAGGGGGTTTTTGTTAAAAAAAAAAAAAAAAAAAAAAAAAAAAGTTTTAAATATCCAATAAATTCCGTTCCACTTCACAATTGTCTCCAACTTGTTGATTCTTCCCCCAAAAATAAACATTTTATATCTTTGTTTGAAGCCTGAAATGTGGCAAAAGGTTGAAAAGTTCAAGGGGGCCGAATACTTTCGCAACGCACTGTACAAATATCCAGGATGGAACTAGTACAAAGCAAAGTGAGAGTGCATTTTTTTAAACTGATTTTTATTAAAGAATCTTACAGTACAATATAATATACATCCACCAGGAAAAATAGAATATGGGCCACAACATGTAGCATAACCGTCTAACAATATAAACCTCATATAAAGAAAACAAGGACCAATAATAGGACTGACAATAATGGACAAGAGACAAGAGGAGGGGAAAGGGATGGCGTGAACAGATATCATAGACCGTGATGTATACAGTTAGGTGTCCCAGTGCGACCAGACAGCATCAAATCCTTCGACCATGTAGTTGAGTTGCAGTCAAGAACTCGAGGCTATGGACATCCTTCATGCAGGCAACTAGCTTAGACCCTGTCGGAGGTAGCACCTACTTCCAATATAGGACCACAAGGATCTTTGCCGCAGTAAACAAGAAGAGGAACACCTTAGGGAGCCTTCACACGATGTAACGCTGCGCTCATTCTGATCATAAAAAGACGTTCAGAATGAGCGCGTAAAAAGCAGCTCCCATTGACTTGAATGGGAGCCGGCATACGTGCGCTCCCCATTGAATCAATGGGAGGCTTTTTTTCCCCTATTGCTTTCAATGTGATACGCGCGTAATACACTGAAAGCATAGGGAAAAAAAGCCTCCCATTGATTCAATGGGGAGCGCACGTATGCCGGCTCCCATTCAAGTCAATGGGAGCTGCTTTTTACGCGCTCATTCTGAACGTCTTTTTACGATCAGAATGAGCGCAGCGTTACATCGTGTAAAGGCTCCCTTAGACATCTTTTTTGCCTAAGTGACTGGTAAGGCAAATTGAATAGATAGGTAAGAGGGTTTAATGGAACTCCCTGCACAAAGACGGCATCAGTAAGGAGTTTAACTTCCATCCAAAAAGGGCAGAGAATGGAGCAGTCCCAGAATATATGATACAAAGTGTCCAACGAGGTCTGTCAGCGCCAACACAAGAAGGGGGGTACTGGGGTTAAGGGTGTGGTGCAGAGCTGGCGTATGGTAACAGTGCATTAGGGTTTTATATTGAGTTTCACGAAACGGGACCGAATGACCTGGCACTAACATCAACGTGTAAGGCTCAGCTACTATCCTGATGCTGCTATACCCCGATTCCACACATCTGATGCCAAGTTCTCCTTCTTACAGCTACCATCATCAGTGGGTACTGTTTGTGCCACCCACCTCCCCACTCTGTCACTGATTCACTCTATGACCTCCTCATGCAGCTGCCACCTTGGCTTTATGTCACCTTGCCACTCTGCAGCCTCCTCATGCTGCTGCCACCTCCACACTCTGTCACCGGGTCACTGTATGGCCTTCTCATGCTGCTGCTACATCCACATTGTCACCTTACCACCCTGTGGCCTCCTTATGCTGCTGCTACCTCAACACTGTCACAATGACACCCTCTCCTCTGTCAGAGGGCTCTACTTGTATAAGCATTTACTAGAAAAGGTGTCAAAAATGAGTGCGCTCTTTGACGCTACAGTAGGATCTTGAGCCTCTGCATGGTTGCTTATACCTGGTACTAACATTGACATGTAAGGCTGAGTTCACACGTCAGTTAATTGACCAGTTTTGGTCCCAGAACTAGCCAAATAATTGAATTGTGCAGCGGTTCTAAGAGCGAAGCCTGTCATGTGTGTGTCATGCTCACTGCATAGTTTCAGTACCACAGCAGACTCCCCATATGTATTACTGCAAGGCACAATGCTCTGCACCACAATACAGACTTTGCAGCCAGGAAATAGCTGGTTTTTAAAACTATTAGCAACAAATTACTTTGGATAGAATCAAATCTTTTAGCGAAATCCGGTGAAGCGGCAAAATTGAATTTTTGAAAACTTCACTCATCTCTAGGGCTGATCTAAAATTTGAATCCAGGATCCCAGCACTGCAGGGCAACAGTACTAACCCCTGAACCACCATGCTGAGGGAAACCCTACACTTGCCCCATGCCATGCTATTATACCAGGAGCAGCTGCCTATACCTGAAAACCAACATACTGCTATGTCCTGAATATGGCACCAGCACTATCTGGAGAGGTGGCCATATATATAGCTGTGATTGGTGTATCCTCTGTGTATGGCCGTTTAATATAAATAACCCTTTTCAGAGTATTTTTTTATGATTATAAAGAAGAGCGACAACTCACTATTTCTGCATATAAAGTCTGGGGAACTGGTATACGCAGAACATCTGTTACTCTGAGGTGTCTCGCTGCTGTTGTCTTCTCCCTGCTTGGAATAGTTTTTAATGAGCCAAAATAAATATGGATTTTATATACATAAATGGCGAGGCGCCGCTCTTCTTTTCTATTTGAAGATACTTTGGATATAGCTGAGAGCTGAGCAACACCGAAATCCTGATCTCACAAGAAGAACTTGCAGCGATTTCTCCTAGATGTCGGTAGCGCTAACTGTATCTTATTTTCCATGTATATATTTGATATTGTTGCTCGTGTAACAATCTTACTATGAAATAAATTATGAACGCAGTTAAAATAAAATAGCTTTTTTTTTTGGCCACATTCCCTCAAAAAATACCAGCCCACACATGGCTCGAATTAATTGAGAAATAAAAAAAGTTACAGATCTCAGACTATTACGACATTGTAGCAAATTATTATTGGCAAATACCTGATTTTATTTACAAAAGTTACACAACATAAAAAACCTATAGAAATTTGGTGTCGCCGTAATTGTAGCGACCAGCAGAATAAAAGTAATATGTTGACTAGGATGCCCATTGGGACACTCCAAATTCGCTGCATAAAACAAAAGATATCGAAACTGACTTTTATTTTTGCCATCCAGCTACGAGCGTTAATAACATCTGATTAATAAGTTAATGTTTCCCCAAAGTACAACCCATTGCACATAAACAAGCACTTCTATGGCTACAGGTCAGCACTGAAATGAAAAGGTTATGACTTTTGTAATGTGGCAACGAGAAAAACAAAAAAGAACCATGCCCTTAAAGGGAATGCGTTGGCAAAAATGGCCTATTTTTTTTTAAACCAAGATGATTTTATTTGTTATTTTCCATGTTACTATCTATATTTTACAAAAAAAAAAAAAAACTACAATATCCTGGAATTTTCTATTCACTAAGCCTAATAGCAGCCTTACACAGCCTAATTCTGTAAGGTAATGATTTGGAAACTTTCTGAAATAGGGGCACACTTTTGGTCAAGTATTTTGCCTGGGTCTTCCCTATATTGTAGTCACTTCTGAAAAATAAACACCCTCCCCTGTATTCTCCTCTTACTCTGCCTTTTATCCTATTCTGAGATCATGAGATTCGTTTTGCCAACCATTCATGAAGTCGAATGCCGAAACATCACCAGAAGCCCAGGAGAGGTAAGTATATATGTAATCTATACTCTCCTCCCACGGGCCCACCACTGAAGGCTGTGTTGTGTTCCGCTACTGATACAGATGCTTATTGTTTTCGGGGGTTTTTTTGGTCAGCAGACATATTGGGACTATAGCGTAGTGCTACATCCTAAATACTACTGATAGCTGCGGCCCCCTCCTGTAGCCTTCACACAACCTGTAGGAACCACCGCTGTATATAATATACACCCATAGTGACAATGGGAAACATTTGTAATGTATTTTTATCATGGAGACTCAGTGCAGTGAGGATGGTGGAACAGGGGAGCTAGTGGCTGCCATACAGACACTCATTTAGAACACCGACCAGGGTCAGTTGTTCTGCAAGTATATTTATAGTAAGCCATCATTACATCCACTATCGGCAATGGAGGATGTGATGGCTTATCTATTACTACTCCACTGTATGTAGAGAAACCTGTCCCATAGTCTGGTGCTGACTCATTGACGTCATTAAATGCTGTTAACACAGCCCAGAAGCTCAGACAAGATGGCCACCCAGTGCACATGCACAGAAAATAGACTAAGAAACACAATCAGAAAATAGAAACATTGAAAAGGAGATATTCACTGTCCGCGTCTAAGAAATAAATGGAAACAAATTGGCAATAAATTCCTTTCAAGTATCAAACTAGGCCACGTCCTTGAGGTGTTAAAGAAGCCAATGTAGAGTAAGCAGACGATGACAAGAAATAATTCTGTCTAGAGACACAACTAGGCGGCACTTAAGTGTTTACTGTAGACACATTTATTGTTAAAGGAGTTTTCCCATCTCAGGCATTTACATACCGCACAACTCTCAAAGGATAAAAAGAGGGACAATGTGCAGGTGCTTCACCCACTTCTAAATGGACTCCACCTATTCTCATAATGTCAAATTTGATGAAGGTCCACGACTGAAACGTCACGTGTCTTCTGCCAAACACCTAATAAAAGTCATTAATTAGCATTATACACAAGAGTGTGAAGTTCATTTCTGCTAGTACATCACTTTGAGACCCTACATATGGAGTGCTGCTGTTATCTGCTATCAGAGAGTCCCCCCGAATCTTCCTCGTGAACAGAGTACTAGTGCGCTTGCATACCTGTCCCTCCATTCACTTCTATGGGGCTTTCCAGAACTGCAGTCCCCCGAAGCCCCATAGAAGCGAATTAAATTTCTGGCCACACAAGTGCATTAGTACCAGGGAAGATTCAGGGGGACTTTCTGTTCACCCTTCTCCTGATCACTGGGGTCCCAGCGATCAGACTCACTGCAATCTGACACTTATCCTGTGGATAGGGGAATAAGCATGTACAATGGCAGAATCCCTTTAAAGACCCGCTCGGCACACTACATGTAATCCTCAGAGTGGGAAGAGATTAAATACTTTATCCACTGTACGTTAAAGGGGATGTCCAGATCTGATGATATCTGATAGGATCCACAGGATAGGTCATCAGTCTTCAATATCAGACAGGCCAGGTCCCAAAACTGAGCCCCCACTTTTTTACTGATGTGGCCCCGAAAAGGTGTTTTGCTGCTATTCAAGTGGGAGTGGGGTTGTAGTTCCAGGCACCATCGCTCCGCTGTAAGGAGGGCTACACACCGCATATAGATTCGTGGCACCTGGAACGGCAACCCCACTCGCATTCACTTGAATAAGAGCAGAGCTCCTTTTGGGGGCCACATCAGTGGGGAGTTCAGTTTTGGGACCTGACCTATCTGATACTGATGACCTATCCTGTGGATAGATCACCACTATCAAATATCTTCAGAACAACTCCTTTAACAGTGAGCTGCAAAGGGGCAAGGTCAAACAAATAAATCCGAATAGACTAGTACTGACCACTGGAGAAGCTGGAGCCCGGCGGCCTAGAAGGACCCTGATGTGAAGGACAGCTGCAGAATGACCGATTACTGCTTCCTGCAGAATCAGCTACCACATGGAGCACCAGCAGGGGCCAGGGGGCGGAGCATCAGCCTGCTGTCAGTCATATGACACGCTCTGCTCCAATCAGCTCAGCCTCAGTCAGCCAACAACAACCGAGGCTGAGCAGGTGGCCAGTGTTGCTCAAAGCCGCTCAGTGCTCCATATCCTGGGCTGGCTCCTCAATATGGCCTGCGCAGCAACAGAACAGTGAGCGGCACATACGGTTAGTAGGCCCCCACCTTCTCAATGGGCCCAGGGCCCATTAATGTCTACCTCCAGTTAACCCCCCCTTCTGAGTGGATTGGTGGACATTTAGATTTGCCCCTTCTCCCTGGGGTCATAGTTGATGGCCAAAGTACAGTGGTTGTCTATCTCTGGTGGTGTCATTGAAGTGAATGGAGTTGGCAAGTGCCTGTCCATCTAATGTTCCATTTGAGAAAGGAGAGCGCGACACCTGTTATAATCGGAGGTGGCCTTAGCACTCAAACCTCCACTGATCTGAAACGTATCCCCTATATAACATAGGGGGCCAGGGATAAGTGCATGAGAGAGGAAAACTTTTTTTCCAATAATAGGGGCTTTACAGTAGGCAAACTTTAATGGGGTGCTTCATGGTGTTCATTCTTATGAAATCATATGATGATATGCACAAAGACTACATAGAGAAGCAAAGATTAAGCAAAACGTACCCGAATTACAGTATGTTAGTAAAAAAGAAATAGAGTAGATAGTATGTGCAGAGTTTAGCATTACTATTAGGAATTGAGAATATTTAAGACAAACTTTCCAACATTCCGAGTTGTGACGTCATCGATCATTCCGTTTATCTGATTTGGCTTATGTTCTACAAACATTTCTCCCAACACACTGCGCTGGTACAGAGCGGCGAGTAAGTTGTGTTGTTGCTGGTATATGCTCAGACAATCTAACTACAAGTTACAGGGAGTGGATGCCGCCTCTACTTCATTACATTGATTAGATGGACTTTGATGTCTCTGTGAGTGGATAATGGAAATCTAATTGAAGTTCTGTTCTCTTCTCCATTTAAATGAGAGGCTGATAGTCCAGACGTGGCTTACACTGACTGTGCCGGATAGCTCACATATCACGTATTCTTCCAGTGGTTTAGTAGGATGTATCTTAAAATGCAACAAAATACAGTGCGGTATTTCCAAGCACAAGGTCAATGTTAAAGGGAATAATATACAAAGACCTCCACACTCTAAGTTGTAGTGAAATGTGTAAAATTTAGTTTTACAAAACAGGGAATGCGAGAAGTTATGTCCCGAAGGCGTATAGGAAGCTCTGGATATTGGATAGCTATCTGACTCTCAGGGGTAAGGCATTCCAACGAACCAGTGCAGCTCAAGAAAAGTCCTGGAGACAGGAGTGTGAGGTTCAGATTACAGAGAATGTTAGTCTCAGGTCATTGTCAGAATGGATTTAGAAGTAGACAGAGACGAGATATAGGAAGGTACGGCACTGTGAAGAGACTTTTGGGTGAGACTGATGTTGTATGGTGGATGGGCACCCAGGGCAGTGACTGGCTCAGAGCGGAGAAGGAAACAAGACAGTGTCTCATTCTGCAGCCAACAGTCTAGTCAATAGGAGGAGATGATAAATGTCTGCTGCGTTTGCAGAGTTTTTTTTATATATTTCTCATAGTTTTTATTGCAATATGATACAGAATATGGCCAAAAGGAAGGATTTTGTGCAATTTCTTAATCTATTGAGAGTGTTAGTCTTAAGCATACCTAAACTTTGGAACAACTTTTGATTTTCTGGCAGTATTTGGGTCATTGATAAATGTTGTAATATACTTTATTAATAAATTTTGTCTCCTTTCTGTGAAATCTTTTGTTGGAATCCACTTTATATTTTTGTTCTTTATTGCCAGCAGAAATCTAGATACCACTTTGTCACTGGTGTATAATGCAGGGGAGTTGAGGATGGGGTCATTACAAATTGTTATATCTTGGGCATTATAATAGTACAGTTCTATCTGTGTTATATCTGGAGATATCATCAGTTGAAAATACAATCTGGGTAGTCATTGCATTCATATGCAGGTTGAAAGAGAATTTCAGAGCAGAATTTCATGGAAAAATTATAACATTTAATAGTGGCACAAACCGCTGCCAGAAAGTTGTTGAAAGTTCAGACACCCTATAAATCTACTAGATTCTGGAGTTACTTTTCCTTATCTGTGAGATGGTCAGCTTGCTTGCGTGCCTATGTCTAAGTCTAGACACAAGGCTATAGGGGTACAGTGGTAGCAGTTGCTACCAGGCCCAGACCCTAAGGCTGGTATGGGAAATCGCTCAGGTAGATGCTCGGTAGCAGTGCAGGAAACAGGGACACAGACTGGGTTACACACAAGTTCAACTTGTATTTCACTTGCAGTGCATAAACTGCCTTTTCAAAGGCACAAACAAACAAAACAAAAGCCTTCTCGGCTGAAAACTAACTATAACATAAGAACTTGTTCCCTGCCTATACTGGAGCCTGGCTGCCAGACTCTCGCTCTAGTAACACCAACGGGTGGCACAGTACCTGCTTTGTAGGATCTGTTTGGACAGGTCAGCTCTGTCAGTGTGGTGCCCCACTCCTAGTCCTCACACACAGACTAATATCAGGCCTTGATTAGTCACCTGACCTCCCTGGTGTGGGTCTTACCAAACACCCTTTAGCTGCCTGGCTGGGACATACCTGTCTTCCCAGAGCACACCCTTCACTTTCTCACAGCTGGGTTCACAAGGGATTTTTTGGGCCAGATTTCGACGTAGTGGCCTCCTCAGAATCCGGTACAGAAAATGGCTAGCCGCAACTGGATGCCGGCGCAGTGCATACCGCATACAGTGCACAGGCATCCAGTCACGCCATTCCAAATGAATGGGCCTAGTCGGGCCGCGAGGCAGACGTCCACAGCTGATTCAGCCGCGGAATCCACCTAAAGAAAGGGCATGTTGCTTCTTTTTTCCACAAGTGGAAACAAACCACTCGCGGAAAAAGGAATTGACTGGGTCCGATTGTTTTCAATGGTAGCAGTTTTTTGAGCTGGATTCTGGCACAGATTCCACTATTCTAAATGGCACAAGGTAAGTAGGTGCCCCATTATAGATTTTACATTGGGGCTCTGGAACCTCATGTTACACCCCTGGCTAGAGAATTAGGGGCATAATTTGGAGAGGAACTTATGACTTCAGCCTTGAATTTTGCTCCAAATTCTGGGCTATTGGATCCCACTGCAGAAAGCTAAAGTAGAGCTTTGGCATTCTGTAGCAGGTTTGCTTGCTGAGTAGCTTCAGACACAATGGAGCTAATTCGTACACGCATTGCGCTGCGGGCTCTGCAGCTGAATCAGCCATGGACTCCATGTGAAGATCGAGCAGGATATTTCTTTTTTCAACGTGAGAAAAATGAGAAAAAAAATTAACATTTTGGATATTGAAACAATTCCTCTTCTGTGCAGACTGTCCACAGTTTCAACGTTCCTGAAATCTATATTCCTAAGTATAACATCTAGTAAATGTCATGGATATGAGTTCTGGTACACGGTATCTCAGCAGAATATTACACGTAGTCGTGTATGAAGCTTCAGAGAGATCTTTTCAGGAGGCTGGATGGCATTCCTGTGCAGGGACAAGCTCGTATAATGGCTGTATTGTACGGGCCTGGAATGTCTCTACAAATGACCACACTGGGTATTTTTAGAGATTTCTGTTACAGCAAATAGAGCTGAAAATTTAAAGTGGCAAGATTGTTTTTATTAATTCCCCCGCGCAAACTATTCATCGTGGTTATTCCATTAGAACACATCACGATTGACCTCACAGACAAGCACGGTGCATGTGCACGGAAACGCAGTGGACTTGTGTGCAATAACTATACATACATAAAAAAAAAATTTCTAAAAATCTACATTTTCTATACTATACATCTGAGATGTGGCAGAGTCAAATTCATATAACGTGAGGTTTGTTATACATATAAAGTAAATCCTTGGTTCCTTAGCACAGGCAGTTCTAGTACAGATAGATCAGGCAGAGGAATCATGGGAAATGTAGTTTGTCCACAGATTCACTGCATATAAATAGCAGCGATACAAAGAGCAGCAAGTAAAAAAGCCAAGCAAAGGCTGCACAAGGGAACAGTGAATATTCAGCACTGCTGTGGATGTATTAAAGATAATTTTTTGGAAGCTGGATAATCCCTTTAAGGCCGTTTTCATAGAGTATTTCCACAGGACTTGGTCATTAGTAGAGATGAGCGAACAGTGTTCTATCGAACACATGTTCGATCGGATATCAGGGTGTTCGCCATGTTCGAATCGAATCGAACACCGCGTGGTAAAGTGCGCCAAAATTCGATTCCCCTCCCACCTTCCCTGGCGCCTTTTTTGCACCAATAACAGCGCAGGGGAGGTGGGACAGGAACTACGACACCGGGGGCATTGAAAAAAATTGGAAAAAGTCATTGGCTGCCGAAATCAGGTGACCTCCATTTTAGACGAATAGTGGATTTCAAATCCGGGTCATATGAGAATGTGAACTTTGTGACTATGAGACAGGGATAGCTGTACAGGCAGGGATAGCTAGGGATAACCTTTATTTAGGGGGGAATGTTATTAAAAATAACTTTTTGGGGCTCTATCGGGTGTGTAATTGTGATTTTTGTGAGATAAACTTTTTCCCATAGGGATGCATTGGCCAGCGCTGATTGGCCGAATTCCGTACTCTGGCCAATCAGCGCTGGCCAATGCATTCTATTAGCTTGATGAAGCAGAGTGTGCACAAGGGTTCAAGCGCACCCTCGGCTCTGATGTAGCAGAGCCGAGGCTGCACAAGGGTTCAAGCGCACCCTCGGCTCTGATGTAGGAGAGCCGAGGGTGCACTTGAACCCTTGTGCACCCTCGGCTCTGCTACATCAGAGCCGAGGGTGCGCTTGAACCCTTGTGCACACTCTGCTTCATCAAGCTAATAGAATGCATTGGCCAGCGCTGATTGGCCAGAGTACGGAATTCGGCCAATCAGCGCTGGCTCTGCTGGAGGAGGCGGAGTCTAAGATCGCTCCACACCAGTCTCCATTCAGGTCCGACCTTAGACTCCGCCTCCTCCAGCAGAGCCAGCGCTGATTGGCCGAATTCCGTACTCTGGCCAATCAGCACTGGCTAATGCATTGTATTGGCGTGATGAAGCAGTGCTGAATGTGTGTGCTTAGCACACACATTCAGCTCTACTTCATCGGGCTAATAGAATGCATTGGCCAATCAGCGCTGGCCAATGCATTCTATTAGCGTGAACTGAGTTTGCACAGGGGTTCTAGTGCACCCTCGGCTCTGCTACATCAGATTGCTACATCTGATGTAGCAGTGCCGAGTGTGCATCAGATGTGTAGTTGAGCAAAACTGACTCAGCACTGCTAAGTCTCTGCATTCGCATAGGAATGCATTGGCCAGCCTTCGGCCAATCAGCGCTGGCTCTGCCGGAGGAGGCGGAGTCTAAGGTCGGACCTGAATGGAGACTGGTGTGGAGCGATCTTAGACTCCGCCTCCTCCAGCAGAGCCAGCGCTGATTGGTCGAGTTCCGTACTCTGGCCAATCAGCACTGGCCAATGCATTTCTATGGGGAAAAGTTAGCTTGCGAAAATCGCAAACTGACAGGGATTTCCATGAAATAAAGTGACTTTTATGCCCCCAGACATGCTTCCCCTGCTGTCCCAGTGTCATTCCAGGGTGTTGGTATCATTTCCTGGGGTGTCATAGTGGACTTGGTGACCCTCCAGACACGAATTTGGGTTTCCCCCTTAACGAGTTTATGTTCCCCATAGACTATAATGGGGTTCGAAACCCATTCGAACACTCGAACAGTGAGCGGCTGTTCGAATCGAATTTCGAACCTCGAACATTTTAGTGTTCGCTCATCTCTAGTCATTAGTTTTACAGATTTTAAGAGGGGGCTGCTGGTACTTGTAACTACAGTATCATAGCCTGAGAATATAGGTAACGTACAGATCACATTTTTTCAATAGTGTCCTCTAGACCTAAAGGCCAAGTACAGCCCTATGAAAAAGTTTGGGCACCCCTATTAATCTTAATCATTTTTTGTTCTAAATATTTTGGTGTTTGCAACAGCCATTTCAGTTTGATATATCTAATAACTGATGGACACAGTAATATTTCAGGATTGAAATGAGGTTTATTGTACTAACAGAAAATGTGCAATATGCATTAAACCAAAATTTGACCGGTGCAAAAGTATGGGCACCCTTATCATTTTATTGATTTGAATTCCCCTAACTACTTTTTACTGACTTACTGAAGCACAAAATTGGTTTTGTAACCTCAGTGAGCTTTGAACTTCATAGCCAGATGTATCCAATCATAAGAAAAGGTATTTAAGGTGGCCAATTGCAAGTTGATCTCCTATTTGAATCTCCTCTGAAGAGTGGCATTATGGGCTACTCAAAACAACTCTCAAATGATCTGAAAACAAAGATTGTTCAACATAGTTGTTCAGGGGAAGGATACAAAAAGTTGTCTCAGAGATTTAACCTGTCAGTTTCCACTGTGAGGAACATAGTAAGGAAATGGAAGACCACAGGGACAGTTCTTGTTAAGCCCAGAAGTGGCAGGCCAAGAAAAATATCAGAAAGGCAGAGAAGAAGAATGGTGAGAACAGTCAAGGACAATCCACAGACCACCTCCAAAGAGCTGCAGCATCATCTTGCTGCAGATGGTGTCACTGTGCATCGGTCAACTATACAGCGCACTTTGCACAAATAGAAGCTGTATGGGAGAGTGATGAGAAAGAAGCCGTTTCTGCACGTACGCCACAAATAGAGTTGCCTGAGGTATGATAAAGCACATTTGGACAAGGCAGCTTCATTTTGGAAACAAAAATTGAGTTGTTTGGTTATAAAAAAAGGCGTTATGCATGGCGTCCAAAAAGAAACAGCATTCCAAGAAAAACACATGCTACCCACTGTAAAATTTGGTGGAGGTTCCATCATGCTTTGGGGCTGTGTGGCCAATGCCGGCATCGGGAATCTTGTTAAAGTTGAGAGTCGCATGGATTCCACTCAGTATCAGCAGATTCTTGAGAATAATGTTCAAGAATCAGTGACGAAGTTGAAGTTACGCCGGGGATGGATATTTCAGCAAGACAATGATCCAAAACACCGCTCCAAATCCTCAGGCATTCATGCAGAGGAACAATTACAATGTTCTGGAATGGCCATCCCAGTCCCCAGACCTGAATATCATTGAACATCTGTGGGATGATTTGAAGCGGGCTGTCCATGCTCGGCGACCATCTAACTTAACTGAACTTGAATTGTTTGTCCAAAATACCTTTATCCAGGATCCAGGAACTGATTAAAAGCTACAGGAAGCGACTAGAGGCTGTTATCTTTGCAAAAGGAGGATCTACTAAATATTGTCACTTTTCTGTTGAGGTGCCCATACTTTTGCACCGGTCAAATTTTGGTTTAATGCATATTGCACATTTTCTGTTAGTACAATAAACCTCATTTCAATCCTGAAATATTACTGTGTCCATCAGTTATTAGATATATCAAACTGAAATGGCTGTTATAAACACCAAAATATTTAGAACTAAAAATGATTAAGATTAATAGGGGTGCCCAAACTTTTTCATAGGACTGTATATGGCATCTGCTTATCCACAATATCTTTCCTTAATAGATGAAATTTATTGAGATAAAGAAGGCACAATCCAATGAAATGGGTAATAGATACAAAGGACGAATTCTCTTTGTGTTTGAGGAAGCATTCTTGATGTTTGTGATAAATCGGATGCGTTTTAAGACTGTCTTTGTCTAAATTTGTAGGCAGGCATTTGTCTTGTAGGCAGGATTAGTAAATCTGCTTCATTGTCTGCTAGTCCCAGTCTATCTGATATATAATGTTGTAAGACTGGCATGGTATGGTGGTATTTTAGACTATTCATCCAGTCACATTAGATTTGATGGTCCGCTATTTGTTCAGTAGATACCTGCTGCATTTACTGCTGTGGTTGTAATTTTTTATGAAAAGTTTATAGAATTTGGTCTGTTGTTTTTTTCTTAATGCACTAGCAAGTTGTTCAGGATGAGTCCTCTACTGAAAGTTATCCCTGGTTTGTTTGGAGGAATTACTAAAATGGGGTGACTCTTAAGGCTAAGGACCCACATAGCGAGGTGCAGTCAAAAAGCGCTGCGGAAAAGACCACAACAGAAATGCATCATATATTTTTCCTGCATTTCTTTTCACAGAGAGTCTGCAGAATTTTTCACCTATAGGGAAAATGCCAGCGTTTTCGTAGGTATAATTGACATGCAGCAATTTACAAAAACGCAAACATTTTGGAAGTCACAGCATTTCCACTTCAATTTTTTTCTGCAGTGTGTGCAATGGGATTAACCAGAATCCCATCCACTTTGCAGGTACTGTACAATGCAGCAGTTTTCACTGCAGTGTTTCCACCATGGCCAAATTACGGCGCTTTCGCAACATGGGGCCCCAACCTAAAGGGGTTTTTACTAGAGATGAGCGAACACTGTTCGGATCAGCCGATCCGAACAGCACGCTCCCATAGAAATGAATGGAAGCACCTGGCACGTACACTGTGCCGGCGTCACAGGTGCTTCCATTCATTTCTATGGGAGCGTGCTGTTCGGATCGGCTGATCTGAACAGTGTTCGCTCATCTCTAGTTTTTACTATAAACTAATGTAATTTCGGTATATATAAAGCTACGAATAGGATATAGATAAACAAAAGGACATCTATTTTGTAGAAATAAAAATCTCACCTTTCACAAGGTTTAGTGTCTCAATGGCGCACCTGCACTTACTGAAACAAAGCTGTAAATGTGGTAGTAATGGGGGTTGTGGGGTTTTCCGCTGATAATGCAACCACTCACCCACCTACAAACCATGAATGGTTGGATGCTAACATTTCAAATGCACACAAATAAAGCTTTGTATTGGTGCCAGTCACAAGATAATGCGAGGCGCAAAGCAATGGCTTACAGTCTATAAGGGATCAGCTAGTCGGAAAAGAAAATCAGCAACTGTCTCTCATTGAGCCTCAAAATGAGCTCCAAATTTCTCGGTGTGAACCCAAGCCCATCCCTTTCTACCCCCATACAGAGATATTGCTCTTCCTTGTGTAGCACACAATATATTGCCCCCATACAGTATAAGGCTTCCAGCTGGACCTCACACAATACAGTCATGGCAACCCTGAATTTTTTCCAGAAAATCCAGTATTTCTTCCAGAAAATTATTGCAATTACATGTTTATTTCCTTTGTGTGTATAAGAACAACACACACAAAAAAAAAAAAAAAGAAAAAAAAAAAAAGATATAATTTCACACAAAACTCTAAAAATGGGCCAGACAAAATTACTGGCACCCTCAAATTAATATTTGGTTTCAGACCCTGTGGAAAAAATAACTGAAATCAATCACTTCCTATAACCATCAATGAGCTTCTTACACCTCTCAACTTAAATTTTGGACCCCTCTTCTTTTGCAAACTGCTCCTGGTCTCTCATATTTGTGCCTTCTCTTCTTCCAACAGTAATCTTAAGATCTCTCCACAGATGTTCAATGGGATTTAGATCGGGACTCATTGTTGGCCACTTCAGAACTCTCCAGTGCTTGGTTTCCATCCATTTCTGGGTGATTTTTGAAGTTTGCTTGAGGTCATTGTCCTGCTGGAATCTGTATCTTGGTGTCCTCTGTCCACAAGACGTTTTCCAAGAAGGATTTTGTCTTACTCACATACATTTTGGCAAACTGTTCCATACACAGTGTAATAATGCTACCGTGCCTCAAACACTGAAAAAGATAGGGAAGGGCCCCATTATAGAATTTGCATTGGGACCCAAGAGCTTCAAGTTAAGTTCTGTGTCTGATGTATTCCATCGGTCTTCTTCACTCAGTCTTCAGCCTTTTTCACGTAGTTTGTTAGGTATAAAATGGAGGACACAGTTATTGCCCCCATCAGACTGAACCCCATAACACATGTAATGTAATTTGGGACTGGAGTTACATGACGACATAATGGTTAGAGATATGTATGATCTGCTCTCTATATACAGAGCCCCCTAAATTCCCTGGTCCTGAGGCAGCTGCAGCCACGTATATTTGATGAGGCCTTTTATTATATGCTGGATCAGCAACCAAGTGTTTTTATTCTGGCCCATATATCAGCAGTGATCACTCTTGTCATGGTCACTATGTAAGGAACTATTCAGATAAAAGACACATGCCACAAGATAGATCTACAACTTTACACATTCTACAGCCATTGTCATGTCATGTGGAGTCTATGATGTCATGTTTCTTATGATGTCATCAAAACTGCAACTAGTAAGCTTCATTCCCTATCACCAGGGAGGAGACAACACCAGAAGGACAGTGGACCTGATCAAAGGGGCCAATCATTACTCAACCCCCGGCCTTCTACGCAGTCTTCATGCTGAGAAAGCCTTCCACTGTATTGAGTGGTCCTTCATGATGACCTCTTTAAAAGCATTTGGAGTTTGTGATGGGCCTAGTCCAGAGGAGGTTGTGTCTTCAGGCCGAATCGAGAGGAGACTCGGCCTGAAGAATGAGCACCTTGCTTTTTTCCTGGAGCTGGAAGAAACGGCTCTCGGAAAAAAGACCTGAGCGGCTCCCATTGATTTCAATGGGAGCCATCTTTTTGGTCAGGGTTTTGAGGCAAACACGGCCTCAAAACCCTGACCAAAAAACTCTGTGTGAACTTACCTTAAGAACATTGTCGCCCCCACTACTCTGTCAGGATGAACCTCCGCACATTCCTGCCAGCACCACCCTTACTTTAGCTTTGGCCGGTCTTCCTGCCTTACCAGGCTGTCCCAGCAGTTTATAAGCACTACGAGCACTTCTATCAGTAATGGTGGAGGCCTTACAGGTGCCCCAGAGAGGGAGCGGTGATCTGGATTCATTTTTCATTGCTCTGCTCCCAACTTGTCTCTGCTATGGGCCCGAATACAGAAGTCATATGAGACCCTGGATCAGAGCAGTGAATAATGCATCCAGCTCACCACTCACTCCCTGAACATTATACTTGTGGAATTGTTCTGTGTTCATTAAATCTTTACTGTACGGTCGGACTGCTGCTCCAGGTATCAGAAGAGACACCATGAATAATGAGACATGGAGCTCTGTCCTGTAGATCTGATAGCCTGTGTAATACACAGAGCCTGAGGCTATCAGATCTACAGGCCAGGGAAGTTCTCAGCCTCAATATTTTTGACGCACTTTTTATTGTTTGTATGACGTAGGAGGAAAAGTAAGTCAATCCGAGTGATCTGGCGTCAATGTCTACCATCGATGAGGCCCAGGCGTCACCATAGCCTAACAACTGAGGCCCGAGGTTAAAAAGTTTGAGCAATTTTTCTTCAATAAAAATCAAATTTTAAAATAAAAAGTTTGAGCATATCTGGCCTATAGTAGCTGAGCAGAGGGAGTCTGTGTATTGGTAGGAAGGGTCAGACTGCACATAATAAAACACGTCCAGTGTCTTATTGGTAGGCATTTTCCATATTTGACTATTTTGATGGCCACATGGACCAATAGAAATCAATGGGTCTGTTTTTAATGGATGTAAAAGCAGATTGATGTCCAGGTTAGGTTGGAAGACTAATGAAATTCATCCAAATTTTAATTGGTCCATTAAAAATGGATGCAAAATATATATGACCCTTGGCAGTCAAATGGATATGAACCAGATGCAAATTGGGCATTAAAAATGAAAGGATTTGTCCATTTTTCACCGCTGTGTGAATATAACCTTATTGAGACCATTGCTGTGAGCTCAGCTCATGTCCCCATAGATTGATGGGTCTCTTTCTCTACAAATAGGTCCAGACCTGAGATTGATATTTTGGCCACACGTTCATCCCACTTAACATTGCAGTTCTCTTCTACATTATTCGTCTTGCGGGACTCTCTTGCAGCTACAGCCTTCTGTGTTTCTGTGTACAATACGTTCACATTTTCCATTAAATGTAGTAATTTATGGCTTATGCTAATGAATAATCGGCTCGGTTTTCACATCTCCATTGAAGCCTAATTATGAAATAAAAAGTAAAGACACTGCGGAGAGATAATGCGGCTGAAATATTATAGATATAAAAAGGAAATGTGAGAGGCAAAACAAACAGAATTTAAAGACTCGTAATGAAAAGTACATTTTAATTGTTGCTGAAATGAACGTACAGTCTTATCTTCCCATTGCTTTTAACAACTTATTGTTGCTCGCCCAAACTGAATTGCCAGGTACTTGACCTTGTTCTTGTCGAAACAGACAACAATTCTGTGCAACATCAAACTCCCAAATTGAAAAGCAATGCAAAATAATGTTTATGTCGGGATTAATGCCCAAGTTTATATTCATTTAATTAAACCTTGAGAAATAAATCCTCATAATCTAAAGTGCAGAATGTAAAAACAATAGGAAAAGGATCCAGAGGAGGAAGACAACATCTGGCGAGCAATTAAAGGGACAGAAAGCTAAAATGACATAGGGTCTGCGTTCTAAAGGGAAAAGGACAGCCAAGTAGCAACAGTTGGGTATAGACGCTCTAGTCTGCCTGAAGATCCAACAAACACATGAGAAAGTCTCACGAAAGCTCAAGTGCCTTCCCAGATTCTTTGCCCAGGAGGTGTTATGGCCATCCAACTTTTTCATCCCCCAAGAACTGAAAATTTTAGAAGTTTTCACATGTCACATACCCCATTGTGGATTCTCAAAGCTGCTATCTATCTGAAGAAAGTTAGACTAGGGTGTGGAACCCAAGACGTCCCCTGGTTTACAACCTTAACAGCCACATGGCGGAATGGGATTTGTGCAACAAGATCCACAGAATAGTCTCAGACAGTGGCAATGCTGCAGGAGCCATCGGATGTCAGGAACGGAGCTCAGGTTTGTCACCAGGAGAACAGGGAGGATGTGTCAAGCCAAAGGGCGACATTAGTAGTAGGGATAGTTCTAAAAGTATCACGTGTAGTCAGGAACAATACTGAAAAAAAGAAGAAGCCAGGAAAGACCTACCTCACTTACCAGGCAACAAGTATTATTATTATTATTATTATTAATTATGCTTACTTGTAGAAGAATGGGACTCATATAACCAGGCCCTTCAGCACAACATCATCTTTATTCTGAGAAGGCAATCCAGAGGCCTGGCACTTTATGAACTGTTTTAAGAACTTTGGATAGTTCGTCAGGAATCACCTCATGTTGAGAAGAGAGGGATGCCGCATCTACAGTCTGCTCAGAGACTATTCCTTCCAAATGTCGAAAAGTAGACGACTGACCCCTCTCTCCTCTTGTGTGTTGTCTCTTAATAAAGCTTTTGTCGGTCATTCCCCCCTCCCCTATCACTTATTTGTATGCCTTGTTGAGTGTTTGTATATAATGTCCAAGCGCTGAAGGATGTTAGTGTAGCATGCAGTACGATGTCATGTGCAAGATAATATGTACTCTATGTCATGCTATGTACAACGTCTGTAGTCATTTATTGTGTGCACTGACTCACCGTACACTGTATCCTTGTTGACAGCTGATTGTTAATAATTAGAGATGAGCGAGTAGTACTCGATTGAGTAGGTATTCGATCGAATACTATGGTATTTGAAATACTCGTACTCGACCGAGTACCACTCGCTATTCGAATGTAAAAGTTCGATGCTGAACCAGCATTGATTGGCCGAATGCTATACAGTCAGCCAATCAACGCTGGTTCTTCTCCTACCTTTAGAAGTCTTCTCCGTGCAGCTTCCCCGCGGCGTCTTCCAGCCCTGAATTCACTCTGCCAGGCATTGGGCCTGGGCAGAGCCGACTGCACATGTCCGCTTGTAGTGCGGGCATGCGCAGTCGGCTCTGCCCAGGCCCGATGCCTGGCAGAGTGAATGAAAAGCCGGAAGACGCCGCGGGGACGCTGCAAGGAGAAGACTGCTCGGAGGATCCAGCCCGACCCTCACTCGTGGACTTGGTAAGTATAATTTAATCGAACGTGGCCCTGAAATGAGCATTTTCCCCCCCATAGACTATAATAGGGTTCGATATTCGATTCGAGTAGTTGAATATTGAGGGGCTACTCGAAACGAATATCGAATCTCGAACCTTTTACTGTTCGCTCATCTCTATTAATAATGGCATTTTCATTTATGTCATGGCTTATTGCAGTGTTAGTAGTCTGACATCAGTGTAGCTGCTGCCGTCCGGTCCCTGACTCCCCATTATGCACTGCACATGCATTGAGCAATGAGAAGCACAGAAGTGCCTACAAGTAGTATTCAACCCCCTGCAGATTTAGCAGGTTTACACATTTGGAATTAACTTGGCATTGTGACATTTGGACTGTAGATCAGCCTGGAAGTGTGAAATGCACTGCAGCAAAAAAGAATGTTCCCTGTCGTCCTCAACAGCGGCACAATGTGGGGTATTTCTGCCCCTGTGTGCTGGTAGGACAGGCGGATATTTAATTAGCCAATAAGATGCGTGGCAGGCCCTATAAGAGGGCACAAGAACCTCCCCTCTGCGTGTTTTTTTCTGTCCTGTGTGGACAGAGGACAGGTGTGAGGACTTGTGTCCTCTTACAGGGCTCAGCTGTTGAGCTTGATGTTTTTGTCAAAATCACCCTCTTCCTATGGAGAGGGTGCTGGTTAGCCTGCGTTGGCTTTTCCCCCTGAATCCTCCTTCTCCTCCCCCGCTCCCTCCCCTCTCCTCCTTACCCTTTCAGCGTCTGTTGAGCGCTGATCCTCAGAGCCGCACCACGCCACTGCGTCCGTGGTTACGGCGGGTCCGTGCGGCAGCCGGAACTCCTCTGTATGGCTGCATTCGCGGCGGCCGCACTTTGCTTGCGCTCACTTCCGGTTTTGACCGGAAGTTCGCGGCGCGGGTTAGAGGTCAGGCCGGCCGGCGGCACGGCCAGCTAAACTATCCTTCACTTCACTTCAGGCTCCACTCCCAGTGTTCGGAGCCCTAGCGGAGGAGAGGGTGAGTGTTCCCCTGGCTTGGGGATTGCTGGGGAGGGGAGATAGTAGCCTTTATTAACCCCTGTTTTGGGGTAGTGGATGGGAGCGGTTAGCTCCTCCCATTTCCGGCCGGCCAGGTTAAAGGTCAGGCCGGCCGTGTCACTTGTACCTTCCTGCTGCATCTGGAAGGCTGTGCTATTATTGTGAGTCTGTTATTGGTCTCACTGGCATTGCGTTTGCGTTTGTTAACCTGAGTCTGGTTATTGTCTGTCACCTTTACTCATCCGGTCTTCTGAACCTGGTAAGATCTACCCTTTTTTTAAAAAAAAAAAAAAAGTGCAATGGTATGATGCATGGTGACAGTTTGCATGGTCTATTATCTCTTTATTGCAGGATATGTCATCCTCTACTACCCCTCCTGGGGATAGTAGGAGGAAATCCTCTGCCAAGAGGAAACACCTTTCCTGTTTTAATTGCGACACACCGCTCCCTGATGGTAGGTAGCGGCTTAAGGGGTTGGTCCCTTTCATGTGTTGTGGTCCTATAACTTGCCTATTATTTTTAGGCTATGAATGGGCCCGTTGTCACGGGTGTAGAGGTCCTCCACCTGAGGAGCCCTCTCCCAGAGATATGATGGCCTGGGTCAAGGAGATGGTGAGTTTGGGCATCGCTTGGGTAAATAGGTTTTCCCTTGCTTGTTTTCTCCTTTTGTTTTGCAGGATGATTCCCTCAAAGGAATTCATGCCACCTTGTCTCAGCTTACCAAAAGACCATGCCCTGAGCACCGTTCCTCCTCCCTGCCACCTTTGGAATTGCTGCGGGTGGCAGAGGATGATTCTTCTGAGGACGACTCAGTAATTTCCGGCAGACCTGTGTTCCACTATGAACAAACAGGCAGGCTGCTGAAGTCCATCCGGTCTACAGTGGGCCGAGATGTTGACGGGGAAGCCTCCACGTCTGCCTCTGGGGGACATATTGCCTTCCATGCGGACGCCACGCTGTCCGACCTTATGGCGCAGCAGTGGAAACAGCCAGAGAAGGGACACACTCTCTCCAGGATTTTCAAGACTTTGTTTCCTGTTGACACTGCCCAGTGGGATTCCTGGGGGCCTCCCCCGAAGGTGGATTTGGCCGTTGCCAAGCTGTCCCGCAGAACCCTGGTGCCCCTAGAAGATGGTTCCAATCTTCAAGACCCTCTGGATCGCAGAGCGGACTCTGCTCTAAAGAAGATCTACTCCGCTTCCTCTGCACAAGCCTCTGTGGCCATAGCCTCCTCCACGGTTGGCGACTTTCTGCGCAACCGTTTAGCCGCCTTGGAGCGGGATATAGATGCGGGCGTGGATAGAGACGAAATTCTGTCCTCTATGAAGAGATTATCTGGCGGAAGCTTCCCGCCATCAATTGAAGATCTCCGCCAAATCTATGGCGTTATCCACCGCTGCCCGTAGACCCCTGTGGCTAAAGCCTTGGCGTGCAGATTTTGCATCTAAGGCAGCTCTCTGCGCTCTCCCCTTTGAACCGGGAAGAGTGTTTGGCCAAAGTTTGGATGCCATTATGGAGGGTTTAGCTGAAGGTAGGGGAAGGTCCCTACCTCAAGCATCCAGGGGCAGACGTGCTCCCTCTAGAGGCAGAGGTTCTTCCTCTAATTATAGACGCCCGGCTCAGCAGCGGCGTTCTAGATACCGCCCTAGGGGTGCCGGACGTGGCGCTCCCAAGGAGGATGCCAAGAGGAAGCCTGAGTTTTGACGTGGGGCAGCTCCCTGTGGCCCCTCTTCCTGTGGGAGGACGTCTCGCCTCCTTTTTCAAAGCATGGTCCACCCACATTCAAGACCCTTGGGTGTTGAAGATTATACAGCACGGGTATCATATCGATTTTCACCTTCCTCCTCCAGATCGGTTCGTCATCACCCGAATCCTTTCACCTTCTCAGCAGTCCAGTCTGGAAGCCTCGGTCGCCGATTATGTTACCAAGGGCGCCCTGGAGAAGGTACCAACCTCAGATCACGGTCTGGGAGTTTACTCCCCCGTCTTTCTGGTCCCCAAAGTCACCGGGGGCTGGAGAATGATAATAGACCTGAGGTACCTCAACCAGTTTATCAGAAAGAGGTCATTTCGAATGGAGACCGTGGATTCCGTAGCTGTTTTTCTTCAACCAGGAGAGGTGATGGTTACCCTCGACTTGAAGGACGCTTATCTACATGTCCCTATTGCTCCTTCCCACAGGAAGTTCCTCAGGATTGCCGTTTCCATGGCAGGCCACAGGGAGCACTATCAGTTCACAGCTCTGCCTTTCGGCATCACATCCGCCCCACTGGTATTCACCAAGGTGATCGCTCCGGTCGCTGCGACCCTCAGACTTCAGGGTCTTTTCATCGTCCCTTATCTAGACGACTGGCTATTGAAAGCTCAGTCCCCTGCTGCCCTCCTCCAGCAGCTCAATCTTGCCATCAACTTCCTACAAGAATTAGGATGGATTATCAATTGGGAGAAGTCCGAAGTCGTTCCATCCACCCGAAGGAAATTCCTCGGTTTTTTAGTGGATTCAGAAGCGATGCAGATCTTCCTCTCCGGTCCGAGAAAAGAAAGGATCCAAGCCAGTGCACGATTCCTATTGCGCACTCGGCAGGTAACTATCCGCACCGCCATGAGAGTTCTGGGCCTAATGTCATCCTCGGCCAGGGCGGTCCCTTGGGCTTTATGGCATTTGCGTCCCCTACAGATGGAAGTGTTGAGAACCTGGAACAGGTCTCCACGGGGACTGCACAAGAAGATCTGCCTTTCTCCCGCTACCCGTCTTTCCCTCAGATGGTGGATACACCTGAAAGACGGAAGGTCCACGGTCCCGACAGTGTGGACCCTGTTGACAACAGATGCATCCCAGTGGGGATGGGGAGCCCATTGTCAAGACAAAACTGTACAAGGACGATGGAGATGTCCGGAGCTGGGGTCATCCAATCTCAAGGAACTCAGAGCAGTGTACCTGGCCCTAGTACACTTTGCCCCGGAATTGAAAGGCAAGTCAGTCAAGATCCGGTCAGACAATACGACGGTGGTTGTTTATATAAACAAACAAGGGGGCACCAGGTCACCAACCTTGCTGAGAGAGACGAATCTCATTTTCACCTGGGCAGAGAAGAATCTGGTCCAGTTGTCCGCTGTTCACATAAAGGGCTCCCTGAACATAGTAGCGGATCAGCTGAGTCGGGGTATTACCGTATCAGGAGAATGGTCTCTCAATCCAGACGTATTTCAACAGATCGTCCAGAGATGGGGTCTCCCGGAGGTCGATCTTATGGCTACCCGACTCAACGCCAAGGTAGGGACCTTCTGCTCCCTGTACCAGGAGGACAATCCTTTGGCAGTGGATGCCCTGTCCATCCCTTGGAGGTTCAGGCTGTTTTACATTTTCCCTCCAATTCCAATCATACCGAAGGTATTGATAAAAATAAGACAGGACCAAGCCTCGGGAATAGCCATAATCCCGTTCTGGCCAAAAAGGGCTTGGTTTGCTCAGCTCATACAAATGAGTCAGGGCATATATTGGAGGCTTCCCCCACTCCCAGACCTGGTAACCCAAGGAGAGCTGAGATGCCAGGATCTGAGGAGACTCAACCTGACAGCCTGGAGGTTGACCAGTCCCTATTGAGAAATAGAGGACTGTCACAAGCCGTCTTGAAGACCCTATCCAGCGCCAGAGCAGATTCGACTAACAAGAACTACCGTCGAATAAGTAACATCTTTAATGCCTGGTGTCTGCAGCATCAAGTGGACTCCACCGATCCCCCTACGGAGGCGATCCTGGACTTCCTTCAAGACGGACTAGACAGAGGTCTCGCTGTGGCCACACTCAAAGTACACGTTGCGGCCCTGTCCGCCTATCTGGGGAGGCGTTTGTCTCAAGATTCCTTAGTGAGCACCTTTATTAAAGGGGCAACTAGGCTGAGACCGGTGGTAAACACCCCTGTCCACCAATGGGACCTTATTCCGGTCCTAAACGCTCTATGTGTTCAACCATTTGAACCTTTGGAGGAAAGCTCCCTCAAGTCATTAACCGGCAAGATGGCGCTACTATTGGCAGTAACAACTGCCAAACGGGTTGGTGAACTGCAAGCCTTGTCCGCTGAGGAGCCATATACCACCTTTTTCTCTGACCATGTGCAGCTTAGGTTCCTCCCGGGTTTTCGTCCCAAGGTTCCATCCGCTGTAAACAGAAACCAGATAATCTCCCTTCCGGTATTTTTTCCTTTCCCTTCTTCTGCTGAAGAAGAGAGATGGCACAAACTGGACGTGGTCAGATGCCTACAGATTTACTTACAGCGCACTCGCCCTTTTAGGCGAACTGAAAACTTGTTGGTCAGCTACTCGGGGAGAAACAAGGGCGCCAAAGCCGCTAAAGCCACAATATCCCGGTGGGTGACCGAGACTATTAAGATCGCCTATACCACCCAAGGTTTGTCGGCTCCAGCATTTCTTCATGCCCACTCAACCAGGGAAGTGTCCACCTCTCAGGCTGAGAAGAGTGCCTTGCCGGTGGATCAAATCTGTGCAGCGGCCTCCTGGGCGTCGGAATCTACCTTCATCCGGCATTATCGCCTGAAGGACCAAGTGGCAGGTTCCACTGCTTTTGCCCATACCGTTTTAAGTTCGGTTATGGGTTAATCCCACCCATCCTGGGGACCTGCTTGCTATATCCCCACATTGTGCCGCTGTTGAGGACGACAGGGAACGAGTGATTATGAAGATAATCTTGTTTCCCTAAGTCCTAACAGCGGCACAAGATTTCCCACCCTGGGAATCATATCTTATGTCTAAAAGCTGTATATAAATATTATGGAGGTACTTTTGTATTTACACGCAGAGGGGAGGTTCTTGTGCCCTCTTATAGGGCCTGCCACGCATCTTATTGGCTAATTAAATATCCGCCTGTCCTACCAGCACACAGGGGCAGAAATACCCCACATTGTGCCGCTGTTAGGACTTAGGGAAACAAGATTATCTTCATAATCACTCGTTATTTCTTTGTTTAATTTTTTTTTAAATTGTGAAAAGTTTATTCAGAGGGTCATTTATTATTCAACCCCTCAAACCACCAGAATTCTGTTTGGTTCCCCTAAAGTATTAAGAAGTAGTTCAGGCACAAAGAACAATGAGCTTCACATGTTTGGATTAATTATCTCTTTTTCCAGCCTTTTCTGACTATTTAAGACCCTCCCCAAACTTGTGAACAGCACTCATACATGGTCAACATGGGAAAGACAAAGGAGCATTCCAAGGCCATCAGAGACAAGATCGGGGAGGGTCACAAGGCTGGCAAGGGGTACAAAACCCTTTCCAAGGAGTTGGGCCTACCTGTCTCCACTGTTGGGAGCATCATCCGGAAGTGGAAGGCTTATGGAACTACTGTTAGCCTTCCACGGCCTGGACAGCCTTTGAAAGTTTCCTCCCGTGCCGAGGCCAGGCTTGTCCGAAGAGTCAAGGCTAACCCAAGGACAACAAGGAAGGAGCTCCGGGAAGATCTCATGGCAGTGGGGACATTGGTTTCAGTCAATACCATAAGTAACGTACTCCACCGCAATGGTCTCCGTTCCAGACGAGCCCGTAAGATACCTTTACTTTCAAAGCATCATGTCAAGGCTCGTCTACAGTTTGCTCATGATCACTTGGAGGACTCTGAAACAGACTAGTTCAAGGTTCTCTGGTCTGATGAGACCAAGATTGAGATATTTGGTGCCAACCACACACGTGACGTTTGGAGACTGGATGGCACTGCATACGACCCCAAGAATACCATCCCTACAGTCAAGCATGGTGGTGGCAGCATCATGCTGTGGGCTGCTTCTCAGCCAAGGGGCCTGGCCATCTTGTCCGCATCCATGGGAAGATGGATAGCACGGCCTACCTGGAGATTTTGGCCAAGAACCTCCGCTCCTCCATCAAGGATCTTAAGATGGGTCGTCATTTCATCTTCCAACAAGACAACGACCCAAAGCACACAGCCAAGAAAACCAAGGCCTGGTTCAAGAGGGAAAAAATCAAGGTGTTGCAGTGGCCTAGTCAGTCTCCTGACCTTAACCCAATTGAAAACTTGTGGAAGGAGCTCAAGATTAAAGTCCACATGAGACACCCAAAGAACCTAGATAACTTGGAGAAGATCTGCATGGAGGAGTGGGCCAAGATAACTCCAGAGACCTGTACCGGCCTGATCAGGTCTTATAAAAGACGATTATTAGCTGTAATTGCAAACAAGGGTTATTCCACAAAATATTAAACCTAGGGTTTAATTGACCCACACTTTTATGTTTAAAATTTATTAAGATTTAACTGAGAAACATAACTTTTTGGTTTGTAAGATTTATGCATCTGTTAATAAATCCTGCTCTTGTTTGAAGTCTCTAACTTATTTGCATCTTATCAAACCTGCTAAATCTGCAGGGGGTTGAATACTACTTGTAGACACTATATATATAAAATATTAACCCTTCCCTGCCCCCATTACAGAATGCTGGCTCTATTTGCAGCCACAACTATTTTGTGTTTCCTAGACTAGTCCATCTATACACATTGTACTGGTGTCAGTGTCACTATGCACACAGCTTTGCTGCATTGTCGCACAATACCCACAAATATAAAGCTATATAATATACACTTTTTGTGCAAAACCCTGTCATTTTAGTTGTTTACCCTTTTCATGGTGATCACATCAGGGCTTAGACTGGCCCACTAGTGAATTTCTTGATGGGCCTCTGAGCTAGATGGGCCCCAGCTCACCCTGGCATAACACATTACACTCATCATACTTCATACATATACTCATTTTTCACCAGGGGTGTCAAATACACAGTAGACCAAAATTAAAAACTAAGACAAAGTGGCAGGACAATCTCGATATTTATGGAAAAAAATATTGAAGGCGTTTCTGCTTTTTATCATATATAAACCTTTTCATATGGAAACAAAGTACAGGTCAGGGCCCCACTTTGTGTGAACGCTCTGATTTTGCTGCAGAGTTTTTAGTCCCAGCAAAGTAGATGGGATTCTGGTTAATCTACAAAAATATCCACAGCGGAAATGCTACAATCTCCAAATCCGTCGTGCTTTTTTGCAAATCACAGCATGTCAATTATACCTATGGAAGTGCTAGCCTTTTCCATATAGTTCCAATAGAAGCAGAGAGTCCGCAGAGGAAAAGTGCTGCGGATAAAAATGCGATGAATTTCCGCCATGTTTTTTTCCACAGCGTTTTTTGGATGCAGCTCACTATGTGGGGCCTTATCTTAAGTTTGGCTCCAACCTAGAAGAAGCAAAGTTTTATACAGTTTTCTACACTCTGATTTACTCTACTAGACATTTGGTATGTTGTCATGGGTCATATATAATCGTACTGTGGGCCAGATTTGACACCTATTTTGTACAGTATCTGAAGTAGCCCGTGTCAGTATAATGTACTACGTAGATTACCACCCCGCTTATTTTTACATACTGTAGACACAATGGGCAGCTGAGTCAGGCCAACAAGTATCCTTACTCCATGAACCCCATCTTCTCAATCACACTACAGGGGCCCCAACATCTAATAATAAGGTTCTAGCTAATGGCGACAGCCATGCGGCATCTACTGACAGGGCAACAGGACAATAGTTGGCGACATTTTAGGAATGAAAGAACAAGTGTCAGGTAATATTTGCATGTCGTTAATAAAACATAAACTGTTACCAGAGCGATGAAAGTTGTTCTTGCAACAGGATAACAATCTAATTCCCACCTTTCAGATAAAATAACAAACAAAATAAAAGACAATTTAGTCCCGAAGCAAAAAAAAGATAAGATGTCTGGTAATATTTTCATATAGCTGTATAGTGGCCACAGGACTGACACAGATCACATTGACTATCATACACAGTTAGGGCCAGAAATATTTGGACAGTGACACAATTTTCGCGAGTTGGGCTCTGCATGCCACCACATTGGTTTTGAAATGAAACTTCTACAACAGAATTCAAGTGCAGATTGTAACGTTTAATTTGAAGGGTTAAACAAAAATATCTGATAGAAAATGTAGGAATTGTACACATTTCTTTACAAACACTCCACATTTTAGGAGCTCAAAAGTAATTGGACAAATAAACATAACCCAAACAAAATATTTTTATTTTCAATATTTTGTTGCGAATCCTTTGGAGGCAATCACTGCCTTAAGTCTGGAACCCATGGACATCACCAAACGCTGGGTTTCCTCCTTCTTAATGCTTTGCCAGGCCTTTACAGCCGCAGCCTTCAGGTCTTGCTTGTTTGTGGGTCTTTCCGTCTTAAGTCTGGATTTGAGCAAGTGAAATGCATGCTCAATTGGGTTAAGATCTGGTGATTGACTTGGCCATTGCAGAATGTTCCACTTTTTTGCACTCATGAACTCCTGGGTAGCTTTGGCTGTATGCTTGGGGTCATTGTCCATCTGTACTATGAAGCGCCGTCCGATCAACTTGGCAGCATTTGGCTGAATCTGGGCTGAAAGTATATCCCGGTACACTTCAGAATTCATCCGGCTACTCTTGTCTGCTGTTATGTCATCAATAAACACAAGTGACCCAGTGCCATTGAAAGCCATGCATGCCCATGCCATCACGTTGCCTCCACCATGTTTTACAGAGGATGTGGTGTGCCTTGGATCATGTGCCGTTCCCTTTTTTCTCCAAACTTTTTTCTTCCCATCATTCTGATACAGGTTGATCTTTGTCTCATCTGTCCATAGAATACTTTTCCAGAACTGAGCTGGCTTCTTGAGGTGTTTTTCAGCAAATTTAACTCTGGCCTGTCTAATTTTGGAATTGATGAATGGTTTGCATCTAGATGTGAACACTTTGTATTTACTTTCATGGAGTCTTCTCTTTACTGTTGACTTAGAGACAGATACACCTACTTCACTGAGAGTGTTCTGGACTTCAGTTGATGTTGTGAACGGGTTCTTCTTGACCAAAGAAAGTATGCGGCGATCATCCACCACTGTTGTCATCCGTGAACGCCCAGGCCTTTTTGAGTTCCCAAGCTCACCAGTCAATTCCTTTTTTCTTAGAATGTACCCGACTGTTGATTTTGCTACTCCAAGCATGTCTGCTATCTCTCTGATGGATTTTTTCTTTTTTTTTCAGCCTCAGGATGTTCTGCTTCACCTCAATTGAGAGTTCCTTTGACCGCATGTTGTCTGGTCACAGCAACAGCTTCCAAATACAAAACCACACACCTGGAATCAACCCCAGACCTTTTAACTACTTCATTGATTACAGGTTTACGAGGGAGACGCCTTCAGAGTTAATTGCAGCCCTTAGAGTCCATTGTCCAATTACTTTTGGTCCCTTGAAAAAGAGGAGCCTATGCATTACAGAGCTATGATTCCTAAACCCTTTCTCCGATTTGGATGTGGAAACGCTCATATTGCAGCTGGGAGTGTGCACTTTCAGCCCATATTATATATATAATTGTATTTCTGAACATGTTTTAGTAAACAGCTAAAATAACAAAACTTGTGTCACTGTACAAATATTTCTGGCCCTAACTGTATGAGGACAAGTCAGTGGAAGCAACAGAGAATATTTACTAGAATAGGAGTCGGGTTCAGTTTAGTTTGAGGAATGGAAAGGTGAAATAAGGACTTAGGTTATGCTCATATTCTGAATGTATCTGTATGGATTAGATATACTGTAGACAAAAACAAAGGAATAAATAAGTACTATATATATTTATATACACACACAGTACATACGGATTCAGTAGCAGAATTAACCTGAACTTCAGGAACAATTGGTTATACTGCTGCAGGGTGATATCTAATCTTGGAAGACAACAAAAAACAAGGAAGTCATGGGAAAAACATTTATCCATGACTTTGTTCAAGTTAACCCTGCTACATCTGTAGACAGAGATATAAAGCATGGGCTGACTGTACTTGATGTTATGATCCTGGACAACCCCTTTAAACATGTGAGAAAAAATATCAAGACTATATAATCTCATGTTGAATATCTTGTATAAGTATAGTGTGTGGTCACGTACGTGAAAAAAGTATTTGGCAGATCCATCTATAGTATTACTGTAAATTGCTATCTTACCAAGATTGGCCGCTTGCCCAGAATACAGTGTGGCCATAGGAGATGCTTTCGGATCTGACTTTTCTTTGTCTCATCTGTAAACGAAGGGAAATTCACTGCAGGACAATTGTGAAATAGAATAAATTGTTGCTCAGACGTGTTACAGGTGTTGGAATGAACTAGTATGTAACTATTGTAATGTTACCCCACGCATTTCTGGGTGTAAAGCCCCCATGTTATACAATAGGTGACCAGTATCTGGGGGTGTCCAGCTGTTTACCTGCATAACACTTGAAAGCTGCAGGTAGCAGAGACTGAATAAACCAGATATACATCCTATACCAAGACACCCTTACTGTCCAACTCCGTTCTCTCAATTCTGGGTACATTTATCACATTTTTTTGGCGACGGCAACCAATAAGAGATCAATTTTCCTGTAAATAAAATGACCATACTTTACTACAGCACACAAAGAAATATCGACAATGCAAGCTAAACATTGCTATCAAATATTTATTGTGCAAGACTGAAAACTAGAAAATGTCAGGACAGGGGACAGGACATGTAAATGCTTTGTGTCAGTGCTCTGTAACCTCCCTGAGACTGGCCATGAGCTGGGGCATCGGCAGAAAAACATCTCGAGTAGAAGCGAGAAGTCTGTTCTGAAAACAAGTCGTGAGGCATCCGTGGTGAAGGAGAAGGAAAAACAAGAAATATTATGAGGAAATACTGAATACGAAGAAAAAACACCCAGAGTCAATAGAAAATAGATTATATAAACCGAGGGAAAAAAAATAATCCAGGCACAGGCAGTACAGGCAACATAACCAAGCCAAGGAGTACATCAAGGCTAAATGACATCATGTTGTTTCATTCTGTGTACTCAATCTGCGGGAAACTTTCAGAAAAGAAATCTTAAAATATGGCACTATAGTAATAATAATATTATGACAGATTTCTCCCATACCTTTCTGATATTCCCAGCATAGCGGTGATGGAAGAGGAACGGCTCGCAATAATGTCATCCGGCACCTTCATAAAGCCTTATGCTTTAGTAAATCTTATTGGTGCGGCATTATACAGCATCCCTCCTGCAGTAATGTACCGGGGAAATCTGACAGGTTGTTACAATATTCCACTCTAAGATACGTCTAAGGAATAATGTTTCTCCTGGTGGAGACCGCCATGTGGTGTAGGCAACGCTGCCTGGGAAATATAGAACGCAAATCAGTTCTCATCTAAGAGGACCAAAGGCTATCAGATAAGTCAATGGCTGACCCAATATCAGACACAAAAATTACTTTGGAATTAAAGGGGTTGTCCAGATTCAGCAAATGTTTTAGTATGTATAATGAAATGTTTTACGGTTTCCCAATATACTTCCAGATCTCTGCTTGCTGTTATTAATATTTACTTTTGGGGGATAAAAACCTGTCCATGGTCATGTGATATATGGTACATGTGATATACACACAGGGGCACAGCTCCGTACTAGGCAGATGTCCGATTACCGAGCTGTGACTGCTGAAGATGGACAACCCTTTCCAGCCAATAATGAGAAGACTTCCATCTACAGACAGCTGCTTTGGAGTTCTGGCTCCGTCTTAGTGCAGTACAGGACTAGCTAGATAACAGATAGGCCTCTGAAGTAGATAACGTTTCTTCTTGTGGAGTCTGAGGCTATACAATAGATAGCACTAGGGTCAGCTTTTGCTTTCCAAAGCATATTAGATTTGTCTGTTTCTAAGAAAGTTGAGTGACAACAATATGGTCAGTATAACTTTCCACCAAATTCTATCGGACGTCTAACTATAAAATAAGCCTTGTTATGTTGAATGCATAATAGCTGTCCAAGACTTAATACTGATGGTCTATCCTTAAGGTTATCAATATCATAATGGTGGAGACTGACACCCAGTTCCCTTACTGATCAGCAGGCAGAATATGGAGCAGGAGGGTCATTCCATATCAAGTGATCCAAATAGGAATATTTTTTTTACCTGACGTCTTTAGATTTTTTTTATTTTTATTTTTTATGAAGTACAACTTAAGTTAATTACAAATAAAAAGTTTTGAATTTTTTTCTTCATCAGTTAATTTTTTATAGACTTCTAAAGTTTTGAAAAAGTGTGAATTTTGGCCTGGTATGGCTTTACATTTTTTAACATATCTTGGGCTAGAATTAAGATAAATAGGTGGGAGAGGCATCATTTTTCTCAGAGCGGTACCGGCTTTCATTTGATATGTCACAAGACGAGGTTTCTTTATATTTTGTTTTGGAGAAATCAAATTCAAAATTTTGATGCGCAATTGTGAAAAAAATGTATGTTCTAAAATTGTGAAAAAATGCATTTGTGTTGCTTGTGTTCTTGGTTATATTTGTACAGGTTTTCAACTTGGGACCAAATTGGGATCAATTTTTTTTAATTTTTTTTTTAAGCCTTGAATCATCTGATTTTAGGTTTGTGTGAGCTTCTTCCTTTTTTCTTTTCAAATTACAACTTGCTGAATTCAACATTTATATGCAACAATAAAGAGAAACAAAAAACAAATCCCATAAGTGCCAGAATAAATACATCTTACGCTGGGTTCACACCTGCGTTTGGGGTCTCCGTTCTATGGTTCTATGCCATGCAGAAGACGGAAACCATAGACCGGGTCCGGCCGTGCGCGGCGGTGAGCGCTTTGCGCTCTCCGCCGCGAAACCGGATTTTTTTTATCCAGACACAGAGTACTGCATGTCCGACTCTGTGTCCGGATTATAAAACCCGGTTTCGCGGCGGAGAGCGCAAAACGCTCACCGCCGCGCACGGCCGGACAGCTTTCTCACCCATTCAAATGAATGGGTGAGAAAGTCTCCTGCAGGTTTCCGTATCCTGCCTGTGTTTTAGGCAGGAAACGGAAACCTAAGTACGGAGACCGGGCCGCAGATGTGAACGAGCCCTTATCATCATAACACAACTTGTCCAGCATTTTCAACCTGAATGCATTGAACAAACCGAAAGAAAAGAGCTGCTCATATCCTCAAGTGGGATTTTCTAAATAGTCTCATCCTAATTATATGTTAACAAGAGTACAAGAACCAATATTTATAACACCTATTTCTACATGTAACAATTGTTTTTTATTATATCACTAAACATGTAATTAATTAAGAAAAATAGTCCAGTAGATAAATCCTCATTCTATAAAATATGAACTAATCAAACCATTAATAGGACATTTTTAAACTACTGGCCTTTTATCATCAATTTGTCCTTTCTAGTGAGTGAAATGTAATCCTGTCCATAAGCGCTTACTAGCAATGGCCATTTCCTTTTGTGTCAAAGAGTATGTACGGCCTGTCATGGTATTCGGCTCCACCTGAGTTAATATCTGATTTTTGTTGACTTGTAAAATGTCTGGTTTTCTTGGATACAAAAAGGATGGTGCTGGACCAGAAGGATGCAAAAAAGTCAATTTTATTGTCTTCATTTTCACAATCTTTGGAGAGTACAGTAGACAGCCACCAGCGCCGATTATATTCACAGGTCACATAACCAGTTATGTCATCCATTGCCCATCTTGTGCCGCCTTCTACCACTTCATGGACTTCACTGTCATTTTAGACCACAGGCTGAACAGATCTGAATTCAAGATTTTCGGAATGACACTGTAATAGTTGTATTTTAAAATATTATCCCATCGCGATCCCAACTTGAATTTTGGTACAGATGTGGCTAAGGGCATAGCAGGCCCATGTGCATTTTTTTGAAATTTTTAAATAAAACATTTTTTTTCGGAAATGCGTTTTAAAATTTTGCGTTTGTGTTCACATGGGTAAAATATTAACAAAGATACTCTTGTGACATATTTGGTGAAAGCCTGTATAGTTCTGAGTAGAATGGCGTTTATTTTGTTTCTCTATCTTTTTTCTAGCCTAAGTTATGAGGAGAAATGTAAAGGCAGGAAACACCAAAATTCGCACTTTTTCTGAACTTTGAAAATCAATTAAAAATCCAAAAAAATTTCTAGAATTTTTTTTTTCTTCACATTTTGCATTCTCTGACACACTATTACCAAATGACAAAATCTCAAAAGAATTAAAAATATAGAGGGAAAAATCATTGGTTCACTTGACACAGAATGACCCAGGAAGGAGACTGATGGCTGTGAAGTTTCTGTGAGTTGAATAGGAAGTTTCTCCATAATATAGGTAATTGGGGTCTACCTTACATGACCTTCTGCTTCCATTATACTTAGGCTCCGTTCGCATGGAGTAACACGCCGCGCATTCAGACACGTATACAGAGTGTGAGCACTCAAAACAGATTCCATTCACTTCAATGTGTGCCGGCTCACACACGCTACACATTCAATGGGTTAAAAAGCCTCCCATTGATTTCAATGTGTAGCGCTCGTAAGCCGGCACACATTGAAGTGAATGGGATCTGTTTTGAGCGCTCACCCTGTGCACTGCGTGTTACTCCGTGGGAACGGAGCCTTATAGGGAAACTGCCGGCGTTTCCGTAGGTTTAACTGAAATGCTGCGATTTCCAAAAATGCTAATTTTTTGGCGATTGCAGCAGTTCTGCTGTGCACAATTTTTTTGCAAAGCATGGATGGGATTTGCGTGTTTTGCCACAGCATTTCTAACTATGTAACCTAACAATAGCGCGATGTTAAAAAGTGGACATTGACTTTAGTAGGACCAGTCCTTAAAAATCTAGAAAAGTATCACAGAAATAAGTAGCTATACATTTTCTACCCAAATTGTGCATACAGGTTAAAAAAACATACAAAAACACAACTTACAAAAGCAATTCTAGGAATACTATAAGTACGCATAAAACATTGCACTTTTAACATTTCTTACAAGTACAGATCACAATTGAAGAAATCCAATAGCATGTATGCCTCATTTTATGCAATTGATTGCTATGTTGGGACCAAGGGTAATGTCCAGAATAAGTCAAATCCTCAGGTTTTTCATTAATGCATTGAATCCAGACATTGCAATGTAGAGAATGAGAGGGAGAAAGCCAGGATCCTTGAAGGTTATTGCATGTATGGCTTGTTCATTCATCTCCAGCTTCATGTTAGATAAAGAGAACAACCTCTGTACAATCTGAAATGTGTCTTGGTCGATGAGATCAGACAGCAGCGCTTCTGTCCTTGAACAAAGTCCTTCATCTGATGTTATGTTTGGCTAATTAAAGAGAGAATACAGGACGGGGTTAATCCCGCAGGCTGAGAGGTTACAATTTATAGTTCTAAACAAGCTCTTGAGTCTAGAAGGCTTTGGTGAGGCGACGCTAGCAGCAAGCCAGGGTCGCTTACTTCCAAGTTTCAATTACAAGATGTGCTGATGCGGACTGGCCTGAACCTCTGACATTGCTATTATTTCTGTAATCACTCCATCGCTTTCAGAATTGTACAAAATAATACAGCACAAGAAGACCAAGAGCAAAGGTCATGAAAGTGCAATAAACTTTACAAAGCCCCTGTTTATGATGCAGTTAAGGCCCGGGTCACATCTGCGTTCCGGTCATTCCATTTTCCTATCCACATGAAAAATGCAGAGAAAAGCAGCACTTTTCTTTCCACATTTTTTGCACAGAAACCACACAGATCCCACTAGCGTCCATTCACATGGAGGAAAATGGTGTGGAATTTCAGCGCTGAAAAAAAAAGCCTCCCATTGACTTCTGCTAGTGGAAAAAGGAATCCATTGACGTCAATGGGAGGCTTTTTTTTCAGCGCTGAAATTCCTCACCAAGTTCCTCACCATTTTCCTCCATGTGAATGCACCCTTATAGCCTAAGGGGTCCTCGAGTTTCCTAAGGTAACTGCTATTTTATGTAGATTAGGTTTCCCCAAGCGGACTCCCCAAACGACAACCCATGTGCAGATGTGAAACAGGCCGTTTGGTATAAACTGTGCAGAAATCAGTGCAACAATTTAGGTAATCAATAAGGTTTGTGACTTTTTCAACAGTAACCAAATTGGGTAAGTGATGGCAGAGGTGGCCAGGATCTCTAGAGAATCAAATTTATTCAATGAGTGCGCCTTTTTGTAAATTTTAGTGCAACTTACCACTCCAATGTTTTAAGTAGACTTGTGTTTTTTTTTTAGTAAATGTGGGCCCAAGCCTTAATATTTTCAATACAATTTGTTCAGTATTGTGCTTTTATTTTTTTTAAGGGTGACTGCCTATGTTGCAGCTGTCAATGATCACATAAATACATTGTGCCCTTGGCAGTCATGTCTGGGTGGGGTTTCAGCCATATGCGACTGTCACAATGTGAGTACACACCCCAGCCATACATATATATACACGCGTAATACATTGAAAGCAATAGGTAAAAAAGCCTCCCATTGAGTTCAATGGGTAGTGCGCGTAAGACCGAACCCACTGAAGTCAATGGGATTCTGTTTTACATCGCTCACTCTGCCACGTGTTTACGTGTCAGAATGAGCAGAGTGTTTACTCCATGTGAAAGCAGCCTTAGATTTTAGACTGCCATCCAAGAGATGAACTGTGGTTGATCGTTGGCTGTTCCAAACCACAAACCTTCCGACAAATATTCAGCTACCCCAGACTCTTGGAAAAGGAGAGCCCACTAAAACAAAGGGAAAGTCTTTAATGACTGGGCAGGAAACTTCATAGCTAAGGCTTCATCCACAAGACTCATACACGTAGGCTGTTGTAACATCTCTGCCTGTTCGGGCCCCTGCGCCACCCTCTGCTCGTGTGCTGCGGCGCAGGAGGCGCGTGCAGTTTGATAATCTGCGTAAAGTTTTTAGTTGCACTGTGTGAACACGGCTCTAGTCCTTAATTGGATTTGCACCACACCCGTCTTCTGCCTAGGTTGCCTCTGTCCATTTAGTGGTTAATCTGGCCTTGCCCTTTGATTGACAGCCTGCCTTCCTGTGAACTCCATGGGCGGGTTCTTCCTCCCTATTTAGCCTTGGTTCCCATTCACACCAGTGCTTGTTATTGCCGTGTGCATACCTGCTCTTACTGTACCTGTTGCTTATACTATTATACCTGACCTTTGGCTTTTCTCATTACTCCGATTTGGCACTGCATCGCTCTCCTGTTACCGAACCCTGGCTAGCTGACCTCCCTTTGTTGTTGTTCGTCTTGTCTACGTTTTGTGTTTCACGTATTCAGGGAGGGTTTGTCCTCGTGGTTGTCGCCTATTACCTAGGATAGGGCCTGGCAATAGGAAGGGAAAGAGGGGGGCTTCAGCTTAGGGCTCACTGTCTCTTGTGCCCCTCCCAGGGTTTAACCGTTCTGGGAATTGCTGTCTTAGCAATTCCATTACATAATAACAAGCCCAAAAACCTACATCCATTGCTTCCCTACAGACAGCATGGATCCTATTCAGTGCTTTGCAGCCAAGTTGGAAGGTTTGACCGGCCTGGTAGCTGAGCTTGCTAAACAGGTTCAGACCCTTACTGAGGCTGCTGCATCATCCCCAGCTGTTTTGGCACCTTACAAGGTCAAGATGTTACTCCCAGATCGTTTCTCAGGGGACCGTGAAAAATTTGAGACGTTCAGGGAGTCTTGTCGCTTGTATTTTCGGATTAATCCACATGTGACTCAGGCCCAAATGGTGGGAGTGGTTATATCTCTGCTACAGGGGGACCCACAAGCTTGGGCCCTTAAACTCCCTGCTGAGGCTGAGGAGTGGGTTGATGTGGAAAAATTTTTTAAGTCCCTGGGCTCTATCTATGCTGAGCCAGACCACATTGCGCTTGCGGAATCTCAACTCCTCACCATGCGGCAGGGAAAACGCTCTGCAGAGGAGTATTGCGCAGAGTTCCGTAAGTACAGTGTAACTGCAGGTTGGTGTGAGTCAGCGCTAAAGGCTCACTTTAAAAAAGGTTTGTGTGACCGTGTTAAGGAGCTCTGGGTTGGTCACCCAGATCCCCCGACACTTGAGAAAGCCATGACTTTGGCGGTCCGTATTGACCGCAAGATCCGAGAAAATTTGAGAGAGTAGGGTCTGTTGCCTCCAAGTTTTCTGTCTCTTCCTCTCTCTCCTCTGAAAAACCTACCTTTCCTCCCATCACTTCTGGTGAGGAACCCATGCAACTGGGAGCTATGGACGCCAAGACACGACGAGAGCATCGTCTCAGGAATAACCTGTGCCTGTACTGTGGTTCCCCTGGTCATGTCATCCGAGACTGCTCTATCAGACCATTGTCACCTGCACAAAGACTTCAGTGCCTGAGTGGTAATCAGAAGAACCACTCAGGCAACCAGGTATTTGGGGGGAATAACAATAAGATGTTGTTATCTGTGTCTCTGTCCTCTGGAGACAGATCTGTTTCTGGCAAGGCCCTAGTTGACTCTGGGTCTGCAGCAAATTTTGTTAAATATTCAGTTGTTGAATCTTTGGGCATTGAGCTTTTGCCACTGGACTCGCCTATGTCTGTTACGGGAGCGGATTCTACTCCACTGGCCAGGGGTAAAGTCAGTTTTAAAACCCCCTTGATCTCTTTGCAAGTGGGTTCTTCACATTCAGAGGTCATAAGCCTTTTTGTTATGGAGAATCTCTCTGCTGATGTTATTTTGGGGTTCCCCTGGCTGAAGCTCCATAACCCTATTTTGGATTGGGGTAAAAAGGAGTTGGTAAAGTGGGGAAATCAGTGCTCATCTCACTGTATTGCTTTACATTCTGTAGATTGTGTCAGTGAGGAGAAGGTCTCAGCTACTAAAAGTTGGGAGCGCCCCTCCGGTATTAAAACCTGGTGGTATCAGAAACGCTGGATGAATAAAAAATGTTTGCCTGGTTCTCAAGTGTCTGTGGTTCAAGCAGAACCAAAATACAAGGCAGGGAAAACTCAGAATCCCTCTAGAGCTGGTTTGTCTGGTGAGGGTCCGGTGGCCCCTCATAAAAGGGGGGGTACTGTAACATCTCTGCCTGTTCGGGCCCCTGCGCCACCCTCTGCTCGTGTGCTGCGGCGCAGGAGGCGCGTGCAGTTTGATAATCTGCGTAAAGTTTTTAGTTGCACTGTGTGAACACGGCTCTAGTCCTTAATTGGATTTGCACCACACCCGTCTTCTGCCTAGGTTGCCTCTGTCCATTTAGTGGTTAATCTGGCCTTGCCCTTTGATTGACAGCCTGCCTTCCTGTGAACTCCATGGGCGGGTTCTTCCTCCCTATTTAGCCTTGGTTCCCATTCACACCAGTGCTTGTTATTGCCGTGTGCATACCTGCTCTTACTGTACCTGTTGCTTATACTATTATACCTGACCTTTGGCTTTTCTCATTGACTATTCTCTTTACTCCGATTTGGCACTGCATCGCTCTCCTGTTACCGAACCCTGGCTAGCTGACCTCCCTTTGTTGTTGTTCGTCTTGTCTGCGTTTTGTGTTTCACGTATTCAGGGAGGGTTTGTCCTCGTGGTTGTCGCCTATTACCTAGGATAGGGCCTGGCAATAGGAAGGGAAAGAGGGGGGCTTCAGCTTAGGGCTCACTGTCTCTTGTGCCCCTCCCAGGGTTTAACCGTTCTGTGAATTGCTGTCTTAGCAATTCCATTACAGCCGTATGCAGACACACACAATCCCTGTGGCTCCATATTATTAAAACGTAGACTTTTTTGTGAAGCCGTATACTGGTCCTAGGGAAGAGGTTGTTCATGATATTGGAACAAGTCATGGAGGAATCCGAAAGAAAAAATTAAAGCTCCATAAGACTCTGTATGGAATTGTAGGCCTGGCATAGATGGGCCACAAAGACATCTTTGGGTGCAGTTTTAGGGCTCTGAATAACTCATAGGTTTTAGTGGCATATTAGGTTACCATGCTAACATATGATGATGCTGTCACATTTTTCACTTCTATCACAACTTAATCCCTACAAAGTCTGTATTCATGGCTTGAACCTTGAGCGCCCTAGGTTTAATGGCCTAACCAATCTATAAAACAATAAGTAAACAGTAAATGAAATCTGTGTGTGCATGCAATGAAATGTCATATGGCCGTCATCTGCCTTTCTAGATAACAATGATATTTGTCTCAGTGATATCCTTGAGGAAATCTCATAAGCAGACAAGCTGCGGTTTGATCTTCTCTGCATACTAAATGCTTGTTCTCTGGCCAGAACTGCGCGGCCTCGCTGCACTAACCGAATAAAGACAAATCACAACACACACACTGCAAATGCATACTGAGCATTATTGGGGCTTTCAGTCTCTGCCAAGTCTATTTTAGTAGTGTTCCTTCCCTTTGTGACCCAATTATGAGTTGCACATTTATCCTCATTTTAGTACAGTCCGTGGTTTACGTTCACGAGGTAAACCTTGGGCATTTTTGTAGTCTTTTATGCAACTCTTCATATATTTCTGTGTCCTGTATTACTAGAAGCTCACAGAAAATAGCTTTTTTTTCCACTTAAAGGGAGTTTTCAAATACAGAATATTGATGGCCTATGATAGGATATCAATATTAGTTTGGTAGGGGCCCCTATGCTGATCAGCTGATTGTGTGGACCACGGTGCTTGGGACGTGCAAACATTTCTATATTCAAACTGTTTTCAAGGCAATTTTGGAGACACTGTAACCATTGGAACCCACAAGCCGACTCCAAGACATGTTGTAAAGCCCTGAAAGGAACATCTGCCAAGGTATATAGCAATATGGAGGCTACAACATATGGAAAATTAGTGAGAGATCCCCTGTGCATGCCGTAGTTCTAGCCATATTGTCTACCTGTTTGCTCTTGGCAAGAGCAATTTTAAAGGGGTTGGCCACTTTCAGACCAATATTGACAAACAAATGTACAATAAAAAGATATACAATTTTCCAATATCCTTTCTGTATCAATTCTTCACGGTTTTCTAGATTTTGGCTAGCTGTCATTCATTCTGTTACTTCTAGAGGATAAAACTCTGACCATGGTCAGAGTTTGGTCAGAGTTTTATCCTCTAGAAGTAACAGAATGAATGACAGCAAGCAGAGATCTAGAAAACCGTGAGGAATTGATATAGTAAGTATATTGGAAAATTGTATATCTTTTTATTGTACATTTGTTTGTCAATATTCGTCTGAAAGTGGCCAACCCCTTTAAGGGGATCTCCTTCCTCAAACCCCCACTGGAACATATTTTTACACTGACTGATAAATTGAAATTTAGGAGCTGGACTTGTACCGAACGTCTATCCTCAGAGAACAACCCCTTTAATGAAATGGATGCACAGAAATCTATGGCCTTGTGCATAAAAATGTATGTTTACAATAAGCTTTAAAGGGGTTATCTCACCAATGCCAAAACACTACTAAAACATGGCCTGTTGGGTTGCATCTGAGAGCACCAAGTAAGGCTCTGACTTTGGTGGTGGAAGCCACAGCCAGCCGGACATTACTCCTGTGGCGGGGCAATTTTTCAGATAAATGGTTGTATATGTAATACAAAGATGCCTGGAGTCCATCAGGACGGATGTCACTCCTACACAATGCATTGGGATTGGGGTTGTATTACTGATCAGATAAGAAATGAAATCTACACAGTCCAGTCATATTAATGTGACCACATCCTACTTTTGACGTCAACCAAATTGCAGAAGGCACGTGTCATCAGCCATCATTGCGAAAGGCACAATGGATCAACACAAGTACGCATCTATCCTTGCGGACCATGTTCACCCCTACATGCAAAATATTTTTCCTCAGGATGATGGAATCTACCAGCAGGACAATGCGATGTGTCATAAAGCTCGCAGTGTACGTGCATGGTTCGAGGAACACCAGGATGAGTTTACCGTACTCCCTTGGCCAGCAAATTCCCTGGACTTGAACCCAATCGAGACTGTGGGACCACCTAGATCGGGTTGTTCACGCCATGGATGCTCAACCGCGTAACCTAACGCAGCTGGACATGGCACTGGAGTTGGCATGGCTCAACATCCCAGTGAATATCATCACAACATCCCCTCTCTTCCTGTACGTCTCGTAGCGGTCCGCTCTGCCAAAGGTGGTTATTCTGGATAGTGACAGGTGGTCACATTAATGTGACTGGACTGTGTATAAGAAACAGTTCCAATATGTCTTCAGAAATATTTCATTTTGCATTTGGAAACCATTTTTTTGTTGTCCAAGAATATAGAAGATGTGAATAATAGAAACTTTTTGCTGAGACTTTCTTCTTGCAGAGAGATTAACGCCTCGAATACAATGGACACAAAGAATCCCATAGCTTGCCACCTTTACTTTTTCCACATGCCTTTTATACTCACCAAGGTACAAAGTGCTGGCAGGAGATGTAGTTTACAGCATGCACCAAGTATTGTCAAGGCAGCGTCTGGCATCTCTGTAAGAAGCACACATTTTAATATCAGAGTACATATCACTGCAACAACTCTAGAGCAGATACGCTATGATTTATGACATGACGGAGGAAGTAGTGCTGGAGATTCGGAGGTAATAAATGAATTCTTGCAATTTTAATGTACCGCAAGTATCATGTAGGCTCACAGTCTGGAATACAGAAACACTGCAGACATTTACATGAGAATAAGTAAGGAACGTGTCAGACCTGAGGCTGCCTAGTAATGAGGCACAACTTAAGGGCCTTTTACGCTGGGCCATGATAGGATGAACGATACCTACACGAAGGTTTGTTTCCCATCATTGCCTGCCCAGCGATCGAATGATAAGCCATAAAACACTTGTTTGTTATTCATCTCATCTTTTATGCGGCCAAACCATTTATCATTTGTCAGTAGCACATCCCCTCTGGGAATAAGAGGCCGACATAAAAGTAATGGTATTACAGGAGAGGAGAAACAAACAATTTCTTCCAATAATTGTGACATGAAAATGCAAGTAAACAAGTGTCGGTCAACTGGCTGGATCATTGATCTGTTTATCTTCTCGTGGAAAAGACCCCTTAGGCTGCATTCAGGCCGTCTATTATGGTATTACAGTAGCAAATCCCTTTCTAACTGTGGGTCTAAGGACTCAAACTAACATAGGGATTGTTGATACAACTAGGCTGGGTCATTAGATCCAAAGTCAAGATGAGATATGGGACCATAACATGGCCCCTATAATAAGGAGTGGAGAACCCCTAAGCCAGTATGGATTTTGCATGGCATGCACTTTCAGAATGGAAATGATAGCAAGGGTTAAAAAAAAGTCACAAAGCATACATATAAAGTGGGCTACTTCAAAGAACCTCTTTGGATGTAGGCTTGCACCCATCCTTCTGTTTCTTCATGTAATCCCATACAGACTGGATGATGTTGAAATTGGGGCTCTGCGGTGTTATACCATCACTTCCTGGACGTTTTGTTCTTATTTACACTTAAGATACTTCTTAATAACATTGGCTGTATGTCTGGGGACATCGCCCTTCTGTGTCTTCAATGTGAAGGTGAACAAGGAGTCCTGGAAGTGATGCTATAACCCCAAAGAGCCCTGATCTCCCATCATCCAGTCTGTCTGGGATTACATGAAGAAACAGAAGGATTGGAGCAAGTTTATATCCACAGAAGATCTGGGATTAGTTCTTCAAGATGTTAGGAACAACCTTTCGGATGAGTTCCCTCAAAATCTGTCTGCAAGTGCAGGGACATAGCTGGAGGGAAGACAACAAAGTCCCTGGATCTGAATGCCAGAAGGGGTGCCAATAAGCCTTGTTACCTAGGTCAAAGCAGAAAACTGAAAATGGAAAGCTGAACTTTTGCTCCAGGCACATGAAAGTCTATAGCCAGCTTTAACAAGTAAGTCTAGGAGAATTGATGATAAAGTATATATCGTTTTTTTTTTTTTTTACGTATATACACATACAATTGTATATGGTAATGTGGTAGTACAACAAAGTTACATCTGCTTTCAAGATATATATTGCATTTAGTAGTTACTTTTTAATTAAAATAAATAGTTAAGTATTATTATATTACTTTTATTAATGCCAAAACATAACATTTTCATATCTCATACACTGAGAGAAAACAAGATAAATGTACAGAAAGTCAGAAATAGTAAAATATTCCCATTCCCTTCTCCTCTTCGACTTCTAGCGGAAGAATTTTGCAAAGTTCTGTGCAGTCACTTTGACCCTCCATGACACAAGATATTAAGAGTAAGCCAGAGAGGGCCAATAAGTATATATAAAAACCATTTGTCTTTACTACATGAGGCAAGTACCTACAGTAGTGCAAGGGGACGTTTCAATAGACAATTAATTCCCTGTGGTAACAGTATCTCTCAATAACATGACCTTTTCCTTTATGTGTGGGGCTTCTCCCTTAAAATAAAGCCCATTTGCAGGCATATAACATTATTCAATTTAGCTTTTTAGTTCCTATAGTTGGAGTGGTCGGATCTAGCCAGTGAAAGACCAGGAGCTTTCTAGCTTGGAAGATGATGCGGGAGCTCTTCTATATCTGTCCCACGCTTTGCTTGCAACTGGAAACCGTATACCTCCCTAAACAGGGCCAAGACTGACTGCCAGATTGGAAGGAATTTTTTCCCCTGAAATGGGGTAATTGACCGGAGCCTCATGGTTTTTTGCCTTCCTCTGGATCAACACTGCAGGGATTGTAGGGTTATAGATTGGAGTTGATGGACTGATGTCTTCATCCAACCTCATCTACTATGTAACTAAGACACCATTCCAGTATATGTCCTTAGGATGTGCACTTCCACAGCGGACCCATTGGGAACAGCGTAGGTGTTAGCTATAATGTGTCAGTCCCCTGCTGTTCTGTAAGCGGTCCCACATCAGCATCCCATTACGTCTTGGTGTGAATCGGGAACTGAGCCAAATGGGACATTAGCAGTTGACTATAAATAGTAGAAGGAAAAAGTGTGTTTTTGTACCGTGTTAGCCAGTGGGTATGAAATATAAAAAACAAAAAACTTGAGAGTCTTCAGTAGGTGATACCTTTTTTTAATGGCTAACTAATAATGATGACAGATTACAAGCTTCCGAGATTCTCGGCCTCTTCTTCAGGTATAATATACTATACCTGAGCAAGAGGCCGAGAGCCTTGAAAGCTTGTAATGTCATCATTATTAGATAGCCTTTAAAAAAGGTATCACCTAATGAAGACTCTCAAGTTTTTTGTTTTTTATATATAAATAGTGGAGATTAGACCTTTAGTCACCCTGACAGAAGGAAGAGAGTCAATAAGGAAGTGAGTGGTAACAGATATGAGTTGTGCACTACTGTATACCTATGCCAGACTAGCAAATATTGATAAAAGAGCAGCCATTGTAGCTGGTCAAAGCTCTTAAAGGCCCCTTCCCGCACAGGCTGGGTAAACATACATATTTCCTTCTCCTTCCAACTCTGAAAGTCAGATTATATAATTCTCATCATTTGGGAATATGGCATGCGCTGGTTATATCCCACAATGTCAAGTAGAGACGCTCACTGTCTCTGTCCTTGTATAGCAATGCAAATATCGAGGTGCAAAACAGAATTGGGTAATTCCATCCAGGCCACCCGATCCTGAAGTTAAACAAGAACTTTCTAATCACTACCAAAGTACCTTATTCCTATCAAAACACGTCAAAACTCCTCTCTATATGTCGTGAATGGTCATGGGGCCTTTTAGGAGTGAATGAGCAAGGGACAACTAGTATGGAACATACTCTCCTCTACTTACTGTGTGTAATGTATGGTAGCTGGTCTCCAGACACAAGCTCAGAGAGAAATGAAAACTACAGAGAAATTGAAAACTGCTAAAAAACTAAGTTACAGAACGGCCATAAACAATACACTCATGGCAGCTTATCCTGAGAAGTCAAATGAAATGTCTTGTACGCTCTAAAGACTGTGGGACAGATTGATATATAACGGCAGCATTATGAGTAATACCATTCTGTACCACTGCTTGCAGAAAGGACTTGCTTTATCTGTAGTATAACTGGGATTACTTTTCTTCAGACATTTCTTTTTTATTATTTTGGGCTGACATTCCAGAGGCCATGGAACCAATTAAAGGTTTACATAAAGTACGTGTACGTGTTTTCTAACCATTAGAGGTAATGAGCAGATATAAAAACCATATAAAACACACTTGGATACCTTTTATGCACAGCATAATTATTTTCCAAAGTCAAAAATCCTAAAAATCTATGTAACATAATGTGAATGAAGCTGGAGAAGAGTAACAGAATGTCTTCCTTCTAAAAGACACAGTGTTTACTAGAGGATGTTGGCAGTACTAGCCACAAGGATGTTAAATTGTGTGCTCTTTGACCCTATTAGAACAACAATTGGCATGTACTGGCTATTATACCTTGGGCAGATGGACTCCCTGGAATGAACTTGGGAACAATTAGCAAAATATTAAGAAGTAGCAATAAAAAGATATGTTAAAAGCCATGAAACAGATACAAATTGTGATTCCACTTGGGGACCATCCAAGAGATGCCCATCTTGCCAAGTGCCATAGCAACACAGCTCTCGCGGCTGTGTGAGTAATATACTCCTCTGTGGCTTGCTAACATTTTCATTGAGATGCTGTTATCCATGTGTAAGCACAGTAGACTCATTTATTCCATCTGTCTTTATAGAAAATGACACCTGGTTACCTACACGAAAACAGTGCCAATCCAGTGCCAGTCGTGCTTGTTGCACATTTCATTGACTTTAGTTCTGCGACTGTATGACTTTCTTTCTATGATGTAACAGCGTGTTAAAGTGAGGTGAGTATTAGTTACATTGTCTTCATTTATCATATATCTAGTAGAGATGAGCGAGTACTATTCGAAACTCCAGTTTCGAATAACACGCAACCATAGGAATGAATGGACGTAGCCGGCACGCACAAGGTTAAGCGGCCCGGCCGCCGGCAAGTGGCCGGCCGGCCGCTTCCATTCATTCCTATGGCTGCGTGCTATTCGAAACTGGAGTTTCGAAAAGTACTCGCTCATCTCTAATATCTAGGTTTCATAATGTTTGGGGTAAATACAGAACTATGTTCAAGATTTGCACACCATCAAGTCTGTAGTTGACTCATAAAACTTAAGTCATAAAACTTAAAGCAAAAAAACAACCTAAGGGCCCCTTCACACAGCGTAAGCGCGCCGCTCATTTAGACACGTATACACGTGTACAAGCGCGGCGCTTCAAAACAGAGCCCATTGATTTCAATGGGAAGCGCGTGTATATGCCGATATACGCGCGGACACGTGTATATGTGTCTAAATGAGTGGCGCGCTTACACCGTGTGAAGGGGCCCTTAGGGTAAGTTCACACAGCGATTTCTGGTCCAGAACCTGAGGGGAGGACATCTCAGTTTCCGGATCAAAAGCCGAGTAGCTCCGTATTAGGCCTAGTCTGGAGGAGGGACTGTCTTCAGGCCGAATCGCGAGGCCACTTGGCCTGAAGAATGAGCATCTCGTCCTTTTTCCGGGAGCTGGAGGAAACGGCTCGCGGAAAAAACTCCTGAGCTGCTCCCATTGACTTTAATGGGAGCCGTCTTTTTGGTCAGGATTTTGAGGCAGATACAGCCTCAAAATCCTGACCAAAAAACTACGTGTGAACGTAGTGTAGGCCCAAAGGCCTGGGCCCTACAGGTCTAAACACCGGTGAAAATCGCAGCATTTTACAGTAACTGCAAAGTGTAATCCCATGCCCACTGTGCGGTAAAAACTGCGGCGCGGACACGCTGTGATTTCCAAAACCGGCGCGGTTTTGGAAATCGCAGCATGTCAGTTATATCTGTGGAAACGCAGGCGTTTCCCCATATATATATATATATATATATATATATATATATATATATATATATATATATATATATATATGATTGTAACAGAAAGTCTGCAGAGGAAAACTCAGCAAACTTTCTGTTTAAAGCGCTGCAGGAAGAATCGCGATGCATTGCCACCGCGGTTTTTCCTGCAACACTTTTTGGCTGCGGGACGTTCCGTGGGGCCTTAGCCTAAAGCACTGAGAAAAAAACTTCAGAAGGTGAAGATCTAAATTCTAAAATGTAACACTTACTTCACTGTTGTGATAAGACACTGGATGTTAACCAAGTTTTAGGGTCAGTGCACGAAGAGTTTTTTGGCACTGATTTTGGCGCTGAATCTGTCTCAAAAGCAGCCTCCCAATAGAGGCTGGAGCCAGTGGTTGGTATAGGCAGTGCTGACAGAAGCAATTGCTGGTTTACGACTTTTCTTATGCTTATTATATTATACTGTATCCAGGAGGCAAATGAAAGACAATCCAGAAAACCAGGACACAGTTAAATATTTTGAAAAGAACCTGGGGTGAAGAGGCCATGCATCGCAGTGATCTGACTGCTGAGGCAATAGTAAAAATAAGTGAGGAGTCCAGCTCTGTATAAAGCTTGGGTACCACAATGCATCTCATCTATTGCTGTATAGAGGAGATGAAAGTCCCAAAGCTTTCCTGTCATCAGTGCAATTCATGCTACAGTGCCAGCAAGGCAGACAACCCACTCTGCATGTCATGTGCGGCCTAGTCTGCTGTATGACAAATAAGCAAGCGGCTGGAGCCGTGGCTCATGGGGTTAATGCTACTACTCCACTAACAACACACAGGTCTGCATGGAAAGGGAATACCGATTTCTGACCATCTATAGAAAAAAAACAAAAACATCACATCTACCTTAGACATCCAAAATAAAAAGGAGTGTGCTACTGATAGGTTAGTATCTACGTATGTGCCAGCAGCTCAGAAAGGTTGTAGTTTATAAAAATAACAGGACTATAAAATCTAATCCCACACGTCTAGGGTGTCCTACACCAAATTCTTCCCCAAGGCTATTAAACTATCACCACCATGTTACAGCATGTTACAGAGCACATTACAGTGATACACAACATATCTGTTATTTATGTCACTTTTGTAGCCCTTATTGTTTGTTACTCCCTACTTCCCAAAACATTAGGACTTTCTCATTTTTCTGATTACGCAGTCATAGGTGGTTTTGATTTTTGCATGACAGGTTGTACTTCAAAATGGTACCATTTATTATTTCTCTAGAATAATACCATAGTATAATACCTTTAGAGCTAGTTCACACGGGGAGCAGTATGGCGCATTTTGGTCCCGATTGTGACGCGTCACAATAGAGCCAAAATGCGCCTGTCACGACTGTTGCGGCTTCCAACAGTCGCGGCTTCCCCCTCCGGAGTAGACTCAAATGAATGGGCTCAGTCCAGAAGGTGCTGCCGTGAGGCGGACGCCGGGGCTGACACAGCCACGGAATCCGCCTGAAGAAAGTACAGCTTGCTGCTTTTTTCTGTGAGCGGTAACATGTCGCTCATGGAAAAAAGTAAGCTAGCGGTCTACATAGACCTCTATTGTGAGGGGGCGGATTATGACGTGGATTCAGCGCCAAAATCCTCCCTCTCTTGCCCCGTGTGAACGAGCCCTTAGAATGAGGTAGAACTGGGGAAAAAAAGTAGTACCCCCATTTTTTTTTTTTTTTTTATAGGAATTGTTTTTTTTACAGCTTTTAGAGGTAAGAGGTAGAGGTGAGATTTATTTTCGGAGAGGGTACGATCACTATGATACCAAATTTATATAGTTTTCATGTTTTAATAACTTTGAATAAGTTTTGAAGAAAAAGGAATTTCTTTGAATCACCATATTGACACCTGTAACTTTTTTTTATATTTCAATGGATGGAGCGTTGTAAGGGGTCTTTTTTTGCAGGACCATATGTAGTTTTATTGATACCATGTTGGGGAATGCATGATGTTTTGATGACTTTTTATTCCATTTTTTTAGGGAAATAAATTGGCAAAAAAAAAAAAAAATTCCAAATCAACAATTTTGATTATTTTTCTTCACTGCTTTGGTGTTCACCATATGGGACAAATGTTTTTATATTTTGGTTAAGTCTGGTTATTTTCGGACCTAATATATTTATATTTCTATAAACTTCTATTTATTTATATGGGATTTAGGGAAAGGGGGGTGATTTAAACTTTTTAGTTTTTTAAAAAAACTTTTAAACTTTTTTTTTTTTTTTAACTTCATAACTAAGAGGACCACAACACAACAAAAACTAACCTAAAACAGATACTCAACAGAAGAAGTCAAAAGAGAGCTCTAAGGGGGCATTCACATGGCGCATCAGCATCCGCGCGGAAATAAAGCCTCCCATTGACTTCAATGGGTTCTATTTTCTACACGTAGCCCATTGAAATCAATGGGAAAGAAAGCCTCCCATTGATTTCACTTGGTTCCGCGCGGAAACCGGAACCCATTGAAGTCAATCGGACGCTTTTCTTTCCGTGCGGATTCCGCGCCTAAATACTTTGTGTGAATGCCTCCTAAAGCTGGCACATACCCATTGTTGGCCAGTGTTATTCTAATTCTACAACGGTTTTAGGCTGCCTTCAAATTGGGGGAATTTATCAATCCCTCTATATCAGAATACTGGCATAGAGGGATAATATTATGGTGCACATTCGGCAAAAGGTCATTTCTTGCACAATGCCAGTTCTTCTTTCTTCGCAATATTGTGCGAATGTAGGTAAGCAGGTAAGGACGCCTCGATCTGACACATACATTATAATTCACAGTATTTTTCTAGCACAAGTTTTAATGGAAATCTACACCAGTTCCTAACTATTCTGGCACATGGGAGTCCACCCGATTTATGAAGAGGATGGTGCTTTATTCAGATTGGTGTACAAAATGCCAATTTTAATGAATCTGTCCCATTGAGTTTAGGATATCCACTCTCCCATACATCTTTTATTTCATCATGTACAGATACTCCTACTTACCAGATACTAGAACAATGCAAAAGGAAAAGATTTTCCAAAAATTTTCAAAGGAACACAGTGTGAAGAAAACCAAAGACAAAGAATTACGTACACAATACTGCAAGTGCTGAGCATAGCCGAACAGTAGCAGATGGCAATAACATCCTTAAGGGAAAATTAAAGACATTTTTAATAAAACCAGCAGACAGAGGGGGTACCATAACCATAATGAACATCTGTGACTATACACCGTAAGAACAAAAGCAGTTCTCAAACACCATACTTTACAAAAACTATAGGGAGAACATACAGATTTGTGGGACTTTCCTTGAAGGCTCTAGTGTAGTCCCTTTTAGCACAAGGGACTTATTTAGTATCTAAAGAAGGAAAGTGGTCAGAGACTAATAAGACTGCTGATAGTTTCAGGGGTGTCCAATTAGTTTTAACAAATGGAAAACCACCGAGAACATTGCCATTGGTACAATAATGATACATATTTATATAGAGTCACATATGTATATATCATGTATACACAATACATAGATTCTAGCTCAAAATACACCACCACAGAATAGGGTATAAGTATAGAAATGGCTAACCATAGCTCTAGGCTCCTGATGAAGTCAGCGAGGTGAAATGTGCATTGGGGTAGCATTGGGGGAATTTATTGTCAACTCATTTGGCACCAGGTCTATTGGTAGGTTTTATACTAACTTTTTAACCATCTGTACGTATATTGAGCTCTAATGGAATAAACAATCGAGTAAGTGCATTACCTGTATATGAGGCAGTGGTTTAAGGGCCTTGATTTGCCATATAAAGCATTTAATGTACATGTATGGTAGTTATTTAGCTTGCTTTTTACTTATCAGTATATCGGTCTTGTATGTTGCCCTATATCCATTATAATATTCTCATACATATAGATATGGTGTCTCTTTCAGGGCTCGTTCACATCTGTGCCCGGGAGTCTGTTCTGCAGGTTTCTGTTTCCCGCACAAAACTGGGCAGGAGACGGAAACCTGCTGGCATCTTTCCAAACCCATTCATTTGAATGGGTTTGAAAAGTGTCCGGCCATGAGCGCCGGTAAGCGTTTTATGCTCTCCGCGGTGAAACCGTTTTTTTTTTTTTTTTAACCAGACACAGAGTCGGACATGCAGTGCTCTGTGTCCGATTTAAAGAAACCGGTTACGCTGCGGAGAGCATAAAACACTCACCGGCGCTCACGGCCGGATTTGGCATGATAGGTTTCCGTCTTCTGCATGCAGAAGACGGAAACCTGAGAACAGAGTGCCGAATGCTGGTGTGAACCTATCATTATGATGCACGCATGTTATTGTGGTTCATTAGAGTAACATCTAATGCTATATGCCAGTGTTTCCCAAACTGTGCGCGCAGACCATCTACAGGTGCTCCGCGATATGTCCATAGTAAGTGGTTAACAATAAAAAAAATAGCTAAATGTGAAGGGTTTCAAAATTAAAATACTGGTTCGCATGCACTCCTAATATTCTACCGGCATGCCACTACGGTCTGTTCGGCAAATATACGAGGCCAGGGGATTAACGCTTCACGGTCAGACGGCACTTCCAAACTGGTCTCAGACCGCCCTTTCCGGCTTAACACGGCTCAATTGTTCTATGGGATCCCATGATTTCTATGTATGCCCCTGAGTGGATGTAATGATGGGCGTTATGTGGTGTTATCTGTAGAGGTATTAACTTTTGTTATACTGTCTGTCTTTGATGTAAATATGTCGACTTCTGCAAAAACAAAACCCCACAAAGCCCACAGAATTTACAAGTGTCAGTAAATTGCTGGATATAGTATTTACTTACATAACAACTTGGATAAAAAGCATGTAATTTTCTGGTTACACATTATGCATACATATTCAGTGTTGCACTATTCACTGTAGTTGATTTTTTTAGAGCTGTGGCAAGTGTCAGGTTGCCGCCGTTGTTTCCAGAGGATATTTCCATTACTATTGATGAAACCATGTTAACACGTGTCTTAGTAACAAGTTTCAAGCATACTCACGGATGTTCATGAGACGTTAATTTTTTTTCATCTTGCTAAAGCATTGTGGAGGGGGAACATGAAACTGGGGGCAGAGATGATGGAGGAGATTAAACTGGGGGCAGAGATGGAGGGGGGACATGAAACTGGGGGCAGAGATGGAGGGGGACATGAAATGGGGGGCAGAGATGGAGGGGGACATGAAACTGGGCACATAGATGGAGGGGGAGACATTAAACAGGGGGCAGAGATCGTGGGGGAGATGAAACTGGGGAAGAGATGGAGGGGGATATTTATTTGTGGCCACTTACACAAGCATACGCAGTATTCTCCTGTAGTTCTATGGAGTTCTTACTGCGCATGCTCATGTAAGCGGTCACAAAAAATGGCCTCCCGCATGTGAAGTCTGCTCTGCCCGAGGCCCGCTGGCAAAGCCGATTGGCGCATGCGTTGAATTTTGACCCCCACACGCCAGAAGTAGACGTGTGAAGAGGCCACTGCTGAAGAAGATGGAGGCGGCGCTAGAGAGAGTTCTCTCGCAGCATTGGGGACGCCCCCAGTGCTGCGAGAGAACTAATTTGCATACCGATAACGAACGGCGACCCAGAAAAGACATCGAAAGGTAGGAGAAGTATAGCCTTTCTTAAGGCTATTCCGACGTGTTAGTGAGAAAAAAAAAAAAGAGTTTTAATGATAGGATCCCTTTAACCTCGGCCATCTTGTGTCACTTGAGTTTGACTTCTTGAAGAGGACAGTACAGTATGTCTTCATTCAGTGCTGAGGCCTTGTTCACATCTTATGTAACTTTCCAAAAATCTCAGTTAGGCTAAGGCCCCACGTAGCGGGAGTCAGTGAAAAAGCGCTGTGGGAAAAACCGTAACAGAAATGCATTGTGGCTTTTCCCGCAGCGCTTTTCACAGAACCTCTGCGGACTTTCTACTTCTATTATACCTATAGGGAAACCTCCAGCATTTCTGTACGTATTATTGACATGCTGCGATTTCCAAAATCACAATTGTTTTGGAATTCGCCGTATTTCCTCAGTGTGTATTTTTCTGCAATGTGTGGATGGGATTTTCTAGAATCCCATCCACTTTGCAGGGACTGTAAAATGCCACCTTTTTTGCCACGTGGGGCCCCGGCCTATGAAGCCCTGTGCAATGAATTTCTTATTCTGATTGCCAAAACAATTCATTACAAGAAAGATAAGAAATCTGCTTCTATGGACAAGGTGTAGCTATGGGCATGTGTGAACCCGGCCTTATAGGTGATCCCTCACATGAACAACCCCTGCTTTACATGAGGATTCCCTGACGGTAAACTGATGGTTATGGGTCTGGCAGCTCATACCCCCACCCATCATCTGTTATAACTGCGTCCTCACCAGGTCACATGTCACAGCTTATTGCTGTATTTCCTTTAGTACATAGAGGAGTAGGTGGTATGTATTACAGTAAAACAGGTCCCTTTAAGTGTGTGTCAAGCATCACGATATCATGGCTTACATATTGGTCTATGATACAGTTTTATATTGGCGCAGTCACTGTTATAAATCTGTAATGCTGTTCATGTACATGAGAGCTTATGGTGCTGATCTGTAAACACCACATGACATCACAGGGCACATGACATCACCGACATTCCATGATGTCACAGTGCGTGTAGAATGTGTACAGCACTTAACCTGAGCCATCCTGTGTCACTTGACAAATAGAAGAGGACGCTGGGGCAACACGGTGGCTCAGTGGTTAGCATTGCAGCCTTGCAACGCTGGAGTCCTGTGTTTCAATCTGCCAGGAACAGCATCTGCAAGGAGTTTGTATGTTCTCCCCGTGATTGCCTGGATTTTCTCCCATACTCCAAAGACATACTGATTGGAAAAAATGTATATTGTGAGCCCTATATGGGGCTCACAATCTACAAAAAAACGTTGGATTCGCTGGACGATGCTGGAGTAGGCAGTAGGCCAGGCCAAATATGATCCAGGGAGATATCCGATCGTCATTTCTGGGGTCAGGAAGGAATTTTTGTCCCCCCCCCCCCCCCCCCCTGAGGTATAACCTCTACGGGGGTTTTGTTTCGCCTTCCTCTAGATCTTCGGGTCCAGTGGCTTTCATCTCAGGACAATGGTAGGACTGGACAAAGTGAACAGAAAAAGTTCTTTGCCATCCATCATGCCTGACCTCCTGACCTCTCAGTCACTGTGACCATTATTTAATTTAAAGGGCCAGTAATAATTTAATTACAATGTTGCCAATTTAATTTTTTTTTTAAAATGTTCGTTGTGGTGTTTGTCTTTTTCTGGATTATTCCTTATATAATAGCACTAGATGTGGCTGCTGTTACTGCCTATAATAAAGTGTAGCTTTACATCACTCTGGTCACTGGGATATTACAATGTCAAATCCTGTTTTAGGTTACATTGCAAAATCCACAGGGTTCAGTGTTATAGGGTTTGGTATCCCTGATGGGGAGAAAAACTGTGCATGTATCCTTCTGTCAGCAAGAGCAACTGAACACAAGAGAGACAGAGGGTCTTACATAAAAATAGGGAATAGACTACGGGCCCTATAACAAAATCTGGAAAGGGGCCCAGTAAGCAATGCCTGCTTTACCAGACAGTGACCCACAGTAATTGACTGCTATATCCTAAGAATATGCAAATCTGTCTTCCATGATGTAAATAGGAAGACAGTGCCTCAGTCATGCAGCCCACTAAGGGGCGATCTGTTTAACATCATGCCCGACCTTCCCAGAGGCCTTTGCTGCAATGATGTGGGATTTTACCAAGTACAGTCTCTTAGCCGAGGACAGCTGTTTCGATCTATTTGGATCTCTTCAGCCCAGCGCAGAGAAGACTGACTTGGCAGAGGTGAGAGGCTTCTAGACAGGGTTAAGGGGATATCGTCACTCCTTAGGGAGAGACCACCATGTAGGTGTGTGGAGTGTTATTAAGCCATAGAGACTTCACTGTGAGGGCTCATGGGAAGAATATGCAAATCTGTCTTCTATGATGTAAATAGGAAGACAGTGCCTCAGTCATGCAGCCCACTAGGGGGCGCTCCCAATTTCTGCTATATCCTAAGTCAGTCTATGTAAAGGAGATAGATGGAGTGATTTGCTCCAAATGTATTAAAAGGTGATGTATCTAAACCATCAGAGAATCCCATGTATTCCTGCTATGAGCAAGTGCACACAATGCCTGCTTCTTCCCTGTAGTAGGTATATATAAGATGCAAGGTCTTGGTCGCTCTGGGTTCCTAGCAGTTAGGGGGAGCTTAGTGGTTGCAAGGAATACCAAGTCTTTAGCCTGGAGGATCTTCCTGGATAACTCAGTTGGTGTTAGCCACTGACTAGCGGGCTGTTTAGTGTCTCATAGAGCACCTTCTGCTCTGTAGGTTAGGTAGCGGCCATTAGGATTAACAGGCAGTCGCGCGTCATATTTATATTTCCATGTACGGGGAGGCATAGGGCGTTTTTCTTTGCGGGTCCAGGTGTACTTTTTAGTTATACCATTTTGGGGAATGTCTATTGCTTTGATCACTTTTTATTCAAACTTTTATCAGAGGTGAAGCAGCAAAAAAACTAAATATACACTCACCGGCCACTTTATTAGGTACACCATGCTAGTAACGGGTTGGACCCCCTTTTGCCTTCAGAACTGCCTCAATTCTTCGTGGCATAGATACAACAAGGTGCTGGAAGCATTCCTCAGAGATTTTGGTCCATATTGACATGATGGCATCACACAGTTGCCGCAGATTTGTCGGCTGCACATCCATGATGTGAATCTCCCGTTCCACCACATCCCAAAGATGCTCTATTGGATTGAGATCTGGTGACTGTGGAGGCCATTGGAGTACAGTGAACTCATTGTCATGTTCAAGAAACCAGTCTGAGATGATTCCAGCTTTATGACATGGCATTGCATTATCCTGCTGAAAGTAGCCATCAGATGTTGGGTACATTGTGGTCATAAAGGGATGGACATGGTCAGCAACAATACTCAGGTAGGCTTTGGCGTTGCAACGATGCTCAATTGGTACCAAGGGTCCCAAAGAGTGCCAAGAAAATATTCCCCACACCATGACACCACCACCACCAGCCTGAACCGTTGATACAAGGCAGGATGGATCCATGCTTTCATGTTGTTGACGCCAAATTCTGACCCTACCATCCGAATGTCGCAGCAGAAATCGAGACTCATCAGACCAGGCAATGTTTTTCCAATCTTCGATTGTCCAATTTTGATGAGCTTGTGCAAATTGTAGCCTCAGTTTCCTGTTCTTAGCTGAAAGGAGTGGCACCCGGTGTGGTCTTCTGCTGCTGTAGCCCATCTGCCTCAAAGTTCGACGTACTGTGCGTTCAGAGATGCTCTTCTGGCTACCTTGGTTGTAACGGGTGGCTATTTGAGTCACTGTTGCCTTTCTATCAGCTTGAACCAGTCTGGCCATTCTCCTCTGACCTCTGGCATCAACAACGCATTTCCGCCCACAGAACTGCCGCTCACTGGATGTTTTTTCTTTTTCGGACCATTCTCTGTAAACCCTAGAGATGGTTGTGCGTGAAAATCCCAGTAGATCAGCAGTTTCTGAAATACTCAGACCAGCCCTTCTGGCACCAACAACCATGCCACGTTCAAAGGCACTCAAATCACCTTTCTTCCCCATACTGCTGCTCGGTTTGAACTGCAGGAGATTGTCTTGAGCATGTCTACATGCCTAAATGCACTGAGTTGCCGCCATGTGCTGATTAGAAATGAAGTGTTAACGAGCAGTTGGACAGGTGTACCTAATAAAGTGGCCGGTGAGTGTATATTAGGATATGTGGAATATAGATTGATGTCACTATAAACTAGACAAGCAACCTGTTCATTCCATGTCTATGAAACACAGGGATGATAGTGGTGATTTCTCTGTAAGGTCGGGGCCCCTTGTGGCGTAAACACAGAAGCAAAACTGTAGTGTTTTACAGCTAGTTTTACTAGCGAATCCCATCCACACATTGCAGAAAAATATGCATAGCGTAAATAGTGCAATTTCCAAAACTATCGCGATTTTGGAAATTCCAGCATGTCAATTATACCTACAGAAATGAAACACAAAATGGGCGCCCTCCGGAAAATAATAAAATGTAACTTCTATTAGAACTATTAAAATAATGGTGGGTAAGGTGTGGCCCCATTAGAATGAAGCCCTCACCTGGACACGCTTCTAATTCTGCTAAGAGCAGAATCCTGTTGGGATGATGGAAAAACTGGTAGGGGGGATTCCACTAAGGGGGACTAGGCAGAGGTGGAAATGGAGAAGTTTTGTACTCTCCCTACCTGCTGCTCTATATTCTGTCAGCAGGACCCATCTCACATGTGTGAGCAACCCCCGTAATAGACAATGGTGTAAGCCCCCCACCCTGATACAAATTATAGGGTGTTGGTTATCAAAGATGAGTGTCTGTTGTGTATTATATTCCACAGACCACCTTGATTAGGGAGTATTTAAAACCATAGTTAGGCCCTGTTCTCATGGAGTAACGCGCCGCTCATTCTGACACGTAAACACGTGTCAGAGCGAGGCGCTTCAAAACAGATCCAATTGACTTCAATGGGTGCCGGCTTACACGCACTACACATTGAAATCAATGGTAGGCTTTATAACTCATTGATTTCAATGTGTAGCGCGCGTAATCCGGCACCCATTGAAGTCAATGGGATCTGTTTTGAAGCGCCTCACTCTGACACGTGTTTATGTATCTAAATGAGCAGCGCGTTACTCCGTGGGAACGGGGCCTTACTGTGGATTAGCCACTGGCAGCTTGTGATGTGTAAATTAGGGGCAGCATTTATGGCAGGATTACATAGGAGGGTGTAAGTCTTCAATAGAACTGGAGGCAGATATCACACGATAGAACCACTTCTAATTTTTACACTTTTGTTTGTTGTTCTGGCATATTCTGAGAGAGAATGTGCTGGAATCTGCAGGTTGTGGGTTCAACACACCAGAGGAGCCTGATAATTGCTACCATCTGGCAATGCTGGCATCCTCCTTGTCTACTTTTGATGTCTTGTCTATGTTGTTTCATTAGTATTTATTGTTTCCTCCCACCTGTTCTGTTTGCTACTCCCTAGAATCTCCCTATTTAACCACATGAGGACCGCCGTACGTAAATTTACGGCCTCATGTGCTGGTACCTAAAGACCGGACTATTGCCGAAATACGTCCGGCCTTTAGGTACCTTTCTGGCGGGGGGAGGGGTGCGGGGGGGGACAGGGGTTAGGTGTTACTAACACCTAACCCCTTCCTCCATAACGTCCAGTCGGAACTGAGTCCGACTGGACGTGTTAACCCTTTCGATCGCGCCGTCAAACATCGCGGCGCGATCGAAAGGGATCCGCCGACAGGTTAACCAGATCGGCACCCCCCGCGGCGAGATCGGGGGGTGCCGATGTCAGTAGAAGGTAGTCTGGGGTCTGGCCAGTGACCCCAGACTACCGGAGCCCCCACATACCTGGTGATCCTGCCAGGCGGTGGAGGAAGTGAGCGATGTGTCTCACTTCCTCTGCAGCTTACAGGACACGAGCAGGCTCATGTCCTGCTCGTGTCCTGTCTGCTACTGTGTAGAATCAGCTGATGCTTTCATCAAAGCATCAACTGATTCAAGTGTCCTAAAGGGACACATGAAAAAGTTAAAAAAAAGTTAAAAAAAAAAAAATAAAGTGTATGAAAAAAGTAATAAAGTTCTAAAGTCCAAAAATCCCTTTTTTCTATACAAAATGAATTATATAAAAAAAAGCACTAAAAATTAAAAAAAGCAATGCATATTTGGTACCGCCGCGTCCGTAACAACCTGTACAATAAAACTGAAATAATATTTAATGTACACGGTGAACGTCGGAAAAAAAAACCGGAAAAAACTCGCCGGAAATAATGATTTTTTGCCATCTCATCCTACAAAATATGCTATAAAAAGTGATCAAAAAGTCATATTCACCCCACAACAGTGCCAATAAAAAGCGCACATTTTCCCGCAAAAAATAAGCCCTCAACCAACACTGTCAACCGAAAAATAAAAATGTTACGCCTCTCAGAAGATGGCGATGCAAAAATCACTGATTTATGTCCCCAAATGTGTTTTTGTTCTGCAGACTTAGTATCGCATAAAAAAATAACATAAATGAGGTATCGCCGTAACCGTACCGACCCGCAGAATAAAGGACACATGTTACTTATGCTGTACGCTGCATGGCGAAAAATTTTAAATGTAAAACTCAATGCAGGATTGATTTTTTTTTTTTTTTAATCCAGCAAGAAAGAGTTAATAAAATGTAATCAGTAAGTTGTAGGCACCCAAAGATGGTGCCATTACAAAATGCATCTCATCCTGCAAACAACAAGCCCTTATATGGCCATGTCACCAGAAAAATAAAGAAAATATAGCATCTAGCAATGTCAAGGCAAAACCCCCCAAAAATCGCCAAATTATTAGAACACAACTGGCTGCGGCAGGTAGGGAATATATAAGCTGTGCGAGCGAATATCAGGGGACACCCCAGATTTACAGCTTATGAGCGAAAAAACACCAGAAGTGACCCCCAAAGTGACCCCCAGAGTGACTCCCCCAATCATAGGAGCTACTGGGACATAGTAGGGAATTTGGTGTCTGCAATGTTCTCCGCACAGCTTATATATTCCCTCTTCGCCATCCGCTGTGCAGTCACGTCCGGATACTAATACTCACTACACCCCCTGATAAATTCTTTGAGGGGTGCAGTTTTCAAAATGGGGTCACTCCTTTGGGGAATCCACTTTTCTGGTTCCTTACAGGCTCTACAAACATGACATGGCATCCAGATACCAAACATCAAAATCTGTACTCCAAAAGCCGCATCGCGCTCCTTCGCTTCTGCGCCCTGCTGTGCGCCCAAACTGCAGTTTATGACACATGTATGACACTGGTGTACCCGTTATATCGGACGTAATGTCATATGTGAGTATAAACTGATATTAGGGCACAGCTGGACGCAAAAGGGAAGAAGGGTTATTGGGTTTTTGGAGCACAGACGGTTTGGTTTTTGGATGCCATGACACTTTTGTAGATCTGAAACGCCAGTAAAGTGGAATCCCCTGATATGAGACCTTATTTTGGAAACTACACCCCTGAAGGATTTCTCCAGGGGTACAGAGAGCATTTTTAACCCCCAAGTGTTGCTATAACTTATTATCCATAAATGAATACGAAGCTGATTGTGAAAGGTGAAAATGACCATTTTTCCAGGAATACGTCATTTCAGTGTGTAATATGTTGTGCCCGCCTTGTATCAGAGATGAACGCTCTAAAAGCTGTTGTGCCCAGGATACCCGCTTACCAGTTTTTGGAGTGTCTCTGCTGACATAAGTTGGGCACAACATATCGGGTACTGAAATGGCGAATCTCTGGAAATTTTTCATTTTTAACTTCTCATTATCAGCTGTGATTTCATTTCTGGAAACTAAATAAATGCAACACTCGGGTTAAAAATGCTCGCTACACCACTTGATAAATCCCATGAGTGGGCTAGTGTCCAAAATGGGGTGACATGTCTGCGGATTCCACTTTATTGGCAATTCAGGGGCTTTGCAAAAGTGGCATGGTGTCCTAAAACCAAACTGTGCTCCAAAAACCAAAATAGCGCTCCTTCCCTTCTGTGCCCGGCTGTGCCCAAACAGCCATTTATACCCACATATGGCATTAAGTCCGTTATCCGGGGTACACCAGTGTCATACATGTGGGCATACACCGCTATTTGGGTACCCAGCAGGGCGCAGATGTGAAGGAGCGATATGTGCTTTTGGAGTGCAGATTTATATTCTTTGTTTTTGGACACCACATCACATTTGCAGAGGCCCTAAAATTGTCCCTACAAAATGGGGTCACTTCTTGGTGAATTCCAGTTTACTGTCACCTGTGTAGTTTCTAAAATGGGGTCACAATGGGGGGTTTCCATTATATTGATACTTTAGGGGCTCAGCTAATGCGACATGGCACCTGAGAACTATTCCAGCCACATCTGCTTTCTAAAAGCCAAATAACGCTCTTTCCATTCTGAGCCCCACCGTATACCCATACAGCAGATTATGGCCACATATGGGGTATTGCCGTGTTAAGAAGAAATTGTGTAACAAACTCTGGGGGGCTTTTAATTCTTCAGCTACTTGCAAAATTAAAAATATGGCGCTAAATGGACGATTAATTGGAAAAAAAAAGTAATTTTTCATTTTTACGTCCCATTGTTAATAAAATCTGTGAATCAGCTGTGAGGCCAAAATGCTCACCAAACCCCTAGATAAATTCTATGAGGGGTGTAGTTTCCAAAATGGGGTCACTTTTAGGGGGTTTCCACTTTATTGGTACACTAGGGGCTCTGCAAATGCGACATGGCACCTGAAAAATATTCCAGCAGAATCTGCCCTTCAAAAGCCAAATAGCGCTCTTTCCATTCTGAGCCCCGCCATGTTCCCATACAGTAGATTATTACCACATATGGGGCATTTCTGTGTTCAGGAGAAATTGTGTAACGAACTTTAGGGAGCTTTTTTTCCTTTATCCTCTTGTGAAAATGAAAAATTTGGGGCTAAATTGACAGTTTGTTGGAAAAAAAGTAAATTTTCATTTTCATGTCCCAATATTAATAAAATCTGTGAAACAGCTGTAGGGTCAAAATGCTCACTCTACCCTTTGATATGTTTTGTGGGGGGTGTAGTTTCCAAAATGGGGTCACTTTTAGGGGGTTTCCACTGTATTGGTACTGTAGGGACTCTGCAAATGCGACATGGCACCTAAAAATTATTCCAGCAAAATCTGCCATCCAAAAGCAAAATAGCGCTCCTTCCATTCTGAGCCCCGCCATGTTCCCATACAGCAGAATATGGCCACATATGGGGTATTGCCGTGTTCAGGATAAATTGTTTAACAAACTTTGGGGGGCTTTTACTCCTTTAACCCCTTGTGAAAATGAAAACTTTGGGGATAAAGTGACATTTTAGTAATTTTTCTTTTACACATTCCAATGTTAGTAAAATCTGTGAAACAACTGTACGGTCTAAATGCTCACTATACCCCTTGATGAATTCCGTGAGGGGTGTAGATTCTAAAATGGGGTCACTTTTGGGGGGTTTCCATTGTTTTGGTACGCTAAGGGCTCTGCAAATGTGACATGGTGCCTGAAAATTATTCCAGCAAAATATGCTGTTCAAACACCCAGTGTCACTCCTTCCCTTCCATGCACTGCCGTGTGCCCAAAAATCAGTTTACACCCACATGTGGGGTATTTCTGTGCACGGGAGAAATTGCATAACAAAATGTGAGATGCATTTTCTCCTTTAACCCTTTGTGAATGTGTTAATTTTAGGTCTAAATGAATGTATTAATGAAAAAAAATAAAATGTCTAAATTTGACCTCCATATTATTTTTATTCTTATGAAATGCTTAAAGGGTTAACAAACATCCCAAATGCTGTTTTGAATAATTTGAGGGGTGTAGTTTTGAAAATGGGGTGATTTATGGGGGTTTCTATTATATAGGCCTTTATAATTCCTTTCAGAACTGAAGTGGTCCCTAAAAAATTAGTTTGAGGAATTTTCTTGTAAATCTGGAAAATTGCTGTTACACTTTAAGCCTTGTAACATCCAAAATGAATTAAAAGACGATCAAAAGATGATGCCGATATAAAGCAGAGATATGGGAGATAATATTTATTCATGTATTTGGATGGTATGACTATCTGCCTGAAAAGCAGAGAATTTCACATTTTGAAAATTGCAATTTTTTCCAAATTTCCATCAAATTTGCTAGTTTTTTTTATAAATAAATACAAAAATATTGATTAGTGTTTACCACTAACATGAAGTATAATGTGTTACGAAAAAACAATTTCAAAATCACTTGTGTAAGTTAAAGCGTCTCAAAGTTATTGCCATTTAAAGTGACACATGTCAGTTTTGAAAAAAGAGGCCCGGTCCTTAATGTACTTCTGGGCCTGGTCCTTAACCGGTTAATGGCTGCATGTGCATATGAGCTTGCTGGAGCCGCGTGTCATCCTGTGAAAGCTCCTGATTCTCGTCCTTGTCTGTCTTTCTGAATTAGGATTTTTATCTCGCTCAACTTTGGGTTCTGTCCTATTCCTCTCCACATATGAAACTGCTCACCTAGGTTGTTCCTGATTTTGTGATTGAATGTTCGCTTTGTGTGGGCTGTTCTACTCTCTAGAAGTCCTTACACATGACCTGTCACCTTCCCTGACCTGTGTGTTTTAGCAAATACTTGTTATTCACATAATATAACAATTCTGAACTTTTCTTATAATTATTAACCCAAAGGAACTGCAGCATAGGGCTTTATGACACAGTTAATTCAGGTATCAGGTGGTATTGGATTTAAAGCCATCATATAGCTCATATAATATGGACATATTACACCCATCTGAATCAGTCCTTAGGACAGCTTATATTAGAGATATGCAAATAAGCCCTTCTTGAAGGAAAAGGAGACCTTGCTCTTTGCTCTCGCACCACCATTTGAAAGGTAGTTCCTTAACCTTGGTTCACATCTGCATTTAGTAATCTGTTTGGGTCCGCATGGGGACCCACCGAACGGTCTACCGAACGCACTTGCAAGTGGTGTACAGTGAAAGCACATGGATCCCATAGACTATAATGGGATCCGTGTGCTTGCTGTGTGCCCGCAAGAATCACGTGGACAGAAAGTAGATTGTGAAGTACTTTGCTACCTGCATGTTCCCTGTGGAGATCTCACAGAAAGCACACAGACCCCATTATAGCCTATGGGGTCCGTGTGCTTTCACTGCACAACACTTGCAAATGCATTTGGTAGTCCATTCGGGGGGAAGGGGGAGGAGGTCCCCATGCGGATTCCCCAAACGGATTAACGACGCAGATGTGAACGAGGCCTAAGGGGGCATTCACACGGAGGAAGTTGCCGCTGATTCTACTGCGATAACTCACATCAAAATCTGTACGGAAATAAAGCCTCCCATTGACTTCAATGGGTTCCGTTTTCCCACGCGGAACCCATTGAAATCAATGGGAGGCTTTTTTTTTCTCATTGTGTTCAATAGGTTCCGAGTTATCGCGCCAGAATCAGCGCCAACTTCCTCCATGTGAGTTAGAGTTTTCCTCTGTATATTTTCTGCTTCAATTATGCTATAGGGAAAATCCGAAAATGTTGCAATTTTTTGAGCCAAAGCCAAGAATGGGAAAGGAATGAGAAGCATGTAGGAACCTTCTTATACTTTTACCCTCTTCTCAATTTATTCCTGGGCTTTGGCTCAAAAAAACGCAGCAAAATCTGCAACAAAAAAAGCTGTGTTTCTGCAACGTGGGACCTTAGCATTAAGGAGAATCCGCTTTGCATCATACAAGAACTTATTTGCAGAGTTCTTAGCAGGGCGTGCCTGGTGTAATAAGTTCTCTTTGGTGAAAAAGGGGAACTTGCTCTAGCGCCACCTTTTGGAAGACTGCTCCCTATAGAACATTGCCTGTATTTCCTGAAACTACATGCTCAAGAGTTCTGGAAATCCGGTGAGCTAAACAAAAGTTACTCTTTCTGTATTGACAAAAGATGTTTTTTACTGAATTTCTGTAAATGGAATATTGTAGTCTGACACATCATACCACGCAGACCTTTCTCCAGAAACCCTAGTTTTTACTGCGGAACAAGGAGCAAAAAAGCACTCTTTTGGCCTCCATTGTTATAATGGAGGTTTGTCTATTTACATTAACGCTGGGAATTTTCGATAAATGCAGAGCTAAGAAAACCAGAATCTGTGAGAACACAGGCTGAGCTGTTCCACAACAAAATCCTGAAAAAAAACAGGATTCAATTCAGCTCACGTATTTGTTATCTTCCACCTGTAACTTCATGTTCCTGCTAACTAGAATCTGATGTGATGTACGGCAATGTTGATCTGTGTGGGAATAACATGGGCTCTATACAGATCTCTATCACAAAATTAAAGTTTACCTTGAGGGCCCATTCAGACAGCAGAAAATGAGAAGAGGAACTGAGTTGGACCCCGGTGGAAGGATGATGGTTAAAGTTAACTACACCCCAAATGACTGTCAGAATACACCTGAAGGCGACAGACAACGAAAATGCTGATGAATATTACAAGAGAAATTCAGCAGTATTTTCTTCTATAACATTGTCTATCGGCTCTCAACTTGTACATTGGAAAACTGAAATCTGTAGGTAAAACACTCAGCAATAACCGGCACGCTGCATGTTAGGGGCTAGGGATACACAGCAACTCTGGCCATGACTCTTGTCGCACGATCAACGATCGATGTGTCGCCTCATGATTCCTTTAACCATATTAGTGAATAGAGTCACACTGCAACCCGAAGGTGCCATGGCTGTTGCAAAAATGTTGAGTAATGTTTGACTATTTTTTTGTGACTAGAAGTCGTAGTACCAACTGAGTCTCAATGTGTTTCCATTCAGTAACATGAATGAAAGAGCCACCAGTTGGCATTGCAATCTGTCATTGTACAATAGTCACAGCCAAAGTTGGTGGGTAGCCCTAGCCTAAGTCTACCCCTCATTCACATCTGTGTTTGGTAATCAGTTCGGGGAGTCCGCATGGGAACCCCCTGAATGGACTACCGAATGCATTTGCAAGCGGTGTGCAGTGAAAGCAGACAGATCCCATAGATTATAATGGGGTCCGTGTGCTTGCCATGAGATCTCCGCACGGAACATGCAGACAGAAAAGTATATTGTGGAGTACTTCCCTGTCCGCATGTTCCCTGCGGAGATCTCATGGCAAGCACACTGACCCCATTCTAGTCTATGGGGTCCGTGTGCTTTCACTGCACACCGCTTGCCAGTGCCTTCGGTAGTCTGTTCTCGGGGTCCCCATGCGGACTCCCCGAACGGATTACCAAACACAGATGTGAACCAAGGGAAACTTTGCTTTTTGGGTATGTATATAGAATGTTGATGGGATTTGTTTAAATCTCAACTATGCTATAACTGTAAATCGCCCTCTATGCTATAACTGTAAATCGCCATCTATGCTATAACTGTAAATCGCCCTCTATGCTATAACTGTAAATCGCCATCTATGCTATAACTGTAAATCGCCCTCTATGCTATAACTGTAAATCGCCCTCTATGCTATAACTGTAAATCGCCCTCTATGCTATAACTGTAAATCGCCATCTATGCTATAACTGTAAATCGCCATCTATGCTATGACTGTAAATCGCCATCTATGCTATGACTGTAAATCGCCATCTATGCTATGACTGTAAATCGCCATCTATGCTATAACTGTAAATCGCCCTCTATGCTATAACTGTAAATCGCCATCTATGCTATAACTGTAAATCGCCATCTATGCTATGACTGTAAATCGCCATCTATGCTATGACTGTAAATCGCCATCTATGCTATGACTGTAAATCGCCCTCTATGCTATAACTGTAAATCGCCATCTATGCTATAACTGTAAATCGCCATCTATGCTATAACTGTAAATCGCCATCTATGCTATGACTGTAAATCGCCATCTATGCTATAACTGTAAATCGCCATCTATGCTATAACTGTAAATCGCCATCTATGCTATAACTGTAAATCGCCATCTATGCTATAACTGTAAATTCGTGGTGACTAATCGTTGCGACTTTGCCCAATGTGTACAGTCCTTAGCAGGGAGATCAAATGATCGCCCCTGGTCCCACTCCCAGCAAAACAACTGCAACCAGCCACAAATGTTACCCTGCAGCATCTGTTCTGATTCACTCAGCAAAGGATTTTTTTTTTGCTTAAAAATATTATCACAAATCTGATATATATTCTGAAACTGTTGCATCGACGTGGAGCAGATTTACACCAGAATGTTGGGAGATATTTATAGACAACCATTAAATTCTTGTCAAGTGTGGAACAAAATATAGTATTAAAAAAAAAGCGTTTATGGCCGGATGTTAAGGGTTCGGCTGCCGAGTGAAGGGAAAACATTTAATAAATCCACATTTTAGTAGGAGCCTTAAAATATACTGAATGAAAAATAAAATAAAATAAAATAAATGTATTACCATCCAGTGCACTGGTAAGGATGTGGAAGGCTGCGATCAGGTCCTTTTTAGATGGTTCTGTAAGGTTCTCATTTTGCAGATCATATCCTACAAGGGTCAGGATCTTTTGTGCATATTCTTTTTGAGACAACTTTAACTCACTCAAATACGTCAGGCCGGGCTTAGATCCTAAACAGATCTCTTCTACCTACCAGAAACAAGACAGACAATCATGTAGTAATCATTAATCAGCAAAAACAGCCGAACATCTGATCTCTGTGTACAGATCGCTCCCTGCTTAGCGGAGCAGACGGGAGCAAAATGAGCTGTATTTAAACAGTACAAAAGCAATGATGCAAATGGAAAAACAAGCACAGTAATTATGCCCCTCAGCGAGATCACGCTGCTGCGTCTACTAAGGCTGCTTTTGGCCCGCCAATGAATTTAGTCTTAGCGGAGTCTAAAATGATGTACAGCATTGCCATGGATGCCTCCATTCTTAATGTATTAGATTGATATTCAAGTACATAACACATGAGACTGTTCACACTGGCTGATTGATATGGCTAGGCTATCATGATCCATTATGATCTCTTTGGGATTTATTATTTGTATGATTGAGGATTAGGTATATGGGCCCCTCCTGACATACTGGTCAGATATTGGAGGTTTCTTGTGTTTTTTTTGTAGAATAGAAGAATGGAGCATGCTACACTAGACAAAATGTAAAGCACACCCAACAGAAAAAAAAGCTATGTGTACACATATCTTAAGGCCTCGTTCACATCTGCGTCGGTAATCCGTTTGGAGAAGTCCACATGGGGACCCCCGAATGGACGACCGAACACATTGGCAAGCGCTGAGCAGTGAAAGCACACGGACTATAGACTATAATGGGGTCCATGTGCTTTTCGCACTGTCTCCACACGAGTCATGTGGACAGGAAAGTAGATCGCATGTTCAGTGCAGAGACAGTGCGGAAAGCACACGGACCCCATTATAGTCTATGGGGTCCATGTGTTTTCACTGCACACCGCTTGCCAATGCGTTCAGTAGTCCCCATGCGGACTCCCCCGAACGGATTACTGACGCAAATGTGAATGAGGTCTAAGGCCCAACGATGCAGAGATGCAGCATGTTCATTTAGCTGTGGTATTGCAAGCAGTTTCCTTACATATTTAATAGAAGTAAAATGCAGCAAAAACTCATTGGAAAACAATGCGGAAAAACGCTTGATGCATTTTCACTGCATTCTGCTTTAAGGCTAAGGCCCCACATAGCGGACCACAGCCAAAAAGTGCTGCAGAAAGAAAAAACTGAGACAGAAACGAATTTCAGCATTTACGCTACATGGGGCCCCGGCCTAAGGCCTTCATGGTAGCGGGCCACAGCGAAAAAGCGCTGTGGGAAAACGTGGCTGCTTTTCACAGAGAGTTCACAGAGTTTTCCTCTGCAGACTTTCTGCTTCAATGACATAGTGTATTGTATGAACTAAGTTACCGCAGCTCAGCTCCTATTCATGTGAAGTAGAGTGGATATGCAGGATTTCGGTCTGGTCACTACATGGAGAACAGAGCTATCTGCTCTATTCTCTGTGTATTAGCTTATAAGAATAGCCTATTCATGGGGGTACCACAGGTGAGACCCCCACAGATCTGATTCTGATGACTTCTCCATAGGGACCATTTTGGCGCTGATTTTGATGCTGAATCCACGTCAGAATCCATGTGGAAAAAAAAGCCTCCATTGACTTCCGCTAACGGAAAAAGGAACTCAGGAGGCTATTTTTCCACGTGGATTCTGACGCGGATTCAGCGTCAAAATCAGCGCCAAAAAACGCTGTGTGAATGGACCCTTAGAGTGTCCAGCAAAACATTCAGCTAGCAATGTTAGGGTTTATTCACATGCTGCTGTTGAATGATGGTTTTACAAAACCATGTCAAACAGCACGATTCAAGCAAAATATTAAAATCTTGTGATACGAAGTAATATTGTATGGTTCTCGGGAATTATACTGGGCATGTATGCCAAGAAAAGCCTTTCAACAAGTATGCTACATGTAACAGAGGCCAAAAGTTTATTTTTGAGATTCTCAGTCCATGTTTTCAGGCAACCAAAAGGAAGTTTACCGTGATGTATACCCTTTGTTATTTATTTGGACCCAATGGATGACCCATTGTATTCCACTGCATGCCTACATATTGTGTACGTCCTCGAGTCTTCTATCAAGAGGATATATCACATAATGTTCTTAATGTATACCGCCAACACAAAGCTCAGGCACCATGTATACAGACCCTAGCCAGGAGACGTGTTGTGTTTGGAATACTGTATCTTCACAGACCCCTTATGTAACACACAATACAGTAGCAATAAAATGAACCGATCTTACCACAGCCTGTATCTGAGCGATTGTTTGCCCATCATCTAGTATTTCACAGAGCAGATTATACAGCTCTTCACGCTGGGCCTCGGGAAGCTCTTGTAATAAAGCAAACTGCTTTGTAAGCTCCAATATGTCTTTCAAGAGAAAAAGGGAGAGAAAAAAAATCAAAGTGCCTTTTATGCTGCTATGAAACAGCCATATGACATAAGCAAAGTAATAATATCCGCACAACAAAACAGCCTTAGAAGATGAGAGCCATTTCATAGATTTGTTCCTGCGGCACGGTACAGCCTCTTCCATGTTAGTTAAAACATTTTGCTAGTGTCGGTTCGCGCTCGCCGCGCTTAGCCTGTGCATTAATGCAGAACGTACTGTAACAGTAAATGTATCGTAGCTCAGTGCCACACCGCTATCTCCTGCCAATGTCCTCCTCATTATATACAATAGATTTCACAGATGGTTTTATTATACGAATAAAAATCTGCTGGACAGAGAAAAGACTCTTCTTAGGGTGTGAGGTAAAGGCGCCATATTTATTACTCCATACAAACAATACCAGGCTAGACAAGCAGATTGCCACTGCCACTAGAAAACTAGCCATAGACCGGGTCTATTCTCCAGCCCTTCATGCCTTTGGCTGCTATTGAAGTTGCCACTACCAGTGACCATTTTTGCAAAAGTGGCTAAAGATTGCCCTTGCTCATAGCGCATTCAGTGGCGGTCAGATGACAGCGTTGTGTGCAAATCCAGAACTTCTTTGGTTTAGTCATCTATTTAAATTACATATAGTAGTCAGAAAAATGTTGCTTAAAGGGATCCTATCATTGGATACCCTTTTTTTCTCCCTAACACATAGGACTAGCCTTAAGAAAGTCTATTCTTCTCCTACCTTTAGATATCTTCTCCGCGCCGCCGTTCAGTAGAAATCCCGGTTTTCTTCGGTATGCAAATGAGTTCTCTCGCAGCACTGGGGGCGTCCCAATGCTACGAGAGAACTCTCCAGTGCCACCTCCATCATCTTCTGGAACGGCCTCTCACTGTGTCTTCTTCTGGGTTTCAATCTTCCAGGCCTCCGGCTGAGCCACAAGAAAATGACCGGTTACACCAGCTTACTGTGTAAGCGGCCATTTTCTTGTTGCCTGGGCATGCGCAGTCAGCTCTGCCCACGGCCTAGAAGACTGAAACCCAGGACGGAAGAAGACACAAGGAGAGGGCGTTCCAGAAGAAGATGGAGGCGGCGCTGGAGTTTTCTCTCGCAGCATTGGGGACCCCCCCCCCCCCGTTCTGTTTGAGTGCTGGAGCCCACCCCCAGTGCTACAAGAGAACTCATTTGCATACCAAAGAAAACCAGAATTTCTACTGAACGGTGGCGCGGAGAAGACTTCTAAAGGTAGGAAAAGAAAAGACTTTCTTAAGGCTATTCCTACATGTTAAGTCAGAAAAAAAGGGTATCCAATTGAGAAGATCCCTTTAAAACTAAGGTCCCACATAGCGGGCCACAGCCAAAGCTCAGCAGAAAAGACTATGGTGGAAACACATCACATTTCCTGCAGTGCTTTTCATAGAAAACAAAACTCTGTGGACTTTCTGTCCCTATACAGAAAATGCCAGCTTTTCCTTAGGCATAATTGATATGCTGCGAGTTACAAAAATGTAACGGTTTGTGAAATAGCAGTATTTCCAATGCGGATATCTTTCTGCAATGTCTGGATGGGAATCTGTTCCTTTTGGAATAGAAATACTAATTTGGCAATTAAATCCGCATCATGATAATAGACTTTTTAACGGAGTCATGCATGATGTTAAGGATGCTGCCCTCTAGAGGGCGGCATACAGAGGCACTGTTCTCCTAATTACATCCTGGAGAATAGATTTGCATATTTTTTACCCAGAATCCCTAGCAGAGCAGGAATGACTTGTAAGTCTCCATACTGCCTATGTAGGCACACACTCTCCCTGATGTGTACGATTATCCCCTGGATGGGATTAGGCAGAATCTGGTTCACTTTGAAGGTACTGTAAAACACAGCACATTTTTGATATGGTCAAAATGTCCCTACATGTAATGTAAGAGACAATGTATGAAGCAGTCAGACAGTCAGGGACACAACACACTATGTAAGTAACACATCCAATGTGATGAACGCAGTGTCTCATGTTCTAAATTGACTCGGGGGTCACGACCTGACATACCGGCTCTAAACCAGGACTCATTACCATTTGGTCTCAGTCAAGTTAACACGTAATATATGATAGATACAATCCCTACATGGCCTGTTATATTTAGGATTTTAGTTCCTGTTGTCTGATTCCACATTTATTTGCCTTCTCATTCCTAACGTCACTATTACTCTATATAGCAATGGTGGTGGATGACCATCCTCAATCACTAAAAATTACAAAATCCCAATACTTGTATCTTATTACCATGTCAGACCTGCAAAACTACCCCTAGTCATAAGCTGTAGCCCATATATTACCTAGTAATGGAAAAACTGTGTCACTAGCAATGGCTATAAAATACAATACATTTAAAGGGATCCTATCATTGGATACCCTTTTTTCTGACTAACACATAGGACTAGCCTTAAGGAAGTCTATTCTCCTCCTACCTTTAGATTTCTTCTCCGCGCCGCCGTTCAGTAGAAATCCGAGTTTTCTTCGGTATGCAAATGAGTTTTCTCGTAGCACTGGGGGCGTCCCCAAAGCTGCAAGAGAACTCTCCAGCGACGCCTCCATCTTCTTCTGGAACGGCCTCTCCCTGTGTCTTCTTCCGTCCTGGGTTTCAGTCTTCTAGGCATCGGGCAGAGCCAACTGCACATGCCGGGGCCACAAGAAAATGGCCGCTTACACAGTAAGCTGGTGTAAGCGGCCATTTTCTTGTTACCCGGGCATGCGCAGTCAGCTTTGCCCCAGGCCCGAGACCTAGAAGATTGAAACCAGGACGGAAGAAGACACAGGGAGAGGCTGTTCCAGAAGAAGATAGAGGTGTCACTGGAGAGTTCTCTCGCAGCATTGTGGATGCCCCCAGTGATACGAGAGAACTCATTTGCATACTGAAGAAAACTCTGATTTCTACCAAACGGCGGCGCGGAGAAGAAATCTAAAGGTAGGAGAAGAATAGACTTTAAGGCTATTCCTACGTGCTATCGAGGAAAAAAAGGGTATCCAATGATAGGATCCCTTTAACTCCTCCCTATTCTTCACTCAATGAACAAATTACATATAGTAATGTAACCATTGATACTATGTATAATGATAGCAATTGGGGCAACTGTACAACCAGGGCAAACAGAGGATTAAGGGTCCATTCACACGGAGGAAAATGGCGCTGAATTTGGTGCTGAATTTCAGTTCTGCTAGCAGAAAAAGGAACCCATTAAAAAGAATGGGAGGCATTTTTTTTCAGCGCTGAAATTCAGCACCAAATTCAGCGCCATTTTCCTCCGTGTAAATGGACCATAAAGGAAGCCTGTCAGGTCCAAAATACCTTCCAAACCAATAATAGTGCTGTGTAGACACCTTTAATAGAGAGGAAACATGCCTTTATGGCCTCAAACTGATGAAGGTATGCTGCTGTCTGTAAGCATGTCTTCCAAATCAGGCCCCGCCCCCAGTGCACTCGGTAGCTGACCTGCATATCTATGGAAAATATAATTATCTCTCCATTGCTTCATCAGTGTGGCCACAAAGCCATGTTTACAATCTTATGAAAGGCCCCTACATAGAACTATTATTGGTTTGAGAGGCATTTTGGACCTGACAGACTGATGAGAGGAGTGTCTAAGTGTGGTAGGGACCATGAAAAAAAACTGCAAAATTTTGCACCTTCTAGCTCCGATTATACTGCACTTTCTACATGCACCATAGCAAACATTTTTAAAAATGGTGGTTTAGTGGTTTGTAATAGTGTAATTGTAATATCCCTGGGAAAATATCTCTCTTTAGGGCCAGAAACGCCGCAGTTTGCCAGCGGTGGAAATCACGGCATTATACAGTAACTGCAAAGTAGATGGGATTCATGCGAATCCCATGCCCACTTTGCGGTAAAAACCGCAGCGCAGACACGCTGCGATTTCTAAAACCGGCACAGTTTTGGAAATCGCAGCATGTCAATTATATCTACGGAAACGCCGGCGGCTTTCCCGTAGATATAATGGAAACAGAAAGAGAAAAACTATGTGAACTTTCTGTTCAAAGCGCTGCAGGAAGGACCGCGATACGTCCCATGGGGCCTTAGTCTTAATGGGGTTGTCCAAGACTGGTTATTGATGGCCTGTCCTTAGGACATCAACCTCAGCATGCTGGGGTCCGACACCTGGCACCCCCACTGATCAGCACCCTCACAGCACGATCTACAGAGCCAGAAGCAGGCAGCTCAGTACACTGCATAGTGGCTATATGGCACTACTGTGGCTCAGCTCCTATTACGTGAACACCGTTTGCAAGGCTGAAGAATGACAATCCAAAGTACTGGACCTGTTCTCTGGGTCTGAGAGGTGCCAATTATTTTATTAAACTTTTACAACACCTATTCTCTTAAGAGGCACAGGATGCTGTGAACAATTTCAGGCTTTTAGTGGAAACAGCAGTTAGAAGAGTGACATGTAATAGTGCACATAATGTTAATGTAAGGTTGCTCTGTGATGTGCTTGTGAGTGAGCCAGGCTGGGTGTCGAGTGCTTTTGTTAGCTCAGCAGGGGTCGCTTCAAAGGAAATTTATACTGCACATAAAACGTACATTATTTATCACTTAACAACTATAGTGCTTCAGGGACCTCCTGGCACTGGACGCTTTACAACTATTAATTATTACTCTATCTATTTGTAATTAATTACCTCATTAACCACTGAAGGCGCTATTCTCCGCACCTGGAGCCAAATGTCAAGTAGTATTGGAGAGGACTGGCTCTGACGGACTGTGCTAATAAAACAGGCTTTGTTGTTCACTTTCTTTCTCTGGTGCTTATAACAGCTCCATCATTATAGTGGGTCAGCATGAAAGGACACGTGAGGGCGCAGGCTCGATAATACACTCATGATTATGTAATATTACACACACACACATTGCAAGTCAAGAGAGTTCCTGCCAACGTAGCCTGAAGATACAACTGAAAAGTGAGAGCATGCTAAGAGAACAAAATGGTGTGCCTAACACTGCTGGAAATTAGCCATACATATATTATTCCAGATTCTGGTGTAAAGCCCCATGCACATAGCCAAGTGGGTTTCCGATGTGGGGCTGAGTTTGCAGTCTAATGCACTCAGATGACACTTGAAGTGAATGCATCCCGTAATGGTCTCGCATCAATGGGGGTTTCCGATCCATTCAGTTCCAATGACAGCTATGACTATAGAGCAAGTCCTATGTCTCATTGCAACAGAATGGATCGGAAGCCCCCATAAACGTGAACGCATAACAGAATGCACTTGGATGTCACGTCAAGTATCATCCAAGTACATACCGCTGCAAACTCAGTCCCACATTGGAAGAACGCTTGGTTGTGTGCATGGGGCCTACGATGTATGATAAAAGTTGCAATTTTTTTTAAGGAAGGGTGGAGGAGACTTACAGGAGGGAATGTGGACTCTCACAGCCAGGCTGATTTATGATATTTTACGCAAGAAAATGGTGTAAATTATAGCTGAAATCTATGTCAGCCACTACGCCAGAAATCTGAGATTCTGGTGCATAGAAGACAGCAAATGTATCTACTCTATACACAGGCATTAAACTTGTAATAAATAATGTGCATCTTAGGGCTTGTTCACACGGAGTAAACGCGTTTGCGCCGCAATTTTGTCGGTGCATGTTTGCGGCTGCGTTAGCGCCGCGTAAATGCGCGTTAACGTAGCGTTAATGCGACCACAAACATGCACCGTCAAAATCGCGGCGCAAACGTCCCGTAAACGCGGCACATTGCATGCCGCGTTTACTCCGTGTGAACAAGCCCTTACTCTGGCGCAAGGCGGTTACTCTGCAAAACAGAGGTTGGTAGCCTGTATTCTTCACAATAACATTCATGTAGGTCAGATCAAGGAATTATAGCGCCATTACCTTAAATATCACTATAATAAAACAATGGGGGAGATTTACTAAGGCCTGGTTCACACCTGCGTTCGGCAAATCTATTTGAAATCAGTATTTAATATCTTCAAAACCTGAGGCCTCGTTCATATATGCATCGGTAATCCGTTTGGGGGAGTCTGCATGGGACCACCCCCCACCCCCCAACTAAAAACCGAATGCATTGGCAAGCGGTGTGCAGTGAAAGCACATGGACCCCATAGACTATAATGGGGTCTGTGTGCTTTTCGCACAGTCTCCGCACGCAACATGGAGACTACTTTTCTGTCTGCATGTTCCGTGCAGAGATCGTGCACAAAGCACACTGACCCCATTATAGTCTATGGGGTCCATGTGCTTTCACTAAACACTGCTTGCCAATGCATTCAGTAGTCCGTTTGGGGGGGTCCCCATGCGGATTTCCTGAACGGACTATCAAGCACAGATGTGAACTAGACCTAAAATTAAACCACAGAGTCTTACAGGAGGTCTGTCACCAGCACCCAGAATGTCAACCTCTGTAGATTGATAGGGTATGGTCAACTGAATCAAACTGTGTCTTTTTTGCTTGTGAATCAGTAACTCCGTCAACAAGATATCGTCAATATGTAAATTAGGTTTTTGGATGACTATATCTCGACAACAGATGCACCGATTCACAAGGGGAAACTACTGTTTGATTCAGGTCAACCTAACGTATCTATCTGCGGGGCTGAGTTGTTAGTCTGGTGACAGAACCCTTTAAAATGTATCAAAGTGGCTGAAACTGGATGATAATCTGATGCTTTTAGACTGTTTTAGGTAACATGCACATGTCCGTATGCCACATAAAAATACAAGGTCATGTGTATGGGGCCATAAAAATGAAGCGGTCAGTGTGATAGTCGTGAAAACCACGGCTAACCCAATAACTGTGTACATGGATGTGTGTATGCGGCCTAAGGTTGGGTTCAAATCTGCTTAGGAGTCAAATCTGTAAGGGTAAGTTCATATGGAGTTTTTTGGTCAGGGTTTTGAGGCCATATTCGCCTCAAAACCCTGACCAAAAAGGACGACTCCCACTGAAATCAATGGGAGCCGCTCAGGAGCTTTTTCCGGGAGTCGTTTCTTCCAGCTCCTGGGAAAAAGAAGCGAGATGCCCATTCTTCAGGCCGAGTCGCCTCGTGATTCGGCCTGAAGACACTCCCTCCGGAATCTGCAGCGGAGGGGGCCTCAGGTTCCGGTCCAAAAGACGGGTTGCCGCGACGGAAAGGCGGTGCCCTGCACCGGCATCCAGCCGTGCTCTCCACTCCGGATTAGGCCCCATGAATGGGCACCGGCTTTCAGTCGTGGCAACTCGTCTTTTGGACCCGAACCTGAGACGGCCTCTGCTTCAGGTTCCGGTCCAAAAAATTCCATCTGAACTTACCCTTATAGTGTCAGCCAAATATTGGAAGTCTAGCAGTTACAGTTTACAAGAATGGAAACCCATAGGTGTCCACTAATTTTGCAGTCCTTGTGTCCATTGCTCTGGTTCTTCAACAGGCCAGATCAATGGACACACGGCCTCATATGTGAACATAGCGTTAACTAGGTTTATAATATTCATACTTTGTGGCATAAATTCGTGCCAGAATTTTGTCACACAAATCTGGAACATTGCTAGACTTCCAATAATCATGCATGTCCTGCTAAGAATTCTGGATAAGAAATACAAATAAGACCTCATCGGTGAAAAAGACTTATGTCAAGACCTCTTACACAGCCCGCCAGTACCCCAATCTGCACTGGTGAGAGGGAAAAACCTCAAAACAGCTGTCTGCGGATGAGTTCCTCTTCCATTTGGAGACGTTATACTGGCTTGGCTATTATTCATAGATTATGCCCTTAGGTTTCTTTGAAAACCAGATGTTAAACTATATGGAAATATCCTAAAATAGCGGGGTTCTCAAAAATAGCTTTTGAACTTAAATAATTCTTATATTGTGACCGGATTTCTTCATGAAAACAGATGTGAATGGTGAGACATGGGAAATACTGGCTGTGACAAGTTACCTGGTTTTAAGAAAGACAGGGCCGCATGGCTTGGAGCAAGCTTCCCATCAACAGTCACATCTCTGAACCCATCCACGACGTCAAAGTCACATAGAGACCGAGAGAGGTCTACACCTGAGTTACTACATAGAAACTTCTCACTCGACTCCTTCTCAAAGCCTCCTTGTTTTTCAGATAACAAACAGAATTCTGTAAGACAAAAAACAAGCACCAGTGATATCGGGTCATACGTGACAAGAAAGACTCTTATACATCATTACAGGTATTGTCCAGCTGATAAATAATCTTGAAAAAAAAGATATAAAAAAACAAAAAAGTAGTGCTACTCCTCTCACCGCTCACCCACTGCCTTTGTCTCAAAGCTTTTCCAATCCACCGCGGGACCGTTACTTCCTGATCCTTCTCCACACCCAGAAATGACTGCTCACTAAACACCGATTGAGGCAGGTCACCATAGGCACCAATGACTGAGTGGCCATCTTCTGTGTGTTGAGAGGGACCAAGAAATAGAGACCGACTAGGAGTCGTGGGTTGCATGATGGCTCAGTGGTTAGCACTGTTGCCTTGCAGTATTGGAGTCCTTGGTTCAAATCCTGCCAAGGACAAACATCTGCAAGGAGTTTGTATGTTCTCTCTGTGTTTGTGTCGGTTTCCTCCCATACTCCAAAGACATACTGATAGGGAATGTAGATTACGCCCCATATGGGACAGGGACTGATGAGGACTGTGGAATATTGTTGGCACTATCTGCAGATTCAATCAAAAATTGCTGGAGAGAAAAGTCCTGCATGGAGGACAATGGGGTCTGCAGGTAACTGCTGTCTTTAGCGAACAGGCTTTCAGTCTTTCAGGGTCCAATGTGAACCTAATGTAAGCTAAAATCAAATAAGCATCACATTGGGAAATAAGTAAGGCGAGTGTAGCTTCTTTATTTTATTTTTTAAGCCATTCTGATTATTTAAAAAAAAAAAAAACAACCAAAAACTACTGCGGTGGTTGTACCAATCAAGTCTATGGGACAACCACTATAGTACTCACTATGGCCACTATTAAAAGTATAGCGAGTGAGCACGGGGGGGGAATCCAAAAATAATGACCTCTCCAATAGTTATCTCAAATGGACATCAATTTTACAAAGGATAATCCCTTTAAGATTGTATAACTTTTGAACGGCTCTTTAACTGGCCATACAACTAGATATTTATTTTTTTTATAAGCAGCTTTTTGCTAGAATTTTACATAAATAACTGTTAGGTGTTTCCTAATATAGAGGATGTTTTTGGCTTTATTTGTTATGTTTCTTGCACTGGTAATGGAAATTCACCCGGAAAGGAAACCTTTCATTACCATCACACCCTGTCAGACATCACGCTGTTCTCAGGCAGCCCTCACCACAGGCAGAGGTATAAATGACACCATGCGGTTTGACAGCTGCACAGTGCCGAGATGGCCCGTTCTGCACAGACCACTTCAGACATGACAAGCAGGCTCCTCCCATTATCTCAAGGTCACTGAATACGTTTTCCAGGGTAACTGAGTTCTTTGTCCAAATCAGTAGGACATTAACCCATGCTGGGAATATACTACAGTCATTTTCTAGAGCTCAGCTAGACTGAACAACAATTTAAAGGATGTAACAAGGGAAAAAGTAAACTTGGTGTAAGGCTTCGTGAACAGAACCGTAGTTTTGGTCCGTATGCTGGCTCTATTTATGGATCAGTGAAAACGGATGGCATACAGACCCATTCATTTCTATGGACACATACACATGTTCATAGTTTTCATGCATCAGTGTCTAGAAATAAGCCACAAGATATGGAGCGGCTCCTATACCTGTCTAGTATTACAGCTCAGTCTATTCATTCAACTACTGACCTACAGCCATTGCGACCTCCCAATTGGCCCCAAGCCCCCACTTTTACTTTCTTTTATAATAGGCTGTTGCCTTCTTGATCATTCCAACAGATTACAGCCGATATTCACTTACCCACAGATTATGTCCAGATGCTGAAACGTCACGTCTCAATGTTTTTCAGAATCAGGACATAATATACTCCAAAGCGGAGGCAGCCACAGGAGCAGGAATGGGCACGTGGATATGGGATGTTACCTGCTGGAATAATTCAGCAGGTAATGGCCGATGTCGGAGGCCAGTGACTGTTGGGGCCAATACCGGGGGCTATAACTGCGTTGGAGCCAGTAAAGTGGGCCAATAAAAGGAGCAGTTACTGCCTGGGGGGCAGTAAAGTGGACACTATAGTGTGTGTGTGAGGACTAGTACAGGGGGCTTTATACTATGTGAGGACATTAAAGGGGGTAATATACTGCGTAAGGGCAGGTTAATGGTGCATCATACTGTGCACGGGTCAGTGCTATGTGGTGTGAGGGGCCCAAAGTCAAAAGTTTGCTATGGAGTCCAGTCTTTCCTAGTTATGCCCTGGAACTTATGGATCCGTGAAAAACATGGATGGCATAAGAATGCCAAGCTGTGTGGCATCTGGTTTGATTTTACAACAAACACTTACACTGTCTACGGTCATGTACATGATGTTTAGGAGCCTATTCACAGGCAAATAATCTGGTCGTAACAGAAGAAAAGCATAATGACACTTACACTTAGCAAATTATAGGGATGAATGGTTGTTAATAAGATTGGTCATTCCCGTATAGTATGTATTACTGATGGCGGCATATCCTGTGTGCATAAGGATGTGCTCCCTGCATAAAAGATGACATCAATGATAAACATTCACTTATCGGCTGATCAATGGCCATGTTTACATGGGCTGATGATCCGAACCCAAGGACCATTAAACGATTGCCAATTACCTTCCTATATCGGCGCTCATTACAGCCAAATTATCTGCTTGTGTAACTAGGCCCTTAGTTATAATGGTTAATGCAAACCCACTCTACATCTCACAGCCACAGACCAACAACAAAGAAGAGCTTATGAATAAAAGAAGTACATGCACAAGGCAAATCTAAAGTGCTATCGATTCTCAGCATGGAAGGCCTCAGTGGAAGAGGTTAGTGCAGGCGAACGGCCTCCAGTAAAACTCTGAAAACAGACTATTTTTATTGTGAAGGATACGTATACGATTGGGTTCTATAGATAGATCGCGACAACCTATGGAGACACCTGTGCTGTGCACACCTACTGTATCTGCAACCAAACATAACACTACAGGTCCAGGTGCTAATGCATCTGCACCACGTCCTACCACAATCCCTATGAAGGGGGCAAATTTGGGATGGCGCACAATTGTGACCAGTAATATTCGCTGCCTGAGATACAGTTATTTATCATATAACAGATCTTCTTGCTTTATTGGTAATGTAGCAGGTTTTTATGTGAATTTCAATGTCATAGGTTCTCTTCCTTTACTGTTATATAATGCGAGCCGTAAATTTCGGCAGCTCAAGAAGCATGTTCCTCATAAAGCAGCAAAAGGACAGAGGAGCTCTGTGACAGTGATACTAATAAAAGACCTAATGTCATTTCCCAGAAGAAGCGGCACAGAACAGTCACGCTGCCTGCCAAGGCACAAGGGTTAATTACACAAAAACATCTCATTCGCTTCTCGGACTGGGTCATGCACTGCTAGCATTATACTACACAAACCGATTAACGGTGTGAATAAAACCCAAGGAAGCTGTAATATTGATGGGCTATCTTTAGTCTATGCACCCCTGGCAACCCCTAGTGCTGCGGCATCTTCACTGGATTACAGTGGTCCATGTACATGCAGCGGTGCAGAACATTGCTGCTCCATCCAGTTTAGGCTCCATGGTTTGTCAATCTGCTAGCTGTGTTTTTAATGGCTAGCACATTGACCCATTATATTGTAATGATCCCCTTGACATGACTGTGCATTACTGTCGTCCATGTAAGAGGCGTTGCACCCCAGAGCAAAATTCAGGACGGATTCAATTCCTTGTTGCTAGCAGAATGCTGTTGCAACTTTTTATGGTCACTATTCTATTGCAGTTACAGCAGCGTGCACCTGCATGTTTTGTCCATATTGTTTGGCAGTGCTTTTGGGGTATTGGGCGGCCTCCATTTTGGTTTGTGAATGCCACAGGTCTAGGGAGAGGAGATTGAACAAGTTATGGCTGAAATACCCTTGCAGGTCCTAAGATGGGCGAGTCATTTTAGTATATGGACCCACCAACAGTTGTGGCAGATGGGCTTACAATTACTATTTTATTAAAATGTAAAAAGTACCAAGAACCTCATTTTCATGTATCCTTATATAGATATTTGCAGTAATGCCTTTGATGCCAGCAGAATGCACTTCCAACTTTTTGTGTCCACATTTGTGTTTCAGCCACAGCAACGTGCACCTGCATTTCTTGGCAGTGCTAACCAATTTTTCTGGGTCCCATTCCTGTCCATTTTGCCCCCAGGCTCAGTAATGGGATGTATAGGTACGTTCGTGTTCATGTAGCCTTACTTGAAAGGGATGAAGCTGCAATATTTTGCTATGTAAATATACCGCAGTTCACAGATAGAAGGTATATCCATTTAAAAAATTAATTGGTTGGAGTCAAAACATACCAATCTGACCCAATTAACTCTAAAATAGGACCTTTCACCATCTCCACTAAGCCAAACTCTTTGCATCCTTCAATAGGTGCTGCTCCACTGATTCCGCTGCAGTTGGATTTTTTTCTGTAGCCCCCACCATTCCTGAGCAATCAGTGCTAATTTCAGGACTAATATGCTAATTAGGCTCCCTACTGTTAGCTGGGCTGAGGTCCATGTCTTTCTGGCTCAGTTCAGGACCACCTATCTGACAGTAGAGAGCCTAATTAACATATCGGGAACAGTGGGAGCTAGAGGGGAAAAAAAATTAGAACTGTGTCTACTGAAGGATGCAAAGTGTGGATGGAGGTAGTGAAAGGTCTCTTTAAATAAGAAATAACAGATACAGAGACTCATGATGTACCTTCACAAACACATAGGGGGCCTATCTGTTCCCAATCTCTACAAATATTATATTGCTACCCGATTACCCGAAATATGCTCTGTCTAACACTATAGACTGTCCACAATGGGTTTTATTAGAATCGAGACCGGTAGCACCAGTTTCACTCCAGCCTATGCTATGGTCCTCTCAGTCGTCCTCCTTCACAAACCCCCTCCCTCCATCCAGATGCTAGGATCACTGACTACATGTTACACTTATGGAAATGGACAAGATTCCAGTATAACCTGTAGCACCATGTACCACCCTCCTCCCAATTTCCCAGATCCAGAATAACAAAACTATATATCAAAGTTCTGTGCAGCTCTTGCTCTATAACAATCTGCCAGCGGACTGTACGGTATTTTCAATGAGACAGGTTGGGTTTAAGAATACCCACATCAGAAGATGGAGGGGAGCAGGATGGAACCATAAGTCTATCAGACAGTAGCACATCAGGATTTTTCATTGTCTCCCCATTCCTAAGATCATTGTCCCATTCTAGGTATCAGTTACGTCTCTGCATCACAATATCACAGAACCCAATAAACATTATTTCCCGATATCTTTACATTTCTTCTCTGTGTACACTATGACAGGTCCCCTAAGGCATGAAATACTCTAAGTTCAGACTTGGCACACAACCTGTTGACAATAAATGCTCATGTTCCACGGCTGCTTTATCACCATCATAACACCTACTTGTACCACCCACTGTCACCCAGGCCCTGCCAACCTCACAAGTCAACTCATTTGTACAGATCGTAAAATCTTACTGTTCTAATATATTTTTATGTAGTTCTGAGCATAAAATGTGTCCGACGCAATTATACTCGATAAAGGGTCAGTATTTTCATAGGCCTATTTAAAGAGATATCGCTATAAAACATGTAGGCGAGTGTATAGAGCAACATACCCAACCAGGGTGCTGTGATACTCCAGGGGCAAGATGGCGGCATGCCCCAATGTCAATTCGATCTGCATCCTGAGGACACAGACAGAACTGAATATAATGGTGAAGCCGGAAGCCATCAGACAAGAAATGCAGTAGGAGAGTTGTAGGCAAAGAGTGAGAGGTCAGAGGTGTGGGTCAGAGGGGTACTATGCTCCTTACATGCCACCTGTACCATGTGTACAGTCTAACAGTCCATGCATGCTCTACTAGGGAAAGGAATATGCAAATAAATTCTCCTTAAAGGAAAACTCGCTCTAGCGCTACCTTTTGGCAGGTAGGTTAATGGTAGCTATACAGATCAAGGTCTCGTTTTCTCTACCATAAGGAACAGGTTCCCATTGACAGACGGCTGTTTTAAGGGGTTTTTTTTTACCCAGAATGCTTAGCAGAGCATGCATGGTACAATAAGTCCCTATACCAGTCCAGTCTCTCCCTAATGACACATTACCCTTTCTCATCTAGGTTTCATAGAAAAGGTGATTCTAGGACCAAATTCCTCTTTTGTTTTCTTAAGGCCTCGAACACACGGGGCACGGGACCGCATATTTTGGTCCTGATTCTGATGCGGGAAGCCGCGTCAGAATAGGACCAGAATGCATCTGCCGCGACTGTCATGGCTTCCAACAGTCGTGGCTTCCTGCTTCCGAGTAGGCCCCAATGAATGGGCCTAGTCCGGAGGGTGCTGTCGCAAGGTGGACGCCGGGGCTGACTCGGCTGCGGAATCCGCCTGAAGAAAGGGCAGCTCGCTTCTTTTTTCCGTGAGCCGAAACATACCGCTCACAGAAAAAGGAAACTAGCGGTCTACATAGATCTCCATTATGAGGGGGCGGATTCTGAGCTGGATTCAGCATCAGAATCCGCCCCCTCTTGCCCTGTGTGAACGAGCCCTAACAGGGCATGTATGGTCTAGGAAGGCCCTGTGGAATAGCTCTCTAATAAGTCATTACCCCTTCTGATCTAAATTTCATAGAAAACCAGGCATTGATCTATAGGGAACTACCTTCCAAAAGGTGGCACTATAGTGAGTTTTCTTTTTTTTCCTATGCAGAAGAGCATATTTACGTAATCCTTTCCCACAACTCCTTATGGAGCAATTCTTTATGTAGTCTGTTAGACTCTATAAGGTAGCCTGTAAAGGTGATGCCTTTCTAGGTAGAGCTAGTACCCCTTTGTGACCCTAATTTTACAAACGAAACATATTTATTTAACCTTTCACCTGAAAATTTAAAAACTGCATAAAACCAGATCAAAATGGCTGTTTTTGTCTTTTGGTGGAAATTATTGGCAGGGGTCCAAGTACGTAATGACCCCAGTTCAAGCACACTTAGCAGGGACATGGTCTACGAGCCTTGTGAGCAGCAGTCAAGCAGTCCTCAGATACCACAACCAATCACATGTCCACGAGTTTTCCTCCCAGTGACGTCACAGGCATATAGCAGATTTCTGCTGATGGCATGTTCTAGTCAGTGTGGAAAATATCAATGTGTCCAAGTCCTATATCTCTGGCCATATTCCCGGCTTGTGACCTCTGCATACATTTACCACATAGTCTTACCTAGTGCTGACAGACGACTCTGCTCTATACACTGATCTCCCATAGGAATACAGTAAGCTACTTGTCACAGTGTACTGTATATTCCCTACATTGGTGCCTTAATGGAGCTGAATACTATACGTCATGTACATGGGGCTTAGGCTCTGGTATTTATAATATAATGCATTTTATTTCTATAGCGCCAACATATTCCGCAGCACTTTACAATCTGTATTTTCCTCTGGCAGGTTTCATCTAACAAGCGCTGCTAACATTTGGCTCCTGGGAGCTGCAGCTGGTGGCGTCGCCTTATTTACATGTTATTTACATGTTACATATCGGCATAGGGGTGCTTAAAATATACTGCCAGCTACAGAGCCAGCTTAACCCTTCAAGGGCACATCCTCGCTTCAATGCTGAAGATTTTTACCATTTATCCATCTGTGACTTCATAAACCAGAACTTTCTTATTTGCCTGTTAGTGAAGCCATGTGAGGGCTGGTTTTTTGCATGACGAATTGTATTTTTCAGAGCTACTGTTACGTTGTACATGTTTTCTTCAGCTTTTGCAGACAGAGTGAAAAGAACATTGCGCTTCCATCATTTTTTGGCTATCAATTAAAAAAAAAGAATTTATTTTTTTTTTTCAACAGATCACTATGATGTTGGCAATATCAAGGCTTTATTAGGTTGTTGTTTTTTTTTTACTGCTTTTACAAAATAGGATTTATTTTTCTAAATTAAAGAAATTTGCTTGGGTCACCAACTTGTTTGTTTATAGATCTGTGTGACAGCTTGTTTTTGGCTATAGTTGTTTTGGTTACATAATTGTGGCATAAACCAGGTTTTTGATCCTCTTTACTTATTTTTTGAAAGGGTGGTGACCAAAACAATTTTCAATTTCTTTTTTAAAATTGATTAATTATTTTTTAAAATAAATAAACAAACAAACAAGGTTCAGTTTATGTGATAAATTTATATTTTAATAGTTCAGACTTTGCATAAAGTCTTCAAAGTCAATTTAGATTTTCTTTGTCTACTGATGACTTGTTTTTCTGACACTAAAGAGCCTGACATACACTCACAGATATCTGTGGAAAAGCTGATCTGCTGAGTTGGATAGTTCCACTCGGTATCGGGTTGCTTTGATTCATGATAAATGACAGATGTGCGCCATATTAAACTACATTGTGACTTCATTAATAGAAGCCCAGAAGAGCTCACAATCTACCTATTGACAGTGATTTATTATTTTACCTTATGCTTTCTCTGTCCAGAGTGACAACAGGGCATGGGGACACTCATAACCCTATAGACTATAATGGGGTCCGTGTGCTTCCCAATAGATCTCCGCAGGGATCATGCGTACAGGAAAGTAGTTCACAATATACTTTCCTCTCTGCATGTTTCCTGTGGACATCTAGCGGCAAGCACATGGACCCCATTATAGTCTATGGGGTCCGTGTGCTTTTACTGCATACCGACGCAGATGTGAACCAAGCATTACTCATAAAACTACCTGTACAAACAAAAAATAAGCTTCTGTTCACATTTTCAATTCTGTGCTATTCTGCCCGACAATATGTTGGACACCAGAACAGAAATCCAATTATCTCATTACTAATCAATGGGATCCAGTGGGTGCCGCCATTGTCTATTACAAGACAGATCCAGCACTTCAAATTCTCAATTTTTGTGTTTCTTCAGTTTTAAGTTTAACATTTTTCTGCCCATATTATTCTTCTAGTCTTCTGATATTTCAGACTATTTAACAGTACTATTAAATCAACAGAAAGTTCTGGTTTATGATAAGTTCAAAGAATTTCTGCTGTAATATTTTCTAATGATGGCAGAATCTCACGACTAGGCGCTGAAATAACACACGAAGACAGCAGAGAAACACGAGGACCCAACAATTTGCTCATCCCTTCACCCAGCTCAGCAGTGAGACACATATGTGCTAAATGAGGGGAATGAATGTCCTGAGGGAGAAGGAATGGAACGCAGAGGTGAGAACTTTCCACATCAGGTCACAGTACTGCAGGTTGACAGGCGGGTATATTCGCCGTACGTTCACTCCTCATGCACCAGTGGAACAGGAACAAGCTTGTGGGTGTCAAAACGCATCAGCACTAAATTATCACATTTCTGGGTTACTTTTTCAGCTATTAGAACGTTAGAATTTGCTGACCATAAATACAATTAATATGCAAATTTATACACATTAGCATTTTAAATAAAGATATGTTGTCCTTGTTTTATTTAGCTTTTATTATGGTGTATATGGCATTATCATATAGGAATATTGAAAGCAATCCTTGACTTTTCTACATTTTACGAAAGGTTTTATGGAAGTTTTAAACGATTTAAGATCCGTGGGGGTCCGACACGCGAGAGCCCCATGGATAAGAGGGTTGAAGCGGCTTCTGTGGCGCTTCCACATTACTGGCTATGTGACATTACAGTCATTGTTCACAAGGCCCAATCGTAGCTCAGTCTCAAACAAGTGAATGTGCTGACCTTTAACACCAAGCACAGCTGCTGTACAAATGTATGTCTCTGTTCTTGGTAAGTAGTGAAGAGGCTGCAGCACTAACACGAGGATAAGTGTAAGTTCACAAGGGTTTTTTTGGTTCGGAACCTGAGGTGGAGGCCGCCTCAGGTTCCGGACTAAAATACGGGTAGCTGCGACTGGATGCCGATGCAGTGTACCCACATCCAGTCGTGCACTCCTCTCCAGATTAGGCCCAAATAAATGGACCTAGTCGGGAGGGAGTGTCTTCAGGCGGATGTCGTGAGGCGACTCTGCCTGAAATAATGAGCATCTCGCTTCTTTTTTCCAGGAGCCAGAACAAGCGGCTCCTGGAAAAAAGAAATGACCGGCTTCCATTGATTTCAATTGGAGCTGTCTTTTTGGTCAGGATTTTGAGGAGGATACGGCCACAAAATCCAGACCAAAAAACCCTGTGTGAACTTACCCTTTAAGGAGAAGTGATCACTTACAGAGGCTGGAAAACCCTTTTAGGATGGGGGCCCCACATGGTGAAAACATCACATAAATCACGCAGTGATTTGTAAGTATTGTAAGCGGCCATTTTCTTGAGGCCTGTGGGCATGCGCAGTCTGCTCTGCCCCAGGCCTAGAAGTCTGAAACCTGCGCCTGAAGAAGACGATGAAGAGGCCGTTGCTGATGAAGATGGAGGCGGCACTGGAGAGATTTCTCTTGCAGCATTGGGGATGCCCCCAGTGCTGTTTGAGCACTCGGGCCCGCCCCCAGTGCTGCAAGAGAATCCATTTGAATACCAACAAAAACCGGGATTCTTACGTAACAGTGGTGCGGAGAAGACAATAAAAGATAGGAGAAGAATAGCCCTTCTTAAGGCTATTCCCATATGTAACTCAGAAAAAAATGTGCTTGAAAGATAGGATCCCTTTAAAAACTGGATAAGGTTTAGAACTGAGTGTATGCAAATTGGTCGTTTTTTGAGATTTCGCTTATTTGTCAATATGCAAATGACTCTTTGGTGGTGTGGTTGTCATTGCTCACTTGGATAATGGCAAAAAAGGCAATATATTGGCAATGGATGCACTGATTCACAATGGCAAAAAAAATGTTTGATTCACGTGACCCTAACCTATCTGCAAGACAGGGTCGATATATTGGGTTACAGTGACAGTCTCTTTTTAAAAGTCCAAAATGCAAAGTCGCCTGGGATTGGAAACCAACATGACTGGATAGCATACATGCACAATTTAACACGCACACCATTTTAAGCACAAATCTCTATTTTAATCTGGACTTCTGACTAGCTCAAAAATTGGTAACACAACCACGACTACTGGGACCTCCATCATTCACAAAAACAGGGGCCTTGTGTCCCATGTTTGAATGGAGCAAAAGTCATGCATGTATGTTGCCACTCCATTCAATCTCTATGGGACTGAGATACAGCCATGTACAGAATTAGTCCCATAGATGTTGAATGGAGCAGATGCATGCAAGTATGACAGACACTCAAGTCAAATAAGGGTCATGGGGTCCTAAATTCATGATCAGTGAGAATACCCATGGTGAGACCACCAGAAACTGGGTTAATGGATGTGCAGATACTTGTGATAAACACAAGAGAATGTTAGATACAGGTAACACAGATACACCAACCAACTCACCAAAGCGGCCATCTTGTTTTACATATAATTCAACCACACCATAAGCAATAGCAGTAGGGGCAGGGATCTCCAGGACTGTGTTTTCATCCATAAAATTTCCTTTTTCTGTTACCGATACCTGTAAATAAATTATAAATGAACATCTGAGAAAATCAAGACTATAAGCAAAGTTTAATATTAATTTAATCCAAGATGTAAAGAGTAAATGTGAATTCTCCTTCGTATACCAGCACCTTAGAAGGACAACGCTGTTCCCCGTTTAAAGGGAGTGCTAACGCATTTTCATTTTAGCCTCAATTTTCATTTTAGCCTCAAGTGTTTTCTTAGTTTTCTTTAAAGAGGACCTTTCACCTCCTGGGGCACATGCGGTTTTACATACCGCTAGAAAACCAACAGTGCTCTGAATTCGCTTTCCCGTTCTGTGCCCCCGGTGAGCAGCTATCAGTGCCGGTACCGTAGCTCTTCACTGTCAGAAGGGCGTTTCTGACAGTCAGTCAGGAACGTCCTTCCTCACAGTAGCGTCTATTGTGCTGTACTGAGAGCGGGGTGTTCCTTACTGCCCAACGACGAAGCTGAGCAGTGAGAAAGGCCCCCCCCCCCCCCCCAGTGCTCATCTATGGACAAGCACTATCAAGTTTAGGGGAGGCGTTCCTCACCGCTTGCACAGTACAGCGCAATAGGCGCTACAGTGAGGAAGGGCATTCCTGACAGTACCGTTACCGATAGCTCTTCACCAGGGGCACAGAATGGGAAAGCCGGGGCAACCTGGTGGCTCAGTGATTAGTACTGCAGCCTTGCAGCGCTGGAGTCCTGGGTTCGAATTCCGCCAGGAACATCATCTGCAAGGAGTTTGTATGTACTCACCGTGTTTGTGTGGATGTCCTCCCATTCTACAAAGACATACTGATAAGAAAAAAAACAAAAAAAAAAAAACATTATGATCCCTATATGGAGCTCACAATCTACAAAAAAAAAACAGAGAACGGGAAAGCCGATAGTGCACTGAATTCAGCGCACTGTCAGCTTTCTAGTGGTGTATTACACCGCATGTGTCCCAGGAGGTGAAAGGTCCTCTAAGTATTGTACTTATTTTTTTTTATTTTTACAGTCCTCCCTGGGAGCAGCCATTTTCAAGACACACTATACCTTCCTGTACTATGTATACAAGCAGAGCAGCAGGATATATGAGTTTTTAGTTCATAGAGAAAGATATGTCACAGGACATCACAGTCATGTGACCACTGAGACCAATCAGAGGCTTTAGCTGAAGGGATCCGGGACGTCACAGTAGGCAAGCAGTTTCGCTTTGAGTAGACCCTGAAGCAGCAGGACTGGACCGCGCTGGGAGGACACCGCAGCATCGGGGACCAGTGAGTAAGATTTTTTTTTTCCACCTTCCCCGGCCTATTTACAAATATTTTTTTGCCCAGCCACCCTCTATAACATATCTGTACAATCCCTATGCTTATTTTTTTTCAGATGGGAACATTTTTAAGGGAATGTAGCTGTGCCGTGATCAAAAAGGTGCCTTCCGAGTCAATGCATTTTGTCCTAATCCTTTAACCTACAGTACCAACAATATCTTGTATTTTAATTTGGAAATAACATGGCGTAGAGGTGCTCCAAGAACTGAATGGTCTACAGATTCCAGGTTTCAAGGCTCCAGCCATCATAGACGTATTTGGTGTCTAGCACACCTTTCACCATGCAGTCTGCCTTCTGTCTCATTATGAATGACTTTGCAATTATTAAAATGCAATCATTTTCCGGCTAATACAAGGACATGAAGACACGGAGAGGTTTGGAACTGGAGCAGGATGAAACATCTGTTGTCCTCACTGGGGTCTGACATAATAATTCCGCTATCATACTTCCATCATCCTGCTGTCTCTTCAGTGCCAGCCCTCAGGATTTTATAAAACGCAGCCAAAACAGTATTTTTATGTCCATCTGTAATGTAAAACCTAGCGGGCTTATCGCTATAATAAAAAGCTGAAGTTTTATTGCCTACAGATCTAAGTATGTCAGCAGGCCAGGGCCACGGTATTAACCATTTATGAGTGACAATAAGCGGTCTATGGTACGTATGTGCGCACATATACCTAGTGCCTTGGTGCCTGAAGTCAGACTTCACATTTTTTCACATTAAGATTTTTATTAACTTTTTCCAGTGAGCATAAATTACAGAAAATAAACTAGGAAAGGGAAACAAGGCATAAACAACATTCCTCATGGGATGGCCGGGCCAGGGAGCCTTCTAAGACTTAATTCTTAGTTTGCAATGTAGTGAAATAAATCCACAGCAGATTCTAAGCATATTGTGGATTTTGTAAATCTCTCGCATGCCCTATATGTTACGGATTTATGTCCTTGATTTACCCCAATGCAAATCTGCAAATTGCTGTGCAGACCTATTGTAATGAAAAAATTTGGGCCAGACTATCTGACAACTACTATCCGGTATCATAAAAGCTACCGCAGGGAGATGACGATCCGTCCAAGAGGAAAATACCTGCATAAAACAACAGGGAGCAATGAATCAATAAGGTAAAATCTCAGTGTCCCCAGGTAAGGTGGTGGAGGTGCCCCCTAGGACCACAGCTGGTAACAGCATTGTTGGCTTATCACATACATACGCTGTTGTGCAGAAGTTTTATTTCTTGTGCTTATTGGGTGCCTGAGTTTTCATGAAAAGTTGAAATACTTGCAGGGTCTTTCTGACCAGTCTGTCCTATGCCTGTATAAACCTTCATACCTGATGTCCTATCAGTTTTTCTGCTGGTAATAATCATATTATTATTATTGTTGTTGTTGTTTATTTATATTCCACCATTAATTCCATGGTGCTTTACATTTGGGGGTTACATAGAGTACACAGAATATATAGGTAGATATAATACTAACAATGACCGACTGGCACAGTGGGGTAGAGGGCCCTGCCCGCAAGGGCTTACAATCTATGAGGGAAGGGGGTAGAGACAGAAGGAGAGGGGGAGACTGTACAGATGGGGGTGCGGTGATAGTATTATTATTGGAGGTTGTAGGCCTTCCTGAATAGGTGAGTCTTCAGCGCCTTCTTGAAGCCTGTAATTGTTGGGGTCAGTCTTATGTGTCGTGGTAAGGAGTTCCAGAGTATGGGGGATGCATGGGAGAAATCTTGGAGGCGGTTGTGTGAGGAGCGGATGAGAGCAGAGAGGAGTAGGAGGTCATTGGAGGAGCAGAGGTTACGTGTGGGCATGTAGCGGGAGATTAGTTCAGAGATATATGGAGGGGACAGGTTGTGGATGGCTTTGTATGTTAGCGTTAGTAGCTTGAACTCAATTCGCTGGGCTATGGGTAGCCAGTGGAGGGACTGGCAGAGGGGAGCAGCCGATGAAGATCGGGGGGTGAGGTGGATTAGGCGAGCAGCGCAGTTTAAGGTGGACTGGAGGGGGGTGAGGGTGTTACGCTAGGTTCACACTAGCGTTTGGGTCTCCGTTCTGTGGTTTCCGTCTTCTGTATGCAGAAGACGGAAACCTGTCAGAGCGGGTCCGGCCGTGAGCAGCGGTAAGCGTTTTATGCTCTCTGCCGCGAAACCATTTTTTTTAAAATCTGACACAGAGTACTGCATGTCTGACTCTGTGTCCAATTTTAAAAAAACGGTTTCACGGCGGAGAGCATAAAACGCTCACCGCCGCACATCTTTCAAACCCATTCAAATGAATGGGTATGAAAGAGTCCTGCAGGTTTCCGTCTCCTGCCTCTGTTTTGTGCAGGAAACGGAAACCTGCAGAAAGGAGACCGGGCGCAGATGTGAACGAGCCCTTAGCTGGGAGTCCATGGAGAAGGGTGTTGCAGTAATCTAGGCGGGAAATTATGAAGGCCTGGACGAGTGTCTTAGTCGTTTCAGGGGTGAGGAAGGAGCGGATTCGGTGGATGTTTTTGAGTTGGAGGCGACAGGAGGTGTTGAGGGTTTGAATGTGTGACTTGAAGGATAGGTCCTTGAAGGATCATATCATGGCTACAGCACATTTTACATTTGTCTCTGAGAGTCAATAAGGAGCAGTTTACCACCATAACTACTACTGGTTTATTTACATGTAATTCTGCCAGGAGTAACTATGAGAAGGTCAAAGCTGTGTTTATGACTAATTGACCAATAATCCCGGGTAACTGTCGTTGTCGTAATTGATATGAGCTAAGGGCTAGCGACAAGGCATTGATACCAGACACAACTCCTCTCTTAGCAGTGAAGAGAGTACACTGACGGGCTTTATTAAAACAACGTGGAGTTAAATAGTAGCAGAGAGAAATAACAACAACGTACATTTTTATATTCATTCCTGATTGGTATGGTACATCTCAATCAAACAGAAAAATGTTAAGCAGTTCCATATATAGCCAGATACTCCTTGCCCTGCGTGGTAACCTTGGGGAGCTGTCTTCTGGCAGCAAGCCAAGCATTGGTTTTTCTTGCACCCATTCTGGACACAGGCACCATTTTATCATATAACATTATACCAGTTTCAAGCATAAGCAACTATATCTAGCACTCAGCTTTTAAGGATAACAATGTTTTTCATACATTACATGATTATAATCTTCACAATTATACAATAGAAAAATAGCTGAGAGCCTAAGTGATGATAATATAGAAGAATAAGGAACGCTGTACTGCATTGAAGAGGCAAATCATGGAGGCAAGCAGTTAAACCATAGAGAAAAAGTTGTGCAAAGACAGGAAAGCTGCTTGGTGTCTTGAATAATCTCCTTCCTATAACGGAAGCCATTTTTCTTACATTGTAAGTTGTACATTCTTTTGCACATAGAAATCAGTTTGCAAACAAGAGTGTGTCGGTTGTGAGGAGAATCAACTCCTCCCCTCTCCTTTCACCATGTGAAGACAGAACAGACTCTGTAAGCAGAAAGTGACAACCCAAAACCACTCTCAGTACCTCATAAAGTTGCAAAATCGTTTATATACAAAATGTATATAAAATATTGAGCATATGGGAAAAGAATATTTTTCCCACACACTGCAGAAACACTGGGCAATAGAAAGAGTATCACATGGACACTTTCTAGCTGCAGTATAAGGTACTGGAGTTGGTTTGGAATGTCAATTCCTGATGACCAGTTCCCTTTAACCTCTGCAATGTTGCTCTAACATTGTATTACTGTATATATGTTATAATTCTTAAATCATTGTGTACAACAAAGACTATAGTGGCTTTCAGTCTAAATTCAGATGTGCCCATTCTGAGATAGGGGAGGGAAAGTATGGACTAACCCCTAAACTGTAAAAATGCACAAACATAAGGATAACTTGGTCAGCATTGTGGGCAGAGCAGGTCTTTATAAGGGGTTGCCCTTTCCGCCAATGGAGATAAAGATGTACCCAACATCAGGCAGAGGTAGAAAAGACTTCTGGCTTACTGTTACACAGCTACAATGGTTGCTAAAAGGTAACGGGTCAAGTTCAATCAAGGGATGGGAAAGGGCAGGGCTGAGGGGAATGAGTAAGGGAAACCTGTAGAAGTTGTGAGTTAATCTGATTGTTCAGGGTAGAGCATTACAGAGAAGCAGTGCAACTCGGGAGAACCCAGAAAATGGGAGTGAGAGGTTTGGATAATAGAGGATGTTAGTCTTAGGTCAGTGACTAAATGGAGTGATAGACAGAGATGTATTCTATTACTTGAACAGAAGCAGCTTGCACACAATCCCCATCCACTGCAACAGTTTCCATCAACTGGAGACAAACAAATCAACTGATGCTGGGTTCACACCAGCGTCCGGTCTCCGTTCTGAGGTTTCCTTCTTCTGCATGCAGAAGACGGAAACCTGTCAAACCGTGTCTGGCCGTGAGCACCGGTGAGCGTTTTATGCTCCTCTCTTCAAGTGAATGGGTTTGAAAAATGCCTGCCGTTTTCAGTCTCCTGCCCAGTTTCGGGCAGGAAATGGAAACCTGAAAGCGGAGACCCAGATGTGAACGAGCAGACGTGAACGAGCCCTGATCTGTGCGGGATCCAGGTGTCGGACCCCCACAGATCAGATACTGGTGACCTATCCCGTGGATTGGTCTCCAATATGATAAACCCATTTGGGGCAAGAAAATTTCTTTAAAATATCTCCGTATTATAGAAGAGTGACAGACTACTACATAAAGAAGGATAGCCACTATTATGATCTGTAAGGTCTAGTTCACAAGGGGCAAGATGGTCAGGATTTTGACACGGAATCCACGTCAAAATCCTGCTGCTTCCCATGGGAGGAAATCAATGGAAGCCGGTCATTTCCTTTTTCCGTGAGCGGTTTGTTCCCGCTCGTGGAAAAAAGAAGCGAGCTGCCCGTTCTTCAGGCAGATTCTGTAGCTGGCTCAGCCGTGGCGTCCGCCTTACAACACCACCCTTCGGACTAGGCCCATTCATTTGGGCCTAATCTGGAGCAGAAAGCTGCCACAGGATGTCAGTGCACTACAGCGGCATCCCATTGTGGCAGCCACGACGGAGTGTGTTCACACGGGGTTCCGCATGTAAGCCCATAGCTTACATATACATACTGTATACATATGAAACAGAAGAGCGCACACAGATACCATAAGGGCCCATAGGAGACTACGGACACCGTATTAGAGATCTGTAACACAGTCACATGCACAAGGCATAAAACACAGAAAATCTCCTATGAGTGAATCAAACATGTAAACACGAATATAAAAGCCAAACTCCACATGAGCAATCGCCTTCAGGTTTTAATAGACGTCCTCATGTGAATGGACTTGGAGGACTCAATACTTTTCTACACTTTCATACAAACCATCTGTGAATCAGTTCTATAAAACATTTTACTAGTCATAATTCTATTTCACCCACAGATCTGTCTGGCACAAAGCATTTCAGGAACAATCATCTCCTCTGTGCAATCTAATAGAAACACCAGTCTTGCAAAAGCTCAGCATGTTCCAGTCCCACTTACCGTCACTGTTTTTGCTTTAACACCAAGTTTGCCGCCAAGTTTACAAGTCTCCTCTATTTGTGTCTGTTGAGAAATGACACATTTCTGCGTGGTGACGATCTTCTCTTTGAGGACACATAGTATCTCGTTCTTATTCTCCTGCAGCTGTTGTATGAAGGGATGGTGCCAATCGATTTTCCTGCAGTCAAGAAGGAAGAAAATATACTGCATCAAAGCCAGAGTCCAAACCATAGGGGGTGCATAAAATACAGTCACACCCAGGCCCTGAATCTTGGAGGGCCTAAGACACCTCTAGCCCCATGGGGAGACCAGAACTGTTCAAAACCACATCCAAGGACTCCATTGGAATACACCCTAAGGCTAAGGCCCCACTGGCCAGAAGCACCGTGCTAAAGCACTGCGGGAACAACTGCGGCATGAACGCATCGCGGTTCTTCCCGCAGCGCTTTGAACAGAAAGTTAACTGAGTTTTCCTCCACTGACTTTCTGTTACAGTTATATCTATGGGAAAGCCGCTGGCGTTTCCGTAGATATAATTGACATACTGCGATATTCAAAACCGCAACGGTTTTGGAAATTGCAGTGTGTCTATGCTGTGATTTTTTTTCCGTAAAGTGGGCATGGGATTTGCATGAATCCCATCCACTTTGCAAGTACTGTACAACGCTGCGATTTTTCCAGCGGCGTTTCCGGACCGTGGGGCCCTGGCCTTAGGCTTCATTCATTTACACATCCATGTCTTCAGACGTTTGAGGTCTGTGCTTTTTGACGGATAGCACCCATTTCTGCTCATTTGCAGATGGTGTGCTGATCCACTTCTCATGTCTGTGAAAAGAACTATTTTTTTTCATCTCATTTTCCATATTTTGTATGTCTCTAGATGTCATCAGTTTTTTCACAGACCAAAAGACTTTCACTGATGTGATGCATCCATGACACATCAGCATCTGTGATAAAAAAAAAAAACGACTGAATAAACACACTGAAATGAATGGGTACATATGGCATCCATGAAAAAAGCAGACGCCAAACACTTGTGAACTGCAGAGGTGACAATAAGGCCTTAAGGTAAGGCCCTACATTGCGGAAAAACAGATTTTTGTTGCAGATTGTGCTGTGTTTTGGAGCCAAACCCAGGAGGTTACACAAAGAAATGAAATATAAGGAAGCTCTCATACGTCTAGCTTCTGCTCAACCCATATCTGGCTTGGCAAATCTGAAACAAAAAAACTGAAAAAAAAACTGCCTGAGGCTGGGGCCTCATGTTTGGAAACGCTGCTTTCTTTTGGTGCAAATTTTGCTGCCTTTTTTTTTTTTTTTTTTTTAAGCCAAAACCAGAAGTGGATTGAGCGCAAGGGAGAAGATTAAGTAGTTCTTATATATTTCCCATTACTTCTGTTGCCACTACTGGGTTTTGTGTATTAGGGAACTTTTAACGCTCCTAACCCCTTAATTTCACACCCACTCAGCAGCCAAATGGTCACCATAACATCCAGGTCTCTAGGTTTTTTTTATTTTCAATTCCACTGAATTCAGAATTTATTTATTTTTGTCTGTCTAGTATGTCATACAGAGTACTAAATGGAGCCATTAGGAAGTATAACTTGTCCCGCAGAAAACAAGCCCTCCTACAGCTCTGTAAATGCAGACATAACGGTTATGGCTTTTGGGAGGCAGTAAATAAATGAAAAATTAAGGGATTAAAGAAATATTCCTCCTTATCATTAGATTTTTTTTTTTTTTAAGGAATTGAAGCAAAATTTGCCTATAAAAAAGTGTTTCTTGTTGTTTGCTGTAATAATTTCATCCAAGTACTGTATAATAATGATCACAAGGCATACCACTGGAAATTAGTTACCGTAATAACTGAGGACTAAAGCCCCCTCTGCTGGCAAACAAGGAGTACTACGATATAAATGACAATGCATTACATACTTAGGCTATGGATAAATGGTTACAATAAGTAATATACAAAATAAGTACAATTAGCTACACACTTTGTGTTTCACTGTTACAATACAAATGAGGAGGGGGCAATGCTGCGGCACTATAAGACCTGTATGACCTGATCCTTCAAGCAATGCTCCATACCTTGTATCCAGAATTTGAAATGTTAACAGTCTGGAAACACAAGATTTGCACTTGTATTGTTATTCTCCAAAAGCACATGACAGGAAAATCAATACAATCTACACCGGGCTTAACCACAATGAATGCAGCACAAAAAAAAAAAAAAAATGCAAGCAATATCAAATCCAGAACACGGGCAGGGATTCAAACAGTAGACCTGTATATACTGCCATCTGGTGGATGCTTGTATTAATGCACTACTGTCAACTAGGGTGAGGGGGATATCGTCACTCCATAGGGAGAGAACCACCATTTAGGTGTGTGGAGTCTTAAGCCATGAGCACTCCACTGTGCAAGGGAACATGGGAAAAATATGCAAATCTGACTTCCATGATGTAATTAGGAAGTCAGTGCCTCAGTCATGCAGTCCAATAGAGGGCGCTCCCTAAGGATGTGCAAGTCTGACTTCCATGATGTAATTAGGAAGACAGAGCCTCAGTCACGCAACCCACTAGAGGGCGCTCCCTTTAACATCATGCCGACCTTCCCAGAGGACTTTATTTGCAATGATGTTGGGATTATACCAGGTACAGTCTCTCAGCCACATCCTCAGGGAGCGCCCTCTATTGGACTGCATAACTGAGACACTGACTTCCTAATTACATCATAGAAGACAGATTTGCATATTCTTCCCATGTTCCTACTGTCAACTACAAACTCCAGTGACACTAAGGAGGTATTCAGTCTGGTACATACGCCAAATGTATACAAAAGCCACATTTAACATGTCATTGTATAAATCAGAAGTGAGACAAGCTCTCAGTGCCCAAATGCCACCTTACCCCCAGCCCCTGTCCAGTGGACAACCATTTATTTTATTGCCCCCTCCATCTTTGCCAATCTGTACAATGCCTATATATAACACATACTTGCCTATTCCCGCCACTTCCTCCCCCTGCAGTTCTCATTTATTGTGAAATATTTATTAGAAATCACTTCAAGCACAATATTACAATAGTATTTCTGCTGCATTTTTGTCACACAGTGCCACATTTTAAATAAGGCACTTTACTCTTTACATCCTTCAGTATGTCACATCATCATTCTTCACCAATTCTGGCAAAGTTGGATTTTTTTCTCTAGCCCCCACTGTTCCTGAGTAGAGATGAGCGAACACTGTTCAGATCAGCCGATCCGAACAGCACGCTCCCATAGAAATGAATGGAAGCACCTGTGACGCCGGCCGGCCGCCGGCAAAGTCAGCGTCACAGGTGCTTCCATTCATTTCTATGGGAGTGTGCTGTTTGGATCGGCTGATCCGAACAGTGTTCGCTCATCTCTATTCCTGAGCAATCATTTCTGTTAGTTTCAGGACAATTATGCTTTCTATAACAGGTGGAGGGTTCTGGGTTGGAGCAGAATGACAGGGACTGCCCACCTGACAGCAGAGAGCATCACTGTGCCAAAACTGATAGTACTGATTGCTCAGGAATGGGGGGGAGGCTAGAGAAAGAATTGCAATTGTTCCAAAATCAGTGGAGAGGAGCCTATTGAAGGGTGTGACGAGTTGGAGTTGGTGGAGATGAAAGGTCCCATTCCTCACAAATCCTTTATCATTGCTATGGTCCCATACATGACCGCTGACATGGTCTGGTGCATGGAGCCATGAGCAAAACTCAGGACAGGTTCTATTTCTGCCCATCTTGCGAACCGTGGCCTCAATGAATGGGGCCTGACTGACATGCTGGCCCTCTATAAATAAAGACTTGGAGTGCAGGCACTGGATTACCAGGCGGAAAAGAAGAGTTTGGGTAAATTTACAGAGTTTTTTGGTCAGGATTTTGAGGCCGTATTCGCCTCAAAATCCTGATCACAAAGACGGCTCCCATTGAAATCAAAGGGAGCCGGTCAGGTGTTTGTTCTGGGAGCCGACTTGTTTCGGCTCCCGGAAAAAGAAGCGAGGTGCTCATTCTTCAGGCTGTTTCGCCTCGTGATTCGGTCTGAAGACACTCCGTCCTCCCGACCAGACCCATTCATTGGGCCTAATCTGGAGCGGAGTGCGCAACTGGATGCCAGTGCAGTGCGGCTACCCGTTTTTTGGACCGGAACCTGAGGCGGCCTCCGGTACTATACTGTCATTGTTAACCATTATGGTGGGATGATAAGATCTCTATCATCTATAAATCAAACCGGTTATCTGACGCACGGCTAAACAATAGGAAAGCCGCACATACTCAGTTAAAATAGCAATTTTTCAATTATTAAATGTCCACAATCCGGGATGTTCAGCCGAGCAGTTGCTGGCGGCATATGGCTTGTGCCCACTCAATGACAACAGACTAATATTTATACTGGGCATATTTCCAGGACAGCAGTGTCCAAACATGTTAAAAATTTACTATGACAAACACATTAGTAATCCCTTTGAAACAGAGTAATCCACCAGGAAGCAGAAAGCGGCAGATTTTAGATGCTTTGTAGTCAAACACAAGCTTGAATTAACTCAATACTAAGAAGTGATAATCCACAAGTGGAAAGGCAAGGTGCTGCTAATACCATGCAGACAGAGCTACTGCAAAGAAATTAGAGAAAAAAGTAAAAAAAAAAAGATTTAATAAAAATGTTATTCATATAGCACCAACATATGCCATAGGACTTGGGTAACTACAATGTGGGCAATTCCCTGATATAATATTACTGTCATTATTTTGGGGGGCCTTTCTGTGAAAAGTGTCAGGTGGCATCAGCAAAATAGTAGGAATTAATACAATTGCTGCGAGCCGGATTAGGCCCAAATGAATGGGTGTAGTCGAGAGTGTCTTCGGGCGGATTCATGAGGCGCAGTCCGCCTGAACAATGAGCAGGTCCATTCTTTTTTTCCAGGAGCTGTTTGATCCAGCTCCCATTGCTTTCAATGGGAGCCGTCTTTTTGGTCAGGATTTTGAGGCGAATAAGGCCTCAGAATCTTGACCAAAAAACTCAGTGTGAACTCGGCCTAAGGTGTTAAATACTACTAGTCCTAATTTCCGAGCTGCCATAGGCCTATTTGCATGAATGTCGGTGAAAAAGGTTATTTTGCATGGTTGATTTGCATTCATGGGGCACCAGTCTCATGGATCCTTCATCGCTTTGTGTTTACTTGCTGTAAATAGTTTGCTCGCTGTTGTTCTCTGATATCAGCCATTACCAGAAGATAAGCCTACATAGGAAGGTACAGTGGAACAGTTGTCTATACCAACCAGTTTAGTACTTTGACCAATAATAGCCAGATTGGTTGCTATTGGCAATGGCCTCATTTCTCTTTTCCACCACTTTCGATAAATCATCCCGCATTGCATGTTATGCTTTTTGGGCACATATTAAAGTTTTCAGTCACAACTGTTGAAGAGAGACGATGGCTGCCGGGCGATCGTCCTTACTTCGATGGGATCCTCTAACTAACACTTTATACATGGGCAATACCAAATGCTTTCTCTAGTTCTGTATATGCAACATATCGTTCAATAGATTGGCTAAAGCCCATGTGACAAGTTAAAATGTCAATATAGAATAGGCCATAATGGGTTACGTGCTCTGTCCATCTCCTTCCACCTTCTTTACCCAGTCACATCCCACTACCTGTCCTAAAGGTGAAGTTTGGCTTTCGGCGTCAATACCCCCTGTACAAGAAATAGTTAATACCCACATTTTAAAGAGGCTTAGATTGCAACCACTGTCCTGATTCTATCTGATGATAATACTTCATTCAATATCTTGAATGGTCAGATCCAAATTTTGCATCTGACAACTGGGTCCTTGTTGAGATTTTTTTTTTTGCCGGCGGCATGTCCGAATTATTCCATGATTAAATGATGCTTCCACATCCACACTTTTGAGCCTAAAACAGCCGCTTTCTAAGGGAAGAACAAGTCTCCCAGGGAGCACCATACTAAATAAAAGATAATATCCAAGAACATGAAAAGACTAGCTAATGGTGAGAAGAAGCTGCTGGAAAAAGATTAAGATTTTAGTTGCTCTTGACTATATTAACACCTTGAAATATTGATTCAACCCCAAGAACTCTGTAAATATTTTACAGACAGCTTTAGAAATAACAGTTCGGTGCGGTGTACACGTCCCTTAGTTCTTCTCTCTTGGAGGCCACAACAATACAGCAGGTTATGCTATTAGTAAAAAAGAAAAAACGTGCATATAAAAAGATATCATAAGGATGGGTCATCAATATCTGGTTCGTGGGGGTCTGATACCCGGCACCCCCATCCATCATCGGTTCCCAGCAGCTGGTCCATAGAGAATGGAGCAGGAAGCAGACAGCTCGGAATTCTGTCTAGTGACCAACCTGAATAAGAGCTTATCTGCAGTACCCTGCTCTGACCACTACACATAGAACAGCGCTGTCTGCTTCCTGTTCCATTCTCTTTGTATCAGCTGCTGAGAACAGATGATCGATGAGGGTGTTAGGTGTCAGAACCCCACCAATCTGATAATGATGTCCTACCCTTAAGTCATGTCCTCAATATTTCCAGACTGGAAAACCACTTAAAAATGGACCACAAGGCATCCATTGTATTTGTTATGTGTTGCAAGGTGGAATCTATGACATGTTCCAACATAGTTCACATTAGTATTTTAAAGTTGACTAAAAACCATTGATAGCTTCTAATTGGTCAGCCTACACAAAGCAAGGTTGTATGGTACCATTATATAGCACCCACTGCAGTCTATGGGGTCATCTTGGACTGAATTCTATACTATGGCGTTAGTTTCCCCTACTAGTGTTCTCTTAGGTACCTGTAAACCCACAACGACTGAAGACTGATGTATGAAGTAACATTCAATCTAGTATTAGGTCTCCTTAAAACACATTAGGCCTCATTAATCTAAAAAGACCTATAGTAAGACTGTTACCCCTGGCGGCCAATCACATCTCAGCTTTCAATTTTTAGCCTGCTCTCAAACAACAAAAACTGAGCACTGATTGGTCGGTGCGGACAACAGAAATAGTTTTACTTTTACACAGTTTGGATAAATAAGACACAATACCGAGGCAGATTGTATAGGCATTACTGGTGACTTGTGTTATTTTGGAACATTTAAAACTTTCAGATTTTGTAGAGACGCTTATGGAAAAAATGTTACAAAAATGTCATACCTAGAGCATGCCGTGATATTATAAAAGAAAAAGAACAAACAACCCCCCCCCCCCCAAAGGAAAAAAAAAAACATACCACAAAAAATTCTCTTTATCTAGACATTTCAAGTAATGCGTGGGTGCAGTTTTTAACCTTCCCCTCTATTAAAAAAAAACAAAAACACACAATAGAACAAAATAACATTTTTTCATTTTTACTTTCCCCACACCATACAAGTATGAGAAAAACACATACGAGTTTCCACATTTCTGCAGCATTTTCCTCCCCGCAATGTGGGCATGACATTACACAAAATCTAATTCACTTTGCTGATACTGTAAAAAGCAGCTTTGTTCTCTGCTGTGTTTCTGCGGCACATTTTCATGTTCCCCCAAATGTCATATTAAAGACTAGAGTGAAATATATTTTATAAAACAGGGATAGGGAACGTACGGCTCTCCAGCTGTTGCAAAACTACAACTCCCAGCATGCATACTTTCTCTGCTGTTCTGGGAACTCCCATGGAAGTGAATGGAGCATGATGGGAGTTGTAGTTTCACAGCAGCTGGAGAGCCGAAGGTTCCCTACCCCTGTTATAAAATATACTACAAACAAAAGCCTGTGTGTGTCCATGTAAGTGCAAGGACAGCCGTTATTCACTGCCATTATAGAAACAATTATTCTCAATGGGTCTATTCACATGCAACTATTTATGTCCGTTTTCACATACAAAGATAATGTATGTCAGTTTTATTGACTCCCATGAAAATGGAACAGTCAAAAAAAAAAAAAAAAAAAAACAACCGAAAAACAGCCATTACAATGTGTTCTCAAAACGCACGTGACAAATATTGCTAAAACGGCCATTGCACATCCCATTTTTTTGTGATCGTGTGTATAAGCCCTTATGGTCTGTAGCACTATGGCGGCTTTTTGTGGTCTGTGCAGGGCTACACTTCTAACGAGGCGAGGCGGCACTTTCAGAGGGGGTGGCAGACAATTTTTTTCTTTTTACCTAAACTAGTCCAGGACAGGGCTGCTCTGAAAACAAATCGAGCGGCCCTGTCCTAGGCTGGTTTGGACCTCTGTGTCTGAGCGTAGGCGGCGTCATCACGCTGCCTGCGCTCAGATGCAGACGCCTTTTGCAGGGTGAAGAGGAGGCGGCGCGGGAGCAGCAGCGGCAAGGGATCGCAATGGTAGGTAAGTAAATACTTTTGTTTTTTAATTTAATAGGCCGCTACCTGCTGGAGTATCTCCAGCAGGTGGCACCCTATTTACCTACCTCTCCGGCCCTGCTCATGGCTGCCCTCTGCTTCCCCTTCTGCTATAGGACGCGGGGGGAGGCTGTGAGCAGGCCCTGGTTGCAATCCCCAACTACTGCTGTTATTATACTTGGGAGTCTTTTCAGACCCCCCGAGTATAATAACTGGAGCCCCAGGGGAGGTGAGGGAACATAATAAACAGTGTTACTCACCTTGCCTGGATCCATTGTTAATCCTAGCAGGCTTCCATCCTGTATAGTAATATCCCAGCCCACATCACGTCTGGGACATTACCATACAGGCCCGAAGCCTGCTAGGAGTAACATCGGATCCCAAAGAGGTAAGTAACACTATTTATTATGTTTCTTCACCTCCCCAGGGTCTCTAATTATTATACTCCAGGGTCTGAAAAGACCCCCCCCCCCCCAAGTATAATAATAGTTCAGGGGTGGGCCACTATGTGACATAATACAGTTGGGTGGGCAACTGCGGGGCATAATAGTGGTTGCAGGGTCCGCTTTTGATCATCCACCTCAGGCAGCAGAGAGGCTAGGTTCACCACTGGGTCTGTGGCCCTTTTTTAAAACACCACATCCACTAGGATATTTTTCCAAAAGGATTCTCTAGATCATTTTACATTTTAAAAAGTAAAAAAATAAAGAGGGCGCTAAAAATCTATGTGAAAAATGATACAGAAATGCTTTATATTTATGGCATCGCTACAAGTGTTTAAAACTGCTGGAAAGAAAGGGTGTGTGTGAAGGAGGTCTAAAAGGAATCAATCACATCCTACTGATCACATCCTGCTTTGCTGTCATGTCTTGCTCATGTAATTTAACCTATAGCAACGAGCGTCAGCGCCATCCTGATGAAGGTGAAACAAATCGCTCTTTAATTGTTTGTTGACAAATACTAATCAGACATTTTGGGACGCGCTCATTTCCATAAAGCGGGAGCTTTCATTTACATAACCAGCAGAAAACCGCAGCTCTGATTAACTTTCTACCAGTGACAAGGAAATTACACACGTGCTAGATGTGCAGCTAAATCAGCCCTACTAAGGACTAAATATGTCATGTTATTTTTTTTTGCTGTTTATTAACCATTTACAGTGCTATTTCTATTTTATAAAGTTACATATGTTACTAAAATATGCCAGTGCTTTATGTTTGGTGGGGAGACCTCCAAAAATCCTGACACTAGGTTCACACCTGTGTTTGGGTTTCTGTTCATGGACTCCGCTTGGAGACCCCCCCCCCCCCCAAAACGGAAACCTAAGCCGCTAAAGAGTAGTTACCCGCGGAAAAAAAAAGCAGCTTCCTGTAGTTATATAGACTATAATGGGGTCCGCCAAGTTTCCACCCAAAAAGGGTGGAAAATGTGGAGAGAAAAAAAAAAAATGCAAGGAGGCCTTTTCTCTCCGCATTTTTAAAGCGGAGTGAGGAATGGATTTCCTGAGCAGGGATTAGGCGCAGGTGTGAACGGAGTCTCAGAATGAAGGAGTTGCAGTGTGGGTTTAGTTCTGCATCCCCTCCTATTAGGTAGCCGAAACTGAAAGCCGGAGCACTGCATCAGCATCCAGCCATGCACTCTGCTCCGGATTAGGCCCAATGAATGGACCTAGTCCAGAGGAGGGAGTGTCTTCAGACCGAATCGGGAGGCGAAACAGCCTGAAGAATGAGCATCTCGCTTCTTTTTCTGGGAGCCGGCACAAGCTCGTGAGCGGCTCCCATTGATTTCAATGGGAGCCATCATTTTGGTCAGGATTTTGAGGCGAATACAGCCTCAAAATTCTGAGCAAAAAACTGTGAACTTACCCTTAGGGTCCATTCACATGGAGTTTTTTGGTGCTGATTTTGACATGGAATCCACATCAAATTCCATATGGAAAAATCTGCCTCCTATTGACTGTCAATGGGAGACAGATTTTTCCACGTGGAATTTGATGCAGATTCCATGCCAAAATCAGCGCAAAAAAACTCAGTGTGAATGGACCCTAATATTACATGGAGTTACGGTAAAGTTCCCTGAACATCCCCCAGATAATGTGACACTGGTAGTGGAATTGGAGCCCCTTCATTCTCAGGATTGATCCGTGCCCCAAAGGCCAGTCTCCCCGGGAATACACCAGGTCAATGGGGCTTTCCTGGCAGATACTTTAAACACACAGTGCAGTTTAGGCGCAGCCTTTGCATGCAGTTGTTTTTGTCTATTTGTTTCTGTGCCAAAACTAGGAGTCAATCTAAAGTGGAAGAAAGTATAAAGGGAAATAAACGCCAGTTGTGAAAAATCCCTCCTATATGTTTTAAGCAAACCTATTGTGCATTTGCAAAATCTATATGTATATATCAGACCATATTCACACATCCATGTAAAACAAGTCCTTTTAGAATACTGGGAGTGTCTTTTTTTATCTATTTAGATCAACAAGAAGGCCTATTTTGACCCACGTGTCAGAGCGTGGAGCTTCAAAACAAATCCCATTGACTTCAATGGGTGCCGGCTTACGTGTGCTACACATTGAACTCAATGGGAGGATTTATAACCCACTAGCAGTCCTGCGACTTCGTCAGCGCCGCCTAGTCCCTACGTAACATGTATGTGTTTCACAGTATGTAATGATTTTTTAAAGTGTTCTAGGGAAAGTGGTGTTTTTTTTGTTGGAGGTTGTTATTTTTGTGCATGTTTGTGTAAATTTTGTTTCTGCATTTATTACAGTCTGTAGGGGTCTGGAACTCCAGGGTGTGTGATTTGTAATGCGATGCATTGTAATGCATTGCATAATAGCTGCACTTAGATTGCAGGCCATGTAGCATAGGGTGCAATAGAAGCGCCGGTTTTATGCAATGCATAATACCGGCGCTACTATTGCAAGTGATATAGCATCGGGTGCAATAGAAGCGGCGGTGTTATGCAATGCATAGGCTGCAATAGCAGTGTGGGTTTTATGCTATGCTTTGCATAATGGTGGGCACAATGATGTTCCACATTAACTGTTGCAGCGCCTCAGTCACAGCTGCTATGTTCGTTTTCCGCGCCGGCACCCGGAGCAAGCTCTGGGGCCAGCGTCACGTTGCTATGGCAGCCGGGAGCCGTGTGCAGGGTCCCTGGGCTGTTGGTCTTTCGCTCCTACTGCAACCTATGCCATGTAGCCTGCAGTAGAAGCGCCAGTTTTATGCTATGCTATACCAGCGCTTCTATTGCAGGTTACGTAGCCTAGGCTGCAGTAGGAGCAAAAGACCGACAGGCCGGGGACCCTGCGCAAGGCTCCCGGCTGCCATAGGAACATGACGCTGGCCCCGGAGCTTGGTCCGGGTGCCGACGCGGAGAAGAAACATAGCGGAGAAGGAGCAGCACAGGCAGAGGACATCAGGACAGGTCAGCTGTGACTTAGGCTGGGTTAGGGTTAATGGAGACGGTCGTTGCGGACACCGGACACCCCCCACCCCCACCCCGCTGGACTCACCTTGTGTATGGTGTGTAGTCCGCAACATCTGCCGGTCCTGTGTAGCCAGCCAGCATGCCGGCAGTGTGTAGGCGGCCTGGGATGGCAGCAGCGGCTGAAGCATGCTGCCGCCATGTTAACTACGGTCTCCCCGGTCAATTGGCCCACCCACACTTCGCCGGCAACGTATGGTGCCGCAGCACTGGCTCCAAAGCCCGCCCACACCCTGCCATGCACCAATAGGAAGTGCGTGGAAAGACCTGGGCTGGCGGAATGCCAGCTCCTACAGCAGAGCGGGAGTGAACTTTTGAGGGTCGAGGTGGCGATTTGGGGTGAGTGACCCACAATTAGAGTAGCCTATTACCCCTTCCTCGGCAATGTGTGTGTGTGTGTGTGTGTGTGTGCGCAGCACCGCACCTCCCATGAGGCGACCTGAAGCGACCGCTTCAGGCGGCGCTATGCCAGGGCCTCGGGAGGGCGGCGTTTTTGCTGACCTAAGCCAGTCCAGGACAAGCTGTCCTGGACTGGCTTCGCGTCACCGTGTCTGCAGCCTGACACGGGAAGCGAGCGGTGTATTGGGGCGGCCCTGCTGGACGCTGCGCTGCTCCAGCGGCCGCCCCTCACACTCAGGCAGAGAGTAGGTCTTCTCCCTGCCTGATCTCTGCCTGTGAACGCCGCTCGCTCCACTCGGCCCACCCCTTCCACTCGGCCACGCCCCTTTCTTGCGACCCCCGCCCCTCAGCTCCTCCTCCGGGGGGGGCGCGGCTTTCTGACGCCGCTTCAGGCAGCAGAAAGCCCAGGTTCACGTGTGTGTGTGTGTGTGTGTGTAATTTCAACAAAATCCATTCAGCCGTTTGGCTGTGATTGAGGAACAAACATCCAAACACACAAACATCCAAACTCACACATTTATAATATTAATAGGATTGATTTCAATGTGCAGCGCGCGTAAGGCCGGCACCCATTGAAGTCAATGGGATCTGTTTTGAAGCGCCTTGCTCTGACACGTGTATATGTGTCTAAATGAGTGGAGCGTTAATCCTTGGGAATGGGGCCTAAAGGGTCAATGCACATAGAGTTTTTGGGTGCAGACTCTGATGCGGATTTCATGTCAGAATCAGTGTGGGAAAAAAAGCCTCCCATTGACTTCAATGGGTTCCTTTTTCCGCACTCAAAAACTCCTTGTGCATTGACCCTAAAAAGGTCACATAACTGTACACATACCATTCTCAGAGTGCATGTTTTTCATTGACCCATTGACTACTGAGCATTGACTTCTGCACTATAGCAATATAGTTAAGAAAAGTCTTCAGTTTACATAAGCCCTGAAATAGGGCAATTGGCATGAGCCTCACGGGGTTTTTTGCCTTCCCCTGGATCAACGCTGTAGGGATTATAGGATTATACAGTAGGTTGGACTTGATGGACTGATGTCTTTATCCAACCTCATCTACTATGTAAGTATAGATAGGATCCTTGAAATGGGACAACCTCTTTAAGTCACCTTATTTGTGATAATTATTAAAAGATATTAAATATATTATGAAAGGTAAACCATTTTTAAAAAGGTATACAATGGGGCAGGATTGTATGCTAGGAATACCCCTTAAACTGCAGAAAGTGCTGAAATAATCACAAATATGGTGAAAAATATTGGCAATATACAGAAGAATTATATATATATATATATATATCACCAGGATAGTTGTATGATTTTATAGCTTATACTGGGAATATAAATCACAGCCTTACTCAACCAATTCCCAATGTTTACCTGCTTAGTGAACATGATTCTCTGTCAGCTGATGCCGTTATACATGATAATCATTGCTGGATTTGGCACACCATGCCTTTATCCAGAGATGGCCTCATTTAAGGCGTTAAACAGGCTTTCATAGCGAGTTACACTGTAGATTCCAAAATCTAACTCAAAAAACAAGTGTGTGTATAGAGATAAAATAGAATACATAATATGGCTGGTCAGTCAGAAGCAGTTAAAGATTCTCTAATTCAATAAAATGCCAGTGATGAAAGTAAATATGTAACAAACTACACATCTAATTATACAATATTAATAATTGTATAATATACATAATTCATCATTTTATTTTGAAGCTAGATTCAGTAACAGAACCACATTGCTTATCCAGTTGGCTTGGATTATTATTCGATTAACTAACCAGCCCTAGTGTGAAATTATGGTATGGATGTAAGACAACTTACCCCTCGTTCACATCTGCATTTGTATTCCGTTCAGGAGAGTCAGCATGGGCACTCCCCGAACGGAATACCAAATGCATTTGCAAGTGGCGTGCAGTTAAAGGGAAATTAAAACCATTAAAATCAAATTTTTTTGTCGATCACAAGTAGGAAAAGCCTTAAGAAAGGCTATTCTTCTCCTACCTTTAGATGTCTTCTCCGGGCCGCCGTTCGGTAGAAATCCCGGGTTTTCGTCGGTATGCAAATGAGTTCTCTCGCAGCACTGGGGGCGGTCCCCAGCGCTCAAACAGCACTGCGGATGTCCCCAGTGCTGCGAGAGAAATCTCCAGTGCCTCCTCCATCTTCTTCAGGAATGGCCTCTTCATGGCGCTTACGTAATGTGTAAGCGGCCATTTTTCTTGTGGCCGCGGGCATGCGAAGTCAGCTCTGCCCGAGGCCTAGAGGTTTGAAGCCAGCGCCAGAAGAAGACGCGTGAAGAGGCCATTCCTGAAGATGATGGAGGCGGCGCTGGAAATTTCTCTTGCAGCATTGGGGACACCCCCAGTGCTGTTTGAGTGCTGGGGACTGCCCCCCAGTGCTGCGAGATAACTCATTTGCATACCGATGAAAACCGGGGTTTCTACCGAAGAGAAGACATCTAAAGGTAGGAGAAGAATAGCCTTTCTTAAAGGGGTATTCCCATGTACATAATCATATCTACCGTATATACTCGAATATAAGCCAACCCGAATATAAGCCGACCCCCCTAATTTTACCACAAAAAAACTGGGAAAACTTATTGACTCGAGTATAAGCCTAGGGGGGAAATGCAGCAACTACTGGAAAATTTCAAAAATTAAAATGGTCGGAGATTTTGGGTGCAGTAGATGCTGGGGAAGGGGAGGGGGTGTTTTGATTGTCTGTCTGCCCCTTCCCTGAGCTTGAGGACTGTTTTTTCTTCCCCCACTTGGAATTCATCCTGGCTGAATATAGGGGATCTGCAGGGCTGCTATTAACCCCTGCCCGATGGAACAGGAGCACTGCAGATCCCCTATATTCAGTAGACCGGGCACTGTCAGACACAGGGATACCTAATGTGTTTGTGTTTCACAGTCATTCTTTACTTTTGTATGTATTCTAGGGAAAGGAGGGATTTAGAACTTTTATTTTTTTTTTATTTTTTATTTTTTGCACTATTTTATGGGAGATTCTATACATCAATATTGTGGCTGGTCATAGCCCCCCACCCCCCCCCCCTAAAAAAAATATATATATATATATTTTTATTTTTTTTGCTGACTCGAGTATAAGCCGAGGGGGGCTTTTTCAGCACAAAAACTGGGCTGAAAAATTCGGTCTATACTCGAGTATATACGGTACGTACAAGTCTTGGCACTGGAACATAACTGAAGAGAACAGCGGTGTCTGAACCCCAAAGCAGGTAAGTGTACAGATGATGATAATGGGACTACATGTACTGTTAGACAGAAGTTACTGCTGCGCCCAGTGTCCGGTTTGTGCATTCCACCAGGTTTCCGTCTTCAGCCCTGGCATAACTCGACACGGGATGCGGGGAAACTGGTTTTTTTTTTAACCGGACACAAAATCCTGCATGTCCGTCTTTGTGTCTAGCTGAAAAAAAATAATGGTTTCCTCGCAGACAGACAGCAGACAGACAGGGGTGCTCACCTTTACAAGCCCATTCAAGTGAATTGGTTTTAAAACTGACTGCCAGGTTTCCGTCCCATGTCCAGTTTCGCCAGGGCTGAAGACGGAAATCTGGCAGAATGCACACACCGGAGAATGGGCGCAAGTGTGAACCCCCCTAAGTGGAAATATGTTACAGGTGTATATAACCATAAAGGTATAATGGTGTACCACTACTGGTCATTGACTGTGATTGACTTTCATTAATCAGAAGGTTCTCTCAGTGGTAAGCTATACTTAGTATATCCCACTGCTCAGACCTGAAAAGAGCCGTAATCTTAGCAGCGCCATCACAGGTAAAATAAAACATACAAAATGTTAGTAATGTAATGCAAAAACAAGGCATTTCTTGTATGCTGCGGAAAAAATATTGTGTTTTACAGCATCAGCCAAGTGAATGAGAATTAGCTTTTTCTCTGAAAAGTGCAGTGTGTTATTTTTAGCTGCAGAGTCACATGTGTTTTCTTTATATAACTAATAGGGGCAGAACAAAAAAATGCAGAGAAAATTTTTAATTACTTATAAAATTAGTAACTTTTAATTTTATACAAATTCAGATATGGTCATAAACTCATTTAAGAGTTAAAAGCAATTAAAAAAATAATTTGCTGTGTAGCCCTGGTCTTTCATAGGTCAACCCACGGGAAGACCCTGTCCTCTTGATTGGTAGGGGTCCAAGAGGTGGTATAGTCAGGAATCATATACTGTACAGTACTTACTATCCATCCTGTGACCCATTCAATTAAAGGATTACTACACAGGCGTAAGATTACACATCTTGGTATTGTTAAATCAAGTGTAAATTCTATAGAAACACCAAGCATTAAAATAGCACAACAAACTATTAGAAGTTAATATTAGAGATATTGTAAAAATAAAATGACTCCACCAAGTAGGTATAACTCATATGGTTACCTGTCCTGCACGTCCTTCATTAGATGTTGCATGTCAACCTCTTGCTTTCTTAGGGTTCCAAAAGATGACTGACTTTCCACTTTTCCAGTCCCACCAACATTGCCGTGAACGGTGACAAAATTAGCATCAACGTTACCCTGTATTACGTCACTATATTTTTCTTCGTATTTCACAAACTCCGATTCGACTACAACTGGAAGAGAGAAGAGAATGCAGCAAGACAGTCAGTTAGATGTGAAAAGATGAAGGTGCAAAAAGAAACCAAACTACAGTATAAGGGACTACTGGTGGGGCGCTATTCCACTGGTGAACCAATGTCCATGTGTGGGCTGTATCTCCTGGGCTGGTATTAATGTAGCTCACTGTATCATAGGGAGTTATGATGCAGTGAGGTGCCAAATGGTAAGACTGCTACTGTACCAAGCTTAAAGGGGGTTGTACCAACTTTAGAAGTTACCACCTATCTGTTAGGACGGGCCGGGGCCTCCGCTGTGCTGCGCGGAGGCTCCCAGCCTTCTCTGTGTCCAGCGACAGAATGGCTGCTGGTTCCAGTGCAGGACGGGCCAGAGGCCTCCGCTGGAGTTTACAGAGATTCTGGTTTTCCCCTGGCGCCGGAGCCAGTACTTCCTGGTCAGGGGGATCAGCGGCGGGCCTGAGGCTATTTAGGCCTCATTCTGGTCCTGGTTATTCGTTTTCCCCACAGAATCAGCTCCCTAGTGACAAGCCTCTCCTGCTTCCCTGTCACCTGTCCCCGCTCGTGGATTCCTGGATTATTGACCTGGCTTGCTTTACAGACCTCTCCTCCGTGATCTGATATGGCACCTTCCTGACCTCCTGTGCATGACCTTTGGCTTCTTCCTGACCTCCCTTTTGGATCCTGATTTGGCTACTCCGTTGACCTCTTGTGTATGACCCGGCTTCCCTGATTATGCTTCTGCCTCTGCCTACTGCTGCCACGTGACCTCCAGTTATTGACCCAGCTTGCTCGACCAAGGATTTTCTCCTCGGATATCTGCGTGTATTCCCTGGATTACCCTCCGACTCATCTACAATCTAAGGATAGTAATACAAACAACATAGCAACAGAGGGATATAGAAATAATAACTACATAGTGAAATCCAACATCGATATTCGGTCTTCAAAAAAAAGGGGTGGGGGGTGGGGCATGTCTGTACTCAAATCACTATAGAGACAAAAACAACCACATGAAGGCAGGCGTGCCGAAACGCGCGTTGGGTGGGAGCCGGCACGGTTATTGTGCAACTCTGCTAGTACAACTTCTATGTATACGTATATTTCATGTTGTTTATGGACTATAGTATGGTACCACATGTATAATACTTTATTAAGAGTTGAATCCCCATGCTATATACTCATGAGATAGTTATAGGGAGTTATGTGGACACGGCTGTGCCGACTCCATTATCGTGTATGAGTACTGCATCCTCCTTTTCCTTTTGTATGTGATTTTACTTATTGTTCATTAATAAATATTACTATTTCTAACTGAATTTGTGTCATAGTATCAGTGACAATTATGCTGAGTGTCTGTTGTACTCTTGTTTGGTTGTATTTGACTCTGGGTCCTTCTGGTCCTCCTGCTTGGGGTTTGCTGGGTGTGCCTCGCTCTCTAGGCAGTTGTGGATCCGGGCCCCGGACTGTTACAAAGTTCAACTCCACCATCAGGCACTCTGGTGAAGAACTCCAGGGTCTGGTTCCGCTCCAGTTAGGAGAGCGAGGCACACCCAGGACTGTTTTTGCCTCAGCGCTTGGGGATTCTAGTTTCCCAGGACATACTGAGTTATTCATTGCATCAGGTTCCTAACACTACTGATACCTGTCCCAAGAACAGGGTTCCAGATTCCCCGCTCTGATAGGCATGTGCCCTGACTATTCATTTCTTAGAGAGTGTCAGAGATAGCAAGCACATAGTCTTTGTTACATGAATGAAACATGATTGTGTGAAAAGTCCCTAAAGTGGTGGCGGGTGCAGCTCAGTCCATAGGAAGCATTCTCATCACTGGGGGTCCATGGGTCCTCTGTGTGAATGAAATAATAGTTCTTACGTGTGACCACTGGACTCAGGCAGTGCTGTACTCAGCTCTCTATAACAGACCCAACAAGCAAATGTAGTTGTGGTCACAGATAAGCACTACTGCTCCATTTATATAAAGGAACTTGGGGACACCTTTTCTCATGCTAGAGGATGCGAGGTAATATCCCTTTAAATACATGTCACGTTCCCTGAAGTAACTTCAATTCCCTAGAGATAGCAATGCAATGATTGTGTAATGATTGCCCAACAATATTGGGAACCAGAGGCAGAATTTCTACAGTACTTATCTATATTGTCTACATTTTTATCAACCCAGATAGGTTGTAGATAACCTAATGTGTCCTATTTCATACACAATACAATCACATTGAGAAACTAAAGTACAACAGGATGTGTCCAATACACCGGACTATGTTAATGAAAGGACAAAGGTTGTACAGCTGTGTTATATGGTAACGGCACAAAGTCCATATTACATGTATAGCTGTTGTAAAGTGACTTTTGTGATGCGTACCTGGTTTTACAGGTTTATCCTCGGTCAGTATATCACCCAGAAGACTAGCACACGATGAAAACTGGTACTTGGGTTTCTGCCAGCACCAGAATCGCTTCTTCTTTGCCACCACACTAAGTAGCTGGGCCTTATCGGAGTCATTCAAACTGGCGACAGATATCAATTCACCACCTGCATCAATGTCTCTCAGGAAAATCTTAGTAGCCTTTGCAAACATCTTAGACAATGTAGTGACCTAAAACAAAAAAACATATACTGGATTTAGAAAACATATACAGTGTTGGCCAAAAGTATTGGCACCCCTGCAATCCTGTCAGATAATACTCACTTTCTTCCAGAAAATGATTGCAATCACATATTCTTTGGTATTATTATCTTCAATTAATTTGTCTTCAATGGAAAAACCACAAAAAGAATTGTCAAAAAGCCAAATTGGATATAATTCCACAGCAAACATAAAAAAAGGGGGTGGACAAAAGTATTGGAACTGTTTGAAAAATCATGGAATGCTTCTCTAATTTGTGTAATTAACAGCACCTGTTACTTACCTGAGGCACCTAACAGGTGGTGGCAATAACTAAATCACACTTGCAACCAGTTGAAATGAACTAAAGTTGACTCAACCTCTGTTCTGTGTCCTTGTGTGTACCACATTGAGCATGGAGAAAAGAAAGTAGACCAAAGAACTGTCTGAGGACTTGAGAAGCAAAATTGTGAGGAAGCATGAGCAATCTCAAGTGCTACAAGTCCATCTCCAAAGACCTGAATGTTCCTGTGTCTACCATGCGCAGTGTCATCAAGAAGTTTAAAGCCCATGGCACTGTGGCTAACCTCCTTAGATGTGGCCGGAAAAGAAAAATTGACGAGAGATTTCAACGCAAGATTGTGCAGATGGTGGATAAAGAACCTCGACTAACATCCAAACAAGTTCAAGCTGCCCTGCAGTCCGAGGGTACAACAGTGTCAACCCGTACTATCCGTTGGCGTCTGAATGAAAAGGGACTGTATGGTAGGATACCCAGGAAGACCTCACTTCTTACCCAGAGACATAAAAAAGCCAGGCTGGAGTTTGCCAAAACTTACCTGAGAAAGCCAAAAACGTTTTGGAAGAATGTTCTCTGGTCAGATGAGACAAAAGTAGTAGTAGTAGCTTTTTGGGAAAAGGCATCAACATAGAGTTTACAGGAAAAAAAAAAAAAAAAGAGGCCTTCAAAGAAAAGAACACGGTCCCTACAGTCAGACATGGCGGAGGTTCCCTGATGTTTTGGGGTTGCTTTGCTGCCTCTGGCACTGGACTGCTTGACCATGTACATGGTATTGTGAAGTCTGAAGACTACCAGCAAATTTTGCAGCATAATGTAGGGCCCAGTGTGAGAAAGCTGGGTCTCCCTCAGAGGTCATGGGTCTTCCAGCAGGACAATGACCCAAAACACACTTCAGGTCAGCACTAGAAAATGGTTTGAGAGAAAGCACTGGAGACTTGTAAAGTGGCAGCAATGAGTCCAGCCCTGAATCCCATAGAACACCTGTGGAGAGATCTCTTGATGGCAGTTTGGAGAAGGCCCCCTTCACATCTCAGGGGGGACCTGGAGCAGTTTGCCAAAGAAGAATGGTCTAAAATTCCAGCAGAGCATTGTAAGAAACTCATTGATGGTTACCGGAAGTGGTTGTTCACAGTTATTTTGTCTAAAGGTTGTGCTACCAAGTATTAGGCTGAGGGTGCCAATACTTTTGTCTGGCCCATTTTTGGACTTTTGTGTAAAATGATCAATGATTTGACTTTTTTTTTTTCATTCTCTTTTGTGTTTTTTCATTGAAAGCAAAATAAATGAAGATATTAATACCAAAGAGTTTGTGCTTGCAATCATTTTCTGGAAGACAATGAGTATTATCTGACAGAATTGCAGGGGTGCCAATACTTTTGGCCAACACTGTACTGGTCTCATAAAACGTATACACATATTAGGAAAAGTCTGAGTGTGGTGGATGTCTGGAGAACGCTACCGGCTTGTATAATGCCTATTATAAAACATGGAGGAGGGGGAAATCGTATAGGGCAGTTTTTCAAGGTTTGGGTTAGGTCCCATATTTCCAGTGAAGGTTAATTGCAATGTTACATCATGTAAATAGTTCTTATACTATAAATAGTAAGAATAGAAGAATAAATAAGGGATAGTTGTTTTTAGGAGCCACTTGGACCCCTCTAAAAGGCCATGCCACAAAGATATTGTTTTTCTGACCGAAAATTTCACAAGATTTTGTTGTATAAATGTTTTGGGCATTAGGACTAAGGCCTCATGCACATGACCTTAGTTTTTATCCACAATTGCATTAATTTCTATGGGCCCATGCACAGCCATAGATTTGGCAGCTGTATGCTCGTGCTGTATACAAGGACCGCAAATTATGAAACATATCCGATTTTTTGCTGCATTTGTGGTGATTATACAAGTCTTTTTGCGGATCCGTGATTGCAGATGACATACGGACATGATTTGGGGGGATTGAGGATCAGTGTTTCCAGACAGTACAAACCACTACAGAAATGTGTATGTAGACTAAAGTTATATTCACATGAATAACGGCCCTGCGGTGTCTGTTTTTTAACAGATGTCACATAGCAGAGTTCAATTCAAGTGAATCGGGGTTATTCATATGATTGTTATTTTGATGGACTGTTGTAACGGACCATCAAAGTCTAGGTCGAGTCCTATTTTTGTCCATTGTCACAGATCCCTTCATACAAAACGGGTGCCCCTTCAGTGCAAGATGGCCATGAAAAATGGACATTTTTCATGGCCATTTTGCACCTCAGTTGTGTGAATGTAGCCATACTCACTGCGAACCAGAATCATAAACCAGACTTAATGTAATATAACTGGCTACTAAAGACAGCAGAAACCACAGGACTTTAGAAAATATCTGGCTTGAGAAAGTATTCTATTCATGAAATGCATTTATAGACACGTGGTCGGTCAGTAACAAGTGTGAAGTAACCAGCAGCTATATATACTTCCACCTTACTGGATGAGGAGATTGGGCAACAATCACAGTAATGTCAGTGTGTGTACCAAGTTATCCTACCAGACAACCCCTGCTTATATGTCCTATTAGGGCAAGAAAGTGCCCACTAGTATCCGGGACAGAGAGTCAATATCCTTTAACTGTGGGTCATGCATGCTACAGTTACCCCTTGATCTCAAATGGTTTTGTGTAATACTAGCTCTTACCAGCATTTGGTAATCCGTTCGGGGATTCTGCTTGGGGACCTACCAAACGGACTACCAAATGCATTGAGAAGCGGTGAGCAGTGAAAGTACGCGGACCCTATAAATTATAATGGGGTCCGTATGCTCTCCAAGTGCTGCCAGCACGAATCATGCGGACATGAAAGTAGATCACAAAGTACTTTCATGTCCGTATGATTCGCGTGGGCAGCCCGTGGAGAGCACACGGACCCCATTATAATTTATGGGGTCTGTGTACTTTCACTGCACAGTACTTACCAGTGCGTTTGGTAGTCCATCTGGGGGGTCCCCATGTGAACTCCCCCAAACAGATTACCAACACAGATGTGAACGAGGCCTTAGATCTCAGTGAAAAGCTGATCGCTGGATTTCTAGTACCTGGAGTGAACAGATCTGCCATAAGAAATAGGGGGTGCAATGGTACTACCCCTGTGACTCTGGGCTACATACAACATAACATTTGGCATCCATTGCTATTTAGGAATAGAATGGGGCATATTTACCAAAAAGAGATATAAGGACAACAAACTAAGAATAACGTGTGTGAATAAATGTACATAAAGTGACTGATCAATTGTCCACCAGCAACAAACCGGACTAAATTGGCAGATTACATAGTCACTAACCTATGCATAGACATGAAACTTTATACTTTTTACCTATATCTTATCATAGAATTGCAGCTTTCTGGTGTTATTCTCTGCTCCCTTCTCTCTCATAAACTGACTATCACTATTATAATCACTGCCATATCCATCTCAAAATAGACTACAGGTCACATGACTTAGATTACATATGTCTGTAGAAGTCTATAGAGAGAGTCCAGGGAGGGAAGTATAGGTACCATCTGATGCTGGAGCTACACCGGAGGTTTCTATCACAACTAAAGTACTTTACTCATGTCAGTCCTTCTCCATATATGTCCTACAGATTCCTGAGGGAGGGAGACAGTAAAGCTAGGTTCACAATAAGTAGGACCAACCACGCAAAATTCTGTAGAAATCTTCTTGCCCACAGCAGTGAGATTTTCTGCTCCCATTCACTTTGGAATCCGCCCAAAGATCCAGCAGGACATTTCTTTTTACAACTAGCTAGACTTTTACATCTCGTGGAAAATGAAGTGTCTGCCACCTATTGAAATGCAAGGGAGGTGGAATTTTTGGAGCCATGAATATTACACCATGTGAACCTAGCCTTATAGAGCACCTGTGACATCAGGGGAGGAGTGGGCGGAGCGACCCAGGCGCTGCCTCCAATCATATGACTCAGGGGTCGTGACATTGCCCGAACCCCAGTCCATGTAAGTAAATAAATACTCCCCGGACAACCCCTTTAGAGGGATCCTATCATTAAAATGCAATTTTTTGTGACTAACATGTAGGAATAGCCTTAAGAAAGTCTATTCTCCTACCTTTAGTTGTCTTCTCCGCGCCACCGTTCGGTAGAAATCCTGGTTTTCTTCGGTATGCAAATGAGTTCTCTTGCAGCACTGGGGGCGGTCCCCCGCACTCAAACAGCACTGGGGGTGTCCCCAATGTTGAGAGAGAATTCTTCAGCGACGCCTCCATCCTCTTCTGAAATGGCCTCTTCATGCGTCTTCTTCTGGCCTTCTCTTGAAACTTCTACGCAAGTGCAAGTACAAGAAAATGGCTGCTTACACCAGGCGGGCATGTGCAGTCGGCTCTGCCCGTGGATTGATGGCAGAGCCAACTTGCGCATGTGTACAAGTTTCACCCCACCATCAGAAGAAGGTCGTGTGAAGATGCCGTTCCAGAAGAAGATGGAGGTGTCGCTGGAGAGTTCTCTTGCAGTATTGGAAACACCCCCAGTGCTGCGAGAGAACTCATTTGCATACCGCCGAAATCCAGGATTTCTACCGAATGGCGGCACGGAGAAGACATCTAAAGGTAAGAGAAGAATAACCTTTCTTATTCCTACGTGTTAGTCACAAAATAAAGCATTTTAATGATAGGATCCCTTTAATATAGTGTTCTGTAGGATGAACCAATGCTGGGACCAATGGAAATAACAAAGAGCCCGCATTGCCAGTATGAGCTCCGCAGCCCCTCCAATGGCCGCCTCAGGGCTTTCATGCACACATATCAGTATATTGTATATATGGACCCATTATTTATAGCTGCTTAGTTGTGATCCTTCTTATCCAATGTATCAGACCCTCAAAAAAGTGATTGGCGCCACCATTCATAAATATGGCGCACAACATTATATCAAAATACCCCATTATATCTACTAAAGTGGTTAAAATTAGCACAACACGTACATAATAACATGTATGGCCCCTGTAGTTAGTGCACTGGGGGACCCACTCAATGCTAACTTGTTTACAACATGTCTTACTCCAAAGTGGAAACCCCCTCTAAGTGTTGCCCTGGCAAGTCTGGAGACTGCATGAGGATGACTCCAAGTTATTGTCTGTGTGACTGCTGCCTTTGTGACTCAGCGACAAGTCCCCACACCGGGAGGCTGCCCAGGGAGAGGAGACACCCACAGCAGCCTGACACAACTCACCTGCCGCCAGCACCGGCTTTCCCGTGTGTCCTGCAGCAGTCACCCGAGTCTCCCCACTCCCCACACTGCCTGCTCTGCTTCCCCTTTCACTGCTCTTCAGCCTCAGCGCCCCTCGAACTCCTGATTGCTGATTGGTTGAGGGTCTGCTGAGCTGCTCTGCCATTGGCTACATCGTGTGTCACTCTAGTAAGGAAGCAGTGGGCGGGACTAGCGCGGCTCTCAGTGTCTTGTCCTGTTATGTGCGCGCTGTGTGTAAACAATCGCAGAAAAGCCCCAGTGGTGCGGCCGGACTGAGGGGATGGAGGGGCTGGAGACGGGCAGGGCGATAGTAATGGAGAGAGCTGGACAGGAATAAGATAACAAGAACTTGTGGCTAGTAGAACAATGGCTAATAGCACAACATGGCGCATACACCTAGAACTAGCTACTATTAGGGGGCTTGTGGGGTTCATGTATAAAAGCTCCTTCTGTGGGGTGAGATATTGGGGAAACTTCTCAGCATATTCCCATTTAGGACATCAGGGGCTCAGGACTCTAAGGGCTTATTCACACAACATGGTTTGGTGGCCATGTTCGCAGTGCTAAGTATAGGATCTATTCACAGGATCTAGCAGTCTGTATAGCCGGTATAGGATCTAGTCACAGGATCTAGCAGTCTGTATAGCCGGTATAGGATCTATTCACAGGATCTAGTCCTCGTTCTAACAGTCTGTATAGCCGGTATAGGATCTATTCACAGGATCTAGTCCTCGTTCTAACAGTCTGTATAGCCGGTATAGGATCTATTCACAGGATCTAGTCCTCGTTCTAACAGTCTGTATAGCCGGTATAGGATCTATTCACAGGATCTAGTCCTCGTTCTAACAGTCTGTATAGCCGGTATAGGATCTATTCACAGGATCTAGTCCTCGTTCTAACAGTCTGTATAGCCGGTATAGGATCTATTCACAGGATCTAGTCCTCGTTCTAACAGTCTGTATAGCCGGTATAGGATCTATTCACAGGATCTAGTCCTCGGTCTAACAGTCTGTATAGCCGGTATAGGATCTATTCACAGGATCTAGTCCTCGTTCTAACAGTCTGTATAGCCGGTATAGGATCTATTCACAGGATCTAGTCCTCGTTCTAACAGTCTGTATAGCCGGTATAGGATCTATTCACAGGATCTAGTCCTCGTTCTAACAGTCTGTATAGCCGGTATAGGATCTATTCACAGGATCTAGTCCTCGTTCTAACAGTCTGTATAGCCGGTATAGGATCTATTCACAGGATCTAGTCCTCGTTCTAACAGTCTGTATAGCCGGTATAGGATCTATTCACAGGATCTAGTCCTCGTTCTAACAGTCTGTATAGCCGGTATAGGATCTATTCACAGGATCTAGTCCTCGTTCTAACAGTCTGTATAGCCGGTATAGGATCTATTCACAGGATCTAGTCCTCGTTCTAACAGTCTGTATAGCCGGTATAGGATCTATTCACAGGATCTAGTCCTCGTTCTAACAGTCTGTATAGCCGGTATAGGATCTATTCACAGGATCTAGTCCTCGTTCTAACAGTCTGTATAGCCGGTATAGGATCTATTCACAGGATCTAGTCCTCGTTCTAACAGTCTGTATAGCCGGTATAGGATCTATTCACAGGATCTAGTCCTCGGTCTAACAGTCTGTATAGCCGGTATAGGATCTATTCACAGGATCTAGTCCTCGTTCTAACAGTCTGTATAGCCGGTATAGGATCTATTCACAGGATCTAGTCCTCGTTCTAACAGTCTGTATAGCCGGTATAGGATCTATTCACAGGATCTAGTCCTCGTTCTAACAGTCTGTATAGCCGGTATAGGATCTATTCACAGGATCTAGTCCTCGTTCTAACAGTCTGTATAGCCGGTATAGGATCTATTCACAGGATCTAGTCCTCGTTCTAACAGTCTGTATAGCCGGTATAGGATCTATTCACAGGATCTAGTCCTCGTTCTAACAGTCTGTATAGCCGGTATAGGATCTATTCACAGGATCTAGTCCTCGTTCTAACAGTCTGTATAGCCGGTATAGGATCTATTCACAGGATCTAGTCCTCGGTCTAACAGTCTGTATAGCCGGTATAGGATCTATTCACAGGATCTAGTCCTCGTTCTAACAGTCTGTATAGCCGGTATAGGATCTATTCACAGGATCTAGTCCTCGTTCTAACAGTCTGTATAGCCGGTATAGGATCTATTCACAGGATCTAGTCCTCGTTCTAACAGTCTGTATAGCCGGTATAGGATCTATTCACAGGATCTAGTCCTCGTTCTAACAGTCTGTATAGCCGGTATAGGATCTATTCACAGGATCTAGTCCTCGTTCTAACAGTCTGTATAGCCGGTATAGGATCTATTCACAGGATCTAGTCCTCGTTCTAACAGTCTGTATAGCCGGTATAGGATCTATTCACAGGATCTAGTCCTCGTTCTAACAGTCTGTATAGCCGGTATAGGATCTATTCACAGGATCTAGTCCTCGTTCTAACAGTCTGTATAGCCGGTATAGGATCTATTCACAGGATCTAGTCCTCGTTCTAACAGTCTGTATAGCCGGTATAGGATCTATTCACAGGATCTAGTCCTCGTTCTAACAGTCTGTATAGCCGGTATAGGATCTATTCACAGGATCTAGTCCTCGTTCTAACAGTCTGTATAGCCGGTATAGGATCTATTCACAGGATCTAGTCCTCGGTCTAACAGTCTGTATAGCCGGTATAGGATCTATTCACAGGATCTAGTCCTCGGTCTAACAGTCTGTATAGCCGGTATAGGATCTATTCACAGGATCTAGTCCTCGTTCTAACAGTCTGTATAGCCGGTATAGGATCTATTCACAGGATCTAGTCCTCGTTCTAACAGTCTGTATAGCCGGTATAGGATCTATTCACAGGATCTAGTCCTCGTTCTAACAGTCTGTATAGCCGGTATAGGATCTATTCACAGGATCTAGTCCTCGTTCTAACAGTCTGTATAGCCGGTATAGGATCTATTCACAGGATCTAGTCCTCGTTCTAACAGTCTGTATAGCCGGTATAGGATCTATTCACAGGATCTAGTCCTCGTTCTAACAGTCTGTATAGCCGGTATAGGATCTATTCACAGGATCTAGTCCTCGTTCTAACAGTCTGTATAGCCGGTATAGGATCTATTCACAGGATCTAGTCCTCGTTCTAACAGTCTGTATAGCCGGTATAGGATCTATTCACAGGATCTAGTCCTCGTTCTAACAGTCTGTATAGCCGGTATAGGATCTATTCACAGGATCTAGTCCTCGTTCTAACAGTCTGTATAGCCGGTATAGGATCTATTCACAGGATCTAGTCCTCGTTCTAACAGTCTGTATAGCCGGTATAGGATCTATTCACAGGATCTAGTCCTCGGTCTAACAGTCTGTATAGCCGGTATAGGATCTATTCACAGGATCTAGTCCTCGGTCTAACAGTCTGTATAGCCGGTATAGGATCTATTCACAGGATCTAGTCCTCGTTCTAACAGTCTGTATAGCCGGTATAGGATCTATTCACAGGATCTAGTCCTCGTTCTAACAGTCTGTATAGCCGGTATAGGATCTATTCACAGGATCTAGTCCTCGTTCTAACAGTCTGTATAGCCGGTATAGGATCTATTCACAGGATCTAGTCCTCGTTCTAACAGTCTGTATAGCCGGTATAGGATCTATTCACAGGATCTAGTCCTCGTTCTAACAGTCTGTATAGCCGGTATAGGATCTATTCACAGGATCTAGTCCTCGTTCTAACGGTCTGTATAGCCGGTATAGGATCTATTCACAGGATCTAGTCCTCGGTCTAACGGTCTGTATAGCCGGTATAGGATCTATTCACAGGATCTAGTCCTCGTTCTAACGGTCTGTATAGCCGGTATAGGATCTATTCACAGGATCTAGTCCTCGGTCTAACGGTCTGTATAGCCGGTATAGGATCTATTCACAGGATCTAGTCCTCGTTCTAACGGTCTGTATAGCCGGTATAGGATCTATTCACAGGATCTAGTCCTCGTTCTAACGGTCTGTATAGCCGGTATAGGATCTATTCACAGGATCTAGTCCTCGGTCTAACAGTCTGTATAGCCGGTATAGGATCTATTCACAGGATCTAGTCCTCGGTCTAACAGTCTGTATAGCCGGTATAGGATCTATTCACAGGATCTAGTCCTCGGTCTAACAGTCTGTATAGCCGGTATAGGATCTATTCACAGGATCTAGTCCTCAGTCTAACAGTCTGTATAGCCGGTATAGGATCTATTCACAGGATCCAGTCCTCGTTCTAACAGTCTGTATAGCCGGTATAGGATCTATTCACAGGATCTGGGCCTCGTTCTAACAGTCTGTATAGCCGGTATAGGATCTATTCACAGGATCTAGTCCTCGTTCTAACGGTCTGTATAGCCGGTATAGGATCTATTCACAGGATCTAGTCCTCGTTCTAACGGTCTGTTTAGCCGGTATAGGATCTATTCACAGGATCTAGTCCTCGTTCTAACGGCCTGTATAGCCGGTATAGGATCTATTCACAGGATCTAGTCCTCGGTCTAACGGTCTGTATAGCCGGTATAGGATCTATTCACAGGATCTAGTCCTCGTTCTAACGGTCTGTATAGCCGGTATAGGATCTATTCACAGGATCTAGTCCTCGTTCTAACAGTCTGTATAGCCGGTATTGGATCTATTCACAGGATCTAGTCCTCGTTCTAACAGTCTGTATAGCCGGTATAGGATCTATTCACAGGATCTAGTCCTCGTTCTAACAGTCTGTATAGCCGGTATAGGATCTATTCACAGGATCTAGTCCTCGTTCTAACAGTCTGTATAGCCGGTATAGGATCTATTCACAGGATCTAGTCCTCGTTCTAACAGTCTGTATAGCCGGTATAGGATCTATTCACAGGATCTAGTCCTCGGTCTAACAGTCTGTATAGCCGGTATAGGATCTATTCACAGGATCTAGTCCTCGTTCTAACAGTCTGTATAGCCGGCATAGGATCTATTCACAGGATCTAGTCCTCGGTCTAACAGTCTGTATAGCCGGCATAGGATCTATTCACAGGATCTAGTCCTCGGTCTAACAGTCTGTATAGCCGGTATAGGATCTATTCACAGGATCTAGTCCTCGTTCTAACAGTCTGTATAGCCGGTATAGGATCTATTCACAGGATCTAGTCCTCGTTCTAACAGTCTGTATAGCCGGTATAGGATCTATTCACAGGATCTAGTCCTCGGTCTAACAGTCTGTATAGCCGGTATAGGATCTATTCACAGGATCTAGTCCTCGGTCTAACGGTCTGTATAGCCGGTATAGGATCTATTCACAGGATCTAGTCCTCGTTCTAACGGTCTGTATAGCCGGTATAGGATCTATTCACAGGATCTAGTCCTCGGTCTAACAGTCTGTATAGCCGGTATAGGATCTATTCACAGGATCTAGTCCTCGGTCTAACAGTCTGTATAGCCGGTATAGGATCTATTCACAGGATCTAGTCCTCGGTCTAACAGTCTGTATAGCCGGTATAGGATCTATTCACAGGATCTAGTCCTCAGTCTAACAGTCTGTATAGCCGGTATAGGATCTATTCACAGGATCCAGTCCTCGTTCTAACAGTCTGTATAGCCGGTATAGGATCTATTCACAGGATCCAGTCCTCGTTCTAACAGTCTGTATAGCCGGTATAGGATCTATTCACAGGATCTAGTCCTCGTTCTAACGGTCTGTATAGCCGGTATAGGATCTATTCACAGGATCTAGTCCTCGGTCTAACAGTCTGTATAGCCGGTATAGGATCTATTCACAGGATCTAGGCCTCGTTCTAACGGTCTGTATAGCCGGTATAGGATCTATTCACAGGATCTAGTCCTCAGTCTAACAGTCTGTATAGCCGGTATAGGATCTATTCACAGGATCTGGGCCTCGTTCTAACAGTCTGTATAGCCGGTATAGGATCTATTCACAGGATCTAGTCCTCGTTCTAACAGTCTGTATAGCCGGTATAGGATCTATTCACAGGATCTAGTCCTCGTTCTAACGGTATGTTTAGCCGGTATAGGATCTATTCACAGGATCTAGTCCTCGTTCTAACGGCCTGTATAGCCGGTATAGGATCTATTCACAGGATCTAGTCCTCGGTCTAACAGTCTGTATAGCCGGTATAGGATCTATTCACAGGATCTAGTCCTCGTTCTAACGGTCTGTATAGCCGGTATAGGATCTATTCACAGGATCTAGTCCTCGTTCTAACAGTCTGTATAGCCGGTATTGGATCTATTCACAGGATCTAGTCCTTGTTCTAACAGTCTGTATAGCCGGTATAGGATCTATTCACAGGATCTAGTTCTCGTTCTAACAGTCTGTATAGCCGATATATGATCTAGTCCTCGTTCTAACAGTCTGTATAGCCAGTATAGGATCTAGTCACAGGATCTAGTCCTCGTTCTAACAGTCTGTATAGCCGGTATAGGATCTAGTCACAGGATCTAGTCCTTGTTCTAACAGTCTGTATAGCCGATCCCTCAAAAGATAGAACCTTCCAGTTCCCAGGCCCAAGCGTTACCCATTTTAACGGATCCCAAATAGATTTTAAGTACCCTCTGGTACTTAGTTACGCCCAAGTGTGCGGCGTGGTCATGTGAATGAAGTCTTAGTTCACAAATCAGTACAACAATGAATTAAAGGGGCTGTCCAACAGTAGATAGAGGTGGCCGATCCTTAGGATAGGTCATCAATATCAGATTAGTGGGTGGTCCAACACTTGGCACGCTCACCAGTTGGCTGCTGTGGTCACCAGATCTGCACACTTGCAGTGGACTGTTACTGTGGTAGGGCGTGGGCCAGTCTGACACTAAACTCTTGAATGGAAGCTGCAGAATGGTGACAGGCCCATTACACAGTGTACAGAGCTGTCTGCTTCTGACTCCATACACTGCAGATCCAGTGACCATAGCAGATGATTTTGGGGTTTCTTGGACAATCCTTTTAAGGCTCTGTTCTGATCTGCTAAACAACAAATGCAAAATGCACCTTCCGGGATCTCCCATGGGCATGTAATGGCATCCATCTGGGTTCCTACAAGCTTTCTGTCATTCGGAATATTGCACTACCTCTGCTGACTTGCCTTTTTTCCATAGCACATCCCAGGGCCATACCTTTACACTTGCCGGTCTATATGATGTAAAAGAAGACATGAGGCCTCCTCCATCTTCCATTGCTCCATTGTCCAGTAATGATATTCACTATTGGCTGTGGACAGAACTCAGCGACGGCACACTGAATGGTCCGCAGCTATACATTCTCAGACCCAGAAAGTAAGGCTGTGTTCACATGGAGGAATTTCACATGGATTTGGGGGCGAATTTCACCCCCAAATCTGGAGCAGTTTCCTCCCGGAATCCGCCTCCCATTGTTTTCAGTGGGAGGCAGAGATCACAGCTGGACACGGAAAAAAGAAGCGCCCTGCTTGATCTTGCTGTAGATTCTATGCCGTGGAGTCCGCGGCTTGAGAGTCCCTCCTGATTAGGCTATTTCATCCAGAAGCGGGAAGCCACAATGGAATGCACTGCATCGGCATCCTGTCACGGATAGACCACGGGTAAAATGCCGACAACAGAAAATGAAGAGGAATTCTTCTTCATTTTCTGCTGTGTGAACATACTCTTACAGTGCATTGGTTGTTCTTCCACCTTTCTGTCATTGGCAGTATTATATAAACTGCAGATCCAGTACAACCTGTTGGTGTTTGCTTACTGGGCTTTAGGACTGATGCAAATATGAACAATAAAGTTTTGTTTGTTTCTCACCGTTCCTTTTCTTGGAAAGTTCAAGGTGCACGACCTTCGCTTTTGGACTTGAAAAAGTAGTATATGTAGATACCAAATATATGTAGAAAGAGGTCCGCATCTCTTGTCTTTGCCATAAAATGTAACCTTTAATCCATTGCTTTATAAAAATTAGTAAGAGACATACAAAATGTGAAAGAGTAGAAAAAACATAACAACAAAAAATGTGGTTTAAAAACCGCTAACCGCTATAGGACTGAGCCTGCTGGGGTCACTTACACTAGCATTGGGGGGGCGTTTTGTTCTGGTTTGTCAGAGGACCAGAACAACAGACAACTAAACCCTGTTTTTTCTTACTCCTGGAATAAAACTTTTACCATAACAATACATTTTGGAACAAGAGAAAACAATACTTGACCAATTGAAGTCAGATACAAGTTTGAGCAGATTAGAATTGCATGTCAAATGTCACTATAGTTGGATGTACCCCTTTAAAGAGAACCTTTCATCAGATTGGGCACAGGCAGGGCCGCCGATAGGAAAGTATTACTGCTACTGGCGCTCGCAGCAGTCATTGTATGTCCGATTTCAACTCAGATCTGCATCCAGAGGACGTTGGTAACCAGTCACAATCAGCTCCCCACTTATCCCTGCATGGAGAACTGCAGGCCCCCCCTTTTTTTTAATGGCCAGTTCTTCGTGCAGGGATAAGTTGACAGCGGATTCTGACTGGTTACCAACATATCCCGGCAAGGGAGGCCAAAAACGCAATGTGAAAAAGCCCTGAGGATTTATTAAGAGGGCTCTTATAAATGGTGTTGGCTCTCTATAGACGCTGTCACACGTAGCAGATTTTACCTGCAAATAGAATCTGATTAAGCCTTGTAATGCTGCTAAATAAAGGGAAATGTAATACATAATGGGTATGTCGCAAAATAAAGTAGTTTTAAAATGGCGGGGGGGGGGGGGGGCGGACATTTAGGCTGTACGGGGCCCCAAAATTCCTGATGGTGGCCCTGGAAAGCCGCTATATACTGCTGGAAAGCCGACAGTGTGCTGAATTCAGCGCACTATTGGCTTTCCCGATCTGTGCCCGGTGTAAAGCGCTATCGGTCCCGGTGCCGTAGCGCTTTAAAGTCAGGAGGGCGTTTCTGGCAGTCAGTCAGGAACGTCCTTCTGTACAAGCAGCTGTCAGGAACGTCCTTCTGACTGTAAAGCGCTACGGCACCGGGACCGATAGCGCTTTACCTGGGGCACAGATCGGGAAAGCCGATAGTGCGCTGAATTCAGCACACTGTCGGCTTTCCAGCAGTATATAACACTGCCTGTGCCCAATCTGATGAAAGGTCCTCTTTAAGCACAGTATGGGGACATGTTATATTTAGCCAAAACAGCAAAACTTTGAGAATACCACCGAGGGGTACAACATTTCCCACATTTTGATTTTCAAAAAATACCTTTATTACTTAATCCAACAACTTTCTCTCTGCATGCAGCCCCAGAAGCTTATTGTATATGTATTTTATACAAGAAGATTTCTGGATTGATTTTGATTCATGAAAACTATTGGAAATTACTTGGGAGCACATGAGCAGTTTTGGTACCCTGGGACAATACCAGTGGGTGAGGTTCTGTGGGTTAATATCAGGGAATGCTGCCTTGTCAGAACCAGGGGCCTTTGTGGTCCCCTGTTCAGTTAACTAACTTGTGAGTGACTATTGCTGGCCAAATTCAAAGACTAAGTACTAGCAGTAATGAAGATTCCACAGCACACAAATGTTTGGTTTAAGAATTTCTTTCTTAATCTGAGCAGTGCACACAAACATACATTTCTGACTACACACAAATGTAACTTCGTGTCACTCAACTTCGTTATATACGCTGTAAATATTTTGTATGCAATAAATTATGATTTACCATTTTAAGTCTGTATGTTGTCCATGTCTAGTACATCTAGCAAGGGGAATGGAAGCATGTCCTTGACGTAAAGGTTAAATGAGGTTACATATTAGACTTGTAAATCTAAATTTATCACGGTAGTCACAGAATGTGCTGACATTTACGTTTCAGACATAATGTATGTAGTGGAAACATAAAGCAAAACAAGTCTGTACATTATCTGTGCACCTCAGCAACCATCTGTTTCTATACCTTATTGCTCCATTAGTCATCAGACCTGAGGAGTCAGGGTCAGTGTAGTGTCCAAACTTTACTCATATAAATATAAAGCCCCTATTTAAAACAAGACCTTGGAGTGTAGAAAAACAGAGGTGAGAAAGTCTGAAGTTTTGCCTTACTTACAGACTCCACTGCCCTATCTGGGTTCAGTTTTTCAGGGTTGTGGTGTCAGTAGGCCAAACCAACAACTTGGATACCTCTATATTTTCACAACTCAATTCTGACTCCTTCTCTGAATTTTTTCCAGCTCAGACTCCACCTAAAACTGGTTGTAACTCCGACTCCATGACCCTGACTCCACAACCCTGTTTTGTTTTGATTTTTTCAAGTAGCCATAGTGCTAACACTAGGTTCACACCTGCGCTCAAGTTTCTATTCTTCGAGTTCGCTTGGGGACCTGAAAAATGGAAACCCAAACCACTTAAAAAGAGGTGTGAGAAGGTGATAGACAGAATGCTGGAGTCACGATATATCAGACCCAGGTTTCCTACCTATATGTGGTCTAGGGCGGGTCTTGAGTAGGCCTCAGCCTCAGGTGTGGATCCTTAGGTTTGTTACTGGACTATAAAAGGCTGCAGAGCCTGCACTTCAGGGCAGATCCTGGGAGTGAGAGAAGGCGCCTGGGTCTGTCCTGACACACCGAGAGTCTGGTGAGACTGTATTGTGCTATTTCTGTTTACTTGTATGGCTGGTTGTAAGCTCCACATACAGTTAGTACTTTACTGTTTAGTTAGTGCTCAGATGAGAGGGATTTTGTTTGACATGTTTTTGCCTAAATTTAAGGATGTATTTTATTTTGTTCATTTTGTGCCTGATGTGAAGGTTTATCTATGTTGCTATTTTTTCTAAATAAACCTGTTTGCCACAGATTTTGTCCTCCTCTCAATGACTGTTTGGGTCCGCAAACGGGCGTAACTACCGGGGTAGCAGCAGTAGCGACTGCCACAGGACCCGGGAATTTTTTTAAAATTATTATTATTATTAATAGGCCGTTACCTGTTGGAGTAACTCCAGCAGGTAACGGGCCCTATTTACTTACCGTTCCTGGCTTCTGCTCATGGTCCCCTGTGCTTCTCCTTCTGTGAAGTCTGTGAGCAGGAGCCATGATTGGTAAGTGAGGCTGCGGGCCCCACAAACACTATTATTATACTCAGGGGTCTTTTCAGACCCCTTAGTATAATGATCGGAGGGCTAGGACAGGTGAGAGAACATAAAAACACAGTTGCTTACCTCTCCTGGCTCTAGGCAGGCTTCAGGCCTATTTTTGTGACGTCCCTGATGTCACATGGGCCGGGGCTTGCATCCTTACGCGTGGCAATGCAGACCCCAACTCAAGTGACGTCCCATACATCATTGAAGATGGTCAACATAAGTAGGGACAGCTCCGGAGCCAGGGAGAGGTAAGTAACAGTGTTTTTTATGTTTGTATCCTCCCCTGGACTTCCGATTAATATACTCTGGGGTCTGAAAAGATCCCATATGATAATAATTGTTCATGAGTGTACACAATGGGGCACAAAATTTTGTGCAGGGGCCACTATGGGGCATTATACTGTGTGCAGTGGCCACTAAGGGGCATAATAGTGTGTGCAGGAATGCGGGGGGGTTATCAGTCAGGGTCTTCACGGGGGGTCGGTCAGGCTTTTTGGTGGGGAAGGGGGGGGGTGCGGGGCCCCATATCAAAAGTTCACCAGGGCCCAGTGGTGTAACTACCGGGGTAGCGGCTTCCACAGGGCCTGGGACATTAGGGGCCCTGCGTCAGCCGCTAAACCTGCGTTTTTTTTTAGGCCATTGCAGATGGCCAACACCACCGAAGACTGCAACGGAGCCGGAGACAGGTAAGTAACAGTGTTTTTTTAATGTTTGTATCCCCCTGGGTCTCCTATTACTATACTCTAGGGCAGGGGTGGGCAATTAATTTTCCCACGGGGCCACATGAGAAATTGTAACAGTTCTAGAGGGCCATGCGCGCAGCTGCAAATTTAGCTCCACCCACTTCTCTGCTGACTCCGCCCATTCTCAATCATTTTCCCATGTGCCCCACAAAGTAAAATCCTCCTACAGTCACTCTAACATTATACCCCCCCCCCCCACACACACATTATAATGTTTCCCTCCAAATGTCCCACAGTATTAAGTCCCTCTCCTGGTGCCCCAGTATAAACCAGCAGAAACTAGGGGGGACATTAAACTGGGGCAGCTGGAGGGGGACATTAAACTGGGGGCAACTAGAGGCAGACATGTCCCCCTCCAGCTACCCCCATGGTTTAATATCCTCCTCCAGCTGCCCCAGTTTAATGTCACCCTCCATCTGCCCCTAGTAGTTTAATGTCCCCCCTACATCTGCCCCTAGTTCCCCCCTTTTGCTCACACATGCTGTCTCTTCTCTTTTTATCATCCAGCAGCCTCCATTGCCGGCAGCTTGCAGAAAGCACACAGTCCCGTGTGGCTCTGCCCACTAACGAGTCATAGCCTATCCTGGTGATAGGCTGTGATGACATCATCACAGGTCCTTGAAAAAACTTCAACTAGCTATGCAGGCCGGACAGAAGCAGTCAGAGGGCCGGATGTGACCTGCGGGCCGCACATTGCCCAGGTCTTCTCTAGGGTCTGAAAAGACCCCAGAGTATAATAATTGTTCATGGGTGTTCATTATGGGGCATAATACTTTTTGCAGGGGTCACTATGGGGAATAATACTGTGTACTGGGGCCACTATGGGGCATAATACTGTGTACTGGGGCCACTGTGGGGCATAATACTGTGTGCACGGGCCACTATGGGAAATAATACTGTGCGCAGGGGCCACTATGGGGCATAATAGAGCGCGCAGGAATGTGGCGGGGGGTCGGTCGGTCAAGGTCTTCGGTGTCGGTCAGGAAGGGGGGGGCATGTCAAAGGTTTGCCAGGGGGCCCTGTCATTCCTAGTTACACCACTGACTGGGCCTGCACCTTTGCTGCTACTGAGCTACCTTCCCCACAGTGGTTACCTGCTGGGTTTCTGCCCAGTTTCCATCCAAAATAGGCAGAGAGAAAAGTCCTGCTTGCAGATCATGTGATTTGGCCGCAGCAGTCAGAATATGTTGGGGAGACATTGATAACACATGACAGCCAAGACCAGTGATTGGCTGTGTGATGTTGTTATAAGTATGTTCTGTATGTTCAGTTCTGCTTACTTATTCTGCTTTGTCTGCCTAGCAACAGTGAGGTAGTAATGGAGGAGGAGCTGAGCTTAGGGGGAGGAGTTGTTAGACAGGGAGCCATGATGGAGCATGGAATAAAGTGTTCTGATCTACAAGAGTCACCATCTCCTAGTGGACTTATTCCAGAAGACCTGCATCCTCACTACAACACTACAATTGGCGACGAGGATTAAAAATAATCAGCTAAAGGTATTTCACTGCTACAGAAAACTGTGTACAAGACTGCAATCCTAGCACCAGCCATGGCCTGCTTACCCTCCTTTGCTGTATTTGATGTGCACCAGCCCCAAGCAAACTTGGCAGCATGCTGGAATAAATGGCTGAAACGCTTTGAGATATTCCTGCAAGCAATGAACATTACTGACAATGCAAGAAAGAAAGCCATGTTATTACACTATGCAGGGGAGCAAGTCTATGATATCTTCACAACTCTGCCCAATACAGGGGAGGACAGTGACTATGAGCTAAGCAAAGCAGCATTAACTAAGCATTTCTCTCCATACATAAATGCAGCTTTTGAAATTTTCAAGTTTAGACAGTCAAAACAGTCAGCAACAGAAACCATTGATGAATATCATGTCCGCTTAAGACAACTTGCAGCTTACTGTGAATTTGCAGATATAGACAAGGAAATTCTGATGCAAATCATACAAGGTTGTGTATCCTCTAAGTTAAGGAGACAAGCACTCAGAGATCCCACCATGACTTTAGCAAAGCTACTGGACATTGCACGTATTCATGATGCAGCAGAGAATCAAGCTAAACTTATAGAGAACACAGACTGTATACCAGAGCAGCCATCTTCTGTAGCAAAGCTCACTCAGAAGCCACAGGTGCCTCACACACAGGCTCCAACCTGCTACAACTGTGGAGGTCCTTATCCTCATCAGAAACCATGCCCAGCAAAGGGAGTAACTTGTCATAACTGTGGGAAACAAAATCACTTTGCAAAAGTCTGCAGATCAAAATCACAATCTTCTCTCTCTGCTAAACAAGCCTTGCCACAGAAAGTTCATGCAGTGCAGTCAGTGCCCCCTACTGATGAGCCCTGCAGCACCTACTTATTCTCAGTGACTGAGGGGTCTCACAATGTGCATGCAATGTCTAATCCCAAACAAGTCATCTTAATACATGGCAATCCGGTGGAGACACTGGTAGACACAGGGGCGTCTGTCAATGTTATTAGTCATGCCACTTATAGCCAGCTAAAGAACAAACCTGCTTTGCAATGTACTAACCTGAAGATATATCCTTATGGTTCAGCTGCTGCATTACCCCTATGTGGCAAATTTCAGGCATTACTAACGGCTGAAGGGAAATCCATCACGGACACTTTCTATGTAGTGGAGTGTTCTGCAGACACTCTTCTCAGCTGCAATAGTGCGGTATCTCTGGGCCTAGTGAAACTGGCAAACAGCGTAACACACTCTTCTGTCCAAACTATTATGCAGAAATATCCTCAACTCTTTCAAGGCATAGGAAAGCTGAAAGACTTTCAAGTGAAATTACACATTGACCAGTCAGTCCAGCCGTCAGTTCAACCTCACAGGCGCATCCCATTCCATGTCCGCAAGCTAGTGGAGAAAGAGCTACAAGACCTTGAGACAGATGATGTTATTGAACGTGTGGAGGGCCCAACTCCCTGGGTCTCACCAATTGTTGTTGCGCCTAAACCTAAGCAGCCTGGTAAAATCAGGTTATGTGTAGATATGCGACATGCCAATCGAGCCATTCAAAGAGAAAGGCACATTACGCCTACCATTAATGATATTCTCACAGATCTACAGTCCTATGAAAAAGTTTGGGCACCCCTATTAATCTTAATCATTTTTAGTTCTAAATATTTTGGTGTTTGCAGCAGCCATTTCAGTTTGATATATCTAATAACTGATGGACACAGTAATATTTCAGGATTGAAATGAGGTTTATTGTACTATCAGAAAATGCGCAATATGCATTAAACCAAAATTTGACCGGTGCAAAAATATGGGCACCTCAACAGAAAAGTGACATTAATATTTAGTACATCCTCCTTTTGCAAAGATAACAGCCTCTAGTCGCTTCCTGTAGCTTTTAATCAGTTCCTGGATCCTGGATGAAGGTATTTTGGACCATTTCTTTCTACAAAACAATTCAAGTTCAGTTAAGTTTGATGGTCGCCGAACATGGACAGCCCGCTCTCAAATGATCTGAAAACAAAGATTGTTCAAAATAGTTGTTCAGGGGAAGGATACAAAACGTTGTCTCAGAGATTTAACCTGTCAGTTTCCACTGTGAGGAACATAGTAAGGAAATGGAAGACCACAGGGACAGTTCTTGTTAAGCCCAGAAGTGGCAGGCCAAGAAAAATATCAGAAAGGCAGAGAAGAAGAATGGTGAGAACAGTCAAGGACAATCCACAGACCACCTCCAAAGAGCTGCAGCATCATCTTGCTGCAGATGGTGTCACTGTGCATCGGTAACAATACAGCGCACTTTGCACAAATAGAAGCTGTATGGGAGAGTGATGAGAAAGAAGCCGTTTCTGCACGTACGCCACAAATAGAGTTGCCTGAGGTATGAAAAAGCACATTTGGACAAGGCAGCTTCATTTTGGAAACAAAAATTGAGTTGTTTGGTTATAAAAAAAAGGCGTTATGCATGGCGTCCAAAAAGAAACAGCATTCCAAGAAAAACACTTGCTACCCACTGTAAAATTTGGTGGAGGTTCCATCATGCTTTGGGGCTGTGTGGCCAATGCCGGCATCGGGAATCTTGTTAAAGTTGAGGGTCGCATGGATTCCACTCAGTATCAGCAGATTCTTGAGAATAATGTTCAAGAATCAGTGACGAAGTTGAAGTTACGCCGGGGATGGATATTTCAGCAAGACAATGATCCAAAACACCGCTCCAAATCCTCAGGCATTCATGCAGAGGAACAATTACAATGTTCTGGAATGGCCATCCCAGTCCCCAGACCTGAATATCATTGAACATCTGTGGGATGATTTGAAGCGGGCTGTCCATGCTCGGCGACCATCTAACTTAACTGAACTTGAATTGTTTGTCCAAAATACCTTTATCCAGGATCCAGGAACTGATTAAAAGCTACAGGAAGCGACTAGAGGCTGTTATCTTTGCAAAAGGAGGATCTACTAAATATTAATGTCACTTTTCTGTTGAGGTGCCCATACTTTTGCACCGGTCAAATTTTGGTTTAATGCATATTGCGCATTTTCTGTTAGTACAATAAACCTCATTTCAATCCTGAAATATTACTGTGTCCATCAGTTATTAGATATATCAAACTGAAATGGCTGTTGCAAATACCAAAATATTTAGAACTAAAAATGATTAAGATTAATAGGGGTGCCCAAACTTTTTCATAGGACTGTAAATGGTGCAAAAGTATTCTCAAAAATTGATCTAAAATCTGGTTATCATCAGCTTGAATTGCATCCAGACTCCAGATATATCACAACTTTTAGCACTCATGTCGGTCTAAGAAGGTTCAAGAGGTTGAATTTTGGCATTTCATCGGCTGCAGAAATCTTTCAGAATGTTATCAGGCAGGTTCTTTCAGGAGTACCTGGAGTCCTCAATGTTAGTGATGACATCCTTATCTTTGGCACAACCCAAGAGGAACATGACAATCACCTAGAACAAGTTTTTCAGAGACTGCAAACCTGCAATTTAACTGTTAATCCATCAAAATGCGAGTTCAACAAGACGTCATTGAATTTTTTTGGCTACATTTTTTCTGAAAATGGTGTTTCTGCAGACCCTGAGAAAGTAGCAGCCATAACCTCTGCTAGCCAGCCACAAAATGTCTCAGATGTTTGAAGTTTTCTTGGTCTGGTCACATACTGTGGACGATTCATACCTGATCTGGCTACTGTTTCTGAACCCCTACGACAACTCACTAAAAAGGATACTCCTTGGTCATGGACAGTTGAACATCAATCAGCTTTTGATACACTTAAGTCCAGTCTTTCTAGTGACACGGTCATGGCCTATTTTGACCCACTAAAGTCTACTGAGCTCATTGTGGATGCCAGTCCTGTAGGCCTTGGTGCAATTTTAACTCAGGTGTCTAAAACTGGCAGTATCTCTACAGTCTCCTATGCAAGCAAGGCTTTAACAGAAACGGAACAGCGCTATTCTCAAACTGAGAGGGAAGCTCTCGCAGTTGTATGGGGATGCCTTCATTTTCATCTTTACCTCTTTGGTCGTCCATTCACAGTGGTCAGTGATCATAAACCACTCATTCCAATCTTCAATAAACATTCATCAAAGCCACCCCCACGACTTGAACGCTGGCTACTACGCCTGCAGAACTATCACTTTCACTTGAGATATGAGGCAGGAGCTGGGAACCCTGCAGACTATTTTTCAAGACACCCTTCACCACAGTCTACCAAAGATGGCTTGCCTGCCACTGTCTTAGCTGAGGAGCATGTAAATTTCATTGTTACACACTCTGTGCCAAGAGCAATGACCCTCGAAGAAATTAAACATGCGGTGGATTCTGATCCCCAACTTCAGTTGGTAATTGACACTGTTCGGTCTAAGAACTGGAACTCTTTTCTAGCTGAGACTCGTCTTCAACCGCAGGGCCAAACAGCATATTTGCAGGCCTTCTTTAATGCAAGACACTCTCTTTCTGTATCTGACTCAAACATACTACTACGTGACAACCGCCTGGTCATTCCTCAGAAACTTCAGAGTAGAGTGATCGATCTGGCCCATGAGGCCCATCAAGGTATAGTTAAAACGAAGCAATTACTTAGGGAGAAAGTATGGTTTCCTGGACTAGATAAACAAGTGGAAGCACTTATTGCCACATGTATACCTTGCCAAGCAACTACGGTGGACCATAGCTGAGCACCAGTACAAATGACACCTCTACCAGACAATCCATGGACTGCTGTGAGTGTTGATTTCTGCACTTTGCCAGATCATTCCTATTTGCTGGTTGTCATAGATGATTTTTCTAGGTTTCCAGTCATTGAACCCGTTTCCACCACCTCTGCAAGAGCTGTCATACCAAAACTGGACAAAATCTTTTCTGCATATGGCATACCTGAAACAGTGAAGACTGACAATGGGCCACCTTTCAATAGTGCAGATTTTCAGTCTTTTGCAACTTATCTTGGTTTTAACCACAGGAAAATAACTCCTTACTGGCCTCAAGCCAATGGTGAAGTGGAGCTCTTCATGCAATCAATCAACAAAACTCTTTGGATTGCTACCATGGAACACAAGGATTTGCAGCAAGAATTGTACAGGTTCCTTAGACAGTACAGAGCCACCCCACACTCTACTACAGGAACTCCGCCAGCGACTGCACTTTTCGGCAGGCCTTTGCGCATTAAGCTTCCAAACATCCCAGTAGTTCACGTCCAGACTCCATTGGTCCTCAATGATTCCCTTGCCAAAGGCAGGATGAAAAGATATGCAGATAAGAGAAGTTGTCGCTTCAAACAGCTGGATGTGGGAGACTGGGTCCTTGTTAAAAGGCTGAGACCCAGTGACAAGTTATCATCCCCTTATCATCCAGAACCCTTTCAAATCACACACGTTAAAGGTACCATGGTTACTGCTCAACGCCAGGGTCATCAAGTGACACGAAATGTCTCCCATTTTAAAAAGCTTCGTGACTACAATCCAGGAGCAAGTGCAGAGGAGACAGATGATGAGGAAGTTTCACCAGGTACAACTGGTTCAGCAACACCAACAAGAGATACCGAAAATTCACAGACTGTTTCTGATAACGAGATGTCTCAACGCTACCCGACAAGGATAAATCGAAGGCCACCAACGCACCTCAGGGACTATGTTCTGCAGTAAAATTTTCTTTTCAGTTCGGACCTTTTATTTATTGTCCATTCATAATGTTTGCATTTTATTTTATTTATTTTTTTTATAAGAAGGGGAGAGATGTGATGTTGTTATAAGTATGTTCTGTATGTTCTGTTCTGCTTACTTATTCTGCTTTGTCTGCCTAGCAACAGTGAGGTAGTAATGGAGGAGGAGCTGAGCTTAGGGGGAGGAGTTGTTAGACAGGGAGCCATGATGGAGCATGGAATAAAGTGTTCTGATCTACAAGAGTAACCATCTCATAGTGGACTTATTCCAGAAGACCGGCATCCTCACTACAACACTACAGGCTGTAGCAGTCATGTGCTATCAGCCTGTACTTCAGCTATATCCAGGAGTCCCATAAAACTGAATAAAGCAGCAACGCGTCTGTCTAACTTCCATTACATTCAGATCATGATATAAGGCGCTCCTGTTTTTGTGAATGTTGAGGGTCCAACAGTTGAAACTTTTGAAACAATTGCCCTTGTGGACAGACCACATTTGCCCTTGTGGACAGACCACATTTTATGGCTGCAAATAAGGGTGCATGCACACTACGTAACGCCGGGCGTGTATGAGAGCCGTACACGCCGGCGTTACAGCAGGGCTGCCGAACACTTCCCATTCACTTCAATGGGAGCGCTCGTAAACGCCGCTGTTACGAGCGCTCCCATTGAAGTGAATGGGAAGTGTTCGGCAGTCTGCCGTAATGCCGGCGTGTACGGCTCTCATACACGCCCGGCGTTACGTAGTGTGCATGCACCCTTAGGATGGTGAAGTTGATCTTGTGGTGCATTTTGATACCAATAATTTCCCCCAAGTGTAAAATTTCAGCCATGAACTTTGAAGAACTACAGGTTGATTTAGTTTTTCAGAGGTTTTGCTAGACATTAGTTAGAAATACAAAGCACTATGGACCGTGGAGTTTAACCCTTTAGTGACCACCCTTTTTTTTAGACCTTCATGACTAAATTATTTTTTTGCTTTCTCTTACCTTCATGTATCTTGCCCTATAACTTATTTCTTTTCCGCCCATGTAACTATATGATTGTAGTGTTGTAGTGAGGATGCAGGTCTTCTGGAATAAGTCCACTATGAGATGGTTACTCTTGTAGATCAGAACACTTTATTCCATGCTTCCATCATGGCTCCCTGTCTAACAACTCCTCCCCCTAAGCTCAGCTCCTCCTCCCTTACTACCTCACTGTTGCTAGGCAGACAAAGCAGAATAAGTAAGCAGAACTGAACATACAGAACATACTTATAACAACATCACATCGATGACTAGTGGGAGTTTTTCATGGCACTATTTGAGGTTGCTATATCTCATTGATAACCTTTTATTAGCTCTTTCTCGGAAGGAATGCCAAAAAAACCCAGCAACTTTGCCATTGCCTTTTTACGCTATAAATTTTTTGTCATTCACCTTACAGCTTAAGTAACCTGAAATCCAGTGGCGTAACTAGGAATGGCGGGGCTCCGTGGCAAACTTTTGACATGGAATCCCCCCCCCCCCCGACCGACACCGGAGCCGAAGACCTCGACCGTCCCCCTCCTACATATTTCTGCGCGTTCTATTATCCCCCATAGTGGCCCCTGCACACAGTATTATACCCCATAGTGGCCCCTGCACACAGTATTATCCCCCATAGTGGCCCCTGCACACAGTATTATCCCCCATAGGGGCCCCTGCACACAGTATTAACCCCCATAGTGGCCCCTGCACACAGTATTATCCCCCCTAGTGGCCCCTGCAAACACTATTATGTTCCACTGTGAACACCCATAAACAATTATTATACTCTGGGGTCTTTTCAGACCCCAGAGTATAATAATCGGAGACCCGGGGGAATAAAAACATAAAAAACTACTGTTACTTACCTGTTCCCCGGCTGATACGCAGTCTTCTCCACTGCCTTCTCCACTGCTATCCTTGTTCAATGACGTCGGACGTCACATGACCTGGGACGCAGGCCGGGTTCATGTGACGTCAGAGACGTCAGGAAGGAGGCCTGGCAGGATCGTGGAGAGGTAAGTAACAGTGTTTTTTATATTTCTTACCTCTCCCGTTCCGCCAATCATTATACTCGGGGGTCCGAAAAGACCCCTGAGTATAATGATAGCAGCAGTAGCAGCTGTCACCGGGCCCCTAATGTCCAGGGCCCTGTGGCAGCTGCCTCCGCTGCTATGGCGGTAGTTATGCCACTGCTGAAATCTTTATTCACTGGTGTCATATAATTAAATTGATAATTGTTTAGCTTTTTGCAAAGTAAAAATCCTTGCTAATTCTGGCATTGTTTTTTTTTTTTACATTTTTTTTTGTTTCTTTTTTACACCACTCACCATGCAGGGAAAATAACATTACGAATGTATTGCTTGGGTCATTACAGATGTGACAAAATTACTCAAATTAGGCTAAGACCCTACGTTGCAGAAACACAGCATTTTTTGTTGAAGATTGTGCTGTTTTTGTTTTTTTTAGCCAAAGTCAGGAGTTGCTTAAATGAATGGAAAATATAAAGGAAACTTTTTAGACAATCCCCTTCTGTTAACTCCTTCCTGACATTCACCTGCTCAGGAGCTGAGTGGCTGCCATAGCCGCCGGGTCTCTGCTGTATTATACAGCAGAGATACAGCGCTAAAGCCCACGATCAAGGCCTGCACTGCTTGCATGTATTAAGGCCACTGAACCTCGGTCAAAGCTGAGTAAGGCTTCATTTTGCTGACAGTGCATGGGCGACGTCATTTTACTGGGTTTTGTCGTATTTAAGTTTTCTAGAATTAGTGGTCAGATCTTTGGTAGATTTTCTTATTTGCTGATGTTCCTATTTCATGGAGATTACATTTGGATGAGTGTACTCTGTGCTGTACATTCCCTAAAGTGGTAATTGCCTAGGGGATGTCTATGTGATGGTGAAGAGAGAACCTCAAAGACATTGTTCTCCTACATTAGGGCATGAGGAAGTGAAGAGGAAGGGAAACTAGGAAGTTGACTTAAAATTTAGTCATATAAGGCAAAAGCACAATTGAGCTTTTTGTTTGCCTTTGCAAAACAAAGACACTAGAAGGAACAGAAACCAACAAAACTAATAGAAGTATGGGGGATATATCTCTGGAACGTACTCAGAGAAGGTGACTCCGGAAATAGGGGAACCCCAAAAATACAGCAAACGTTTCAACAAGGTCTTAGTAGGTGATAGAGCAAAGGAAAAAACTATGGGATGGATTGAATAATACTGTCTAAGCAGTGCAGGCATATTATCCAGATTTATCACAGGAACTGATGGCAAATCATAAATCTGTTACATCTTTATACGCAGTGCCGGATTTAGATGAAAAGAGGCCCTCGACTATTCCACTTATGAGGCCCTTTCACCTCCCATTTTTAAGTTTGTAAATTACATGAGAGATAATAAAATACATCATTACTGTGATATATATCAATATGTTAAATGAAACATGTTGTTATTGGTACTAACCTTTATAAGATAAGATAATCTTTTAATAGTACAACATTGGGGAAATTTCAGCATGTTACAGTAGCAAAGTAATACAGATACAGGATAATACACAGTAATATATTACAGACGTAGACACACATATGCTGAGAAGAGAAGATATACTAGGAGTCCATAGCAGCTAAGGAACGGAAGAGAAAGAAGGAAGACCTCATGGTCATCGTCATAATCATTAGTTCTCTGTGCAGAGTGATCTTCGCTTGGTCTGATGTAGATTATACAGCCTGGTCGCGGTTGGAAGGAAGGACCTGCGATAGTGCTCCTTCTCACACTTGGGGTGAAGCAGACGGTCACGTACAGTGCTGCCAAGTCCCATCAAGGTCCCATACATGGGGTGGGATTTGTTCTCCCGCATGGAGGTCACCACGGACAGTATCCTTCTGTCACCCACCACCTGTACTGGGTCCAGGGGGCTCCCCAGGACAGAGCTGGCCCTTCTGATCAGCCTGTCAAGTCTATTTCTGTCCCTGGTTGATATACTGCTCCCCCAGCAGGCCACACCGAAAAAGATGGCTGAAGCAACCACAGAATTGAAGAAGGCCCTAAATAAATAAATGCTACTAGTTCTTGAAGACCAAAGTCATTGCCGTTATTTGGACTTCCAAACTTTTCATTGTCTCCTATAACTGGTAAGCCTCGCTCTGCAAGAGTGCAAATTACAGCGAAAACTCTTTCTATAACGTAACAACAGTATTGCTGCTCTTTTCTTATTTCTTCCTCTAGCTTTGACGTTAAAATTTATCCCTTTTGCTTTTGTTAAGTACGTAACATAGCATTCCTGTGATTTTCCGAATTTTCATGAGTATGAATGATAGCAGGGTTTTTCCAATCATTAAACCCTTCAGAAGTTATTGCTGTTGCAGAAAATGCAATATTTGGAAAGAGTTTACAAACAAGGCAAAAAACGCCATTCTAGGGTATATTTTTTTCCATTGGCTTTTGTTGAATAAAAAATTGCTTTTGTACAAAATCTAGACTGATTCTTATATTCTCGCTTAGAATTTTAAAATGGTCCACAGTGATGCTGAACTTGAGGAGGGCCCTTCTCTACCCAATATGATACATCATTTTGTGATAAATCTGTCCACAAGCCAACATCTGTTACAGTAGACATATATTTGACATCACTATCTAAATTTGCACCATCTTGAACTTGGTGTTTCTCATTAGTTGTCTGAAAAAAATTCTGAATATTGTATTATTTTCTTGTGGCTCGTTTGTATATTCGTGTTCAGTAAGTTGCTCTTGAATTAGTTCCATATTTTCACTTTGAGTTGGTGCAACAGCCGTGTCCTCACATACAACGTGCTGCATTGCTTCCAATTGAGTAGTACTAGTTGGCTCATGCATGTAAGCAGTAATCGGCGTTCGCTTTTTTGCCTCATACTCTTGTAGCTTCTTTTCTTGCGTTTGCAAGCGACACTTTTAAATCTTTTACTCAATCTTAGATTAGCTGAACAAATACTTTATTGTCGAGAGCGCGATCCTTCGTTGCTGCTCACCGCGTCGAGTACAAAGTAGAAGAGAGAGTGACTTACGTCACCTTCCGGTTTTTGTATGTCGCGGGCAAGTTGTTGCTGCCCTCTGGTGGTAGCTATGCCACAATCTTAACCAATACATTTTTATGTTTGTTTATTAGTCATATGCGTAGAATTTCTCCTTATTTTTGGCTGCGTTTTAGTGTTCACAGTTTTTAGAATAGTGTAATTTTAATTTTGCTAACAATTTTAATGTAGGCCCCTCTTGATCTTGAGGCCCTAGGCTGAAGCCTAGTTGGCCTATTGGTAAATCCGGCACTGTTTATACGTGACATCTGGGACATTACCATATAGGCCCGAAGCCTGCTAGGGTTAACATCGGATCCCAGAGAGGTGAGAAACAGTGTTTATTATGTTCCCTCACCTTCCCTGGGGCTCCGATTATTATACTCGGGGGTCTGAAAAGACCCCTGAGTATAATAATAGTTCATGAGTGTGCAAGTGTGGGGCATAATAGAGCTTGAAGGGTCCACTGTGGCACCTGTAACCTCTATTATGCCCCACAATCTATTGTGCCACTTTGAGGAATAATATAGGCTGCAGGGGCCGCTGTGTGTGCAAAATATTACTACCGTATTTTTCGGACTATAAGACGCACAGAGGAGAAAAATAGGGAAAAAAATTTTCAGGCAAAAAATGGTAAAATATTTAATGTATGGGAGTTGTAGTTTTGGAACAGCTGCAAGACCACATTGACAGGTGACCCTGCAGCTGTACGGGGATGTATAGGGCGTTTTTTTTTTGTGGGGCCAGGTGTACTTTTTAGTTATACCATTTTGGGAAATGTTTATTGCTTAGATCACCTTTTATTTAATTCAGAGGCAAAACAGAGAGAAAAACCCGGCGGTTTAGAACTTTTGATTTTGACGTTCACTGTACATAAAAATATTAGTAGACCGGGCATTTTCAGACACAGGGATTCCTAATGTATATGTTTCACAGTAATGTTATACTTTTATATGTATTCTAGGGAAAGGAGGTGAACTTTTATTTATTTTATTTTTTATTATATTTTTTTTTTTTTTTTTTTTTTTTTTACTATTTTATTATCCCCCGCCTAGGGGGCTTGAACCTGCAATCATTTGATTGCAAGTCCCATAGACGGCAATACAAGTGTATTGCCGTCTATGGGAGATTCTATACATTACTATCGCGGAGTGTCATAGACCAGCCGCGATAGTAATATATATCTATGACAGGCCTGGGAGCCTTCATTAGGCTCCCGGCTGTCATCGGAACAGGTCGGCTCCTGCGGCCTCCACTGTGCAGGAGCCGGCCTGCATCACTAAAGGTATGGGGCCGGTGGGGTCTGGCCCCGGGGCTAACTAACTGCCGGGACCTGCGGAGGAGGAGCGGATTTACAGCATGGCCGCGCTACTGCCACCGCTGGTTTTCTTCAGCGGCAGGAGCGTGACAATCTGCAGGCCCCGGCAGCTAAGACAGTCCCCGGCATCTGCTGTAATAGACCGGCAGATGCCGGGGACTGTCTTAGCTGCCGGGGCCTGAAGATTGCCACGCTCCTGCCGCTGAAGAAAACCAGCGGTGGCAGTAGCGCGGTTATGCTGTAAATCCGCTCCTCCCCCCACATTCGGACTATAAGACGCACCCTCATTTTCCTCCGAAATTTTGGGGGAAAAAAGTGCATCTTATAGTCCGAAAAATACGGTACATCGTATTTAATGTAATGTTACTGCTAGCACCCCCAACTCCCCCCGCTGCCTGAGGCGGACGATCAAAAGATGAACAAAAGTTTGTTTACTTTCAAAACAAAAACTTCTGTCATGTTTTTTTTCTTAGCATGAGAGTGAATGCGGGTAGTAGGGGGCTCCTTCAGCATTCTCCAATTAATGTCCATTGCTCTCATCCAATAACATAAGAGCAATGAGCAATAACAACAGTCGCATGGACCTAATCTTAATCTGTATAGTCTATAAAGAATGGAAAGGGGACAGGACTGAAATCTTTAGATATGTTACATGGTTAGGAGGGAAGTGTTTTCAATAAAAAAGAAAAAACTAAAGACAAGAACAAAAGGCAGAATCTGATATTAGTTGGGGCAGAGATCAGGAGCAATGTCAGGAAATATTATTTTACTTGAAGTCTAGTAGGTGACTGGGCAAACTAAATGGACCATAGTCTTTCTTGGCATCAATCATATACGCTTTTATGTATGGATTGTAACCAATTACTGTTTTATCCATGGTTGACTGAGCTTTGTAGTACTCCGAACCATAGCTGCATTGACCGTTCTTTGTATAAATCACAAATATTATATCATTATATACACTATGTGATCAAAAGTATCCGGACACCTGGCTGAAAATGACTTACAAGTTTGTGGCGCCCTCCATCGGTAATGCTGGAATTCAATATGCTGTTGGCCCACCCTTAGCCTTGATGACGGCTTCCACTCTCACAGGCATACGTTCAATCAGGTGCTGGAAGGTTTCTTGGGGAATGGCAGCCCATTCTTCACGGAGTGCTGCACTGAGGAGAGGTATCAATGTAGGTCGGTGAGGCCTGGCACGAAGTCGGCGTTCCAAAACATCCCAAAGGTGTTCTATAGGATTCAAGTCAGGACTCTGTGCAGGCCAGGCCATTACAGAGATGTTATTGTCATGTAACGACTCTGCCACAGGCCGTGCAGTATGAACAGGTGCTCCAGCGTGTTGAAAGATGCAATCGCCATCCCCGAATTGCTCTTCAACAGTGGGAAGCAAGAAGGTGTTTAAAACGTCAATGTAGGCCTGTGCTGTGATAGTGCCATGCAAACCAACAAGGGATGCAAGCTCCCTCCATGAAAAACACGACCACACCATAACACCACCGCCTCCGAATTTTACTGTTGGCACTACTCACGCTGGCAGATGACGTTCACCGGGCATTCGCCATATCCATAACCTGCCATCGGATCGCCACATTGTGTACCGTGATTCGTCACTCCACACAACGTATTTCCTCTGTTCAATCATCCAATGTTTACACTCCTTACACCAAGCAAGGTTTTGTTTGGCATTGACCTGCGTGATATGTGGCACCCAATCACCTGACCATGTTCGAAGTCCGTGAGTTCCGCCGAGCGCCCCATTCTGCTCTCTCACGATGTCTAATGTCTACTGAGGTCGCTGATATGGAATACCTGGCAGTAGGTGGCAGCACAATGCACCTAATATGAAAAACGTATGTTTTTGGGGGTGTCTGGTATATATATATATATATATATAAATATAAAATGTGTGCGTGTGTATATATATATATATATATATGTATATATATATATATATATATATATATATATATATATATATATATATATATACAGTCCTATGAAAAAGTTTGGGCACCCCTATTAATCTTAATCATTTTTAGTTCTAAATATTTTGGTATTTGCAACAGCCATTTCAGTTTGATATATCTAATAACTGATGGACACAGTAATATTTCAGGATTGAAATGAGGTTTATTGTACTAACAGAAAATGCGCAATATGCATTAAACCAAAATTTGACCGGTGCAAAAGTATGGGCACCTCAACAGAAAAGTGACATTAATATTTAGTAGATCCTCCTTTTGCAAAGATAACAGCCTCTAGTCGCTTCCTGTAGCTTTTAATCAGTTCCTGGATCCTGGATAAAGGTATTTTGGACAAACAATTCAAGTTCAGTTAAGTTAGATGGTCGCCGAGCATGGACAGCCCGCTTCAAATCATCCCACAGATGTTCAATGATATTCAGGTCTGGGGACTGGGACGGCCATTCCAGAACATTGTAATTGTTCCTCTGCATGAACGCCTGAGGATTTGGAGCGGTGTTTTGGATCATTGTCTTGCTGAAATATTCATCCCCGGCGTAACTTCAACTTCGTCACTGATTCTTGAACATTATTCTCAAGAATCTGCTGATACTGAGTGGAATCCATGCGACTCTCAACTTTAACAAGATTCCCGATGCCGGCATTGGCCACACAGCCCCAAAGCATGATGGAACCTCCACCAAATTTTACAGTGGGTAGCATGTGTTTTTCTTGGAATGCTGTTTCTTTTTGGACGCCATGCATAACGCCTTTTTTTATAACCAAACAACTCAATTTTTGTTTCCAAAATGAAGCTGCCTTGTCCAAATGTGCTTTTTCATACCTCAGGCAACTCTATTTGTGGCGTACGTGCAGAAACGGCTTCTTTCTCATCACTCTCCCATACAGCTTCTATTTGTGCAAAGTGCGCTGTATAGTTGACCGATGCACAGTGACACCATCTGCAGCAAGATGATGCTGCAGCTCTTTGGAGGTGGTCTGTGGATTGTCCTTGACTGTTCTCACCATTCTTCTTCTCTGCCTTTCTGATATTTTTCTTGGCCTGCCACTTCTGGGCTTAACAAGAACTGTCCCTGTGGTCTTCCATTTCCTTACTATGTTCCTCACAGTGGAAACTGACAGGTTAAATCTCTGAGACAACGTTTTGTATCCTTCCCCTGAACAACTATGTTGAACAATCTTTGTTTTCAGATCATTTGAGAGCGGGCTGTCCATGTTCGGCGACCATCAAACTTAACTGAACTTGAATTGTTTTGTAGAAAGAAATGGTCCAAAATACCTTCATCCAGGATCCAGGAACTGATTAAAAGCTACAGGAAGCGACTAGAGGCTGTTATCTTTGCAAAAGGAGGATCTACTAAATATTAATGTCACTTTTCTGTTGAGGTGCCCATATTTTTGCACCGGTCAAATTTTGGTTTAATGCATATTGGGCATTTTTTGTTAGTACAATAAACCTCATTTCAATCCTGAAATATTACTGTGTCCATCAGTTATTAGATATATCAAACTGAAATGGCTGCTGCAAACACCAAAATATTTAGAACTAAAAATGATTAAGATTAATAGGGGTGCTCAAACTTTTTCATAGGACTGTATATATATATATATATACACACACACACACATTTTTTGTTTTTTTAGCTTTATTCCTATTAGTGGGAACCTGTTAGAAGGTATATTGTTATAGTTAATATGTACAGATCAAATTTACAGAAAATTACAGGTAACATCCCATATCCAATTACCAATGTTAGGAATATAAATCCTCTGTGATTTCTACATTTTGTGCAGTTACTTGAAATGTTACCCTGCTACTCACATCCAAACTACCTGTTACTTCTACGTCTTGATAGATATATATATATATATATATATATATATATATATATATATATATGTCTACGTACCCAATCCTCAATAATAGTATTTCAGTTAGATTTACTCATGTATTACATGTAGATTTACAAGAAATCCACTAGAGGGCAGCAGAAAACCGTAAAAAAGTAAATGCTTTACACATTGGCGGACTAAGTGACAGAGACCATGAAATCGTTTCTAATTGCTACAATTTGTCTTCTGTTACACACTGAAAATTCAGCTGTTAAAGAAACACTTTAGTAAATGATGTTATCCCCCATTTGAGCTTGTGTGTAGTGTAATGTTACTGAATAACCTCCTATCTGCTGTGCCTGGCTATGGAAGGCAAATCAATTCTCTAATAGACCTGCATTGTGAGGATGCCTTCCTGTTCATATCGGAGACACTGTGTGCATCAGAGAGGTGGTCAGTGCTCCAGAGGGGAGCACATAACAATAAAGCTGTCAGGCTGGTGGAGGTGGAGTAATGGTGTTCTGTGGCTCCTATAATAGCTATGGATGATATTGGTTTATAAAACAACACATTGCTGCGGTCCTGAAGGCCAAAGGAGGCCCACGGCACTACTAGATAGGCGACTCTAATAAGGTGACCATACATTGTATGTACAAATCCTAAAGTGTTAATATGAAAAAGCACTCGCACACTTGTATATACTGTGAAATAAGATTTATTTACATCATCATACAGAATAGTCATGCCATACTCACAAATAAGTATCTCTCTACAGTTAAAAGTTGTCATAGCAGCTGATCGGAGTATATATTAGGTATATACATATTATATATGTGTCTTTATTTGTACAACAGATCTAAGGCTATTCTTTCATTTATGGAAGACATTAATAGCTTTTGTTGTCACAGTTAATAAAAATATATCATCTGATACATTCAGAATAAGAATACAGGTTGCAACTAAGAAAAACAGGACAAACTTTATATAACAAAAAAAAGACTGTGACGATTGATACCAGTTACTGCGGTCATTGACAGATTACGTTTATAAGCAGCGCAATCTTACATTATTTACATGATCGAAGGCAAAAGTGGACACTGGTTTAGTAAGGAGCAGTGCTAACACATCAATGCTTGGCCGAAACGTATGCACTGAATGTAAGAGACTAATAGAACAGGCCAAGAAGAACAAAGGTGAAAGCCAAATGGTCGTTTTTAGTCACCGCCAACACCCGACATATCTAATATTCTTTGTCTTTCTGGTTAAAAGGGACATCGCTTCTCTCTCTATATATATATATTTATTAAAGGCAGCCATTTTGTTTTCTACAGATCCAAACCATTAAAGTAAGGGTATACTATAATATTCTGAAAATGGAAACAAGCAATGTATAGAAAATGTCCTTTATCGTTAAAACCCCCACAACTTGTCTTCATTGGGTCGTGTGCTTTTCTGAGTGTCGTATCTGTGTTACTATTCAATAGTATTTGCTGTACTGACGTGTACGGTCAGACATAAGCGGTCAGACACTTTAGATAGGCTGTCAACTGAACATTCATTGGGTCGACAGCCATTTCATCCAGCTCTCCTACACACATGCATGCTTGGCTGAGCTGTGCATGAATATTGTACAGTGGAGATAGGAAGAAGTCCCCAATAGACTCCTCTGGCAGCCGCTTATCTTCCTGAGAACTAATACAATGGACTATGGAGTTCTAACCGTCCAATGTGTCTTTCCTGCTGTCAGAGGGCCCCTATACGCATTACACAGTCTTATGTGCCAGGTTCATTTGATATAGATCTAATGTTTATGACCTGATATACAGTAGTGTCAGCTCTAAGGATACAGAAACTCTAAATCCGATCCTTGGGGTCCGAGGTCAATAGAAGACCCTACTGCCTGCGGGAGATCAAAATGAACTGTAGTCGAATATGAAATATAAAACAAAAACTTGAGCGTCTTCAGTAGTTGATACCTTTTTTAATGGCTAGCTAATAATGATGACAGATTACAAGCTTTCGAGGCTCTCGGCTCTTCTTCAGGTTACCTGAGTAATGGATCAGAGTTATCCCGAAAGCTTGTAATCTGTCATCATTATTAGCTAGCCATTAAAAAAGGTATCAACTACTGAAGACTCAAGCTTTTGTTTTATATTTCATATCCACTGGCTAACACAGTAAAAAAATATTTTTTCCTTGTAGTTGAATAGGAATATTCACGTTTAGCCAGCAGGTATTTGTACGAGTATATTCGCTCATCTCTAGTTCCTTTGTTCCGTTCATTACAGAACATGTCCTGTCCTGCTCCATGGCATCGGATCAGAACTCCCCACATAAATCAATGTGGGAGGAAAGGATGTCACCAAATGCTTTCCACTAGAAACCTGATCTTACTCGGTCTGGACAATAAGACTAGGTTCACACCTGCGCCTGCTGTATGCTCGGGGTTTCCATTCCTGAATCTGCTTAAAAATGCAGACATAAAAGTACTTTCCTCTCCCCATTTTTCCACTTTTTTCAGGTAAAAACCTGATGGACCCAATTATAGTCTATGGGGTCTGTGAGTGACCGTGTTTAGGCTAAGGTCCCACATTGCGGAAATGCAGCTGTTTTTGTTGTGTTTTTTTGAGCCAAAGCCAGGAGAGCAAAAGGTAGACGTATAAGAACTTCCTATATATTTCCCATTCCTTTTGTATCCATTCTTGGCTTTGGCTCAAAAAAAAAAAAAAAGCAACAAAATCTTCAACAAAAAAAGTTGCATTTCGGCAACGTGGGGCCTCAGCCTTAAAGCGGATTAGGTTTCTCCCAAGCAGACCTGAAGAGCAGAAACCCAAAACGCAGGTGTGAACATAGCATACGTCATGTACACGAGGCCTTATATATCTGGCTGCGGCCACACTTGCTGCAAAAAAATAGCCCTAAATATAAAAATGTCAGACCCCATAAACTGTTTGTCAATTATATAGTCAGTTATGCTTTTTATGACGCAATATTTTAAGAAAATTGGTAAAAGTCATTTTCATATAGTAGTGATAGGCACATGTAATAGTCTTATGGAGGCCATACATATTTGGCCAAACCTGCCACACTGGGGTGTATGTGGGCAGTCTGATATTAGAGACAAGAGAGGGTGATGGGTTATAACTTCGCCAATCCTTTTGTTCTAAGGTGAGATAAGACACATCTTGCATCTGTCTTCTCCCATCTCCCCACAGAGGTAAGTGTATGGGGGAAGGAAGGCCGGGTAGAGATAGCTGTCAAGACTTCCTCTATTCCAGGGGTAGGGAACGTACGGCTCTCCAGCTGTTGCAAAACTACAATTCCCAGCATGCATACTTGTTCTGCTGTTCTTGGCACTACCATAGAAGTGAATGGAGCATGATGGGAGTTGTAGTTTCACAGCAGCTGGAGAGCCAAAGGTTCCCTACCCCTGCTCTATTCCATCCTTATCTGATGTGGTGAAGTACCATGCTTATGTGGCTGAACAAGATGAGATTGGACTGCATAGTAAGACTAGTATTTACAGCTGCCCACATCAAATAGCCGGTGGCAACCATTTCTCCTGCCTCCCCCATACACATGCACACTTAGCTTACCCGGGCAATATATGTACTGAACTGGGAGAGGAAGGAAAGGCATCCGGCTGTGACTTGTTTCCCTGAGAACAAAAGGATCGGCCACTTGGAATCCAACTACGTGATCCTTTTCTGACCCTATATCTGCAGTCAGGGAAGAGTCAGCAGGCTCTCATACAATTTATATGGTCAGCTGGTCCAGTTGAAATTGGTGGATTTGGATAATACACATCTAATGTATATGGCCTGCTTCACTCAGCAAATACAGTAACTATGTGACAGTGTTCAGTGCTGACATATTCCTATATCACAGAGATAGGAGCGGTGAGGTCTCAGCAGCGGGACACAAATCCATCAGCAAGGTGCAAGCAGCAGCGGGACACAAATCCATCAGCAAGGTGCAAGGTACCCCCAATCGTGTGGAGAGGAGGTAACTTACTGTGACTAGACAACCCCTCCAGTACAGGGCAACTCCTATATTCCTGGGCAACTCCTATATTCTGTTTTCCTTTAAGTGGGACAGCCACATGTTCAGATATATCCAAGTTTGCAGACACCATACCCACTGATGCTGGGGCCATCAACTATGTGTCCCCACTTTACCATAACAGTGCCTATCTGTTCTATGGGGAAGGTAAGTGGTTGTCATCCATATCTATGCTGCATATGTCATAGAAAACAAGTGCATCTGCTCATCCAAAATCCAACCTGTCCAGCACCACCTGTTGGGGGTCAGTCGGGCTGTCACTGCCATAGATATAAGATCATTGTCTGTGCCCTGCAGCTTTACCTATAACAGTAACACAAGGCGGCCCGGGATCTGCTGTTGTGGGTCTGTATTGTATTGCAGCATGTCGCCTGGCCTGGATTCTCACTCCTCTTCATTTTAGACTCATTTAAAGTGCTTGTAAGTCAGGGGATTATGGATTCCCCAATAAACACATCATCTTAGAGGGCTCACCATTTCCTGTGTCTGTACGCTAATGGCCTTGAGTGCTAAGGAAGCGGTTCGCTCCTCGACAGACCCAGAGTTAACCTGCTTTATATTACTATACACTGATACATTACATTTGCTGAAACAAAGCACAGATGTTACAAGCCGGAGACGTAACTGCCAAGCTTTTTAGTGACCTGGAAAATAGATGCTTTACAAATGGAGGCTAAAATAAGCAGTTTGCTTGGCCATTAAGACATAACACAATACAATGTAGTAAACTCCAATGGATTTCTAGAAAGAGAGTGTGATGCCAGTGTAGTTATATAATGGCCGCAGATGGCATGGAGTTGGATGCATACTGTCTGAGGACAGACCCGTTCACAATAAATGCATAATATATAGGTAAAATACCTGGTGCAGCCCTTCCTATCCCAGCCCCTATTTTGTTTCTATAAAATACCAACCAACTTCTCAAAATACTATATACACAATGTGCGTTGGTAGTTTCCAACATTCCCCCTATTCCTGGTTGCCATCCATGAGCAGGGCGAAGTTTCAGACTACCAAACACAGTGAGTAGATATTTTAAGACTGACTTGTTGTATTAAAGGGTTTGTCCAAGATAAACTGATACTTAACCCCTAAACTAAACTCCCTCCCCCCACTTAACTTCTTGTTTACTTCAATTTAAAAAAAAAAAAAAAATCTATAATTACCCATAGCCCTGGAGTGGTCATGTGACCACCCCAAGGGCACTTTCCGATAAGCCAGTGACGTTTCGATTCACCACTTCCGACTTGGAACGTCACCATTACTCTTCCCCCTCCCCTATCCCCATCAATACTCACCAAGACTTCCTGTGTCCGAGGAGGGGCTAATAATGGATCACTAGTGAGACAGGGAGGGACTATGCTTAGAGACACAGGGAGGGTGGGAGGGGCGAGGCTAGTGAGACAGGGAGGGTTTTGTAACTGAGTGAGAGAGGAGGGAGGGGCTGAGTGAGAGGGAGTTAGTGCAGAAGCTGCACAGCAGGGAGAAAATGCCAGCAGCAACCAGACACACCCAGAAATCACTCCAAATACTGCTAAAGATATATCGTGTACTTATTAACCCATCACTAGCACTAACAGACCTTAAAAAAAAAAAAAAAAAAAAAAAAAAGATTTACTGTCCAGAAAACCCCTTTAAAGGCTCCAACAGGCACAAGGCACAACTGATTTATTAAGAGGCTATGGCTAGTGAGGAACTAGCAGAGAATTCCTGTATAACTCATGCCAAGAAAACTGGCATAAGTTATAATAAAAATGATAGCCCAGGGCGTGCCCACCCTGGCCTGCTCCGCTGACATTTGTGAATACGGAGCAGAATACGCGATGGGTGGAACAAAAAGTCCTTACCCTACAATATTACCCATAAATGCTGTAAAACTGGGATAGATGGGATAATAACCCCCCCTTCCTACCCAGTATACATTAGGCAGTCTGCAGGGGGAGTGTCTCAGACTACTAAAGCACTATGGGGCATGTAAACTAATACGGTAAGTATATAACAGAATTCTGACATAATTTGCACAATAACTGCTGTACATTATTTACAGCCCATTTTCAATATGGTTTAGGACACTTTTTCACAGTTTTTTTTTTAGACACTTTGGAAAAACAGATGCGTTTTAGGACGGTCTAGTTCACCTTTGCACTAAAAGCTGTAGTATTATCTGCTGAAGTGTGTATAGAATAGTCAGAAAAACTGGTGGAGACTTTACAGAAAGAGAGGACTGGGATTCAGAGGAACCGTGGCAGAATGTTTAAAAAGGAAGGCACCAGGTATTTTATGCGTTATACATTGTAAAATTCAGAAAAAGGACCTTTCACCACCTCTAACAAGTTATGGGGATAATGTCACTCCTTAAGGAGAGACCACCTTCTCAGGTGTGTGGAGACTTATACAGCCATAGTTGCTCCACTGCAAGGGAACATGGGAAGAATATTCTTCCCACCTCTAACAAGTCCAGCTCTTTACATCAATTAATAGCTTTCTCTCCTCTGATTCCAGCACAGTTGGAATTTTTTCTCATCCCCCCACCAATCCTGAGTAACAAGCACAGTTAGTTTTGGTGCTTGATGTGCTATGTAAGCTCTGTAATGTCAGAAGGGCGGTGTCAGGCAGGGGGTGTGACTCAGAGTTCCAATCAGTATCAGAGCTCAGAATCACACCCCTTGTCTGCTTCTGCCTGACACCGCCCTCCTGACAGTGCAGAGTCTAAATAGCATAGATGATACCAAAACGAACAGCATTGATTGCTCGGGATCTGTGGGGGCTAGAGTAAAAAATCCAAATGTGCCAGAATCAATGGAGAAAAAGCTATTAATTGATGTATAGAGCTGGACTTGTTAGAGGTGGTGAAAGGTCCTCTTTAAGGTATACCAGAACATTGCTTTAGATATAAAAGTCCTTATTTCTATATCTGTACTGTACATCCTGTAACCATGAAGCAGAGAGAATACGTCATTCATGTTCTAGGGCTGATAGAAGGTCAAATTCATATCACAAACACATGGAGAAGATCTATATTTGCAGCAATTCAATGCACATGGCCTGTGGACAGATATCAGATGAAAGACTGGTGCTACAAGTGTAAATTCCAGCATCTTTTTAATAAATATACAGCAATGTGCATGTGTTTCAGCAGGATTCTACTGTAAATAGCAGAGAAAATTGCTGGCTTTTTGTCATCACCACATTATCGGGCAGTCTAGTTTAGCAAATCCTGGATCTTTTCGTAGCTGCCAGTACGTGCCATTCGTCACCCATGAATCATCGCTGGACTTTCTGTGGATAGACATAGACTTGTCAATAAAACAAAAAAAAATACAGAGAGAAATCAGGGCTATTCTTTATGATAAATAGGCCTCAGCAGCGTATGCCGCCGCACAGAATACAATGTTCTAATCAACCACATTTACTGAGAAAACACAATAAATGAGATCTCATGCCAGCAGCTGGGGCCCGCAGACGGGTTCTTAGAGGGGTACTCCAGCCGTAATCACCAGGTTGTGGCTATACTATGTAATATATGGAAGGAAAAGCGCTGCATGCAAAAAAATAAATTTATAAAGCAATATCCATTTATATCGCACAAAAGACTGACCCAGCATATACCAAAAAGGACACACTTGTACGTGTTTGTAAAGCGATACGTCCACTAAAACTCATTATTCGGCAGGTAAATTGTTTTTCTATAGGGCTCAGAATAGGTTTAAAATATAAAAGAAGCAATACTCAACCTCATGTCTACCTATGCCCTGCTGAAATAGCGCTGTGAATGGATTGTAGCCATGTCTTCAGTTTCTATGACAATGTTTGCCACCTAGAAAACGCGCAGTAGAGCCTGCAGGCAATATACAGCTTATTTATATGAACAACTAGCTGGTACCCGCGACTTCGTCTGCGGTGATTGTAGGAGTGGGTATATACAGGCGCGGGTAAGGTTTTCGTACTGTGTATAAGGTATGGGATATGAAATGTAAGTTTGTATCTTGTTGTTGCTGTAATTCAGAGAATACGTGAGACTTTTGTGTTGAAGTTACTTTGTATTTGAGCTGCTATATATACGGTGTTGTGAGAAACTTTACATAGTGACTTTGGGACAGAAGTATTTGAAGTTAACCCTTTCCCGCCGATGGCATTTTTTGATTTTCGTTTTTGACTCCCCTCCTTCTAAACCCCATAACTTTTTTACTTCTCTGCTCCCAGAGCCATATGAGGTCTTAATTTTTGCGGGACAAATTTTTCTTCATGATGCCACCATTATTTATTCTATATAATGTACTGGGAAGCAGAGAAAAAATTCAAAATGGGGTGGATTTGAAGAAAAAATGAATTTCTGCGACTTTCTTACGGGCTTTGGTTTTACGGCGTTCACTGTGCAACCAAAATGACATGTCCCCTGTATTCTGTGTTTCGTTACGATTCCGGGGATACCAAATTTATATGGTTTTATTTACATTTTGACCCCTTAAAAACAAATCCAAAACTGTTAAAAATGTTTTTTTTGAAAAGTCGCCATATTCCGACCGCCGTAACTTTTTTATACGTGCGTGTACGGGGATGTATAGGGCGTCTTTTTTTGCGGGACCGGGTGTACTTTGTATTTCTACCATCTTCAGGAAATGTTATTGCTTTGATCACTTTTTATTCAAATTTTTATCAGAATCAAAACAGTGAAAAAACGGCAGTTTGGCACTTTTGACCATTTTTCCCGCTACGGCGTTTACCGAACAGGAAAAATATTTGTATAGCTTTGTAGAGCGGGTGATTTTGGACGCTGGGATACCTAACATGTATGTGTTTCACAGTTTTTAACTACTTTTATATGTGTTCTAGGGAAAGGGGGGTGATTTGAATTTTTAATCTTTTTTTTAAAAAAATATTTTTTTTACTTTTTTTTAATTTTTTTTTTTTGCATTTATTAGACCGCATAGGGGTATTGACATGGGTGGGCGGTGTCGCGGATTGTCAGAGCGGTGGGGGTTGGCAAACATGGCTGCTCCGGAGCGTTAAAGAGAGCCTCCTGGAGTATCGTTAAGGTGAGGGGCAAAGTGGTAAAGTATATGTATATGTGATTGTGTGGGGTTAGGGGCGAGGCTGTAGAGGGTAATATGAATTTTGTGGCTTGCTATGGTCCAAAGTGTGTGAGATTGCAGAGATGGTGATGTGAGTTTGGGGTTTGTGGGGGTCCTGGGAAAAACGTATGTGCGCTATTGTGACGAAAAGTAGCCTATTGCGCAATGGGGTGTAGTAACTATGTTTGTGGAAAATTTCAGCCAAATCGGTCGAGCAGGTTTTGCGTGATTGACTAACAAACATCCGAACACACAAACCCACAAACATCCAAACTCACAAACTTTCACATTTATAATATTAATAGGATTTCTGTGCACGTGGAACTGATCGGGTTTTGTGAGTGTTTGATGAAGTCATATCTAAAAGATCTCATTGATAGTCAAATCTGCCATGGAGATATACAGGTATACCCCCGATTGTCCACAGGAACCAAGTCATATCCCTGTATTATATCTTGTTATATCTTGTATATAGATTGTTATTAGAGATGAGCGAACAGTAAAATGTTCGAGGTTCGATATTCGTTTCGAGTAGCCCCTCAATATTCGACTACTTGAATCGAATATTGAACCCTATTATAGTCTATGGGGGAAAATACTCATTTCAGGGGTAGGCAACATTCGATCAAATTATACTTACCAAGTCCACGAGTGAGGGTCGAGCTGGATCCTCCGAGAAGTCTTCTCCTTGCAGCGTCCCCGCGGCGTCTTCCGGCTCTGAATTCACTCTGCCAGGCATCGGGCCTGGGCAGAGCCGACAGCGCATGTCCGCACTACAAGCAGACATGCGCAGTCGGCTCTGCCCAGGCCCGATGCCTGGCAGAGTGAATGAAGAGCCAGAAGACGCCGCGGGGAAGCTGCACAGAGAAGACTTCTAAAGGTAGGAGAAGAACCAGCGTTGATTGGCCGACTGTATAGCATTCGGCCAATCAATGCTGGTTATGCATCGAACTTTTCCATTCGAATAGCGAGTGGTACTCGATCGAGTACGAGTATTTCGAATACCGTAGTATTCGATCGAATACCTACTCGATCGAGTACTACTCACTCATCTCTAATTGTTATAGACATCAAGGTCAGGCAGCCTACAGTACGACCGTATTTTAGTTCATTATTAATGTTGATGTTCACACCTTAGGTCAATTTTTGGCTTATTTCACATGCACGCTAAAAGCCCTGCAGCCAGAGGTCCTAAAGTCTAAAAAATAAAATGCACCACATATAAAAGGTTTAGGTTTGTCTGCGATGGGTACTGCAGTCGTTTGTAGCCGTCTCCCAAATAGGTGATTCTACAGTTTCCAAATAGGTCTCGGTTATTCTGCTTTGCAGCCCCATTTTCATGTCAATTGTTTTATTTATATGCAGATTAGGGAGGAAGTGCTTTAAGAGCTTGTCTTAGCTTGCTTGGGCTAGATTCCCCGCTAAAACATTCTCCCTCATTTGCGTATGAACAAAGCATGAATTTACATGAAAATAGGGCTGCAAATCCGAGTAATAGAGGAATATTTGGAGACTGTAGAATCACGTCTACAAGGTACTAAGATTAGGTTGTGAGAAAGTGACAGGCAGAGTGCTGCAGTCCCAGTATGTCAGCCCCGGGTTTCTGACCTATGTGTGGTCCAGGGTGGGTCTTCAGTAGGCCTCAGCCCAAATGTGGGTCCTGGGCTCATTACTGGGCCATAAAAGGCTGCAGAGCATGCACTTCATGGCAGATCCTGGGAGTGAGAGGAAGTGCCTGGGGTCTGTCCCGACCCAATGACAGTCTGCCGAGATGGTATTGTGCCCTTTTTGGTTGATTTGTGTGGCTGGTTGTACGCACCTGTACAGTTAGTATTTATTGGTTAGTTAGCGCTCAGACGAGCAGGGTTCTGTTTCACGTTATTCTGCCTGAAGTTAAGGCTGTATTTTATTTTGCTCCTTTTTATTTATTTTGCAGGTTTTTTTTTTTTTTTAATAAACCAGTTTTGTGTCCCTGTCTCTGACTGCTTTGGTCCGCACCATTGCTGCTACCGAGCTACCTTCCCCACAAGGTTTATAATGAATTTACTGCTGACGCTAGGTTCACACTAGCGCCCGGACTCCGTTTTCAGGTTTCCGTCTTCTGCATGCAGAAGACGGAAACCTGTCAGACTGGGTCCGGCCGTGAGCGTTTTATGCTCTCCGCTGCGAAACCGTTTTTTTTCTTTTTAACTGGACACAGAGTACTGCATGTCCGACTCTGTGTCCGGTTTTAAAAAAAACTGGTTTCGCGGCGAAGAGCATAAAATGCTCACCGGCGCTCACAGCCGGACATCTTTCAAACCCATTCAAATGAATGGGTATGAAAGAGTCCTGCAGCTTTCCGTCTCCTGCTCTGTTTTGTGCAGGAAACAGAAACCTGTATGAACGGAGACCGGGCGCAGATGTGAACGAGTCCTGACAGACTCCCTTTAAAGTGATTTTCATCTATGGGGTCATGACGGTCGGAGAACCTTGTTCAAAACTAAGTTCCCAGTAGCTTTGATCGACCAGATAGTCCTTATTTCCCCTGTAACTGATGTATTAGACAGCGGCCATTGAAGTCAACAAACTATTTGTACAATGCAACGACAAGCTGGAGCCTCTATAGTGAATAAATCTCCTCTAATGCTGATAAAAGTGCGCCCCTACATGGTACACTACCAAATGGCATTACAAAGGCAAAGAACTGAGCAACAAATACATCCACACCTAAAGAACCGGGGCTGGTGCTCCAGATTGTTCTCTTCCAAGACCCTTCTCCTCTCCCTCTGCAGCTGCTCTATCCTCTGTTTTTGCGCTTCTGCTCCCTCCACGTTTCCTTCTTCGAGCAATCTGTCACAAAAATACCACAGAGACATTATTAGCAATGGAGATGTTTGTACCCTTGAGAATGCCACTTAGCTCTGGCTGTTACAATGATGCAGCTCCGGTCGCCCTACTTAACATTTGTCTCGGCATAAAATTATATTTTCTGTCGGATGACCTCCAAGTGAGGTCAGACAAGGCTTCAAATACAGAACATTTATTATCTGTCTATTTATGCAGACTAGTAACAAACTCTAAAAATAAATGACAACATTTCTTCCAAACTCCCCTGGCAAATGTACATGTATTGGTGCACTGACCACCTATTATAATAGTCAATACTTCTATATCAAAATAGATAATATCTATAGGTAATAGTCAATATGTGTACATGCAAAATAGATAATAGTCTATATCTAGAACAGTTTGACTATCTCTGTGGCTCTTGACCCCCAGAAGGAAACAGATGCAGGCCATGTCAGCCTTTACTATATATCAATACTTCCCACATATCAATACAAACTCATACAAATGAAGCTTCGGATTGTATTTAATATAAAGGATTTTCCCAGCATCACACCGTATCACCTATCCACCTGTGGGGTCTAACCACTTGGCCAACTCTGTCACTCCCATTGAAAGTGCAGAGCTATGAGACTGATAGACAAGTAGAGCGCTCGGCTGTCTCGAATGCCATACATTGTGTATAGAGTGGCAGGATACACTTCTGATCACCACTCCATTCAATTGGAGGACACAAGATCCTTGTTCTTGCCATGTGTGGGGGTCCTGGAGGTGATACCCCCCAGCAGTCAGGCATTTATCGCATATACTGTGGATAAGTGACAAGTTCTGATTTTGGGAAAGCCCTTTAATCTCCTCACTACATAAGATGTGTTGTTTAGTGAAGATTTTTCCATCAATCTAATTTGATCGTGTTACCAATCTTTTATGCCACATAGTTATGAGTTTCTCCTGCCCTTTAATATAGCACACTAAGGGTATGTTCACTTGGAGGAATAGGTCGTGGAAACCTTTTCCGCCGTGTGAACAATCTGCGCAGCTAGCCGCGATGGGATGCCGATGCAGCATTGGCATTCCGCTCCTGTTTAGGCCTGAATGAATGGGCCTATACAAGAGCGTGTCTCGAGCCGTGGACGCCACAGCTAAATTAGCCGTGGAATCTGCGGCAAGATAGGGCATGTCGCTTCTTTATTCCCACTACTAGCTAGCGGAAAAAACAAACAAGTGACTCCCATTGAAGTCAATTGAGCCATTTTTGGAGGCGGATTTTGAGACGGATTCTCCGTCAAAATCCGCTGCCAAAAAACTCAGTGTGAACATAACCTAAGGACTATAAACTAATGCTAGGAAAACCTTACCTTTGGTCTGGCCTGAGCCTGGTGTCAGTAGAAGGTAGCAGCGGCTTTGTCTTTGGCTCGATTTCGTTTAACTGTAGTGCAAACTTTGTAAACCCATAGTATAACTCGTATTCCTTGGGCATGGGGTCTGTTACAAAACAGGGACAAAAGGTACTGTCTATGTAGAATACAAAATCACCAACAAATAGAAAGACGAGTACATATATAAAGACAGGAAAGGAGGAATAAGACAATCCCTACAGCATCTGCACAAAGCCTAAAGTGTGTCCCACATGGTCTAATGGTTCAGAGGCAGCTCGTGGCCATGAGGAAGCCAGAGAAGATAAGCTCACTATGAAGGAACCATTAGATCATGCAGGTAGGTGAAGTACACACAAGGGAGAGTCAAGACATTTGTGCCCAAGGCAGAGATTTCCGTATAAGACGTCACCTGCAGCCCTTGAAGCTGAGCTTGACTGCTGTTGAATGGACACTCATAGCAGTAAATGGAAGTGTATAGCAGACCCCAGACCCTAGAGAACTGTCAGCAGATCAGATACCATATTCAACTGATTCTACATCACAATTTAATGGAATTTTCTAAATAATAAGCCACATTGTATCCTGTTCCTTTAGCCAGGTAACAATATCACAGGTAAGATGGAGAACCTGTTTTAGTAACTTATTACCGTATATACTCGAGTATAAGCCGACCCGAATATAAGCCGACCCCCCCTAATTTTACCACAAAAAACTGGGAAAACTTATTGACTCGAGTATAAGCCTAGGGGGAAGATGCAGCAGCTACTGGAAAATTTCAAAAATTAAAATGGTCAGAGTTTTTGGGTGCAGTAGTTGCTGGGGAAGGGGAGGGGGTGTTTTGGTTGTCTGTCTGTCTGCCCCTTCCCTGAGCTTGAGGACTGGGTTTTTTCTTCCCCCCACTTGGAATTCAGCCTGGCTGAATATAGGGTATCTGCAGTGCTCCTATTAACCCCTTCCTGATGGAACAGGAGCACTGCAGATCCCCTATATTTAGTAGACCAGGCACTGTCAGACACAGGGATACCTAATGTGTATGTGTTTCACAGTCATTTTCTACTTTTGTATGTATTCTAGGAAAAGGAGTATTTTAGAACTTTTATGTTTTTAAAAAAATTTTTTTTTTCTTTTGCACTATTTTATGGGAGATTCTATACATTAATATTGTGGCTGGTCATAGACCCTCCCTCCTAAAAAAAAAAAAAAAAAAATTTTTTTTTTTTTTTTGCTGACTCGAGTATAAACCGAGGGGGGCTTTTTCAGCACAAAAACTGGGCTGAAAAATTCGGCTTATACTCGAGTATATACGGTATGTTGAATTAGAAGCAATTTACCTATGCTGTGAATTCCTCATGACAGTGCCGCTGTGAGGGGTATATACTGGCACTCCAAATCTCTAAAGACACCTAAGCTTGAACAGTTACAGTAACAAGCAGTATTTTATTGTAAAGAGTTAAAGGGTTGGGACACCATAAGTGCGTGTTCACAAGCTGCAGATTTGTGCATCTGAATGCCGTTGTACAAAACCACGTTCACACAAGGAAAAAAACAATCTGCACAAACCTTAGGGCACACTGTGAGTTCTGAGGTCTGCACAATACCTTATATTTCACTTGGAAAAAATGAATTCCACAGAAAAATTTGAGAGCAACAGATTTTGCAAACGATTATTAGAAAAATTCTGCATCTGCGTATGCCTGAATTATTCCATAGAGAAATAAGTAGGAAGACACACAAAACCCTCCATATTACAGAATATGAAACATGTTACCACCTTTGGGATTGGGGTCATTTAATTTTTGGCATTTGAAGAATTTTATTTTTTCCCCAAATTTCATTTAAAGGATTTATCCATCTTTCAGAATTTAGGCCATCAATTTTAGATCACAAGGGGCCAACTGATGAGACCCCAGAGATCTGTTTTAGTATAGCACCTAGCTCCTACATGCTTACAAAATGCTGGGCGCGTTGCTGCTCACTTGCCGCACTATTAATAGTGGTAGATACGAGTACTGTGGCAATGTCCCATTCATCTCTGCGAACAGGACTCCATTGTACTAGACCTTAAGACACTTACTTGTCCTCCAGATGCAGATCGGTGAAGAAGGAGACCCGTAGAAAAGGCTCTCATGCCATTTCCCAAACAGCCGATATACAACTTTACCATTTCTGTCCATCACCGATCCTTCAATTTCATGCACATTTGGATTCCAGTACTTTGCCTACAAATGGATGAAACAAATATCTTTTATAGCAAAGGTCAGCTGACTTTCACCTTGTGTGTATGTACAGCTTACACTAGGTTCACACTAGTCTTTGGGCTTCTGTTCTTCAGGTCCGCTTGGGGACGGAAACCCTATCCACATACAAATCAGTTACCTGTGGACCCCATAGACTGTAATAGACTATAACTCTCTGCATATTTTAAGTGGAATAGCGGGCAGAGTCCCCGAACGCCAGTGTGACCGTAGCCTTACCCAGTCCCATAACTAGAAATGGCGGGCCCCATGGCGAACTAGGATGCAAGTCCCAGCCCACGTGACGTCTGTGATGTCACCAAGTAGTACTGAAGCCTTTCGGAGCCAGGAGAGGTCACCTCTCCTAGCCCTCTTATCTTTATACTCGGGGGATCTGAAAAGATCCCCCGAGTATAATGATAGCGTTTGTGGAGTTTGCAGGCCTGCAATCTTACATACTGATCCCAGCTCCTGCTCACAGTCGCCTCCGCAGAAGGGGAAGTGCTGGCGGCCATGAGCAGGAGTCAGGATCGGTAAGTAAATAGGGCCAGTAAAAAAAAAAAAAAGCAGCTAAAAACACTGTGGGGAAAAAAAACACAGCAAAAACTTATCCTGCTGTGTTTCTCTCTGCTTTTTTATATTAATAGTTTTTGAAAATGCAGCTTTTCCACAATTTTATAATCGCAATGTGTGAGTGAAACGAATGAAATCTCATTCATTCGGCTGACACTATAAAGCGCGGTGATTTTTCCTGTGGCCTTTCTGCAGAGCCTTGAAGAGTTTTTTCAGTAATTGCCACAGATTATAGCTCTCTTCATAACATAGGACATTGTGTTTATGGACCTTACTTTGTCCAGGGGGCCAATAATATATTGATAAACTAAAGCCTCATCTTCTTAAAGGGGTTTTCTGGTGCTTACATACATATCCTTAGGATAGTATTAGATCAGCGGGGTCTGACTCCCAGCACTCCCACCGTTTAGTTATTTGAAGTGGCTGTGGCATTTGGGCAAGCATTGTGGCTGTGAGCACCACATATTGTGCACTGGCTGTGCCAGGTATTACAGATAGTCTCACTGGGATGGGACAAAGAAAGGCCACATGAATGATGAACACAACATCATAGGCCCAAGGAAGAGGCTGCAGTTACATGGTACCTACAAATAGTTGATATATGGGGGTTCCAGGCTTTGGACCCCCACTGATCAGATATTAATAACCTATCCTAAGGTTTAGTCATCAGTATTTAAGCATTAGAACTTATACCATAAAGTCCACTAAATGGACAAAGGGGGTTGTACATACTTTAGGCTATGTGGGTTATAAGGACACTAAACCATATCATGCCATTACATCGCCATCTCTGTACACACAGACCATACCGCTTTACCTTGATAAAGGTGACTTTGCAGTGACAATTGTTATTTTTGGTGTTCTTGATGATTATTTCTCCATAATGTTCTATCCACCTCTGGCCACTTAAGATGTTGTGAATACAGGAGGTCACCTTGTTCCACTCATAATGGTCCTCATGTCTTCAATGACAGAAAATACACAATTAATACGGAGATTTACAATCACAACAATAAAGAACAAACAGCCCCTTCACTGGGGGTTTCAGGATTCTGAGCCGATGCGACACCTGTATGGAGTTTGTATGTTCACCATGCGTTTCTGTGGTATCTTCAGAGCACTTTGCGTTCCATAGACATACAGTAGTGATAGGATATATGGTTTCCTATGAAACTGGTCCTAATATGTGACGTTGCGACTTAATGGAATATGTAAGCAGACAATGAGCATGTGAATGTGTACTTTTCTATTATCACGGATAACTATTTAGATAAAGAAGCGGCTTCACAACTTTACTTGATTTGCTTATTCAGGAACCTGTCATGGAAATACATCTTGTAAAACTTATCGAATCCTTCCCGTTTGATCTCCGTTCTGAGCTTTCCGTCTTCTGCATGCAGAAGACGGAAAGCTGTCAGACCGGGTCCGGTCGTGAGCAGTGGTGAGCGTTTTATGCTCTCCGCCGCGAAACCATTTTTTTTAAAATCGGACACAGAGTACTGCATGTCCGACTCTGTGTCCGATTTAAAAAAAAAAAATGGTTTTGCGGCGGAGAGCATAAAACGCTCACGGCCAGACATCTTTCAAACCCATTCAAATGAGTGGGATTGAAAGAGTCCTGCAGGTTTCCGTCTCTTGCCTCTGTTTTGTGCAGGAAACGGAAACCTGCAGAATGGAGACCGGGCGCAGATGTGAACGGGCCCTTAGTGCAACTTATAACATGAAAAAACATCTAAAATTTCCAGTGCCCAGTATTATAATCATCTATATCATATTACTATGAGACTGTGTGTCTTACCCCGGAAGAATCAAATGTGTTGTGCCAACTGGGACGATTTCCATAGATTTCCCCCAAAATTTATTTTTCCACCGAATATCTGAAATATTCAAAGAGAAATATAAATGTGAAAACTGGAAAACTTATAGGAACAAAATGATTTATTATACAACCAGAATGGTTATTCAGTGAGAGGTTTTGGAAATTTTAGAAAATTTCTTAACTTTCAGCTCCAACTTCTCAACATAGAGCCTTATATAGCAAGCTGTACGGTGACTTGTACGGTAGGCCTTCTTCTACCCCCTATTAACCACCACCTTGCAAGATGATCTTATTATTATTATTATTATTAGTTGTTGCTTTTTCTCCTTCTAGTCTCACCATTGCTTTTTAGTTACAAGCATACCGCCATTTATAACACCACTTTCCATAACTGAATAGTACAGGTGAATATAAGAATCTTTGCAATGTATCTTAATAAGGAGATCTGTTTCCTTCTCCACTTATTAGGGAGCTCTCTTCCTCCTTATCTTCATTTTGGCTGTTTGTTTATTTAGAGTCAGTATAGGTATCAGACACAGAAGTCTATGGAGACAGGAGAGGAAAAGGTTGCTAATCCATTGCCTCATTCTGTGGAGTGGCATAGACTCACTCACTCACTCACAGGGCAATAGCTGCATCTATTAGTTTGCCTTTTCCAGCAGCCTCCTCCGCCCCATCCCCTCTCCAAAGACTTCTATGTAAAAAGTAACTCCACCTGATAAATGGAGAAGGAAACATATTTATTAAATAAGATATATTACAAAGTTTGTTATATTCATCTAAACTATTCATTTATGAAACGTTGTTTTATACAGTAATAGGAGATACGCCATAAGGTTTGCTGCAAAATATGGTCCTATTCACAGGTGAGTGTTGTAGCTAAACTTAGGTAGTGTACTTTTTTTCATTGAGGCGGGGTGCAGCATGTATGGCTTCTGTGTTGTTCCCCAGACAAGTTTAGTATACTTAGATGGATCACTCTCCTATCTTTATACTAAATCATCTAATATAAAAAGAAACTCAGCATCAATTATTTACATGGCAAGAAGAAGTGGAAGCGTCAGCTTTTACAGATCCCAATGATGTTATTCCCCGTGCACAAATGGAGGTGCTCAGCAGTACAAGTAGATAGCCATAAAATCCAAAGTCACTAAGAAGAAAGATGTTTGTTGCACTTAATAATCTATAAAAATATTCCTTTATTCCGGTAAATGCAGTCACACAGCATGGTGGATACATTACAGCGCTGGACGTGTTGTTGTAATGTATCCACCACACTGTATGCCTTCATTTACTGGAATAGTGGATTAGGTTTATGGATCATTGAGTGCTGCAAACATCTTCCTTCTTTATGATTTCTGCATCTATTACAGTTATTACAGATTACTATGACAATATCTGTGGAATATGATGGCACTATATACGTAATCAAAATAAATGTGTGTTACAGGCAATATATTAGAGGTAATACCACTAGGGGGCAGAGCAAACTGTAACAAACCCTCAATGTAGAGACTAGATAGAAGTCCTAAACCTAAAGTATATATAGACATATAAATTATATTACTGGGGGTTCGCTGATCTGGGTTATGTGATAAAGTAGGGATCATGGCGGACCGTTTTCTGCATTTAGTCATCAAATTGAAGTAGATTACAGTCAGTCTATCCCCAGGCAGAGAATAATAGATTGTACTAAAGCACTCAGCCAATGTAGATGTGGTATCATTCAAGGTAAAACCACAATCACTACTAAGCTCTGGAATTGTGCTATATGGTTTACAATAACTAATACTGCATGCAATGAAGATCATGGAAAAAGCAGTGTACACAGATAAATACAGATGTAACATCTACAATACACTGAAATTTCAACTTTTAATAAATGAATGTTTGGCCCTCTTCAATGTCGGCACGGACATCACATGGGCCAGGCTGGCGTCACAACGAATAATGATGCCAGCCTGGGCCACGTGACGTCTGGGACGTCACTAAAGAGGCGGAAGATTTCATTGAGTCACATTGGAGGGCAGGAGAGGTGCGTAACACTGGTTGGAAAGACACTAATGTATAATGATAGCGGTGTTCGTGAGGTTCGTGGGCCTCCGGCCTCACTTACTGATCCCCGCTCCTGCTCACAGTCATATCCGCAGAAGAGGAAGCGCCGGTAGCAGTGAGCAGGAGTGTGGATCAGTATGTAAATATAATTTGTTATCTGCTGCGGTTACTCCAGTAGGCAACAGCCTATTTTTAAAAAAAAACAAAAAACATCAGGGTCCCGTCTGGCCCCCTAATATCCTGGGCCCTGTAGCAGCCACTACACCGGTACTGACAACACTGGTGGGGGAATATGGTAAAGAGGAGAGATACAATGTTTCTGGCTAGAGGACAGATCCTGTACTATCTAGTAACTGCACCTAATGAAGCCTGAGTAATGTATTTCTAGAATACACTGCCCTTTTTATCTGATGGTAATGTGAATGTGAAATCTCATTTGCAATCATCATTTCTTCATTAAATCCCATTTGTCGTCATCATTTCCAAACACACTAGACAGTTTATGCTATTTGGAGAACATCCTGCATATCCCAAGATGATACCTGACCCATTAAAAGCTGCCAGCAACTGCAGCCAAATGTGAAATATCACTATAATGTATGACAGCCATTTATCATGTCTCAACATGCTTTATACTCCTCTAGGAACAGATGGCTTGGATTGCTATATACTGATATGACTAGTCTGCTATTTCTGTAAGTGGTCACATTTTATTTGCATCCTGCTTTACTCGAGGGTTACACTGATATTAGACGCCAGAAAGCCCTGGAATAATGTTATGCATAGATCTGCTACCAAACCTACAAACTTGTCTTCTCTCCAAGATGTAAAAACCTGGAGTTGCCAAGAGTTAAAGGGGTATTCCCATCTCATAAAGTGATTCCATATCGCAAGGTAAGGATATGCTATAACCTTATAATTGAAGGGATCAGACGGCCCTGGGGACCCCACAAATCCTGAAGATCAATGGGCCGCACTACTAATTCAATACTGTAGTATCCTTACTGTATTACTAGCACAGTAGCAGTCCTGGCTACCTGGCTGTGCAGGGAAATCCAGTAGGCCCCATTAAAGGGGTTGTACAAGATCAGGAATATAAACACAACCAGCAGGAGAGGTGTAGAATATAAAAATTAAAAAAACATACTTAAATCCTTCCCTTTGTTTCTGTGCTGAGCTGCCTGTCCTATTAATGGGACCACAGCAACTAAATACTGCACAGCTATATACTGAGAGAGTGTTTGGCTGCAGTGGTCCTTTGGATCCTCGTGGCTGCTTTGTGGGACAACCCCTTTAGGCTAAAGCCCAACATTGCGGAAATACAATTTTTTTTGTTGCAGATTTTGTTGCGTTTTATTTGAGCCAAAGCCAAGAATGGCTATAAAAGTATATGGGAGATCTATAGGAAGCTCTTATACTTCCACCTTCTGCTCAATCCACTCCTGGCTTTGGCTCAAAAAACGGCAAAAAAAAAAAAAAAAGCTGTGTTTCTGCACCTTAATGATGTGGGAACATCTCATGCCCTCCATGCACCAGAAAGCCACATCTCCTCCAGATAGGATCTGGTTTAAACCGGTTGCTGACGGTAATTAAAATAAATTTGTTGGGCTCTATAAGCTCCGCCCCCTCCACTATGCCCAACCCCTCTTATTAGTAAAGTGGTGAGGGCAGTGTTAAAGTGTCATATTTTTAGGCAGAAACTACCGTAGTGATGAACTCTCTTTTATGTTCCAAGAGTAAAGAACTGCCACCAAAGTTATCTTTTGTCAAGTCTTGAGTTAATTCATCTTTATGCATCAGTTTATTATTTCCCATATATTAGTCAATTCTATCAATAACTCTGCATTCAGAGGTTGAATAGTTACCTTGGTATAACACAAATTTGTCAGATTCGGCATGACAGGCTGATATGGGCGGGTGATGACTCACCTGAGAAGAGAAAGATGTTCAGAAACCTCACTACATAGACTCATTTACCCTCCATATATAGAAATGGTTTTATGGGGTTTTCAGCTAGAAGTAAATAAAGCAAACTCATTGTACTTGCATCCGGAGTTTGATAACGGGGCAAAAAAGCGAAGCTCGGGCAAAATGTTGCCATGATCAACCCTGACGCTTGGTATTAAAGTGTACCTAAACCTTCAAACAACTTTTGAGATTGATAAATTTTGCAATATACTTTATTTATAGACTTTGGCCACTTTCCCTGTGTCCCTTCTGTATACTTTCCCTTGTTCTCTTACTGGTATTCAATGGAGTATGGGTGTACGGGGTCTAAAAATGTAGGGAGGTTAAGGCTGGGTGGTATTTTATACAGTTAATATCTGAGGCATTATAAAACATAGAACAGTGCTTTTGGTGTCATATGAAATGCGATATTCTCGTAGTTCTACCTGTATAATTTCCAGAGATGTCACTAGTTAAAAAAACAGAGTGGAGACTAGCAGCATCTACAGATAAATATGCCAGTCCCAACCATGTTTTCAATTGGTAATATACACTCACCGGCCACTTTATTAGGTACACCATGCTAGTAACGGGTTGGACCCCCTTTTAGCTTCAGAACTGCCTCAATTCTTCGTGGCATAGATACAACAAGGTGCTGGAAGCATTCCTCAGAGATTTTGGTCCATATTGACATGATGGCATCACACAGTTGCCGCAGATTTGTCGGCTGCACATCCATGATGCGAATCTCCCGTTCAACCACATCCCAAAGATGCTCTATTGGATTGAGATCTGGTGACTGTGGAGGCCATTGGAGTACAGTGAACTCATTGTCATGTTCAAGAAACCAGTCTGAGATGATTCCAGCTTTATGACATGGCGCATTATCCTGCTGAAAGTAGCCATCAGATGTTGGGTACATTGTGGTCATAAAGGGATGGACATGGTCAGCAACAATACTCAGGTAGGCTTTGGCGTTGCAACGATGCTCAATTGGTACCAAGGGGCCCAAAGAGTGCCAAGAAAATATTCCCCACACCATGACACCACCACCACCAGCCTGAACCGTTGATACAAGGCAGGATGGATCCATGCTTTCATGTTGTTGACGCCAAATTCTGACCCTACCATCCGAATGTCGCAGCAGAAATCGAGACTCATCAGACCAGGCAACGTTTTTCCAATCTTCAATTGTCCAATTTCGATGAGCTTGTGCAAATTGTAGCCTCAGTTTCCTGTTCTTAGCTGAAAGGAGTGGCACCCGGTGTGGTCTTCTGCTGCTGTAGCCCATCTGCCTCAAAGTTCGACGTACTGTGCGTTCAGAGATGCTCTTCTGGCTACCTTGGTTGTAACGGGTGGCTATTTGAGTCACTGTTGCCTTTCTATCAGCTCGAACCAGTCTGGCCATTCTCCTCTGACCTCTGGCATCAACAACGCATTTCCGCCCACAGAACTGCCGCTCACTGGATGGTTTTTCTTTTTCGGACCATTCTCTGTAAACCCTAGAGATGGTTGTGCGTGAAAATCCCAGTAGATCAGCAGTTTCTGAAATACTCAGACCAGCCCTTCTGGCACCAACAACCATGCCACGTTCAAAGGCACTCAAATTACCTTTCTTCCCCATACTGCTGCTCGGTTTGAACTGCAGGAGATTGTCTTGACCATGTCTACATGCCTAAATGCACTGAGTTGCCGCCATGTGATTGGCTGATTAGAAATTAAGTGTTAACGAGCAGTTGGACAGGTGTACCTAATAAAGTGGCCGGTGAGTGTATATATGTGTGGAAATAATACAGGAGGAACTGTGATCTTGTGTCAGATGAAAGATGAGAATATCTTCCTTTATATGACACCAAACGCACCATTCTATGACCTATCTATCTATGGAATCTATCTATGGTTATCTATCTATCTATCTATCTATCTATCTATCAATGGTCTCTATCCATCTATCTTATATGTCTCGGTTTTCCTACATTATTAGAAATTGTACACCCATATTCCCATGAAAAACAGTGAGAAAAATAATTGAAAAATACAGAATGGATAGATAATTGGTTTCAGTGCAGGATTTCACAAAAAGGACCCAAAATAAGTCAAGTATATTATAAAAGATATTAATGTCACAAATACTGCTAGAAAATCAAAAGTTGCTTGTAGGTCTAGGTACTCTTTAAACAGTTTTCTTTATCAATGAGATGGTTTGTGAATTACTATGCTGGATTTCTACCAAGTTAACTAGAACAAAGGGACAGCACTGACTATTCCTGTTCCGCAATGTCTGCTCTGTGGACTTGATAGACTCATCTCAGAGATAGTGCCAAAGGGCACCAATCTAATGTTAGCCTTGACAGTACATGTGGCCCTTGGGAATGGCGCAGACCACAGCCAAATAAAATCCTTGTCTGTTTTCTGACAGTGCAGAAGGTATAAATTCTCTTGGTGGAGTTAAATCACAATGCAATCCGTTGTGTTGTGAAATTGGCAAAAAAAAAAAGAATAGTTTTACATGCAATATCTAATACAATGATGTGAAAATATATAAGATGCTTGAAGCTGAATTTCATTTTCTGGCACTAAAATGAAGATGTAAGAAATGTCAATTACCTTCCTAACTGCAGAACATGTTATCTACAGTCCGAGTGGTGAGATGTCAGTCCACATGAGTAATGATATGTCAAGGGGAATACAATACTAATGGACAAGACTAAATAAATCTCTAGTAGATCAATATAAGAGTGAACTACATGGAGTGCAACAACCTTTACTGAACCGTCTGCCCTTCGGGGAATAGAAATGTAAGAACACACAGTACCTGCTCTGCAATAAAGCGGAATCCTTTTTCTTCATTTAAACATTCATATGTTTCTCCAAGTACAGGGTTAAATGGCTTGCTACCAGCCCTATAGAAACTGGGCGCGTATGCCGATACTGCAAATGTGGCAACGTAAACCTAGAACGTAGAAGAAGAATTCAAGACAAGATAACCACAAGATTATGGAAGAATGAATTAATACGGTCAGCTGTTTGATATCAAGATTGCAATTGTTAAAGCAATGACCTTCATTGATTAATGTTGGCCATCTTAATAACATAAGCACCAAGATATAAGTTCCTGCTCAATTTCATTCCCCATCAAAAGTTGGGTGGTGACTTTACTGGCAAATATCTTGGTGCTTTGGAGATTTAAAGAAAATGTTAGCTATATATGGGGAAAACGGGGACACACAGGGTGAAAATGTCAGAATGTGGACAAAGCACAATAATTTATATTTATAAAATGAAAGACACCATCAGCGTCCAAGAAGAACTAACAAGTTAGGGCGGGTTCACACCTGTGCCCGGTCTCCGCTTTTGGGTTTCCGCCTTCTGCCGAGAGAAACTGGACAGGAGACAGAAACCCGGGGGTCAGTTTTCAAACCCATTCACTTGAATGGGTTTGCAAAGTGACTGCCCATGAGCGTCTTCTGCCTCTCTGTGACAAAACCGTTTTTTTTTTTTTTTTTTTTAACTGGACACAAAGTCCTGCATGTCCGACTTTTTGTGCAAGACGGTTTCACCGTGGAGAGGCACAAGACGCTCACAGGCGGTCACTTTGCAAAGCCTTTGAAGTGAATGGGTTTGAAAACTGACCGCTGGGTTTCCGTCTCCTGTCCAGTTTCTCTCGGTAGAAGACGGAAACCTGAAAGCGGAGACCAGGCACAGATGTGAACCCGGCCTTATATAAAGATCTGTCAGGTTTCTATCATGAGGTGTGTGATTTTGTCAGAAATAAAACGGTGTCACATGCTGCACAATTTCTTTTTTTTTAGTATTTCTGATGGACTAAGCGATGGAGGCTCCTCACAGAGTCTAATATAGATGTGAACTTATCCTAAGTGTGTCATCTAGGCCCTCTCCAGTGGCTTGCACCTCCAGAGGAAGCCCAAGGATGTGGTAGGACTCAACCCATATTACTTTTTTCCTCTCCAGTGGCTGCTGAGGCCACCGATTGGTCATGAGATATTCAGGACTTCTGGTCTTGAAGTCCCAGTATGCGATAGAAATGTGACCGGTGGCGGCCAATAGAACACTAGAAACAAATTAGTTTGCTATTTATTTTCCTTTTACCTTTCACAGCCACCCCACAGATTGCTCCAAATCCTGGACAACCTCTTTAAGAGCCCTTATATATTAGCCAAAGTGAAAATTAGATATGAATAGTACCAGACGCTCTGGAGGACTGAGCTAGTTCCCGCTCTGCATGTAGACCAATGATTTAAATTTCCCCAGAATACTATTGATGATTGTGTGGGGCACCAGCAACAGGACACCCAGCAACTGGCCACCGAACAGACAGTATATTTGTAGTATTTTACAGTGTTGGCGCACCTGAACTCTTTTCAGAAAATTAAGTATTTCTTCCAGAAAATTATTGCAATTACACTTATTTTGTTATACACGTCTATTTCCTGTATGTACTGGAACAACACAAAAAAAGGAGAAAAAAGGCAGATTAGAGAATAATTTCACACAGTACCTACCTTTTATACATTGTTGATAATTAACCTAATTTCAAGCATGTGATGCTCGTTCAAACTCACCTCTGGCAAGTAACAGGTGTGGGCAAAATAAAAACAACTGAAACCAGATAAAAAGGAGAGAAGTTGACTTTGCATTGTGTGTGCCACAGTAAGCATGGAGAACAAAAAGAGTAGAAGAGAATTGTCTGAGGGCTTGAGAAACAAAATTGTGAAAAATATCAAGGTTACAAGTCCATCTCCAGAGATCTTGAAGTTCATTTGTCCACAGTGTGCAACATAATCTAGAAGTTCACAACCTATGGCACTGTAGCTAATCTCCATGGGTGTGGATGGAAGTGAAAAATTGATGAAAGGTTACAGCCCAGGATAGTCCGGATGGGGGATAAGCAGCCCCAATCAAGTTCCCAAGAAATCCAAGCTATCCTGCAGGCTCAGGGGGCATCAGTGTCAATGTGAACTATCCGTCAACATTTGAATGAAATGAAAAGCTATGGCAGGAGAATCCGGAGGCTCCCTATGCTGACACAGAGACATACAAAGCTAGACAGCAGTTTGCCAAAATGTACATGAGTAAGCCAAAATCCATGTGGTAAAATGTCTTGTGGATAGAGAAGATAGAGGGTGTTGATAAAGTACATCATTCTACTGTTTACTAAAAATGGAATGAGGTCTATAAAGAAAAGGACACGGTGCCAGCAGTCAGATATGATGGAGGTTCAAAGATGTTTTAGGGTTGTTTTGCTGCCTCTGGCACTGAATATCTTGACTGTGTGCAAGACATCATGAAATCTGGATATCACCAAAGGATTTTGAGTTGCAAAGTAGGGCCCAGCGTCAGGAAGCCGGGTTTGGGTCTTCCAGCAAGACAATGACCTCATATACACTTCAAAAAGCACCCAGAAAAAGATGGAAACAAAGCCCTGGAGAGTTCTGAAGTGACCAGCAAGGAGTCCGGATCTAAATTCCATTGAACTCCTGTGGAGAGATCTTAAAATTGCTGTTGGGAGAAGAGAAGGCGCAAATATGAGAGACCAGGAGCAGTTTACAAAAAAAAAAAACGATTGGCCCAAAAGTCCAATGGAGAAGTGTAAGAAACTTGTTGATGGTTATAGGAAGTGATTAATTTCAGTTATTTCTTCCAAAGAGTGTGTCAGTAAGCTTGTCCGGCCCATTTTTGGAGTTTTGTATGAAATTATATCATTTTTGTCTTTTTTACATCTGCTTTTTGTGTTGTTCCATTACAAAAAAAGGAAATAAATGTGTATAACAAAACATTTGTATTGCAATAATTTTCTGGAAGAAATACTTAACTTTCTTGAACAATTTCAGGTGTGCCAAGACTTACGGCCATGACTGTAGATATGTATACTTAGTACATGCACTGTTGCTGTTTAACCCTATATGCGGTTAGTAAAAGCCATATTTATCATAAAGGTTAGTATTATACCATTCTTTCAAATGGGTCCTGTGTTTCTGATGCTTTGTCTAGAAGTTCACTGTACTCAAGTTCTTCACATAACCGCTGTAAGGTGTTGAGCGGTTCATTAAGCTGCACAGGCATGGACACCTTGGATAGATCCTTCCCAATATTATTCCTCAGAATGTTCCATAAACTGATATTACTTGTGTTCGGACAAGGGGCTGGAAGACACGTTCTGTGCTTTGGAAAACCATCTACTACCGAAGCCCCATCTATGAAACAAAGGGGAAAAAAAGGAAATGATTAACATCTTACTCATCTCAGCAAGTCAGAACATTCTACTATACTTAGATCAAGTCGTAACTTTAGCAGGTTTGCAATTTATTACCTAGTTTACAGGATAGGTTACAAATATCTGAACAATTCCCATATGGCCGAGGGCTATGAGATGGGCAGAGAAAATAACCTCTTGTATTAATCATTTGGAGTAATATTATAAATTGCTACATAGGTGGTTGCCCCTCCCCAACCCGGAATAATGGAGGTTTTTCTGGTAACTCTGGTGTTTGTTGGAGGCCTTTTTGAGGCGAGGTTCCACTAATTCATCTATGCTGGTCAGGTCTTCTTCTTGAGGATTTCTGGCAGATGGTTTACAAGTTCATTTTTGATTTCACAAGGGTAACTATTCCAAAAAAGGCCAGAATTGGCTGTATTCAATTTGGAAGGGGACGTGATCTCAGGTAGGGTTAGACCAGTGGTTGCTAGCATGTCTTTGTATCGCTATAATGGGTAACAGGCAGGTGTATCCTTAGTATGGATGAAGTAATATATGTTATAAATATATATATTATGAGATTATAGGTGGTCTCTCCCTAAGGAGTGACGTTATCCCCACAATCTGGTCTCACAGCCTCTCACTTAAACCAAATCAGTTCTCTCTATGCTGCGCTGATGACGTCCAAAGAGACAGAAACGGTGCCGTCCGTAGCTGAGAAACTGATTTGGTTATAACCTCGCATCATGCAGCAAAGGCTTCTGGGAAGTCGGGCATGTTGTTCAGGGTTGCTTGCTATAGAGGGCAGCAAACAGAGGCACTGTCTCCCTGTTTACATCTTGGGAGATAGATTTGCATATTCTTCCCATGAGATTATTCTAGTCAATGACAAGAATACATTATAAAACAGAGGTTATGGTCTGGCAGGATATGTCTGATCTATATAGTTATGTAATTTTTTAAAATTATTCTTATTATTATTACAATTATAATGTTTTGTCCTTTGTTGTTAGGCCCCATTCACATCTGCATTCGGTTTTCCATTCGGGAAGTCCATTTGGGGACCCCCCGAATGGAAATCTATACGCATTAAAACGAAGTTACCTAAGAAACCACATGGACCCCATAGACTATAATGGGGTCTGTGTGGTTTCCTCTCTGTGTCTGTACAAAACATGGTTGCAGTACTTTACTCTCCACATGATTTGTGCAGACACCATGCGGAAACCACACCGGCCCCATTATAGTCTATGGGGTCCATGTGGTTTCTTAGCTAATTGCTTTTTAATGCATATAAGTGTCTGTTTGGGGGGTCCCCAAGCGGACTCCCTGAATATAGTACTGAATGCAGATGTGAACCAGGCCTTAGATGTATTCTTTGTGTTTAAAGAAATTAAATGAGATTAAACATCAGTGTGGGTCTGACTGCTGGCACTGAACTAAACACAACTGGAGTCCCATGTTCCCCAACTGAATGGTGTGGTTAGTCAAGCATACTGCCGCTCCATTCAGCCCTATGGAAGTGCTGAAATTAAGCAAGTGCTAAACTTGGTTCATCTTCAGCAGTTTCATGATGAATGCAGTGGCAGTGAGAATTAATGACTTGCTGCTTCAATCATTTGGGGAACACAGGCATTTGTTCTTATGATCAGAGGGTACCCTAGAGGATAGACGCAACACATGTATCACACGTATTGCCTATCCTGTGCAGAAGAGGAGGAGGAATTAGAAATTTCCTACAATCCCTTTAATAAACAACTTCTACAACATATATTCATGTGCATGGAGCCTTACTACTGCCTGAGCACAGCACAGAATAAGTGCCGGTAAGGGGAAGACATTGAAGACCGACCACTGAACGCTAGATAGTTAGTTGGAACAGTTCCCAAAACAACCATCTGTTGAACAGTATGGCTGTCTGCTTGATATTGACACTGTAGTATATAAAGTCAGCACAATACACAATACAGCTCAGCAAAAGACTTACATACCTAGAGAATGTCTTTCATTGTCAATGTCATTACTTAGATTGTCCTCTGATATGTTATCACTTATATCACTGACATAGGAGTCATCATCTGATACCTGGGGAACAGACAAAGCACATGCATTAATGACCAAGTGCAATAGATAGCAAAGGCCGATGTGTGAATCTGATAAAGGAGACACTGGACGTATAAAAGACACAAGACAGACGTAATAAAAGGCACCTCTACATATCACCAATGAAATACTGCAATTCATATTGTGGACAGGTTGAGTTTAGACTAGAGTTTGTCAGAAATGCAAAAAGCATGATGGGAGAAAGATACCATTATGTTTTCACATGGGGGGACGGCCCCTGTGCTTTCTGGAGACTCATTTGCATACAGAGAAAAACTGGAATATCAACGGAACAGCGGCATGGAGCAGAAATATAAAGGTAGGGGACGAATAGTCTTTCTTAAGACTATTCCGAAATGGTATTACTTCTAATGATAGAATCCCTTTAAATAATGGTAGTAAGAACCTACCCTGAAGGCTTTCTGCCTCAAAATCAGCTCCAAATTCAGCCTGAAATCTGTCTCTCATTCACCTCAATGGAAGGCAGGGACAGATTTTATTCTGTTAGCTGATTTTTCCAGCTAGTTCTTTAGGGTATGTTCACACTGCGGAAAATGAATAGGAATTCCTCTTCATTTTCCGCAGCTGATATTTTCGCACCATTCTAGCCATGACGGGATGATGATGCAGTGCATTGGCAATCTGTAGCGGGATCCCGCTTCTGATTAGGCCCAGATGAATAGGCCTAATCAGCAGGGAGTCTTGGGTTGCAGACTCCGCTGCAGAATCAGACAAGGTGTCCATGGCAAGACTGAGCAGGAAGCTTCTTTTTTCCATGTTCTACTGCGATTTCTGCCCCTCATTAAAAAAAATGGGAGGGAGATTCTGGGCAGAATCTGTCCCAGTTTCAGGGGGTGAAATCCGCCCCCAAATCTGCGGCAAATTCCTCAGTATGAACACAGCCTTAGGTGGATTCCGCCAGAAACTCCAAATAAAATAAATTGGAGGCAGATATTGGAGCTGTTTTTTGAAACAGATTTTCAAAATCATCATCAACCTCTAAAATCTGCTTTAAATTCCTGCAGATTTTTCTGCCTGGCCAAATTCTTCCTTTCCAGTTCATTAAAGCAGATAAAACTACGTTCATATTTGCACCAGAGTCTCAGCACGTCCAATTTTTTTGACCACCGGTTTCAGTTTTAAAATGACAGGTAGTCAATGGACTCCATTATTGTCTATGGGGTCTGCTGGGCTCCATGTGTAACTGCTATTTTAGTATCTATTGTTCTGGTCCTCCAAAGGATAGACGCTGCAAATATGAAGTGTTACTTCCCACAAATAGTGAAGTCATCTAAATTTGTGTTAGTGAACTTCTCCTTTAATTAAAGGGGTTAGCCTAGATTAGAAAACATGGCTGCATTCTTTTGATAGAGCTTCACTTTCCCTTCTCAAGCAGTGACATCCATCCGTGACATGGCCATGCAACAGCTCACTACCATTCATGTGAAGAAGGAGGAAAGCAGCCATGTTTTTGAATCCTGGATAACCATTTTAAGTATAAGAATTTTGCCCGATTTTACATTTTTGGTGCCATAGGGTTCTCCAACCTATAAAAAATTCTAGCTGGTTTCCTAATATAATGTACAGTACACTATATACAGAGAACCAGATACAATAGAAGAAAATAAATACCATACGTGTATACCGGGAAAATATTCCTACAATTCGCCAAAGTGTTCCCATAGCAACAGTTTGCCAGGACAACTTGGGATTGACAGGAAAGGGAAAACAGCGTAGACTGTGGGGAGTCGGCTCCGCACCAGAACACAATAGACGACGTGATCACTTCTATAAGCGCCATTGAATGGTATTCTGATATATTAGGCATATGAAAATACAGCACTATATATAGATCTAATTGTCAGGTCACATCTCCTTCACCAAGACACGACGACGCTATCACAGTTTATCGCTTCCATGAAGATGACGTTTTTCTAGGAAAATGTTACACAGGATTGTGACTGAAAGGAGACAAACGCAGGTTATTTCTGCTGGAAAATATGTTCAGATTTTTCTTATTGTGGCCATATAAATTGGTTACGGTATTTCTATGTGCTTGTCAGTAGATCAATCAAATCTGGGGAAAAAATTATTAAAGCGAGCCTGTCATATTGAGCAAGGTACCTGATGTACTGGTAACATACAGAGCAAAGGTACGCTTACACAAGGTGCCCGATGTACTGGTATCATACAGAGTAAAGGTGCGCTTAAACAATTCACTAAGCGATTGTACATGTCTACCTTCACCTAATGTCGCTTTACCCTTTCCCTTATAGATGGTAAGTCCTCAGGGGAAGGGTCCTGCTCACTTCTATAACTATGTCTCTTAGACAAGTCATGTTTGTTTTTATAGTCTGTTCATAGATTTCAGTTTCTCTGTATTCTATCTGAATACAGGAGAGAAAATCACGTGTATGGTATTGGCTTTATTTTACTTATTTTATTTTTTATTTTTTTTTAGAAAGAATGCATGTTCTCTTATATCTTATGATGTAAATCTACTCTGAGACCAGCCATGATATAAATCTACTCATACCAACCATGATATAAATCTACTCATACCAACCATGATATGAATCTACTTATACCAACCATGATATGAATCCTACTCGTACCAGCCATGACATAAATCTACTCATACCAGCCATGATATAAATCTACTCGTACCAGCCATGATATGAATCTACTAGTACCAGCCATGATATGAATATAGTCGTACCAGCCATGATATAAATCTACTCATACCAGCCATGATATAAATCTACTCATACCAGCCATGATATAAATCTACTCGTACCAACCATGATATAAATCTACTTACACCAACCATGATATGAATCTACTCATACCAGCCATGATATAAATCTACTCATACCAGCCATGATATAAATCTACTCGTACCAGCCATGATATAAATCTACTCGTACCAGCCATGATATAAATCTACTCGTACCAGCCATGATATAAATCTACTCATACCAACCATGATATAAATCTACTCATACCAACCATGATATGAATCTACTTATACCAACCATGATATGAATCTACTCGTACCAGCCATGACATAAATCTACTCATACCAGCCATGATATAAATCTACTCGTACCAGCCATGATATGAATCTACTCGTACCAGCCATGATATGAATATACTCGTACCAGCCATGACATGAATCTACTCGTACCAGCCATGATATAAATCTACTCATACCAGCCATGATATAAATCTACTCGTATCAGCCATGATATAAATCTACTTGTACCAGCCATGATATAAATCTACTCGTACCAGCCATGATATAAATCTACTCGTACCAGCCATGATATAAATCTACTCGTACCAGCCATGATATAAATCTACTCATACCAACCATGATATGAATCTACTCATACCAGCCATGATATGAATCTACTCATACCAGCCATGATATGAATCTACTCATACCAGCCATGATATAAATCTACTCGTACCAGCCATGATATAAATCTACTCATACCAGCCATGATATGAATCTACTCGTACCAGCCATGATATAAATCTACTCATACCAGCCATGATATAAATCTACTCGTACCAGCCATGATATAAATCTACTCGTACCAGCCATGATATAAATCTTCTCATACCAGCCATGATATAAATCTACTCATACCAGCCATGATATGAATCTACTCGTACCAGCCATGATATGACATTTATAACTCTATAAACAAAAATCAAACACCAACCTCATTCTCAGATGAGCTCGAAGACAGCAAAACTTCCTGAGCATCAAAGAACTCTGTAAGGGAATCTGTGATAGACAGGCGGCTTTCATTGGAGATCTGATGAACCAAAGGTCTGTTCTCCTCACATGGCGTCTCCTAGTGGTCAAAGGGTAAAAGAAAATTGTTATTTTATTTCCATAAATGTGAACAGACTGATAAAAACAAAATGGAAACCACAGAAAATTCAAGGTCATGTTTATCTTTATTAAAATTCCAGAAGGATACAACATTTTGAATAGGCCTTGGGTGCGATTGGGACTTTACCAACAGAGTGTGATCCTTTGACTATAAGGTTAAATTGGTAACCTGGTCTCTCCACCTAATCACACCGACTGATCTTGAATCGTTCTGGTCAGCTCTATCACATAACTATTTCAGTAAATAATGGGATTCCTAATAATTAAATAATTCTGAAACCTCTTTTTGTATAACTCTGCATTGTACATCCTCTGATATTGCTACTATACATTAATGAATAAACTGACAGCTGGGTGTTACTTGTTGGGGGAGGGGGGTGGATAGATGATAGATAGATAGATAGATAGATAGATAGATAGATAGATACTGGCCGCTGACTTTCAAACCACCTCTAGAAGGCCACTGAAATTTTGGGTGGACTTCTCAAATTTTCCCTATGTTTTAATCAGTATTGAAAAAAAAGATACAAAGGGAAGTCTTCTTGTATTCATTATCATTAGTAGAATTCAATTAAATTGGATCAATAAGAAGAGCTAGTGTGGTCCTAGAGCTGCCTGTACAGAAGACAGAGGATTCTGACCATCTTAGGTGACCATCATTTGAACATTTGATGCAAACAATAATTCAGGATGACGGATTTCTGTCTGCAGACTTGGTCATCTTAAGCTACATGTGTATGGCATAATCAGATGCATTTGGCTTGATATTTGCCACTTCGTGCCTGCTCCAGGGAATAAAGTTCTTTTCGACTCCATTATAGACCCATTTAGATTGTTATCTTGCTGGTGGGATTGTTCATCTCAATGACGACTGATCACAGCTTTACCATTTTTGGCCAGCAGCAGATTTCTTCTCAATAACTTAAATATAAAAGCCAAAGTAAAAAGCCAAAAAGGTGACAAATATAACAAAAATGCTGTATTTTTCCTGACAATACACTCCAAGTACCCTTTCTCAATTGTTACATTCATGACCTAGAAAGTGGTGGCATTTTGTTAGGCATATTGTTAGGATATGCAAACACTTTGTGATCAGTGTTGGATCGGACATCAGGGATTCCCATGACTGGATGACAAGCAAAGGGCTAAAGTTCTGCTGTTTTGCACAAGACAGTGATTCCCCTGGTCAATCGCTTAATTGGAGGGGGTCTTGCTGCAGGTCTCCGCACAGCGGGCTCGGATCTCTGATGGGCTGGGAAAAACTTAGGGGTCAAACCGCAAAACTTTGGCCCCTTTATTCTTAGAAACCACAGGGATCTCAAAGGTTGGGACCTCCTTTTAGCCATCAAATGACGACTCCTTCATAAATGGCTGACAGCCATAGTCAGACAGAAGTAGTAAAGATGTTCATTAAAAAGCCAAGGCTTCCTAAAAAAGTCAATATGCAACAAACTAGGAGTCTAATCAACTATACAACATTAATAATTATATAATATAATTCAAAATAATGAATCATTTTATTTTGAAGCTGGACTTTATACTGATTGGCGGAACCCAAAATTGGTTCCGACTCCGACTACACAGCCCTAGTGACATGGCTCCATGTTATGAGATGGGAGAACCTTTAAAGTTCTGTTAGTCAATGTGAACATGGACAATATACACTAATAAGTATAATACCAATATTAAAATTACGCTCTGACATATGACAGGCTCAGCTATATCCATTACCACCGATACAGAACTCACAGAAACTGTATGTAGGTCATAGCAAATTCATGTTTATGAAGTCAACGCTACCATCTCAAGTCCAATGTTATCATTCCTTATCCTCTCTGCCATACACCTGAGGGGAATCTGCTCTCCTGACACAGGGACAGGAAATCCTAATGCTTTTAGTTGTTTCACACGACTGATGGTGGATCTCATGTAGCACTAATCTTCAGGCCATCCCTCAATGGGACCTGGCTCTCCATGAATGATGGATTGGACGTGACAAGCCCGCTCTGTACATTACAAAGTCCAGGCTCTTATTTGCCACATGAACAGACTCGATCTTCAGACTCTTATAAATGGTAAATGGCAGTTTAATCCTAAAAGTTTGAGCAATAAATGAGGTTCAGTTGCTTATAATAAAATATTGGGAATTACTTCCATAGTATGGTGTTATTGTCGGAATCCTTTAGGAACATTCTTCTTGTATCTATGACGGGATCTATTTTACTCCAGCTTGTAGACTCCCTAACAGGAGTGAAAATGTATTTTTAAAACTGGACATCTCCTTTCAGGTCCACAATGCAAATGAAAATGCCCGTACTCCTGCATACTCAACATCCTAGGATGGGTTACTACAAGAGAATTAGGATTACGGCCATTTTTATTTAGCCCACTGATTATTATCCCCTAGAGAGAAGGAGCATCTTTTGCCAAATGAAATCAATTAGGATTTTTTTTTATTATTATAATGCAGTGTTATTTCCTCATTTATGAAGTTCCTAATGTCAGAGAATCCCTTGAACCATACAAATAGATTTATAAATGTGTAAAACAGTAATAAATAACAGTAATAACCTGTATAGCAAAAACACACAGCAGCTTATTTTACATTACTTTAAAATTTTTCTTGATCTTGGGCAGGCAGAAATAGCCCAACTATCTACTACACAACCCTGTCATCAGGTAATACAATTGTAGTAAGAAAGTAAAATTGTAGCCCATTTGACAGACAACAGCACATCTTTATGTAATGTAAGTGCTCGTCTCTTGGGTACCATCTGCACTGCATCCATATGCAAATACTTAGAAACAAAGACGGAAAGTGAAATGTAATTACCAGAGATATCAACCCGGGAGAGACCTTCACAAGGTGATTCGCAAATGGCATTTTGCAGCAAAAGTAGTAGTGGTATAAATGTATTGCCTTTATGTTTCTTTATATTCTAGTAATTTATTTTCCTACCGTACTGTTTTAGTAATTAAATTAGATACATATATTTAGGTATACACACACAGTATATAATATTTCTATCTATCTATCTATCTATCTATCTATCTATCTATCTATCTATCTAATATTCAAATCTGTCTTCCATGATGTAAATAGGAAGACAGTGCCTCAGTCATGCAGCCCACTAGGGGGCGCTCCCTTTAACATCATGCCCGACCTTCCCAGAGGCCTTTGCTGCAAATGATGTGGGATTTTATCAAATCAGTCTTCTCAGCCGAGGACAGCTGTTTCAATCTGATTGGATCTCTTCAGCCCGGCGCAGAGAAGACTGACTTGGCATAGGTGAGAGGCTTCTAAACAGAGTTAAGAGGATATCGTCACTCCTTAGGGAGAGACCACCATTTAGGTGTGTGGAGTCTTATTAAGCCATTTGCGCTCCACTGTGAATCTGAGGATCATGGGAAGAATATGCAAATCTGTCTTACATGATGTAAATAGGAAGACAGTGCCTCAGCCATGCAGCCCAATAGAGGGCACTCCCTTTAACATCATGCCCAACCTTCTCAGAGGCCTTTGCTTAGGAAGCGGACACAACATGAATGAGACAATACAGAAAAACAAATTGTAGGTAGCCTTGTAGCAGGCCCAATAGGTTAGCATATATGCATTAGACTCAGCAGGTGGAGGGAATTTATGAAGACTGGTAATTCCAATGTCAGAAATTGGCAGAATTATTAGGAAGCTTTGATGTCTTAATAATTGGTGAATGTTGAGTGGTTATATGCGCCAGAATTGAATCTATGCCAACCAGGGACTCGTGTAGATTTCATGCAAACTTGCAATAGTGTTCTGGCACAAGATATATTAAATCTGCCAGGTTGAGACACCCTCACCCCAACCCACCCTGCCTTGCCCACTTTGTCCCCAAAGGTGGCAAGTGTGGAGGAAAAAGGACACATTTTTCGCACAAAAAGGTCATATTCAGTTTAATAAATGTCCCCCTTTCTTTGAGTGTAAGCAGAAGATGAAGCTGCTGTGGTCTACATGCAGAAAGTCTACTGCAGCGATACAAGTTACACCCCATGGGTGACACACATCTATGTACACTTAGATCCACAAAAATTCTAATTATTTTAGATTATCAATATTCTTGTAGCGTACCCAAAAATGTATCATATAAACTCAGAGTAGGGGAGTATAACCTACCCAAAATGGGACGTATTAAAATATAGCCTTTATTGGTTCAATTAAAATACCAATAAAGGCTATATTTTAATACATCCCATTTTGGGTAGGTTATACTCCCCTACTCTGAGTTTATATGATACACTTAGATCCAAGAAGTTTTTTGGGGTACAATTTTTGTTCAAGAGGAAGATCTGCACCCACCTTTACTGGACTAAGGGCTGAATCATGAAGCAAAGAATCAGTGTGAATTCTGTGTAAGCGTTCTTTAAGCTCAGCATTTTGTTTTACAGCCTGGAATAGTTAAAAACACAAATATATACAGTAATAATAGAATAGGTTTTAGGCTGTGCCCATAGAAAATTATGGAAACACACACTCTGAGTAATCGGCAAATGACGAAAAGTCATATATACGCTATTCTTTTCATATGGGATTTGCAGTTGAAGTGTACATAGGATTGTGCTTCTTGCAAAAGTTCATTAGAAGGACTTAAAAGCGAAAGCAGCAAACATTGTAAACCTCATACATGAAAACCGTGGGCAGATTACGTGTTACCCTGGGATATCCACAATCTGAAGGAGGTGATTCTTTGATTGAGTAACAGAGATGAATGAAGAGCAACAGCCATACATGACTATGGGACTTAGGGATAGAGGAGATAGAGGAATAACAGGGCTCTACCATAGTAATTTGCAGTACCATGAATGGAGTAGTAGTGCCCCTATTATTCCATTCAGATAGGCTACAAAGAACCTTGTACTCATGATGGGTGGGAGTTGCGGGAGTTGGACGCCCACTAATTACAGACTTATCACCTATCAGGAAAACCCCTTTAAGTTAATTCTAGAAAAACAGATGGACATTTAATAAAATTTCCTATTACAATAAAAGGCAATTGATGCAAAGCAAGCTCTTTACAGTCAGAAGGGTGTTCCTGACAGTCAGTCAGGAATGTCCTTCTCCACAGCAGCGCCTATTGCACTGCACAGTGTGAGCGGGGAGCAAAGCCCACTCCCCTCCTGATAATACTCGTCTATGGATGAGCACTGTGAGGAGAGGGAGGGGGTGTTCCTCCCCGCTCACACTGTACAGCGCTATAGGGGCTGCTGTGGAGAAGGACATTCCTGACTGACTGTCAGGAACACCCTTCTAACTGTAAAGCGCTACGGTACTGGGACTGATAGCGCTTTACCCGGCACACTGTCGGCTTTCCAGCAATATATAGAACTGCCCAAACCCATCAAAGGTCCTCTTTAACATAAAAATGTGATTTAAACAATAGATCATTCCCTTTAAAAGCCCGTCACATATATGTTACCTAAAGGGAATATAGACTCTGGCAGATCTGAAGAATGTATTTTTGGATTTCATTCACTAGATAAATACAATATTCTTTTGATCTGTATATGAAACTGATATAAGACAACCTTTCTTCCAATGTTGTTTTCTTTATAAGAAAAGTTGATTTCTTATAAACATAAAAAATAAGAAGCATGCCCCAGGGGGCTCATTAAAAAATAATCCCATGTAAATCAAATACAAGGCATCAGAGGGGTGATTTACATCCAGAAATGAAAATGTGAGCCCAGAAAATGATCCGTCTTGGAGATGTAGACACTTATTGTGGCCGCTTACCGCTGCTAAGGCATTCTTCAAACCCATAATTTGAGGGGTCGGAGAGGAGTCTTGCTCTAATAGCTGCTTCAGCTTCTCTCGCTCAGCGAAGACTGTGCTGTAAGCAGACTTTAAAGTGAAATAAGCTGCACAGAAAAAAGAAAAAGAGGATATCAGCAATGTAAACTACTTCATGAGCGTATCACCACTAAACAACACAAAGGCGCATTTATCAATAGTGTCAGCAGCACAATACGTATGCAGAGCAATTCATTATATTGGCATAAATTGTTCCAAATTCATCAGAATGGAGCATACAATAACAAGCCACTTGACTTGGACCTGTCATCATGTCTGAAAAACCCAATGACATACATGATCAGATAGGTGCTGTCACCTGAGCATTTGTTTATCCACATCCGTTCAGCTATTCCAAAGTTATAAGCCGTTTTATTGTTGATAGAGATGATTCGGGTATACTAGCCAAGTGGGTGGTAATACTGTATCAGGGTTTGGGGAGGACCCAGAAAAACCACAGTGCTACCGCCCACTTGGCTAGTATACCCATACATCAATGCTAAAAGGGCTTATATCTTTGGAATGGCTGAATGTATTTGGATAAACAAAACAACAAAATGCTCAAGGTGGCGCCACCTATCAGACCTGCTGACATGGCCTCTTTAACATTGCATTTTGCAGTGTCCATTAGAAGATTTTCTGATATATACCATAGGTTATGCAGTAAACATTTTTTTTTTACTGAATGCCTTTGTATAGAAACAAATGTATACTAATATATACCAGCGTGACAGAGGCCAATAAGACTCCCTGTTGATTTCTATCAGGTGAATAGGAGCTTTCCCCGCACATACGGCAAATGTACATTGTAAATCCCATGAGACAGTAGCCTAAAGCTCGGGTAACATAGTGACATGTAGTTGTACAATATAAGATTTCAATATCAAACAACTAGGTCATGACTAGCAAAAGTGAATTTAGTGACAATGTAACTCGCAGGGTGCAATCCAACACTGCTGGGGTGACTGTATTCACTGACATTAGATGTGACTAGCTGCACAATATTTGTGATCTTACAGTGTTATTCCAATCTCATCAACGTGTTCCCTATCCTCTGGATAGGGGATAGGATTCAGATTGGCGGGGGACAAAATTATGGGACCTTCATTAATCACGAAAACAGTTTCTTATTTTCAATGGATCCATGGTCGGACAGGTTCGCTACCTCTCCATGCATTTCAATGGGACTGCGAGACAAAGTACAGCACTCCTGTGGACAGGAGATACATTGATGAGATGGTAAGTCCCTATTAATGTCAAATGGCCAAAAGCCATAGACTAAATCATTTATTATACATATCACTAGACATACTGGGGAAATAGATGTAATCTATGCCAGTTTTCAGCTGTAGAAGTGTGATAACATGGCACATCTTTGGCATAAGGCCCTTTCTTTTGTCAAAAATGCACCATGTTCCCAATTCTACAAATGTGGGCAGACACACCTCGGCCCAATATATTTATTACAATTCACGCCAATTTTCTGGTGTTACACAGGAAACCAATGTCACTTTATGATTGGCGCAAATATCCATTCTGGCTCATGGGCTTGCGTCTGATTTATTTAGAGGCCGGAGCCATTTGATGATTTAGGTTAAACTCAAATCGAGCACAGTCTGTATGTTCATTTGTGTTCCCTGTAGTCAACATGGGAGGCGCAATGTGAAATCCGTTTCTTTGCCAGATCTCTTGTACTGACAATACCAGTGACCGCAGCACATTTTCCACACTAGAGATGCTTAATGTTCTGATTCATTGCCCTTTAATTGAGCTTTCAGTGCAGTCAAAAAGTTCAACCCTTTAGAAGGTCACCCAAGTACAGTCCATTATTAATATGTACCTATAGGCGGCTGCCCCGCATGCTACGAGACCTAACCATTCAGTGCAAGACTCCGCATATCACCAGAATATACACTTGAAAGCTAATGTGTGAGCACGACGTCAGAAGAAAATTTTATCTCATGTCTTAAGTCTACAAAGACAAGGTGAACTTTAAAGAAAAAAAATTATTAAATTGGATAGTATTATGGCAGCCGTCCAATGATATAGGGCATGACTGCGTGTCTGCATCTTGATACATAGGACAATAAAATGATGTCATTTTGAACAAGACAAATTGTCATGAATCCAAAATCACCTCATAGCACAGCAAATGAAACACATCAATATCTGACATAAGGACCAGAATGACAGAAGTTCATCCATGAACTAAGATTTTTAGGGTCAGGGCTTCTGCATGGTATATACGAACCTCACAATGTCTATTGTGAAAATCTCAAGGACTCACATGAGACCCCAGAATGGTACAGCACTGAATGTGGAATCTGCAATGCTGCCTTCCATTATGTATCCAAAAACAAGACGGATAATCCTAATTTTAATCAGAAATGTGTCTATAGGGCAAAATGTGAGTAAATCATAACAAAGTATCTATAACCTCATGCTATTTTTAGGACTCCCGCAGAAGTAAATGGAGAGAACCATGTATATGGAGCCATCTCTCCATTCATAACGCCTGAAAAACAAGGGTCAGATGACCCCTTCTATTAGACATGTATGGCAGACCCTTTCTAGTGAACCTATCTGTGGGCCCACATAACAGAGGAGAAAAAAGCTGAGCAGATAGATGTGGTTTTGTAGGAATTATTTTGTAATAACTTGTCATTTATTTATTGATCGCTGCTGAATCTGGGTTAAAGAGTCCGGTAGGAGGGGCTACTCAATGACTGACTTAACCATTTCCAGAGCAACAACATAATTCTTTCAATATTCTGTAATGACTAATTTTCTAACTCTTTCCACAGGTCCTATGACTATAGGTAAATGTAATAAAAGATATAATGAAAAAGTGTGATATTTAGTGTAACATAGTTTCATGGCCATTAAAACAAAAACTATACATATAAGGTATCCACATGGCTATAATAACCTTGAGAATAAATGAAATAAGTTACGGTACTATTAACAATGCAAACATCAGATTCTCCCATATAAAACAAGACCTCAATAAGGACTCAAACAGGCCTGGTCAGTAAAGGGTTATGCTCATCTCACCCAATGGGAATAGCTAACTATAAATCCTGACCACCGGGCTGGGAATTATGGAAACAGACAAGTGGTGTTGTTTTATGTGGTTTCCAAAACTCCCAGAAATATGAAGGGGAGCTCTAAAAACGGCACAGGTGATGAGCTACACTGTGTCCTTAGCTCCACAGTTATAGAAACAGTGTAGCTAAATATGCCACACTGTTTCCATGGCTGCCATTTACTTGTATTGGAGATATGGAAACAGTGTACAGGTAGAAGCAGCACTGTTTGGCTGTGTTCAAGCTGTATACACACTTGCATCTCTCTCTCTCTCTCTCTCTATCTATCTATCTATCTATCTATCTATCTATCTATCTATCTATTGCATTAAACTGAATAATAAAACATTATTCTATAAAATCCCCCTAGTGGTGACTGCAGGTAATCTGAATTTTAGTATTTAGCTCTGCAATACTTCTTATGCTGGAGATTTGGGCTCTAACAAAGTAAAATGGTAGAGTTGGCATCAGCGGGGTTCCTGAGTCCCACCAAGGTTGAGAATTCTGAGAGTTCACCCTTCATCTATACAGGACCTGTACATGTCCATGTAGGACATACCATCCCATAAGAGACAGCCCATAAATAAGTCTTCCACTGTCCCCCTTTGGGTCCATTATTATATTTCAGAGACAGGCCCATTGGAGGATGCACTGGTATTTTGGTGTGCCAACCGAGCCCTGGTTGGCATTCCCATTAGCATGTGATACAGAAAGACATCTTCAGTGTAGCCATAGCTTGTCCCACCTTTGTGTGCAATATGACACAAATCATCCTGCATCTTGGAAAACTCCGAGCTGTCCGATCCACTGGAGTATTGTTTCTCCTCTGTATAATCTATGGTGGAGAGGTTTGGGTTGGAAGCATGTAATCTGACATTCCCCGCAAAAGTTGTTGGCACCTAAAAAAAAATTTAAATAAAAGTTAGTGAGTACATAAAAAAGTATACGTCAATGGAGATTTTTCTGTTTGGACACAATCAAATAAGTCTGGAGTGAATGAAACACTGGAGGATAAACTGGTGTGAAAAAACATTTTTACGTAACTATTTGATATGGTGTGCACGACCTGCCCGCAGGAACAATGGATTATACTCAGGAGCCTGGGGAGAGGAAAAGGCTGCATTGCTTATCTCTGTTCCCAAATCACTACAACCGCTAACAATACCAGCAATGCCGGGTCTACTGTTTATATGCCGGACATAAAATCTACAGCAAGGAGCTGCAACTGGCGGCTTCTCAGCTGTGGTTAGCGCTCCGACTTCAATGTAATCTGTCAAAACAATAATGCCTGGCTGTAAACTAGGAAAATTATCATATTGGCGGATGACACTTGCAACAAAAACAAGCTCAATTCCGAGCAGGGTTACTGTTAAAGGAACATAACACTTGGAAATGAAACATTTTCTGTGTTCCGTACTGTGCTGATGTACTTTTCACTATATGGCAATATTATGGGGAATAACTGCATACAATTACAAGTGGGAATAACCTACGGTACTTTCCTTATTGCCCAAGGGCCCCATGTTTAATAAAACAGACTCTGGCAAGCATCTATATTTTTGTCCGCCTCCAGCTTTGTGTCTCTAGCAAGGGCCTTACAATACATTCCTAAAAGTAGTAGGTGTCGACAAAAAGCAACGAAGAATTAGTTTTCCTTTTGAGTTTCTATAGCAATGAATAGACAATAAGAAAACATAAACTGCTACCTGTAAGGAGCCTTTAGAATCTTTGTTACTGCCTTTTGTTCTCCACTTCTTCCTGTGTATTCCTTTCTCTTTCTTGGGACTTTCCAGGGCGCCAACCTTCCATAAGACATATAGAGCAGATATGAGATGTACAGCTTTCTGGAATTCTGAACAATGCCAATACGGACTGAGAGATAACACAATCCACAACCTCAGTCTATGCTGCTGAATGTCACAGTAAAGTGTGTCTGATAGTGATACATGAGCTGGATGTAATAGCGTGCGTTGTCTCTTCATCGTGAACGCCATATTTAACAGATCGTGAAACTTGGGATCTTAAGGGGGAAATTATCTGTCATGGTTAAAGAGATTTTCCCAGAAACATCACTTATCTATCTACAGCAAAGGAGATTGCAATATTGCAATGCTGGTGGTCTCACTAATGGGAAACAGTACAGTAGTTTTTATTGGAATATATATATATATATATATATATATATATATATATATATATATATATATATATATATACATACACACACATATATTGTTTTTTTTTACCCATTGAAGCTTTAAAGAATGGATACCCTTTTTGTTCTCGAGACAGAAGTGGATATTGTACAAGGGCAGAGGACACATGCCCAGATGTTTCCTTAGGGAGTGTTTACTCTCTGGTGTCAAGAACAAAAAAAAGTCTGCTTTTGATTCTTAGGCCGGGTTCACACGATGTCTTTTGGCACGTAACGTGGCACGTAGACGCCGCGAGAGCTTTTGCGGCCCGTATACGCTCCCATTGATTTCAATGGGAGCCGCGACTGTATACGCGGCGCTATTTTGCGGCCGTGATTTTGTGGCGGCCGCAAAATAGCGCCGCGTATACGGTCCCGGCTATCATTGAAATCAATGGGAGCGTATACGGGCCACAAAAGCTCCCGCAGCGTCTACGTGCCAAAAGACATCGTGTGAACCCGGCCTTAGAAAGGCAAAAGAACACATGAACTCCTGAACGTGATGTGGAAGGGGTCTAAACATATAAAAGCACTGGTCAGAGACTATTTATACTGAAACAAGACAACCTGAATGTACAGGAAATGTAATATACATGAGAAAGTGTTTTTCCTAGACCTAGGCACTTATATTGTCCATCTCCACCTTACACCCGCCTGCGCGGCACTTGTATCCGTCTGACTCTCCCAATACGTACACACATGTTTGTGTCCACCATAGAAGAGAAGATGTTGCACACTTGCTATTATAACACCTTGTGGTGTAAATCCTCTATTCTTACTCCTGGAAATGTAGGAATAATCTAAGAACTGGGTGTTGCCATTACCCTGGCCAATAATGAACGCACACATTGTCTAATCTGTCAGACTGTCACCCTACTGTCCATTTTAGGAACATCTTTCCAGGAAGAGTAAACTGAGGAACGGCACAATGCAGACTGCTTACTAAAACAGACACGTCGGGAGACCTCTTTTGCTCCTGTTAATAAATCTACCCCATTGAGAGATATTAACCTATTATTTGCCACAAGCGATAGTATTTCTGCATGTCTACATTCTTCTGAACAAATGTAGTAGAATCACTAAAATTCTTCAATGTAATCTGAAAATGTCCTCAGGATACCTGGATGGCATTTATTGCAGGTGCAGAATACGTCCTATGAAGAACTTCCATGTTCTGAAGAAGTTGACTCATTTCCACGAGATAGCTGTGACACTGTGAAAGGTCTGTGGGAGCAAAGAACACCATTGATGTCAAATTCTACCCTGCCAAGTAATAGAACACTGAACCCAACAGCCCTGAAACCTTCAATTGCTTACTTGCTGAGATATGCAGGTTCCCTGCCAAAAACATGATACACAAAAACAACAAGAAGCTTAAAAAGCAAAAAGATCGCATCCAGTTTTACGAAAAATAAGATCCCTCATCTCATTCATACAATATATTTTGCCAAAAATGGGCCACAAATTTCATCGAAGATGACTCTATTTTTTTTGGCAAGGAATAAAGACCTAATGCCTTCTAGAAGTAATAAATATAAATCATATTTTACTATTGTAGATGATCGCCAAAGTCTACCACCTAAAATATTCATAGAGTTACTACTGAACCTTGAGACGGAGATTGACTGTGGTCATGTGGCTTTTCCTCTACCGTCAGTACGGACTCAGATCAGCTTTATTTTTTCATAAGTCCATAGTAAAGATGAAGATAACAAACTTTGTCTTATACTTTATAAAAGAAGAGTGCTTGTTCCTTCACTTATTTGCCTCCTCCTGCCACTGATCTATACAATATAAGCCTATGGAGAGAGACACCTACACTATAGAGAGACTTTTCTTTCACAACACAGCTAGGTTAGGAAGGCCGGGAATTACTTTCCAGCCGCCTTCTGTCAGGAGAGACTTATTTAAAGCTCTACATACTTCCCTTCTCCATAGACATCATTGTAATCTCAACTGCTTGTGTGCAGAGTATGGACCAAAATCACTCTTTTCCTTATTGAAGTATATTACAAAGTTTGTTCCCTTTAACCGGAACTATTGATCTCTAGAAAAAATAAAAGTTTACTTAGGCCAGGTTCACACGGAGTATTATGGCACGTAATGTGGTACGTAGACGGCGCGGGAGCTTTTGCGGGCCATATACGCTCCCATTGTTTTCAATGGGATCCGGTACCGTATACGTGGCGCTATTTTGCGGCCGCCGCAAAATCACAGCCGCAAAATAGCGCCGCGTATACGGTACCGGCTCCCATTGAAAACAATGGGAGCGTATACGGCCCGCAAAAGCTCCCGCGCCGTCTACGTACCACATTACGTGCCATAATACTCTGTGTGAACCCAGCCTTACACTTTAAGGCTGCAGTCACATGTTGCAATTCCATATCAATTACAGTATGGGACAGTATGTCACTGGGAGGCAGGGACTGCTAGCATTATAGATAACTATACTACTAGCAGTCCCGCTCCCAGCATGACGTTCAAGCTGGTAAATCTGGTTAACACATGGACCGTGTTTCTCGTGTGCTGCTCCCCCAAAGGAGAACATTTAAGTTCTATATGACCCACGGATTTCTAGGAATATACTGTAAAGCAAAAGTCTTTCACACTCTGACTTATGGTACCAATACAGACAGACTCATATCATCTCTCCCATACACGAACACTTGGCTAGGCCATGTTTAATTAAATATTCCCAATCCTTTCTTCTCATATTAACTGTAGGAAGATAGTTAGGAGGATGCTATAGATATAAGGTAGTCAGCCAGTCCTGCCAAAGTCGGTTGAAATGATCAGTTTAGGCAACTTTTTTCCCCCGAGTGCATGTATAGAGACAGACCACGTGTAGGGACAGACCACGTGTGGGGACAGATAAAGTGTAGGGACAGACCACGTGTAGGGACAGACCTACAGACCAAGTGTAGGGACAGACCACATGTAGGGACAGACCACGTGTAGGGACAGACCACGTGTAGGGACAGACCACGTGTAGGGACAGACCTACAGACCATGTGTAGGGACAGTCCACGTGTAGGGACAGACCTACAGACCAAGTGTAGGCACAGACCAAGTGTAGACACAGACCATGTATAGGGACAGATCACGTGTAGGCACAGACCAAGTGTAGGGAAAGACAAAGTCTAGGGATAGACCAAGTTTAGGGATAGACCAAGTGCCAACTTATAAACACAAAAGAACAGACCAATACAGGGTTTTGAAGAGTTTGTTAAAGACTTCACATTGGTGGTGTAACCTTAGGGACCCTCACCGATCAGCTTATACTTGAACAGTGTATAAAGACACTCTGTAAACTGTGTGGTGGCCATGTTGCATTACTGCAACTAATGTATTCACTTACATGGGGGCTAAGCTGCAATAGAGCGGCACAGACACTATACAGGGTATGTAGCCTTCTGCTTCCGTACACTGACAAAATATCTGCTGATCAGTGAGGGTCCCAGCCCCCCCCCCCCCCATTACTCTCATATTGATATTGTATCCTAAGAAAAGGCCACCAATATGAAGTCTTTAACAACCTCTACAATTGTAATTTATTGGGTATCTAATATAAGTATCTACCAAAGAGATAAATTGAGCTGGTAGTCACTCTTTAATGTAGAGGGAGGATCATACTGAAAAGCCTGGAGGAGAGGATGTCTCACACTAACTAGCTAATACTAGGACAATGGTGGCTATAATTCAGCCGCACAGATGGAGCAGGATTCATTGCACGTAACCGTACATGATGTCCAAAAATCACCCTCTAACATCTGATTTTTTCAGGACATCCAAAGCCACCAGCATAATAAACACTGCATATTAAAGCATAAAGAAATAAATGCCATGTCGTCACCGTCTCCGCAATTTATTCTACTCCATCTGTTTTACAATACATTAACACGTTAGCAATTGTAATACAATGAAGTGAGACGAAATGCTGCCGAGGCAAAGCACGTGAAAGATAACCACACCATTATACATGATACAAATTATTTATGGAGCTTTATTGAGAAGGCGCCACTACTGGCCACAATGTATTACGGTACCTTTAGCACATTTCTCCATATCGTCAGTAGACTGGAGCCAGGCTGGGACTTTGCTGTCATTATTTAAACAGGAAAAGTTTAGGCCCCCTGCCAGCTTTAGTGAATTCTGTCTGGTGAATTGAGTTTCCTGTAATAACAAGCAAGAAAACACTTATCAATGCACTTTATGAGCTTGGGGGAAGCTGTGTATTCCCAATATTGTCACATTACACATTCAAGACAATTGACTGATAATAGAAATTATTGAAATACATCTGTCACCAAGTCTGAAAAGCCCAATGACATCCATCATCTGATAGGCGCCATCACCTGGAGCATTTTGCAGTTTTGTTTAACAAAATCTGTTCAGCAATTCCAAAGTTGTAAGCTCTTTTAATGTTATTATTATTATTATTGTTGTTTATTTATATAGCACCATTAATTCCATGGTGCTTTACATTTGGGGGTTACATACAGTACACAGAATATACAGGTAGATATAATACTAACAGTGACCGACTGGCACAGTGGGGTAGAGGGCCCTGCCCGCGAGGGCTAACAATCTATAATAATGATGGTATTCTAGCCCAGTGGATTGTAACATTGCATGAGATACAGCACTCAGAGACTCCACCCCCTCCACTGTTTAATTGGTTAATAGACCCCAAGGGCTTATAACTTTGGAAGAGCTGATCAAATTTGGATAAACTAAACACCAAAATGCTCAGGGTGACAGTGTCTATTAGATAATATATGTCAAACGAGTTTTTCAGATCTGGTGACATGTCTTCTTTATGGCACATCATATCCATTTTTATACTGCAGAAACAATAAAAATTAATTCTAGACTTAAAGGGGTTGTCCCATCACAAGGATCCTATCTATACTGCTTGTTAATGTGGATGTAAGACTTTTCCTAAATACATTGCTTCAGCAAAGCTGCTTTGTTTGTCCACTATCTTACTCTATTCAATTCTTTGTGGCCACAGCCCTGACTTAGCTGCTCATGAGTCAAGTGATGTATCTGCTGCTCTCAGGGGGGAGGGAGGAGGGGCTAAGTGCAGGGAGCCAGCCTGTGTATCTAGCTATTCCTGTGTCTACACCACGTGACCTAGCTCCCTGCTCTCAGATAGAGGAGAGGAGCTGCTTTCATTTCTTCTGTTCTCCCAGTTATCAGGCTAGCTAATTCAATTGTGTTCATTATGGCAGAGACAGGCAGTCTCTGTATGTAACACAGAATGGAGTTGCTGCTGCCTGTACTTCATAGGCCAATATGGGTGGGCGGAGCTACACACGAATTTGGGGGCAGAGCTAAACGGCAGGTTGCCTGTGAAACTCCGCCCACCAAATGATGCAAGAAACCAGGAAGAAAGAAGATTTTACAGCAGTAAAGACTGATGAGTATGTGAGGTGGGAATACCCCTTTAAAGGGGTTATCCATCTGTTTATTAGGGTGTGATGTGTATAGGAGACCATCCGTTAATGATGTCCTTATGGCCGCTATGTAAATGCTAGCTGTGTGACCATGACTTCTGCGGGTAAAATGTGTTGACTAACCTCTATGAACATATGGTGCATTCAAGAGCACATCAGCCATGTTGAAAATGTAGGATGTTATAGAGCAGGAGGAGCCGAGCAGATTATAATTCTATTAGAAAAGTTGCAAGATATCTTGGCACAGTGTATCTTGCCAGAAGTTTGGATATGTGCCAGGATAGTGCCATTTTGGGTGCCAATGTGTCCAATTCCAAACCTAAACATTCATCTGGAAACTGAAATTTTGTCATTTTGTTTCTCTATGTTTAACAAGTGAAAGGATTTGACTTAAATATAAATTATAAAATGCCATACAATGAACTTGCTCATCTATTCCAAAATATCACTGAAGGGCTACATGACGCCCATCTGATTATAAATCTCATACAGAGCAAGTGGAGTGTGTTCCTTAGAAAGGTGAAGGATGTAGAAAAAACTTGGCAGTAAACATTTAGTGAGCAGCATGTCTTCAGACAGACGGCTCAGCTATAACACTGCATGTACAGTCCGAGGCAGGAAGAAAGGACAAAAGGGATAACGTTAACAAAACACCAATTATAGGGAGTGTCGCCGGAACCCAACATATCAACCCAGCCCTGCCCTGCCCAGCAGATAGATAGGATAAGGTCACCTGGATCATGGAGTGTTTCCCCTTATAAATTGCAGTTATTGCTGCTTTTGTTAATATGCAAATTACATCTTTGGAGCAAAAAGGATGTTGTCACTTGTCATTTCTCCAAAAAGGTAAGTGACAACACCCTCATTGCTCCAAGTTGCAATGGGAAAACACTCAAGTGACCCTAACCTACCTAAGGGAGCCTTCACACGGAGTAAACGCGCATGTATTTTTGCAAAATACACGTGTAAAAATAAGACTCCCATTGACTTCAATGATATTTTTTACATGTGTAAAAATACGCCTGTAAAATGTCATTGAAGTCAATGGAAGTCTTATTTTTACACGTGCATTTTGCAAAAATACATGCGCGTTTACTCTGTGTGAAGGCTTTATAAGCTCAGTTTTGGTTACAGACTATGAAAACATGGGTCCCATGGGTCTGAGTGGAGCACTCCATTTATAGAATAGAAAATAATACATCTAACAAATTTCTTCTTAATGAAATGTACAATTGTAGTAAAATATTTCAGTATATTGGCAAACATCTTCAAGGATTTCATTTTTAAACTTTTTGTTATAAGGGGATATGTTATAGGTTATAAAAAGGCTGTTTTTTTTAAGTTTTTTTACCTAAAAAAATTGAAGGCCTAACCTCATGATAGGCGGCCAATATTTGATCAATTGTTTGTAGGGGGAAACTATTACAGACTGTGACAGGATAGATCATTGATTCTATCAAACTGGATAGCCCCTTTAAGTGTACTGGCATCGTCGGTAGTAGTCACAGACTACTAGACACAGTCCTATAGACGCATACTAAGCGCAATTATAGGAAATAAGAACACTAAACACAATGAGAGTCTATGGTATAGTAATGCTATAAATAGTAATAGACAAGTAGACTAAGCATTTTAAAGGATAAATCGATGTCTTTACATACTTGGGGACTGGCAATGGGATCGAAACTAGAAGCAGATTCTGTGGTTGATAAAAGTGGGAAAAATTGGGTATTTATATCATGTGGAAACACGGAAATTTCATTCTGACGGAAAAGACGGTGGTCACGGAGCTTCAGCACCCAGTCCTCAAAGACCTCTGGAGATTTTACCTGTGATAGACCATAATAAATTGTTATACGACAGGTAGTTCAATCCAACATAGTGTAACGAGTATTTCTGACTATAAAACAACTTTTCATAAATACACAGTACAGGTGAATATAAGAAACTTTGCAATACATGGCTTTTACTTGAATGGAAGCTGAGCGTCAGAACCCCAGCATGGCCCTTACATAGTATACGTAGCTGGATGCTCCCACCTATGTACTACTTACTTTACAGATCCAGGAACCAAGGCAGCTGATCTGTAGAGGGGTGGAGGGGAGGGGGTCAGAAAACCACCAATCACACATTAAATTTCCATTTCTAAGGAGAGGCCATCCCTACGAACTCTTGGATAAACACTCATATCAGAGCGTAATTGTTATAAATATACATGGAAAACAAAATGCTGTAAAGAAACCTATTAACTGAGAGATCTAAATGGCGCCATAGTTGTATTGTACAGAGAACCGGCCAAAAACATCCACGGGGGGGAATCATTGACAGACCATGCGGCATAATTCTTGCACTTAATGTATTGGAAGCCGCAGTGTATTTCTAAATTTGCAGAGTCCCATGGGAGTATTTTTTGCTACAACCGTCCTTAAAAGCCATCTGGGTGGGCTCGGTGAAGGGTAATCACGGAGACTAACTCGCTGTTCTCCCACCTGCCCAGGATCGTAATTTCTGTGAATTTTATAAATTTGTTTACTAGCCGAGAATGGCAGTGAATGAAATCACACCAATGTGAGCAGAGGATCATCTGCTAGCTGACAGATGCCAACTTAACCGTGAGAAATGTAGCGAGAGGGAAAGAAGCTGTAAAAGGATCGCCGAGATTAAAGTTGTCATGATACATCTGATGGGAGCGATGCGAGATTGCTACCATGTTGTTGATAAGGATACATGTACAATAGCTAAGATTTTATGAGAATTACAAGAATCATTTCCTTTCATGCTGGGTTGCAAAGTGTGTAAGAAAAAAATTTTAGAATTTGGTGGAGATATGTAAAATTGCAACTTTAGGCAATTTAGGTAAAATACCTAAATACAATAGTGTAAATAGCACGGATGTAATACCGACCCAGCCAAACCCCTACTGCTACAATGACAACACTTCTTTGGTCGTTTGCCAGCCTTTGTTCTGCAGTAATGTTGTGTCAACTTGGCTTATACAAACTATTCAATACTGGAAATTCCAATACTTCAATACTAAGCTATTCATAGCAACATGTCCCGCCATCTCATCCGCAACTTTTTGTTCCTCCAGACAACATGGCGAATATACTGGTTGGCACCAACCATGTGCTATGTACAGTGCCCATCTGGAATGGCTGTTTACGTTGTGCCGGCCACAATACAAGAGGAGGTCAGAAGACTTCTCGCCCTTTCTCTACGGCCACAATGATGTCTTAGGTATTGGGAACAGTGGCGGGGACTTTCTTTGTGCGAAGGGAGTGAGGCTGTGTGTTCTGAGCACTACTAGTACCAGGAGTCAGGAACGTGAGCCTGCCTTCCATGGAACACTGTTTGTTTGCCAGAAGTATTTCCCAGCATGTGCCGGAATGGAACCTACTGGTGGGTTATGATTAATAGTAAGTTAATACTCACATTATTGTCAAGGTAATATGGTACATCACATAACAGTATCATTTTTATTGGTATCAACTTAATAAGTCCAACTTCAGGCATAGTGACAACCCTAGTGTCAAAATGGCATGTGACTGCTACACTGGTCATAATGGTGACCTTTGTGGTGTCAATAGGTCACTACAACAGCCAGGGACTGAATTTAGAGGTCACATGTCAAGTCAATGTGTTGTCACAGTTGCAGAAAGAAGAGAGACCATTGGGACCAGAGAAGCCTTTGACATTAATGTGGCATGGAAGTGGTAGGGTATTACTACTTTTGTTATTTTACACCATTGCAAGCTGTTTTATTAAAAATTCATGATGTTCAAGAAGCCCTTTAGTCTTGGAGGCTGTAAAGAAAATGTATAATAAGCAATGTCATTCCAGGATCAGCAGGAAAAGCAGCTGCCTTCATAAGACAATCCCTTTAATTTTCCATATTCCTATAAGCAGTGTTTATAAATTTATTAAGACTGGTGTGCGGTACGTCAGTCCTGATCCACTGGCTCCAGCTTCTTAATAATTCAGACACACTCCAGAAATTGACGTCTACACCAGTCAGGAACTGGCGTATATGTCAGATATAACACATTCCAGCCTTCTGGCACAAGTCATAGTAAATCTGTAAAGCTGACACCTTGACATTCCTTACTTTTTGCCCTGCTCTGCCTGCTTCATAAAAAGTGGCAAGAGGGGTGCTGAAAGAGAGAAATGGACCATCTTTGGTGCAAAAAAAGAGCCAAGTGCCAAAAATGTGCCACAACTGTTCCTAATAATCCAGATGAAGTAGCGAGAATAGGACATTTTCCCCAGTGTATCTAAAGATAATACAATTCCATGGGAATATCATTAGCATATTCCATATATACCATATACTATATTTCCCATAGGCGTTATATTAGACCCTGTAGTCGGTGAGATTACCTTCAGGTGGTATATATTTTCCTCTGTATCCAGATCAATGCACTTAGTTGATTTCTTCACTGACATCACAGAAAGTCCAACATCTATGCAGCCATGTAGTTTACCTTTCTCCATCTAGAAAGACAGAAACCCCTTTAGACAGAGCAGAGACCTTACAAAAAATGTCCATATTCTCCAGTCTACTGAATCCATTTAGCGTTCTCATCACCTTTTATATTATGTACTGTCTGCATTTGTAGGGTTATGGAAAATGCATGGATGAATCTGAATCTATATCATTCACAAACATAGACAGACAGATCTATATAAATAGATATTTTTCTATCCATCTATCCATTCTATCTAGACATCCTTCTATCTATCTAATCTATCCATCCATTCTATTTATCCATTCTATGTTATCTATCTATCTATCTATCTATCTATCTATCTATCTATCTATCTATTCCATCCATTCTATCTTATCTATCCATCTAATCTATCTATCCATCTAATCTATCTATCTATCCATCTAATCTATCTATCTATCCATCTAATCTATCTATCTATCCATCTAATCTATCTATCTATCCATCCAATCTATCCATCCATCCATCCAATCTATCCATCCATCCAATCTATCCATCCATCCAATCTATCCATCCATCCAATCTATCCATCCATCCAATCTATCCATCCATCCAATCTATCCATCCATCCATCCAATCTATCCATTCATCCAATCTATCCATCCATCCATCCAATCCATCCATCCACCTTTTTTAATAATGAAAACTTACTTCATTTGGACCTTTGGCATACTTCAAGATCCCTTTATCCAAGTAGAAGTACCTCTAGAAGACAAATTTAACTATTTAATGATACAGAACAATTTACAATCTCTCTTCTATCATGTACCAGACAGTTGAGCGTATGTTAACACCATTTTACATATTAATGTACATCACAAGTTCAGGGCCTTATACATAATGCATGCACTGCATATCTATCTTGTACTCAGCCTGAATTACAACCTGTCAAGATTCAGAGTTACATTCTTCTTTCTTCTGGTTGCCATTGGAGACAGTCAACAGACTTGTTGACAGATATTCTTTACTCCAAACATCTTGGCTACTGTTGACTATATTTCTCAAGGTAATCTCACCAAAGCAATCTTCATGTGGAGCCAGCATGTCTATAAATATACAATAAGTGTAGACGCAGACGACAAATCCACATTTCATGAACTGAGTATTGACACTTTTTTTTGTAATCGTGGTTTCTCTGAATAGTGTACATGTAAACGCCGCCTAGTACAGGTTGTAATCTAGGATCAGCACTATGTAAGTAATACATCAGCCAAGTCAATAAACTCGGTATACAGATTAACTCTGGAAGTGAACCATAAAGGTTAACAAATGTTTGAAATCTGACGTTTAGTTATTAACTTTATAACACTTTGCTTTTCTGAACTTCTCCAATTATTATATTGTATCTGCTCAACTCACATCCAAAGCTGCATTCAAATTTCTGGAAGTGCATAGGAGAATATGGGACCTTACAGATCAGTGTAGCATCTGTTGGTTCAGTCTCTAAAGAGCATATTGTGGCTGACTTATTGTTTATAACCTGTTGACGGTGGATTGGCAAGTTGGTTTGTATTTGTGTACGACACTGAAAAGGGAACCTGTCACCGTGAAAATGCAGTATTATCTGTGGGCAGCATGCAAGGTTAATATATAGATCTGAAGGAAAAGATTCAGTAAAACTTGCCAGTTCCAATTATTTCTCTTTTCTAAGAAATTGTAGTTGAGTCCAGTTGGCAATCCTGATAGGGAACGATAGCCTCCCCTCTACGACTGTGCATACAAAGACAGCTCTCATTTACTATTAGGACCAACCACAATTACTCCTTCTTAGCATATAAATAAATAGAGAAATGACAAGATATACTGAACCTTTTCCCATGAAACTATATATCAGATTGCTCAGCTCCTCCTGCTCTATAACAAGCTGCCTTCAGGTTACATTGAATTTTCATGGTGACAGGTTCCCTTTAAGAGGCAGGGTGAATCCTTTAAGTATACACTGTACCGAAAACAATGCTCAAAATTGGACGTATGTTATAACAACAACAAGAGGCAAAGTTTTACTGAATCTTTAATGAATAAAACATATTTTTCCAGTTTAGCTGTCAACATAAGGAGATAATCTACAAACTGAAAAGCCCAAAACATTAAGACAGAAAATTCTCTTTGATATTATTTTGGTTAATGAGCTCCGTGTGAGACTCTAGGAGCGAATTACCATAGAATATTTAAGGGTGGCGGGATATATTGCAGGATTATTTTATAGGAGGTGAGCAGGAACGTCAAGGGAACAACAAAGACTTCCTACGTCTACCAACATCCATCCATGTGGTTATAGTCCATCTTCTACTTAATGTCACTGTCACAAGTGTTACATCTTATAACTCCAAGTGCTCATGTTTTTTCACAGAAATGGCAGATTTTTGCACGCAATTATGGGCAAGATCTACACGGCCATGTTCACATGTGGTGGACTTGCTATGGAACAATCTGCATTAAAGGAGTTGTCAAGCACATAGGCTTTTAATCTAGCTCACAATGGTGTACTAACAAGAAAAGACACATATTAAGGATCCCACCAAAGACCTGCGCACCTTGTTAGATTGCTGTTTTAGCAATCCATGTATCTGTTGTTCTGGTTCTCTGACAGACCAGAACAACGGACACAACAGTGCAGTTATGAAGCTAGCATAAGCCACACAACCCAAGCAATATCTTCATTTCATTTCTAAACCATACTTACGAACTCTCCTAGAACGACCCGGAGGCTCCTGAGGCCCTATCATTTCATATATAACATAGGCACTTTATGTGCTAGTTGTGTCCCAAAAGAGTGGCATGAGAAATGCAGCGTGTATCAATAAGGGGCAGGGCACGCAACATAACATATCAAAAAAATTGACATAGCCACTTCCAAAAATTTCCACGGCATGTTTTGCCAGTGCTAGTCTCCCATGAGATGGTCTGCCAGTTTTGGCAAATATGTCCTACACGTCAGACATCTCGAATGGACTTATATTACCGTAGTATATTGTGTAATATGTCTATGTCACTTTTCCAAGTCATGGGTCTGACAAAGATGATTTTATTGGGGACTGTGTCCATGTACGGATACAAACCTTGTGCCAGCCTTTTAGTGGCCATTTTCGTTTCTTAAGCAAGAAACCCTCCTTTTTCTGTGGTTCCTGTGTGCAGCTTGAGCTTCCCCGGAGGCCTTCCACAATTTCCCAGCTATCCTGTTGAGAACAAATAAGAATTAATAGACTGATCTGTACCTTGTATAATTCAGTGAATATTGAGGTTATAATCCAATCTCTCAACAACATTTAGTGGAATAAAACGTATTCAAAATTACTAGAGATGAGCGAACAGTAAAATGTTCGAGATTCGATATTCGTTTCGAGTAGCCCCTCAATATTCGACTACTCAAATCGAATATCGAACCTTATTATAGTCTATGGGGGGAAAATGCTCATTTCAGGGGTAGGCAACATTCGATCAAATTATACTTACCAAGTCCACGAGTGAGGGTCAGGCTGGATCCTCCGAGAAGTCTTCTCCTTGCAGCGTCCCCGTGTCCTCTTCCGGCTCTGAATTCACTCTGCCAGGCATCGGGCCTGGGCAGAGCCGACTGCGCATGTCCGCACTACAAGCGGGCATGCGCAGTCGGCTCTGCCCAGGCCCAATGCCTGGCAGAGTGAATTCAGAGCCGGAAGACGCCGCGGGGAAGCTGCACGGAGAAGACTTCTAAAGGTAGGAGAAGAACCAGCATTGATTGGCAATGTATAGCATTCGGCCAATCAATGCTGGTTCTGCATTGAACTTTTCCATTCGAATAGCGAGTGGTACTCGATTGAGTACAAGTATTTCAAATACTGTAGTATTCAATCGAATACCTACTCGATCGAATACTACTCGCTCATCTCTAAAAATGAAGCACAAGATGTCTCGTACTAGTGTGAGGTTACTGTAGTCAAGCACTGAAACCTACTTCTATCTTTTTTAATCATGTATTGTACTATAAAAGAAATGTATTAATAAATGACTTCTTGCTTCATACATAGCTACAACATATTGCACACATATAGCAATCCCTATACCAACTTGGGCTCAAGATCAAATTCCTAAATCTGAGACATATAGGGAAAATTTTATAGAAACTCAATTACCAGATCGATATATATTTTTGTTAGAAATTTACCTGTATATTAACTAAAAGAAATTCTAAATAATGAACAAGTCTTGGACAAACCGCAAACTAAGGGGGCGTTCACACTACCGTCGGTGTCCGACATGTAGTGTCCGCTCCTAGTGTCCGCTCCAAATCTGTCACGGACACTAGGAGCGGACACTAGCTGTGTCCGTGACACCTGTCATTCACTTGAATGGGCATCGGGTGCGTTCTTTTGCACTCCGTGCCCGTCCTTTCCTGTCCGCAAGAGAAGATGTCCGACTTCTCAAGCGGACAGAAAAACCCTGCATGCAGGGTTCCTCTGTCCGCTTGAGAAGTCGGACATCTTCTCTTGCGGACAGGAAAGGACGGGCACGGAGTGCAAAAGAACGCACCCGATGCCCATTCAAGTGAATGACAGGTGTCACGGACACATCTAGTGTCCGCTCCTAGTGTCCGTGACAGATTTTGAGCGGACACTACATGTCGGACACCGACGGTAGTGTGAACGCTCCCTAATCAAACCTACTACAGCGGCCTATCAAAACTGCAAAGTCCTGGAGGAATACGGCTTCCTGGTAAGTGGTGTTCTTGGTGTAATGGATCATCGGACTACTTTTCAGCATTGCAGTAGAACGAGGACTATAATTTGGCCTTAGACACAATATCATGTATTATTAATTGTGAGATTTGTGATACAAATGAATGTCATATTTTCTATATATAATTCATATGGGCCAAAGAGGTACAGTACACCATGTGGCTGGCCTTGGGCACATGTGGGAATGAAGCCCAACTTATTATTGGTTCACATAGGCTGCAATAACCTGAGGAGAGCCATCATAGACACCAAAATTATGGAAATGGTCGACCCAACATGTCTTCCAGGATAGAAGACATGCTGTGCCATAAAGAAGGCTAGATTTTGATACCCCAGTAGGGCCTATGTCGGTGTTTCTAGATTTTAAGGGAATAATAACACAACGTGCAGCACTATTCTTCCTTGGAATAGTGGCCCCCTCAATGTCCCCACACAGAGTATAATGGCCCCCTCAGTGCCCCCCCTCCCACAGTATAGTGGCCTACTCAGTACCCCCACACACATATATTATAATGACTCCATCAGTACCACTCACACACACAGCATAATGGCCCTCTCAGTGCCCCCCACACACTATTATTGTCCCCCTCAGTGCCCCCCTCCCACACTATTATTGTCCCCCTCAGTGGCCCCCTCCCACAGTATAATGGCCCCCTCAGTGCCTCCCCCACGTATATATTATAATGACTCCCTCAGTACTCACACACACAGTATAATGGACCCATCATTACCCCCCACACACACACACACACACTCAGTATAATGGCCCCATCATAACCCCCCTTCACACACAGTATAATGGCCCCCTCATTACCCCCACTTCCAAAACAAATGCTGAGTTGGATTCATTACTCACCGCTCTACTCCAGAAGAAGCAGGCAGCAGAGTGGTGAAAAATGAATCCTTACTCGCCTCTCGCTCTGGTGGTCTTCAGAGCAGTGCTCTTCTCAGCTCCAGCGTGTACCCCTGACCACTGTGGGGTGCAGCATCCCTGGGGTACGTGTTCCTATGGTTGCGGACCACGGCTCTAGATGCACTCCCAAATTATTGAAGACCATTAATTAATTTTTAAGAAGCGCAGACTGTTAGACAGCATAACGTAAGCAACAAAACCTTTTCAGAAATAGCAGATGGGGCACCATCTTTCTTTTCTCCCTCAGCAGTGAAAGCTCATACGGCATTCAGACTGATGATTTGTGGACTCATTTCTATGAGAGCTGCCAATTTATCAAAAACACATCACTTTGTTACAAGCTGGAGGAGCAAATGCAATGATTTATTACTGCTTGCTGTCATATTCACAAACCGCTTCTCTGCAACTCTCCAATTCAGAAAGGATAGACAGCGACATTAGTTCTACATCAGAACGAACCTGCCGTCTACAAGCAGAAAGACAAAGTTCTACAGACAAACATGGACATTTCTTTTACAGCAGCGTGTTCGCATTTCTGTTCTTTCATTCCGTCAGATCAACAAAAATGACAAGACGGGCATATCTGGCGCACAGTTAACCTTATACACACAACTTCTGCAGAACCTCTTTTACATCTTCACAGTATATTCAGTGGCAGCTACATTAAAAGACAAATTTTTGTTGTTAAGTTTGCGTTTTTCCCCCCTTGAAACGGTGACACTCTTGCTTATGGGATGTGTCTGGTATTGCAGTTTATCCTGATTTACCTGGCTGGGGCTGAGCTGAATACCAGACACATCCCATAGACAAGAATGTCAGCATTTCAAGGCAAAAAACACCAAAGGCTTGTTTCACAACACGAACTATGAAAAAAATGCAGGTACAAAGAAAGCACTGCCGCCACCTTATAGGTCATCAAATAAAAAACTCTGAATAACCCTACGTCACATTTTTTTTTTTTTACATTTCAGGGCATTTTTTTTTTCAAACTATAGCATTCATTGGGTATGGCAGTCTTTAAAGCATTTTCCCTCTGATTTTGTTAAATGAAAAAATAGCCCCCCCCCCAAAAAAAAACAAAAAACAAAAAAAAACAAAAAAAAAAACAGAACACAGGAAAAATGCCGTCTGAATTAAAACCTCCAAGGAGAAAAAAGAAAAAAAACAGCAATATATATATATATATATATATATATATATATATATATATATATATATATATATTATACTGAACACAGAGTTCCTCTTATCTACTTAGGAAAGGCTCAGTCTTTGTAACCACAAGGACTTGGAACCACACTAGTGTATGAAGACACTATTAGTATTGAGGCCAAAGGTCTGGTGAGCAGCGTGCCACATAGCGTAGAAAAAGATTTTTAACAACAATGATCTGTGGACTTAGGTGATAAACATCAGAGAAGGCAGCTGATCCTGAGGAAGATGTCATCTGACCTTTGTTAAATACTTAATAAAATTAAAAAAAATGCTAACACCCACAGTACATAAAGTACTGGTACTTAATAAAAAATAGCGCTCACTGAATAAAGAAAACGTACAAGGTCCATCTATTGTGACAAGCCTTTAGAATATGTAACCTCTCCTTATGTTTACGTGTGCCCTTAGTATCTGTCAGAAGGGATACTATGTCTCAGTGAGAGGTTGGGACCCTTTAGACCAGGGGTAGGGAACCTTTGGCTCTCCAGCTGCTGTGAAACTACAACTCCCAGCATGCTCCATTCACTTCCATGGGAGTTCCCAGAACAGCAGAGCCAGTATGCATGCTGGGAGTTGTAGTTTTGCAACAGCTGGAGAGCCATACGTTCCCTACCCCTGCTTTAGACCATGTATGCCCTGCTAAGAATTCTGGAAAAGAAATATGCAGATAAGTCCCCCTTGATGAAAAAGAGGAACTTTCTCTAGCACCACCTTTTGGAAGGTAGCTTCCTATAAATCAATGCCTGATTTTCCTGAAACATACTTGTATAATCTGGGAATAAAGGCAAGTAAGGGCTCGTTCACATCTGCGCCCAGGTGTCCGTTATGCAGGTTTCCGTTTCCTGCATAAAACAGAGCAGGAGACGGAAACCTGCAGGAGTCTTTCTCACCCATTCATTTGAATGGGTGAGAAAGATGTCCGGCCGTGAGCGGCGGTGAGCGTTTTGCGCTCTCCGCTGTGAAACCGGGTTTTTTAACCCGGACACATCCGGATTAAAAAATCTGGTTTTGCGGCGGAGAGAATAAAACCCTCACCGCCGCTCACGGCCGGACCCAGTCTGTGCTTTCTGTCTTCTGGCATGCAGAAGACGGAAAGCACAGAACGAAGACCAGAACGCAGGTGTGAACCTAGCGTCAGAATAACTCCTCCAAAAGGAAAAGGAACCCATCGGCAGACAGCTGTTTCGAGGTTTCAGGAAAATCAGGCAATGATTTATAGAGAGCTACATCCCAAAAGGTGACACTAGAACAAGTTCCACTTTCAAACATAGAAGTTTTTCTTTGCATATTCCATTTCCAGAATTTTTTACATGGTCATGTTTGCTCCAGAATTCTTTGAGGCAATATCTCTTTAATGAGACGTATTGATCCACATCTATGACCTCTCACCCTGACAGCCTGCACCCTGCTTCATACTGGTGAGAGTCAATAACCTGGACACAGCTGTCTGGGGATGGGTTCTCCTTACTTTACTTAAATGGACGGTCATCAATGTTAAATAAAAAAAAACGGATCAGTTACTATAGGACAGAAAAGTAGGACAAACCACAGAAAAGAATGAACAGAAACTGATCCCTGTTTATTTAACATTGTATGTAAATGGAGGGTCCTCGCTTTCACCTGTTTTTCGCATCAGTTTTTTGTATCCGTAGAACTGATCAGTTAAACTGATGATCAAACGTGATGTGAACAGGCCCTTATTCTGGCTGGGCATTACTTCCAAATTGAAAGTTAATGGAAATCTGTCATAAAAACTGTTGTCTTTCTTTTCAAAAAATTTTTGTTACTGAAATCACCTTTAAAGGGGCCTATATATTGGATAGTAAAGCAATATTAGATTGGTGGTTTCGACACTCAGGATTGGAGTGGCGCTGCTTCTTCACAGGCCAAGTGATGTCTTGTTTATCCGTCACATGGCCTGTATGCAGCTTACTCCCATTTAAGTAAATGGGACTGAGCTACAATACCAAGCCCAGCCACAGTACAGTCATGACGCTGCAGTGCCCCACCGAACACCACAATTGCTTCAAATAGCTGATCAGTAAGTGTGGTGGACCCTACTGATCTGATGTTGATTAGAGATGAGTGAATATGCTCAATCGAATACCTCGGCCGCATAGCTCCAGGTGGCAGGGAAGGTGGTAGGGGCAGTAAAAATTCGAAGCCTTGTAAGTGTTTTTGCACGGGGAGCTATGCGGCCGAGGTATTAGATCAGTGTCGATGACCAATCCTAAAGGATTAGACTTGGAAAACCCCTTTAATATCACGGAAACCTTTTAAAATAAGGAAACAGACTCATGTTTAAGAAATTAATATACACTGCTCAAAAAAAATAAAGGGAACACTTAAGCAACACAATGTAACTCCAAGCAACACTGATTTACAATTTCACATACTGTTGTACAAACGGAATAGACAACGGATGGAAATTATTGGCAATTATCGAGACACACTCAATAAAGGAGGGTCTTGCAGGTGGAGACCACAGACCACATCTCAGTACCAATGCTTTCCGGCTGATGTTTTGGTCAATTTTGAATGTTGCTTGTGCTTTCACACTCGTGGTATCATGAGTCGGACTCTACAACCCACACAAGTGGCTCAGGTAGTGCAGCTCATTCAGGATGGCACATCAATGCGAGCTGTGGCAAGAAGTTTTCTTGCGTCTGTCAGCATAGTGTCCAGAGGCTGGAGGCACTACCGGAAGACAAGCCAGTACACAAGGAGACGTGGAGGGTCCATAGGAGGGCAACAACCCAGCAGCAGGACCACTACCTCCGCCTTTGTGCAAGGAGGAACAGGAGGAGCACTTCCAGAGCCCTGCAAAATGACCTCTAGCAGGCCAAAAATGTGCATGTGTCTGCACAAACGGTTAGAAACCATGAGGATAGTATGAGGGCCAGACGTCCACAGATGGGGGTTGTACTCACAGCCCAGTACCGTGCAGGACGCTTGGCATTTCCCTCAGAGCACAAGGATTTGCAACTTCACCACTGGCGCCCTGTGCTCTTCACAGATGAAATCAGGTTCACACTGAGCACATGTGACAGACGCGACAGAGTCTGGAGATGCCATGGAGAGAGATCTGCTGCCTGCAACATCCTTCAACATGATTGGTTTGGCAGTGACACAGTAATGGTGTGGGGTGGCATTTCTTTGCAGGGCCGCACAGCCCTCCATGTACTTACCAGAGGTAGCCTGACTGCCATTAGGTACCGTGATGAGATCCTCAGACTCCTTGTGAGATCATATGCTGGTGCAGTTGGCCCTGGGTTCCTCCTAATGCAGGACAATGCCAGCCCTCATGTGGCTGCAGCGTGTCAGCAGTTCCTGCAAGATGAAGGTATTGAAGCTATGGACTGGCCAGACCTGAATCCGATTGAGAACATCTAGGACATCATGTCTCGCTCCATCCACCAATGTCACGTTGCACCACAGACTGTCCAGGAGTTGGCAGATGCTTTAGTCCAGATCTGGGAGGAGATCCTTCAGGAGACCATCTGTAACCTCATCAGGAGCAGGCCCAGGCGTTGTAGGGAAGTCATACAGGCACGTGGAGGCCACACTACTACTGAGTCTCATTTTGACATATTTTAAGGACATTACATCAAAATTGGATCAGCCTGTAGTGTGTTTTTCCACTTTAATTTTGTGGGTGACTCCAAATCCAGGCCTCCATTGGCTAATAAATTTGATTACCATTGATAATTTTTGTGCGATTTTGTTGTCATCACATTCAACTTTGTACAGAACAAAGTATTCAATGAGAATATTTCATTCATTCCGATCTAGGATGTGTTATTTCAGTGTTCCCTTTATTTTTTGAGCAGTGTAATAACACAAGGTCTGAGTTCTGTAAAAGTCAAAGATGAAATAAAAAAGTTTTACCGACAGTAACAAAGAATAGAAAAAGAAAAATCAAATAGACTGGAGAAACAGATCAGATCTCAAGTCAACCAGGAGCATCAAAAAGGACTGCTCATTACACACTATGGGAAAAAGAAATGATACAATCAAAGAACGATAAATGAAATGGATGTTTAATTCAGAAAGCCATACAGAAGAAAGATTCACTACAATTAATCTAATATCACAGAAATGGCTGGAGGTAGAAAGCAATTTAAAAGATCTAAAAAATCATTTTACAAAAATTGTGACAAAATTGAATAAATTAAAGGGTTGGGACTTTGTACATTTATAGTATAAAACTTCAACTTTATATTTTATTAACAGTTTCAGTAGTTTTTCCCCCAATGTACAATCACTTGGTTTTCCTAGGAGTTGTGTACACAAAAATGCACAACGGCAAATATAGTCCATAAAATCCATCCTGGAGTACACACACACACACACACATATATATATATATATATATATATATATATATATATATATATGTATATACACACACACACATACATATACACATAGTATAGGACAGTGTCATGGGTGTAACTTGAGGGCCTGCAGAGGATGCAGTCACATCGGGGCCCAGGTTTTTCCCAGGTATCACACTGTGATTTTCAGTTATCCGTTTTTCTGGCCGAAAGTCTGTGCTGTAAACTCAGGACAGGTCCTATTTCTGTTAGGATTTGCGGCTACTGGCTCCAAAGAATGACATCCGTGTGCCGCACTTGCCGTTCAATCACGGTCGGTTGGCTTGCACATGGTCGTGTGCATGCCGCCTTAAAAAGTTTTTTTAAAGTGTATTTTAGAGGTTTTGCAAAGATGTTATTGGGTAACAAAGCATTGTGAACGATAAGATGGCAGTCTAATCTGGGCAGCTATAGGGGATGCAAAAGCAACAATTACTACTGGGCCCTAGAGCCTGAGAGGGCCCAAAGGCCTCACTGTAAAGAGACCAGTATTCTAGATAGGCAGTGAGAGACTCATTACCAATTCTGCATTGGGGCCCAGGAGCTTTGAGGTACACCTCTGCGTCTTTAGTATGCAGAACAAAAACTCTATAAAATTTCCTATTTCAACTTTTTTTTTTTAAACCAAAAAACCTTTCAGTCTCTAATATCCCGAGAACATATTCTTATTGCATTTAATGCAACATGCACGCACAAAAATCCACCATTTCGAATCAATATCAATAACCTACACTTAATATATATATATATATATGTGTGTGTGTGTGTGTGTGTGTGTGTGTCTGTCTGTCTGTCTTCCATTTGAGAGTTAGGGAAAAATGTAAACTTTCCATAGGTCATCATGGAATAAAAAGACAAGTAAGGGTGCATTCACACTGAGTAAACGCTAGCTTATTTTGTAGAGTAAAATTACACTTGTAAATTTTGCTATCCCATTGACTTCAATGACATTTTACAGGCGTATTTTTTACAGGCGTATTTTTACACTTGTAAAAAAATATCATTGAAGTCAATGGGATAGCAAAATTTACAAGTGTAATTTTACTCTACAAAATAAGCTAGCGTTTACTCAGTGTGAATGCACCGTGCATTCACACTGAGTAAACGCTAGCTTATTCTGAACGTAAAACACGTTCAGAATAAGCGGCGTCTAAAGCAGCTCCATTCATCTCTATGGGAGCCGGAATACGAGCGCTCTCCATAGAAATGAATGGGCTGCTTCTTTCACTCCGAGCAGTCCCATTGAAGTGAATGGGAAGTGCCGGCGTGTACGGCTCGGCATGAGCAGAGCTTGCCGTATATGCCGGCACTCCCCATTCACTTCAATGGGACTACTCGGAGTGAAAGAAGCAGCCCATTCATTTCTATGGGGAGCACTCGTATGGCGGCTCCCATAGAGATGAATGGAGCTGCTTTAGACGCCGCTTATTCTGAATGTGTTTTACGTTCAGAATAAGCTAGACAGAGGCCTACAGAGGCAGGTGTGAATTGTAGGACACGAGCCCCTTCATTTTTGGAAAGCTGTGAGCTAATGATGACATGATAAGTGATGGATTGGGGCTTTCAGTAGATCTTTATAGTTTTAGGTTAAAGAACTATCACATGTTTCACACTGAAAACAATGAACCTGTTTTATGCTCTGAAATATGCTTGAAAAATTGCACACATACCCAAAGGCTACATGTACATAGGGCGTCTATGCATAGACTTTAAGGCAAGAAATCCATAACTTAATCCAAAAGTATTTAAGCCAATGTGAACCTAATGCACACGATGAACAAAAGTGTGGAGCCGAAAGACCAAACCTACGACTCGGACACAACCCGACTTCAACACCCACAACCAGGGCCAGACAGAAGCAGTAAAGCTCCTCTAATTCCCCAAAAAGAGAGACTTAATTCCTATGAAAATATGGAACAAAATTATACATTGAATAAAATATTAATAATTGAATAATACATTAAAAGACATAAAAATAATAATTTTTATTTTGAAGCTGAAGTCAGACATTTTTTTCCAACTCCATCCAAACCAGGCCCCAACTCCACTGCCTGGATAATTTATATACAGAAACAAATAGCCATTGGGGCAACATGGTGGCTCAGTAGTTAGCACTGCAGCCTTGCAGCGCTGGAGTCCTGGGTTCGAATCCCTCCAGGAACAACATCTGCGAGGAGTTTGTATGTTCTCCCCGTGTTTGTGTGGATTTCCTCCGATTCTCCAAAGACATACTGATAGGAAAAAAATACATTGTGATCCCTATATGGGGCTCACAATCTACAAAAAAACAACAGATGTAGAAAAGTTTAACTTGACACTCTCAATGGCTTTTTTGCCATCTGTGATAAGATAACTTGTTGCAGAAACAGGGCATAATCGTACACATCAGGGAGAGTGTGTGCCTACAAGAGACTATAGACCAGGGTCAGGGGATAATCGTACACATCTAAAGGGCGGCGTACAGAGTGCACTGTTCTCCTAATTACATCCCGGAGAATAGATTTGCATATTTGTTGCAGAAAGTCAAGTTAAGCACTGCTACATCTGTATAGTGCAGAATTTTCTTTGTACAGCATCAAAAGTCAGTTCAAGTCACGGATTTAGTCATAGGTTTTGTTGAGGAAAATCTGCAATAAGCATTTTACATGTGAATGTAGCCTAAGGGTAAAAGTTTTTTTTTTTTCTGTTGCACATATTCTAACTACATATAACAAGAATCAGAATAGCAAACTTCCAGCTGCCTGTAGCATCCAGTAGGGGGCGCTTATTGTAGACCGAGTTATACAACTCCCCCTTTAACATCAAGAAGACTCAGGTATGCAGCTAACTCTGTAACTCCCCTTAGTGGTGACAAAGTATATAGAATTTTATTATTCTAAGGGCATATTCACACGGTCATACCATTTTTTGCGGTCCAGCATCCGTGAAATATGGCAGTGTTCATCTGTGCAAGTCCAGACGGAAGTTTTTCCGCTGCAACGTGTACATTAGCCAGAATCCCATCCACTTTGCAGGTACTGTAAAACACATCATTTTCGCAACGTGGGGTTCCATCCTTGCTTCAACTCTTTATGTATCAAAATGGTTTCATAGAAAAATATGATAATATTCAAGTTTTATTGTTCTAGAAGTTTAGAAGGAATATGTAATGTGAACTTTAGTAGCAGCGGGGAGGGAGGCGAGTCTTTCTCGGAGACAGCTCTGACATGTTTTTGCACAGCGGAATGATTAGTAAAGCCATGCATCATGTTCTGCCTTGTTACCTGCCTAACACACTGACCTTCTCCTGCTTCGGATTTGTTACTGTCTGAGATCCATTTACATTAAGGACATTGATTCCTCTGAATAATAACATAATCCTCTGGAGAACTCTGAAGGAAAACAAGGAAGCATTTGGCAGCAGAGTTTGGAGAGGGCAGACGGGAATAAATGAATGACCTATTGATCCGAGAGAGGTTTTCCTGGCCTCAATTAACCTTCTGGGAGTTTAGTGAAATATGGAGCAGTGTCTGAAACTTCAGAGATAGCCAAAGCACAAGCTGCCCGAATAAAAGAGAATCCCATACATGCCCAAATAAATCACACTCATAGGGGCTATTCACACCATTGGACGTACTCATAGACTATGGAAGTGATTTACCATCCTTAAATATAAAATAATAATAGGATTGACAAATCGTTTTTCTTTTTCTTGCAATTGGAATATTATTATTCCATACTGTATATCCGTATATACATCACCTTAGGCCTGGTTCACATCTGCGTTCGGTATTCCATTTGGGGACTCTGCTTGGGAACCCCTCAAATGGAATACCGAACGCATTAAAAAGCGGTTAGATAAGAAACCACTTGGACCATATAGACTATAATGGGAATCCGTGTGTTTTCCATGCTTTGTCCACACAAATTATGCGGCGAAAGAAGAACTGCTTGCAGGACTTTTCTCTCCGGAGAGGGGAACGGAATGGCCCAAACACACATGTGAACCGAGCCTTACAGACTCTGGTGCAAAAAGCTCAACCACGTACATTTTGTACCATTAACCTTTCCCTTTCCTTCTCTACCTGGGCCGAGATTACTATGACAACATGTCTGTGCACACAAGATGACCATCATTCTCATTCCCTGTCCGTGCCCCCCATACAGTGATTATTCGTCCATCATATAATCCCCCCATGACTATATGAAGCTAAACAACTGTTGTTTTGCCAATATAGGGTTAATTTTCTCCTTTCTGACAGTGGAAGGCTGTGTATCATAAATCTTTACACTACAGTGCAATAGAGCCAAAGGGTAATACATTTACCATGCACAAAATGTCAGCCATCAAAGGACATGAAAAAGAAGATCAAAGAAGTTTATTAGATATTATGTGTTGCGAGTGACCTGTGGGACCCCTGACTTCTTTTTCCCTTGAATTGGTGCAAATAATTGCGGGGTTCACACTTGTGTCGCTGTCCGCCTTTTGGGTTTCTGTGCTAATCCCTAGAGAAACTGTATAGGAGACGGCTTGCCAGTGGGCAGCTTAATGTTTTTTTAAGGCAAACCGCTGGTGTCCGTGTGCAGCCTCTCCACGGTGAAAGTTTTTTTTTTGGCACAGACAGAAAATCCTGCATGTCCGACAACCGAATCACATTTGCAAAAAAATTAAATTAAATAAAAATCAAAAACTAAAATGCCCCTCTTAGAAACTTTCGGAAACAGACTACCCACCTTCATCCACTTCTAGATAATATGCTTCAATTAATTCAATTTCCTTAAGCTCCAAGCTCATTCTCTCCAAGCTACTGGATCCTTTACTTAGATGGTAACTCATTTCAGCAAAGCTTAATAAACCCTAAAGGATCCATAAAATTGTGTTTTATGAATAAAACTGAACTATTGGTTATAAAAAGAAAAATCAATCTAATTCTATTCTCTTGTAAGTATAATATTATCTGGCTGTAGAATATTTAATACAATTAGGCTCCGTTCACACTGGCTTCAGGGTCTGCTCTGCCAGGTTTCTTGGCTGTCAGATAGCAAATGGACAGCTATTCTCTCCTACACAACAATACTAAAAAGAGACCTGATAAACTAAAAAGTAACTGGATTTATCAGGATCCATTGACCTCCCATTCTTGCCTTATGGCATAACCCCGTTAAGGGATAGATAAATCAATTTTGCTTTCGGGGACACTTATGGTTAGCCCTGGGTACCTAGAAATGACCCCCATGGCTCTCCTTAGGCCGGGTTCACACGATGCCTTTTAGCACGTAATGTGCCACGTAGACGCCGCGGGATCTTTTGCGGGCCATATACACTCCCATTGTTTTCAATGGGAGCCGGTACCGTATACGTGGCACTATTTTGCGGCCGCCGCAAAATCACGGCCGCAAAATAGTGCCGCGTATACGGTACCGGCTCCCATTGAAAACAATGGGAGCGTATATGGCCCGCAAAAGATCCCGCGGCGTCTATGTGGCACATTACATGCCAAAAGACATAGTGTGAACCCGGCCTTACACATTCTATTGTGAGCGCACAAGTGTTGCCTTAGTAACAGCCTTTGTCATAGTAATAAAGATCATTTGTTTCCAAATATTTAAAATTCTAAATAAAGTATTAAAATGGCAATTCCTTAAAGGGTTTTCTGAGCACAAGTGAATTTTCATACTGATGACCTATTCATGAGATAGGTCATCATTATGTGATCTGTTGGGGTCTGACACCTGGAACCCACACAGATCAGCTATTCTGGCAGCCTCCAGGATCAGAAGCTCCTGCAGTGGATGGGGGTGCATGTGGGCTGCTCCTATTGAAGTAAGAGGAGCGGAGCTGGAGCCCCATCCACTGTATAGCAATGGATATGGGAAACTGCAGCTGCTTCTGGTGCCTGGAAGCTGCGAGAACAACTGATCCGTGTGGGTTCTGGGCGTTGGACCCTCACAGATCAGATAGGTCATCAGTAAGTAAATCCAGTTGGAGGTCAGAAAACCCCTTTAAGAAATTGCCAAATTTACCACTTTATTTTAAATGTATAATGTATGCTAATACTTATGAATAGAGATGAGCGAGTACTGTTCGGATCAGCCGATCCGAACAGCACACTCCATAGAAATGAATGGATGCACCTGGTACTTCCGCTTTGACGGCGGCCGGCCGCTTAACCCCCCGCGTGCCGGCTACGTCCATTCATTTCTATGCTCATCTCTACTTATGAACTGTGTTACTATGACAAAGGTATAAGGTAAGGACAGCTATGGAGGCCACTTCTAGGTGCCCAGGGCCAACTGTGTGGGGTTCCACCAGGAAGCTTACCTTGACCATACTGAAGTCAAATATTGACTGCAGCAATCAAAGGGTTAAACAGCCAGGATCAATTTTACATGAATGAATGTGTTTAATTAATTCATTTAATCCTTTTCTTACAGTCATAAAATAAGTATGGTATGTGATTTAATATAGATAAATATAGCAACAAGCTACATGAGCCGGAGTCCTTGGGATACATTATGTAAATGTGTCTGTAATTACTCGAGTGTAATTGGCTTTAATTCTATCGGTAATGTAGCGAATGCGGTCAGCTCACCGCGTGACCACAGATGACAATATACAGATGAAACCACGAGATAAACTCCACCCTACAGCCGAGCCTGCATGTTACTAGCCCCTGCCCCGGGAAATAACCATAGAGGTGACAGCAGCACAACAGTACGTGTAGTACAGACACTTACGTTTTTTCAAATGCACAGAAAAGTCCTGCATGTAGGATTTTTTTGTCCACTTGAAAAAACGGACATGGTTGTAAACAAACACTATAGGACACAAGATAAAATCCCATTGAAATGAATGGAAATTGCCCACGGACCAGCTATTGTCCGTTGCTAAAATTTTGTACGGAGAATAGCCGCGGACACCAACGGTAGTGCGAATGCCCCCTTAGTCTAAGGCCCCACAGGACGAAATGCAGCGCTAAAGAGCTGCAGGAAAAAACATGGCGGGAACACATCACTGTTCTTCTCAAAGCGCTTTGAATAGAAAGTTCACTGAGTTTTCCTCCGCGGACTTTCTGTTATTGTTATATCCGCAGATATAATTGCCATGCTGCAATTTCTAAAAATGCGCTGGTTTTGGAAATTGCATTGTGTCCGTGCTGCAGTCTGAAATGCAAAGTGGGCGTGGGATTTTTCATCCACTTTACAGATACTGTAAAATGCCACAATTTTTCCTGCTGTGTTTATGGCCCGTGGGGCCTGGGTCTTAGGGTATGTTTATGCAGAATTTTTTGCAGGCTGATTTTGAGCCAGAATCCCCCTCAGAACACGCATCTCATTTGTTTCAATGGGAGTCAGTAGCAGTTTTTTTTCTCTAGCTGATTTTTTCAGCTAGAGGTGGGGGGGGGGGGGGAGGGGGGGGGGAGAGAGACATGAATAGGGTTGTGAGATTGGGAATTCTGATCCCGATCTTTTCCGGCGGGATCGAGGTTGGAGGTTATTTCTCACAATGCTTGCCTACTGGCCAATCATTGTGGGAAAAGCTATAGTATCAGATGAGCGAGTACTATTCAAAACTCACGTTTCGAATAATACGCACCCATAGGAATGAATGGAAGCATCCGGCACGCAGACTTTGCCGGTGTCCGGCCACTCAACCCCTTGCGTTCTGGCTGCGTCCATTCATTCCTATGGAAGCGTACTACTCTTCTGTTTCCTTCCTGCTGTGCCGTATATTCGGCTCTGCTACATCTCAGATTTAGCAGAGCTGGGTATACGGTAAAACAGGGACGAAGCAGAAGAGTGGCAGGCTGTGGTAAATCACTCGCGCTGCTGTGAGGACGACGAGGCACTCGCCATATAATAAGCCATGGCTGAAGTTGACGAGTAGATAGATACTACTGTACATTGACTTGTCTATCTACTCTTCTGCTTTGTCCCTGCTTTACCGTATACTCAGCTCTGCACACTCTCCTAAGCCACAACAAGCCCCGCCTACTCCCATCATCTCTAACACTAGCCTAGGGAGGTGGGGGCGCGCATGGCGCTCTGAAAGCATGCCAATGAGAGAGGACAGGACCGAGAAGAATGGGGAGCGGCAGCGGATCTGTGCAGGTAAGCGGACACCAGGGGGGCTGGTAGCCGGGGGATTTTTTTTTTCAATCACTACACAGCGTGGAGTTCAAAAATGTAAACAATTTTTGGACTCCATGCTGTGTAGTGAATAGGATCGTTTTTAAAATCCGATCTTCGATTATTAAAAAAAATCCCATTGACTTGCATTAGGATCGGAATTGGGATCGGGTTCAAATGGAAAATGATTGGAAATCGGATTTTATAAACGATCCTGAAATTTCAAGATCGGCCTAATCCTAGACATGAACTTTCTTCAGGTGGATTCCGCCTTGAAAAAACAATTGAAATCAATGAGAAGCGGAGAAAAATGCTATGTAGTCTTTTGTCGCAGTTTTTTTTATACATTTTTTGTAAAAAAAAAAAAAAAAAAAAAAAAAATGCAACACAAACTGCAAGTGTTTTTTAAAGGACATTTCCAGGTCCATATAGTGTGCTGGAGCAAAAAACTGCAGCAATAACTTACATGAAAAAAAAAAAAAACGCATCAAAAACCGCATCATGCAAAAAAAAAAAAAAAAAAAGCTGGGTCTATGGGAGAGTTTGACATCTACCCCATGTCAAATGTTCGCCTTGGGGCCCCACCATTCCTAGTTCCGCCACTGCATATGATGTAAAGAGCAAAACCATAACATAGAGAACTTTGCTCATATAGCTTTGAAAATTGATTTTTTACAGATAACATGAAATCCTGGGAATTCCCTGAGTATAGGGATGACCACGGGTAATAATTAGCTAATGGGAAATTGCAATTATATGACATTGATCTGTATAGAGGAACACAAAGGGATCGCATTCTGAACTGTACAAACCAATTACTGAGCGTTAAAAGAACCTGACACAGCAAATTCTGACAGGACTCTTAGAAAAGACAGAGGGTCCTGTTTATTCCGTCCACCCAGGATGATTGGCAGCCTCTCTGTACACATAGTAATGCAGAGAAAGTGGTCAATTGCTGTCTCCTGTAAGTGCTGGTAGAATTTACTCTGTTTTTTACTTAGAAATCCTGCCCGGATGATATAAAACTACCGCATATACTTCAGTATAAGCCGAATTTTTCAGCACAGTTATTGTGCTGAAAAAGCTCCCCTCGGCTTATATTCGAGTCAGCAATTTTTTATTTTTTTTTTAGGAGTGGGGATATGGTCTATGACCAGCCGCAATATCAATGTATAGAATCTCCCATAAAATAGTGGGGGAAAAAAGAAGCTTTAAATTATTTTTTTTTAAAAAAAGTTGTAAATCCCTCCTTTCCCTAGAATACATACAAGAGTATAAAGCGACTGTGAAACACAAACACATTAGATATCCCTGTGTCTGAAAGTGCCCAGTCTACTGAATACAGGGTATCTGCAGTGCTCCTGTTCCGTCAGGAAGGAGTTAATAGGAGCACTGCAGATACCCTATATTCAGCCAGACTGAATTCCACGTGGGGGGGGAAACTCAGTCCTCAAGCTCAGGGAAGGGGCAGACAGACAACCAAAACACCCCCTCCCCTTCCCCAGCACCTACTGCACCCAAAACCTCCGACCATTTTAATTTTTGAAATTTTCCAGTAGCTGCTGCATTCCCCCCCCCCCCCCCCTTATACTTGAGTCAATAAGTTTTCCCAGTTTTTTGTGGTAAAATTAGGGGCCTTGGCTTTATTCGGGTCGGCTTATACTCGAGTATATATGGGTGTATATCACATAGCTCAACTTCTCTCTCTCATATCCTGCGGTCAGATAGAACAACGTGACAGGTTCGCTTTACCTGTGGGAATGGATTAAGGACTCACTAGGGCCGGTTTTGTGTGTACTGTGAACTCTGACGGTGAACAATCAACCAAAAAAAAACTTTAGACTGTTGTATATGCAATTGAAAAAAAGAAAAAAAATTACAAAACGAAAAACAAAAAAGTATATAAATCGCCTAAAGTGAACTACAAAATACATAGAATGACAGATGATAATAAATTCCACTTTGAAGGCAAAAATTGTACTATTTCCCATCCCATATTGTCTAATAAAGCTTACACGTTCGGATAAATATAGCTAAAAATCTTCGCTTTTACAGTATTCAAACACTAAGAAATTCCTCCCACGGTCTGTACTGAATGTACAAAAACATTTGAAGATTTGTTGCCTTTTAATTGGATTTCGCCTTTGCTATAGTTCTATAGAAAACGTAGACTGTAACATTTTCAGTTCTCTATACAGACTAAAATATTCATTATAATCTGATGGATTCAATGGTTTCAAAAGAACTCGCAGAGTTAAAAAATTTAGCAGAAATAGTGCAATTTTCTAATATTCTTCTACTGCTAATTTATGGAGTGGAATTCTATTAAGATAATAAGGAACAGAAGAGTATCAAAGTAGAACCTAACAGAGAAACAAATGGGGTGAAAGAATGGAGTCTGGCATAGAATAAGGGCTAGGTGGGCGGCATGTTAAAGGGAAGCCAAATGGGCTCCTAAAACAATAACGGTGTCATATAGGACCCTTTAATAGGAGTAGTAACATATCTTTATAGCCACAAATTGAAGAAGCAATGCAGAGATAATAATCTTTTCATAGATATGTAACTTAGTTGGCAAGTGCATTGTGGACGGGGCCTGATGTGTGAGATTTGCCTACAGACAGCTGTGATCCAGGCAAACGCTAAAAATGTATTTCACAGTGATAAGTCATCATTGGTCTGTGATTCCAGCGCAATGTCAAAGTACTTGTAGCTGTATGTAGGTCAACCTGAAGAGTCAGTCCCGCCCCCAAAGCACTTGTAGGTTCATTTCCATATAAAAAATGAATATATTTCTCTGCAGTGCTTCATCAGTTTGCGGCCACAAAGGTAGGTTTCTGCTCCTATTAAAAGCCCCTATCCAACACTACTATTGGTCTAGGGGACATATTGAACCCGACAGACTCCCTTTAAGCAGGAAGTAAACTCAGAACATGAACAGGATTTTTTCTTCTCCAAACAGTGACAAAATGTCTTTCCTAAGTGCACATGCATAATCCACAGTGTGATGTCACAGTACCAGGTTAATGCACACAAGCATATCACAAGTGTCAGCATAATACACACAGTGATGTCACTATATCAGTATAATCCACACAGTGATGTCAGAGCATCGGTATAATCCACACAGTGATGTCACAGCATCTTTATAATCCACACATTGATGTACAGCATCGGTATAATCCACACAGTGATGTCACTACATCGGTATAATCCACACAGTGATGTCACTACATCAGTATAATCCACACAGTGATGTCACTACATCAGTATAATCCTCAAATCGATGTACAGCATCGGTATAATCCACACAATGATGTCACAGCATCTTTATAATCCACACAGTGATATCACAGCATCTGTATAATTTACACAGTATCGATATAATCTACACAGTGATGTAACAGCATCGGTATAATCTACACAGTGATGTCACAGCATTGGTATAATCCACATAGTGATGTCACTACATTAGTATAATCCACACAGTGATGTCACAGCATCTTTATAACCCACACAGTGATATCACAGCATCGGTATAATTTACACAGTATCGATATAATCTACACAGTGATGTCACAGCATCGGTATAATCCACAAAGGAATAAAAATGTGGAGATTGGAGTCGGGTGAATTTTACAATAATATGATTCAATTTTAAAAATTCTATTACACAATTCTCAATATTGTATCATTAATTAGCTGTATAGTTTGTTACATATTTACTTTTATAGAAATTCATCGTTAGCTTTTTCCTGACTCAGAGTTTTACTGCATCGGTCTGACCGTGGCTGTCAGCCATTTATGAAGTTGAGTCAGAGCACGAGTCGGCTGAGTAAGAATAGAGGAGTCACAACCGGTGGCTTGGTGTAATAGACACAGTCATGTCACAACACTGGAATAACACAAATAGTGATGTCACATTACACCAATAAAGCTACGGCTTAGGAATCATACAAAGTGATGTCACAGTATAGAGATAATGTACAAATTGACATTACAGCACAGGAATAACGCCTAATAATGTCACAGCACAGGATGTCCGCACTGAATAATGCCCCTTTGCAGAGCACACAATGAAGCTACAGCCCGGCCATGATACAAAAGATGAAGCGACATTACAATGGGTAGCCATAGTGGTGCCAATGCAGTAATACTACCAGATCCTGAAGCGGCCCCAAAGGTACCTCTGCCATATAAAATATGCAACTATCCTAAATAGCACAAGGTAGTTAGGGGTCACATTACAGATTTTGTATTGAGGCCTAGGAACTTCAAACTATGCCACAGTTCATAACAAATGTGAGGGCGCCCTCACATCAGTCACTGTTATTAGTAACTGCACCCCAACAAGGTGGCATTTATTTAAAGGGGTTAAATCACAAAAAGTACTTATCCCCTATGATTAGGATATGAGGATCATACTGCTGATCGGTGCGGATCCAACTGCTGAGACCCCCAATAATCAGCAATTTATCGTATGTGCAATGGATAGTGTATAAATATTTTTGTGGCATGGCCCCTTGAAACGTGAATTCCTTATATAACAATCACTGTGTGGCAGAAATAGTCATGGCCTTCATTGGCTGGCCAGTAGTCTTCACGTGGCAACCTGAAGGCATTTCACACTATTGTGTAAGGAGATATTTGTCAAAGCTCAACAAATTAGACTCTTCCGGCAATAAATCCTAGAAATTGGCAAACTGACCTGGCGGCTCCCCAGCTTTGAGGAGCAACTGCTTGTACTCCGAGATGGGGACAACATCTTCTGTGACACCCCGAGGTTTCTTTCTTCTCCCATATTGATATTCCGTTCTTGACTCAGGAAACGTAACAGAGGCTCCCGGTAATTTCCTTATATATAGTCCGGAGAACACCAGATAAATACAATTGCTTATTCATCTTCTGTTTGGGCTGCACACATTCCTTCAGCTCCTATGGAGATAAAAGGAACAGACTGCAAGTTAGAAACTGCCATAACTTTGGCTTCTTACCTATTGTCTCTGTACGGAACATGCCCTTAGAAATTCAATAACGCAATGCTAATATCTCATGGGCATTCACTCAACATAAAGGGCTCTAAACACAAACACAATTGTTGGATTCATTTTACTTTACACACTGTTCCTAAGCACCTAGTAACAGTATACACAGCTAAAGAGAAAATCCTCTTTTATTGCACTGACCAGTTCTCAGTATATAGGAAATAACATACATTATAGATGGAGGTTAATACTTACAGGAATAGCCCTGTGTTAGGTAATATGACTGATGCTTTACCACCTGTTGACCCTTCACCTGGCCCGTATAGTATTCTGAGAATGTACAAGTAACCGTATACAAATGCTGCGTGACGAAAGGTAACATATACTGGTCAAGTAACACCTTAATACGGTGCCTACACAATATTTAAGAGGTCTGTTCACCTCTCCATCACCTCCATTCATGCCGCTGCTGCAGTCACTTAGGATATATGGGGCACGTCATTGCCAAGGCCAGCTGGTAGAGAGGACCAAAGCAGCAGCAAGGCATAACATGGGCAAGATGGGGTGCTGAGAAATGAGAAATAAAATGAACTTTTTTGATTTTAGCAAACAAAGAGTGAAAAACTTAAAAGGGGCCTGAATACTTTCTGTACCCACTGTAACTCACACCAGAGCACTGACGGGAGTTGAGCAGAAAATCTTAATAAATTGGAATAGATTTAATAAGCAAATTCTACCAGAATTCAGGTATAATTTATGCCAAAAACTAACATGCCTTGCAGCATATTTAGCAATTGTTTTAGACACGTTTAGCGGACAGTGGCATAGTCCAAGCTGCACCACCATGTGCCAAAATGTGAGCTATACTAAGGCCTAGTTCACATCTGTGTACGGTATTCTGTTCAGGGAGTCTGCATGGGGATCCCCCGAGTGGGATACTGAACGCATTGACAAGCGGTGAGCGATGAAAGCACAGGACCCCATAGACTATAATGGGGTCCGTGTGTTTTTCACGCGGTCTCCACACGAGTCATGCAGAGAGGAAATTAGTTCATGAAGTACATTTCACTCCGCATGACTCATGCGGACACTGTGTGGAACACAAACAGACCCCCATTATAATCTATGGGGTCTGTGTGCTTTCATTGCTCACCACTTGTCAATGCATTCTGTATGCCATTCGGGGGGTCCCCATGTGGACTCCCCGAACAAAATATTGAACGCACATGTGAACTAGGCCTAAGCCAACTTTGTAGGTGTAAGGTTAGGCACTCAGAGGAAACTTGGATTACAATTTCAATGGGGGGTTCTGTTACAGTCAGTTTTAACGAAGTAGGATAGGACCTGCTCTATAAATATTGACATGGAGCACTGGAACCCCCCCGTCCCCATGGAAGAGAGTGGATGCACACCCGTGTGTTTGCACTGTCTAACTTTTAGACAATATCAGTCAATATGCCCCAATATCTTCATTTACAGCAGGAGTGTGCAGGTGCCATAGCATGCAAGGCAATAGATCCTTAGAAATTACATAATGTGTATAGTCTATAGTCAGAGTCCTCCCACAACCTTTGCTAAAGATTCTCCAAAACTATGTACACAGCTATGATGGTAGAGTACAACCGGCCCCTGAAACCTTTGAAACAAGACAAAATAGTAATGGAGAACAGCTTGGTCTCCACATCCCTATAAATTAGCTGAGCCGATAATAAAGCCAGTGACGATACGCAGGTTATTTAAAGATCTGCAAGCCTAAGGTTGCCTGAAGACAAAAAATAAGTAGCACAGCTATAAATAGTAGGAGCCTGCGGAAATATTAATAGAAATTTTAAGTGGAGAGCCAAAAGGCAGAAGCTGAAGAAAAAGCCCTAGCCATGGGATTCAGTGTGGGAACCCATTGCCATGGAGATTAAACAAGGTTTGTAAAGCAAGCTGATAAAAATAGACGAGTACCTGAAAGTGTGCACAGAACGTGGCGAGGAACTCAGACACAGAAACAATATGTAGCGTACAACGGGGAACTGACCTTATGGGGACACAGGACACGGGGAAGGGCAACAGGAAATCCCAAGCACAAAACATAAGATACCCTCGTTCATAAGGCCGTCATAGTATGATAGGTTAGCTACATCAATTTAAATGTATTTATAGAAAATTCTACAAAAATTTGCAAAATTATCAAAATTGTATAGTATTAGGATATATGCATGTGACAAAAAAAAAATAAGAGATCAGTGAGGGTTTGATATGGACTCCCACTGATCAGATGCTTGTAGGGGCTGCACCGTGACCTCTTCACTGGTTACATCACATGTTGTCTAGTTCATAGTCACCTTGCAATACAATTATAAAAAGCATTTCTTAATAAATTTCGCAAAGGTCCCTCTGCCACATAAAATACACGTAAGGGCCCAGGAAATTCCAGCTATGTCTCTAAATTCTATAATTGCCATCTTCTAACTAAGAACAGGTAATACTGATTTTTTTATATCACCGTACTATTTTTTAGAATATTTATTCCGTTCCCCTCTCTGCATGAAAAATTCAGAGAGAAAAGTGCTGCAAGCAACGTTTTTCTCTCCGCTTTTTTCATCCTCTTCGGATGGAAACTAAATGAAAACCACGCGAACCGCTTTATGGCCTATGGGGTCCGTGGGTTTAATAAGGTAACCGCTGTTTTATGTGGATTTGGTTTCCATTCAGGGGGGTTCCCCAAGTGGACTCCCTGAACGGAAACCAGTGCGCAAATGTGAACCAAGCCTAATTTTGCAGCATTTTTTCCGCAAACCATCCTAAAACTTTTTCACATTGTTGTAGTGCTGGAGCAGAAAGCTGCCAGCAGGCGTCTGCTGTATAATACAGCCAGTAGACATCAGGTATGGAGTAGGTATACAGATCTGACAGACAGTGGGAACTCAGGCCTCACACACAAAACCTTATGTATTATGTAAAACCTAATCTGACCCTAAACTAAACACGCACTAGGAAAATGATGTGAAAACCAAATAAAGAGAAAGTGGTGGCAAAAAATTAACCAATAATAACAATTTCCCCTTTGAAACAAAAGTGCTTATTCATTATGCTTAGTCCTGTGTGTCAGACGCTAACAGGAACCAGTTCTATATTATGTTGTATGACATTAGTCAATGCACAAAGAATGTATCAATGCCTGGTTCTGTATGTCACGGGTGTGTAGATGAGACACTATGTGTAACCATGTCAGGCAAACTACTAAATGTAAATGGAGCATAGATGGGATCACAAGGTGTCATAGTCTACCGTGTGAGTTCATCCTCTGAAGCCTCAGATCGGAATAATTGCCTTCCATATAAAAACCTTAAGCAATAATCACTGCAAGACAAGAGAAAGACGGATTTAGATCTCCCTTAGGAAAGATCTGCTGTATATGTATAAGGAAGTAAATGAACCAATGTATGGATATGTGAAGGTGCATTAAAAGGGTCAAAGGGTTTTCAGATAATCTCTGTTAATAGTATGTCAGTCTAGACCAAAATGTATTGTATATATGTTAAAAACGTGGCTGCTTTCTGTCTGAAAAACTTCATTAAGCGAAGCCCCCCCCCCCCCCAAACCCATAACAGACTTTCTGTCCCTATTACATGTATATGGAACCTGCCAGCATTTACATAGGTAGTGACATGCTGTGATTTATAGAAACATTATATTATGAAATGTGTGAATGGGATTCACCAGAATCCCATTCACTTTGTAGGTACTGTAATATATGGCGTTTTTGGTCGTAGTATGCAACGCGGGATCCTGGCATTATAATTCCTGCCACTAGACATCTCCCTTCTAGCGGGTTTGCTGTTTACTCCCTGTCACTAGGGAAGTCCCAGCCACAGATACATCAATCTTAAAACAGCTTCACAGGGAGAGGAGGGATTGTTCTGTCTTCATATAGTGAATGGAGAGGGGAGGGGTTGATTTTCCTCACACATCTCTGCAAACTGCATAGGACTGAACAGTCTGCAGCATCTCATAGTATACATCAATACAAAAGGAAGTACGTATTCCACAACCCGGCTTCTTTAAAATTTAACTTTTAATCCATAGAGTTTTTTTAAAAATATAATGTGAAAAAAGGTAGAAAACACATACAAAAAAGTGAAAATGGCGAGATTAAAATGACGCAACAAACGCGTTTCGAGATTATAGATCTCTTAATCTTAGCATAATTCAATCCTCTGCTCCTGAGAGTTATCGACAGACTACACTTTATATACCCTCCTTAAAACATCTGATACAGATAATTGGTTAGGTTAACACCCTATACTCTTGTCGGCCCGGACTTACGTAGCAAAGGTCATTTACACCCTTTGTATATTATTTGCAACAGCCTTATATAAATAGCACAATGAATAAATACTGCGCAACAGCAAGATATAAGAAAATGCTCATAAAAAATGACTTAGATTTAAACCCGTCACACAGAGTTATCATGGAGGATGTAAACACAGCGTTTCTAAGTTTTCCAATAAGAGTAACCCTATGAGCATTTGAATATATCCTATGCCATCTACAAATCAACTACTACATGAGATATGAGTAAATTTTACTCACCTATGGTTGTAAAGATGTAAATATTTCTACGATCTTTAATCCCAGTCTATACATGAATCACCCATCACAGCATATACCATGCAACAGCGTCTACAGGTCACGTGTAAACTTTTAAAGAAGCCGGGTTGTGGAATACGTACTTCCTTTTGTATTGATGAATATTACCAAGCTCCGCTGAGTCCCGGGGCACGGATTGCACACCCTGAAGACTTCTTGGTTTCATATGGTGAGTGACAACAAAATACTATTTTTTTGACTTACATCTCATAGTATACTTATTTCTGGCTGCTTGTGTGATTACACACAGAATATTATTCACAGACAGCAAGCAGCTTTACTGACTGTGCTCATAGATTGCTCTTTTCCTGTGCCAGGAATCTTTAACTGCATCATGCCTGCATATATTTACCTTGTATTTGCAGTTCAGTGTCTCTGGATCTCCTATATTGTGGTCACTTGGGCTTTTCTTAGCTATTTGTTTACTACAGTTGTTCTTGGCAGAATTACATGTGAAACCAGTAGGAGTAGTTGTAATGGATGGGGGAGTGGACTGTTCCTTAGGCCCATTGCACACGACCATGTGCAGGCTGCCGGCCATGATTGAACGGCATGGCTGGTACATAGACACCATATCTGTATGCCACCCGTGCTTCTGTAGCCTTATTCATTCAATGAATGGGAGTTGCAGACGCAAGGCCCCGAAATGGACAGGAATAGGACCTGTTTTAAGTTTTGCAGCCCGGACTGTTGGCTCATACACTGATCCGTGTAATACACGGTCATGTGAGTGGGCCAACAGAAGTGTATGGGTCAGTGTGCTATCCAGGAAGAACCCAGATAACACACTGACCTAGCACACAGTCGTGAGTAAGGGGCCTTATTGTACATACCTACAATCTGATACAGAAATGTAAAATGTTCTGCAGCCATAATGGGGCTATTAGCCGCAGAAAACCTGACAGGGAATTGTGTATGAAGGCTTATACAGTCGTAGAACAGACTGACCAGCAAGACCCTGCACATACTTCAAACTTCTCATGAAAACACAGGTACCCTTTAAAGGGAACCTTGAAAGTTGTACATGCAATCTGATCTGAGAGCAGCATATTATAGAGCAGGAGGAGCGGAGCAGAGAGATGTACAGTTTCATGGTACAAAATTCAAGATTTGTCTATTATTTCACGCAAATCCCTGCTCTTTCTATGGTTAGGAGTCTAATAGGTGGCCCAATTTAGCAACTGACACTACCATCAGAGAGAAGGCTGCCAGACACGGGACTGGGCCATGCATTTGATCCTGAACCAAACTAGTGACATGAATAATTTCAACTAAAAGAAGTATAGGTAAAAAAAGGGTGTCAGCAAAGGTAAAATGAGGGTGCCAGAAAAGGTAAAAAAAAAAAAAAAAAAGGTGTTAGCAAAGGTAAAACGAGGGTGCCAGAAAAGGTAAAACGAGGGTGCCAGCAAAGCAAGTACCAAGCACTAAATCGCCCACACATACTATTGTGCACACACACAGACCTGTTGATACATTTATACCAGCAACATGGCATAGTCTATAATTCACAAGTCACATAGCATTGCCTACATAAAGACTGCTACTATGACAGTGACAATGTAATAAAGAGACCCATAAACTATAATGTGGCCATCCTGGGTCTAAAGGGAGTCAGGGCTCCTAGTCAGTACACAGCCCTCTCTTAGCTAGGAACATACATCAATGTGATGGCTTCTGTTGTAGATGCTCTCCGGAAACTTCATTGGCTTTGAGCTCGCTCGCTTATCACCTGCCGCTATTGTCTAGCATGCAGCACCTGGGGAATAGTTCCAGCAGATCAGAAAACTGGTTATACAGGGGTCATCATTTTCCTGATAGTACCAACCAGTCACTATTGCTTATGGTAGTGACCTTTCTGGTCAAAACAGGGGAAAAAAAGGCACAAAGCATAAACCTTCTTTATGTGGCCACCTCCTATATCTATACATGGTGACTTATAAATATAATATCAGACTATCAGAAGGCTCAGGATCTGAATACAGCCAAGAGAACGTCTATGGGCAATTTATTATCAGCGATATAGTGGTTATTGTTTTTGGGCTCAGCTCCATCCTGCTAGGCTCTTTTGAATAGGGTTCACTCAATTTTAACCATTAATTCCTTCCATTTGTTTTACTTATAGTTTCTTCTCCCCATTGACCCCCCCAGCCATCTTCCAACTTTTATTACATTGATTTTAGGGGAGGATATTGTATCGCACAGAGGTTGTAGCACTATGCAATAAGTTACCAAGCAGGGTCTGTACTAAGGTGCGGTGAAGGCTGTCTGACTCCTCCTGACAGTCACACCAGGCCAGTCCTTGACTGGGAGAAAAGCTTGCTGTAGCAGAAATCTTCTTCCATCACCTATCTTCAATGGGGAATTGGGCAAAACACTCCAACCAGTAAACTAAGCCCTGACACCCGAGGTGATCTAAGGGGTGTAACTTCAGGGGTGCAAAGGGTGTTGTCGCAACCAGTCTGATGAGCCTTGTATGACCCATTGGTTGCCTCAGCCCAAAAAAGTGCCTTGCAGCACTACAGTCCTAGGTTTGAATCCGAACATGGACAAAGTCTGGTATACTACATTTTTGTGTCCTTCGAAAAAACAAAAAAAAAAACCCAAAAAACACCACAACATTGATGTTTATATAAATGGATGGCCATCCATTTGTGCTGGTTAAACGGATGTAAACCAAAAAAACGTGATATGAGTCTAAGAGATAAATATGAGGAGCCCTGTACTATAAATGACACATTATAGTTGGGGGACCTGGTACAGATTTTAAATTGGGGCCCAGTACTTTCATGTAAGAATGTGCTAGGGGTTGCAGTGGGTACAGTCGTACCACTGGGTGATCCCCTATCAAGGTGTTAGAAGGTTATAGATCCGGTAACTGCAAAATAATTACTTCAGGAGCCTGATGAAAACCTTACACGCATTTGAGGCCGTAGTGCAGACAAGAATTAAGATGCATTATCTAGAACACCATGGCAGTCAACATCCACTCCTTTTGTGCTTGTGTGTACAGGGATGGGTAAGGGTCAGTTCAGACTAGAGCTGTGGCAGATACTGTATGATGGGTCTGTTTTGCAATAGATCGGTCAGTCTTTCATTGCTTTAAACAGTTAAAAAAAAGTGTGAAAGCGTAAAATAAAGCAATAACATGCAAACGTGTTGCACACTCATATGGTTTTTAGGAGTTTTAGACATTTACTGCAAATCAATTCTACCGGTTTAGTTCCTCAAAATTTGTCATCTTATACCACACAGGATTTCCTTATAGATGGGTTACTAAGAATACTGTGAACACTGCGCAAACTACAAGACTAGCAGAAACAACCTCACTACCGCAGCAGTCATAGCAAGAGGGAAGTGTCAGAACAATTCTGAGGCCGAGAACAAAACACACAAAAAAGGGAAGAAAACAGAAAAGGAATTTACAGCAACCTGATAATTCAGTCCTTACCATATATATATATATATATATATATATATATATATATATATATATATATATACACACACACACTGTAAGTCGATGGCCGGTCAGGTAATGGAGGGGGTGTACATCTCACCCAGACTACTCAGGTGGGTGAGATGAGAAAACTCCAGGAATGTTTGTTCTCAGCAGACAACTTTCGTCTGTTGAGCGTTTTGGGAAATGCTCAGTACTGGGCTGGATTTTTAGGAATGACAGGTAGGATTGGTAGTGGGACCTGCCATTCCACCCCCCTCCAGTCCACACTTTGAGGATGTTCCGGCAGTGACTCAGCTGCAGAGAGTCTCCTTATCAAGGAGGCTTAAGAAGTTCTCCAGCAGCAACACTTTGGCAGAGTTTGGCTGAAGTGCAGAGAGAGAGAGAGAGAGGTCATATTTTTGGAGCTGTGTCCTGAATGATTCTACTGGCTTTTGGATTTCTGTGATTCTAGGTGAGGTAACCTATTCTATGTTTAGTTAGAGCCTAGCCGGGCAGGTATTTATTTTTGTATGGTTTTCCTTTTTTTCCTGCACCATTTTGTTTTGAGTGAAAATAAACTCTACCATTGTTTGGACTAAAGAAACTGGACTTGTGTGTCTATGCCACCCCACCTAGCAACCCCAGACCCTGACAATATATATAAATATATTCATTTCTATACACAAATATATTCATTTGCAGTAATCAAAGCAAAAGGTGGCTACTTTGAAGAACTGAGAATATAAGACATATTTTCAGTTGTTTCTCACTTTTTTGTTCAGTATATAATGCCACATGTGTTACTTCATAGTTTTGATGCCTTCAGTGTGAATCTACAATTTTCATAGTCATGAAAATACATAAAACTCTTTCAATGAGAAGGTGTGTCCAAACTTTTGGTCTGTACTGTGTATATATATATATATATATATATATATATATATATATATATATACACACACACACACATACATTTACACATATACACGCACGTGTATCGAAATGAATGAATCTATGAGTGGAAAAGATTCTAATAACTGAAGATATACTGTAATGACTGTAACCCTCTCCACAGTGTGAATGTGCTGTTCCTTTAAATACTGTACAGCTGAACTTTTCCTTACTGAATCATCTTGCACCCAGCTTGCGCACCCTAAATAGCAAATAACAAAAAGAAGTGAGACAGGTAAGGATGACGCACACGATGGTTGTGGGGCGAGAAATGAAAACTAACTTGTTCAACAAGACAATGAGAAAGTTCTGAGGCATCACATACAAAGCAGTTATATGAGTGGACCCAATATGGCGATACTAGAATTCCATACTATGAGGCTGTAGACATTCCATGTGCTGCTATAGGACATCATATTATTATATGGCATCATTAGTTATCCCCCCCCTCCCCAGAAACAATCTGATGCAAACAGTAACATATATTTGATCCAATCAATTTATAGACTTCATGTGAACTAACTGCAAGTGAAGTGCTCCATTTAGGCTGCGTTCACACAGTGCTGCTTTACTGAAGAACTGGATGCAGTTTTTAAAGGGAGCCTACCACCTTCACCTACTACTAACTTCTTACAGTGATACACAAGATTCCTTTGTTATGTATGTCACTTTTGTATATTTGGACAATATCAACTTTAAAGTTTTATTCAAATTAGGCAGTTGGTGGGGCCTTCAACCCTAGGAGCACTGCTCGCGCTACTCATATAAGATGGATGATGGCAAGGATCAACTTACACTGCACAGGGTGGTGCAGGCAGGAGATGGTAAGTTTCAAGAGCAGTGCTCCCAAGGCTGAAGGACCACCCCTAGTGCACCAACTTGCTTATCTACATAAGTGTTTTTTCTTCAAATCTACAAACTTGACATACACAGCAAAGGTTTGTTGTTATCGCTGTAATGTGCTTTGTAACATTTACTGTAGACACACCGAGCAGCTGACATGGCGTCTAGGTGCAGACCCCGGCCAACCAGAATCCTTCCTCAATGGGCCCTATCTTGTTAATGACACTGCAGGGCCCCAATAACCATCTATCTTGTAAGGTCTCGCTGCTGCTTGAAATCTGGCAACATTTTAGGAATTTGTGATTGGTAATATTTGCAAGTAGTTGCATAGTGGGCCTGCAGAATGAATTTTACTGTTGAGTCCGACACTGAGCATACAGCTGAAAGATTCAGGAATATGTGCTTCATACTACTGAAATCTATAACTGCATGTAGTTCCTCAGTAACATAGTGCCGTGTAACCCCTGTAAAGCCTTTCACCCCTTTTGTTCTAGATTGAGAGGACCAGCTGTAATCACAGATGAATAAACACATTTCTCCTGCAGGGGCCGCTATAGGAGATATACTGTATGTGATATTACATGGTGCCAATTAAAAAGAATGGGTGACCATATAACACATGAGTCACACCTCTCAGCACCTCTGACAGAAGGCGATCTTGAGTGTGGACTATTTTATGGCCTTTATATATTTCACCTTATGCACCTATTTAAAAAAAAATGTCCCCTTACATACTATAGGTTTACCATAAAATAAATTTGCAAAAATGACAATCAACATTTGTATAATCATTTAGAGAAAACCAAAAAGTAAGACTCTCTATGCTACAGGATTGCTATAAGGGGTATAGCTATAGGTAGTACAAAGGTAGCAATCGCTACTGGGCCCCTGGAACCTGGGGGGCCCAAAGATCGTTCTACAATATACTGTAAGAAGATCCCAGAATTGCAGATAGCATATGGCAGGGGTACGTACGGCTCTCCAGCTGTTGCAAAACTACAACTCCCAGCATGCATACTGGCTCTGCTGTTCTTGGAACTCCCATGGAAGTGAATGGAGCATGCTGGGAGTTGTAGTTTCACAGCAGCTGGAGAACTGAAGGTTCCCTACCCCTGGCATATGGTAAATGGTGGGCCCATTACAGCAAAGGGGCTTCAAGTTACACCTCTGGATGCAACGTGATAAGCCTCCGGTATAAAATGCCATACAGGGTAATAAATTTAACACCACCAAGAGATTTTTTTTTCTTTTTTTGACCAATGACACAACTTAGGCAACATTTATACGTGACACTTTGCAAATGTACAATTCTATTCACTTTAGAGCATTTTGCACTCATGTTGTAAACTACGGCATGCTTTAAGTGGACAATTTTTGTGAATTGTTATCCTCTATTGATTTTAATGGAGGAAAAGCCACAAGTTAATACGGCACACGATACATGATTTTAATATGTTCTAGACTAGTGACTGTAACGTCACTTAGAACGGGCTTTAAAATCAGCCCCTGCGAGAGTTTGGTCTTAGTCCTCATACAGTCATGTAGCCTGCACCATCACAGTGACTGTACTGTAACCTGTCCACACCAAGCTGCTTTAGGATACAATTAGTCAAAGGTTACTAGATGTAAAGAGACTCACCTCTCCTAAGTGAAGAACGGCCGTAACAGCCAGATCAGACTTTTTACTCCAACCTTTATGTTGTTGCCAAGCAATATGTAAATGCACAAAAGTCTACACCTATATATGTAGTAATGCGTCAGACCAAGCATCGTGTTACATAGTGTGCTAGTGACAATGCACGGCGTCCTGGATACTACCTGTCTGCACAGTGACATAATATACTGCTAGCATTAGAATAAAATACAGAACTGGAGGACTATTGCTGAGAGATCAAAGGATTTAAAGCAGAACTGAGAAGTGATTTTTGCCCTACATAATGCAGCATGCTTTATTCCTTTGTATCTCCATAGTTATATGGATTTACTAATGACCTAGTTGCAAAGAATTTTTTTTTTTTTTTTTTTTTAATCAAAAGTTTTATTTGGTTTTTTAACATTTGTAAAAGAACATTATATGCAAGTGAGAGAGCACTTCTACAGAGTGTGGACAAAAAGTAAACCTAACAGCTCAAAATAACATAAACAAAAGTATGGTCCGATTGACCATCCGCCAAACAAATAGCGCAATATGGCTCCAGTACACTAGTAAATCTATAACACAGGCGTGAGGAGCGATATATAGCATATCGGTATCATCTATCCATACAGTTCAGGACAGTATATCTATGAGTCCTTTTCTGGACAAGTGAGGAAGGTGAAGAGGAGAAAAGATAGAGAGAAGAAAGAAGGAAGAAAGGAGACGGGAGTGTCAGAAAAGCACGAAGGGAGGGAGGGGGGGGGGGGGCTTGTGCCCCAGGTTCAATGTTTGTGTATAAGCCAAGGGGTCCACGTTTTCAAGTATCGGTCATGTGACCTGGAGGACCAGGACATAAGCTCGTCAAAGCGGGATATTTGGTTTACTCTGTCAATCCAGAGGGAAATCGGAGGGGCAGACGAGTTCAGCCAATATAGTGGGATGAGCAGCTTTGCAGCTGATAATAGGTGAGTTACCAGTCTATCTTTCGCAGGGGTATAGTCTCCAGACGGCAGGAACAGAAAGACAGTTTCAGGAGTGAGCTGAAAATACGGGTAGCTGACTGCGCGGATCACTTTTTCTACATGTGTCCAAAACTCCTGAATCACCGGACATGACCACCAAATGTGTAGGTAGGTACCAGCGTCTTGACTGACATCGCCAGCAGCGATCGGAAGTGTGCAGCTTCTTTGCATGTAGCCATACAGGTGTCCTGTACCAGCGAGAGACAAGTTTGTAGTTGTTTTCCTGCAGCCGCACACACGGGGAGAAACCATGCAATCGTGACAAAACCGTTTCAACTTCATCATCAGTCAGAGAGATCTGTAGCTCAGTCTCCCAAGCAGAAATAAATTTCGGTCGATAAGGTCGTCGTGGATCCACAAAGTGAGATTGATAATGGGAATGCAAAGAATTTTTTAATATAACTTCACTTTTCTGTGTTTGTATTTAAAGCGAAATCTCCAGTTTGCGTTCTGCAGCTTTTTCTCCGACTGTGAACAGTATATAGAGTACTTAGCATGCGTGTCAGTCTTCACCGTACTTCTTGCATTCCATTAGAAAAATGAGCAATAGTTTCGGCTTAGTGTTTGAAGGTATGCTAAAGGGCTCAAAATGGTAAGTGCCAAAGTGGACAGATAAAAACCCCAATAAAATGGTAAGACTAGATGTTAAAGTGATTATCATCAGCATGGCCGCAGTCACGATTACAATCTGGGGCTTTCTGCTGAAATAGCTTTTAGTGTATTCTTCTGAGATTGTCTGATTTTGCGATTCCAACATAAATGCACCCATTGAGGGTTATTTAACAACTGCCCCTTTTTTTGGTCATATATTTCGCAGGTAAATATGTATTTTTTAGACTAGTTTTACTGTAGTGCCTGTTTAGGATGTCGGCGCACCTCCTTATAAATGTTATGCATGTTACTATAGATCTACCTTGTGCTTTCACTGCTCACTGCGTTCGGTATTCCATTCGGGGGGTCCCAAAGTGAACTTCTCGAACAGAATACTGAACGTAGATGTGAACCAGGTCTAACAGGTGTAGCCCTGGTAGGAAACAGCAATCCTGGCATCAAGGGAGTACAAAGTGAATGAGCAAATGAGACATCCAGGCCATTGGAGGCGCTGTCATCATAGCAACCTTCCAGTATATGACAGTGGGGTACAATAACCATTCCTATACAATCACCAGGATATAGGGGTGGATGTGGGGATTCAGACTTACTAATGATGAATATACTGTATATGCCTAAACACGGGAAAAGGGTTAACAAGGGCGTACAACATTTTCTGCAGTTCTTGGTATTTTTGGTACAGTATGCCTAAGGGTTTACTTACATTCTTTCCTGCCCAGTTATTCCAGTCTATTCACCTACATAAAATCTACAGAACATATTTCTATAAAGACCTATTCCAGGGCTTTTTTAAATTATCTTTTAACCCTGTGTTATCAGGCACACTAATGTGTAAGGAGAATGGGTCCCCTGGCTGGTCATACGACCAGCAGACCAACCTGCCAATTCACATACCAGTTGGAAGATCCTGGTTTCTATGCAATAGAACGGTTTCCCCCATAATTTTTGATAGAACCTGATGTGATCACAGACTTAGGCTGATGCTGCAGCTAAAGAGAGAGTTTCTATCACAGCCCAAGTAAGTTATCGAGATCAGTACAGGTCAGCACTGAGATTTCACATACGGGTCAGATATGTATCACGGAGTGTTGTCATGAGGCTAATGTTCATATCACTCCTACTTGGCTTCTGTGTTAGGATCACATACAAGTTACTTGGCACTACAGCTGACCTGTCAAACTAGACTTTGTACCAGCCTAATAATACTACTGACATTTATTACTTTGACAGTACATACTCTGCACTATATCTGATGAGGATAAAATGTTGTATCCTCACTTTCCTGCAACTTGTAGCTACCCTATTCCTGCTAGCAGGCATTCTGTAAATGTTCAGAAAACTCCTCAATCTGCAAAAAAAAACATTTCTAGAGAAATACAATAAAAGTGAGTCAGGGAGGAGGAGGGGGGAGATGCAGCAGCAGTTTCTCTCTTTCTGTGTCTGTGAGACAGCATACTGTGAAGGGGGAGAAGAAGGATTGAGTGCAATGGTTGTATTACATCATATATATATATATATATATATATATATATATATATATATATATATATATATATATATATATATATATACAGATGCTTAAGGCTGGGGCCACAATAATGCAAAAGGTTGAGAGTTGCCACAATGATTAACATGGCGTAGGTGTCACAGGTCACTTTACAACTACTGCCCTTGCGCCCTCAGCCTTGAAGCCCTCCCTTGTCTAATATATCGCTAACCTATCCTTAGTCAATATGATGTATATTAGATTGGTGGGGGTGCTGGGTGCGAGACCCCAACCAATCAGAAGTTCACAGAAGCCACAAAAACAAATGCAGAGAACTGATTGGGTTACTAGAGTTCAGCTCCCATTCACAGACCAATCTGTATTTGTCTCCATTCTTTGTAGATGTTTCAGCACTGAAGGTTACCATAAATAGCTGATTGGTGGGGGTGCCAGGAAAACCCCTTTAAGAGGGGCAGTGATTTTTGTCTTGAAACTCTACATTATATTAAGGGTGCGTTCACACGATGTAACGCGGAGCGTGATCTGGCATGTACACACGTGCCGGCAGATTACACGCTCAAAATGCTGCCATTCATTTCAATGGGAGTTAGGAGCGTATACGCCGCGTTATTTTGCACCTGTGATTTTGCGGCCGCATTTTGAGCGCGTAATCTGCCGGCACGTGTGTACGTGCCAGATCACGCTCCACGTTAGATCGTGTGAATGCACCCTCACCCGAGTTTTCCCACATAAGCTGCTCAGGAGCCCTCGCGCTCCTGAGCAGCTTATGTGGGAAAACTCGGGTGAGGGTGCGTTCACTCCCTGTTATGAATGAAGTCGTGATCAGGTAGCATTCACCCCGCTTAATGGGAGTAACGGAGAGGGCCGTACTAATCCCTATTCCCACATTCTCATGATCATTGGGGTCTGAGTGGTTGAACCACCACTGATAGAGAAGTTATACCTTATCCTATGGAATACCCCTTAAGGATAAGACCCTATGTTGTGGAAAAGCTGGGGTTTTTTCTTGCAGATTTTGCTGCGAGATTTTGAGCCAAGAGTCAGAGCTATAAGAGCTTCATTTATATTTCCCATTTCTTTTGTAGCCACTCCTGGGTTTAGCTCAAAAAAGTGCAGCAAAAACTTCCAAAAAAAAAAATATGCAGCTTTTGCGCAACATGGGGCCTTAGCTTTAATGAGCCATCTGCAATTGTACTCTCAAGACATTGATCTAGGGAGTCTTCATAAAATTAAAAGTTCCAAAACATTTTCTGCAACAGTTGTAGAGTTAGCAGTTGTTGGATAGCCGCAATGACCTAATTTCGGGACTCATGTATCGTGTGTATATTTTAGGTTGTCAAAGGCTCAAATGTTCATTTACAGTGACAAGTCAATTTTGCAATGTAAAATGTTGGTGCGTGCCGAGAACAATGCATATGTAAGCTGTCATAATAAATACGGTGGCGAAAAAGAAAGGTCACATTAATGACTGTCCTCATTTTTATTCCGTGTGAAGTTGGACACCGACTGTCTATGGCTTATTTTTAATTACCGGGTTTTTTTTTACAGTGCAGAAAACACTGCCAACAGGAATAGATGGGATAAATAATGTAACATATAGCAAGTAACCAAGAAGAGCGTTCTGTTCTTGTTCTGTCAGCTTGGAAAGGTGAAAGGTCGCCACCAAACCCTTGTTATACTCCCACTCGTGACCATTCATTGGATCAAATTAACATTTCCTCAAGGCTTTCGGCAGATGATAAATGGTCTCTGTAAGAACAGGTAATTGCAAGCGAATTCCCAGGACAGATTGTTGTTGACTCCAAGGACATGGACAAATTTATTTATATAGATACAGGAAAGACGCCAGTTTGGTTACCAAGATGGTTCACATTTCATCTGCTCATACAGGCAAAGAAAGAGGGTAAGCCACACAGTATACAAAACCGCATGACATAGCTGCCATCACAGCACCACAATTCGTCATAAAGACAGTTCTACAACCATACCCTAAAACGTCTTTCACAGGATCGCCTTATGAAGACAATCACTTTCCATACATCCCATCTGGATGTCATACAAGAGATCAGCTCCGGAGGACCACCTTGTCTATGTTTTATTCGGTTGGACATTCATTTACATGGCAGGCACAAAATATTACAATGCAACCACAACAGGGAAAATATATGGTCAAGGTTGACTTTCTCCATGATATAGCTTGTAGGGTCAGAAAAGAGACATGTTGCAAACAGAATTCTATCCAAAAAAGGATCATCTTCATAATACAACCAAGGGCACAGCAATGGGGGGAACAAAGCTAGCACTTACTACTGGGCCCTGGAACCTGAGAAGGCCACAAGGGTCCCTGTGACACAAACTATAGCACTATTGTAAATGGTATATGATTAGTTAGGATCCCATTAATGATTTTGCATTGGGGCCAAGAAAAAATGTTACACATCCTGCATTAACCCAAACCCATGGACCCCTTAAAGACATTAATGGAGGTAGTTGAGGCTTGGATTATTGCAGGACATGTTATATTTTTGTCTAGGCGCAATTTTGGGATACACAAATAACTAAGCACTAAATGTCTATTCACATCTATTACTGGATATTCTTTAACATAGCCCCGAACAATAAAATTACAATTTTTCATGCAGGCCATACAGCGCCTTAAAACACCTGGGCATAACAGTGAGGATACGTTCATGCTTTTTGTTTTGCACTGTTCACTTGCTCTGGGATGTTAAATGTATCAATAGATCCAAATTCACCTGGTGAATGTCCATTTGGCCTCCATGAGACCAGGAAACAGACTGTGCATCCCATACATAGAACCCAGTAAGACTGTATGCCACAATTTTTTATTTTGTTTAAACAATGGGCACCTACAGGCAACGGATGCCAATTGTATGGCTATAGAATGACATCCATGAGAGGTATACTTCCGAGAATCTGATAGACATATACAGTATACCTCCAGTAGACGCTGCAAACACTGAGTGAAAGGACTCTTAGGCCGACTTCATAGGGACTGGTCTGGTCTACAAGATATAGATCAGATGTCAGCAGTATTTCTCAGAGCTTTCCTGCGGCATGAGACAGGACATAGAAGACTTGAATGCTGAGGCCCAGGTCCCAGCTCAGGGTTTGGTCTGATACTGTTCTAAAGCTACATGCACATGACTGTAGTGGTTTTTCTGTGCATGAGGCCTAACAATTTCCATGCTTACCATGTGCCATTCAATAATGACAATGACAAACATTTATAATTCTTTTCTTTCACAAAGGACTCAAAGTGCAGCATGTGGAGTAGAGGCGTTCATGGCTGCCATACAGGCGCTCATCCCCAACACTCACATCCCCAACATACAGGCGCTCATTCCCAACACTCACATCCCCAATATACAGGCGCTCATCCCCAACACTCACATCCCCAACATACAGGCGCTCATCCCCAACACTTACATCCCGAACATACTGGCGCTCATCCCCAACATACAGGCGCTCATCCCCAACACTCACATCCCCAACATACAGGCGCTCATCCCCAACACTCACATCCCCAACATACAGGTGCTCATCCCCAACACTCACATCCCCAACATACAGGCGCTCATCCCCAACACTCACATCCCCAACATACTGGCGCTCATCCCCAACACTCACATCCCCAACATACAGGCGCTCATCTCCAACACTCACATCCCCAACATACTGGTGCTCATCCCCAACACTCACATCCCCAACATACTGGCGCTCATCCCCAACACTCACATCCCCAACATACAGGCGCTCATTCCCAACACTCACATCCCCAATATACAGGCGCTCGTCCCCAACACTCACATCCCCAACATACAGGCGCTCATCCCCAACACTTACATCCCGAACATACTGGCGCTCATCCCCAACATACAGGCGCTCATCCCCAACACTCACATCCCCAACATACAGGTGCTCATCCCCAACACTCACATCCCCAACATACAGGTGCTCATCCCCAACACTCACATCCCCAACATACAGGCGCTCATCCCCAACATACTGGCGCTCATCCCCAACACTCACATCCCCAACATACAGGCGCTCATTCCCAACACTCACATCCCCAATATACAGGCGCTCATCCCCAACACTCACATCCCCAACATACAGGCGCTCATCCCCAACACTTACATCCCGAACATACTGGCGCTCATCCCCAACATACAGGCGCTCATCCCCAACACTCACATCCCCAACACTCACATCCCCAACATACAGGTGCTCATCCCCAACACTCACATCCCCAACATACAGGCGCTCATCCCCAACATACTGGCGCTCATCCCCAACACTCACATCCCCAACATACAGGCGCTCATCTCCAACACTCACATCCCCAACATACAGGCGCTCATCCCCAACACTTACATCCCGAACATACTGGCGCTCATCCCCAACATACAGGCGCTCATCCCCAACACTCACATCCCCAACATACAGGCGCTCATTCCCAACACTCACATCCCCAATATACAGGCGCTCATCCCCAACACTCACATCCCCAACATACAGGCGCTCATCCCCAACACTTACATCCCGAACATACTGGCGCTCATCCCCAACATACAGGCGCTCATCCCCAACACTCACATCCCCAACATACAGGCGCTCATCCCCAACACTCACATCCCCAACATACAGGCGCTCATCCCCAACACTCACATCCCCAACATACAGGTGCTCATCCCCAACACTCACATCCCCAACATACAGGCGCTCATCCCCAACACTCACATCCCCAACATACTGGCGCTCATCCCCAACACTCACATCCCCAACATACAGGCGCTCATCTCCAACACTCACATCCCCAACATACTGGCGCTCATCCCCAACACTCACATCCCCAACATATAGGCGCTCATCTCCAACACTCATATCCCTAGTATACAGGCGCTCATCCCGAACTCTAGTTCATGGGAAATGATCAGTATATTTTTGGCATGTGGGGAAAGACTGGAGTACCTGGAGAAAACCCAGAGAAACACAAGGAGAACATACAACGTCCATAGTATCAGTTTACTATTGCTATACCCTAAAATATCTGAAGGTGCATGCTATAACTGGACAAACATCTAAATGCTTACCCAATAAGACCTTTCTTGGTGTCTGGCCCTCATATAGCGAACACAATGTTCTATTGCTTCATCTACGTTCATATAAATCAATATGTGCGCGGCTCAGAAAGCACCTGGATGCTGACACACTATACAATATGTGATGACGGTAAGTCCTCATGGTGGGATACATGGCTTAATTGCTACATTACGAAGCCTATTTCTATCAGTTGGACTCCGACCCACAGATGATGATCAGCGTGATAGCTTTTCTGCCACTATTCATGGGCGGCTTGCAATACTAACACTGTAAGTTAATGAAAGGTGAAGTCATTTCCTCCCACTAGATTCATTCTTCCTCACAATTCCCTGGAAATTACTTCACCCTCCCTCTCATTAAATGCAGGAGCAGCAACTCCGGGGTCGCACCGTCTCCCACACACACGTGCAGTAGGTGAGCAGCGTGTACTCTGAACGTTCATGTGATACTTCATTTATCATGACAGCTCCAGAGCTTTTTTTACACTTACATTAAAATTAGTGACACCATGATAAACTGAATGGAGGATTTTAATTACAAATAATTAACTAAGCCGGAGCTGCCAAGATCCCCTGTACGTAGATAGCATGTGCTCAAGCAAGGGCACAACTGTGTATTTATTGCTCAATGACGGGCATAATGAGTCAATTTGTCAATCCTTACAAGTAGACTCAATGGTTATGTTCAGACACAATGACAGGATAATCCTTAAAGGGATCCTATCATTGGATACCCTTTACAAACTAGCTGTATAATTAAGTATACAAAATTAACAATTATATATCATTAAAAATAATTCATATTTTTATTTTGAGAACTTTTTTCCAACTCCAGCCAATGTGTTGTCCACGTGTCTGCTCATGGAGAGAACCCGCAGCCATATGTCCTATTCAGGCATATGAACATAAGATTGGAGTCCTTCACTGTATGAGTGTTACAGTGATAGCCCAGGTCAAGGTGGCCATATACATTAGATTAAATGAGTATTTCCATCTCAGTAGTTATGGCTATATCCATAGGATATGTGGTATAGCATTGTGCACAGCACTATTGCTTTGCAGCACCTGCATGAGTCTCCCCTGGGTACTCTGGTTTCCACATGCCAAAAATATACTAATATGTAAATTGGCTTGGTCACAACATGATCTTTATCTTTCCGATTTCACGCAAGACCTACAAGGTTGTGAATATTAATTTCCAAAATCTTCTTAGGTCATATACAGCTTAATAAATCTTTACAATGGTAATCTAAGGATATATAGAAAAGTAAAGAACATTACACTATCTAACCCAGAGGATAAGCAACGTGTCCGATTAATCCAGGAGACAGGGATTGTACAATTGCCTCTCGTAGCACAGCTGATGGGAGATACCGTATCCTCGTGACTCAATCCACTGATATGTACGAAGCTCAATCTCCTGCTAAGATCTTAATATATTAATAACTGTGAGTCATTGCTTATCTATAAACACGAGAGGAAAATAATTAACTTCCTTAATAGTCATTAAAATAACCATAAAGTGCGATGTACTCGTGAAACCTCCAGTGAGGAAAGAAAGATTCAGTGGTCCAAATAAACCTACAGTAGCAAAAAGTCCTTCACTATTGTTATCACTTCTCTGACGATAGGTTCACACCTGCGTTCGGGTCTCCGTTCTGTGGTTTCCGTCTTCTGCATGCAAGAAGACAGAAACCACAAACCGGGTCCGGCCCTGAGCGGCGGAGAGCGTTTTATGCTCTCCGCCGTGAAACCGTTTTTTTTCAATCGGACACAGGGTACCGCATGTCCGACTCTGTGTCCGATTTAAAAAAAAAAACGGTTTTGCGGCAGAGAGCATAAAACGCTCACCGCCGCACAGCTTTCAAACTCATTCAAATGAATGGGTATGAAAGAGTCCTGCAGGTTTCCGTCTCCTGCTCTGTTTTTTGCAGGAAACGGAAACCTGCAGAAAGGAGACCGGGCGCAGATGTGAACGAGCCCTTACTTGTATAGCGCCACAATATTTTGCAGCGCTTTACAAATACTGTTAGAGTCCCATATAGGGCTCACAATCTATATTCCCTATCAGTATGTCTTTTTTTTTTTTTTTTTTTTTTTTTGAACTGTAATTTTTATTTAAAGGAATTTTATAAAATACAATATAACAAAAGAGTTAAAAACATGAACGTGAAGCAATGTACATACCGTCAAGTAGACTGGGAATGTATACACATCACAAAAACTTGAGAGTGGAAATGAGGGGGTGGGGGAGGAAGTGAAGGGGAAGGAGTCAGAGACCATTCAAAATACAGTATGCGTCCCAAGGTGACCAGATAGCCTAGAACGCCTCAACAGTATGGTTAAGTGTGGCCGTCAAGTTCTCCATACTACGGACATCCTTAACTCGGGCTACAAGATCAGAACCAGAGGGACGAGAGGCACTCTTCCATCGGAGAGCAATGAGCGTTTTGGTTGCGGTACAGAGATATAGAAACAATTTAGAGGTTTGTTTACCCAGATGATCAGAGGGGAGATTGAGGAGATAGATGAGGGGGTATGGTACCAGTGCATATCAGTATGTCTTTATAGTGTAGGAGGAAACCCATGTAAATATGGAGAGGACATACAAACTCCATGCAGATGTTATCCTCGGTCGGGTTTGAACCTAGAACTTCAGAGCTGCAATTTGATTATTTATGAAGCAATGAAGAATTCACATGGTATTATTATATATTGATAAAAATATGAAAGTTTATTAATAAAACGGGGTAGCGGGTCAGAACTGCCAGACCAATGTGGGTACAGCCAATGGGCTTACTCATTAGATAAACAGAGGGGGCCACACATGCCCTGTCTCTCTATTCACATAGAACACACTGGATCCCTTTCTAGTAAACTATTGGGTCCCAGTGGTCCTGATCCCCCACCAGTCAGACAGTTATACCCCATTTTGATAGCAGATCATTTTTCCAGTAACTGCAAGTTATTTAAAGGGAATCTGTCAGGTCTATTTGGAACACTGGACCCCACACAGGTCCTTATTTATGGACATGTGGTTTAGTGTCCCAAATAGCCTATTCCTAACCCTGCCTTTGACTGGCCTTTATACTTACCCAGTGCCTGGACAATGGTTCACTGGAGCTAGAGGAGAACACCGATGCTTAGAGAGCATGTGCAGTAAGGCCGCGGTGAACTTTATCAACTTCAGTGAACGACTGTGGAGGCACCAGGAGCACCATGGAGGAGTCTGATGAGACTCATTGGATTCATCTTTAGGAAAGTCTAAAGGTATTTCTTTTTTCATGGAGACTGTTAGGAGTAGACTATTTGGAACACTAAACCACCAGTCCATAAGAACCCATGGAGGGGGGGGGGTGAGACCAAGATAGAGATTTTTGGTAAAGCACATCATTATATTGAAAAGGGAATGAGGACTACAAATAAAAAACACAGCACCAACAGCCAAATAGGGTGGAGGTTCAAATATATTTTGGGGTTGTTTTGCTGCCTCCGGCACTGAGTGTCTTGACTGTGTACAAGGCATGATGAAATCTGAAGATTACCAAAGGAGTTTGGGTCTCCAGTGTCAGAAAGCTGGGTTCCTAGATCATGGGGCTTCCAACAGGACAATGAGCCCAAACATACTTCAAAAAGCACCCAGAAATGGATGGAAACAAAGTGCTGGAGAGTTCTGAAGTATCTGGCAATGGGTCAAGATCTAGATCCCATTAGGAGAAGACAGCGTTGAAATATGAGAGACCTGGAGCAGTTTGCAGAAGAAGAGTGGTCCCCAAGTCCAGTTGAGAGGTGTACGAAGCTTGTTAACGGTTATAGGAAGACAGATTGAATTCAGTTATTTTTTTGCACAGGGTGTGCAGCAAAATATTAAGTGAAGGGTGCCAGTAATTTTGCCAGGCCCATTTTGTGAGTTTTGCAGAAAATTATATATTTTTGTGTTGTTCCAATACACACAAAGGTAATAAACACGTGTATATAATAAAACGTGTGTAATTGCAATAGTTTTCTGGAAAAATTTCAGGGGTACAACACTTACAGCCATGACTGTATATGTACAAAAGAGAAGAGGAAAAACACTATTTCAGGCTGTTATATGACTTCTGCAGATTTTGTAAATTCTGCATCTTCTAGCAGTATTGTGCAGGCTCTCTCTCAAATTCTCAGTTTCCCTAACCTAGTAGATGGTTACTTAGGCTAGCTGGTATAATGCTGCCATAGAGAGCACATAGAGAAAACATTGAAACAGAATTAGGAAGCAGAATATCCTGGGAAGCAGCGGCACCATATAGGAAGGACCTTATAGAGATGTGCTGAGAAGTATTGATGTGAAATAGAAATCATACTATTAGCTACAGCACCATGCAGCTTGTGTCTGCTTCTCCCTTGCTTGGTTCTCTTCCCAACATATAAATTGATACTTAGGTGAGCTGACAATCTGTCTTGGGAAACCAAGAAGGAATTCAGCAGATGCTTCAGAGTGAATGTTAGTTTACAGAGGGAGGGGGAGGAAGAAACGAGCCAGATATGTAGAGAATAGTTATTCTACCTTTAGAGGTCTTCTCCGGGCCACGGGTAGAAATCCGGGTTTTCTTCGGTATGCAAATGAGTTCTCTCGCAGCACTGGGGGCATCCCCAACGCTGCGACAGAAATCTCCAGTGCTGCCTCCATCTTCGTCTGGAACGGCCTCTCTCCGCGTCTTCTTCCGGCGCTGGCTTCAAACTTCTACGCCTGCGCAGTCTGCTCTGCCATCAGGCCTCGGGCAGAGCTGACTGCACATGCCCGCGGCCATTTCTTTGTAGACACTTATGCTCGGAAACGGATCCCTTTAAGCACAAGCAAGTCAAAAATGCAGGTAGCCACAAAGAGCCAGTGGACGTACCCTCTCACCTTCTGTCTGTCTGTACAACACACACAATATAAAAATAAAGAAGAACTACACGGAAAAAACTATTATCAAAAGTATCACACAAACTATGCTTGGTTAAAGGGGTTGTACAGATTTAGAAAAACACTGCTTTTTTTTTTTTTTGCCAGTCCTTGGGTTGTGTCTGGTATCGAAGCTTTGCGATGAACGACCACAAACACATCCTGTGAATAGGTGTGGTACTATACTTGGAAGAAAGTAGCCATACACACAATGCAGACTGGAAATTTACTGTAACTGACTGACTTTGGCAAGAAAAAAATAAATCTAAAGGTTTCATTAATTCTACAATTGTGTCAACTGCCTCAGTAGCAGTAAACTCTGCTCATAACTACTATAACACAATACTAAATGGTCAAGGTCTCCGTGATAACATCATCATAGAGGTGAAAAAAACAACAGCGCTTATAATATGGCAGTAGTTACTGTATGCCTGAGAGACTGAAAATCTACAAAGTGGCATTGTAGCGTATGCTGCAGAAATACAACAAATAAGATAATACGAGAAAGCGACACGTGAAGCTATCTGACAACTGTACGATTAGAAGGTCCCTAATGAAACCAAGGTTGTGTTGGCATAGCTGGTGTCTTGGATATTTCACATGCCATAGTGATAGGACTGTTATCAGAAATATAACACTATCCAGACATGGGAAACAAATAAACCAAGGCACGAACGGACATAAAGAAAAGGGCAAAAGAGACATCTGTACATGCACATAGCAAGGTAGGCAGGTGGTGGCGTAAAGATTAATTTACAAAATATAAAACTGAAGGCATATTGCAGCACCATAAGGGGCCCATGTACCACTAAGGGAGATGTGTTTCTGCTGCATTGAAAATTGAAATGTAATGTGACTGTTGTGGGGGAACCGCTCAGGTAGATGCTCGGTAGCAGTGCAGAAACAGGGACACAGGCACCGGGTTGCACACAAGTTCAGGCTTTATTCACTTGCAGTGCATTCATTGCCTTTGTAAAGGCACAAAATAACCAAAAACAAAACCCTTCTCGGCTGAGAACTCACTTGAACATAAGGAACTTTTCCCTGACTATACAGTAGCCTGGCTACCAGACTCCCACCTTGGCAACAACAATGGGTGGCACAGTACCTGCTCTGTAGATTCAGTTTGGACAGGTCAGCTCTGTCAGTTTGGTGCCACCCTTCCCAGTCCTCACACACAGACTTTATCAGGCCTTGATTACCCAGCTGACCTCCCTGGTGTGGGTCTTTACCATACACCCTTTAGGTGCCTGGCTGGAATGTACCTGTCTTCCCAGACCACACCCTTCACGTTCTCACACTGTATAAAGGAGTCCGTATAGGTTTTTGAAGTTGTATTATAGGGATCGCTTGAAAATATAAAGTAGGACACTATAAATATGGCCATTCTCCTCGAAGCCGAGGAGCCAAGGTTAGCTTTAAGTGGAGTCGGAATCAGAAAATAGATACTATACTATACAAATATTGAATGAGTTGTGCATTGTGCAGATACACCACCAGCCCTGACCTTGGTCCATACCTTGACTACTCTCTTGCCAAATTCCTTGGTACTACATACTAGTGTGTCTTGATCAAACAAGGTCAGTCACTACTGTAAGCTGACGGCTGATCAGGTAATGGAGGGGGTGTACATTTCACCCAGACTACTCAGGTGGGTGAGATGAGAAAACTCCAGGAATGTTTGTTCTCAGCAGACAACTTTAGTCTGCTAAGCATTTTGGTAAATGCTCAGTACTGGGCTGGATTTTTAGGAATGACAGGTAGGATTGGTAGTGGGACCTGTCATTCCACCCCCCTCCAGTCCACACTTTGGGGTTGTTCCGGCAGCGACTCAGCTGCAGAGAGTCTCTTCATCAAGGAGGCTTAAGAAGTCAGCTCCAGCAGCAACACTTTGGCAGAGTTTGGCTGGAGAGCTGACAGAGAGGTCATATTTTTGGAGCTGTGTCCTGAAAGATTCTACTGGCTTTTTGGATTTCTGTTATTCTAGGTGAGGTAACCTATTCTATGTTTAGTTAGAGCCTAGCCGGGCAGGTATTTATTTTTGTATTGTTTCCTTTTGTTGCTGCACTACCTTTTTGAGTGAAAATAAACTCTACCTTTGTTTTGGACTAAAGAAACTGGACTTGTGTGTCTATGCCACCCCACCTAGCAACCCCAGATCCTGACACTACCTACACCAGAACTACTCCTAGAGGTAGTAACCTGGAGTTTCCCTGCAGTGAAGACTATAACTTTATAGAGGTTAAAGGGTAAAAACCAGGGGACCACTTAGGCAATACCCTCAGTAGTACACCAAAGTCATTCCAGTTAGGTTTGGACACTGGCTTTCTCCCCCCTAAATTAGAGGAACTGTCACTGCTTATGTACGACCACGGTATCCTCCTCACTGCCATTGAATAGGCTGAAACCTCTATAATATGGCTTCAACACTAGACTCATCCTTGCCATAATTCTTGTAAGAAGTTGCAGATGTTTTTTAAGCCATAATTCGGATTCTTTTGGATCAGAACGGTTCTGCATAAGGCTTGCTGCCACCCCGAAGGGTTTCCCAAGACTAACTTATTGATCTTGTACACTCACCGGCCACTTTATTAGGTACACCTGTCCAACTGCTCGTTAACACTTAATTTCTAATCAGCCAATCACATGGCGGCAACTCAGTGGATTTAGGCATGTAGACATGGTCAAGACAATCTCCTGCAGTTCAAACCGAGCATCAGTATGGGGAAGAAAGGTGATTTGAGTGCCTTTGAACGTGGCATGGTTGTTGGTGCCAGAAGGGCTGGTCTGAGTATTTCAGAAACTGCTGATCTACTGGGATTTTCACGCACAACCATCTCTAGGGTTTACAGAGAATGGTCCGAAAAAGAAAAAACATCCAGTGAGCGGCAGTTCTGTGGGCGGAAATGCGTTGTTGATGCCAGAGGTCAGAGGAGAATAGCCAGACTGGTTCGAGCTGATAGAAAGGCAACAGTGACTCAAATAGCCACCCGTTACAACCAAGGTAGCCAGAAGAGCATCTCTGAACGCACAGTACGTCGAACTTTGAGACAAATGGGCTACAGCAGCAGAAGACCACACCGGGTGCCACTCCTTTCAGCTAAGAACAGGAAACTGAGGCTACAATTTGCACAAGCTCATCGAAATTGGACAATTGAAGATTGGAAAAACGTTGCCTGGTCTGATGAGTCTCGATTTCTGCTGCGACATTCGGATGGTAGGGTCAGAATTTGGCGTCAACAACATGAAAGCATGGATCCATCCTGCCTTGTATGAACGGTTCAGGCTGGTGGTGTTGGTGGTGTCATGGTGTGGGGAATATTTTCTTGGCACTCTTTGGGCCCCTTGGTACCAATTGAGCATCGTTGCAACGCCAAAGCCTACCTGAGTATTGTTGCTGACCATGTCCATCCCTTTATGACCACAATGTACCCAACATCTGATGGCTACTTTCAGCAGGATAATGCGCCATGTCATAAAGCTGGAATCATCTCAGACTGGTTTCTTGAACATGACAATGAGTTCACTGTACTCCAATGGCCTCCACAGTCACCAGATCTCAATCCAATAGAGCATCTTTGGGATGTGGTGGAACGGGAGATTCGCATCATGGATGTGCAGCCGACAAATCTGCGGCAACTGTGTGATGCCATCATGTCAATATGGACCAAAATCTCTGAGGAATGCTTCCAGCACCTTGTTGAATCTATGCCACGACGAATTGAGGCAGTTCTGAAGGCAAAAGGGGGTCCAACCCGTTACTAGCATGGTGTACCTAATAAAGTGGCCGGTGAGTGTATATTTTGGATAGGTCATCAGCCTATCACATATTGATGACATATACTAAGGATAGGTCATTAATATGCAAGTCTCAGAAAACCCATTTAACTCCTCTTAATATTGTCTGGAAGTCTTAAAGCTCTAGACCAGTGGTTCTTAACCTTGTTTGAGGTACCGACCCCACCAGTTTCATATGCACATTCACCGAACCCTTCTTTAGTGATAAATCAAATATGATTTTTTTCCAAATTCAAGACATAGGTATATGTTTTTTTACTGGTACACAAAATGAACCGTGCATAGGGCCTAGGGTTCGCTCGAATCCCCGATTAAGAACCACTGCTCTAGACACTACCTGGACATTACCAACCATTTTCTGGATAGCTGCCTAGTCTATTTAAGTCAACTGGCCCAATTCTTTCTCATTTCTTGCCACTTTAGAAAAAAATAAATTGAAGGAAGTATCTCTGCTCCGAAGACTTCTTGCTTTACTATAGAGAATTTATCAGACACCGCGTATGAAGTCGGAGCTGAAAGCAAAGTGTTGAAAAATATAGGAGTGGGAGGTTAAGATTATCAACTCCATAGCCCTAATGTGAATGAGAATCATCTTCATTTACACTATGAGTCTTAGGAGAATTTTCAGGTCAATTTATATAAACCAAGACGGAAGCTACTCAGGGAAATCGGAATAATGGAAAGGAGCACTTTAGGCAGTAATCCTTGTTAAGGAGCCATTACACCACTAATATTAGTCCTCTCTACTGGGTTCTAGGTGTTTATTACCAGTCACTAAAGCTCTCTATATGGAAGGAATTTACTGTAAAGTACAAAGCGTCACCTGATCCTTCCTGGATAAAGTGCAAATCCTCGATCATTAGCAAGATCAATAGAGGGTATTAACAAATGGAAAGTAATACACCAGTTGTCTGGCACACTAGCTCTAAGGCCAAACTCGGCGGGGTAAATGGGACACACATAGAAATAAAAATAAAAAAATAAAAAATGGAGTTGATGGGTTGCATTCCTTATGGTGGTCCAATACAAAAAAACAACTCCCACCAAAGGGGTCATACAGAAAATGTCCCCAATCTGTTGTCCACATATAGGAGTGATTATCAGTACAGTACTCACCTTACCCTGCCCTGGGCTCATTGCTATGACAAGCCTGTACCATGAAGGAGTGGGAGAGGCTAGGGACCCGAGGGGTAAGTACTGCAGCCTGTAGCCTAAAAGTCACATAGTGGCCAGTTTCAGAATCAGGCAAGGGCTCCTCTTCTTCCTGGGTCTACAATCTGGATACATTTTTAACAACTGGATCAGCAGTACCGGCTGCCCCACCCGTTCCCATTGGCTCCAGATGTTGTGGGGTTATCAAGGACAGTGTTACTGATTGCTGTGGCCTCTTCACTACTTACCAAGCACAGCACCCTCGATTGTATAGTGGCTGTGCTTGAAATTGCAGGTCATCCCATTCATTTGAATGGAAATGAGTTGCAACATGGTCATGTGGTTTTTGTTGTGTTTCTTCATGTTTGTACTCCAGCACACTGTATGGACCTGAAAAATTCACTTTGAAGAAATTATAGTGGTTTTTGTTGCTGCTTTTGCAAAAACTGTGTTGGAAATGGTGTAAGAAAAAAAAAAAAAGCATTGGTCTCACGTAGAGATGGGCATAGACCAGTGGCTCTTAATCTTGTTTGAGGTGCCGAACCCACCAGTTTCATATGCACATTCACCGAACCCTTCTTTAGTGATAAATCAAATATGATTTTTTTCCAAATTCAAGACATAGGTATATGTTTTTTTACTGGTACACAAAATGAACCGTGCATAGGACCTAGGGTTCGCTCGAACCCCGGTTAAGAACCACTGGCATAGACATTTTGATTTTCCGGACGTGCTTTGTCAGGGTTTCATTCCTTTTCACATATATGAAAAAAAGGATCAACCATTTTTAGAAGAAAAAAAAAAAAGATATATTTAGTATTACTGTTCGTTTTCTTCACCAAAATAGAGCAAGTCTCCGTTTTTTGTTTTTACACACTTTCCATACATGTGAATAACTACATTGGGAGGGATTCATCAAGACTGGTGTATTTTATGGTGGCTTTGATGTGCCAGCGGAGGGCGCTCTTAAAGAGGACCTTTCATCAGATCGGGCACAGGCAGTTCTATATACTGCTGAATTCAGCGCACTGTCGGCTTTCCCGATCTGTGCCCGGTGTAAAGCGCTATTGGTCCCGGTACCGTAGCGCTTTACAGTCAGAAGGGCGTTTCTGACAGTTAGCCAGGGACGCCCCCTTCTGCCCAGCTGCGCCTATCGCGCTGTGCTGTGGAGGAACGCCCCTTTCCTCCCCGCTCCACAGTACAGCGCGATAGGCGCTGCTGGGCAGAAGGGGGCGTCCCTGGCTAACTGTCAGAAACGCCCTTCTGACTGTAAAGCGCTACGGTACCGGGACCGATAGCGCTTTACACCGGGCACAGATCGGGAAAGCCCAGTCACCTTTCCAGCAGTATATAAAACTGCATGTGCCCGATCTTATGAAAGGTCCTCTTTAATTACTTAATTAGTTTAGTTATAAATCACCAACTTGCGACTATTTTGATCCCCTTTTGTAGCATAAGGGCTAGTCCATACGATGGGCCTATTGGTGGATTTTGGTCCTGATTCTGTCGCGGGAAGCTGCGTCAGAATAAGGCCAATATGCTCCTGCCACGACTGTCGTGGCTTACAACAATCGCGGCTTCCCGCTCCAGGGTAGGCCCAAACGAATGGGCCTAGCCCAAAGGGTGCTGTCACGAGGCGGACGCTGGGGATGAATCAGCCGCGGAATCCGCCAGAAGAAAGGGCAGCTCGCTTCTTTTTTTGCCGCTCACGGAAAAAAGTCTACATAGACCGCTATTGTGAAGGGCAGATTTTGAGGAGGATTCAGAACCAAAATCCGCCCCCTCTTGCCCCGTGTGAATGGGGCCTAAGGCATCTGATGAATCTCCTGATTGTGTCTACAGTATATTCCGATCATAAAAAAATACGGACAGAACATGTATGTAAAAAGCAGTGTGAATAAGCCCAAGCACACAAATCAGGTATTGTTGTGGCCATTTACAACTTTACTAGGATGGGGGGAGGGGGCAAGCACTGGGACCTCCTGCCCAATATAGGAAGGTTTTTACAATGTGATCAAGTATCAACGGAATTTGAATAAGTCTTAAAACCAGAAATTTGACCTACCTGCCCTGCCTAGCGAATACCTTAACAATAAAGCCGAATGTATTAAATGAATGCCCCATTTAATTCACAAGGGATTTTTTTCTCGCTAAAAGATATTATTGAATGAAAGCTAAATCTAGCGGCACTACTCCCTCTGAAGCTTTTACCGTGTCTTACAGAGGTGAAATTAACATACTATTGTAATAGCTTCTCATTTACATAGATCGCTGGCTTTTAATAATCTAAAGCATCAATTTCATGAAAAGGGCACCAACCATGAGACTGGCTCTATAATTGGAAATGTTCTATAGCACTGCACTTACTAGATCTAGTATCTAACAAGCTGATATAACATGAAGCACCACTGAACATTAGTAAGGACATGTGCACACTTGTACTAACTCACTGCATTCCTTCCAGCAGACAAAAACATCTAATATAACCCACGGGCAAGTTAAAGCAATAGACTGAATACAAAATCTACAAATCCTTGTTACCGCTACACATCCCCCTGCCATATGTGAGCACAGTTTCTGTTGAAGATTTGTTAGTGTAATATGGTGACCTATAAGTATAGCCAAAACATCCCAAAAAATGTGTTGTTTGACCACCATGGGCATTGAAAGAAATGACTGGGCATATAGCTTATGGGGCAGATTTATAAAGACTGGTGCTCCCCTGTATTGGCGCACTGTGCCTCATTTATACGGAGGGGAACAACTTCTCAAAAATCAGGCGTGTCCTCTGCCAAGTCGGGCACCTGCACAGAAAGCGATGCCAGCTTCTAGCTGGCAAGGATTTCCAGGATTATTTATGCCAGAGGACTGACTAAAATGATAATGAATCTGGTGGGGCCATGCAATGCCCTTCACCACCCCAGGCAGCGCAAAAAAAAAAAAAAAAAAAATGTCCAAAAACGTGCAACTTTTTTGTGTCCTAGAAAACTGGCATACAAGGCATGATAAATCCCCCCCTATGAGTCCAGTGTATTCTTGAGGACACCACTCCACACTGCCCCTTGTTCCTCATGGTGGTACTGACAGACTGCATGCAAATTGCTGCCAAATTGCTTAAACATTCTGTGACCTCCTGTTTTCTATAGAAGGACCCATGGGCCATAGACACAATTGGCAGGAGTAGACCCTATTCACTTGTATGAGTGAGTTTTGTAGGCATTGTCTTTAATTGTATAATAGAGTATAGGTGCATAATTACTAATATGGCAATCCAGCTTTTCCACACCCTTGAATGGCAAATATACCATTCATTCAATGATATAGGATTTCTACAACAAGCGGTCAATCGGTTTTGCTATTCAGTGTCCTGAAAAAGCTGGGTTGGCTACTGTCCAGGACTGCAATGGCGGTCCTATTGCTTATTAACAGGCTATTACCCACTTTCTTGGACAGGAACACTCCAGATATATATTAAATGAAAGGTAGGGTTGAGCGATCGGGATTGGAAAAGATCGGATCCCGATTGGTGATCAAGCAAACTTCACAATCGCGATCGGGATCGGCTAGGAAATGATCGGAAATGGGATTTTGAAATTTCAAGATCAGCTCAACCCTAAAAGTGATTTTTCCCACAGAGAAGCATTGACTAGGGTTGAGCGATCAGGAAAGATCGGATCCCAATTGGCCATCAAGCAAATTTCACGATCGGGATCGGCTGGAAAATGATCGGAAATCGGATTTTAAAATCGATCCTGAAATCTCAAGATCGGCCCAACCCTAGCTAGATGTACTGCTCAATACGATTTGTTTCTTACATTTTATGTTTCTGAAGGATAAAACTAAATGTAGCATTGCAAATAAAGCTTCTTCCTTTACGTCGCTTCTCTCCACAATATTACACCATATGGGTCTCCACAAGACACCTAACAGAAATCCGCACACATACTCGTCTCACAGCAACGGAGACACATCCACATAAAGTCACTCCATGCGTGTTATACAATTACCCTAGTATATACCATAGATCAGCATCTCCAGCATCACCAAATAATAAAAAGTATTTCAGCGAGACAAAAACATGACCATCCCAAGACCTGAGAACCAGATGTACAGGTTAGGCGAGTTGGGGTTACTCAGTTTACATGGGTGTGCAAATAGGAAAAAATAGATCTAAATACTGTGACTCCAGTACCGCGATGAGAAGGAGATTATATATCTTCCATCTTCCACTAAACGGGTTATGTTACATGTTTTACACTTAGTCATCCACCATCAACACCGCTTTTTAACTAAAGACAGAAAAATTACTAGCCAGATTTGCCATTTTACAGATAAAGTGATAAAGCCTTAAGGGGAGTCTATCACCAAGAAACGGAGCACCATGTCCTTAGAAAAAGTGTCTTACTAAATAAGCAATATCCAGCAGATATATTGCACTGATTCACGTGATATACTTTTGAACTATTGGAGGTAACGGTCTTATTCACTGAACCGGTACTCAGAATCTCAATGTATTCCTATGGAACTCAAAAACGGTTATGCCTACTAGTTTGTTATGGCCATAAGACATCTACACACTTCCTTAAAGGTTTCTTCCACTCATATGACTCAAAAAACCCACAAGTCATGGAAAAGCTTCTGACGGCACAGCCCAGCAACATTGCTGGAGATCATGACTAATTCTCGAATGACTGGTTGGTAACAAGGTTTCATGACAGCCGAAAGTTTAGAGGTGTGATCTGTGAGTTCTGTGGTATGGTTACATATGCTGAAATTATATTTGCTGACACTATGCCATGGTGTACATTGTGCAGATTACACAAAATCCGGTGACAAATAGCTAAGAGGCAAATACTCATGACGGCTTCATGTGCTTGATTCTGGTGACAGACTGCCTTTAAAGGAACTCTACCACCACCAAAATAACCTAGAAAGTTTTGGTGAACCTTGGGTATGGCCTCATTGTTCAGAGCTATCATTTTTGACTGTGGTTGCCACTCAAGAAAGCTCCCTACCATAAAAATTGACAGTTCCCAAAGTGCGGCAACCAGGTACTTTGGCGGATGGGCCAATGCCAGACTGCAATGGACAGGACATTGGCCTACAGAGTAAAAGATGATTTTTGGCAAGGATATAATAAAAAAAAAAAAACCTGAACCCCATTCTGAGGTTACCTCAAAAATCAGTTTAAGCTTTCAAAAGAGAATAAATCTTGTCAAACAATAAGGGAGACTCTCTTTTTGCCTACCAGTAACCCTTGTGGGCTGTAAACCTTTGTTTCACATACAATCCTGAAGGACCCATGCCCACAAAAGCTACAGTTATTGCAACAGTGCCACCACAAAAGAGGAATCTGTACACTATGACAATTTTTGTGCCTAGGGACTAAAGGGACAGAAATCTACTGCCTCCACTATACCTGACTTTATGCTGATCCTCAGGAACCCTACTGCTCTCTGCCACCGGTCTTCTATATAAATTCAAGGAAGCCTTTTCAACCATTTACCAAAGCCTTTATGTGACGGTCTGCTAGCCTCCACTAGACTAATGGCTCTGAAAATGAAGAGGAATCTTAGGTGATCTCCACTTTCTGAGGTAGAGCTTTGACTTTCCACCACAGGTTTACAATAAGACTAATCAGAACTCACGACACAAGCCTCAAGTTGAAGTTGAACCAAGCGGTGAATCTGCGGGAAGAACAAGCAGGACTCTTATTTCTGAAAGGCAGATTCACAGTGCAAATTGGAGCTGATTTTGAAGCGGATTTTGAGTCGGAATGTGCTTCATATATCCCTGTGCGCTTTCCCTAAAAGAACTGTGCAAAATACTCTATGGAATGGATCTTCAGATAAAGCATAAGAATGAGAGTTGGCTAATACTAGTCATGGATGGCTACTTGGCCATATAATAGTAGACACTCTTCATAGTAATGGATAGGCGCATTCACATTCAACATGTTTTTGACACCATTTGCTTCTATTTAAAACGGCTATATAAGTGGGACGGACCTTCATCAATTTTCTAAAATATATGGTAAATCAACAGATCTATTTGCATTCAGTGAATGTAAATATTAATTTCTTTAATCCAGAACATAATAATCTGTCCTGACCTAGTCCTGCTTATGCAGCTGAAGGGTTCAGTAGATGAAAGCTCTTATACTTCACCGCATCATTCACCTTTACGACGAGGAGACATTTTCAGCCTCTCAAAGTGTGTATAAGAAAGTTGCATAACTTCATTACCTTTCATGAATAAGCAGTACTTGCATAAGACCCTGCCTGTAAATCTTAACATCAGTGATCAGTGACCTGTAAAACACAATGTAACTTAATGACAAAAATAAGTAGTTGTGCACCGTAGCTAAGGTAGGAAAGTGCAAGGAAACCGTACTTGTTCAATGAGGAGTGGTTCACTGAACACATCCTAAATAGGTGGCACACAGGGTAACGTAATCCATTAAATACTGAATGTGTTCACGCCTGAGCGACCCACTTTAATGATGGGATCCTAATAGGGATTTAACTTAACTGCGTAGTCTGTATTATAAATGTATCACTGATCCACAGCTGAAGTGTCGGTTGCACACGTTAAGAAATATGTATATTTTCTCTGAATTGTTAAAATATAAAATAAAAAATCATTCTCAGACTAGATTTAGGCTACTGTTATGTAATGTCCATTGCAGCGTTGCCCCCTCTATCGGTTGTCCGTCTGCATTCACTCCCCATGTATAAAACATGACCGAGGCTTCCTTCTGTCAAGTTTTATTACTTTTCTGACGGAAGAAAGGTTTGCATGCAAGACTCCCTTCTGTTGCAAAAGTAAACAAATATGAGAGAAGACTGTGTCCATCATATGGTTTATATTGGATTCAATGAGAACAGACACATACTGGGCTCCAATTGTGTTCGTTACTCTGTACCATTAATGTCCGTTGCTGGCAACCACCACTTACTTGAATAGGAAGGAGTTGCAATGCCAGACACAACCAAATGAGAAGAATAGCAATGTTTCAGTGGGATAAATCCAATTTTGCTCTTTTTTCCTTTCTCCTTTTGACTCTAAAATCTCTACTGAATCAGTCTTTGTCACCCAAGACAGATTGTCAGTTAAAGAGGTTTTGCAGCACTCAAGTATTGACGACTTATTCTGAGGACAGGTCATCAATTTTAAATCAGTGGGAGTCCGACACCCGGCATTCAGGGGTGTAGCTATAAAGGGTGTAAATACAGCCAGTCGCTACCAGGCCCTGGACCCCAAAGTGGTCCCAAACGTCCCTGTGCCGAAGTACCACTATTCCAAATGGCACTAGGTAGGTAGGGGTCCCATAACAGAGTTTGCATTGGAGCCTCAAATGATATGCTGCTGCAGAGGAACGAATGCTGCGACCTCTTCACTGCAAACCAAACATAAGCCTATATACTTTATAGAAGCTGTGCTTGATAATGCAACTCAGTTCGATTATTAGAAGAAATAGCTTGTCAGTCACGACATTCACATGACATTTGTGAAGAGGTCACTGCTGAGGCCTGTGATGGGCTGCAGCAGTCACCTAACACAGACGGAATGTTTGTTGCTGAAAGCCATACAGAAGACTGGAGCAGTCACCACTGAAGTCACAGGCCCAGGGTCAGTAAAGAAGAAACTGGACCTGTATCTACTGAAAGGGTTTATGGACCCTTCAGCAGCTCTATTAAAAAAGTTTGGGGAAGAAGAAGCCAAGTAGAAAGAAGGAAAAACAGAGGGAAAGAGGCTGATGCAGCTAATGGTAAGTTTTGTATCTCACCCTAAATTCTATATTCACATCAATAGTGGTAGCCATCTGAACAATTCGCCTCTTTCCAGCAGCTCAGTGGCAACTGAAACTTAGAAACAGAGCCTACAAAGGTGAAAACTTCTTAAAAAACGCAAAATACAAATCACGCAATGACCTGAAATAGTGTTAATCCTCATGTACATACATGGCGCCTCAGCCACGCACTGGTATTCTCTACTGAATATACAGCATAGTTTATTCCAAGACCTTTCGGCCTATCAAGTTTTAAGTGAGAATCTCAGAAATGAGTCTGTTCATTAGCGGATGTGATAAAAAGCTTTTCATGCTCCAATTACCTCTCTGCCTGCAGAGTCTTGTATGGTACAAAGTGGCAGCAGCCCCTGTTGCACAGTACAATCAGTCCGTCCGCCACCTCCTGCTCCCCAGACGCACTCATCTATACAAGAACGTCTTCAAGCCCTGGATTACTCATCTGCAAGATTTATGAATCAGACATTTTTTTTTTATGAGCAATGACAGTACCCATCTAGAAACATAACTGAAATCCTTCTCAACTTCCTCCCCGTGACTATAACAAGCCACATGTTAAACCTTTCCATATTACTAAGCTGAAAACGGGCCACTGTCTCCTGAATGAAGGATTTACTGACTACCGTTGGCTTATTATTACATTAAGTGGCTAAAAACAAACACATCTCCCCAGCAGAGGATCTCTCGGCTACTCTCAGAGCGATCGATATGATTATGTTTGCTTTTTATGGCTCATCAGATGAGACTGACCTATGAGTATAAACCGTGCGCTATTCCCAGGGGTAGCATACAAACTCGAAATCCTTTCTTGGAAGCTCCAAATCTTAACAGTAAGTAGGCGATCTAATATTTATGCATTGTTAATGCACTACTTAGAGGGAAATCTTTCAAGACAGTAACGTTATATCTGAGTAGCTTAATTGTAGACAAGACTAACCATTAAATGCATGTACACTATATCAGATGGGAATGAGATTAACCACAGGAAGAGCGCCGCACATCACTAACCCAACATAATTAGAAACCTATGTAATGCATGTTAAATATTACATTACTGTCAGATTTTTAGTAATTTTTTCCCAGTTTTACAGAAACATACAATAATGCCTAATGCCCATGTCTAAGTATACAGGCCGAGGCTCTCCCGAAGGGACGACCAGTGCTCCGTTCTGATAATTATGAAGGAGATAATATCCAGCTCAGAGTCATCGTTGCAAAATGGATTGGATGCCAACATAGAAGTGGATGCATCATGGAAGGCATGTGGAGTTATTGGAGTGCATTACACAATAAAAATCACACAACTCCCCCAGATGGCAAACTCGGTCATGGGACTTTAAGATGTATTGATATTTAAAAGAGAAATATCTATGTGATCTATGGGGGTTAGACACCTGAACCTTGCACAGATCAGCTGTTCTTGCTACCTCCAGGTGCCAGTGCAGTGGACAGGGATCAAGTGCAGGCCTATTCAAGTCATAGGAGCTGTGTAAAGCCGGGTTCACATGCGTTTTTTTGGTCAGGATTTTGACGCGAGAAACCACCTCAAATTGAATTCAATGGGTTCTTTTTTCTGTTAGCGGAAAAAAGAAGCAACATGCCCTTTCTTGAGGTGGATTCCGCGGCGCGATACCTCTCTCCAGACTAGACCCATTCATTTAGGTCTAAACTGGAGTGGAATGCCGCGACTGGATGCTGGTGCACTGTATGCACTGCCATTTTTTGGACTGGATTCTGAGGCAGCCTCCACCTCAATGTCCGGTCCAAAAAACCCCCGTGTGAACCCGGTTTTACAATTCCTGGAACCAGCGCTATACAGTGGACAGGACTGCAGCATCATTCCTATGCAGCCTGAAGGCGCTCCCTGTCCATTGCACCAACTTATCTTGTGGATAGGTCATCAGCATGAAAACTTAATTTGGGGCCACTAAACCCCTTTAAAGAGAAATGCTGTCATGTTGAACATGCCTTTCAATATAACAGAAACATGTTCTAGGGCAGGAGAAGCCAAGATAATTGATATATGAGAAATATTTTGCATAACTTTTGATTTCTTGACCTAAATCATGACACGCTCTTCAGGGCTTAGGAGTCCAGTGGGTGGTCTTATTCAGTGACTGACAACCTTCCCTGTATGAGTCTGTTTAGGAAACAGCTATCAATCAGTAAGTCCACCCCGTAGACTTCTACACACAGAATGAGCAGAGATTTAGATCAATAAATGAGTTATACTCAAGCTTTCCCACTGAACTATATACCATTACATGCTATAAAATGCTCAGTTTTTTATGTGACAGGATGCCTTTAAAAAGGACCTTTCACCACTTCCAGCAGCTTCAGCTCTTCTGTTAGTAGACACTGCTCCACTGTATCTATTGCAGTTGGAACTTTTTCTCTAGCCCCCACCGTTCCTGAACAATCAATGCTGTTAGTTTTAGTGCCTGATACACTATTTAGGCTCTGTACTGTCAGATGGGCGGTGTGATTTTGAGCTCTGACTGTCTGTCTCTGATTGGAGCTCTGAATCACGCTCCCTGGCTGACACCACCCACCTGACATTACAGAGCAGTACCTGTGTGTCCATCACATGACCATGGACTGATTTTTATCCATTGGGAGCAGAATGAATGACAGCAAGCAGAGATCTAGAACACAGTGAGGAATTGATACAGAAAGTATATTGGAAATTTGCACAAATTTTTATTATACAAACAATAACATTTGTCTCTCATAATTGGTCTAAAAGTGGCCAACCCCTTTAAATAGCACATTGGGCACCAAAACTAACAGCACTTATTGCTCTGAATGAAAAGAAAATTCCAACTGCGCGAAATCCGTGGAAAAGCACCTATTAACAAATGCTCGGCACTTAAATTGGACGTGGAGGTGGTGAAAGCAAATCTTCAGTGATGTCTAAATCTGAACATGTTATTGCACAGAAGCTCATCTGCAGTATTTCCTTTATCGGACCATGTCTCCACTTGGTAATTATCTGCACCAAAACACAACCCCCCAGGCACTAAATTGCTGCAGTCTTCTCCTGGGACCAGACTGAATAAGATTGTTCTAAATCTTAAGCACCATCTGTACTTGGCCTTCACTGATCAGCTCCTAGCAAGGGATACAATGCTTCTCCTACAAGACTGCAGCTGTGCAATAAGCGTGTCCGGCATGGTTTATTACTGGATACGGTTCTCTTAAGGTATATATGGCGTAAATGCAATAACATACTAGGTGGTAGTTGTAACCACAGGTACACTTATAAAAACACCTTATAAGGTTTCAGATGCTGACACTATTGGTTGACCTAGGAACCAGGGGAGTAACTTGAGCGGTTGCAGGGGGTGCAATTATACTCTGTACGGTCAGGTGGGTGGTCCTTGTTGGATTGCCCACCTGACAGCAACGATCTGAATTAAAACATTGTGTATTGAAACTACCAGCACTGACAACACGGTGGCTCAGTGGTTAGCACTGTAGCCTTGCAGCGCTGGAGTCCTGGGTTTGAATCCTGCCAAGGACAACATCTGCAAGGAGTATGTATGTCCCCCCCGTATTTGCAGGGATGTCCTCCCATACTCCAAAGGCATACTGATAGGGAAAAATGTACATTGTGAGTCTTATATGGGCTCACAATCTACATAAGAGAAAAACAAATACTCATTATTTAGTGACATAGGAATCACAAAGATAACATTTATTCGGGTACCATCAGGCGACAGTAAATAACAAAGATTCTCCGTACTTATTTTATGTCCCCATCAGCAGTGCCCATAAATGATACTAAATTGCTTTATCCTCCGCAATATTAGATCAAACAACCATTAAACTTGCAAATGTACTGCAGTTAAAATGTCGAAAGACTCCCACAAGACTTACAGTCATACAAGTCAACAACATGCCATCTGAAATAGGATGTTGGTAAATGAGGTCTGATGGCTCAAATGTGAGCTTTAAAGCATCCGACAAGCGGGAACCAAGACATTAAACGTGAAGATTTATCCAAGGAACTGCTGAGATGGGACTCTCAGATGTACTGAGCACATAGACTTCAATGTCCACAGTGGATCCATAGACTTCATGTCAGGACATGCATCAAAATCTCAGCTCAGAAACCAAACCACAAATAATTGCAAGCCACAAGTGCGTGAAAGTCGCTTATTAACCCCTGAGAATAGAAGACAATTACAATTTCACTTACCGGAATAAAACAAGCAGATTGACTTCACCAGCTTGGTCTAAAACCAGTTGCAGCATTACACACAGGAGACCGACAATCCTCACGTGACGTCCCCGTCTTGTGACACGATTCTTAATTTATTTATTTTTAATTACCCCTGCAAAGACAAAATTACCAATGTTCACTATGGAGTCTGTGCCCATATTAAAGACATAAAACATACAAATAAGCTGCACAGGCAAAATATATGTATACAGAAAGTATAAAAGTGTACATAACGAACCAAACAGACCCACCATCTCAGTCCCAAAGATTTGTCTACAGCCTCTGCACAACGCCGTACACGTTACAGATGCGGTATGTAAAGGGATATACTCCCCCCTAAAAGTGCTTTGGGGGCAGAATAACTTATGGTGGCTATTTTTTTTCCTTAATCCTTTTTCTCTAGATCTTTATTTCTGAATTTGCAGAGAAAAATGGCTGAAATGATTTCAAAATTCAAGCTTCACCCCTGTGTACACCAAGAAGCTGTTTGAAGGTTATACTTATTGTGAAATTCATCTTTGTACTTCAGAACCCTGCCCAGTAATAGGGCGCCTGACGGTCAGATGTGATAAAACTGCTCTGCAAAGCCAAGTGCACACACAGTATAGCATTCTGATAAACTTGTCCATAGGGTTACACTAGCCCTTTTGCCTTCACCAGATTTTCATATTAGTATAGTCTATGGACCAACTAAATTTCCTATGATTCATCTGCCTGCTCACTCTCTATATACCCCTCCTTTCTCTACTCTCCGTCTCTGCTACAGGGCCTGTTTAGTGTCATTGTCTGCCTTCTGTCTCACTTCTTCAGTCCTTTCAGCATTGCTCTGCTGCTATGACATTTCCTTTGCTCGGTGAACTTCTCACAAGGGGTTGTAGTGAGCTTGCAAATGAAACGTTACAGTTGTGGTCAATGACCTAAAAATAAATCAGATAATTGATGCCGAATTTGAACAGTACACATATTAGGAAGCATTTTGTATGGATGCATCCTGTTATTTGGTTCACTTTTTTTTTTAAACTGGATAACCCCTTTAAATGACATACACAGGCGAATTTACCCCTGATCTGACAACTTTCATTCGGATTTTTCCATCAATAGCTGCCATCCACAGAAATACAATGTTGGTTTTTTTTGTTTTTTTTTTAAAGAATACAATAATAAAATAGATAATACATAAAAGGGTATTCCAGTACTTTTATACTAATGACCTATCCATATTACGCAAGGAAAAATAGAGTCTACCAGTGCATTCCCTAAGCTTTCCTACTAATATATTTGCAGAATATATGACAGAAGTCCCAGTGTTCAGACCCTCACTGCACAGTCATAGAGTATTGTTTAGGTCTGCTTCAGGCTCCTGTACTATACAGTACATGGAACCAGAAGCAGAGAGCACCATACACTGTATAGTAGTTGGGCACTATTACAGCAGCTCAGCTCTTACTGATGTAATGGGAGCTGCGCTACAGTAATGGTGCAAAGTTTGTTTTTTTTGTTGTTGTTGAGTCCTATTTCACCTTGTGGAAACTGCCTGCAAGACTAAGGAGTATGCAATTTAGTTATCCACAAGGAAGAAAGAGTCTCCAACTATTGGACACTACTACCCTATAAGTCATCATCCAGCCCTTTAACAAGCCTTGCATCAGGACATTAGTCACAGACTAAGGATATTTGTCGCAGTATATATAGTACATGAAACTAACTTTGCTACAGCTACAGGAGAATGATATGTGAGGAGGAAGACATTGTACATTGCTCACAGCTGGGATCCCAAATGACTTGTTACCTAGGAAAGGTAATTGCCCACAAAAAACAATTCTGCCTAATTAAAATAATCTGGGAACTAAATCTCAGTAGAATATCTACTGATGCTCAAAACGGGATTGTCGTCTTAAATAAACTGCCTAAAGTCAATGACCTAGCCAGCAGATATGTATTGCTGCTGTCTTAGTTATTAAAGAATATCTCTGCACCTTCACTTCGCCTAAACATGGACTTTTCACTAAACATGGCTATATGTGAGATAACGAATGGTGATGCCATGTCTGGCATTGTCATTATCTACCCATGAACAAGAAGGATCAGGAAGCTGAAATCCAATTGTCCGACCCACATCTCTGCTAACATCAGGAAAGGGCCAGGTGATCAGCCGAATCAATTAAAATCGTTGGTATACATCTAATGTGTGCAGGCTGCTTAAAGAGGACCTGTTAGTAGGTCTGAAAAGTCCAGTGATGTACAGCGTTGTCAACCTAAGCGTTTTGGTATTTTGTTTAGCAAAATCTGTTCAGCCGTTCCAAAGATATAAGCCCTTGAGTGTTGATGCAGATTAGAGTACACTAGCCAAGTGGCCCACAACATTGTGGTTTCTCTGGGGAAGGGGTCTCTGTGCGCTATAGGTCATGAAGTGTTACTGCCCACTAGACTAGTATACCCTAATCTGTAACAACACTAAAATGGCCTTATATCTTTGGAATAGCTGAATGGATCGGGATAAATAAAACACCAAAAACCTCATTGGTTGGGTCATTGGGCTTTTCAGATCTGGTGACGGATCTTCTTTAAATAAGGCTATGTTCATATGTCTGCAAGATAATAGTTTTGTTTTATTGCTCTTGGAATGTACAGAGTATATCTGCAAAGTCCTATTAACCCTATATACACTCAATGTTGAAATTATAACTGCACAAGTGGCGACACGGTGGCTCAGTGGTTAGCACTGCAGCCTTGCAGCGCTGGAGTCCTGGGATCGAATCCCGCCAGGAACAACATCTGCAAGGAGTTTGTATGTTCTCCCCGTGTTTATGTGGATTTCCTCCCATTCTACAAAGTCATACTGATCGGAAAAAAATGTACATTGTGATCCCTATATGGGGCTCAAAATCTACATTTAAAAAAAATAATAATAATTGCACAAAATCCACTACATAAAAAACACACAACTTGTCTCACCAGATTTCTAGAAGGTACACTGTAGATTTTCAGCTATGGAATATCCACAGTCTATATACCCTGTGTGGCCATACTTACTCCTAGGCGCTAAATACTCATATTGGTTCTTGGATTTGTCAGATTGATATTATGGTCAGGTGTATTGTATAGCCATGGTCATAAGTAATGGTCACAGTGTTGTTTCAAGATGATAATGACAAGTATTTCACATTGAGACCTATTTACTTACTCTTGGAGTGACATCTATTCCAAGTAAAGGCCATTTATGTTCCATTCCTTATACTGGAAACCCACAAAGGGTAATTCAAGAACTCCGACAAGAACAATGGAAATTCTGCTCATAACCGCTCTATCAGCTGGAGTGAGACGTTAGAGCTTTTGTCAACATTGACAAGTGATATGGCTGACTGCATAAGTCTTGTAGAAATCCGTGATTTAAAGGGGTAAGCACTCAGAATCCAGATAGGCTATGCTAGAAACTCTGTGGAGATGCCATACATTTAGAGCTGGGCGATTATGACCTAAGATTGGTATTGAATGCTTCGACTAGTCTCTTCAGACCTCAAACTATAATAAGCGGAGGCCCAGGGTGGTAGATCAAACAAAAAACAGTGTTACTCACATCTCCTGGGCTCCTGTGCAGCTCCCTGTTTGATCACCTGCCCTGAGCCTCTGCCTATTATACTAAAGAGAGCCCAGAGTATAATAGCAGACTCGGTTCAGACATGTTCGATTCGAACAAAACAGCAGGTGGAACCTCACAAATGTTGTAATAACTGAACCAAAATAATGTAAGTGAATAAAATCACCAAATTGGTGTTCGGTTTTGGTTATTTTCCGATTAATTGCCCAGCCCTACATAAATGCACCCACGTTGAAACTGAACACAGTGGAGAACACACATTCAAATCTATAGGAGTCACTGACTAAGCAACTTACTACACTAACTGTCATAGAAGTGTATGGAGAGAGTTGCACACAAGTGTCACCACCTCCATGATCATTTTCACTCGGAATACAAAAAAAGCTGCTGTTGAATTTTCTATGAAAGTAAATATGCAGCAAACTAAAAATCTAATTAATCATATAATATCAATAATTGTGTAAAATAATTAAAAACAATTCATCATTTTATTTTGAAGCCAGAGTCGTAGTTGGAAACGTTTTTACCACTCTGACTCCACCCAAAACTGACCCTAATTCTGACTCCACAGCCCTGCGTACCGTACAGTATTCAGAGATCCTGGAGGGACCAGCACATTTATCCTCAGCATCTACAGCACATTTACTCACATCTGGTAGTTCAGCCATACTAATGGGGGGTGAGAAAAAAAACAAACATATATGGCCCATTTACCGGTAAACCAATATCCTAAGGAATTACCAGCTCATGATCCTGCCATGATACAGCACATTGGATAGCTGACATTTCCCTGACATTCATTTAAGCCTTGGGAGGCATAGGACATCTATGTAAATAAGCATCGCTCTTCTGCACGGCATCGAAACCATGAAACAAAGCACCACAGGACGGTGATAACAAGAAAGCCAATACTCACATCTAGTGCTGGAGATTATCCCTGGGCTCAAGGTACTTGTGGTTCAAAGGAAGCGTTGGCTGAGCTCCCCGGGAAGCCCAGTTAACGCCTGCGTATTAATTATTAATTGTGTCGAAGCTTCTCTGCACCATTAGTGGATATAACAACTGCAAAGAGACGGCTATCTATAGAAAAGGGATACTGAACATACGTCAAAAAAGGAAGTCGCACCGAATATTAAAGTTGTAATGAAACCAATGTGTGTGGTCTCATCCACGGCCAAAAAAAAAAACATTTAAGAAAACTTTACTAAAAATTCTGCTTATTACAATGCCATATCTAGCCACAGGCGTGAAGTAAAACCATGGACCACAGACAAAGAAGTGGTTTTATTCTTAGAGCTTATACATAAGGGTATTATTAAAAATGATGCATGCAGGAAGGCAGGGAAATGGCAACGTAGTCACCGATAATCCAGGCTAGCCAAACAATAGCTTATTGAGACTCAAACAAACATTACAATCATGTTATCCCAAAAGATTTAATACAATTATCTACAATATAAGGAGGGCTCTGTACACCCTATGGTGCAACTGAGGAATATTGTAGTATATGGCCAGGGCTACACCGAGGTCTTTTATAATGCTCATCACTGACTTTAACCATCAAGTGGAAGTCCAAAGCAGTAAGTTTTGTTGGGTGCAACCTTCTGCATAGAAGTTGTCACTCAATAGTTAAAGGAGCTGTCCATGCACACGTACCTCCATCCCTATCACCTGATGCATAGGGTTGGACCTCCACCTGGACATGACATTGATGGCTTCTTCTGAGTATAGGCCAATACTATTCTGAAAACATAAAACCCCTTAAAAATATCAGTAATGCTATAGTAAGTCTAGGCGTAGCCCTAGCTTTAGGCATCAATGACTCCTGTCTCCTCTCCTCTTCCTGGTATTCAACTCATACATGCACGGAGGTCCTGCTTGCTGTAAAGAAGAGCACAGTTATATCTGGATTTACAAACACATAGACAGAGACCCTTCTAAAGAAACGTATCTAGTCCTTAGCAGTAAGGGTGAATTCACACTGAGTAAACGCTAGCTTATTCTGAACGTAAAACACGTTCAGAATAAGCGGCGTCTACAGCAGCTCCATTCATTTCTATGGGAGCGGGGATACGAGCGCTCCCCATAGAAATGAATGGGCTGCTTCTTTCACTCCGTGCAGTCCCATTGAAGTGAATGGGGAGTGCCGGCGTATACGGCAAGCTCTGCTCATGCCGGAGCGTACACGCCGGCACTCCCCATTCACTTCAATGGGACTGCACGGAGTGAAAGAAGCAGCCCATTCATTTCTATGGGGAGCGCTCGTATCCCCGCTCCCATAGAAATGAATGGAGCTGCTTTAGACGCCGCTTATTCTGAACGTGTTTTACGTTCAGAATAAGCTAGCGTTTACTCAGTGTGAATGCACCCTAAGGGTGCATGCAGACTACGTAACGCCGGGCGTGTATGAGAGCCGTACACGCCGGCATTACGGCAGACTGCCGAACACTTCCCATTCACTTCAATGGGAGCGCTCGTAACAGCGGCGTTTACGAGCGCTCCCATTGAAGTGAATGGGAAGTGTTCGGCAGTCTGCCGTAATGCCGGCGTGTACGGCTCTCATACACGCCCGGCGTTACTCAGTGTGAATGTACCCTAACAGTGAAAGAGAAGAGAATATAGACAGCCTGGAGTTCTCATCCTGACCTGTGATCAGGACTCTAACCTAGACAACCAAAGTAAATAACAATGAGAGAAATTTAGCTGGATCTGTCCAACAGAACAAGATGGATAAAACAATGTATGGGGCTTCAGCTACAAATCCGAATATGATCCTTCAGATGGGAATACCCCCCGTAACAACTGCAGCTGACCGCATTGCGTCACTATAGGACATTGTGTTCATCCTGCAGAAAGGGGGGCTCTGGACACATTATACTATCATACATTGCCAGATTTTATTAAGTGGTTTAAAGGGAGTATCTTATTTAAGCAAATTGTTAAATCAGCTGCAAAAAGAACAGAATAAGAAAAGAAGGATCAGTTTTCACAGCTCCATTTCACCATGGCTGGCTCTATGACAGCCCAATGAATGGCTGCAGGGCTCAGGTGTGATATCTAGTGACATCATGGCTCATGACATCACCGAGTCACTCTTCCAGTAATACATCATGTGACTGCGGCAGCTGTCACACGCTGTCCATGTAAACAGAGACTGGGAGGACTGGAGGAGGCCGCGATAGATTACCAGGGTAACGGACACATACGTCATGGTTATTATTACTAACGTTATGCCAGTGGATGACCCCTTTAAGGGTTAAATGAAATGCCATGATAGCATAGGTTTGTGATGTAGTTAATAAAAAGAGCCCTAGTTGTCTACGTCAGTGAAGGGGGTTATGGTAAAATGCATGATGGTCTAGGGTTCTGAGAAGATTTAAGGCTCGATTATGAGGGTACTGGTAGAGAGCCTTTTCACGGGTACCTCCGAGAGATTAGGGACACAGAAAACTGTCACACCCACCCCTAATGTGACCAAGAAATGATGCTCCTTCTGGATCTCACTATGGTTTCCGCAAAAAATATATTCTCTAGACCGCATACTGAGAAAGTGACAATGTGTTGTAAGATGCTAGAGATAAATCAAGGTAACTTTATTCTGCAATACATGATAAAAGCACTCAGGTGTTTACTCAAACCTCTCACTTTTTTGTTTTCGGTGGAAATGCCCTTTAAGTTGCGCGTCTGATGACAATCTCTGACAATTGTTTCATGTTACGGCTCTGTGATGCTCCTCCTGCTATCTCTCAGGCTGTAATTTCTTCTTTATCAGATGTTCTTCTCACATCAGACCTGCCTAGATCACATGTAACTCTCTCCTCGGGTTGCAGGTTGCTCTTTTTACACCCACAACACTAAAGATTCAATTTTAATGGAAGTCTCTCAAGCAACTGTATTGTTACTTTCTTAAGACATGAACAGGAATATCATTGAGAGAACACGGATACCATGGCCGGAGGAATATTACAACCGGTCTCCAAAAGGATCAATAGTTCTAGCCCTGATGAGTGACAATTGTCCCAAACGTGTGCCAAAACCAAAACAGGAAAAAGATACTGCTGCTGCCTCTACCATTGGTCATATGCAGAGAAAAGTCCTGTGAGGGGGCGTTCACACTTGCGCCCTGGTGCGCCCTGTGTCAGTTGGCTGGGTTTCCGTCCTATTCTCCGGAGAACCTACGTAGGGTACGGCTTCACGGCGGTCAGTTTTAAACCCCATTCAAATGAATGGGTTTGCTGGGACCCGTCCCTATGTAGGTTCTCCAGAGAATAGGACAGAGACCCAGCGGACTGACACAGGGCGCACAGGGGCGCAAGTGCGAACGCCCCCTTACAGGACATTTTTCTCTGCATGACCCGTGTGGACACCGACGGAAACCACACAGACTCCATTATAGTCTAAGGGATCTGTGAGGTTTCTTAGCTAACCACTTTTTAATGTGGACAGGTTTCCATTTGTGGATTCCCCAGGCAGACTCCCTGAACGGAATACCGAACGCTGATGTGAACCGGGCCTCAGGAAGCATAAGTGAAGGGAGGCTAAGGGTTGGTTCACACTAGCGCTTGTATTCCATCCGCTCCATGTGCTTGCCGCGCACTGCCCGCACAATTCATTCGTGCGGGCAGTGCGCGGCAAGCACACGGAGCCCATTTTAGTCTATGGGCTCCATGTGCTTTGCAAGCACATCGCTTGCAATTGCGATTGCATTCCGTCCGGGGGGGGGGGGGTCTCCATGCGGACTCCTTGCGGACGAAATACAAGCGCTAGTGTGAACCATCCCTTAGAGTGAAGAGGAGATGGTGTTTGCAGGCACCTAGAAGAGGAAGGTACATACAGCATGTGTGGCTAGTTGGCCAGAAACAGCTCACTTGCACCATTTGGACGACTCATTGCGTTCCTATGGATACTTCTGCCTTTGTATTAATACCCGCAGAGGTTGGTAAATGCTGTGGTCAGAGAGTCCTGAATTGTCCATTATATTAGCTAGAATGGTCTAAGATGACCTGTACGTATATTTTATTGAATGTTTATTGAATAAAGCATTTATTTAATGTAGTGCTCCTGGAAAATGAAATCAGCGCCTCAGCAGTTACATCCCGTTCACGTATACGTCACCATTAAAGCTAGCGATGAATGGGATGTGATCACCGGAAAAGTCCGGATACCACAAGGATTTCCGGTACCAGGTCGGGGTACATGTACAAGGTCAGCAATGTACGGTATTTTTCTTTATTGAATAATAATTCCTGCCTGTAGTCAATTTTCTCAATCCCTTTAAACTCATGTCAGTAAAGGTTATTGCAAGGAAGAGACATGATCTGACAGCATTTGTCCGACACAACATCACTGTATCCAGGCTATTATTAAAAAAAACAACTTGTAGTGATACCATCTTGGGCAACGCTCTCACCCCGTGGCATGTGATCCAGCTGTGGCCTTTAGCTTCCCTGACAACTTCAAAGCCCGCAACGCCTGACATTTTCACATTGTGAAATTGGCTTTCAGCCGAGCCGAGCACACGCGATTAACTATAGACATATACAATGCCCAAAGTGCTGCAAGGGAGACAGATATCCACATCTTACGTGGTACAAGCACTCAGCAGATGTAACGTCTGCTGTCAGAATGCCCAGACATGGTTACATCAGGTCACCAGATGGATGAACGAGTGGCTTATTTCTGAGGCCAGAAAGTCCAACTGGAGCATGAGGATAAATTCATACACTGCTACCTGCTGGTTTTACTTGTTCCTTATTATCATCTCTGAAAGGCACCTGGCAGAGAAACAATGGCTGCTTCATCCCAGCTGGAGATAGCTCTGATTCTGATAGATCAATGATGTGATCAATAGTGATCATGGAACTGGTATGGTTGGAGGGAGCATGTCTCGGGGTAGGTTCTCATCTGGTCTGCTGGAGGACTCGAACAATGCAGTCATGTGACGGCCCACGAACACTTTCTGTTTCACCGCTTCCGAAATGGAACGTCTTCTCGCTTTCCTATCCCCATCAATACTTACCAGCTTTCTTGTGTCTGAGGACGGCTCCTCCCTGTCTGCTAGTAGCAGGCGGAATAGGTTAGCTAGGGTGATGGGAGTGGGGCTAGTAATGGGCAGGATCGCTAGGCTAGTGAGAAAGAGAGAGGGGGAGGGGCGAGTGAAATCACTAGGCTAGTGAGACAGGGAGGGGGAGTGTAGGCGTGAGAGAGGAGGGGGGCTGAGTGAGAGGAAGTTAGTGTAGAAGCTACACAGAAAGCTGCACAGTAGGAAGCTAGCACCTTGTAAACAAAGGCAGAGGATGCTAGCAGCTGCCAGAGACACTCACAAATCATTTTAAATACAGCTAAAGATATACGGGCGTACTTATTAACCCATTACTAGCAGTAACAGACCTTTCTAAAAAGAAAAACCCTTTAGGCTAAGGCCCCACACAGATTTTGCCGCATTTTTTTGAGCCAAATCCAGGAGTGGATTGAGCAGTAGGAAGAAATCTAAGAACCTCCTAGATATTTCCCATTCCTTTTGTAGTCATTCTTGGCTTTGGCTGAAAAAAAGCAGCAAAATCTGCAACAAAAAAAGCTGCGTTTCTGCAACGTGGGTAATTTCAGGGTAATGTACTAAGAATCAGGTTAGACCCTCAGTGGCACGCTAGCTTTGTCCACCTCACATCCCACTAAAAAAGGAATTAGAACGTGATCAAAATTCAGACATACCATAAAGTGGTAACAATAAAAACTAAACATTGTATCTCTGTCAACAAAGAAAAGTTTTGGGTTTCATAATATGGTCCACCAGGCAAACTCCTTACTTCATAAAAATCAAAATGACCTGCTGGAAAATTGTAATTTGTAGAGGAGGAATAAAAGGAAAATTTCACCCAAACTATGTGTTCTTACAAAGCTAAGGGTTGGTTCACATCTGCGTTTGGTAATCCATTCGGATGAGGATCCCCCCCGAACAGACTACCTAACACACCGGCAAGCGGTATGCAGTGAAAGTACACGGACCCCATAGACTATAATGGGGTCCGTGTGCTTTCTGCACGACCTCCTCACGGAACATGCGGACAGAAGAGTACTTCACAATCTACTTTTCTGTCCGCATGACTCGTGCGGAGATCTCACAGAAAGCACACAGACCTCATTATAGTCTATGGGGTCTGTGTGCTTAGACTGCACAACGCTTGCCAGTCTGTTCGGGGCAGTCCCCATGCAGACTCCACGAATGGATTACCAAACGCAGATGTGAACCAACCCTAAAGCCTCTTGTAATGCACATAGCCAACTACTAACCAGCAATGCCCCTTCACCGGTATCGTTATAAACTTCATATTTGTGTTGTTCCCCATAGCGACCATATCTCATTTTGTCTGGATCTCCTCCATCTAGATGGAAGTCAACCACCAGACCAGTAAAGGGCTCCAAAGTCCTGGAACCATTTGAGAACCTCAACCCTAACCAAATATGCCATGTGGTTTTGCGTTTATCACAAGAGTTACCCGATTGAACATAAACCTCACAGCAAAACAATCCGATCTAATAAAACTTAAATATCTCAATTTCTAGTCCAATGATACTGACTACATTTTACACCTCAGTATCTGACATTATCATGAATTTGCAGCTCAGATTGACAAAATACAGGAACGCTTCTAGTGAAGAAAAGATTCCTGTACTTGGCATCAATGAAGTAGATTACGATTTATACTGCCAGATTTTTTGTCAGAATCCAACAGATAAAACCTTTGTTGTAGAGTTATGCGTCATCAGAAGTCTGATATTCGGAGCGGCGATACATTCATGTGCCTTAACCGGTGAGCTAAAATAATGAAGGCAGAAAACCCTTTCTCTAGGAAGGATCAAACACATACCTCATAAAGTACAAATGTGTTTCAGGCATGACTGCACCAAACATCCAGTAAACGCTTCTTATTAACTTGGCGGAAAAGGTCGAATTGAGGAATTAGATTTATGGATTTTTAGATTTTGGCCGTCAATACAGTTTCAAAATCCTGGGGCGGACGCGAGTAAGAAATACTCAAACTGAGGAAAAGACTAATATGGGAACAATAGAGGGACCCAACAATTTACAATATTATTCTTACATATGTGTACTCTTTTTTTGCAACATACCAGTAGATGCTGAACGTTACTCTATCCCATGCAAAGTAGTAAAAAAAAAAAAAAAACGAAAATAATTTTTTTTATCTATAGATCTATCTATCTTTCTACTAGCAGGAGGACCCGGCTTTGCACGGGTATATTTAATTTTTTGTTTGTGTAGTGGCCCCATAAGAATTGCCCAGTTTAGCACTGGTGTATTTTGTATGTTGTTTGTGTCCTTAAGTATCCTTAAGTATCATGTGATCATGTGTATCTCAGTTTGGATATCAGTGAAAAACCTGAGATCAGTTGTTATGGATACCTGGAGTAAAGCTGTGTGAATGTGACCTTGTGCAAGAGTGTTATACACAGCGCTCTGCCCCTTTAAAGCTGACATACAGTGAATAAAAATGGCTGGTTTGCTATGGAAACTTGGAGTAAAGCTCTGATGTGTGATACTGTGTACTGAGCTATGTGTCTAATCCTCCGTCGTGTGGTATTGTGTGGTGAGGTGTGTATCTAATCCTCCCGCGTGTGGTACTGTGTGCAGAGGTAGGTATCTAATCCTCCAGCGTGTGGTGCTAAGGTGCATATCTAATCCTCCAGCGTGTGATACCGTGTGCAGAGGTGTGTATCTAATCCTCCAGCGTGTGATACCGTGTGCAGAGGCGCGTATCTAATCCTCCAGCGTGTCGTACGGTGTGCTGAATTGCATATCTTATTCTCTGATGCGTGTATTTCAGTTTGAATATTAGTGTTGGATTGTGCATGTGGAGTGACCGTGTGTATGGCAGTTGTAATATGAGTGAAAGACTTGCAGGTTTTTATTGGCTAATGCCGGTCAGTGTTTTGGGAATACTGTATCTCCAGAACGGTACGTCCGAGACATTCGAGGCCCAGTCTTAAACCTTCCCGGACAACTCATGTACCTGTGTGCCAAATTTGGTGAAGATCGGTCCAGTCATTTAGTCGCGCATAAAGAACAGAAAGACGGACAAAAACTAATTTTTATAATATAGAGATATATAATTTAAAATCACACAAATATATATATGCAGCTTTTAATGTGACATGAACAATGCCTTACTTTTGCACAAGTAAAAAGCAGACATACCCTGAACACATTTGCGAACTGGGAGAGATCTCTGCAGGACACTAAGTTAGAAGCGAATACACACACATACAAGTGACCTTTCCAAAATGCACAAATTGCAGTCTTTCCAGGTGGCCAGGTATCAGCCACAGGACTTCAACCCTTGTAATTGGTCTTTTGTTCTGTAACCCATTTTACTGCTAAAAAGGTTAACTTTAGAAACCACTCTATTTACTGAGAATGAAAAAGAGTCTTCCAGCTTCAGAGCAGAAATCTCCCTTTTTCTTATTGTTTGAAAACTTGTTTTTTAATTGCCTTGCTATGATCATATTAAAGAAATCTGTCCCCAGGACAGTCCTCATCGTATAGGGTACTATTCACATGATTTGGCCAAAACACAATCTTAACCACTCCGATTGACTATACCTACATGAGTATCTACCAGATGTCCTAGAAAAGTGGTTCCTAACCTTTCCGAAGACAAGACCCACTTTTGGCAGAGAATTTTGTTTGGGACCCCCTACCACCATATTTAGCTCCTTTGGAAAATTAGTCCCTATAACATCAGAAGCAAGAATACCTGTATTTAAAGCTGTATTCCACCTCTTATTCTGCTTTTCACCAATGTACCTTGCTTCTGAGGCCTGGTTCATAGCTGCGTTCGGTATTCCGTTTGAGAAGTCCGCTTGGGGACCCCCCGAAATGGAATACTGAATGTATTAAAAAGTGGTTAGCAGAGGAACCACACAGACCCCATAGATTATAATAGGGACTCCCTGAACGGAATATCGAATGCAGATGTGAAGCGGGCCTCATAGTTGTGCACACCTGCAGTCGAGTGGCCCAGCTCATTTGTACATTGTATTGGTCAATGGCAGTAATGGAGCATCTGACGAACTGAACTACATTTAAGGAGCACTGTCTGGACTACAATTCCCAGACAGCCCAATGGAGGGAGACATCGGATGATTAACAAGAAACATCTTTAATGTTCTGTGTGTTTATTGGCTTTTGCGGTCATACAACACATTATCTTCTCTACTGCCTGCCCACTCCCCTGCTTTATGGCCCACCCACACGTAAGACTATGTAGTACTCCAGTCCAGATATGGCCATATTGTGAAATGCACCAAAAATATCAGGGGTGGCTCGCAACCTCCCCTGGAGATCTTTACAAACCCCCCAAGGGACTCCTGACTTTGGAAAGCCAGACTCTAGAACTAACAGCTCTGTGAGTGCCCTTGTCTGCTCAGAACACTTCCTCTATACAAATTGTAAAACATATCTGACCACTGAACCTTTGTCACATTAAGAGTTAATGTAGGTGTCAATGGGCAGCTATCTGACTGCAGAGCATTGTTCTATTATCAGTCAGTAGTAGCAAGACCAGGTAAATACTGTTTGCTCTGCTCTAATGGAATAGCTGATGGCAGGAAATTTGCTATTTGCAGTAAAAGAGTCACCAGCTAAATTCACATAGGACGCCTTCAATTCTGATAAGGCCTGTTGGCTTTGATACAATTTTTTAATGCAACTTCCATTTTTTGGTGCTCCCACAACACCCTATAATTTTAAAGGGAACCTCTCAAGATAAACCACCTGCAGTCCAATCAATAGACATATTTGATAGTCCAGGAAGAGCTGAGCAGATTGAGATATATATATATATATATATATATATATATATATATATATATATATATATATATATAGTGCTCACTCTGGGCTAAGGAGTCCAGTAGGCGGACTAATTAGTGACTGACAGCTAATCTATACGCACGCTTGTACAGGAGAGGATGTCAGTCGCTAACTTAAACCACCCACTGGACTCCTAAACCCAGAGTGAGTGGGAATTAAATGAATATATTTTACAAGGGTTGTCCTAAGTCAGAACTACAATTAAATTGGGTATTTTAATACGATTATACCGAACCACAACTTCTATATTTCTATTATTATCGCTTCAGACCCCATAGTAGTTACTCACCTCTCCTTAGGTCTGGTGCAACTATTGGGCCTCAGCGGTCACATGGGTTACACAGTGTCGTGACACTTGCCGCTATGTGTCACAATGCCACATGCCTGCTATAGGGCCTCGTCTGTCCCTGACACTGATTAGAAGACAGCAGGGAATCGTGCCAGAGCCTAGAAGAGGTGAGTATCACTGTTTACATTTGATCAACTCTCCTGGGCCTCCGCTTACTATACTCCAGGGTCTGAAGAGAGTCCATAGTATAATAATAACAGTTCTGATTTAGACATATTTGTTCCAAGCTAAACTGCAGGTAGAACCTTGCAACTATTATAATTATAATAACTGAACTGGTTATTTTTAAATTAAATTACCCAGCCCTAGGTTGTACATGATTTTTTTTTAGGGTTGTCTGTACTATACAGTGCATAAAGCTGGCCCGAACAGCTGATCTCTGTAGGGGCTGACTGTTCTCCACCCCACTGATCAGATATTTATGACGTATCCTAAGGTTAGGCTAAGAAAAAAATAACCTGGCCAATCCCTTTAAATCCCTTATCACATACATACAGTGTATCTTTCTTTTAGCGCTCATGCTTGCCATCAGAAGTAGACAGTGTCAGAGCTCTGAACCACACCCCCTTGCTGGCTCATGCCTGTAACCACCCACTTGACCATAGAGAGACTAACTTATCAGATGCAAAACTCATTGAATGGCAGGGTCTAGAGAAAAAATACCAACTGCCCCAGAATCAGTGGAGAGGTGCCAATTAAAGGATGTAAGTAGCTGATGTTAGTAAAAGGTCCCCTTTAAGAAGTTTATACACATCCAACATATGTCACATGACCATCTATTTGTTTGGAGGCCTCCCAAGTCTAGGTAGAGATAAGATTGGGCAAATGGATTCCCCGCAAGATCCTTCTGCTCACAGGGACATATGACATTGCCTTTAACTCTTCTCATCTGAGAGCACATGTATAGAGACGAGTCACTCAAGAGAGTTGTCGCATGAACAAGTTTTTGACTGCCAGCTATTCCATATGTTTGGCTGAAGGAGGTGGAAAAGGAAATACTCCCTCTGCTGGCACTGGCTTTGTTAAGGGGGCAGAAAATTATAAACTGAAAATTAATCATATTAATTAAATACAAATAAAATGGACTATTATCGATCTATTCATTGCCAAACATGACTAGTCTATGCTGTATAGGATGAGTCAGGAGGAGAAACAGTAGTAATAGCAATAGTAAGCAGCGCTACTTTACTGGAAACCACAAGTGGAAAGTACAGTAAGAATTCTGGAATGTCTGCAATGTTCACATTGCAGGAAGTCCATATTTTCCATTCTTATTGTAATAAGCGCACATACATAAATGCAAGATGAGCAGACGAAAACAGATGTGCTAATAGTATAAGGCGGGAGTAGACGAATCATAGAAGACAGGTAGACAATACACAGGTATTACAGTAGTACCTAGCAGCAAGAAATGGTTTAAACTGATTGTTCAACCAATCCAAAGGATAGCATATGTGATATTTGATCTATGGGGGTCTGACTCCCCGATCCTGCACAGACCAGATGTCACAGCTGACTCCAGTGCCGGACGATGCTAATAAGAGCAACTCAGCAGCCCCGTCCATTGCATAGTGGTAGATCCGGGAAACTGCAACGCTGCTCCTATTACTTGAATAGGAGAAGTGCTGTACATGCTGCCCATCTAATATCAGCTTTTGGCACCCAGAGGCTGCTACAACAGTTGATCTGTGAGGTCCAGGTGTCGGACCCCCAAAAATCACATACTGATCACCAATCCTGTGGACAGATCATCAATTTGGGACTGGGAAAACCCTATCGCCTGCCACTCTGTGAGGGGCGACCAACAGAGATCACCAAAGTCGTGGCAGATTAAAGAGGAGAGTATATTTTTCCTTCTTAACTTAATTCATTATCTGCTGCTTAGTACTTTTTTTTTTTTTTAAACCCCTTTAAGGCATTTTTCACAGAAAGTCCGCAGTGGTTTCTTTTCTGTTTCTATTACACCAAATATTTTCTTCTCTTGAAATCTTGAGCATAAAGAGACCACAGACTGATACTGGACATGGCCGCTCCCATTGAGGGGTCTGTCCATACACAGTCTGACAGTATCAGTAATGATAGAGAGTCAGATTGCACAGAGACGACCATTCACACGGAGGAAAACGGTGAGGAATTTGGAGTGGAATTTCAGCGCTGAAAAAAAAAAAAGCCTCCCATTGACTTCAATGGGTTCTGTTAGTTTTTTATTCTGCTACAGGAAAAAAAAAGCTAGCAGAACCCATTGAAGTCAATGGGAGGCTTTTTTTCAGCACTGAAATTCCACTCCAAATTCCTCACCATTTTCCTCCATGTGAATGCACCCTCAGGGGAATGGTCACACCTAGTTGTCAATTCGTTAATTTCCAAGAGGATGAACAAAGCAACAGCACAATGCTAAGTTCCAATAAAAGATGCTCCAAAATTTACCATGCAAGGGAGATACAAGAATTTACTAAGACAGACACGTCAGAGGAATTGACAAGCGCTCTATGAATTTGTGAAGTGGATGAACGGCTTATTGGCATGTACAGTTTATATACGTGACTTTGACATACATCTGTCTCCGAGACAAGCAATGACGTATAGTGTGTATATTATTGGCATGTATACCTTTTTCTGATTCATAGACAACAATGTAAGTGAGTCAGCTTATTCATTAAGCCACTGACATAGCAAACTGAGAAAACAGTGACCCGGCAATGCTCCGTGTATACGCTCATAAATATTAAATCTAGTTTCCATCCACTAAGTGCTCACTAACCAATTAACCATTCAGTCAGCGGCGGGGGAGGGGTTATCAAGGCTTCTTGGAAATTGTCTACTCGGGAAAATACAGGCTGTATTATCACCCTCACTATTAAGGCTGAGCTTACACAGTGCTTATTTACTGAAGAAGTCAATGCAGTTTTTAAAAGCGTTATGCCACCAAGCATATATACATATATCTCCTCTATTCATAGGATAGATGATACATAGCTGATTGGGAAGGGTCTGACTGCCGAGTCCCCCACCAATCCTGAGAACGGAGAGGTCTTACCCTCATTGTGAATTCAGGCATGCCACTTTTGGACAGGGCGATTCACACTCTCCATTCACTTCAATGGGAGAACCAGAGCACAGAACTCAGGTACAGATCTATCATTCTACAGAACCATCTACATTCAGTCTAGTTGTATTCAGGCTGAATTCACAGCGGGGGTAAAAGGTCCCGTTCTACATATACACATACATGTATGCTGAAGACCACAAAAGTGTTTTTTTCTATGACTTTAAATATTGATGACATATCCTTAGGCTAAGGCTATGTTCACATTTGCTCCATTGCCGAATCCGTTGCAATATCCACCTGAGGTCAGCACACAAAGTCACAAATGCAGGGCTCTTTGTACACCATATCAGATTTAGGGTAAGTTCACACGGAGTAACGTGCCACGTGATGTGGCATGTATACGCAGTGTGAGACTTTGCGGGCCGTATACGCTCCCATTGAATTCAATGGGAGCCGGGATCGTATACGCGGCGCTATACGATCCCGGCTCCCATTGAAATCAATGGGAGCGTATACGGCCTGCAAAGTCTCACACGGCATATACGTGCCACATCACGCGGCACGTTACTCCGTGTGAACTTACCCTTAAAACAACAGACTACCGAAAGACCCCCTATAGTGAATGGGTTTTGACCAGGCACTGAATGTAACCGATATTATAGCAGTCCATCTGTCCATTGTTCTAGTCCATCGATGGACCAGGTAACGCTAGTGTGAACCTAGCGCAAGTCATCAAAAAGTAAATGGCAGTGATCCAACACCCAGGAGCCCTGCCAGATGTTTTAAGAGGCCACAATGCTTACAAGCGCTGCAACCTTCTCCCTGTGCCAATGCCATCATGTTCAATGGTCACATGGTACAATAACAGCTCAGTCTCATTCAAGTACAAGGTGCTGAGCTGCACTACGCTATGTACGGCGCTGTGCTTGGTATTTAGTGTGGCCGTCCAGTGTCAGACCACCACCGATCAAATGTTGATAACCTCTCCTTAGGTTAAGTCCGCAATATGCAAGTCTGAGGAAACCCTTTAAAATCAGGTTTACTGGTATAATAGAAATGTGTTACTCATAATTACAATTAAAAACTGCACGTAGATCTTCAGTAAGACGCGCCAGGTAAACCCAGACTTACAAAGAAGAGCCACAAAGAAAAAAAAGTTAACAGTAAAATATTCATGACAGGTAACAAGGCTCCAGCGATTACAGAACGTTCCACACTATAAATCTATACTCATGTTACCCTGTAGATGCCTATGCGGAATTGATAGATTTATGAGAAAGATTGATGATAGGACTTTAGTAAATACAAAGATCCCCCAACCTTACTGAATTTAAAACCAAATCCTACTCATGTACCCTTTTGCATCAGCTCTCAGGAATCTCCGTTTTCTACAGGTGCTCATCAAAATGTACGCCTTCTGAAGTAAATGCCAGGTCCAAAAAATAGTTATCATGAATAACTGCAAATTCAATCTTCAGTTTTCCCTAAAGTTTCCTGTCACAAAAACTAGTCACTAGTAAAATGCTGCTTAAAGTATGAGACCTGCCTAACGTGCCAATTTGGTGCATATATTTCTTGCTACATATGCTCCTCCCTCTAGGAGCCCTCTTAAAGGTGTTGTCTGCTTTAGACTATCCCTACTTGTAGCAAAGATCCAATGATAATAAGCTCCTCCCCTGAGGATCGCCAGAGATGAGCTGTAATCTTTGAGCTATTAAGTCAAGGGTGAACATACCACCTGTGGAGACTATGCAGTTGCACAGGGGCCCAAAGAACGGGGGGCCTGACCAGTTTCAGGTACAGAACTCTGAAATCAAAAGGCTAGGTGACTCTGGGCCACAAAAGAATAGCATGGTAATAAAAAATATTTGGCAATCACTATTTGTTTTCGGGGTTTTTTGCTACCCTTCCAGCAAAGATTGCAGAGCATGTCACTATTTACAGTGTGAGAATTTAGTATGGGTTAGTAAAAACGAAATGGATGGTACAAGGATTGGTATCTGTGCATCATCCATGGTTTGCATTGACCCATACATTTGAATGAATACACAGAGTTGCAAAAAAAGGATAGATATAGGACCTGCTCCATATTTTATGGCCCGGGCACACATCTGTAAAAACTATATGGGGCCATAAAAATGAATGTATCCATATATTATGTGCTATTACAGACCCATAAGTGTGCTTAATATACAGCAACTGACTATGGTCATGTGCATGGGGCCTGAGTAAGGGAGTCATGTGAGGTATTTACATGGTGTATGTATGTATGTATGTAACTGATGTGTGTCTAGTATGCACTCTGTATATAGTAGGCAAGTAACATGTGCTGTGTGTGTCTGGTATACAAGTGACATGTGCCATATGTACCTAATATCTAAGTTATGTGTGTTGCATGTGTGTGACATGTGTGCTTTACAGTGATAGAGGAAAATAGTGTTTTATGTGCTTGTGTGCTGGAGTTAAAGGGGTGGTCCAGCATTTAATATCCTATCCTTAGAATAGGCTACAATTATCTAATCATTGAGGGCCAACAGCAGTCCCCCGTGCGGATCAGCTGTATGGGGCTGCCTGCAATGCAGTGCATGGTGCGAGAAGCAGATAGCTCCACGCCCTGTACAGCGTCCAGGTACTGATACTGCAATACAGTAACCATTGAAGTGACCATTTAACACATTTCCACTGCCACATGGAAAACTGTGGCAAAAACACATAACAGCTTTTCCTATGCACTTGTGAGGTCATTTAGCTGCAGCTCCATGTCTGAATTTGCTCCTAAACTGGCCATATACACTCAATGGCTATTACAGTAATACCTCAACATTCACAAGGTTAGTTTCCAGAACTAGTCACGGATCGCAAGGAATCGCGAATATTTGGTACGAGCACTTAAAATGCTAATTAATGCTTATTTCTAGAGTTGAACCCCTAAATATAATGAATGTTACCCCTACAGTACTGTATTCTAATTCATTTTCTGCCGTTTTCTTTTCCACTCCACTGTACATATCCAATGGGACACTACTACCCAATAGCAAAGGGGATTTTTTTTGCAAATTAAGCAGATCTGTGGAAAAATCACAAATGCATATTTGTTAGATTCCAAAGAAAATATTTAAGTCTGTGAATTTGCGAATTCAGAAACGTGAATGAAAGAGGTATTACTGGACTTAAAACTTCGTCTTGACTGAGCAAACACGTTTCCTGCACTGCTTTTCAGAGTAAGAAAACTACTTTTATTGCTAATAAAGAAGACATGTTTAACACTTTCTCGGCATTGGCAGTCTATTGGATGTGCTAGTCAAGGGCCTAGTATATAGATCCACATACATACATGCGGAACAGAAGGCAATTTCTTGTACAGAATAGTGAAGCAGGCTATGCCATCCTATACAGTGACTGCCGGTAATAAAGTGTATACTGCGCAATAGTTTGCTGGGGATGGAGGCCACTGGATTTGCTGCCTGGTAGTAATAAAGTATCCTGTGAACACTGCACAGACTCCTCCAGAGCCCCTTTGATCCTCTTCCAAATTAGAGACTTGTATATCTTCTCCTATAATACACAGGAGCAGATGTGCTTACGGGACGTCACTAGTAAAACTTCTAGAATGCACATGGTGACGGCTCCACAAACTGTCCCTTAAGGGTCCATGTACATAAGCATGTGCTCAGTCAGTGTGCTAGCCGTGTTGTGCCTCGCTAGAATGCTGACCCATTATTTCTATGTCCCCATACACACACCTTTGAGGCACACAGATATCATACATGTTACATTAGTGCCCTTTTACCACAAACCCAACACAGACTTGTACTTGTAGCTGTGGGCAAAGTCGTGTCTATATGGCGACATACATGCTGGTTCCTATGGATCTCTACTTCATAATCATAAACCCACTGTATTTGTCCTGTGTAGGGTGCGCTACTCCATCCTAGAAGTGCATCCAAGAGTAGATCTGTAATATAACATGTGCTGAAGGATACCACAATATTAGAATTAGAGGCACGTGAAGAAACAACATGAGTCTATTGATTTGTATAAGTGCCCTGTGACAGATCCATAAGACATGTGTGTATGAGCCCTTAAGGTGCTTATTCCTCCCATCAACACGTTTTTAATGGAGCCAAGAAAATGAATGTTACATCTATCATTTATATAAGCCTGAGTTAAGCACATGTCCCCTCTCCTGACTTGTCTGTTTTGATACCTGTATTCCACATGAAATAACCATTCAGGGGTCATTTTTCTGCTTGCCTGTTGCTGTTCCTCTGTTATTCCTCCTAGAAATGTATGAATAGACTGATAACTGGATGTTATCAGTTGTGGATGTCCCTACACAGTCTAAGGCTAGGGTCACACTAGTGTTTGATGAGGAACAAATGATAATACCGAGCAACCACAGGAATAGATTGTTAATACAATACAAGGAAGATTGGCAGCAGCAGTAATTCAATCCAGAACCCCTTAGGGAACAGAAGATGCAGGAGAATGACCGATGGATATGAAGAAAACCGCGCTACTCTCTTGGGATAAACCAATACACGCACTTTATTCCACTTTCTAAAAACACTTGAACTCATTTTCTTTTTTGGTAATTTTTTTGGGGACAAGGCATTCCTTTTGACTCAAATTTGCTGTTCTAGACTGAGCTTCTTTTATAAGAGAGGCTGGATAATTTTTGTCCTTAAATCTTGAAGCCATAATCTTACTCTGAGCCACAAAGTCCGATTGGTTTGTACAATTTCGTCTCAATCTTTTGAATTGTCCATATGGGACATTCTTAATCCACTTATGGTAGTGTAGACTTTTAAAATTCAAAAGACTATTACTATCTACTTTTTTGAAAAATGTTTTCGTTTGTATGCCTTTCTCGTTACCCATTAAGACTAAATCCAGATACTCAATTTCCTTTTCATCTATTCTGCCTGTTAGATTTATCCCCCAGTTATTATTATTTAAATAGGCTGTAAATTCGTGAAATGATGTGGTGGTGCCTTCCCAGATAAAAAGCAGATCATCAATATATCGTTTATAGAATTTAATATTGGTGGTCCAGGGATGATCTTTTAATATAAAGGATTCCTCGTAGCGGCCCATGAAGAGGTTTGCAAATGCCGGGGCAAATTTAGTCCCCATGGCCGTTCCCTTTACTTGAATGTAAGTTTTTTGCTCAAATTTGAAGACATTATGAGTGAGAATAAAATTGATTCCCTCCAAGATAAAATCTTTTTGTTTCTCAGGCATAGAGGGATCAGTGCTTAAGTAACTCTTAATCGTCTCTAAGCCTTTATCGTGTGCAATATTACTGTAGAGTCCTGTAACATCTAATGTGGCCCACTGATAATTTTTACCCCATGCCATGGGTAATAATTCATCCAAGAGACTCACCGAGTCTTTAAGATAAGATGGTAATTTAATAACGTATTTTTGTAATAGAAGGTCGATGTAATGGGAGAGATTCCTTGTTGTAGCATTCACACCTGAAATTATCGGGCGTCCTGGAGGGTTAACGGGATCTTTATGAATTTTAGGTAAATGGTAGTAGAGGGCTGCTGTTGGATTTTTGACAAGCAAATATTCCTTTTCTTTTTTATTTAGAATGCCCTCTTTAAAAGTTCTCAGGATAAGTTTCACATATTCTGAATAGTGTTCAGTAGTTGGATCTCGACTGATCTCTTGATAATAGTTAGTGTCGGATAGGATACGGGTGGCTTCAAACATATAGGTCTCGCGATTCTGGATAACAATGCCACCTCCTTTATCCGCACCCCTAATTACAATACTCGAGTTTTCTTTCAACGTTTTTAGGGCTCTTTTCTCTGCTAGGTTAAGATTTGTTGGAACTTTAGTTACTTTGTCTAGTTTCCTAAATTCTGACGAAACTAGAGAATAGAATGTCTCAATATTTGCCCCTTTATGGTGTATAGGATAAAACTTTGATTTTGGTTTTAGATTGGTGGTAATGGGAAGGGGTGGGCTTAAGGGAGAGGCTGTGGGTTGTGGGGAGTGGACTATGTGAGTAGTGGAAGGACTTCCTTCAGAAATGCGACAGGATGGCCCAGGATCGAGGGCTACACCCTCTATAGAATTGAAACTTAGATGGGAGGTAGAGGGACCTGATTGAGGGCAATCATTTTTTTTGGTAATTGCAAAATGCCTTGATAGGGTCAATTTCCTTATAAATTTGTTTAGATCTACAAAAAGATTTAAATCATCAATCTTTTGTGTTGGACAGAAGGAGAGACCTTTTTTGAGGAGGCTTACTTCTGCCTCTGTTAGGTTGTAGTCGGAAAGGTTAAAAATTCCTAGCTCCTTTAGATTTTGTTTCTTTTGGGGTTTGGGCTGCTCAGATCTAGAGCCTGCACGATGCTTTTTTCCGCCTCTACAGCCTCTTTTTCTTTTTCTATTGGGGTAGGTGGACTGTTTGTTATCTTTCTCTTTGTCCCTATTGGAGTATAGAAGTCGGAAATTCTGGTTAATCGTGTTTGTAAAGGGGCCTCTTGGATATGATACGTTAGGGGGGTTAATGTCTGAGGAAGGGCTAAAAAACGTTCCTATTGATGATCTGCTTTTTATCTGGGAAGGCACCACCACATCATTTCACGAATTTACAGCCTATTTAAATAATAATAACTGGGGGATAAATCTAACAGGCAGAATAGATGAAAAGGAAATTGAGTATCTGGATTTAGTCTTAATGGGTAACGAGAAAGGCATACAAACGAAAACATTTTTCAAAAAAGTAGATAGTAATAGTCTTTTGAATTTTAAAAGTCTACACTACCATAAGTGGATTAAGAATGTCCCATATGGACAATTCAAAAGATTGAGACGAAATTGTACAAACCAATCGGACTTTGTGGCTCAGAGTAAGATTATGGCTTCAAGATTTAAGGACAAAAATTATCCAGCCTCTCTTATAAAAGAAGCTCAGTCTAGAACAGCAAATTTGAGTCAAAAGGAATGCCTTGTCCCCAAAAAAATTACCAAAAAAGAAAATGAGTTCAAGTGTTTTTAGAAAGTGGAATAAAGTGCGTGTATTGGTTTATCCCAAGAGAGTAGCGCGGTTTTCTTCATATCCATCGGTCATTCTCCTACACTAGTGTTTGAGTCTCTGTATGAGACTGTCCTACAATCCACTTAAAGAGGACCTTTCACCATATCTGGGCACAGGCAGTGTTATATACTGCCAGAAAGCTGACAGTGCGCTGAATTCAGCGCACTGTCGGCTTTCCCGATCCGTGCCCGGTGTAAAGCGCTATCGGTGCCGGTACCGTAGCGCTTTACAGTCAGAAGGGCGTTTCTGACCATTAGCCAGAGACGTCCTTCTGCCTCGCGGCGCCAATCGCGCTGTGCTGTGGAGCCGGGAGGAACGCCCCCCTCCCCTCCTGATAATGCTCGTCTATGGACGAGCGCTGTGAGCAGAGGGAGGGGGCGTTCCTCCCCCGCTCCACAGCACAGCGCGATTGGCGCCGCGAGGCAGAAGGACGTCTCTGGCTAATGGTCAGAAACGCCCTTCTGACCATAGAAGAGCTACGGTACCGGGCCGTAAGCTCTTCACACCGGGCACAGATCGGGAAAGCCGACAGTGCGCTGAATTCAGCGCACTGTCAGCTTTCTGGCAGTATATAGAACTACCTGTGCCCAGATATGGTGAAAGGTCCTCTTTAACATCGGTGGAGAGAAGTTCTACAGGGAAGAATTTTCTCTCCACCGTTTTCAGAGGAAACCAAGCAGGCTCCATTATAGTCTATAGGGCCCGCGGGTAACTGCTTTTTAAGCAGATAGGGTTTCCATATTTCAGGTCCGCAAGCGGACCCAAGGGACGGTAGCGCCAAACACTAGTGTGAACCTAGAGTTATACTGTTTGAATGATGCACAATCTGGAGACAACATGCTTATAACAAGAGGAATGGTAATGCCCGACTGTCAATTCACGCCAAGGCTACACTGCACTATTTTTGCAGCGCTACTTATTTATTTTAAGGGGGCGTTCAGACTACTACTACTACTAGGTAGTGTCCGCTCCTAGTGTCCGCTCAAAATCTAGCACGGACATTAGGAGCGGACACTAGCTGTGTCCGTGACACCTGTCATTTATTTAAATGGGCATCGGGTGCGTTCTTTTGCACTCCGTGCCCTTCCTTCCCTGTCCGCATGTAAAGATGTCCGACTTTTCAAGCGGACAGAAAAACCCTACATGTCAGCCACGGATTCAAGGTGGAATCTGCCACGGATTCAAGGAATTTGGAGACATAATCCTCCTCAAAATAAGCTCTCAATTCAGTGGTGATATTTCCTCTCCAATACAAAACCCATATGCCTTAGCTTTCTTATGTGTCCTGTTACGGTTCACTTTATCTGCAATAGGACGTGCAGATGATAAAGTTATTTTCTCGGTTTCTGCATACGGCCGGTATTTATGATGATAAACTCCCACTGACACTAGGAAAACTGATGACTGACAATATTTTTACGGAGGCTCTTAAATATATGAATTTTAAATGAAAAAGCAATATATGTAAAGCAGCAAAAAAAGCGTTTGATGTTTTCAAAGGGTTTTGAGATCTTGTTTAATTTGAACAGAAAATACTACTTTAAGGTATTGAAATAAAAGGGTTTTTCTGTATGGAACAGATGACCTACCCACAGGATACAGGACCTATGTATTATCACGGGGGGCCCCAATGGTCACTCTAATGGGGTCCAGAGTTTTGTGGTGAGGTGAAGTCTGTATTCTTTGATCAATTCTATTAAGGAGTTCTAGAGCTGGAAGCAGATGGCTCAGTAGACTGTGCAGTAGCCATGCTGGATCAGCTGTCATTCCCTTGCTGTAATAGCACGGCATGGTCACTACACAGTGTACTGAGCCATCTGCTTCCTCTATACAGTGTGCTGATCCAGCTGCTGGATGATGCATTCCCACCAATCTAATATTTATGTCATATCCTTAGAATAGGACGGCCATGTACGAGTGTCTCTCCCCATTTATTTCTACGGCAGTTTTGAAAAACAACTACCGTAAGTCAAATCATGAACACAAATCCTCAATCCTGAGAACCTACCGTAACAACTAAACTGCTAAGGGCTAGTTCACACGGGGTTCCAGATGAACACATTCCGTCACAGCTGCCGCAACAGGATGCCGGTGCACTGCATCCGTTCGCGGCTTTCCGCTCCAGATTAGGCCCAAATGAATGGGCCTAGTCCGGAGGGTGGTGTCGTGAGGCGGATGCTACGGCTGAATCAGCTGCGGAATCCACGTGAAGAAAGGACAGCTCGCTTCTGTTTTCCGCGAACGGGAACATACTGCTCACGGAAAAAGGAAATGACTGGCTCCCATTGATTTCAATGGGAGAAGGCAGGATTTTGACACGGATTCCGTGTCAAAATCCTGACCATTTTGCCCCGATCTGAATTAGCCTTAACATTATTTTTTTTTTTCCTAGCATATATGGTCTAATTTTTTTTTTTTTTGTCCTTATTATGAGGTGAAGTAATAAGTTGGATTTCTATGCCATGAGTGCAGCATTATAGGAATTTCCGGTCCCTAATGCATGTTTGGGTCCCATCCACTATAGCAATAGTGCCAGGAAACTGAAGTTTTACGCCTATTCTATCTTCTACTTCCCCTTCCACTCCCATACATTGCAACAGCTTCCAGATGACCTATGTGGGATCCTGGTGTGGGACCCCCACCGATCAGATACTGAAGACCTATTGTATATATAGTAGAGATGAGCGAACAGTGTTCTATCGAACACATGTTCGATCGGATATCAGGGTGTTCGCCATGTTCGAATCGAATCGAACACCACGTGGTAAAGTGCGCCAAAATTCGATTCCCCTCCCACCTTCCCTGGCGCCTTTTTTGCACCAATAACTGCGCAGGGGAGGTGGGACAGGAACTACGACACTGGGGGCATTGAAAAAAATTGGAAAAAGTCATTGGCTGCCGAAATCAGGTGACCTCCATTTTAGACGAATAGTGGATTTCAAATCCGGGTCATATGAGAATGTGAACTTTGTGACTATGAGACAGGGATAGCTGTACAGGCAGGGATAGCTAGGGATAACCTTTATTTAGGGGGGAATGTTATTAAAAATAACTTTTTGGGGCTCTATCGGGTGTGTAATTGTGATTTTTGTGAGATAAACTTTTTCCCATAGGGATGCATTGGCCAGCGCTGATTGGCCGAATTCCGTACTCTGGCCAATCAGTGCTGGCCAATGCATTCTATTAGCTTGATGAAGCAGAGTGTGCACAAGGGTTCAAGCGCACCCTCGGCTCTGATGTAGCAGAGCCGAGGCTGCACAAGGGTTCAAGCGCACCCTCGGCTCTGATGTAGGAGAGCCGAGGGTGCACTTGAACCCTTGTGCACCCTCAGCTCTGCTACATCAGAGCCGAGGGTGCGCTTGAACCCTTGTGCACACTCTGCTTCATCAAGCTAATAGAATGCATTGGCCAGCGCTGATTGGCCAATGTATTCTATTAGCCTGATGAAGTAGAGCTGAATGTGTGTGCTAAGCACACACATTCAGCTCTACTTCATCGGGCTAATAGAATGCATTGGCCAGCGCTGATTGGCCAGAGTACGGAACTCGACCAATCAGCGCTGGCTCTGCTGGAGGAGGCGGAGTCTAAGATCGCTCCACACCAGTCTCCATTCAGGTCCGACCTTAGACTCCGCCTCCTCCAGCAGAGCCAGCGCTGATTGGCCGAATTCCGTACTCTGGCCAATCAGCACTGGCTAATGCATTGTATTGGCTTGATGAAGCAGTGCTGAATGTGTGTGCTTAGCACACACATTCAGCTCTACTTCATCGGGCTAATAGAATGCATTGGCCAGCGCTGATTGGCCGAATTCCGTACTCTGGCCAATCAGCACTGGCTAATGCATTGTATTGGCTTGATGAAGCAGTGCTGAATGTGTGTGCTTAGCACACACATTCAGCTCTACTTCATCGGGCTAATAGAATGCATTGGCCAATCAGCGCTGGCCAATGCATTCTATTAGCGTGAACTGAGTTTGCACAGGGGTTCTAGTGCACCCTCGGCTCTGCTACATCAGATTGCTACATCTGATGTAGCAGTGCCGAGTGTGCATCAGATGTGTAGTTGAGCAAAACTGACTCAGCACTGCTAAGTCTGCATTCGCATAGGAATGCATTGGCCAGCCTTCGGCCAATCAGCGCTGGCTCTGCCGGAGGAGGCGGAGTCTAAGGTCGGACCTGAATGGAGACTGGTGTGGAGCTATCTTAGACTCCGCCTCCTCCAGCAGAGCCAGCGCTGATTGGTCGAGTTCCGTACTCTGGCCAATCAGCACTGGCCAATGCATTTCTATGGGGAAAAGTTAGCTTGCGAAAATCGCAAACTGACAGGGATTTCCATGAAATAAAGTGACTTTTATGCCCCCAGACATGCTTCCCCTGCTGTCCCAGTGTCATTCCAGGGTGTTGGTATCATTTCCTGGGGTGTCATAGTGGACTTGGTGACCCTCCAGACACGAATTTGGGTTTCCCCCTTAACGAGTTTATGTTCCCCATAGACTATAATGGGGTTCGAAACCCATTCGAACACTCGAACAGTGAGCGGCTGTTCGAATCGAATTTCGAACCTCGAACATTTTAGTGTTCGCTCATCTCTAATATATAGGTCTTCAGTATAAGGCATGCATTGGCTTGGATTTTTAAAAACAGTGAATGTGCCAAATTTTAAAAAAAAAAGCAAAAATGTGCTAAAAAATAAATAAATAAATAACACTCACCTGTCGAATCTCTGCTACAGAACTTCAGCAATGACACTGGGTCCAGTCACGTGGCCACCAAAGCCCATGACTGGCCTAAGTGTTGATGCCCACATGTAAGGGACAAGACCACTGCCAGATCTAACAGCAGGTGAGTAATAGTATTAATTTTCTTTGTACTGAGGCACGTTGCGTGCTCTTAGATGAATTTTTCACATTCCCAGGCAATCCCTTTAAATGTGGCAAATTCTGTATTTCTTCATGGATGCCAGTTATCGCTATATATAATTCATTTTGCCTTGAAAAACATTGGCTGTCACTGTGAACATTTAGCTGACAGCTATCCCAGCACACAGAAGCTTCTCATTTCCCAGTAGGTGACTACGCTCCCTTGTGCTGATGTAGGAAATACTACAAAGATATACTGTACAGCAGCGATCCTGTGCCAGCAAAGCATTTCCTATGAGATGACTGAAGATTTACTGGCAAAAAAAACCTCCAGTGTAACTGCTCTTATATCCCCAGTGCACGGTGGCCAAAAATAAACCCAGATCTTCTCCTGAATTCACTCCGGAACTGGCTGAAAATACGCACGGAGCTGGGCTTATAACTGCGCTATTATCTTCTATGGACACAAACAGGACGGAGATGAGAAGAAAACTGATGATTTGGGTCTATGATCAGGACCGTCCTAAAACCGGGATGTCTGCCAGCAAAAGCCGATCCAAAGAAGGATTTTTTTTTTAAATTGTGATTAACTAGTTCAGTGCCAGAGCAAAGTGAAAAGAAAAAAACTCCCTTGACTCTGGTGACATGGCATATTTGTTGTAGACTTTCCGCGAAAGTAGCACAGCATGCTGCATGTCAATGGGGTCTTACAGAGCTCAATTCACATGGTGCAGAAGACATTAGATATCCGCATATGCTACCTGTATTGTGAAGGAAAATCTGTATTGTGGCAAAATCTGCATTGAAATAAATCTGGATTTACCTTCTGTGTTATAAAGGGACAGCCTGCCTAATAAAAAAAACCGCCTGCAGTGTGTATCATGTAAGCGGCACATCATAATTCACACACGGGATAAAGGTAATCACATACCTTCATGAGCTGTCTGACAAATGAGCCGACCACTATTTGTTATAACCCCCCCCACACACACATATATATACATGCACTCTTGGGTCAGATGAGAGTGCATGGGTTTTCAACAGGAAGACAGACCTCTTTTAGGGGAACAGGGTAAATTTTAACATGTACCATCAGTGGCGTAACCGATGGCCCCGATGCAATCTTTTGTACGGGGCCCCGGGCCCCCCACCTCATCCCTACAGCGAATCAGCCTTAGTGTGGTTAGGGGTAATCTGTGGGCCTCCTTGGTTTATGGGCCAGATGGAAGCTGCAATCTCAATACTGATGCCAGTACTTACGGACTCTGAGGCGACTGCATCCTCTATGCCCCTGTGTATCATCCTTTAGAAGGTACCCATACACATAATATAGTTGATGAGTCCAACCACCCTATAGACAACACCTTTGCCCTATTAAAGCATTTTCAGTTCTTGTGGCTATAATATGAGATAACTGCTGACCAAATGCTCGCTCGACTAGTTGACCACCCCATAAACATGCACGATTGGCTGAGCATGCATGTGTTCTCTATGCGGTGAATAGAGAAAGCCGCTGCGGCAACTTTTCTGAGAACAACAGGTAGTTGACATGCGAGTGCCCGATTCTTATCTCCCCTGATACCTGCCGTCAGGAGACAGTAAGGATGGCCCCATACACATTACATGGTTTGCTGATCCCACTAAAGTCATCAAATTTAGAAAAGATACATCTAATGTGCAGACATTTTTTTATACTCTCTCCATCGTTCAGGACCACTATTTCACGCACGAACACCAACGGACCTCATTGATCACAATAGGGTCTGACGGTTACTTATCGTTTCAAAACTGAAAACTGCAGAGAAAAGTCCTCTGACCTCCAATTTTTGGCATTTTTATTTCCAATGGAGACTCCAGAGCAGATGTGAACTTGGCCTCACTGTCCCTTGTTTTTGGGTTGTTTTTTTTTTTAAGTGTTCTGGGCTGGTTCTGACCCCAGATCACGTGACTGGAACCAACACCCAGCCCTTCAGCGCCTCCCCTCCTCTCCCGGGTACTTACCTGTGCCATGCGCTTAGGCTTTACTCTTAAATCTATCATAGCACAGGTAACTACCATTGAAAACCAGAAGAGACGGGATAAAGCAGAGCCTCAGGGGCCGATCACATGACCTAGGCACAGGACCAGCCTGAAACCTCTAGGTCCAGCATCCAAAAACCCTAAGGGAAGTAAGTAATATAAAGACTCCCTGGAGAAACCCTTTAAGTCAGCCTTCTCTAGTATCCAGATCATGCCATTCTAATAGATTGGCTACTGACCTGTCAGATTTATGTCATCCCTTGGGCATACATGGGCACTGATGATATTAGCGGAAACAGTCAGCAGGATGCATAATGCGTTGTTATGTGTGTAACCTCTTTACTAAACTGGTGGTGACTAAGGAAACGAGATATAAATAGGTAAAGCATGAACCTGTAAATGAGAAGTATGCAGAATAGTCCAGTGTGTGATGATATCATCAGGACATCCATGACACCCCATGTGATGTATCAATGAGATAGTAATGATGGGGCTTGGATTGCTCAATACTCCTGCAGTTACTGCTACAACACTGCCATCTACTACTCTACAATCATATGCACACACCACACTACTCTATAAGCATATGCACACAGCACTACTCCAGCACCCAAAGTAATAGCCCCCCTGGTAGCCACAGCCCACCTGGAGGAGTCCTCAGGAGCCCCATGTAAAGTAATGATCGCCTTACCTGTCTGTGATCCCGCCTCATGTAATCGCCTTTCCCGTCTGCTGAGTTACTACAGTAGATTGAGGCACTGAGGTCTCCTCATCACTGGGGCACAGACGGGACGGGGTGGCCGGGAGCTGTCACTGACCACCGCGCAGCTCCGGCACTTTGTGCGCTCAGTCCCCCGCTCCGCTGCACATTGAACTTCTTCCCTTACACCCAGGTTCGGCGCGGAGGCTCCTCCCCCTGCTGTGTGGCAGAGCCCGGGGGGCGTGGTCTCGTAGACCTGACTGACAGGCTGCTGTAGAACAGGACTCGCCTCATTTCCGATACGTCACGTGAGCGCCGCGGGTGGTGGTCGGGCAGGTGCGGGCTGCGCCTCATGTCCTGCTCGGTGTCACCAGGTCTCACAAGTGGCTTGTGAAATGTCACAGGATGTCCAGGGGATTGAGAGATGGCGGAAAGTCACTTACAGGCTCCTTCACACGCACATTGTCGGGGCTTTTCTTTAAGCGTGGGTCCACACTGCTTCTTTTGTCAGGCAGCAAAAAGCAGCTCAGTTTTTTCAAGCTTTATTTTTATCATTCAGGTGTGAGGTGTCCTATTGACTTCAATGGGAGAATTTAGCTTTTGGAACTCTTGTTTTTCTAACAAGAATTTTTTGGGTCCACACATTTTTGTGAAGTTTCTTTTCAGCTGTGTTTTTTTTCCTTTAGAAAAGTATATGGGGAAATGCCTGACGCAAATTTTTGAAGAAAAAACAGGACCTTCTCAACCTGATACCTGAATTTGGGACCTCAAACCAACCACAGATACAGTGCACACAGAGTTTGTTGGCGCTGATTTTAGAGTTCTATTGGGAGACTTTTTTTTTTGCAGGCTTAGGGAGCGTTCACACTACCATCTGTGTCCGATAGCTAGTGTCCGCTGCTAATGTCCGTTCAAAATCTTGTGCGGACATTAGCATCGGTCACTAGCTGTGTCAGTGACATTTTGCATTGATATAAATGGACATCGGGTGCGTTCTTTTACAGTCCGTGCCTGTCCTTAACTGTCCGTTCCCAAAGATGTCCGACTTTTCAAGCAGACAGCATGCAGCTTTTTTTTGTTGCAGATTATGCTGCAGTTTTTTGAGACAAAGTTAGGAAGAGATTGAGCAGAAGGTATTAGTAAAAGAACTTCCCATATACCATATTTTTCGGACTATAAGATGCACTTTTTTCCCCCAAAATTTGGGGGGAAAAGAAGGGTGCGTCTTATAGTCCGAATGTGGCCGCCAATACAGACCCGACATCTGCTGTAATAGTGAGGCGGATGCTGGCGAGGGATAGACGCCGGCACAGGTGCCGGGGCCTGAGACATCGCTGCCCTGCATGAAGCCAGCAGCGGGAAGAGCACTCCTCCGTCCGCCCGCCGGGAATATCAGCATCGCTCCTGCCGCTGCTGGCTTCATGCAGGGCAGCGATGTCTCAGGCCCCGGCACCTGTGCCGGCGTTTATCTCTCGCCGGCATCCGCCTCTCTATTACAGCGGATGCCAGGTCTGTATTGGTGGCCCCTTCTCCCCCAGGGTCGGTCACCATCAGCCCCATACCTGTAAAGTTGCAGGCCGGCTCCTGCACGGCAATATCGCAGGAGCCGACATGTTCGGGTGACAGCCAGGAGCCTAATGAAGGCTCCCAGGCCTGTCACTGCTATATTAGTATTGCGGCTGGGTTTATGACCAGCCGTAATAGTAATATACAGAATGTCCCATAGACGGCAATACAGTTGTATTGCCGTCTATGGGACTTGCAATCAAGTGACTGCAGGTTCAACTTTTTGTAACTTTTCTCTGGGCTCTGTGTCCACAACACACCTGTACACTGCAGGGGGCGCCGTTATAGCTGTGTGTATTGCCCAGTGTATCATTGTTCCCTATGACATCAACTGCAAATTGGAGTCAAAGAATGACATGCATATAAGAAAATTATTACTCTACTAGCTGGTACCCGCGACTTCGTCTGCGGTGATTGTAGCAGTGGGTATATACAGGCGTGGGTAAGGTTTTTGTAGTGTGTATAAGGTATGGGATATGAAATGTAAGTTTGTATCTTGTTTTTGCTGTAATTCAGAGAATACGTGAGACTTTTGTGTTGAAGTTACTTTGTATTTGAGCTGCTATATATACGGTGTTGTGAGAAACTTTACATAGTGACTTTGGGACAGAAGTATTTGAAGTTAACCCTTTCCCGCCGATGGCATTTTTTGATTTTCGTTTTTGACTCCCCTCCTTCTAAACCCCATAACTTTTTTATTTCTCCGCTCCCAGAGCCATATGAGGTCTTAATTTTTGCGGGACAAATTTTTCTTCATGATGCCACCATTAATTATTCTATATAATGTACTGGGAAGCAGGGAAAAAATTCAGAATGGGGTGGATTTCAAGAAAAAATGCATTTCTGCGACTTTCTTACGGGCTTTGGTTTTACGGCGTTCACTGTGCAACCAAAATGACATGTCCCCTGTATTCTGTGTTTCGTTACGATTCCGGGGATACCAAATTTATATGGTTTTAGTTACATTTTGACCCCTTAAAAACAAATCCAAAACTGTTAAAAAAAATTTTTTTGAAAAGTCGCCATATTCCAACAGCCATAACTTTTTATACGTGCATGTACGGGGATGTATATGGCGTCTTTTTTTGCGGGACCGGGTGTACTTTGTAGTTCTACCATCTTCAGGAAATGTTATTGCTTTGATCACTTTTTATTCAAATTTTTATCAGAATCAAAAGAGTGAAAAAACGGCGGTTTGGCACTTTTGACCATTTTTCCCGCTACGGCGTTTACCGAACAGGAAAAATATTTGTATAGCTTTGTAGAGCGGGCGATTTTGGACGCGGGGATATCTAACATGTATGTGTTTCACAGTTTTTAACTACTTTTATATGTGTTTTTTGTTTTTAATATTTGTTTTACTTTTTTTAAACTTTTTTTTTTTTGCATTTATTAGAGCGCCTAGGGGTAATGACATGGGTGGGCGGTGTTGCGGATTGTCAGAGCGGTGGGGGTTGGCAAACATGGCTGCTCCGGAGCGTTAAAGAGAGCCTCCTGGAGTATCGTTAAGGGAAGGGGCAAAGTGGTAAAGTATATGTATATGTGATTGTGTGGGGTTAGGGGCGAGGCTGCAGAGGGCAATATGAATTTTGTGGCTTGCTATGGTCCAAACTGTGTGAGATTGCAGAGATGGTGGTGTGAGTTTGGGGTTTGTGGGGGTCCTGGGAAAAACGTATGTGCGCTATTGTGACGAAAAGTAGCCTATTGCGCAATGGGGTGTATTAACTATGTTTGTGGAAAATTTCAGCCAAATCGGTCGAGCGGGTTTTGCGTGATTGACTAACAAACATCCGAACACAAACCCACAAACATCCAAACTCACAAACTTTCACATTTATAATATTAATAGGATTTTACAATATACAGTATAATATTGTATTTTCTTGGATATTACACAAAAGATATATATAACAAGACTCCTTAAAATTGAATAACCATGAACTTTACACCCATGGAATTATTCTAAGATTAGTTATTGTGTGTGTACAAAGGTTTACATTATCTCATATATTATGCAAGAACGTCCACTTACTGGAAGTAACCATGCAATGGAGTTGGTAAAACAGTTGGCAGGTTTCCATTTTCTGGGCACTGATTGTTCACATTTACTCCCATTATGTAATCTTGATCAATGTAAGTCATATTCCCATTCTGCTGTTCCCTAAAGTGCAAATAGCACTTATACAGTATCTAGTGCCAGTAACTACAACAGTATTCCCACCTTGGAAAGAAATGTTTTTTGTTTTTTTTCCTTGTCAATATATTTAATGTTCCAAGCAGATATGATTTGTAATTCCACTATGATTTACACAATCCAAGGGATATCAACTGCAAATGATTATTTTACATCTACCCCTCCTATGACACAATGTTAATGGGCTGTGCCTAGTATAGCAGCCATGATCATGTCCCCGCGATGTGTCAAAAAATCCTTTTGTATAAGACATGTTCTGGAGTTCTTTTTGTTAAGGATTTTTCTAGCTTTGAGCAGATGTATTAGGCTCAGGGGCATAACCACCGGGGTAGCAGCGGTAGCGGCTGCCATAGAGCCTGGGACAGTACGGGCCCGGCGGCAGCCGCTACCACTGCAGATTATTTTTTTTTTAAATAGGTCATTGCCTGCTGAAGTAAATCCAACAGGTAATGGGCCCTATCTACTTACCGATCCTCGCTCCTGCTCATGGCTGCCTGCACATTCCCTTCTGCGGAGGCGGCTGTGATCAGGACCTGGGATCAGTAAGTGAGGCCGCGGGCCTACGAACCCCACAAACGCCACTATCATTATACCTGGGGGTCTTTTCAGACCCCCGAGTATAATGATCAGAGGGCTAGGTGAGGGAACATAAAAAAGACTGTTACTTACCTCTCCTGATCTCCAGCAGGCTTTGGGCCTACTTGGTGTTGTCAAAGACGTTACATGAGCCGGGCTTGCGTCCTTATGCGTCGCAACACAAGTCCAGCTCAAGTGACATCTCTTCCATCATTGAAGATGGCTGATATCAACAGGGAGTGTGCCGGAGCCCAGGAGAGGTAAATAACAGTCTTGGTGCCCCTCCATTCCTAGTTACACCACTTATTAGGCTGGTTTCACACTAACTATCCATTTTCAAACTATTAAAGTGTGCAATCTGTGTCTGATCCATGTAGTCTCTTGATGTGTGGAAAAAAAAGGATGTGTGAATGGCTCTATTCACTGTAACGGCTCGGTATGTTGGCTGTTTTTTTGATGGATAGAAAAGTAAAGTGAAAGGGCCCTAAAGGAATACACGGAGTCTGAAGCTGTGGTCACATAGAAATAAATATAAATCTTTGCATTGTGTGTCTGTGTATGCCACACTAAGCATAGAGAAGGGAACTGTCGGAGGAACTGAGAACATTGTGGAAAAAAAAATCTCAAGGTTAGAAGTCTATCTCTACAGTTCCTGATGTTCCTTTGTCCTTGGTGTTCAACATAATCAAGAAGTTTACAACCCATGGCACTGTAGCTAAATCCCTGGACAAGGATGGAAGAAAAAAAATACATGAAACACAGAATGGTCCAGATGGTGGATAAGCAGCTCCAATCAAATATCAAAGAAATTCAAGCTTTCCCGCAGGCTCAGGGGGCATCAGTGTCAGTGCAAACTATCTGTCAACATTTAAATGAAATGGCACGCCATAGCTGGAGACCCAGGAGGACCCCACTGCTGACACAGACGTAAAAAAGCTAGACTGTAGTTTGCCAAAATGTACATGAGTAAGCCAAAATCATTCTGGGAAAACATCTTGTGGACAGTTGAGACCAAGACAGAGCTTTTTGGTAAAGCAAATCACTATACTGTTTACTGAAAACAAAAGGAGGCCTACAGAGAAAAGAACACCAACAGTCAAATATGGTGGAGGTTCAAAGGTGTTTTGGGGTTGTTTTGTTGCCTCTGACACTGGGCACCATAATTGTGTACAAGACATCATGAAATCTGAAGATTACCAATGGATTTTGGGGCTCAGTGTAAGGCCCAAAGTCAGAAAGCTGGGTTTGCATCCTAGGTCATGGTGCCAGCAGAACAATGAGCCCAAAAATACTTCAAAAAGTACACAGAAATGGATGGAAATGGCCAGCAATAAGTGAACCTTTTGTGGAAAGATGTACCACTTTACTCACTCTATGCCCTCTTTTTACAAAAGTGGAATGGAGGTGGGCCAGGGCAGGAATGTCTCAGCCTGTGAAATTTACTATATCTCACAGCAGAAAACTAGTGTGGGATAGAACAGAAATCTATGCCAGTCTTAATAAATTCCCCCTATGTGTACTCTGTAGGGCTATTGCCATAAAGTGTTCTCTCCTGTGACATCTTGCTAAATGAGTAACATTTCCTACCAACTGGATGAGGAGAGATATGGTAAGAGTATGACTGGACACATCAACAAGAAGTGAACAGCTAATGCTGAGTCCAGTAATGTTCTACCTGCTGTGGAAAGGGCACAGCACCGCATTTAGCTCAGCACTAAAATGATATTAATTGCTCTATTTAAAATAACTCTGATTAATCAGCCAGAAGCAGGAACGCAACGACACCGTCACGTGATCGCAGAATCCATTATCGAAAGACTGATGTGGCCATGGAAAAATAAAACAAATTTCTGGAAAGTAAAATCCCATTATCATAAACATAAAAATTAAACCCAGGAGAGAACTGTAAGAATTTATTGCCACCCGCCACTGGGACTCAGGACTCCCTTACCAACCATCAGAAATGTGATATATTTTTCTTAATTTTATTCATCAAGACAAATATAACCAGTGGATGTTTTTTTGACATACCTACACATCTAGCATTCCTTTTTGGGCTGCCACCAGACTTTGCCGGCGGCTGGCCACTTAACCCCCTGCGTGCCGACTGCGTCCATTCATTCCTATGGGTGTGTGCTATTCGAAACGGCCGTTTCGAATAGTACTTGCTCATCTCTAGTTGCTACTAAAAAGGGAATTAAAGCAGGTGGCCAGGGCTTATGATATTCTAGCACCCCAGGAGACAATGCAAAACTTGTTTTATATTTTTTATATTGTATTTGCTATGTTTTTGTCACAATGAACCTAACTTGCATATAGTTTTATATATATAATTGTGTATTGCCCCCATTGATGATTGGGAGCAGTGGCATAATTAGAGGCTTAAGGGCTCTGGTGGAAAAGTCCAGCTTGGGCCCCCTCAAGAATTTTCTACAACCTCCGTTCTTGACTATACTCTGACCAGTTGCTCCCTTTGGCATAAAAAGGCTAATTTTCTCTTTTTAACAGTGGAAGGCTAAGTGTCATAAATCGTCTCTCTCCAGTTCCAGTTCACCAGCAGACCGGGGTAATAAATTTAAAATGCACAAACTGCCAGGGATCAGAGGGATTCAGAAAGGTGATCAAAGAAGTTTAATCAGCCTTTGTGGTGAAAGTTACTTATGGACCCCCAGACATATGGACCCAGTGGTAAATGGGACCACTGTGAACTATTTAAGTTATTCCAGTGCTTATGGGCCCCCTAGGGCTCCTGGGCCTGCGTGCCATTGCACCCTGTGCACTCCCTCAAGTTACGCCCCTGATTGGGAGCTAAGAGCTGATGATACAGTCCAGCCAGCAAAGTTCTGGAAAGAAGGAGGAGACCAGGAGTCTTCACCCTGTTTCCACAGAAAGTAAACATGCCTTCAAAGAGGAAAGTGTGGTAGTTAGAACCAAGCCTGTGAGGGTCTATTCACACAGAGGAAAATGGTAAGGTATTTGGTGTGGAAAATTTCCAAACTGAAAAAAAAAAAGCCTCCCATTGATTTCAATGGGTTCTGCTAGGTTTTTTTGTCCACTAGCGAAATTTTCAACTGGTGGAAAATTCCACTAGTGGAAAAAAAATCTAGCAGAACCCATTGAAAACAATGGGAGGATATTTTTTCAGCGTGGAAAATTCCACACCAAATACCTCACCATTTTCCTCTGTGTGAATAGACCCTAAGTTTAGAGAGTTTTAATGCCATTTTGTGGAGTCTGAGGATAATTACAACACAGAGCTCTGCTCTACCACTGCTTCTGTTTGTTGTTTTGGATTGTTATTCAGTAAGGTTGTGTGAACTTTTACTTACAATCTGTCTCCTGAGTCATTTACCTCTACCACCATCATAGACACTCCAATTTCCATTTGACTCAGGAAGGCTTAAGACCATTAGGATGTGCCATGGGAGAAGATGATCACCACCATCAGGTACCCTGCAGGCCCATCAGCTCTGCACCATAACAGGAGAGCTGGTGAAATTCTACGAGCCAACTTGACAACTTGTGTGTCAGGATACGGAGTCGCCGCGGTCTTCTTGCTGCGCGGTGTCTCCCTGGGAGACGTGTTAGGAGTTCTATTGGGTGTGCTTAGGTCATTAAGGGTTAATCTTTTCCTTGCCTTCAGTCTCCATGCCGTTAGCCATCAGGTGTGTTCTCTGCTGCTATTTAAACCCCACCCAGGCATGGATCCTTGCCAGCCATTCACTTTGTGTTTCCTTGTCCCCCTGCTCAGTCTGATTCCCTGTCTGTTTGTATTCGGTCTGTTTTCTTGGTTTATTTACCCGGCTTGTATTTTTGACTATCCCTTGTCTTTTGATTTGGTACCTTTTATTATATCTCCTGGCTCGACCTCTTGCTCGTCTGACCTCGCCTTCTCTTCTGTGTCTTGCTGGGACTTGTGGTCCTCCCTGGTTCCATGCTGTTTAGTCTTTTGTTTTGCATTGCATTGACACTGTGCTTTCTGTTTAGGTGTGACCCCGTGACTCCAGTCCCTAGGACTTTCAGGGCCTCCTCTCCCCTTATCCTAGCCGCCGGATAGAAGTGTAAGGAGTCGTGGTAGGCGCACTTCAATTAGGAAGTGCATTGGTCTGCCTCATCTTAGATATTACATCATAGTTATAGCTGCAGGGCCTGCGACCCCTTTTGTCATTAGCTGCACAGAGTTGCTTTCCAGCTGTGTCACTTTGCACTGCCTGACCCTGACTCCAATCCTTACATTCTGTTTAAATTACTTCTACTCCCAGCCTCCGGATATCCTCCAAGGGGTTGTTGTAATATCAACGGAGTAATGCAGTGATGTTATATAATATGTACAGAGTAGACAGTCTGATCGGAAGATATAGTGGTTGCTCTGTACCGACAGCTGAACAAAACCATTATCCATTCCACTATAATCGCCTCACAGAGAAGTATTTCCTAACCAGAAGATCTGTAACAGAAGAGATGGTACATTACTTTGAACTTGTCATGGAAGCAGTCAACGAATCCCAGAATACTGTGCTTTATAAGATTTACACTAGGCTCACACCTGCTCTTGGGACTTCGCTCTTCAGGTCTGCTTGGAGATCAAAAAAATGGAAACCGAATCTGCTTAAAAAGTGCTTACCCACAGAAATGTGGAACCTGTGCTAATAGGACTTTTCTCTCTGCATTTTTGAAGCAGAATGGGGGACGGAATCCCCGAACAGTGAGCAAGCACAGATGTGAACCAAGCCTTATACAGTTTTTTTCTTACTTCACACCAAGCTTGAATAGCGCAGCATGTATGATTGAACTTAATACAGACTATGGGTCAGGTATCGTTGATATCCTTGGGGACAGAAATCTTCAATGTGTGTGCATATAGGAAAAACTGCTAATTTACTATTCACCTAAGGCCGAGCTCAGACAGGGTTGAATTTGACGCAGAGGCTGCCTCAGATTCTGGACCAAAAAACGGCTAGCCATGCCTGTATGTGCACTGCAGTGCACTGGCATCCAATCGCAGCATTCCGCTCCGGATTAGGTCCAAATGAATGGGTCTAGTTGGGAGGGAGGTGTTGCGAGGCGGATGTCCACGGCTAAATCAGCCGTGGAATCTGCCTGAAGAAAGGGCATGTCACTTCTTTTTTCTGCGAGAAGGAACAAATTGCTCGTGGAGAAAGGAAATGACCGGCTCCCATTGATTTCAATGGGAGCCATTTTTCTGAGCAGGATTTTGAAGTGGATTCTTCATCAAAGTCCTGACCAAAATACCCCGTCTGAACCCGGCCTTAGAGAGCAGACAGGCTAGGTACCCCTCCCTCCACTTCCCCGCTGATACGAAGAACTGTAATTTTAATTTGTAAAATTATACTCAGGTTATTTTCCTAAATTTGGGTTGTATTAAGAACAGCCACTATGTAATATTCTATTACTTTCCCAGGCAATTATCAGGTGACAAGGACTAGGTACAAGTGTCATATCATTTGCATGCCTCCTGTTTGATACACAAATACAGGGGTTTTGGGAACATTTATTTTACAGATACACTTTTCTACTGAAATCAGGAAGGCAAATAATTGCAGCTTGTCACTTTCTGTACAATTTCAAGAACCTTCATCTGTTAACTAAAGAAGCTTTATCTTATATTGAAAGGAGTCCCTGTCTCCTGACTGGTTTCAGGTCAGGAAATTTGGCTGATATATGGATTGGATTGGATTACCCCATGTGGATGGAGCCTTTGGATCAAAAAACATTGTCAAAAACTAGAGTGGGGATTTATTCGCAGGTGCTTATAGCATCCTATAAGGTCAAAAACATACACATTTTACCCCCAAATTTTTATGGTTTATGCTTCCTAATGGATCCAATTTCGCTTTGGCTCAGAAACTACAGTGGGGTTTTTCTGAATAAAAAACACTGGCCTGAACAAATGTGTCACTTTGTCCATTTTCCGATTCCCTCACCAAAAGTGGAACACGTGGGTTAAAGAGGACCTTTCACCACTTTTGGGCACATGCAGTGTTATATACTGCCGGGAAGCTGACAGTGCGCTGAGTTCAGTGCACTGTCGGCTTTCCCGATCTGTGCCCGGTGTAAAGAGCTTACGGTGCCGGTACTGTAGTGCTCTATGGTCAGAAGGGCGTTTCTGACCATAAGCCAGGAACGTCCTTCTGCCTCGCGGCGCCAATCGCGCTGTACTGTGGAGCGAGGAGGAACTCCCCCCTCCCGCTCCTGATAGTGCTCGTCTATGGACGAGCTGTGTGAGCAGAGGGAGGGGGCGTTCCTCCCCGCTCCACAGCACAGCGCGATTGGCGCCGCGAGGCAGAAGGACGTCTCTGGCTAATGGTCAGAAACGCCCTTCTGACCATAGAGCACTACGGTACCGGCACCGTAAGCTCTTTACACCGGGCACAGATCGGGAAAGCCGACAGTGCGCTGAACTCAGCGCACTGTCGGCTTTCTGGCAGTATATAACACTGCATGTGCCCAAAAGTGGTGAAAGGTCCTCTTTAAGGTATACTGTATCTTTCACAATAAAACTGGAGTAAGTTATACCTGAAATTCCTGTTCCTGGCTGGTCTAAATTTCAATTCTAGTGCACAAGATGCATCACAATAATTCGGAGTACGTTCCAAGGAAGGATTTGGTTACAACTGGTTTAGGATTGATAAATCTCATCACATGCTATAACCAAAACTGTCACCATGGAAAAATAAAACAATTTCGGGTATGTAGAAACTCATCATGAACACTTAAATTAAACCCAGGACAGAACTGACAAGGTTCGGAGCCGCCCACCAGTAAGAGTCATGACCAGTCCCTTATGAACCATGTGACTTGTGCTGCAGGCTTTAAACCCGCAGCATGTCAGGGCTCGTTCACATCTGCGCCCCGGTCTCCGTTCTGCAGGTTTCCGTTTCCTGCACAAAACAGAGGCAGGAGAGGGAAACCTGCAGGACTCTTTCTCACCCATTCATTTGAATGGGTTTGAAAGATGTCCGGCGGTGAGCGTTTTATGCTCTCCGCCGTGAAACCGGGTTTTTTAATCCGGACACAGAGTCGGACATGCAGTACTCTGTGTCCGGATTTAAAAAAACGGTTTTGCAGCGGAGAGCATAAAAAGCTCACCGCCGCTCACGGCCGGACCCGGTCTGTGGTTTCCGTCTTCTTGCATGTAGAAGACGGAAACCACAGAACGGAGTGCCGAACGCAGGTGTGAACCTAGCGTCAGTTGTTGTTGGAGGTTTCACTCACAGCTTTGAACCATTGCGATGCAAAGATTGAAAGATGTTTGTTACCGCCACAGTTTTTCTCGCAGCACTTTTTGGCTGCAGCTCGCTACGTGGGGCCTTAGCCTTAAAGGGGAATTCTTCTTTTTCTTCATCTATTTTATCATGCACAGTGCAATGTTGTCTAACTAATTGTTAATAACAATTACTAAGAATCCTTGACTGGGAAAGCAATTTGCTTGTAAATACCATTATTATCGAGTTCCAGGCCTTGCTCCTCCTTTTACGTTTTTTTTTAAGAATGTTTAAACTAGAAAAAGTATTTTTTTCCAACAAAATGTTGAAGATTGAGATTTACAAAGATTGACCAGAAACAATTTACACTTGTATATTTAGGTCGTTGGCGTTCTATATTCTTTAAGCTTCCTTGTCAGGCATTAGTTTCTCCAGACAATAACTGTTTAAGAACAAATTTAGCTACATGTTAGCCTTGGCACATACCCATCTGTTGTTGCAATTATTAAAGTATGTCTTCATTTTTCTGGTCTCACTTTCAATAGCCTTTAGGAGGTAGGAAATACTTCTCCCCAGGGAGCAGGAATTTAGCCAAAGCTGTTATTCACTCTTGCAGGAAACACTGAGTAGACTGTATGGTATCTTTATGCAATGACAGTTTTTATAGGGAGCCCAAAGTATTCAGAATCAGTTCAGTTTTCCACATTCTATAATACTAGAGCTTTACTATAAATTGAATATTCTCGCTCGTTTTTAATTTCAGACTAACATGATAATAGCAAAGAAACATTGGGTTTGTCACAATTTTTTGAACATTAAGAAAAATGGAATAATTGCATATACATTCAGAGTTGAGCTCTGAGACCTCCTGTTTCGCATGGGGGCCCCCCTGATTGACAAGTGATGTGCAGTGAAAGCACTCGGACTCCACAGACTATAATGGGGTCCGTGTGCTTTCTGCACGGTCTCCGCACGGAACACACAGACAGAAAAGTAGTTCACGATCTACTTTCCTGTCCGCATGTTCCGTGAGGAAAGCATACGGACTCCATTATAGTCTATGGCAGTGATGGTGAACCTTTTTGAGACCGAGTGCCCAAACTGCAACCTAAAACCCAATGGTGCACAGTACTCCCCCTCCCCACACAGCATGAAATGGTCCACAGCTGTCCCCCTCCCCACACAGCATGAAATGGTCCACAGCAGTCCCCCTCCCCACACAGCATGAAATGGTCCACAGCAGTTCCCCTCCCCACACAGCATGAAATGGTCCACAGCAGTTCCCCTCCCCACACAGCATGAAATGGTCCACAGCAGTTCCCCTCCCCACACAGCATGAAATAGTCCACAGTAGTCCCCCTCCCCACACAACATGAAACGGTCCACAGTAGTCCCCCTCCCCACACAGCATGAAACGGTCCACAGTAGTCCCCCTCCCCACACAACATGAAACGGTCCACAGTAGTCCCCCTCCCCACACAACATGAAATGGTCAACATTACCATTAGAATAAACATGAATATAAGGATGACCCAAGCATGTATGCTAATGGTGGATTTGGGGGAAAAGTTGGAGGCCATGTAGCTAAAAACTATCCTGTATATGGATCACTTTAGATATAATCATGTCATTATCTAAAAGTTGTAAAGGAGGGTTCAGATATAAAATAATTCACTAACAAAAGAGACACAGCAAAATAAGTGAAAAAAAATAAAAAGTAAATTTCTGAATTATAATGGTATAAAGATAATGGGACTCCTAACATTATGTGGGTTCATTACTGGGACCAGTAAAGGCCAGGCCCCCACGTAGCGTAAGACCACTGCATTTACAGTCCCTGCAATGTGGATAGGAAGCTGAATAAATCCATCCACACATTGCAGAATATACACGTTGTGGTTTTGGAAATCACGGTATGTCAATTATACCTACAGAAACACTGGCAGTTTCCATATCGGTGTAATTGAAGCATAAAGTCCACAGAGGAAAACTCTACCGACTTTCTGTGAAAAGTGCTGCGGGAAAAAATGCAATGTGTTTCCACCATGGTTTTTCCCGCAGAAATATTTGGCTGCAGTCCGCTACGTGGGGCCTTCGCCTAATTGTATTACGATCCATACGTTTATCGGCACATCTTGTAATATAGATTTTAGAGAACGTTGTGTACATTTGCTCTATTTGCCTCATTCGCTTTAACAGGAAGTTCCATTGAAATTACGTCCCTGTTGTTTTTCATGTGATATATATAATACATTATTCATCTAATGAAATTTAATGCAATATTTATTTTCTGAACTCATTTAGAGTCAAATGAAAAATCTTTGACAAACCATCAACGCCATCTCATTCTGAGTCGGCAAATTGCTCACATAAATGCAGCGTCCGCAGTCTGGCAGCTGTTAAATGTTATTGATACACACAAGGTTTCTACTAATCAGCAATTGTTTTATTTGTGTTTGGACTCATTAGGAATTAGATGGTATCTGTATTATGCCTGTCACTACAATACACAAACTACCAGGTTGCAATTCTCCGTGTGTATATGCAAGTAATGTAACAAATTAGATGAATTTAGACAAAAAAAAAAAAAAAAATTACCATTCTAATTTGATTTGTTTTAGAAAATAAAACTGTGATGTCAAACAGATGGCCTGCGGTGGTTAGAACGTCTTGTCAGTTCATTTGTGTCTGCGGTGTGAGAGAAAAAAGGCTGCCCCCTTGTGGTTTGCAAGGAAGGAGAGAAATGCAGTGATTCAGATTTTATGGCCTGAGGTTTGTACGGTGTCAATATTTATTGAAGACTCAGCATAATGTGGTGAAAGTGTTTTGTCACAAATAATATGTATATATATATTTATACATACGTGTGTGTGTGTGCGTCTGCGCCGCCCTCACTCCCTGCGCAAATCACCTTCTACGTGGCCCCAGCCTCCCCCGCACACCTGTCCTCCTTCCCCCTGCATGCGCGGCAGCGCTGAGGCAGTTTCCCCGCCATGCCGCAAACCAAGGACACCACTCCCATCCATGCACAGCAGCCGGACCCGTCCGCGGCATGTAACCACGCCCCCGCCAATGCTATAGACACAAACTCCAACGGGCAGCCCCACTACCTATTCCCTCCCACCACCCCTCACTCCCCCACCACCACTCCATCACAACCCCCCCACCACCACCACTCTCTGTACCTGCCACTGCGCTGGCTCCATAGCCCACCCACACCCCGCCAAGCACCAATAGGAGGTGCATTGAAAGACCTGCACTGGTGTAATGCCAGGTTCTACAGCGGCGCCGGAGAGAACTTTTGACGGGCGATTTGGGGTGAGTGACCCACATTTAGAGTAGCCTATCTTTCCTTCCAGGCCAATATGTAGGTCTATGTGAAATTTCAAAAAAAATCCATTCAGCCGTTTGGCTGTGATTGAGGAACAAACATCCAAACCTCCAAACACACAAACTTTCACCCTTATAATATTAGTAGGATATGTTGTGGGGAAGGTAGCTTAGTAGCAGCAGTGGTGTGGACCCACCAGTCAGAGACAGATACACAATGTCTGGTGCAATGTCTGGTTTATTTGGAAAAACAGCTAAATAAATAAACTTTCTGTTTAGGTATAGAATAAGCAAAATAAAATACAGCCCTAACTTCAGGCAAAAACCCCGCAAAAACGTCAAACAAAACCCTGCTCGTCCGAGCACTAACTAAACAGTAAAAACCTAACTATATGTGTGGCTTACTAACAACCACACGAACAAACAAAGTAGCACAGTGCAGTCTCACCAGACTCTCAGTATTTCAGGACAGACCCAGGCGGCTTCCTCTCGCTCCCAGGATCTGGCCTGAATTGTAGGCTTTTATGACCCAATAATGAGCCCAGGACCTACACCTGGGGCTGATGCTGGTGCCTACTGTTATGGTTCTGTGTGTATATATAACAATAACAAATAACACAACCAGAACCACTAAGCCACAGAGCACTGCGGCGAGGTCCACAGGCCCAGATGGGCAGCCGTATGTCTGAATATGAACCACCAGTTGAACTGCACTGGCAGTGATGTTGTGCAACACAAATGAGAACAGGCGGCTACAGACTCTCTCCAGTTACCGTCACTGGGGGAGCGTGCCAATGTATAGCAGTTGAGCAACTGAAGTTGTCAGAAGCCTCTGCAATTTACAGCAGGAGAACCAGACCTTAGCATGTGCTACACTACACTGCAAAAACAAGACTGCCAGGGGTTAACTTCACTCCTGGTCAGTCAAACAACAAACTCCTAAACCTGAAAGGAGATACAAGGCAGTTGGACTAGGAATGGTTTGTCTGGTTCCAAAGGGCGGAGCCAAGGAATACTAGCTGGATCCCTACTCAGCCCCTAGATTTGACTGGAACCTGGCCCTAACCTCCTGTCTCAACATATATTAAGCAAAGTGTGAGCACTGGACGGGCATCGACTCACACTATTTAAAGGCTAGTCCCCGCCCAACAGGGGCGGTGGCATGACATCACCGATCATTCTCAGTATGGCCAAACTGGGACTTAGCCTCAGAGTGGACCCAAAATGTCTGAGCATGCTCAGTAGGGATAGAATGGCACTTAGCCTCTGAGCGGCTCCAAAATGTCTGAGCATGCTCAGTAGGCCGAAAACTGGACTTAGACTCCAGAAGTCTTTCTACACAACGCCGAGGTTCGGATTGGTCTGCAGGTGGCGCTATGTGCTGGACGGGGAGTCTGCGGGACCCAATCCTAACACCTACACAAGACCCGCACTTGTCACAAACCTGAGGCTTATATAGCGAGTCACTAGCACTCTGCCTGTCACCTTCTCACTATATATATATATATATATATATATATATATATATATATATATATATATATACAAACAGAAGCGTTAGGCGAAGACTGCTGTGCATTCATGGCTTGCAGCTCAGCCTAAAACATTTCACAACGTTTTTTAAAAATAAAAAAATATGAATATATATTTAATAAAGTTATTTAGGCTGGGGCCCAATGTCACAAAAACTTCTGGCTAATCCTAACCACATATTGCAGAAAACAAATCTTATAACATTATTAACTCTTGAAATTTTATGCACCTGACCATAGCACAAAATCATTGGCTACAATAATAGTACACAGACTGGTGAAGAGCCATGGAACCATCATCTGATAGCACCAGGAATCTTTAAAGGTGCATACACTTGTTACTAAACTACTTCTGAAATAGATATTAACCAATATAAAAAGCTTTGTTGCAAATAAACATCACGTCCCTTCACCCAGGTGGTATGGGCTATGGTGTATACGAGTCAGTGCTCATTTTAACCATTACTACCGTGTTTCTCTAAAAAATAACAGGGTCCTATATTATAATATTTGCTGCGAAAGATAGGTTAGGGCTTATTTCTAGGAGATGTCTTATTTTTTTTCCCATAACAACAATCCACTCACCAGACCCCCTTACATCCAAAATAATTAGAGTTGGCAAGTGCCAATGGTGGATGGGTTCTCAAACACACAGATCAGCGTCACTCCTGTCAAAGGCTTATCACTGTCAGGTCCTTAATGTTGCAGCAGCGTTCCACTGCAGCAAGGTGTAGTGGTTGGTCCCCCTGGTGACTGGAAACAGCCACAATACTTGGGCTTGGGAGTGAAGTGATGCCAGTGGGTCTACCGGTAGTCATAAAACCCTAAGGTGGGAAACCCTTTTAATTTTGTTCCAAACACCCATTCATTAAAGAGGTTGTCCAGGATAAACTAAGAATTAACCCCTAAACTAAACCCTCTCCCCACTTCAAATTTACTTCAATTAAAAAAAAAAATCTATAATTAGCCATATTCCCACCCCAGGGACTCTTTCTGGTAATCTGGTGATGTTTTGTTTCACCACTTCCGAAACAGTACGTCACCATTACTCTTCCCCCCCCCCCCATCAGTACTTACCAGGCCTTCATGTGTCTGGGACCAATTCCTCCCCTCTTCTTCTCTGCTAGTAGTGGGCAGAATAGGTTAGCTAGAAAATGGAGGTAGGGTGGGAGGACTAGTAATGGATGGTATCGCTAGGCTAGGGAGATTGGGGAGGGTGGGAGGAGCTACTAATGGGCAGGATAGCTAGGCTAGAGATAGACGGGGAAGGGCTTGTAACGGGCGGGATTGCTAGGCTAGGGAGACGTGGGAGGGTCTAGTAATGGGCAGGATGGCTAGTGAGACAGAGAGAGGCGGAGGGGCAAATAGTGGGTAGGATAGTTTAGCCAGTGAGACAGGGAGGTGGAGTATTACAGAGTGAAAGGGAACTAGTGTAACAGCTATACAGGAAGCAGCACAGCAGGAAGTTACACCTGTAAACAAATGCAGAGGATCCAGCAGCAACCAGAGACACCCAGAAATCACTCCAAACACTGCTAAAGGTATATGGGTGTACTTATTAACCCATCGCTAGCATGAACAAACCTTTATAAAAAAAAATCTAGGTATTCTACCATTGAAATGAATTTTTTTTGGCGATCACATGTCGGAATAGCCTTTAGAAAGGCTATTTGTCTCTTACATTTAGACGTGTTCACCGCTGCGCCGTTCCTTAGAAATACCGCTTTTTACTGGTATGCAAATTAGCTCTCTCGCAGCGATGGGGGTGGGCCCACTGCTGCTCATAAACACGCCCCAGCGCCGCCTCTATCTTTGGCTGGATCCTCCCCTTCTTTTGTTGTCTTCCTTTGCGTCACCTCCGACGCCTGCGCAGTTGGCTCTGCCAGTGAGACACCAGCAGAGCCGAGTGTGCATGTTAGCCGGCGCAGTCGGATCTGGTGGTGTCTCACTGGCAGAGCCAACTGCGCAGGAGTCGGAGGTGACACAAAGGAAGACGACGAAGGGGAGGATCCAGCTGAAGATAGAGGCGTCGCTGGAGCGTGTTTTCAAGCAGCAGCGGGGATGCCCCCATCGCATTTTCAGCGCTGGGCCCGCCCCCATTGCTGTGAGAGAACTAATTTGCATACCGGTAAAAAACGGTATTTCTAAGGAACAGTGCAGTGGAGATCACATCTAAAGGTAAGAGACGAATAGCTTTCTAAAGGCTATTCCGACGTGTGATCGCCAAGTAAATTCAGTTCAATGGTAGAATCCCTTTAAGTCACACACTTAAAAGTATTATGAAACTGTAATTATGGTAATATAATTGTTTCCGCAACCACCAAAATGTAATATATATGATGCAAATGAAGTCCTTACATACAATAGGCATAAAAAGTATATTTAATATATAAAACTGTACTGCAATGCACAGACCCTAGCGCTCAGGATTCGCATGGTAGTAACACATCTCCCACTGACTTCACTTTCCAATGTGATTTTCTGATTGACTGTTTCCAGCACCCGACTGCAAATATTCATCCCAACCACATGCCCTACAGATCAACACTGTTGGAGACATTATAAGTTGTACTGTATTTTTGCTATACAATGGTCAAATAAGTGCTGAAAACATGTGCATGTCCATGTGTGTTCACTTATGGTGCACTTCTTTTGGCTTTTGCATCAACATGTCAAGTCCTCCAGAGATGATCTTTGCAGCTAATAGACGAAGGTCTTGAATGGGGATCTACCCAATATTAACTCAGAATCTGTAATATTGTATTTGACGCTACTGGCTCAGGTCAGTGACATTGCATTCATTCAGCACAAGACCAGCTTAGTCCATTTCAAGTGAATGGGCCTGAGCTGTAATTCCAAGCGCAGTCTGAAGAGGTCGCAGTGTTCATTGCAAATGAGTTTTAAGAATAAAAAACTATTTTGAACTTTAAATTCTGCCCTTGTGGTGGTAGCAGGCAACAGGAATTCTTATGTCTCTGAGAACTAAGGAATGGTGCTAGAGAAAGAGAATAAGAAAGTAAGTACAGCGTTGTGCAAAAGTTTTAGGTAGGTGTGAAAAATGTTCTAATGTGTAAAGTAAAGAAGGATTAATATTTTATTTTTATGAATTAATAAAGTCAAGTGGATGAACAAAAGAGAAATCTAATTCACATCAGTATTTGGTGTGACCGTCCTTTGACTTCATAACAGCATCAATTATTCTAGATACACTTGTAGACAGTTTATGAAGGAACTCGGCAGGGAGGTTGTTACAAACATTTTGGAGATTTAAACCCAGATCTTCTGTAGATGTAGTCTTACCAAAATCCATCATCTCAGACAGACCTGATGGTGTTGAGGTCAGTGCCCCATATCATCACTTCCAGGACTCCTCCTCTGAAACCAGAAGATGTCCAGCAGTGCCATCAGCTAAGAACTGGAAGAATCCAGCTGGACCCACGAACACCCATTAGAGAAGTCTGGCCAGAAGTGGTCTTCATGGAAGAATTGTGGTCAAAACGCCATATGTTTGTTGTCAAAATAAGCATGAAAATATGGGGACTATGGTGGAGAAAAATGGCAGCCGATGCTCCGGTCTGCTGAGCTAAAGTTTGAAATATTTGTCCCCACGTTGTGAAAATGCAGATTTATTTTGTTGCAGTTTTTTGTACCAAAGCCAGAAGTGGATTGAGTATAAATTAGAAGTACAAGAGCTTCCTATATATTTCCCATTCCATTGTGCCCATATTTGGCTTTGCAACAAAAAAATCTGTGTTTCCGCAATGTGGGGCCTTAGCCTAACAGAAGAAAGTTTGTGCGCTGAAGGGTCGGAGAGCAACACAAAAATAAGTGTCTGCAGACAACAGTGAAGGTTAAGGTCTAAGTTTATTGCAAGTTTGGGACTGTGTTTCAGCAAATGGAATTGGGAATTTGATCAACATTAATGGTGTCCTCAATGCTGAGACATACAGGCACATACTTATCCATCATGCAATACCGTCAGAGAGGCGTCTCATTGCCAGCAGTACAATGACCCCAGACATACAGTCAATGTCATTAAGAAGTATCTTCAGTATAAATAAGAACAAGGAGTCCTGGAAGTGATGATATAACCCACAGTGCCCTGATCACAACATCTATTTTTGCTAGCATTACATAGCAGCATTTTTTCCACACCCTAAAACTTTTGCACAGTACTGTTTATCAGCTGCAAATAATATATTCTGCCTTTTAGAATGGCAGTGCAGGTATTAGAAAAAGAGCAGAATACATCTGAAAGGTCACATTGTATCCGTACAAAAGCAGTTGCTGTCATGGTGTTTGTAGTGTGTAATAATCTGAGTCTCGCACTAGAGACAGGAAAATGTCATTATAAAGTATCTGTAGACTGGATTTTGTTGTGGTAAAATCCTGACAAGTTCTTAAATTATTCAGTACTATGAGTCATGCAAGCAAAAAACAAGTAAGCAGTTATTTGTGCTCATGGAGGCTTTCTGATCCATCCATAATCTATGCATAAGTATTCGAGAAGGGAACGCTGTAGGAATAGATCCCCATGCCCCAGAAAACAAAAAACCGCCAAAATCACATTTGATTTATAATATGCAGTGGCGGAACCAGGCTTTGCGGGGCCCTGGGCAATTGACTGTGGCGGGGCCCTACTTACAAAAACCCGACATGTAGGTTTTTTCTGTCCGCTTGAAAAGTTGGACATCTTTAGGACAGGCACGGAGTGTAAAACAATGCACCCGATGTCCATTTAAAGGGGCTCTATCAGCAAAATCATGCTAATAGACCCCACATATGCGTGAATAGCCTTTAAAAAGGCTATTCAGGCACCGTAAGTGTTATATTAACCCCCAGTCCCGTTTTTAAATAAAAGCATAAAAACATATATGCAAATCTTACTGAACATGCATCGGGGGCGGGGATGCACGATGCCGCATCATCTTCGGGCTCGCCTGCCTCTTCTGTCTTCTTGGAGCGACGCCCTCTGGTCCCGTCTCTTCTGCCGGCTTCCTATTGGTCTTCTTCCGGCTTGAGGTCTTCAAATCTCGCGCCTGCGTAGTAGCGCTTCCCTCCGGATCGCTACTGCACAGGCTCACTCGCCATTTTACTTAATGGCAGTTCGCAAGCGTGCAGTACGCTCGTGTAGTTCTACGGGGACTGGCAAGTGAGTCTGCACAGTAGTGCTCCGGAGGGAAGCGCTACTACGCAGGCGTGGGATTTGAAGACCTCAAGCCGGAAGAAGACCAATAGGAAGCCGGCAGAAGAGACGGGACCAGAGGGTGTCGCTCCAAGAAGACAGAAGAGGCAGGCGTGCCCGAAGATGACGTAGCATCGTGCATCCCCGCCCCCAGTGCATGTTCAGGTACAATTAGCATATATGTTTTAATGCTTTTATTTAAAAATGGGACCGGGGGTTAATATAACATTTATATCCTGCGCCTGCCTAGTGTGTGGCTGCATGTGTTTACAGCTGCTGAAAACTAAACTGATCTTTCTCTATCCCGTCCTTTTTTCTTCACTTTTTTCTATTACTATAAGGAGTATTAGTATAAGAACGTACCATGGGCTGGAATTTGATGCAGAAACTCTTATAAAGAAATCCTTTTTGAGCCTTTTTTTGTCTGAAGCATGCCTCCACACAGACAAGGAAGACTGGTTTACACTAAGGAGACACTATTACACCTTAGAAGCATGCTGCAGGACAAGCTACAGGGCAAGCATGCTCTTACCATCCCCCACGAACTAATAAGGAAACTTAGAAAACGTGGAAAACGAGCCGGCATACTGAGACGCGAAGGAAAAAAACGCAAAAAGCATGTGATCCCGTCCATCATTATGGGGAATGTGAGATCAATTGTGAATAAGATGGATGAACTGACAGCACTGACCAGACATCAACAGGAGTTTCGTGAGTGCAGTATGATGCTGTTTACAGAGACTTGGCTTACTGAAATCACTCCGGACATACTTGCCTCCGTGGAGGGCTTCAAACTTCTTCAGGCGGACAGAACACTGGAGAGCGGTAAGCGAATAGGCGGAGGGATTGCAATATTTGTCAATGAGAGATGGTGTAATCCAGGACATATTGTGGTTAAGAAACAATTGTGTGGAAAGGATATTGAACTGCTAGCCGTGAGCATGAGAGCTTTTTACCTGCCAAGGGAACTATCACATGTTATCGTACTAGCTGCATATGTCCCCCCCTCTGCTAAAGCTGACGCTGCCTGTGAAGTCCTCCATGCTGTTGTGAGTGAGCTGCAATCATCTCACCCCCATGCCCTGCTCCTAGTGTCTGGAGACTTCAACCATGTCTCAGCATCCACTCTACCAGGCTTCACACAGTATGTAACCTGCCATACAAGAGACAACAAAACACTGGACTTGCTCTTTGCTAATGTGAGGGATGCATATAACTCATCTGCCCTACCACCCCTAGGCAGATCAGATCACAACCTGGTACATCTGCGACCCACATACATTCCACTGGTGCGCAGAGAACCGGCGGTTACCCGTACAGTGAAGATTTGGTCAGAGGGAAGTGTCGAGTCTCTAAGGGACTGCTTTGATATAACTTTATGGGAAGTGTTTCAAGACTCATTTCCAGAGGACATTGAGGGACTCAAACATTGCATAACGGACTACACTAATTTCTGCGTGGACAGCACGGTACCAACTAGAAAGGTGAGGTGTTTCTCCAATAACAAACCATGGATCAACTCTGAGATTAAAACTCTTCTCAAGGAAAAAAAGAGAATTTTTAGGTCTGGGGACAAAAATGGCCTGGGGGCGGTTCAGAAACAGCTAAGACAATTGATCAGAGAAGGGAAAGCCAACTACAGGCGGAAGATGGAGTTACAGATGGGGGAGGGTAGAATCTCTGAGGTGTGGGACAGCCTTAAGGCAATTTCAGGACACAAGGAAAAGACAGGGCACCGAACAGTAGGGGACAGGAAGTGGCTTAACGAGCTTAATGTATTCTTCAATAGATTCGACTCCAAGCAAATGCTCCCTCCACCAGCATGTCAGCCAACCCCCCTCTCCTCACACACCAAGACCCAACCCCCACCGAACTGCGGTCAACTGCAATCTGACTATCTGATCCTGCAGGAGTCTCAGGTGTGTAAGGAAATGAAGAATATTAGAGCAAACAAAGCGGGGGGACCTGATGGTATACGCGCAAGAGTTCTTAAAATGTGCAGTGACCAGCTGGGTGGCATTATTACGCACATGTACAATATGAGCCTGAAGCTGGGAGTAGTACCTCAACTGTGGAAAACATCTTGCGTGGTACCAGTCCCAAAGAAACCCAACTCGATGGGCTACAATGACTACCGACCAGTAGCACTGACATCACACCTGATGAAGGTCCTAGAGAGACTGGTCCTGACACACCTACGCCCCCTAGTAAGCTCCGCTCTGGACCCCCTCCAGTTTGCCTACCGGCCAGGCATTGGGGTAGATGATGCCATCATCCACCTTCTTCATAGAGCTCTCTCTCACCTGGAGAAACCCGGGAACACTGTGAGAATAATGTTCTTTGATTTCTCTAGTGCTTTCAACACCATTCAGCCAGAGCTACTGAGGGAGAAGCTGAACCTTGGTGGTGTGGACCATCACCTGTCCAACTGGATCCTAGACTACCTGACAAACCGCCCTCAGTATCTGAGAGGCCAGGACTGTGTGTCCGACACTGTGATCTGTAGTACGGGGGCACCACAAGGTACAGTTCTTGCCCCATTCCTCTTCACACTGTACACTGCTGACTTCAGGCACAACTCATCCAGCTGTTACTTACAGAAGTACTCCGATGACTCTGCTATAGTCGGCCTTATCACTGATGGCGACGATAGGGAATACAGAGACTTAAACCGGGATTTTGTTGAATGGTGCCAGCAGAACCAGCTCAGGATTAATACTGGGAAGACCAAGGAGATGGTGGTGGACTTTAGTAAACGGAGAGGTGCTCTGACCCCGGTGGAGAGCCAAGGCACATGTATTGAGATAGTCAGGACCTATAAGTATCTGGGTGTGCTCCTCAACAATAAACTAGACTGGGCTGATCACCTGGAGGCGCTGCACAAAAAGGGCCACAGCAGACTCTACCTGCTCAGGAGGCTGAGGGCCTTCGGAGTCCGGGGGACACTTCTTAGGGCCTTCTTCAACTCTGTGGTTGCCTCAGCCATCTTTTTCGGTGTGGCCTGCTGGGGAAGCAGTATATCAACCAGGGACAGAAATAGACTTGACAGGCTGATCAGGAGGGCCAGCTCTGTCCTGGGGAGCCCCTTGGACCCAGTACAGGTGGTGGGTGACAGACGGCTACTGTCTGTGGTGACCTCCATGCGGGAGAACAAATCCCACCCCATATATGGGACCCTGATGGGACTTGGCAGCACTGTAAGCGACCGTCTGCTTCACCCCAAGTGTGAGAAGGAGCGCTATCGCAGGTCCTTCCTTCCAACCGCGACCAGGCTGTATAATCTACATCAGACCAAACGAAGATCACTCCGCACAGAGAACTAAATGATTATGACGATGACCATGAGGTCTTCCTCTTTCTCTTCTGTTTTTCCTTAGCTGCCATGGACTCCTAGTATATCTTCTCTTCTCAGCTTATCTGTGTCTACGTCTGTAATATATTACTCTGTATTATCCTGTATCTGTATTACTATGCTGCTGTAACACGCTGAAATTTCCCCAATGTGGGACTATTAAAGGATTATCTTACGGGGCCTGAATGGTCTTTTTAAAGGCTATTCACGCATATGTGGGGTCTATTAGCATGATTTTGCTGATAGAGCCCCTTTAAATGAATGGAGAATGTCACGGACACAGCTAGTGTCCACTGTAAAAATTGTATATCACAGCCTTGGTGTTTTGTGTGATCCCATTGTGTAATATACTAGCACTGATGCACGAAAAACTAAACCCTGCCGGTACAGGTATTGTTAGACAGTCCCAGAAAAAAATATATAGTGATTCAGCATCCAGTCTAGTGTAGACTTAAAAAATTTTCATACTTTAATAAAGCCATTTAAAATTCCACAATCACCAGAAACCAGTAAAAAATAGCAAAAAGACACAGCACTTACATATATAGACGATACTTGGGTTACATGGAACAATGGATACACGAAAAAAACTTTAGCCGCCTACGCGTTTCAGGGTCAGAGCCCCTTCCTCATGGCGAAGTAAAGACTGAATGAGAAAACTGTGGCTTTATACCCTCTTCTAGGTTAGATGTTAATTAATCCGTATCTACTCCAGCTGTAATGTGGTCTAGCCACAGTTTTCATTCAACAAAATAACATACCCACAAAACATATATACACTTCACAATACATCAATACAATTATGTATTACACATAAAAACCATATAAAATATCTTGAATTTGACCGTGTTCCATTTGAATACGAATATTTTGAATACACTCCTGCTTTATATATCGAAATTACCAAAAGAACTGTTATTATGGACTTCCCCCGTTAAATAGGATTGCGGGAATATGTAAAATAAGAAATATCTACCTACAAAAACTACACCTTCCATTATTACACTACAATATTTACTTACTGTGGTGGAATCTCTGTTGGGAGTAACGCTTTCACTTTGGGCTAAACAATCACTATATATTACCACGTCGTTTATTATGTTGCTATAGTAGCACGTTTTGCGTCTATCACGTGGTATCCTACCCCCTGGTTTGTACGTAACTATGGTCATTATGGGAACATGTGAAACATGAGTCATGTGATATCTCATATCCTGATGCCAATCACCGACTCTGATGTCTCCGCGAGACCTGCAGGACAGCTTGATCCCTTTTTTTTATATCTAACTGTTTTTCCATCTAGAAGCAAGTACTGACTCTGTTGTTGGAAATGTACATTTTATTGTTTGTAATTTTATTCTATTTTGTTTTTATGTTACAAAATATTACCATGTATTACTTTTATTAATAGAAAAATGACAGGTCAGTTTTATAATTCAGACCAGCTGGAAATCTTGTTCCTAATTCAAGAATCCAGAAGAATTCTCTTTTTAATAATTTTCTCTTCCAGTCCCCTCCTCTCAGTGGTTTTTCTACGCGTTCTATCGCCCAAAATTGGAACGTTTGCAGGGATCCCTGATGCTGCTGGTGAAAGTGTTTGGATGCACCTGAAATACTACCTGTAGTTATTTTGGTTGCATCTGCTATGTGCTCAGCTATTCTAACCTTTAGCATACGAGTGGTGCATCCAACATAATACATGTCACATGCATTGCACCAAATAACATATACTACATGGTCCGACTTGCAATTCAAAAAACTTCGTATTGTGTAATTTTTTTGAGAAACCTTATTGACAAAAGAACTACCTTTTTTGGCATATTTACATGACTGACATCGTGGTGCTCCGCATTTGTGGAAGCCCCGATAAGTTAGCCATGTATCCTTATTGTCTGTTGTTATTTTTGGAAGATTACTTGGGGAGAGCATGTCTGATAAAGACCTTCCCTTCCTAGAAACAAATTTGCACCCTTCATTTAAAATTTCTGTAAGAATGGTATCCTGATAGAGTATGGGTAAGTACTTTCGTACTATGCTCGTTATTTCTTTATAGTTGTTACTATAGTTTGTACAGAAATACATTCCTTTATGATGCTCTTTGGTTCTGTTTTTCTTTTTGTCATTGTCCCTAAGTAGTAAAGATCTTTCCTTCTTTACCATTTGATTTTTTGCCCTGCTTAGGGACCATGTTGGGTATCCCCGTTTTTTCAGTCTATCAATTGTGTTGTTCATTTCTTCCTCACATTTTACATCATTTGAGCATGACCGTCTAACTCTAATCATTTCTCCTTTTGGAATTGCCTTTTTCGTATGTGAGGGATGGTTACTAGTGGCATGCAGGACCGTGTTGCCATCATTTGGTTTTCTATACAGGCTACTCTCTACCCTGTTACTCCCACCACCCCCCTTTAGGCTAATATCCAAATAATTTACCATCCTTTCATGTATACTGTATGTGAATTTCAAATTCAGATGATTGTCATTTATATACTGCATGAATGCTGGTACGGCCGTCACATCTCCCGACCAAACTAGGAGAAGATCATCTATATAACGGCCGTACCAGCATATGTTAGATGAAAACATGTTTGCCTCCGTGTATATAAACAACTCCTCCCACCATGACATATAAATGTTTGCCAATGATGGGGAAAAGCGGGCCCCCATCGGGGCTCCGCAAGTTTGTAGAAAAAATTGGTCATCAAAACAGAAATAATGGTGCCAGCAGAACCAGCTCAGGATTAATACTGGGAAGACCAAGGAGATGGTGGTGGACTTTAGTAAACGGAGAGGTGCTCTGACCCCGGTGGAGATCCAAGGCACATGTATTGAGATAGTCAGGACCTATAAGTATCTGGGTGTGCTCCTCAACAATAAACTAGACTGGGCTGATCACCTGGAGGCGCTGCACAAAAAGGGCCACAGCAGACTCTACCTGCTCAGGAGGCTGAGGGCCTTCGGAGTCCGGGGGACACTTCTTAGGGCCTTCTTCAACTCTGTGGTTGCCTCAGCCATCTTTTTCGGTATGGCCTGCTGGGGAAGCAGTATATCAACCAGGGACAGAAATAGACTTGACAGGCTGATCAGGAGGGCCAGCTCTGTCCTGGGGAGCCCCTTGGACCCAGTACAGGTGGTGGGTGACAGAAGGATACTGTCTGTGGTGACCTCCATGCGGGAGAACAAATCCCACCCCATATATGGGACCCTGATGGGACTTGGCAGCACTGTAAGCGACCGTCTGCTTCACCCCAAGTGTGAGAAGGAGCGCTATCGCAGGTCCTTCCTTCCAACCGCGACCAGGCTGTATAATCTACATCAGACCAAACGAAGATCACTCCGCACAGAGAACTAAATGATTATGACGATGACCATGAGGTCTTCCTCTTTCTCTTCTGTTTTTCCTTAGCTGCCATGGACTCCTAGTATATCTTCTCTTCTCAGCTTATCTGTGTCTACGTCTGTAATATATTACTCTGTATTATCCTGTATCTGTATTACTATGCTGCTGTAACACGCTGAAATTTCCCCAATGTGGGACTATTAAAGGATTATCTTACGGGGCCTGAATGGTCTTTTTAAAGGCTATTCACGCATATGTGGGGTCTATTAGCATGATTTTGCTGATAGAGCCCCTTTAAATGAATGGAGAATGTCACGGACACAGCTAGTGTCCGCTGCTAATGTCCGTGCAAGACATTAGCAGCGGACACTGATGGTAGTGTGAACGCCCCCTAAGATACTCCATGTGCCTCATATTAATAGCAATTAACCCCATCATGTCCCTCACATTAACCCCCTGTGTGCCTCACATAAGAGTTACTGATATGTTAGAGACATGGAGGTAATAATGAAGTATCTCCATGATTAGTACCCCATATATCTCACACATCAGTAACCCTTATGGTGAAGTACACAGGGGTTAATGTGAGGGACATGATGGGGTTAACTGCTATTAATATGAGGCACATGGAGTTACCAAAACTAAATGAATAACTCCAAGTGCCTGACATTAATAGGAATAGTAACCCCCCTCCCCCTCCAGCCTGTACCTGTGTGTGCTTTCTTTCACTTTGCTGAACTTCTCCCTCTCGTGTGTAAGATGCAGGACGGCAGCCGGCAGGGATCTTCTATAGAGCGATAAGCTCCGCCTCCTCGGCTCTCCTCACCCTCTCATTGGTTGACAGAGAGCAGCCAGAGAAGGGGTGACGAGGGAGCGTCCTCTATCAGTAGCTGCAGCTCCCTGGCTGGCTGCTGTCTATCAGCCGATGCTGCAGGTACACAGTGTGCTTCCTAATAGGGAAAGTATGTGTGTGAAGCACACTGTGTGCAGGGAGCTGCAGCTACTGATAGAGGACCGACAGGGGGCCCCTGCAAGTGACAACTGCCCTGCCGACTGACCCGAGTTTTGTTAGGTATGGGCCCTGCCGCGGGGCCCCGCTAGGCGCGGGGCCCCAGGCGGTTGCCCGGCTCGCCCGGCCCTGGATCCGCCCCTGATAATATGCTAGCCTCTGCTCGCGACTTCGTCTGTGTGGCGTTGAAGTCGGTGATCCACCTATATTCAACAAATTGCTGCCGTTGATGGTTTGCCTGTTCCAACATTTTGGCAGCTCTTAAAGGGATTCTACCATTAAAAACCTTTTTTCTGTGGCTAACACGTCAGAATAGCCTTTAGAATGGCTATTTGTCTCCTACGTTTAGATGGGATCTCCGCTGCGCCGTTCCTTAGTAATACCGTTTTTTTAACAGTATGTAACTTAGTTCTCTGGCAGCGATGGGGTCGGGCCCCAGCGCTGAAAATGTGATGAGGGCGTCCCCACCGCTGCCCTAGAACAGGATCCTGCGCCGCCTCTGTCTTCTGCTGGATCCTCCCCTTCTTTCTTCAGCAGCGACACCTCTGTCGGCTCTTACACTAGTAGAGCCAACTGCGCATGCTCGCAATTGCAGCCTCGGAACTAGGCCGCGCATGCGCAGTCGGCTCTACTAGTGTAAGAGCCGACAGAGGGACGCTGCTGAAGAAAGAAGGGGAGGATCCAGCAGAAGACAGAGGCGGCGCAGGATCCTGTTCTCGGACAGCGGTGGGGATGCCCCCATCGCTGCCAGAGAACTAATTTACATACCGGTAAAAAAACGGTATTACTAAGGAACGGCGCGACGGAGATCCCATCTAAAGGTAGGAGACAAATAGCTTTTCTAAAGGCTATTCCGACGTGTTAGCCACAGAAAAAAGTTGTTTAATGGTAGAATCCCTTTAAGCTGTCCTGCTGCTGAACTTGTTCCTCACACCATATAATGATCTGCCTGCTCTGGCGTTTAAATAAACAACAAAGGTGTGACTATAGCCTGAAAGTTATGCCTATATCAAAAGTTTCTGCTTCTGGCCCCCCCAAATGGAAACCTAATATACTTAAAAAAAAAAGTAGTTACCTGCAGAAACTCATGGTCCCTATAGTCTATAATGGAGTCTGCCGGGTTTCCACTCGAAAAGGGCAAATAATGCAGAGTTCAAGTTCTGGTGTGAACCCAACCCTAGATGAGTCATAAAATATACCAAATTTGCTAAACACGTGCATAAATTATGGGAGCATAGAAAGACTGGTCATGAGGTACCGGAAGGAGAGGAATGGGTCTACCAGACCTTGCAAATTGCACTATTTACTTCACATGCGCCATTTTAATAAACCCGGTGCAATTTGTGCCATTTTTTGTTGACCAATAAATACATTTCTTATATTACACTAGCTGTTACCCGTGACTTCGTCTGCGGTGATTGTAGAAGTGGGTAAATACAGGCGCGGGTAAGGTTTTCGTACTGTGTATAAGGTATGGGATATGAAATGTAACTTTGTATCTTGTTGTTGCTGTAATTCAGAGAATACGTGAGACTTTTTTGTTGAAGTTAATTTGTATTTGAGCTGCTATATATACGGTGTTGTGAGAAACTTTACATAGTGACTTTGGGACAGAGGTATTTGAAGTTAACCCTTTCCCGTCGATGGCATTTTTTGATTTTCGTTTTTCGTTTTTGACTCCCCTCCCTCTAAACCCCATAACTTTTTTATTTCTCCGCTCCCAGAGCCATATGAGGGCTTAATTTTTCCTGGGACAAATTTTTCTTCATGATGCCACCATTATTTATTCTCTACAATGTACTGGGAAGCAGGGAAAAAATTCTGATTGGGGTGGATTTGAAGAAAAAATGCATTTCTGCGACTTTCTTACGGGCTTTGGTTTTATGGCGTTCACTGTGAAATCAAAATGACATGTCCCCTGTATTCTGTGTTTTGTTACGATTCTGGGGATACCAAATTTATATGGTTTTATTTACATTTTGACCCCTTAAAAAAAATCCAAAACTGTGTTAAAAAATTTTTTTTTTGAAAAGTCGCCATATTCTGACAGCCGTAACTTTTTTATACGTGCGTGTAGGGGGATGTATAGGGCGTCTTTTTGTGCGGGACCGGGTGTACTTTGTAGTTCTACCATTATCAGGAAATGTTATTGCTTTGATCACTTTTTATTCAAATTTTTATCAGAAGCAAAACAGTGAAAAAACGGCGGTTTGGCACTTTTGACCATTTTTCCCGCTACGGCGTTTACCGAACAGGAAAAATATTTGTATAGCTTTGTAGAGCAGGCGATTTCGGATGCGGGGATACCTAACATGTATGTTTTTCACAGTTTTTAACTACTTTTATATGTGTTCTAGGGAAAAGGGGGGTGATTTGAATTTGTAATATTTTTTTATATTTTTTTTATATTTTTTTTTTACTTTTTTTAAACTTTTTTTTGCATTTATTAGACCGCCTAGGGGTATTGACATGGGTGGGCGGTATCGCGGATTGTCAGAGCGGTGGGGGTCGGCAAACATGGCTGCTCCGGAGCATTAAAGAGAACCTCCTGGAGTATCGTTAAAGTGAGGGGCAAAGTGGTAAAGTATATGTATATGTGATTGTGTGGGGTTAGGGGCGAGGCTGTAGAGGGCAATATGAATTTTGTGGCTTGCTATGGTCCAAAGTGTGTGAGATTGCAGAGATGATGGTGTGAGTTTGGGTTTTGTGGGGGTCCTGGCACAAACGTATGTGTGCTATTGTGACGAAAAGTAGCCTATTGCGCAATGGGGTGTATTAACTATGTTTGTGGAAACTTTCAGCCAAATCGGTGGAGCGGGTTTTGCGTGATTGAGTAACAAACATCCAAACATCCAAACACACAAACCCACAAACTCAGAAACTTTTTATAATATTAATAGGATTGTTGGTAAATCTGTAATGTTTAAAAACAAAGCAAAAACCCCACAAAACCTTCCGTTTACCTGCAATGCTCATGTGTCAGTAGGACACATTGCTCAAAATCTGTAGATGAAGACCAATATGGAGCCACTGAAGCATGATCTGTATATCGGCAGAGGACTGGAGAAGTGACTACTGTTTGCTTTCTGTTCCATTACTGTCCCACATATAAATAATGCAGATATCACATGCTTTTCTACAGTACAGCACATGACAAACCCATTACATTCAGCATCCTCATATTTAGACAGATTCTTCTTCCTTTCAGGTCACTGATTTGTTACTGTTTACAAGGTAAAGGATTTGGCAGAGAAAAGACTGATCCGAGCCCATGAAAATTGTAATAGTCTCCAGCAGTGCCTACTGGAAAGCTGTGCAAACATTACACACAGTGACCTCTAGTGGACGAAAATAAGAATGCAACCTAAATATTATACTGGCTAGTATAACATATGAAAGGTGGTCTTTTGATTTGTTAAAAGGATTGCATTTTCCAAGTCTAAAAGTGGCATTTCAGAAGCCAAGAAGTTGTAGAATTCTTGTTTCTTTGCAATCGCAGAGGAGTGTAGAGTTTTACTTTAGGATTGAGACCAGGATATCAATTATTATAGGTCCTCTTTCCACTTTTTTATGTATTATAGGGACATGTCCTGATTTTATTCATGATCCAATAAAAGCTACATCTTAATAGTGTTTTCCTTGTTGGGAGTTACCCAATTCGTCCAATATTCTTTGCAATAGCAAATTTAAACTGAAAACCCCATTGGGGAATATTAATGGTGAAAATATCTGTGTTGTGTAATATGTTAGCAATATATTAACAGCAAGAAATAAATATATTTTAGTATGCATTTAGTAGGCTCTGGTGCAAGGTACCTATAAATTCATTAGTATAAGGATTGCATACAGCTGCTTGACTCTGGAAACCGATGTCATGACATAGTTGTTAATGCTACAGGTTTAGAATTCTGCGGAGTCAGCAGAATGCTGGTGGTTTCACCATGTACTTTTCTCACAACCACTTTGCACCCAAGGTTTTTGTGGTCATGTGTCTACGCCATATACAAGGAATGAAAATTATGAAGCATGTCCTATTTTTACTCGCGTCTGCAGGGGAATCATACAAGATTTTGCAGATTTGTAATTGTAGATGGCACGTGGACATGTTTCAGTACTTGCAGACAGTAAAAACCATTACAGTCATGTGCAGGAGGCCCAACACCCAGCTGTACGGACTTCCACTTTTCATATCTCCCTCTCCTGTCTGGTCTATGGGTGGGTAGAAGAGTGAATAACCAAGGCTCTGACCATACTTCTTCTTATCAGCCCATCATTACCTCCTTCAGCACATTACCAAGACTTCTGGTATTTTTATAATCCTCTTCAAATATAATGGACTAGTGATCAGGTGGATGGTTGGGTGCATGTAGAAAGCTTGTAATGTTGGGGATGGCGTGTTCAGAGGGATGAGCAGTGTTACTTTTCCGCCAAACATAACAGATTGAACTTCAGTTTCATCTGACCAGATCACCTTCTTCCACATGTTGCTGTGACCCCTATATGACTTGTGGCAAAATGCAAATGACACTTCTTATGTCTTTCTTTCAACAATGGTTTTCTTCTTGCCGCTCTTCCATAAAGGCCAGAATGGTGGAGTACACGACTTATAGTTGCCCTGTGGACAGATTCTCCCACCTGAGCTGTTGATTTCTGCATCCCCTCCAAGGCGACCAGGAGCCTCTTGGCTGCTTCTCTGACCAGTGCTCTCCTTGCTCGATCTGTCAGTTTAGGTGGGCGGCCATGTCTTAGTAGGTTTGCAGTTGTAGAATGCTTTTTCCATTTTTGGATGATGGATTGAGCAGTGCTCAAAACTTGGGATATGTTTTTATAACCTAACCCTGCTGAATATGGGCTGAATACTTTTGCACTCCACACTTTTCACATTTTTATTTGATTAAAATTCTGAAAACCATATATCATTGTTGTTCCACTTCACAATGATTTTCTACTTTGTGTTGGTCTATCACTTAAAATCTCAATAAGGCCGGGGCCCCACGAGACGTAAACGCCGTGATTTCCCTGTGACGGAAATGCTGTGGCAAAAATCACGATGTTTTACAGTAAGAGCAAAGTAGATGGGATTCTATTGAATTCCATGCCCACATTGCAGTAAAAACCACGGTGCGGACACAACACTATTTCCAAAACTGGCGCATTTTTGGAAATCACAGCATGTCAATTATACCTACGGAAACGCCAGCGGTTTCCCCATAGGTATAATTGTCACAGGAAGTCTGCAGAGGAAAACTCTGTAAACTTTAGGTTTAAAGCGCTGCAAGAAGAGCCCCACTATACCCCACTGACTTATAATGTGGTCTGTCTTATTTCCGTTCAGGTACTTTCCACATGAGTACTGCTACATACAGTTCTATTCTTCTAGAAAAAACACCAGAAAACTGGATAGTCTGGCACAAAGCCAGTGTGAACAGAGCCATATAAAGCAACGCTAGCAGAAAGTTTCATATTTTGTAACAATGTTTTTATGATAAATTAATCTGAAACAAGTGTTTTTATTTGGGCATAACTACCAAATGAAAACTATATCTATATTATAAGAATATGTCAGTTATTAAGTTGTCCTCTAGATGTGAGAACAAGAGACTACACTAATAGTTATAGGACTTCTCTTATGTCACAGGCTAAAAGTCCAAGGACTGGAAATGGCAGAAACTGCAGAATGTGTTCACATTTATCGCCAACTCTCAGACCAGGTTTGGGGCCCATAGTAACAGACTGGGGTTTCGGATCATCACAAATAACATTTGACCTTATTGTTATGTTCCATTAACAACATTTATGATGCAATAAAACTAGGCAGGTATTTGTATATGTATGGGGGTGAGGCCTAATGACATTGTAAGGTTACATATGGTGCTCAGAGGTCGACTTCCACTACAATGCTTGCAGTTCAGTTGTTTGTTTCACAACCTGAATAAACAGCATCCCAGGAACATTGGGGTGAGATTATTAACGTCATAATTTTTGCGCAAGCAATTTATCACAGATTAACGTGACACCGATGCAATGTGGCAGCTAAATAAGTCATTGAACATGGAGTTAAAGTTTTCTGCCAGTCTCTAATGACAGAGCAGTGTCCATAGAAGTCTATGGGGAAAGATGGAACAAGGTAACAGACATCACACAGCAGCTAACGGTAAGAAAGCCTTCACATGCAACTAGAATGTGTTGCAAAAAACTGAATCATCCATTCATTTGACTAAGGTTAGGTTCACACTAATGATTGGTCTCCATTCTGAGAATCCATTCCCCATTCCACTTAAAAAATGCAGAGAGAAAAGTCCTGCTGACGGACCCGAAGAACAGATGCCCGGACGCTAGTTTGAACCTAGCATCAAGCTTATAAAGTGTGTTTGTTGTTAAAGAAAAAAAACAAAAAACAAGCCAAAGTCAGATGAATGAGAGGGCACCTTAACACTGAGGCTACACATTACAGAAAGAAGGAATTAAACCTACCAGTAATGGTTTTCCAGGAGTCATTCATGACACTATCACAGGAGATGTGCAGTTCAAGCACAGGGACCCCATAGACTATAGACACTAGGATAGATATTCTCACTGTCATCCAATTCGCCTTCTGACATAACATTACTGCTAAGAATCTGAAGCTAGTGAACTTGCATGACTTCTTGAGACCCCTCCAGGTCCATATGGACCTTTTTTTAGCACTCCAGACAGACACTCATTCATACACAAAGTAGGAAAGTCTACACCCATAAGGCATTAACTCCACATTTTACTCACGTCCTCCAGATATTTCTGACAGACTCCGGATTGGTTCACACTAGCGTATGTATTCCGTCCAGTGAGAGTCTGCATGGAGATCCCCTCGGACGGAATACAATTACAAGCACTGTGCTGTCAAAGCGTATGGACCCCATAGACTATAATGGGGTTTGTGTGCCTGCTGCGCATTGCCTGCACGAATCATTCGTGCGCAGCAAGCACACGGTCCCCATTACAGTCTATGGGGTCCATACGCTTTGACAGCACTGCGCTTGCAATTGTATTCCACCCGGGGGGGGGGGGGGGGTGTCTCCTTGCGGACTCTAACCGGACGGAATACATACACTAGTGTGAACCAGGGAGAGAGAGATTTGTGTTTTTGTTTTTTTAAAGACTCTATAGCCAGGGATATGGTGGAACACAAACAGTAACAGTTAACTACCTTGTAAGCCAAAGCCAAACGTACATGGAATAACTCATTATATATGGACTCCAGGAATGCCACATCCTCTGCTGCAATTACCCATGTGGAAGAATTTGCTTTGCATCCTGGTCCTGGCACCACATCCATATTGCATCACTGAGTGCGAGCAGGACACCAGGAACATTTAAAGAGTCCTGCAGGCCAGGCGGAGAGCCCTGTATTCAGGGGGGGCAGCCCAGGAGAATGTGACCCCCCCCCCCCCATCATCAGGGGTATAAGCAGTAACTACAATTCCCTGAACACCAAAGGTTCCTCTAACTAAGCCCCCCAAGAGACTGAAGTTAACTTCTGCCCTTGTGTTTACATCGTATACGGTCCAATACAGAGGCTGTGCTATGCAAGTACAGTCTCATCCCAGAGAATGGGAGAGGCTGTAGTTACATTATACAGCTGCTATGAATCAGATGTTGAGAAATGTTAACATTGTGAAGGGGTCACAGCACCTGCACAAGGACTGTGGAAAATTTGAGCATCTGATCACTGGATGTCAGACCCCACTGATCTTTTATTGATCATCAAAAAGGAATTTTAATAACTAGGTTCTTTTGTATTTTTTTGGACCGACAAAAATCATTTACAAAAATTTGTCAAAAATTGCCACTTTTGCATAAATGTAGATTACAGGACCAACATCACTCTTTATGCTGTCCGATACTGTAGTGCCATTTATGCAAAGTTATTCCTATATATTTTTCTTAAACGGAGAGGAAAGACCATTAATACTACAAGAGTTTGGGGAGAACAATTGTTTTATTGTCAATTTTAGTATGTTTGTGTGTCTGGTTAGCCTTTGATCGAAAAGACACTAGAGAGCCAAATTCATTTCACCGATTTTCCAACATTTACATTCGCTGGCTGATGAGACACAATCTAAAATATGCTTGGACAATACAAATAAAAAAAATATATATAAAATTTAAAAAGCATCTCATCCCAAGCAACCCTTCCCTGAAATAAATAAGGCAGCAGATATAGCAGTTAAGAGCAGGATGCATGCTTCAGATATGCTATCAGATCTTCTCTCTCTCCCTTCTTCTTGATACCAGCAAAGATCATCTTTGTGCCAGGGATGTACTTTTTGGGGTTTTCCAGGTATACCATAAGGGTGTCCTCATTCCAGGTAATGCCTGTGGGCAAGAAAAGCATTAATAGGTTTCATAACTTGAAGGGGTGGTCTAGTATTAGGAAGTCACCTTTCCATGGGTCAAAATATACACTGAGCTGCAATACCACACAACCTTTGTACAGGTGTGGTACCTCTTTGAAAGAAGGAATTCAAGTTTTTACTAATCTTGGTAATCCTTTTGATGCATATGGTTTAAGACAGAACTAGAGATTCAGCGAGACCATAGGCAACTCCTGTCAACAGAGGGAAATAACCAAAAAGCTGATCACTAGCTTCAGCAGTGACCAACCTCAAGCAGTGCTTGGCTGAACAGAATTTCCAGCGTGTCAAAGGGGGACCAGGAAGGAGAGAGCAAAGGTCAAACCAAGAGGCATCAGGACATGGTAGGGAGGTTCAGGAGATATTGGAGAGTTCATTTACATTTTTTAATCTATCGCATGTGGCATAGATAGTGAGTTAAAACCTTTATTGAAAAAAAAATAAATTTTTTTTTTTTTTTATATACATATCTATCTATCTATCTATCTATCTAGGGAAAGGACCCAGTGTGGACCGATACGTGGGGTACTGCTTTTTCCAATAAAAGGACATTTTCCATCCATACAAGTTGCTGACAGACCAGATATATATATATATATATATATATATATATATATATATATATTTTTTTTTTTTTTCCAATAAAGGTTTGAAGGTTTAATTCAATACCTATGCCAAATACTATAGTTTTCAAGATTTATACCCAATAGAGTGTTTAACATTTTTTAATCTACTAAGAGCTCTTCCACCACTGAACAACCCATTTAAAGGACACTTATTTTTACTGGTGACCTATTCATCAGTATTCATTTGGAGGGGTTCGTTACCCAGTCCCCACGCAGATCAGCTGACCTGGGCAGCAGAAGCAGCCGTGCTCCTATTTAAGTTACAGGTACAGAGTTGCAGCCCCATCCACTGCATAGAGGTTTACTACAGCTTTGTACCCATTACGTGAAAATGAGCAGAGATTCTTTTGGCCTCACTCTGTGCACTTATTTCTGGGCCAGGAGGAAGCCAGTTTAGCTGATGTGTGCATGGACCAAATGACAGATCCCCACCAATTGACAAGCTATAGTTTAGATAGCTCATCATTATGAAAAGCCGCCAGTGCTCTTTAATATACAAAGCACAGAATCCCACAGATCCCAAAAATGACACTTCCCCCATACACACACTTTGAGCTTTCTAGGAACATACACTAAGTTAGTCTAAACAGTGTGAACGAGGCCTTAGATTAATATGATATTTTGTGAACTGAGGGATTGGCCACTAAAAGAGGTCTTACAACCTTAGGGCCACTTACCCTTATTTTTGTTTGCATCAGTGTAACTAAAGCCTTCAGCTTGACCAGTCTTGCGACCAAACAGGCCATAGAGGTTGGGGCCAGTCTTGTGCTTGCCTCCCTTCTCGCAGACGTGGCACTGAGCACATTTCTGGACAAAGATCTTCTTTCCTTTTTCAACGTCTCCCATTGTTAGATCCTGAAAGGGACAAAGGCAAAGTGTTAGCCAAGACCCCAGGCACAGCTTCCCATCCCCCACACCTGAAGAAATCCCTCCATACCAGGTGTCCTATTTGACCTTTCCAAGAGCCACAGGTCAACACTAAGAAAATCCACATATAGATTAGCAGAGATTACTGGATCCCTAGTAACATCTTCAAGTATCAGATAACTAAGAGCATCATATGGAAGACAGATCACGTGTACAAGACAGAACTAATACAGAGAGTGAGAACATCACAGACTTGGCTGATAATGTACAGGCCACACATGACCTATATAACACACACAGGAGGACATTAGAAGGAGCATCTCCTGCAGAGCCCAAGGTCAGGGCTAAAATCCTAAACTAGCCATTAGAAGAATCAATAACTAAGTCCAGCAGTGAAGAAGAGGCGCCTCCAAGCGGCCACATCTTACCTACAGCCGCCACTGACCTCTCACAAGTTCCGCTCTGGTCCGCGCACAGAACACCCTACACCCAAGGACACGCTGTACCAAGCCTAAGTAACCGGTGTCGCGCAACGCAGCTTACGTTTTACGTGTGACGCAGAGAAAAGCTCCTCCCATAACGTGCTTAGTTCATCCAATCCGAGTAAAGAGTTTGGCAGCTCTGGCGCTAGCGTCTGTGTAGCAGGGTAGGTTGAGCAGGACGTGTCTGAAGGAGAGTCACAGAGCCCAACCCACTTGAGCAGAGTTACGAAAGCGAAGCCGGCTTGTAGTGACGTCAGCAAGGGCAGGGAGGCGGCTCACGTGGGCTTTTCTTAGGAAATTGGGCGAATGGAAAGCGAGTGTCTGTTTGCGCGTGCGCGGAATAAGGAATTCCATTGTCTTATCTTATTCTGATATATAAAGTTTCAGGAGAGCAGTTTGGCAATGTAATAAGAGCTGGAGGTTCCCGGGACTGGAGAGGTGTAGTATACAGCACTATAAACGGGGTGCTGCTGGTTTAGGTGGAAATTACATAGATGAGCATTTGTATAGTGTGCCCTCTATGGAGGGGCAGTAATAGGATGTGTCCCAATAATTATATCTTGTGTTCTATGTGTAGATAGCTCAGTAGCAGCAGTGGTGCGGACCCAATCCATCAGAGGCAGGGACACAATGGTGCAAAGAGGTTCATATGAAAACTAGCAAAATGCACCAACACGTCAGGTACAAAAATAAGCAAACTAAAATACAGCCTGAACTTCAGGCAAAAAAACAAAAACTCCTGCTCGTCTGAGCTCTAACTAATACAGAATAAGGCTAACACTAATATCTATCTATCTATCTATCCATACACTATATATAACTATACATATGCTTGAAAACTCTCCAGCGCCACCCTCTTTCTTCTTCTTGAGACCGCCTCTTCTCCCGTGTCACCGTCATGTCTTCATCCAAAAGGCCGACTACGCATGTCCGTCCGCCATTTTCCTGTGGTCTCATGTTCGGCTACAGGACAACAGCTGATGGACATGAGCAGTCGGCCATTTTCCTGTAGCTGAACGTGAGAGAACACAGGAAAATGGCCAACGGACATGTGTAGTCGGTGTTTTTGAATGAAGATGTGACTGTGACATGGGAGAAGAGGTGATCTCGAGAAGAAGATGGAGGGTGGTGCTGGAGAGTTTTCAAGCAGCACGGGGGACGTCTCCTGTTCTATCTGGAGATTCATTAGCATAACGACGAGAACAAGGATATCTACCGAACAGCGGCACAGAGAAGAATTCTAAAGTTAGGGGAAGAATAGCCTTTCTTAAGGTTATGCCAATGTGGGCTTAGTTAAAAACGGGATTCTAATGATAGAATCCCTTTAAGCCTTATATTTATCCACAGTTCAATGCCTGCTCTAACTCCTTCATAAATAACTGACAACCATAGACAGTCACAAGCAGGAAAGATCCTCTAATGCTAGGTCCACAGTAACTTTTGGGGACTCAGTCCCCCATTCTGCATAAAATAGACGGAGAGAAAAGTCTTGCAAGTAAGTCTTTTCTCTTCACCACTTTCAGTATAAAATCATCAGAAACCCAGCGGATCCCATTTTAATCTATGGATCTGTGGGTAACCAGTTTTTAATTGGATAGGGTTTCCATTTTTCGGGTCCCCAAGCGGACCTGAAATAAAACTGAACCTAGCGTTATTCATTTAACAATACATCCAAAACTAGGGAATGAATACTTAGGATAGTGATTGAACTCCCATGAAAGTACCAAAAATGTAATAGTATAATTAAAAATTATTATTTATTTTTAAGCCACGGTCGGTGTTAGTAGCTTTTTTTCTGACTCCACAGCCATGCCTAGTAATCATACAAGCAGCATAGATCCTACTTACCAGGGACTATTGGAAAAAGTCCATAGAGGTGGCAAAGCTCATGATGACGCAGAAGCCTTCCTGGATCTCCATAATGGTGTACACCGGGAACATATACTTTGTGTGACTCAGTGTTATGGTTCTGCCTATATATATTTTTAAGTTATAATGCGAATGACGGCAGAACCCTTTAGACTGAGCTAATAGCTGCAAGCGAGGTCCATAGGCCCAGAGGGCAGCCGTTTGTCTGAACAAGGCCTTAGTCACGACTGCCAGTTAGCTGCACTGGACAGTCGGGATTGGTACGAGTCAGTGTGAACAGCCACGAAACATTCACCAGTTAATTGCACTGGGCAGCTGAGTCTGTGATTCAGTGTGAACAGACTGCAACAAGGTAATAAACATTCACCAGTTAAACTGCACTGAATAAACCCACCTGTGAGTAGGTGTCACAGGTGCAGGCTGCCAGGGGTTAAATGTCACTCCTGGTCAGCAACACAAGACAGAGGTCAGTGGCTCACAGACCCCTAGTATTCAAAACTGACAGGGATAGAGGGCCAGGGCACAGGCTAACCCAGAGACCAAACCTGCTGACAGCGCCACTGGGCTGGAACCGAGACCACTGCTCCAAGCCCTAGTGTAGAGCTGAAAGATCAGGAGAATTACAGGTCCTACTAACAGTGCCCAGATTGGGGCCAAAGTATAAAACACAGAGGCCTAGACTGGCAACCTGCCTAACAGAGGAACCTAGCCCTGAACTTCTGTCATAAAAAATTTCCAGTCAAAGTGTGGGCGGCGGCACACTCGACGCATATAAAGGGAAGTCCCCGCCCAGTAGGGTGGTGGCCATGACCTCATCGGTCATGCTCAGTATGGCCAAAATGGGACTTAACTTCTGAGCGGCTCCGAAAAGTCCGAGCATGCTCAGTAGAGGAGAAATGGGACTTAGTCTCTAGAGGCCTCACTGCATGAGGCCTAGGGTGAGAGTCGGATTGACCTGCAGGTGGCGCTGTGCACCAGAATGGAAGCCTGCGGGACCCCATCATAACACTCAGGTAACATGGTCCAAATGGAAAATATTGCAGTAGGCGAGAAGGAACCCTTTATCTGTGTATTGTGCTAGTCAGAAATGCAGAAGAGAAGGATCTAGGGGTCCTGATATCAGACAGCCTCACAATGAGTGACCAGTACAGCCAGGCAGCAGGGAAAGCGAGTAGGATCTGGGCTGTATAGGTAGAGGTAAAACCAGCAGGAAAACATTGTGATCTTTCTGTTTAGAACCCTGGCAAGACCTCTTCTGAAATACCAGCACGGGTTTACTATTATTGCTACGACTAGACACTGGCATAATTGTGTTCCATCTTGATGCAAATTGGCACGTCTAATTTGAGGTAAAGGTGTTCTGACTTGTCAGATTGCTTTTCACATGTGTTATGTTCTGTATATTTTCCCAGGAGGCAACTAGTTACAGATTATTTCACTAATGTGATAGTTTTTATGCCTTTCTCTTTGCATCCAGCCCTGATTTTGGCTTCAATAAGGTCGTAAAGAAGCCTGTCTGTAGTGTAATGCTACTCAATAGCTTTTTATTGCTCCCCTCTTGAGCACTCAAAATGCAAGAAACTGAGAGGAAGTCAATGCTCAGGAGGAGAGCACATAACTTTGCAATAATGATATCAGTAAGTTTTTCTGTAACATAGGCTGACTTTCACACCGAGGGGACTTTTTTTTTTTTTAACTGGAATGCTCCATTTCCTTGAAAAAGTCATTTTTAGAAATATGGTAATAAGGCACAAGTACAATATGGGCATGCCAGAGTCTACAAGGGCTTTATTTCCAGATTTGAGTCTCTTCCACTCTATACTTTATTTGGCAACTTCTTCAAACCCAACAGCCATGGCACTCTTTGTTGAATTCTCAGTTTAGTATAATGTTCTCTTTGACTAGTTAGGTACCATGTTTTCTGTTGTCTTGACTGGGCAATCGTTTTCAGGCAGGATGCATGTTCACAAAACTGCGAAGAATAGGGCGTCTATGCAACATTGTGAAGTACATGCGGCAATGCAACGTGTAAATGGGATTTGTTTTCATAGACACCTCTCATGCAATCACAGCTAACATGCTAACATGACAGCTAACCCTATTGACCCCCACCCTAAATACATATGCACTTTCAACATTACTCTAATCTGTACCGTCAGCTGAAAAAAAAAGTGCAAAGAGAATGTGTATGTAGTATAAAGGTCGGATATTTGTCTGCTTTCCACTTCCACTTTGCAGTACTTAGTGATAAGGCCTATTGCCATTTTAATGTCTACTTTCAGCCATAACACGTCTTCTTGACAAAATGATATTTCCTTGTTAGTTTTACCTTTACTCGTAGCTAAGGAGATTAAAAGGTTAAAGGCTAAATAAAGAAGTTTGATTCTTCTCTATTAATATTTACTGCCAATTCTTACATTGCGTGGCTCTTGTGGCTGGAGACGCGGGCACGGTGACTAATGCTGGACAGACACAAGAGTATTTCAATCCATATGTCCAGTATTGGTAAGATCACTTTGGCACATGTATATAATAAATCAGCTGTATAAGACGTTACACACACTTTATCTTTAGTTTCTTTTTATTTTGTTTGCAAAGAAAACACTTCAGATTGAAACATTTTGCAAATGTTTTTGATACTGTATTTTTTCTAATTTTGTTCATCTGTGATCAGGTTTCCATCGGGATGGGGGGGAGGGGTGTCAACCTAATCCGCATAAAAAAGCAGATACCTAAGGAAACCCATGGACCCCATAGACTATAATGAGGTCCGTGTGGTTTCTGCACGAAAAATGTAGAGAGAAAAGTGCTGTGAATGGAGAAGCAAATGCTAGTGTGAACCTAGCGTAACCCAGGAAAAGCTGTGCAAATTACTTATCTAGCAGAAAGAAGAGTCTCTAATGCCAAGTATAGGTAGCTAACCTGTAATTCAGACAGATATTAGATAGATATTAGGTTTATTTTTCATACTTATATCTTCCATTCATCCTGACTTACAGCATATATAATAGGGTAGCAATGTACTGACAGCTCTCTAGGTTGTTATTGGAAATACAGTCCTATGAAAAAGTTTGGGCACCCCTATTAATCTTAATCATTTTTAGTTCTAAATATTTTGGTGTTTGCAACAGCCATTTCAGTTTGATATATCTAATAACTGATGGACACAGTAATATTTCAGGATTGAAATGAGGTTTATTGTACTAACAGAAAATGCGCAATATGCATTAAACCAAAATTTGACTGGTGCAAAAATATGGGCACCTCAACAGAAAAGTGACATTAATATTTAGTAGATCCTCCTTTTGCAAAGATAACAGCCTCTAGTCGCTTCCTGTAGCTTTTAATCAGTTCCTGGATCCTGGATGAAGGTATTTTGGACCATTTCTTTCTACAAAACAATTCAAGTTCAGTTATGTTTGATGGTCGCCGAACATGGACAGCCCGCTCTCAAATGATCTGAAAACAAAGATTGTTCAACATAGTTGTTCAGGGGAAGGATACAAAACGTTGTCTCAGAGATTTAACCTGTCAGTTTCCACTGTGAGGAACATAGTAAGGAAATGGAAGACCACAGGGACAGTTCTTGTTAAGCCCAGAAGTGGCAGGCCAAGAAAAATATCAGAAAGGCAGAGAAGAAGAATGGTGAGAACAGTCAAGGACAATCCACAGACCACCTCCAAAGAGCTGCAGCATCATCTTGCTGCAGATGGTGTCACTGTGCATCGGTAACAATACAGCGCACTTTGCACAAGGAGAAGCTGTATGGGAGAGTGATGAGAAGGAAGCCGTTTCTGCACGTACGCCACAAATAGAGTTGCCTGAGGTATGCAAAAGCACATTTGGAGAAGCCAACTTCATTTTGGAAACAAAGATTGAGTTGTTTGGTTATAAAAAAAGGCGTTATGCATGGCGTCCAAAAAGAAACAGCATTCCAAAAAAAACACTTGCTACCCACTGTAAAATTTGGTGGAGGTTCCATCATGCTTTGGGGCTGTGTGGCCAATGCCGGCACCGGGAATCTTGTTAAAGTTGAGGGTCGCATGGATTCCACTCAGTATCAGCAGATTCTTGAGAATAATGTTCAAGAATCAGTGATGAAGTTGAAGTTACGCCGGGGATGGATATTTCAGCAAGACAATGATCCAAAACACTGCTCCAAATCAACTCAGGCATTCATGCAGAGGAACAATTACAATGTTCTGGAATGGCTATCCCAGTCCCCAGACCTGAATATCATTGAACATCTGTGGGATGATTTGAAGCGGGCTGTCCATGCTCGGCGACCATCTAACTTAACTGAACTTGAATTGTTTGTCCAAAATACCTTTATCCAGGATCCAGGAACTGATTAAAAGCTACAGGAAGCGACTAGAGGCTGTTATCTTTGCAAAAGGAGGATCTACTAAATATTAATGTCACTTTTCTGTTGAGGTGCCCATACTTTTGCATCGGTCAAATTTTGGTTTAATGCATATTGCACATTTTCTGTTAGTACAATAAACCTAATTTCAATCCTGAAATATTACTGTGTCCATCAGTTATTAGATATATCAAACTGAAATGGATGTTGCAAATACCAAAATATTTAGAACTAAAAATGATTAAGATTAATAGGGGTGCCCAAACTTTTTCATAGGACTGTAGATAGCACCCTTGTTGTCAAGCTCCTATAATAGGAAAGGAATACGGGAATAAAACTTCACTGATGGAAAAGAGAAGCTTGTTCCTGGCACCATCTTCTCAGAAGATATCTCCCGATGGATTAATACATGGTTTTAAAGCATAATCTGGAAATAACAGCCAAGCAAGGACAACCCCTATAAAACTACAAGAGTCCCAGCTGTTTTAAAGTTGGTATCTTTCTATAGTGCAGAGTAGTGTACTGGCTGTGTGAGAGGTCTTAATGTAGGTCAGAAGGGGTGATGTCACGCAGTAGGAATATACGATATAGGGACTTATTAGACCATATATGGATTGTTAAACGCCTATTCCCAACTCACCTGTTCACCACCATGCAGGCTGTGTGCTCTCTTCACTTACTGGTTTTCTCAGTACATTGGTGGGCAGGGGTTCACTTGCTCTGCTATCTCTCTTCATAGCAGTACATGTTTGCAGTCAGTAATGAGGGATGGTTATAACTAAATTAGCACAGTATCACTGGAAGATGCACAATATGATGTAACAGAGCTGGATTTGATAGCTGATGAGAATCCCAAACTTACATGCTACAGGACCAAGAGTCAGCTTGCAATATACTCACTTTTAGGTCTGTGTATATTGGACTCCCTGTTTCAGCCCTTATCAGCAAAATTCAATTAACCCACTGTTAACTGGAAGTGCAGGAGATAAAGAGCTTAGAAATACAAGCTGCTCCGAGCACTCAGCTCCCCCTCTCCTCCAGAGAACAGTGAGTTACATCACTTGTCCTGGGCGGAGAGATAAGATCATCCCCAGGTCCGTGGTTATGGAAACAAGTGTAAACTATGAAGTGAATAATCTCAGAGGCCAAACAAAGCAGTTTTGCTTAAGCAATGTATTTAGGAAAAGTCTTATATCCACATAAGCTAGCAGTATAGATAGGATCCTTGAGATGGGACAACCCCTTTAATAATTCTGGGTAATAAATATGCAAATAAGATCTCATTGGTGGGAAAGATAAGAGCAAGTTCTTCTTTTTCATCAATGAGGTTTTATTCGCATATTTATTACTCAGAATTCTTAGCAGGGCATGGATGGTCTAATAATTCCATGTACCAGTCTTTCCCTAATGAAACACATTACCCCTTCTGAAGCTCCTATAATGTAATATAGTATAGTATATAATGTTAAGACTACACCTCCCAGGATACAAAACTTAGCCGAAACTTTGTTCTGATATTGGGACAGATTTCTTAATGCTTTCTGGTATTTAGACAGTACAAACTTAGACTAAACATGTTTTAACATGCGCCACTAATCTAACTTTACACCACCTATTTACTTAGTGTTCTCCAAAAAATGGTGAGTTTGTGGCACATGATGTTGCATCTTAAGCCATACCGCTTTCCCATTAAGCTATGCCTCTTTCCACCAAGCTACACCCTATATTAGATCAGGCTCAGAAAGTGTATAAAACACATAATAAGTATGGTGAAGGCTTATATGCCAGTATCATTTTGGAAGAAATGACTCCAGAATTCTGATGCATTTTCATCAGTGTATACTGTGCTCTATAACATGGCGTAACAGTGAAATTTGCTTGGGGGACACTCCCTTTAAGCCCTGGAAAACCGCTTAATGTCTGGCTTTAATTGTGGAAATAGAAAGAATGGAAGCCATAAAACCTGTTTCTTTTCCCAGAATTGTTATTATCTCTCAGATCTTTTGCTTTTTCTGAAAACTGCTTGTGGAAAGCTTTATGTGCTTGAGACCTAGAGAATGTGTCCTGAAGATCCTGGAGAGATGGCCGTGATAATGTCCTGCCATAGTTACTTAGTATACCTTGTGTTTGCAATGTGTTTAGCTTGTTACAATGCCTTAAGCTTACGGGACTTTGTGTTTTCCCACAACCAGTTGTTTTACTAGTAAAATTGTTTTGTTGTATTTGTTTACTGAGACGATGTGGACTGTCAAAGCCTAGGGATTGGTCTTGTGGTATTGATTGACATCTGTCATTGTAGACTGGATTTGGATGTAGAACCCAGGGGACTGGTGTCCTTCTGTATAAAGCCTCTGACTGCTCGGTATCAGTAATCTTATGCATGTCTGGTTCCTTACGCTGCCACTTTACATACTGTTGTGAATACTCCCTGTTTGTAGCATTGCAGGTATCCACATTGTTAGAATATACATTATGGATGTTTGGTGGCTGTGAGCCTGTAACACTTTCTTTATCTGACTCTACTGCACAGTCTGCAATTTCACTTTCCAGATCACTACATCCATCCGCCTTCACAAGGGGACGTCTGCCATCTAGTAAACGTGCAATGCGTCCTTCTAGTGGTCGTGCATGGAGAACAGAAGATAAAAATGTTGGCTTCTGAAACAAAAAAAAGAAACAGAATATTGCAACATTTTGGGTCTCTTCAAGCTTACCTTCAGACAAAAAGGTGCATGACAGTGTGTAGCTATAATAAGAATAAACTAATTACTAATTTCAACCAAGTACAGTAGCTCAGCATCGGACTGGGGTTCCTAGGGTCTGCCAGTACCATTCATTTTGTAGCCCACACCCACTGTACAGTTACGGTTATGGGTATTGCAGAATTGTCTCAGGAACCCAGAAAAGGACACATTGGGACCACCAGAATCCTGGGCAGGCTTCTATTGGAAAGGGGCGTAGTGGCATGTACAACCATCACATAACACTGGGTGCATTTCCACAGGTAGAAGAGACGAGAGAAGATCTCTGCTGCCTGAGATGTATAGTGGTCGGAGAACCAGGCTTTCCATGACTGCTATCATGGTGCTGTAGGCCCATAACCCCCTGTGCAATTATTACGCCAATGACCAGAAATCAGCATATAAACCCAGTCCTGCAATGTATGCATGGGATTAGCAGGGGATTTGTTTGTAATCTGGGTATACTGCCATAAATACATAAATACTAAAAAACCACCACAAGTACTTCTATGGTTGCCTTGGATTTTATTGGCTCTCGGTGGTTTCAGTGTCGATAGGACTGTGCACACTTGTGAAGGTCAAATACAATTTTATGAGAAAAGTCCTCTGCTCTGAGAATGCAAAGTGTGCTGCTTTGTGAATATGGCTTACCAGTTCTGTATTTTCATCTGTTCTGCCGGTTATGCTGCCAATGACCTTATCATGATAATCGTCCAATTTCACAGGGTTCATTTCCCCATTACCTGGTGAATGATCAGATGCTTTATATAGATATTTCTGTATACAGTAATTGACAATGACAAACGATAAAAAGGTGAAATTGCATTTTTTTTCTTCTGTAATGTCATATCACTAAGGTTGAAGGGGACTAAGGGTATTCAGGCAATATAGTTTTGTTAGATAAATTTCAATATATTCCAAACCTCTTCTTGTTCTAAATTTAGGAGTCCAGTGGGCGGTCCTACTCAAAGACTCTTTGGATAAATTTGCATGTAGAGATAACTGTCAATCATTAAGAGACTGCCTATCAATCTACTTACCTCCACCTGCTCTATAACATGCTGCCTTCTTTTTTTTATGTAGATTGTGAGCCCCATATAGGATCACAATATACTTTTTTTTTTCCCTATCAGTATGTCTTTGTAAAATGGAAGGAAATCCATGCAAACACGGTGAGAACATACAAACTCCTTGCAGATGTTGTTCCTGATGGGATTCAAACCCAGGACTCCAGCGCTGCAAGTCTGCAGTGCTAACCACTGAGCCACCGTGTTTCCCCTAACATGCCACCTTCTGACTGGATGGGATTTTCAACATCACAGGATAATTTTGGAAAGTGGTACTTAGCATGTCTGATCTTAAAATGTCTAAAAAGAAAAAAAAATTCTCATTGGTGTGTATCAAAAATTATAGAAAGGTTTCTCCACAGAATATATATTATCACTTTGAATACCAGCGGTAGAACTCTGTGTGATATAATGTATTTATATAGATATAATGTATAAAGTATATAGTATACGAATAAATAATAAAGTACATAATAAATATAAAATATTATAATATAAATTAAATATTAAATATAAAAATAATAATAAATAAAATATAATACAGTATATAGTAAAGTATAATAAAATATAATACAATTGTATAAGAGTTTACCTACCTGTGAAGCTACGATTATATGAGGTCAACCACTGAGATTTAATCAGATTTCTTTGTACATTTAGTGTCCTCTCAGAGGGTGTTTCTTCATAGGTCTTCTCCAGTGCATTGGGAGCCACAGTCTTAGGAGGAATAGGATAGTAGATCTGGATATTTTCATTATGGAATTTAGGAATCTAAAAACAGATTAGAAAAGGGGTTATTGGCTGTAGATGTTAGGGTGAGTTCACACTGAATATACGCCAGCTTATTCTGAACGTAAAACACGTTCAGAATCAGTGGCGTATAAAGCAGCTCCATTCATTTCTATGGGAGCCGGAATACGAGCGCTCCCCATAGAAATGAATGGGCTGCTTTTTTCACTACGAGCGCTCCCATTGAAGTGAATGGGATGTGATCGCGTGTACGGCTAGGTCTGCTCATGCCAAGCCGTACACGCGAGCACATCCCATTCACTTCAATGGGAGCGCTCGTAGTGAAAAAAGCAGCCCATTCATTTCTATGGGGAGCGCTCGTATGCCGGTCCCATAGAAATGAATGGGAACTGCTTTATACGCCACTGATTCTGAACGTGTTTTACGTTCAGAATAAGCTGGCGTATACTCAGTGTGAATTCACCCTTATACTGCTCAAAAAAATAAAAGGGACACTGAAATAACACATCCTAGTTCTGAAGGAATGAAATATTCACATTGAATACTTTGTTCGGTACAAAGCTGAATGTGATGACAACAAAATTACACAAAAAATCATCAATGGAAATCAAATTTATTAGCCAATGGAGGCCTGGATTTGGAGTCTCCCTCGAAAATTAAAGTGGAAAAACACACTACAGGCTGATTCAACTTTGATGCAATGTCCTTAAAACATGTCAAAATGAGGCTGAGTAGTGTGTGTGTGGTCTCCACGGGCCTGTATGACCTCCCTACAATGCCTGGGCATGCTCCTGATGAGGCTGCAGATGGTCTCCTGAGGGATCTCCTCCCAGACCTGGACTAAATCATCTGCCAACTCCTGGACAGTCTGTGGTGCAACGTGACATTGGTGGATGGAGCGAGACATGATGTCCTAGATGTGCTCAGTCGGATTCAGGTCTTGGGAATGGGCGGGCCAGTCCATAGCTTCAATGCCTTCATCTTGCAGGAACTGCTGACACACTCCAGCCACATGAGGTCTGGCACTGTCCTACATTAGAAGGAACCCAGGGCCAACCGCACCAGCATATGGTCTCACAAGGGGTCTGAAGATCTCATCTCGGTACGTAATGGCAGTCAGGCTACCTCTGGCGAGCCCATGGAGGGCTGTGTGGCCCTCCAAAGAAATGCCACCCACACCATTTCTGACCCACTGCCGAATCGGTCATGCTGAAGGATGTTGTAGGCAGCAGATTTCTCTCCAAGGCATCTCCAGACAGACTCCATATACACAGAGATACTCTCACCTAAAAGCATTGGGTTACGTAACTCCATACATGTGGAGTCTAATAGAACATGCCTTGATGGGTTACAATCTTGTTGGACTGCTATGAAGTCAGGTATATGGCGGTATGTAGAGGCCTCTTGAAAACCTGTGGAATGTGTAACAGGAACCTGTAAATGGGTGATGTGGATGAGCTAATGGTATATACTGACTCAGGAGGAAACATTTAACCTCTTATTCACCATACCCTTTGATACATAAGTGCCAACAGCAATTTTTTTTCAAGACATCATTTTTTTGTGTGAACATACTCTTTTTGGTACTTTATGTTTTTCAGTATAAGGTACGTTTTTATAAGTTACCTAAACCCATATCTTTTAAATTTATATAGAGAAAAATAATGAATCCTTTAGACACCTCATTTTAGAAGTGTTTGCTCAGAAATTCAGTAGAGATCGGATTCACTATCACTTATGTGTGACGTGGTTGATGTCGCAATGATAATGTTCTTGTGTATCCCTATCATATATAGTCTACTAGCTGTTACCCGCGACTTCGTCTGCGGTGATTGTAGGAGTGGGTATATACAGGCGTGGGTAAGGTTTTCGTACTGTGTATAAGGGATGGGATATGAAATGTAAGTTTGTATCTTGTTTTTGCTTAATTCAGAGAATACGTGAGACTTTTGTGTTGAAGTTAATTAGTATTTGAGCTGCTATACGGTGTTGTGAGAAACTTTACATAGTGACTTTGGGACAGAAGTATTTGAAGTTAACCCTTTCCCGCCGATGGCATTTTTTGATTTTCGTTTTTGACTCCCCTCCGTCTAAACCCCATAACTTTTTTATTTCTCCGCTCCCAGAGCCATATGAGGTCTTAATTTTTCCTAGGACAAATTTTTCTTCCTGATGCCACCATTATTTATTCTATATAATGTACTGGGAAGCAGGGAAAAAATTCAGAATGGGGTGGATTTGAAGAAAAAATGCATTTCTGCGACTTTCTTACGGGCTTTGGTTTTACGGCGTTCACTGTGCAACCAAAATGACATGTCCCCTGTATTCTGTGTTTCGTTACGACTCCGGGGATACCAAATTTATATGGTTTTATTTACATTTTGACCCCTTAAAAAAATCCCAAACTGTGTTAAAAAATTATTTGTAGAAAAATCGCCATATTCTGACAGCCGTAACTTTTTTATACGTGCGTGTACGGGGATGTATAGGGCGTCTTTTTTTGCGGGACCGGGTGTACTTTGTAGTTCTACCATTTTCGGGAAATGTTATTGCTTTGATCACTTTTTATTCAATTTTTTATCAGAATAAAAACAGTGAAAAAATGGCGGTTTGGCACTTTTGACCATTTTTCCCGCTACGGCATTTACCGAACAGGAAAAATATTTGTATATCTTGGTAGAGCGGGCGATTTCGGACGTGGGGATACCTAACATGTATGTGTTTCACAGTATTTAACTACTTTTATATGTGTTCTAGGGAAAGGGGGGTGATTTGAATTTTGAATCCTTTTTATTTATTTTTTTTATATTTTTTTTTACTTTTTGTAAACTTTTTTTTTTTGCATTTATTAGACCTCCTAGGGGTATTGACATGGGTGGGCGGTGTCGCGGATTGTCAGAGCGGTGGGGGCCGGCAAACATGGCTGCTCCGGAGCGTTATAGAGCGCCTCCTGGAGTATCGTTAAGGTGAGGGGCAAAGTGGTAAAGTATATGTATATGTGATTGTGTGGGGTTAGGGGCGAGGCTGAAGAGGGCAATATGAATTTTGTGGCTTGCTATGGTCCAAAGTGTGTGAGATTGCAGAGATGGTGGTGTGAATTTGGGTTTTGTGGGGGTCCTGGCACAAACGTATGTTTGCTATTGTGACGAAAAGTAGCCTATTGCGCAATCGGGTGTATTAACTATGTTTGTGGAAAATTTCAGCCAAATCGGTTGAGCGGTTTTTCCATGATTGAGGAACAAACATCCGAACATCCAAACTCACAAATCCACAAACTTTCACATTTATAATATTAATAGGATGTTCAATACAGGGAGTTTTTTTTATTTACAGCCACTTTATAGGATTGTGTTTATGTTTGGAGGTCCAGCATTGTCAGTCAGGGTCAGTTCTTTCTTAATATTGGACATATACTACAGCATATCATTTGCAACGCTCAATGATATTTTTAATGTGTGGTGCAAGGAATCGAGGGAACTAAAGAATGTTGCTGTAAAATCCACAATACTGGTTTAGGCAATGAAGAAACATGACACCAGTACCATAAAATCTCCAGCTAACGTGTGATCTCTATAGTAACAGAAATGAGGAAGGAAGAGGTAGACTGAGCGCACTTCGAATTATATTGCTCCCGGGCCTTATTATCAGCTGCATGTACTTTGTAGCCAAAGACAATCCTACATGACAGGGCCTGACTCCTTCTGCTCTATATACTGAAATAGGTTGGAAAGATCAAATGGCTTCTGGTTAATGGTGATCATTAGGTCTCATGTATTAAAACTGTCCACTGCAACTAGTCAGATAAGATAAGATAAGATAATCCTTTAATAGTCCCACCATGGGATAAATAGTGGAGTGAGAAGCTAAGAGCAATTGCTGCATTTGTTTCTGTATATAACACTTTGGGCAGATTTACTATATACTGTATGGACAGACTGATCAGGTTATTTTTTTATGTTGTTTTTGAAATGGAAAGCAGAAGAAGCAGAGGACATATACTCAGCAAATATGCTTCTGAATATCCTATTAATATTATAAATGTGAAAGTTTGTGGGTTTGTGAGTTTGGATGTTCGGATGTTTGTTCCTCAATCATGGAAAAACCGCTCAACCGATTTGGCTGAAATTTTCCACAAACATAGTTAATACACCCGATTGCGCAATAGGCTACTTTTCGTCACAATAGCAAACATACGTTTGTGCCAGGACCCCCACAAAACCCAAATTCACACCACCATCTCTGCAATCTCACACACTTTGGACCATAGCAAGCCACAAAATTCATATTGCCCTCTTCAGCCTCGCCCCTAACCCCACACAATCACATATACATATACTTTACCACTTTGCCCCTCACCTTAACGATACTCCAGGAGGCGCTCTATAACGCTCCGGAGCAGCCATGTTTGCTGGCCCCCACCGCTCTGACAATCCGCGACACCGCCCACCCATGTCAATACCCCTAGGAGGTCTAATAAATGCAAAAAAAAAAGTTTACAAAAAGTAAAAAAAATATAAAAAAAATAAATAAAAAGGATTCAAAATTCAAATCACCCCCCTTTCCCTAGAACACATATAAAAGTAGTTATATACTGTGAAACACATACACGTTAGGTATCCCCACGTCCGAAATCGCCCGCTCTACAAAGATATACAAATATTTTTCCTGTTCGGTAAACGCCGTGGCGGGAAAAATGGTCAAAAGTGCCAAACCGCCATTTTTTCACTGTTTTTATTCTGATAAAAAATTGAATAAAAAGTGATCAAAGCAATAACATTTCCCGAAAATGGTAGAACTACAAAGTACACCCGGTCCCGCAAAAAAAGACGCCCTATACATCCCCGTACACGCACGTATAAAAAAGTTACGGCTGTCAGATTATGGCGACTTTTCTACAAATAATTTTTTAACACAGTTTGGGATTTTTTTAAGGGGTCAAAATGTAAATAAAACCATATAAATTTGGTATCCCCGGAGTCGTAACGAAACACAGAATACAGGGGACATGTCATTTTGGTTGCACAGTGAACGCCGTAAAACCAAAGCCCATAAGAAAGTCGCAGAAATGCATTTTTTCTTCAAATCCACCCCATTCTGAATTTTTTCCCTGCTTCCCAGTACATTATATAGAATAAATAATGGCGGCATCATGAAGAAAAATTTGTCCTAGGAAAAATTAAGACCTCATATGGCTCTGGGAGCGGAGAAATAAAAAAGTTATGGGGTTTAGACGGAGGGGAGTCAAAAACGAAAATCAAAAAATGCCATCGGCGGGAAAGGGTTAACTTCAAATACTTCTGTCCCAAAGTCACTATGTAAAGTTTCTCACAACACCGTATAGCAGCTCAAATACAAATTAACTTCAACACAAAAGTCTCACGTATTCTCTGAATTAAGCAAAAACAAGATACAAACTTACATTTCATATCCCATCCCTTATACACAGTACAAAAACCTTACCCACGCCTGTATATACCCACTCCTACAATCACCGCAGACGAAGTCGCGGGTAACAGCTAGTCTGTCATAAAGGTTCAAAACGTGCCTTGACAAAAACTACCCTATATTTGCATTGTATCAGAAGGGGTTCTATACTTCCTTGGGAAGACATCACCTTTGCAGGTCACCTTGAAGGGTATAGAGTATCACATACCATACATGCTCTACTAAGAATTCTGGGAAAGCAATATCCAACCGAGCTCTACCTGAAGTTAAAGCCCAACCATATATCACTTTTAAAAGGAGGAAAGATCCAAGCACAAACAGCTACTTCAGTGTTTTGTCCCTCATCAGCATGGTGCAGTATACTAGTTTGTGAGTATGTTATATAAGGGGTTCAAGAGATGCCAACATTGCAGGCCAACTTGCGGAGAACTCAGAATCCCTAGTAGAGCATGGTCTGTGAGAGGTGTAAGGTGGCCTGCAAAGGTGACGTCTCCCTAAGAAGACATAGAAGACATAGTAGTCCTCCTCACCCACGTCTATGAACTCTCACTTACACTAGGTTCACATTATATACCACTACAAAGCCAACAGTGCACTGTCAACTTTCTTGTTCTGTGTAACGGGGCTGGAGATATCGGTGCTGATATAACGGCAATGATCTCTGCCCACTGTCAGAAGGGCGTTTCTGACAGTTTATCTAGGCTGTGAGGAACGCCCTCTTTGCCAGTACAGGGCTATGGACGGGTACTGTTAGGAGGGGTGTTCCTCACAGCCCAGCTAGACTGTCAGGAATGCCTTCTGACAGTGGGCAGAGATCAGTGCCGAAACTAATGGCACCGATATCTACTGCCCCGGGGCACAGAATATGAAAATCAAGGGTGCGCTGAATTCAGTGCACTGTCGGCTTTCTAGTGGTATATAAGACCGCATGTGCCCGAGGACACGAAATGTCCTCTTTAAATTGAATATCTATTGTTCAACTGTGACTACATACTCTGTCCCCATAAAATGACTTGACATTTTTTGTATGCACTTGTATTCTAGTATAATAGATTCACATATGATGTGCATTACTACTTACGTGATAGTATCCCTGCTGGCCTGGCCATGTCAGTGGCAACTTTTGAGCATCAGAAGTAATGGAAACTATCTCATGCCTATATGGATTACCTAATAATATAAATAGGAGACAGTCCACACTTTGTTCATCAGAATTTAGCTTAGTCATGTCATGGTATTCAAAATACTCCACACATCAAACTAGATAATAGTAGTAGTCAAGAACAGACCTGTCAGCAGAAACATTTGAAAACCTCTATTCAGAAACTCAGTTATTGGGCATCAGACTATGAATGACCGTAACATTGGCTGTGTGCCTTATTAGGACCTCATAAAGGTTATCCTCTGTTTGTGAACTTATGCTGTCCTTGGCCTCAGATATACCGTCGTAACATGCCCAGGGTGTTACTGGGGTGAAAGACAGGAAGAGTACGTGCACAGTAATGGTCCAGCTTATGGCATCCAAATTGATAAGAGTATTATGGTGTATTTCCTAGGGGTTGCCGGAGGGTAGGCCCACAGAATAATTTTATATGGTGGGCCTAAGGAACATTAGTCTGACACTGAACCTACTGACTGCTATTGTAAAGTTATGTGCTTCCCTTCAGAAGTACCTTTTCCTGTTCCCATGGAGTTGCCTGCAGGCTCCACTGGTAGTGATGTCTGCAGCTCAGCCCTCATCACGTCTCCATATTGCAGACATCATCAGTCAAAGCCTGAATGGCAGAGCACAGAGTTGATTGTGGGACAGCACCCAAAATGGGGGACTGTCCTGTTCGATCTGGGTTGGCTGAGGGGCCTTCACTATCAAATGGCTTGGTGCCGATGCACCATTTGGCCCATGCTTAAAGCGGCATGGGAGAAGAGAGAGGCTGCCTGAAGACCAAACCATTAGACAACTAGTCTTATGTATTTATTCCAGAACAGGATTCTGTAGCTTTCTATGTAATATAAAACATAGAAACCAAATAACACAAGTATTACATAAAAAGCTATTACAAAAACATTTTTCAGACTCCTGTAAAGTAATAATACAAGGAATGGTTTAGAAGGTGTCCATTGCCTTTAAAGGTGTATTCTCATCTATCATGGTGGTCTGGATTATGGAAACAGATGAACACAGCTCTTCTATGCTGTTTCCTTTACTCCCATAGAAATAAATAGGAGCTATGAAAACAACGTACCACAATAAGCTACACCATTACATAATCCATTTAATGTCTTGGATTTTTACTCATTTTATTTGACTTCTTAAAGACAAATGGCACAATAGTTCTTATGTGTATAAAGACTAGTGCAGGCACAAAGTGACTATAGGATTTCCAGAATTCGGGTATTGTTTTCTAGAAAGCGGATCTGAAAATTAAACCTGGTCAGACTAGCTTTATAGACAACCCCTCCAGTTCTTGCACTACTTCTCAAACATGAGGTCAATGTATCCAGAATCAGTTAAACATACCTTTAGTTTTGCGTAGGACAGCGGTGGGGTAACCACTTGCAGGTTTTTGGGGATGTAGTGGAGTAGGACAACGTGAAGGTTCTTCAGATGGCGAGAAGCTGGGGAATATGGCATACTTGGATATGTGGGAATGATATGGATGTTCGGCTGGGAAGTCCTCATAGATTTGTTTGTCACTGTGATAAGACATAAGCTCAGTTCTTACACTAATTTTACAGCCCTATCATAGATCTGTTTCTAACTATATTTTGGCTTACCCAATAGAAGCAGATGGTGGTTTTGGATACCTAGAAAAGTTAAAGAGGTTTATATTATGTGATTGTCTATCTTTGCCAGTTATACATTAATATTACATAAGTAGTAGACAAACAAGGTGAAAAGTTGCAATATTTGGGGAAAACCCTGTGTTCACCGACAATTACCTTTATTCCGCTGCTCATACCACTTTAAAACTGGGTGGAGCAAGACAGGGAGTGGGTGTAATAGCATTAAAGTGAGCCTTCAATTAGAACACAGCTTTTTCTCAATGAATATAAGAAACTCTGTATTATAAGTTATTAAGAAATATATTTCCCTCAGCACCTATCAGGTTGAGTTATGTTTTCTATAGAAGTCTATGGTGAGGGGAGGGGGAGGAGGAGACTGCAGAAAAATACAAATAACTGCAGCTGCTAAACTGTACGTGAGAGAATTGCTTTAATATTGTTGTGTCTTCAAGATAATATTCTACTACTGCACAGAATGAGGCAACAAATCAGTTAGCTACCCCCTTTTTACACCTATGTATTCCATAGAATTTTGTATGTGGACAGAGTATTGGGATGGATTCTATGCAGACTATCAATCTGAATAAGGAATAGAAGGAGAATTTAGTGGAGAAGAAAACATATTCCTTTAATAAGATAGAATTGGCATTAGATGTAGATTTTAGTTTCTATTGCTTCTAGTTCTGGCATTGGGAATTGGTAGAGATCCATTCTCACTATTCTGAATGTCACTTAGTGTTGGTGCCGGTGATTAGGGATCCTGCTGACTACACCACTACAAGATATAAGGACAATGGGCGTGTCCTTCTCTGATTATGGCAATTAAATTTCCCTCTAGACAGGGCATTCCCACTTTGACCCATCCAAGGACAAGGCAGCAGGACTTCTTGCTGCTAGAGTGTAGTAAAGTTGCAGCCAAGATATACACTGTACTCACACAGGAAAGTTATTACTTGTGTGTACTGAAGTAGATGTTAATTGGCACAACACAGGTTAAAGAGGACCTTTCACCATTTGGGGCACATGCGGTTTAATATACCGCTAGAAAGCCGACAGTGCACTGTATTTAGCGCACTGTCGGCTTTCCCGTTTTATGCCCTCGGTGAAGAACTATCGGTGACGTAGCTTTTCACTATCAGAAGTTATGCAATAACTACATAATGAATACAGTGGGTATTCTCATTTATACTTGAAAAAAACAAAAAACTTGATAGTCTTCAGTAGTTGATACCTTTTTAATGGCTAACTAATAATGATGACAGATTACAACGTTTCAGAACTCTAGGCTCCTTTCTCAAGTCAGCTACTTTTGCTCATTTGTGGCATTACATGCTTAAAGGTGTTGTCCCATCACAAGGATCCTATCTATACTGCTTGTTAATGTGGATGTAAGACTTTTCCTAAATACACTGCTTCAGCAAAACTGCTTTGTTTGTCCACTATCTTAATTTATTCAATTCATTGTCGACATGGCCCTTGGGCTTATCTGCTAAAAAGTCAAGTGATGTATCTGCCTGCTCTCAGGGGGGAGGGAGGAGGGGCTAAGTGCAGGGAGCGAGCCTGTGTATCTAGCTATTCCTGTGTCTACACCATGTGACCTAGCTTCCTGCTCTCAGATAGGGGAGAGGAGCTGCTTGCATTTCTTCTGTTCTCCCAGTTATCAGGCTAGCTAATTCAATTGTGTTCATTATGGCAGAGACAGGGAGTCTCTGTATGTAACACAGAATGGAGTTGCTGCTGCCTGTACTTCATAGTCCAATATGGGTGGGCGGAGCTACACGCTAATTTGGGGCATGTGAAACCCCGCCCACCAAATGATGCAAGAAACCAGGAAGAAAGAAGATTTTACAGGAGTGAAGACTGGTGAGTATGCGACGTGGGAATACCCCTTTAAAGGGATTCTCAGAGACTATGAACTGATGCCTTAGGATAGGCCATCAATATCAAATCAGTGGAAGTCTGTCTCTCGGGACTTCAGCTGATTGAAGGGGTCACGGAGTACTCTTGTAAGGAGGTAGAAGCTATCCAAAGACTTATGGCTAGATTCAGATGACCGTAAAAAATGGTTGTGAAAAACAGACAATCAGTCTGTTTTTTTAACAGCTGTTTAGCATTGGCAAATCATCCATTTTCAAAGATCCCTCTGTTGTCTTTGACATTCTTGTGAATAAGGCCTAAGTGGGCTGTTTCAGTTAGGTCCTCACTCAGGTTAGGCCTGCATAAAAGGATCGACACTTGGTGGATCTCGTTATAGTTAATGGCGTATGCCTGGCTTTGTATGTGACCATTGTTGTAGCAGTTCACCTATCAGTTGTTCTGGTCCTCTGCATTGTATGGTATTATGCCTTGTAGTCATGCAGAGTAGGAAAGTCTCCGCATAAAAGGTGTTTTCCTGTACTTTTTGGGTCTTGTGTGCAGGATTTCTGTTGTGACTACTGTAGCCACTTTTCAGTACTACTATTCTAATGATATAAAAGGTTGCAAGCATTCCAAGACGCTGCTGAGGAACTGTTGTTAACTACTGCTGTGCTGGAGCTACTGCTCGGTTAAGGACTGGTGACCAAGATCCTGCAAATTGTATGTTTGCTTTGTTTGGCCAGAGAAGTGAGGCGCTGGCTACTCTCCATCCATTTAGGTAGGCTGGTGCAGTGAGTCACACATCAGTTGCACTGGGTGCTGTTACTCCATATCTTCTGCATTGTTTACCAGGAACAGGTGTGAACATTAGGCAGTGGTTGTGCCTGGTTTTACAGCTCAGTCCCATGTAATTGAATGGCCCAGACAATCTGATATTGATTTTTCATGCTTAAGGTTTCATAAGAAGGGGAAGGTAAGTGCCAGTCTGCGAACAGCGTAGTTCTGACTTCCTGCAGTTGACCTTTGCTTGTAAAGCCTGTCCCATCTTCTTGCAGGTTTGGACAAGTGCAGCCACTGAATGCTGATCAGTACAGAAGTTGGCCACATTGTCCATGTACATTTAGCACTTGACCTTGAAGTGTGCTTGTTGTGGTCCCATGATCCCTCTGATCTCTCCATTCTGGCCAGTCACCTCCATTTTTATATTGAAAATAGTTGTATTTATAACCAGTTGTCAAACCATAAACACATGATATACAACAAAGCTGCACGATTATGCTCTCGCACCCAAGTGCATAAAGATGTGATCTGTCACAAGCCCTCTCTGAAAGACCCCCAAGACTTCAAGACAGAAAGAACCAAAAAGGTCCAGTATTGATGATCTTTCCTTGCCAAAGCTAAGAGAGCCATGTTATTCTCTCAGATGCGATCAGGGCTGCTACCTCAGTGTTCATCAAAGAGCTAAGAAACTGGTTGCATCCATCACTATGCAAGAAGATAAGTTCTGTCACCTCTCTTGAGGAATTTCTGTACCTTGAACTTTCAAAAGACTTGGCTTCTGGCTTTGATCTGGAGAACACAGGGTAGCTTTAATCCTGATGTGTATACTAGATGCTTGCTATACAATTGTTGTGGTTCTCCATCCCTACCAATGGACGGACAAACTACTGATAAAACAGACTGAGACTTCAGAAATGACAGTAGTGAATTTCTCATCCAGCATCAGTCACTGTGATAAATCTGCCACATTTACAGACTGCCTGTCTAAGTTTACATGAACTATTAGTAAATCTTGGCCAGTGTCTTAAAGATAAAGTAAATGAATTACATTGAGGGTGCATTCACACTACGGAATGCCAGCGTGTATCACAGCCGTACACGCTGGCGTTACAGCAGGGCTGCCGGACACTTCCCATTCATTTCTATGGGAGCCGGCATGCGAGCGCTTCCCATAGAAATGAATGGAAAAAAGCAGTCCATTCATTTCTATGGGGAGCGCTCGCATGCCGGCTCCCATAGAAATAATTGGGAAGTGTCCGGCAGCCTTGCTGTAACGCCGGGGTGTACGGCTGTGATACACGCTGGCGTTCCGTAGTGTGAATGCACCCTTACAATGTATTGTCACCTGCTTCGCTTCATCAATGGATAAAATAACTTAAGCCCAAGATACTCACAGGTCATCGCTCGCCCGGACAGCACTTTTCTTCAGCGTAGTTAGGTCATAGTATTGCTCTATTGGTAACCCCCTAGAGAACAAAAACTGGTTAGGACAATATGGTAGTATTTTAAGCAAACCAATGCACTCATGTAATTGTAACCTCATATATACTACTGTCATTTTGTTTCCTGTGCAGAGATGTCTCCTTCCAATATTTGACAGTTATTGGGTTGTGCTGGTAATAATGAACACTTTACTGTAAGGTCATGAGGTTGTCACGGCTAGACAGCAACCAACAAGAAGTGAGGACCATGTTATGCTATACAATACTTGTAGGTCAGAATAGGCCACTTTGCAGCATACAGGGACTTGTTAGACCAGGCATTTCCTGCTAAGAATTCTGGGAAAGGACTATGCAAATAAGCCCTCCATGGTGGAAAAGGGGAAATTACTCTAGCGCCACCTTTTGGAGGTCAGCTCCCTATACATCAATGCATAGTTTTCCTCAAATCTAGTAGGGTATGCATGGTGTAATAATTCCCTCCATGCTGTGAAGCGACCTCTTCAAGACAGTGTCTCCTTAAAGAGGACCTTTCACCACCTCCACCAATTCAAGTTCTTAGTATCTGTTAATAGACGCTGCTCCAGTGATTTCAGTGCGGTTGGAATTTTTTCTCTAGCCTCCACCATTCCTGAGCAACAAATCAGTTAGTTTTGGTGCCTGATGTGGTATTTAAGCTCTGTAATTTCAGAAGGGCAATGTCTGGCAGGGGAGTGTTGCCGTAAAAATGGAGCAATTTTTCCACCATATGCCAAAAATTAAAAAGTAAAATGGATGTGTCTGATTTCTGTGAAGCCGTTTGTGGAATTATTATAATTGTAGTTCCCAGCATCATATAGTTCATTGTGAAAGCTACTGATGAGTCTATAGTAGTATATGAGCTATAGCCATATATCAATCCTGATTGTATCATCGTATCAGGAATTAGGTATTTTCTCCAGGGGTCCATCTCGCCATTACCTTGGCATAGATTATTCTTCATTTACATTACTTTTGATCTGTGAGTGGCATAAAAGGCAACTAATTGACGATACAAAAGTGGCATTACCATAACGATGAATTCCCCCCATTGCTGTAGCTCAGTGAGGAGTAACAGGGGAACAGGGGAACAGGACAACCAGCAGCAGGGTCACCAGTGGGTAGACGCTTTCCACCTATGGACAGATGTGGTACAACCCCTTCTTGTCTTTGTATACTTTTGCTTAGTCTTCTTTTACTTATGCTGAGAATTATGTGCCAAAGAAGCCAAAGTTTTGGGTGTTTAAGCTTATTGAGATTAAGTGACAGTGAAGCTTCTGTACCGGCACCGATAGCTCTTGCCCTGGGACACATAACAGGAGAGCTGACAGTGCGCTGAATTCAGTGCACTTAGTGGTATATAAAACCGCATCTGCCTGAAGACATGAAATGTTCGGTTTAAGTCCTATCAGACTAGGCATATTATATACCATTTTAAAAGCTGTTGCACTTTTAGTTTTGTTGGTATCTCACTCTATTGCAGAGATATTGTTGCTAGTAATTTCACTTTACTGCCAGGGGGTGACTTTATCATCACTGGGCAGTGGGGAACGTACCCCTGATGGTACACTTCTATTGCCTTGCAATATCCATCTTTTTCGGTGTGGCCTGCTGGGGGAGCAGTATATCAACCAGGGACATAAATAGACTTGACAGGCTGATCAGGAGGGCCAGCTCTGTCCTGGGGAGCCCCTTGGACCCAGTACAGGTGGTGGGTGACAGAAGGATACTGTCAGTAGTGACCTCCATGCGGGAGAACAAATCCCACCCCATGTATGGGACCTTGATGGGACTTGGCAGCACTGTAAGTGACCGTCTGCTTCACCCCAACTGTTAGAAGGAGCGCTATCGCAAGTCCTTCCTCCCAACCGCGACCAGGCTGTATAATCTACATCAGACCAAGCGAAGATCACTCCGCACAGAGAACTAATGATTATGACTATGAAGTCTTCCTTCTTTCTTCTTCTCTTCCTTAGCTGCTATGGCCTCCTAGTATATCTTCTCTTCTCAGCATATGCGTGCCTACGTCTGTATTATATTACTCTGTATTATCCTGTACCTGTATTACTATGCTGCTGTAACATACTGAAAGTTCCCCACTGTGGGACTATTAAAGGATTATCTTATCTCTTATCTTATGAAAGGGTCTACCTCAGCACCCAGTGATGAAGCTTAGCTGTGAAGGTTTCCCACTTTACAGTTTCATTGTTACCTGAAAATAACAGCACCAATATCTCTGCAATGGTGGAAAATGCCTACAAAACTGAAAGTTTGTTGTATTTGGTACACCAACAGCTTTGTGTAGCTGCTAAAGAGGATCTTGATCAGCTCTGTCTTACTAATAAATGCATACTGGTGACATCTAGTGGTAGACTTCTGAAATAGCAATCATGGTTAAAATAAACGGACTGACTTTAAATGAACATGGGAAGAATATGCAAATCTGACTTCCATGATGTAATTAGGAAGCCAGTGCCTCAGACATGCACACCAATAGAGGGCGCTCACTGAGGATGTGCAAGTCTATCTTCCATGATGTAATTAGGAAGACAGAGCCTCAGTCAAGCAACCCAATAGAGGGCGCTCCCTTTAACATCATGCCGACCTTCTCAGAGGCCTTTGTTTGCAATGATGTTGGGATTTTACCAGGTAGTCTCTCCATTATTACATCATGGAAGTCATATTTGCATATTCTTCCCATGTTCCCTTGCACAGTGGAGCGCTCATGGCTTAATAAGACTCCACACACCTAAATGGTGGTCTCTCCCTATGGAGTGACGATATCCCCCCAACCCTGACTTTAAATGAGAAATTCTGACCTCTAGTGGTTATACATAAATTCTCATCTACAGACTTAAAGAGCTTGTCCAGGCTTAATCATTTTTGTAGTCAATCCTCAGCTTAGGCCATAAATATATTATCGGTAGTGGGCCGGCAGCCTCCCCTATTAACTGATCATCTGTACGGAGCTGCTTTTGGCGCCTGTCTTATACGCAATATAGGGCCGTAAACAGAAAGCTCTGTCCATTGTCTATCGGCTGGACACATTGACTGCAGCTCATCTCCTAATGAAGCCGATATACAGCTTCTAGTCCCATATTGTATACAGGATGTGGCTCCATATAGATAATCAGCCTGGGGGCCAGATGTTGGCCCCTATCGATCAGACATTTATGGCAAAATAACAAAATAAGCCCAGACAACCCTTTAAGAAATGTAGTTATGTGAGGCCTTCTCTACTGGCTGAATTAAAAATGCAAATGAAGGCTGGCATTGTTTAGTTGCAAAATGTCTTAACCTGGCAACGGGCAACACATTTTTTGGAAACATGGGGTGCACCCCCCAAATATGTTCTATGCATATTTTTATCACATAATAATATAGGTAATGACCAAAGGAAATACAAAGTAAGCCTCAGCAACTTACCTGGGCCAAGGGTCTCCGCCATACCCATAGTGCCTATGCCCCTTTGCCTCTTGTGGAGGAGGTTCTGTCTTTGGTCTGTGGTTTGCAGGAAGAGACACGGGCCCTATTCCTCCATATTCTCTTTCCCTGCCCCAAGGAAGCCTTGGTGTAACAGGTGTAGATGAACGATACTCATGATATCTGCATGATATGAAAAATCATTATTTTAGGAATTTAGAGACTTAAAATTTGGTAAAATTTTCTGTTGAAAACAGGGATAAATGAGTGTATAAGGTGTTACCTGGAAATGGTTTTGCTGTTTTTTCTAGCAGCTATATTAATTTGCATGGAATAATGTAGAATATTGTTTGTTAACCATTTCCCATATTATTACAGAAGATATACGGTCGTATATAATCCAAAAATATCAGACAGACCGGAGACCTGGTGATTTGTATAATGCAGGAGTCATAATAAGTAACTTATAGTGTAGAGTTCTCCTAGCAGCTGTCTGTGTGCTACAACCCATAATATCAATATGATAAATGCAAGTAACTAAGTATAAATAGTAAAACCAACATTTCTATCTCAAAATATACCAAACAATATATTTAGGGTGTAGTCACGTCACAGTAATATTCCATTATTTAACATGTAAATATTGGCTTATTTTCGGGTTATAGCTGTCCTCTTAAGTGCCTTATATCATTACATCTAGTTTTCTTCCATTTCTAGACTTGAGCAGCCACGATGATCAATATACTACCTGCTTCTAGGAATCATTAATGTTCTAGCAACAGATATGCAAACATAGATCTTCGACATAAAGGGAACGGCATTCCAGAATTCAGAGAGGCATGAAGGAATGTACCAATGGGGAGGGGGGGGGGGGGGGGCGCTAGGAAATTTCAATATAAAATAGTTCAGTATACAGTTTTTATCTTAGCTGTTGGCTATTTCTTTATGGTATACCGTATTTTCCGGACTATAAGGCGCACATAAAATACTTCGATTTCCTCAGAAATCGAAAGTGCGCCTTATAGTCCGGTGCGCCTTATATAAGGCTTGAAGCGGCGGCACGCGAGGAGTTAAGCGGCGGCCACCGGCAAAGTCTCCATGCCGCTTCCATACATTGCAATGGGAGCGCGCTATTCAAATAGTATTCGTTCATCTCTAACTATTTGAATAGCGCGCTCTCATTGTAATGTATGGAAGCGGCATGGAGACTTTGCCGGCGGCCGCTGCTTAAAGGGATTCTACTAGAGATGAGCGAGTACTGTTCGGATCAGCCGATCCGAACAGTACTCGCTCAACTCTAGATTCTACCATTAAAAGAACTTCTTCCCCCTGACCACGTCGGAATAGCCTTAAAAAGGCTATTCGTCTCTTACCTTTTCCATAGCCAGCGCCGCCTTCTCCCTGAGCTGTGTTCGCGCCTTCCGTGTCCCCGTCTGTGTTGTCTTCTTTGGGCCTCATGGATGACGCATGCGCAGTTGGCTCTGGCTGCGAGAGCCTGTTAGAGCCGACTGCGCATACGTCATCCATGAGGCCCAAAGAAGACAGAGACGGAGCTGTGGAAGAAGGCGGCGCTGGCTATGGTAAAAAGGTAGGAGACTATTCCGACGTGATCAAGAAGGAAGAAGTTCTTTTAATGGTAGAATCCCTTTAACTCCTCGCGTGCCGAGCGCTTCCATTCATTTCAATGGAAGCGTGCCATTGAAATGAATAGAAGCGGCTGGCACGCGGGGGGTTAAGCGGCCGCCGGCAAAGTCTGCCGGCCGCTGCTTTCAATCACATATAAGACGCACCGGACAGCTGCGCCTTATAGTTCGGTGCGCCTTATAGTCCGCAAAATACGGTACTAGAAAGTTGTGTAACTTTGTAGTCTAGTCACGGAAAATAAAACAATGTAGCTGATTCAAAAGTGAAAAGGACACATTGCACATTGTAAAAAGCTTGCTTTAGAATTAAATACAGTCCTATGAAAAAGTTTGGGCACCCCTATTAATCTTAATCATTTTTTGTTCTAAATATTTTGGTGTTTGCAGCAGCCATTTCAGTTTGATATATCTAATAACTGATGGACACAGTAATATTTCAGGATTGAAATGAGGTTTATTGTACTAACAGAAAATGTGCAATATGCATTAAACCAAAATTTGACCGGTGCAAAAGTATGGGCACCCTTATCATTTTATTGATTTGAATTCCCCTAACTACTTTTTACTGACTTACTGAAGCACAAAATTGGTTTTGTAACCTCAGTGAGCTTTGAACTTCATAGCCAGATGTATCCAATCATAAGAAAAGGTATTTAAGGTGGCCAATTGCAAGTTGTTCTACTATTTGAATCTCCTCTGAAGAGTGGCATCATGGGCTACTCAAAACAACTCTCAAATGATCTGAAAATAAAGATTGTTCAACATAGTTGTTCAGGGGAAGGATACAAAAAGTTGTCTCAGAGATTTAACCTGTCAGTTTCCGCTGTGAGGAACATAGTAAGGAAATGGCAGACCACAGGGACAGTTCTTGTTAAGCCCAGAAGTGGCAGGCCAAGAAAAATATCAGAAAGACAGAGAAGAAGAATGGTGAGAACAGTCAAGGACAATCCACAGACCACCTCCAAAGAGCTGCAGCATCATCTTGCTGCAGATGGTGTCACTGTGCATCGGTCAACTATACAGCGCACTTTGCACAAATAGAAGCTGTATGGGAGAGTGATGAGAAAGAAGCCGTTTCTGCACGTACGCCACAAATAGAGTTGCCTGAGGTATGAAAAAGCACATTTGGACAAGGCAGCTTCATTTTGGAAACAAAAATTGAGTTGTTTGGTTATAAAAAAAAGGCGTTATGCATGGCGTCCAAAAAGAAACAGCATTCCAAGAAAAACACATGCTACCCACTGTAAAATTTGGTGGAGGTTCCATCATGCTTTGGGGCTGTGTGGCCAATGCCGGCATCGGGAATCTTGTTAAAGTTGAGAGTCGCATGGATTCCACTCAGTATCAGCAGATTCTTGAGAATAATGTTCAAGAATCAGTGACGAAGTTGAAGTTACGCCGGGGATGGATATTTCAGCAAGACAATGATCCAAAACACCGCTCCAAATCCTCAGGCATTCATGCAGAGGAACAATTACAATGTTCTGGAATGGCCATCCCAGTCCCCAGACCTGAATATCATTGAACATCTGTGGGATGATTTGAAGCGGGCTGTCCATGCTCGGCGACCATCTAACTTAACTGAACTTGAATTGTTTGTCCAAAATACCTTTATCCAGGATCCAGGAACTGATTAAAAGCTACAGGAAGCGACTAGAGGCTGTTATCTTTGCAAAAGGAGGATCTACTAAATATTAATGTCACTTTTCTGTTGAGGTGCCCATACTTTTGCACCGGTCAAATTTTGGTTTAATGCATATTGCACATTTTCTGTTAGTACAATAAACCTCATTTCAATCCTGAAATATTACTGTGTCCATCAGTTATTAGATATATCAAACTGAAATGGCTGTTATAAACACCAAAATATTTAGAACTAAAAATGATTAAGATTAATAGGGGTGCCCAAACTTTTTCATAGGACTGTAGTAAAAATACATAGTAAAATATGCTCCTCATTACTGCAATTATAAGCATGTTCTTAATAAAAAAAGCTCTGTATATACTGTATGTCATGTGTATGTTATTCATTTACAAAGATGACTACATGACATGTAGAATGATTGCTGTCAGTCAGTATGAGAATCCTCCGTTCTTTGATACACTTGGATTATTGGGCTGATGACAGTCGCTGTAGAAGTAAATATTCCTCGCATTTCCTTCGGGATGTCGCTAAACACATTAGAAATTCAAATGTAATTTGCAGACAGGATTGAAGAAGAATTTTATTTTCCTTAGGAACTCTATGTACTTAGCGTCTACCGTGTAATTACAATGCTGAGCCCCTGATCTACACTCCATCCATTTCATTTATCCAGTTTATACAAGACAGATGTTCTTAGATATCAACCATTCACTCTCATGTACAATTGTTCAAATCGATTGCTGGATTTTAAGGTGCTGATAGTTTTGTTCTCTATGGAGATAAACAACACCAGAGGTGTCCGACAGCAGCTTTATCCCCTCTCCCCATGCAGAAGACATGGCAAGCATGCAAATATATGGCTTTATGTAAAGTGTTTGGCGAACCTAATGCCTCCTTCACATGACGGATCAAAGTATGGCCACATTCATTTCTATGGGACTATGCATACAGTTTTTGCAGCTGTGTGTCCAGGCTGTAGTGAAGAGCCGCAAAAGAAAGAGCAGGTCCTATACCTGTCCGTATTTGTGGCTCTGTCCATTCAATTCAATATATGTGTTAGTGAAAAGCACAGGTGACATACGGATACCAGTCATGTACAGAAAGCCTTAGGCTACAAGACCCAATAATGGGGCTTTCCAAGACCTATAATTTAATTATTTTTTCATTGGAATTGTGGAGAGCTTATTTTTTAGTGGGGGAAGCAGCGCCGCACCTCTGAAGCAACCACTTCAGGCAGCGCTATGCCGGGGCTCCGGGGGGGCGGCATTTTTGCGGTCCTGGACTGGCTTAGCATCACCGTCACCGAACGGTGGATTGGGGCGGCCCTGTGGACGCGGCGCTGCTCCAGCGGCCGCCCCTCACGCTTAGCAGAGAGCAGGTCCTCTCCCTGCCTGCTAACGCCGCCCACTCCGCCCCCTCCGCTCCGCCCCCCTCCGATCGGCTCCACCCCCTCCTCCCGGGGGGGTGGGGGTGGAGTTGGGCTTTCTGACGTCCGCCTCAGGCGGCACAAAGACTAGGTTCACCGCCGGGAAGAGCTGATATTTTTATTGATGCCATTTTGGTGAACATCCTATATTATACATATTATAGTTATACTACGTATTATAACATATTATAGTGTGGCAGACTGGGAGGGGCCCCTGATCGCTATATAAAGGCACCTGACCCCTGAAATCTCATTCGCAGGGCTGCCGACACCTCCAGGAGGGATCCCTCCACCCTTCAAAATCTCTTAGATGCTGTGGTCACATTGACCGTGGCATCTAAGGGGCTAAACGTTTGGGAGAATATGCCCGGCTATGTACTCACCCCGTGAGAGTGCAAGTCATTCCACCATAACTGACGTAGAAAGTAAGCTGAAGTGGAATAAGGCCCTTTAGTGACCAACATACAAAGTCTATACACTGGTCACTAATTAGTTAAATTAAATGAACATATTAAATGAAACCACAAAGCAAAAATACAACGTAGAGCCAATGTGCAATGCATAAAATAGGATTCCTGAGCTACCATTCACTACACTGCAGAAAACCACAGAATGTAAGTCTATGGTGGACACTGGTGTTACTACTGGCTTTTAGGCTTCATCTAATACTAATGCACTTTCCAATAGTATCAAATCACAGGTTTGTTGGGTGACAACTGAGCCTCCAGGCTTTACTTATAAATCATTCACATTGACAGGCATCTGCATTGTTCTAAAATACTGAGTAATCCTTCAGCTAAGAGCGAGTGTTTCAAAACTCTTAGGTTCAAAGACTATTAATCCCCCCCACACCTCCGCCATTCTAACCGTAGATTATAATATTACGGTACAATAACTGATTTGGTTACATCATTTCTCATTTGCTCAAATATCTAAACATGGTAATCCTTGGATTAGATACCGCCATGTGCGGCATAGACTGTATTGTCTAAACTCAGGGATAGGCGTAGAATAAAGTAAACTCCCTCATTGTTAGAGGGAAGAAATGTGTGCAGGTGTAAAATGGACAGGAATAGGACCTGTCTTGGGTTTTGCTGCAGGCTCGCAGCCCCATACACAGGACTGTGATCATTCATGGGTGTGTGTGCAGTCATAGAAATGAATGGGTCTGTGTGCTAGCCATAAAAAACACAACTAGCATACTGACAATGCACCAGGCTACTGCTGCACCCCTTATAGCTACACCCCTGATTTGTTTAATTTCACCCAGAGATGTATTCATAACCCTGGAACGCTCCTTTCCTGTTCACATCAGTTTTATTTCAGAAAATTGATTTCAGAAATCTTTGCAGCAGTCACTGTACAGTAATCTCAGTCAGTGATCGTGTTACGTACAGGAACAGATGGCCATAGACAACCAGCAGTGCTGGAGCCCGGGGCCACATGTGGCATATATACTGCGTCTCGCTGCGGCATAGATCTTTTACAGTCACTGCAAAGCGAATCCCATTCACATGATTCAGAAAAATACATGCAGTGGACATGCTGCGATTTCCAAAACCGTCATGACATGTCAATTATACCTACGGAAACACTGACGTTTTCCCTATAGGTATAATGGAAGGAGATAGTCTGCAAAGGAAACTTCTGCTGACTTTCTCTGAATAGCGCTATGGGAAAAAACTGCGATGCGTTGAGCTTTTTTTGCTGGACCCTTAACCTAAAGGAGTGTTTCGGGGATTTTAAACCGATCATTAGGGTAGTTCATCAATTGAACATCTATTGGAGTTTGATACCCGGAACCCATATGGCTCACCACTCCTGCTTCTTAGGTTATGTGACGTCACGTTCATCGGTCACATGACCTGATGCAGCTCAGTCCCATTCAAGTGAATGTACTGCGCTGCGATACCAAGTGCAACCGCTGTACAAATGTATAGTGCTGTTTTTGATAAGTACTGAAGAGGCTGCACCGCTTTGCTGGGGTCCAAGTGGTCAGACCCTGCCAATCTTAAATTTTAGATGTATACTAAGGATGAGCCATCAATTATGTAGCCTAGAAAACCCCTTTAATTGAAGGACAGGAACAAATGAATAAACAAGCAACCATAAATCAATGCAGAATGAAGTAGTCCAATATTCTCTGGCTCTTGTAGGGCTCACCACGCTAGCCTACCCCGACTGGCCCCTCTGGAAGACCCTCTACTGTCTTCCTTGATGTCTGTTCACCAATTACTGGACCTGGACTACGCCAGTATAAAACAAGATGCATAAAAGCAGTAAAAAGTTTTGAAGTACAGTATATTGTATTTTTTACCTTTCTGGGGATGTGGTGGGCCTCTGCGGAACCTGTTGTGGGGTCAGTAGTTCAGTAGACTGTAGGGTCGGGGAAAGCTCCTGTGCACCCTCATTCTGCCTGTAGTAATAAGACAGGTCGTGCTGCACTTCCATCCTTCATGATTCAGCTGAATCCTTAGATCAGAAGGACATTGTAATAAGATATGTTTCCAGGCTGGTAACACCTACTAAAACATACACCAACAGAACAGCACAGGCATCCAGGTTACAGCGCAGTCCGCCTACACTATTCTGATTTGTCACTTGCTGAAACTTTAATAATTGCAAGATAGCATTACATGTCATTCAGTCACTAGCCTGGAAAGCTGTAAGGGAACTGCAAGTACAATCAGTAGGAAGATAAGAGAATGCATCATAGTCAGTGTCGTATTGGGGAGCCCACCAGTACATTATTCTGCGGACCTGCTATACAGCTATCTGCAAATATTACTTGACAATCATTTGCTAATTCCTAAAACATTTTTTTTTTTCAATAAAAGATTCCTGCCTAGCCTATGCCTGGTTCTGTCCTGGGGTCCTGTTAGTAGTCTGCTGCCTGCCTTAGGGCCCCTTCACACGGCGTAAGTGCGCCGCTCATTTAGACACGCATACACATGTCCGAGCGCGGTGCTTCAAAACAGAGCCCATTGATTTAAATGGGAAGCGCGCGTATTTGCCAATATACGCTCGCTCCCCATTTAAAGCAATGGGCTCTGTTTTGAAGCGCCGCACTTGGACATATGTATACGTGTCTAAATGAGCGGCGCGCTTACGCCGTGTGAAGGGGCCCTTAGACCTCAGCCAGTACCAAGATGATTAGTAATGGAGCCCCTGCAGTATGATTGAGAACATGGAGCCCAAGGAGCTCAGCTCAGCAACCCATTAGAGGCAATCCAATGGATCCATTCATATGGAGGAAAATGCTGAGGAATTTGGTGTGGAATTTCAGCACTGAAAAAAAAGCCTCCCATTGACTTCACTGGGTTCCTTTTTCTGCTAAGGACCCCATTGAAGTCAATATGAGGCTTTTTTTCAGCGCTGAAACTCCACACCAAATTCCTCACCATTTTCCTCCATGTGAATGGATCCAAAGTCAGCCACTCTTGTCACGGTAGGCAAATTTCTCAGCCATCTAATTCAGCTCACCTCCTCAGTTGGTGCAGCGCTGAGGTCTGACTCACATCCGCATTCAGGCCATTCCATTCCCCTATCCGCATGCATGAAATATGTGGAGAGAAAAGTACTGCAAGAAGCCCTTTTCTCTCCGCATTTTTTCATGTGGAAACCACACAGACCCCATTATAATCTATGGGATCTGCGGGTTTCCTTAGGTAACCGTTTTTTTTTTATGTGGAATGGTTTCCGTTTGGGGGGTCCCAAATGGAATCCCGAATGCAGATGTGAACTGGGCCTGACGGGGCCACTGATTGCGGTGGTCATATCAGCACTTCTTATGGTGGTCTTCAGGTCACTGAGCCTGGTGTTGGTAGTTGGAATATTCTCCTCCAAAATTTGACTTGTAATACTCCAATCCTCTCTCTTAGGCTGACCACAATATCTTACTTGTCTCAGGGCTGCAGAAATATACATGGGCTAAGGCTGTCTCTCTCCTTTTCCTCAGCAGAACTCATCTTTGTATGGATAGGCAGCTAACTAAAGATGCTCCGAGTCTCATCCCCTTACCCAGCCAACCATGGGTTAGCCTGGAAAATGTTTCTCCCAAACATGGGATTGTTCCTCCAACCTCAATGAAGACAGTCCAAAACCCAAGAGAAACTTACATAATAACAGCATATAAACTATGTACATGTGCACATCACACAGTGCAGTTAATTCAGTATGCTAAGTGTTTAGCAGTACCCACTGGGATGGTGCACCAGCTGCCCAATATGTCTACTATAAAGATAAACTAGATGGTTTCATAATTAATTTACACAGTATATTATACTGACACATAGCCTGGTTGACTTGCTGTATGATGAGTATCTGTTCGAAATATAATGGATTTACTGTCCCATATCGGACTGAGTTGGAGGCCCTCCTGACTTAGGGGCCCACCAAGGGATTCACCCGTTCACCTCTGGGCCATTCCAAGCCTGGTGATTATGGAAGAAATGCTAAAAAAATGCGCAACAGAAACAAAACGTGGTGGAAATTGCATTTTCACAGAAAGTCCACAAAGTTTTCCTCTGAGGACTTTCTGCTTCTGTTATACCTGTATACGGAAAACAGCATTTCAGTAGGTATAATTGACAGGCTGCAAGCGTTTTTGAAATCACAGTGCTTCTGCTGCGGACTTTCTTCTGTAATGTGTGCATGGGATTAGCCAGAATCCCATCCACTTAGCAGGTACCGTAAAGTACTGCAGTGTTATCCACGGTGTTTCTGTTGCATTCAAATTGTGGTGTTTACACTACGTGCGACTCCGACCTTAATGTCTCATCTGGTTTTGCTGCAAAGATATGTCCTAAATTATCATTCACAACATCCGGTATCATTACAACAGGAGCAGAAGATTCAACATGGAACAAGTTACGCTCTGTCTACTCTATACTGTAATAAAGATCATACATTATTTCGTTCTTATCCCATGCTAGGAGTTCGAAAGAAATTCAGAACCCTAAAAATTGCTGTGTATACAGAGCCTGTCACGTTTTGGACCCATCTGTCACTGTATATTGGCCTTAGCCTTAAAACCCTGATGGGTGGCCACATAGAGATTTGGCCTCTGTCTTTCTGCCTTAAAGAGGACCTTTCACCATATCCGGGCACATGCAGTGTTATATACTGCCGGAAAGCTGACAGTGCGCTGAGTTCAGCACACTGTCGGCTTTCCCGATGTGGGCCCGGTGTGAAGAGCTTACGGTCCTGGTACCGTAGCTCTTCTATGGTCAGAAGGGTGTTCCTGACAGTTAGCCAGAGACGTCCTTCTTCACAGCACAGCCAATCGCGCTGTGCTGTGACAGCCGGGAGGAACTCCCCCTCCCTCCCTGATAATACTCGTCTGGCTCACGAGCACTGTGAGCAGAGGGAAGGGGGCGTTCCTCCCGGCTCTCACAGCACAGCGCGATTGGCTGTGCTGTAAAGAAGGACGTCGCTGGCTAACTGTCAGAAACGCCCTTCTGACCATAGAAGAGCTACGGTACCGGGACCGTAATCTCTTCACACCGGGCACAGATCGGGAAAGCCGACAGTGCGCTGAACTCAGCGCACTGTCAGCTTTCCGGCAGTATATAGAACTGCCTGTGGGCAAAATGGTGAAAGGTCCTCTTTAAGCTCTACCAATTTTTTTTTTTAATGTAGATTGTGAGCCCCACATACAGCTCACAATGTACATTTTTCCCTATCAGTATGTCTTTTTGGAATATGGGATGGAAATCCATGCAAACACAGGGAGAACATGTAAACTCCTTGCAGATGGTTTTTTTTGCCCTTGGCAGGATTTGAACACCAGGACCCAGTGCTGCAAGGCTGCAGTGCTAACCACTGAGCCACCGTGTGGCCCCTCTACCAAATTTTTTATACTGGATCAACTACTATAATAAATTGGGTGCATTTTGTGACTGTCTAGTCTAAGGTGAAAATTTCTCATGAGAATAATTTCTTATACCTCTTTTTGTCATTTTATGTCTAGCCCAATTTGCATACCTCCCAACCGTCCCCATTTCCGCGGGACACTCACGCTTTCCTACCCCTGTCCCGCCGTCCCGTGCAGCTCCCTACATGTCCCGCTATGTCCCTTTAATGATTTACTGATCAATCATTCCTCCGATCACCACATGCTCTTATAACAGATAATAGGCTGCGTTGATCAGAGGAACGCTTCACTATGTTTAAAAGACCTTGTGTGACATCACACGGTCACGTGACTAGCTGGGCGTGTCAGTGTCCCGTGCAGTGAAGAGATCCGTGTAAGGTACTGAGAAGGGAGGGGGAAGGGGGGCTGTGAGATGCAGGATGGAGAGAGAGAGAGAGTGTGTGTGTGTCTGTCTGTGTGTCTGTGTGTGTTTGTCATTATACTGGGGGCAGAGATGGAGGGGGAACATGAAACTGGGGTCAGATGAAAGGGGATATGAAACTGAGGGAGAAATAGAGGGGGGGAGATGAAACTGGGGGCAGAGATGGAGGAGGGGACATGAAATGGAGCAGATGAAGGGGCACTTAAACTGGGGGCATTAAACTGGGGACAACTGGAGGGGAGCATTAAACTGTAGGAGTGGCTGGAGGGGGACCTATCTGCCTCTAGTTGCCCCCCGTTTAATGTCCCACTTCATCTGCCATTTATTTATTGCCCCCTCCAACTACCCCCATTGCTAATGTCCCCCTCCAGCTGATCCAGTTTCATGTTTAAACTGGGGCATCAGGAGAGAGACTTACTACTGTGGGGCAGTTGGAGGGGGACATTACAATGCGGAGACATATAATGTACGGGTGACTGTAGGAGGATTATACTGTGTCAAGGGACATGAAAAATGAATGAGAATGGGCGGAGTCAACATAAAGTGGGCAGAGCTAAATTTGGCTCGACGCACTATGCGCGCCGCTCATTTTGTCCCTCTTTCTGTTGTTCAAAAGTTGGGAGGTATGCAATTTGTGCCAAATTTCTGAAGGTGCTGCAAGTGGTTTATTGAGTTTGTTACATCTGTTTGCTCAAAAAATGACGTCTTTATTTCTGTACTGTCTTAAAATGATTCTAAAGTTGCACATTAAAGCACCTTGCCCATGACCGTGTGCTGTACGGGTTTTTCCCAGACTTGTTATCACCCTACATGTTGTTCATGGATAAGATTCATGCATAAGTTACAGTATATCCATCTGTAAAGCTTCATTGCTTGGTGGAAACCTAGTAATGATCTGCACTCTAACATCTAGTGAAGGAGACACTCGCCCTCAGACAGTCTTATTCTGATAAGATGAGAGTGTAGTCTAGGAAACAGTTTCCTTAGGGCTCTGTAGCCTAATACACATAGGCATGGATACTGTTTCCCAGGACATAGATAACTAAAGGCGTGTAGTAGTAAACCCTATTCAGACCTAACATTACATGTCCAAGGTGTCTGCTCAGCGATCTCCAGGAGCAGTCTGTATTGTGTCTTATGATTAAAGACACCACAAGTCAATATACTTCTATAGCTGGATTAACACATTGCTTTTATATGTTTCTTTTTTCAATGAGTGAATTGTTTCTTGTCTAGGAGAGTATTACTTGCTGTTCACCATGTTTGCTATAGAGACAGATTTGCTCCTTTCCAGTAGTTTATGTATTATAGTTGCATTGATATAAAAGAATGAAAACCCTTTTGGTAAACCTATACTTATGTATTAGGGAAATGTACAAACACAAGTTGCCACCATAAACCTATTAATGTTGGCACATTGAACAAATATCAGCATTAATAATATTAGAGCAGGACTGCAGAAAACTGTGGCAAACTGTGGCATTTCACCATGTGAATATACCCTTAGAGCAACTGCTGTTGTAGCTTTAAGAGGTATTCCCATGGACATAACCATATTTATATTTGAAAAAAAATAATGAAACAAATATAATTAAAAATTGCAAATATAATTAAACATTTTGCTGAGTATTTTTTTTTAAGTTTTCTCATCTGATAGTCACTAGTGGATACAACCATGAATGCAGAAACTTTCTGTATGAAACCCAGCCCTGATTTCCTTGTCGTGGCCGGCTTATCAGACCATAGTAAGTTCCTGCATTCATGGTCATATTCAATGATAACTTATCAAGACAAAAGACACGACTAAGATGATTGGAAAAACCTTTAAGACTTTGCAAACATTTTTAACTTTTTAATTGTCTATAAATGGAAATATGGTTTTATCCATGGGACTATCCCTTTAAGTCTCCTGATAAGCAGAGAAGCTGCAGGGATGTTGAATTCCTGGTAACATCACTACTCTGTTATATAATACTCTTGCATTGATGTCATTTTCGTAATTTTTAGTGAGGCTGACTCAGGTTCCGATCCAAAAACCGCATAGCCATGACTGAAAGCCAGTGCACTGCACCGCCATACAGTTGCACAATTTGCTCCAGATTAGGCCCAATGAATTGGCCTAGTCCGGAAGAAGGAGTTTCTTCGGGCCGAATTGCGAGGTGACCTGGCCTGAAGAATTAACATGTTGCTTCTTTTTTTCCGGGAGCCGGAAGAAACGGCTCCTGGAAAAAAAACCTGAGTGGGCTCTCATTGATTTCAATGGGAGCTGTCTTTTTGGTCAGGGTTTTGAGGCGATTACGGCCTCAAAACCCTGACCAAAAAACCCTGTGTGAACTTACCCTAACTGTCTTATTGCAGGCAATGTTGCCTTTGCTAGAGATAATTGAGGATGAACTTGCATGAGCTCAGTACATAAGACCCTTTTACAGGGGCCAGAGATCAGGCAAATAAGCGTTTATATCAATGCTTGTTCCCAATTATTGGCATGTGTAAACAGGGCACCAATCATTTGACAAAAGAGTAAAAGTTTGTTTGCTTGCTGATTGGAATTAATTTAATGATTGTCCAAGATGTATTGACTATCCAAGACAGCTTTCGCGAAGGTCTATGGGATTACTGATCAAAACAGTCTTCACAAATGTTTATGTGATGACTGTCCAAGACATCCTTCACCAAGTTCTATATAGTGACTGTCCAAAACAGGCTTCATAAACGTCCAAGTAGTGACTGTTCAGGATAGCCATTAAGTCTATGTTGAACACATGTACAAGCTGGTGTAGATTTCAGTGTAGTCACATGGACTGCTGGATGATGTTCTTTATTTAAGACTAGATGTTTTCTTCTATCTAGAAAGACTGAAAGTTGGTGGAAGGAACTTTCAGTTTTTAGGACTAAAAGTCGATAGCTGCAGCCACATTTTTACTGGTTCCAGTGAATTGAAACAAATTGACAGCCAATGACAATGAGCCAAATACACTTAGGGAGTAATCCCCATGTGCATAGATTACAACAGATATTAATTCAGCAAATCCACACACTGTTGCATATTAAAACTTAACATTTAATAAATAACGTTTAAAATATATAAAATAGAAAGTGCTGTTTCAATTATTTCCCACAATTCTTATGGGAAGTACAAGTAGGAAGTGACATAAAGTGACACGTTCTAGAATGACAATGTGTATCACAATAGTCAGTTTAAACAACAAATATGAAATGATCTCACCAGTTGTTGAAAGTGAGGCAGGAACACATCAAATAAGGACAGGCATATCACAGGAGGATCCGTTTAACAATCCCTGTTCTCAACCTGCCGATAGCCCTTAACCCCAATATCCCCAACTAGGGATTATTAGGGCATACCATTAGGGACAGCTTGGGACTGCCCTTGTAAGTGCGGGAGTCATATTGGGGTTAAGGGCTAGCGTCAGGTTGAGAACAGGGATTGTTAAACGGATCCTCCTGTGATATGCCTGTCCTTATTTGATGTGTTCCTGCCTCACTTTCAACAAATGGTGCGATCATTTCATATTTGTTGTTTAAACTGACTATTGTGATAATTGAAAAATGCTAACTAAATGCTTAGTTGAAAATGACTTTTCCCAGTGATAGAGCCCGTTAAGTAGTGACTATCCAAGATAGCCTTCCCTTGTCTGCATAATGACTGCCCAAAACGACTTTTACCAATGTTTGGGGACATGCCAGAGGACGGAGGCCAGGCGTTACCATCACTATGGGGGTTATATCTTTATTTATTTCATATGCTGTGTTCTAGGATATTTCTTGGCTTATCTGGATTGATTGGTCTTTACTCTGCCACTTTCCTCTGACACAAGCACTTGCACGTTACTGACGTATCTCTTGTCTGGCTTCTATTCTTGTATGCCCCTTATTTGAACATTGAGATTACCGTGTTATTAGAGGCATAGTTTTGTCCCATTTATGTGGACTATTATTGTTCTGGTCTCTGTATTTCTACTCTGACATGTTTGTAGTGTTTATTTCTTGTTACCACTTTGTTTTATTATTTTTCAATATTATTTGTATTTTATTCCATATACTCTGAGTGCTACTGCTCCTTTTCCTTGGTTTTCACCAATGTTTATATAGTGACTGTCCAAGAAAGCCTTTCCAAGAATATGAAGTCACTGTCAAAACTGTCTTCACAAATGTCTATATAGTGACTGTCCAAGTTGGCTTTCACAAACATATAATGGGGTTTTCCAAGATAATCCTTTTTTTAATATGATGTTTTAGAAATCGCAGCATGTCAGTTATAGCTACAGAAACAGCGGTGGTTTTCCCTATAGGTATAATTGAAGCAGGTACCCACCATCTATCTACCTTGCACGTACTATCTTGGTATACATGAACAACCAGCCCACTTAGCTACACCCCTTGACCTATTTAATATTCACTAGTTACTTGTCCTGCTTTCCTAGAGGTATTTTGGCTCCACTAGGGGGTATAATTGGATGGTTGATAGGAGCTGCAGGGTGCACATCTCTGTGCAGACAGGACAAGACTGTGGCAGGTGCACTGTGTGTGCGGAATACAAGTTGTGGGATTGTGACATCACTTCATGAGCTCACAGTGTACGAGGGTGTGACCTGTGGCAGGTGCACTGTGAGCTCTGATAGGTGACTGTGGAGAACATATTCTTTTTAGCTGAGTTCTGATTGATTACTGTGCAGCGAAGGCAATTTTATTGTTTGGGCATCTTCAGACTATACTACAGTTAGAGATGAGCAAATTTTTCATAAATTCAATTCGGCAGCTTTGATGAATTTTCTGGGTCAATTCGATCCAAATTAATTTGCGATGAATCATGTTAAACCCGTCCTGACATCTGCCCTAATAGTATGGCACTGCTGGGGAGGACTTTCCGCAAACCACGGGGAAGCATGGTGCGTGCACAGAAAATGTGTGCGCACCCTGTTTTGCATGTGTCAGCTGTATGTAATGGTTGACACTGCCCTCTAACATCCCCAGTCGGAACTGAGCTCCGATCATGGGTGCTAACTCCTGGGATGCCATGGACAAACATGACCGCGGCATCTCAGGAATTTTATTATATATTGAGGTCCTGATTGGCCACTGCTCCTATTCTGACCAATGACCCGGAACTGCCCATCGCTGTCCCTCCGCATACCTAGTTGATTCTGCCTTGAATGGAGACTTCATCTGCATAGGGTGACATCCTCCTATATGCTGCAATACATGTGTATTGCAGTGTATACCTATTGAAGCAGTGATCAGCATATCCCCTATGGGGGACAAAAAAAAAATGTAAAAAAAATTAGTGACCCCTACACATTATTAAAATGCTTCCAAGACCCCCCTCCCCCTAGAGCTGATGCTATTATTATACCCTAGGGTCTCCTCAGACCCAGAGTATAATAATCAGAGGCCCAGGGGAGTTGATTAAAAATAACAGACACTTATACTCAACTTACCTCACCTCTTCTGGGTTATACGGCAGTCTGCATCGTCCACCTCGCTCCTCTTCTTGTGACTGAGGTCCTGCTTCCCAGACATCATTGCTGGGGCCTGGGATTGGGTCACATGGGGCGCAATGACGTCATTACCCTCATGTGCTGACGTCACTACTGTACACTAGAGCGTTCCACGTGACCCCAGCAGTGAGGCATGGGGAGCAGGACCTTAAGCACCAGCTGGAAGAGCTCAGGAGTGGATGCTGAGCCCAGGACAGGTGAGTATCAGTATTTTTTTTTATTTTTAATCATGACGGCAACCTCCAATCTTGCCAAAGGGGGTGCCGATGTAGCATGGCGGAACTCCTTGATTGCCGCGATCATGTTTCACCATGGCTTTCAAGGGGGTTAAAACCCCCGATCTGAGCTGTGCGATTTGTTACCACAAAGTGTGTGGAAATCTGGATTCGATGCGAATCAATTATTTCCTGAAATTCGGATCTCCTTTGATTCGCTCATCTCTAATTGAAGTATGAGTAAAATGAATTAAAGCTTGCTTACATGCTTAGAAAATCCATACAGAAAATCTGCTGCTTTAACATAAGCATGACAATTTATACTGCAGATTTTATTGAGGTTGTCTAAGCAAAGAAAAAAAAAATTAAAATAGGCCGGGGAGGTGAAATTTAAAAGAAAATAAAATAAATAATACCTGTTCCCGGTGCTCTGGTGTCCTCAGTCGTCAGTGGTGGAAGTTGGGAAAGGGTCAATAAAAGTGTGTGGTGTAGGAAAGAGATCAAGGCAGGCTGGGGTGAGGATACCTCAGTCCATCAAATTTTCTATAACTCATGCCAGAAAACGCTCATAAATTCTAACTCTAATCTAAGCTGGTCTTTGACTGTTGTAGGTTTCAATTCTTGCACATAGGAACTCATGAGATGCAGCAGAACTAGTATCAAATGTTGCTCAATGAACTTTAATGAGCTCGCTGTGCAGTTGCTGTAGTGAGTAGCCTGCCCTCTAGTGGACCTCATGTATATTATCTATTACAGTGATCACTAATATTTTACAGATTATCCTGCGGAGGACTAAGAAGGTCTAATAATGGTATACAAACGTGTATATGTTATTTTATTGTTCTATGTTTGTTGAATTTTTATTGCAACTTTTTATTTTAATTCCTGTTTTTATGTCATGTTTTAGTACCATTAGGAGACTCCATTTGTTTTTTATGTTAAATTATATTTTAGGAAATACCAGTATTCCAGTAGTAGATGCTTTAACACTTTTGATACTAAGACAATTTTGTTGATAGACACAAGAGATGAGGAGTGGCTGGCGCGCAAAAGATTAAGCAGCTGGACGTTGGCTGCGTGCCGGCTGCGTCCATTCATTCCTATGGGAGTGTGCTATTTGAAACTGCCGTTTCATCTCTAATAGACATAAATAGATCTCCATATATTTTCTTATTTATGCATCTGATTCATTCAGCCAGAACTTCCAGTGTACCAATTTTGTACAAAAAAAAAAAAAAAGCCCAAACATCCCAAATTGAAACTTGTGGCTAATAGCCTGATGAAGGCACAGCCTGAGACTAGTGGCAGACGACTGTGTGTATTTTATGGTCAGCAAAATATTAATTAGTCTTCAGTTTTTGCGGACAGTGTCTTCAGTCTGTGTTCAGAGTTTCTTCAGCATCAGTGAAGTATAGCCGCAAAAACTGACAGAGTCCCGAGTGTGCCATCAATGTGTGATCCTAGTTTGCAGATCCACCATGAAAAACACAGGTTACCTCTAATTATATCCCTAGCTTGTCCGTGAAAACAGACGGCACACTGATGACACAATGAATACATCTGTGTGCCGTCCTAGGTTTTTACTCTCCCATGGGCTTCAATGGGTGAGTCCGTTCTGTAAAAACTGAACAGAGTAGGACATGTTCTATCTGATGTGGTGCCGACTCACCGCTCGCACACTAATCAGTGAAACACACGATCATGTGCATGTACTCATAGAAATGAATGGGTCAGTGTGCTATCCGCGAAAAACAATGATAGCACATGGATCTCCGCCACAGTAGTTTGTAAGGGGTCTTAGATACATAGAGACTTAGGCCACTCTCACAAGGTCAATGTTTGCAACAGCATTTGTAAACCACATTTGGTGACACACAGAACAATTTGAGATCTTTCCATTCTAGAATGTTTTAATCTCTATTGAATCCACTCCTGGTTTTGGTTTACAAATACTGAAGTGAAATACTAACCAAATGCTATCCATGTGAAAGTGGCCTTATGAGTAGCACTGTCTACACAATTTAAGAAACTGTGCACATGTTGGCACTAGAAGAAATCAATTCCTTGTCAAAAACTTCAGAAGAACTAAAGGAACAGCATTTTTTTTTTTTTTTTTGGGGGGGGCGGCTTTCTAAAGCTTGTATTAGGTGGAAGAGAGGCTATGTTCAGCCCTGCCTACAACCCACACAGGAATACCCCTTTTACACCCTGGAAGACCTAAAAACCACCCATTTTGGGGGTTAATTTTAACTAATTCCCATGTCTTTTGTGGTTGGACACGCTCCTTCTTGGCCATTTTCCAGGAGTATTGGCAACTGTGGGTATCACTAGACGTCTTTTGTGACTATTCTCCTTCCAGCCCTATGTTCAAGCTATATTCACAAATCTTGGCTATGAAAAACGGAAAAATATTTTAGCAGCCATTTTCATCTGTTTGGTGTCTGTCTGTCGGTATTTGATGACCGAATGACTGTTAAGGGATGAACTCTTTTTTTTACCCAATACTCTGGGTTCTCCTCAGACCCAAAGTATAATAAGTGGAGGCCCAGGGGATATCGGTAAAAATAACAATTATACTAACCTTCCCAAACCTGCCCTAAGCATCTTTGCAGCATCCTCAGCATCCTCTTCTGGGGTCAAAGTGTCATGACATTGGTGCACACCAGTGACCACTGAGGCCACACATTGACCACTGAGGTGCACCATGTGACCACTGAGACCACTTAGGCATACATTGTGCACCAATGTCATGATGCTTTCACCCATTATCATGATGTGGGTGTTTTCCCCATGACCCCTGAGGCCTGTGAAAGGGTTGAAAGGGCACTTTCATGTTACAATATGATGGCGTACATCCATGGGGGTTCGAGCTCTGGGAATGCTGCTTATGTTTTTCTTTTTTCATTTTTTTTTGTCCCAAGAACCAGAATTGGATTTTTCTAAGAATTCATTTAAGCGGAAACATTTCTTATAAATACATTTTACTTTCTGAGCTTTTGTAGGCAATTTATGCACTTTATTGCTCAGGACTAAAACTAAGAAGAAAGGACAGACAATGGCATTTTCTCTTCTGTTGGTAATTTATTTGAGATACAATAAGGCAATATTACAATCTGACTTTATACTTTGCTAAATTAAATATGCTTAGCTATTGTCATTGCCACTTTGTACAGTCATTGCTGTTATTCAGGTTTGATAGTTCTCATCAAAAGATTCCTGATTTCACAACTGTGTACAAAGAGTGGGGTTCTTCAGAAAATACAATCCTATAGCGATCTTCCATACTCAATGCAGGTATGACGTAAAAACTGCAACTGCCCCAGGTTTATCTGATTCAATCGCAGGTTTCGGATGCTACATATGAGGGTTCTGCTCATAGTCATACGTCATTGTCTGGCTCCTGAAAGTTAAAAAAAAAAAAAAAAAAAAAAAAGGCTTTATTATTATTATGTTTCCAGCCTCCAGGTGCGGTAAAACTAAAATTCCCATAAATGGTGTGCATATATATTTATATATAATGTCCCTGACCTGACGAACAACCGATACTGGTGGCCTATCAGGTCATGGGTACCATGTCCTAGAAAACCCCTTTAGGCTAAAGCCCCACGTAGAGAGTCACAGCTGAAAAACGATGCAGAAAAGACTCCGACGGAACACATTGCGGTACTCTACTGTAAAATGCGGCGTATTCACAACATGGGGCCCCCGGGCTTAAGTGGCCAACCTCTTTAGATGAAATTTGCTTTATAAGATCCACATTGCATCCAAGCAAATTAATTTATACATATTCCTTTAAACAGATATATGGCAATAAACTTTTTTAACTAATGTTAGATGTTAATGTATACTTTTTCTAGAAATAGGATAGCTTGTGTCCATAGGTTGTATCTGGTACTGCAGCTCTAAGTAAAATAATCTGAGCTGCAATACCAGGCGTAGCCCATGGACAAGAGTAGCGCTGTTACTGGTTAACAAGTAGAGATGAGCGAGTACTGTTCGGATCAGCCGATCCGAACAGCACGCACGCATTGAAATGAATGGACGTAGCCGCCACGCGGGGGTTAAGTGGCCGGCCGGCGTCAAAGCGGAAGTACCAGGTGTATCCATTCATTTCAATGCGTGAGTGCTGTTCGGATCGGCTGATCCAAACAGTACTCGCTCATCTCTATTAACAAGTAATATACTAAAAGGAAAACAGCCATGTCTTGCATAGGATGTTACTATTACAGCTACACTATATATGCACATGCTTAGCGCCATGATACTAGTGTTGTACATTCAAACATCATACCGTTCATTGTTTTCATCAAGGTTTTTTACTTCTGGAAGATGGGAGGTCTTGTCATACTGTAATCTCTGAAAATTAGTTGTTCTTCCAAAACGAAGAGGTAATGTAGCGAATGACTGCACATAATGGCCGCCATATTGTGATCTTCCAAACCTCTGGGGCAAGTTAGCTGCTGACTGGATATTCTTTCCAGGTATGTATCGCCCAAACCTAAGAGGTAAGTTCGGGATGCTCTTTCCCACTTTGTCATCAGATGCTCTTCCAAATCTGAGTGGAAGGTTTGCAGCAGGCTTCAGGTCTCTCTCCTCAAGTATTGGAAAGCTGCTATATTTGCTCATGATTGCCGGGATCATGTCACTTAAGATTTTTGGTCCAAAATACCGATATTCATTAGAATTTATATTTCTCTGATTTTGGAGATCTTCTCGGGACTGTGCAGAGAAAAATAAGATTGGAAAGTTTACAAAAGTTCTGCTCCGAAAGGACACTTTGATAACATGTGGGGCAAAGAATGGACGTATATCTCAGCATATCGTACAGGATATTAAATGGTAACACTATGACGTACTGTTTACCCGTGTATGGCTTTTGAATGGAAACATAAAAATGTTACCGCTTTTGGAAGTCGGAGTGTCAAAATTGAAAAATGCCTGTGGTAGAAAGGGGTTAAGCACTAAAAAGTGTCCATTTTGGCAACAGGTGGACTATCTGAGTAATGGTGAACAAGACAGGTCCTCTTGAGCGAAAGGTTCTTTGTCAAGTCTAGTGAAACAGTATCACTCCCATACTACCATGTATGTGTGATAACTCCACTGAAATACCAGACGTTACATAGTAGATGAGGTTGGATGAAGACATCAGCCCATCAAGTCCAACCTATAACCCTACAACCCCCTACAGTGTTGATCCAGAGGAAAGCAAAAAAAACCCATGAGGCTTATGCCAATTGCCCCATTGTCCACGCATATGTTATTTATGGAAGAAGACCTAATTTTATAAATTCCTTTAGGTCTATATGTAAAAAATGTAAATTTATTAAGCGTCCATAAACCAGCACCATCCCAACCTCTCTACATTTAACAATCAGTAAAAAAATCATACAAAAATATAAGTTAAAATATTACTTTACAGACTTAGCTATTCAACCATCATAAGGCCAGTAAGCCTAAAGTGACAACCATACTGGTAAATGAAGACCCTTACCTCAAACAAGTCGCTATATTTCTCTTGGCTTTCCAGATTTGTCGCCGTTGTCTCTTCCGAACAGACAGAAAAGGCAAAGAGAATGGAAAAACTACAGAGAGAGAAGAGCATAATGTTACTGGATGACAACCTGCCCATTTTCCTTGGTTGTGAAGCTCATTTAGAGAGTCCTTGTTGTTGGACGGGCTTCATTATATATAGTATTTGAACAAAAAGCCACCTCAGCCAAGGACATAGCCAGCATCTCCTCCACCCTAATTAATACACCAGCCTCGAATGGGGCGTAAAGAATTACAAGAATTTATTTACCAACACATAGACCTCAACAATATAGGTATGAGGATTGTATCTGAAATAATTAGATCTGTGGAGGTCGTAACAATTAGGCTTGACATGGCCGGGATCAATTAGCAAATAGTCTACATTTTAATTTTTTTTGTTTGTACATATCTAATTAGCATAAATATGATGTTAATTAATCTGTTCTACAAACATATTTGTTTTTATGGATGAGAAGAATATATGAGAGAATAGAGGCCACGGGGATGATATCATCAAAATGAGCGAAACATTTGCAGAGGTATGTTATATCTATGCACCTAGGTAACACTGCCGTTCACACAAGTTTTTGGATCAGCCTATGGCTGTATTTGACTCCTTTTACTCAGAGCTATGGCCTTTCTGAAATACTACCTGGATTGATAATGATAGTACCATATAGTTCTCATATATTGTACACTGTTGTTGAGAGGCAGCCGGGGGTCAACAGAAGGCAAAATACAAATGGCTCGTTTGCTCACAGTTGTCTTATGTATATATTCCTGTAATATACTCTTCGAAGGAACCAAGCGCCCTCACTTCTGTCCCTCTCTTCAGCCATGGCCCTGCTGGTTCTCGCCATGATTCTCTTCCTAAGTATCTCTAGCAGAGTGGTGTTTGCATGCTAAGATATATTGGCCCTGGTGGCCCATTTAAAGGAATATCAACCATTACGCCTCGCTTGAAAATTTAGGTACATCTTTCCTTCTGGTGCCTGCACCCTTCCTTGATTGAGGTGTAGCTGCAAATTTTATCAAATATTTCTTTTTCTACAACCTTCAGATTTCTCTCTTGACTCTTCAGAAACCCTTTGGATCACTCAACAGCTTTTTGATGCCATAGGGACATGTCTCCACCAAACGATTCAGTGGCTTATAGCCAAATTGCTTACTAGATGTCTTACTGGTTTAACGCTCTCTACTCGGACTGTCATAATCTCAAATTACTACTTAGTTCTGTTACTCCTCTGCTTGAGCTGCCACTTTAGTACCAAAAATTTGAAGATATTTTTCCTTTAAAGGATAAAAAGAACAATGTCTGTCTATAGTGTGGGAAACTGGAGAACAGGATTATTCAAGAATATTTTTACTGACTAGAACTGAATTCTTCATTTAAAAGGTACCTGAGTTTTCATGAAAAATTGAAGTATTTATGGAGTTGTGCCAGTCTTTTTATGACTGTATAAGCCTTAATACATGATGTCATGTTAATTTTACTGCGACTAATAACCACATTATAGCTGCAGCACATTTTACATTTCTCCCTGAGGCTATGAGCATGCACAATAATGAGCAGCCTGCCCCTCTTATTCATTAGTTCTGCTGCTGATACTGATTTTACATGTAATTCTGCCAGGAGTAACTGAAGAATACCAAACAAACAAACAAACAAACAAAAAAACTGCTCGTCTGAGCAACTAACTAAACAGTAGGTTAGCCTAACTATACATGTGGCTTACTTCCAGCCACACAAACAAAACAGACGTAATATTGTCTCACTGGACTCAGGGTTACAGGACAGATCCATACACCTCCTTTCACCTCATGGATTTGCACTGGACGCTTTTTTTGGCCCGGTAATGAGCCAAGGATCTACACCTGTGCTAAGGCCTACTCCAGATCCGCCCTGGACCACACATATGTCAGAAACCTTGGGCTGATATATCTGGACTCTAACACTCTGCCTGTCACTTTCTCTATATATATAATGGTGTCAAAGGTATATACCTAGCTTTAAAAGGGGTTGTTCATCTCTTATCTTAGATAATTATAGCATATCCATGGCATATAATATACTACAAATGTGTGATAACTGCTAGAGATGAGCGAACACTAAAATGTTCGAGGTTCGAAATTCGATTCGAACAGCCGCTCACTGTTCGAGTGTTCGAATGGGTTTCGAACCCCATTATAGTCTATGGGGAACATAAACTCGTTAAGGGGGAAACCCAAATTCGTGTCTGGAGGGTCACCAAGTCCACTATGACACCCCAGGAAATGATACCAACACCCTGGAATGACACTGGGACAGCAGGGGAAGCATGTCTGGGGGCATAAAAGTCACTTTATTTCATGGAAATCCCTGTCAGTTTGCGATTTTCGCAAGCTAACTTTTCCCCATAGAAATGCATTGGCCAGTGCTGATTGGCCAGAGTACGGAACTCGACCAATCAGCGCTGGCTCTGCTGGAGGAGGCGGAGTCTAAGATCGCTCCACACCAGTCTCCATTCAGGTCCGACCTTAGACTCCGCCTCCTCCGGCAGAGCCAGCGCTGATTGGCCGAAGGCTGGCCAATGCATTCCTATGCGAATGCAGAGACTTAGCAGTGCTGAGTCAGTTTTGCTCAACTACACATCTGATGCACACTCGGCACTGCTACATCAGATGTAGCAATCTGATGTAGCAGAGCCGAGGGTGCACTAGAACCCCTGTGCAAACTCAGTTCACGCTAATAGAATGCATTGGCCAGCGCTGATTGGCCAATGCATTCTATTAGCCCGATGAAGTAGAGCTGAATGTGTGTGCTAAGCACACACATTCAGCACTGCTTCATCAAGCCAATACAATGCATTAGCCAGTGCTGATTGGCCAGAGTACGGAATTCGGCCAATCAGCGCTGGCTCTGCTGGAGGAGGCGGAGTCTAAGATCGCTCCACACCAGTCTCCATTCAGGTCCGACCTTAGACTCCGCCTCCTCCGGCAGAGCCAGCGCTGATTGGCCGAAGGCTGGCCAATGCATTCCTATGCGAATGCAGACTTAGCAGTGCTGAGTCAGTTTTGCTCAACTACACATCTGATGCACACTCGGCACTGCTACATCAGATGTAGCAATCTGATGTAGCAGAGCCGAGGGTGCACTAGAACCCCTGTGCAAACTCAGTTCACGCTAATAGAATGCATTGGCCAGCGCTGATTGGCCAATGCATTCTATTAGCCCGATGAAGTAGAGCTGAATGTGTGTGCTAAGCACACACATTCAGCACTGCTTCATCAAGCCAATACAATGCATTAGCCAGTGCTGATTGGCCAGAGTACGGAATTCGGCCAATCAGCGCTGGCCAATGCATTCTATTAGCCCGATGAAGTAGAGCTGAATGTGTGTGCTAAGCACACACATTCAGCACTGCTTCATCAAGCCAATACAATGCATTAGCCAGTGCTGATTGGCCAGAGTACGGAATTCGGCCAATCAGCGCTGGCTCTGCTGGAGGAGGCGGAGTCTAAGGTCGGACCTGAATGGAGACTGGTGTGGAGCGATCTTAGACTCCGCCTCCTCCAGCAGAGCCAGCGCTGATTGGCCGAATTCCGTACTCTGGCCAATCAGCACTGGCTAATGCATTGTATTGGCGTGATGAAGCAGTGCTGAATGTGTGTGCTTAGCACACACATTCAGCTCTACTTCATCGGGCTAATAGAATGCATTGGCCAATCAGCGCTGGCCAATGCATTCTATTAGCGTGAACTGAGTTTGCACAGGGGTTCTAGTGCACCCTCGGCTCTGCTACATCAGATTGCTACATCTGATGTAGCAGTGCCGAGTGTGCATCAGATGTGTAGTTGAGCAAAACTGACTCAGCACTGCTAAGTCTCTGCATTCGCATAGGAATGCATTGGCCAGCCTTCGGCCAATCAGCGCTGGCTCTGCCGGAGGAGGCGGAGTCTAAGGTCGGACCTGAATGGAGACTGGTGTGGAGCGATCTTAGACTCCGCCTCCTCCAGCAGAGCCAGCGCTGATTGGTCGAGTTCCGTACTCTGGCCAATCAGCGCTGGCCAATGCATTCTATTAGCCCGATGAAGTAGAGCTGAATGTGTGTGCTTAGCACACACATTCAGCTCTACTTCATCAGGCTAATAGAATACATTGGCCAATCAGCGCTGGCCAATGCATTCTATTAGCTTGATGAAGCAGAGTGTGCACAAGGGTTCAAGCGCACCCTCGGCTCTGATGTAGCAGAGCTGAGGGTGCACAAGGGTTCAAGTGCACCCTCGGCTCTCCTACATCAGAGCCGAGGGTGCGCTTGAACCCTTGTGCAGCCTCGGCTCTGCTACATCAGAGCCGAGGGTGCGCTTGAACCCTTGTGCACACTCTGCTTCATCAAGCTAATAGAATGCATTGGCCAGCACTGATTGGCCAGAGTACGGAATTCGGCCAATCAGCGCTGGCCAATGCATCCCTATGGGAAAAAGTTTATCTCACAAAAATCACAATTACACACCCGATAGAGCCCCAAAAAGTTATTTTTAATAACATTCCCCCCTAAATAAAGGTTATCCCTAGCTATCCCTGCCTGTACAGCTATCCCTGTCTCATAGTCACAAAGTTCACATTCTCATATGACCCGGATTTGAAATCCACTATTCGTCTAAAATGGAGGTCACCTGATTTCGGCAGCCAATGACTTTTTCCAATTTTTTTCAATGCCCCCAGTGTCGTAGTTCCTGTCCCACCTCCCCTGCGCTGTTATTGGTGCAAAAAAGGCGCCAGGGAAGGTGGGAGGGGAATCGAATTTTGGCGCACTTTACCACGTGGTGTTCGATTCGATTCGAACATGGCGAACACCCTGATATCCGATCGAACATGTGTTCGATAGAACACTGTTCGCTCATCTCTAATAACTGCAATTTCTTTCTCTGGGACTCGCATACATTACAATGACCGGCTGCTTCACCCTAAGCATGAGAAGGGGCGCTATCGGAAGCCATTCCTCCCCCCTGTGGTTAGCCTGTACAATCAACTCTGGACTCAGTGTAGATCACTCCATACAGAGAACTGAAAGATCCTTAAGTTGTGATATCCCCTTCTACAATTTTCTTTACCTTTATCTTTTTATCTCTTACTGTCTCTGTAATGTCTCTACTGTGGTGCTTTTGTATTTGTATTTTGTATTATTACTGTATTATCCATGCTGCTGTAACACACTGAATTTCCCCATGGTGGGACTATTAAAGGATTATCTTATTTTATCCTATCCCATCGTGTGGTTTTCTTTATTCCGTTCTGTGGCAGTTTGGGGACACCTGGAGAAAGTTGTGGATCCCAGAAGTAGAATCGGCATCTGCAGATATACCATTAATGTCTGACATAAGAGTATATAAAATGTATGACTATGTACTTAATAGGAAATTACTGGGTAAGACTGCCAATGAAAAAAACTTAGGGATTTTGGTGGACAGCAAGCTTACCTTTAGTGACCTTTAGTGTCAGGCAGCTGCTGCCAAGGCAAATACAATTATGGGATGCATTAAAAAAGGTCTAGATTCTCATGACAATATAGTTATACCCCTATACAAATCACTGGTGTGGCCATACTTAGACTATTGTGCGCAATTTTGGGCCCCAGTATACAAGAAAGACATAATTGAACTGGAAAAAGTGCAAAGAAGGGCAACCAAAATTATTAGGGGAATGGGAGGATTGGAGTACAACGATAGATTAACAAACTTGGGGTTATTCAGTTTAGAGAAATAATAACAATGTACAAATACATGAAGGAACAACACAAAGAACTTTCTAATGATCATTTTACCCCTAGGCCAGTGACAGTGACAAGGGGACATCCTCTATGTCTGGAGGAGAAAAAGTCAGTAACATAAACGGGGATTCTTAGTAAGAACATTGAGGCTCTGGAAGTCTCTGCCCCAGGAAGTGGTGATGGCGGATTCATTACAAAAGTTCAAAGAGGGCCTGGATGCCTTTCTCCAAGAGAACAATATTACGGGTTATGGAGTCTAGATTTTAAGGACACGCTGATCCAGGTTTTATACTGACTGCCAGATTGGAGTCGGGAAGGAATTTTTTTCCCCCTGAAATGGGGCAATTGGCATGAGCCTCATGGGTTTTTTTTGCCTTCCCCTGGATCAACACTGTAGGGGATTGTAGGGTTATAGGTTGGACTTGATGGACTGATGTCTTTATCCAAACTTATCTATTATGTAACTATGTACATCTTTAAGGCAAATATGGCACCTTGTCTGTCAGTGCACAATGAAGGAAAGATGTAAGTAAATTGTAAGGTCTTATTCACACTTATTCATAAAAAATGGCTGTGTGACGTCAGTTTACAGGACATATTAACTCTAATGGTATTATACACGTCTATTTTTTGACTAACAATTTAGGGGACCATCCAAAGACATGACAAGTCCTATTTTTGACTGTTTTCATGAATCCTTCAATTGTCTCAAGTCCTTGAGGTATCCTTGAAAATGACTGCGCCACGGAGGCAAAACAACAGTGACAAAATGAACGGTTCCATCCATTTTCCACGGTCACATTTTACAAAGGTTGTGTGAATATAGAATTAAAGAACTGGCTTGTGACCAAGTATAGACTTGTAGAAAGAACTAAAAATATCAGGTAGGATAAAGGAAAGATGAGGGGTTTGGTTTTAGATGATGTCGGCAGAAGAAGGAAGACACAACAGAGGAGACAGCTGACATATGTTCCTTGGTTTTATCCAGATGAATAGGTAAGACTTTATGGCACCGCGTACTCCCCGCTGTGCCAGGCTTTACTTTCCTTCTAAGAATAGCAGAATGCCATAATGGATGACTGGAAACCACAATGTCGATCTATCAATATGTGAACCGTCAATAATAAGTGTGGGCACCATTGACCATGTGTTACCGTACTGCTGTCTTTACATGACCCTTAAAGAGAACATGTATACGGGTTGTGTGTATTTGTATATACAGGGTTTTATATTTAGATAGTAGATTTGTATATATCTGAATATCTAATATTCTTCTTACAATGATCATCTAGAAGCCCCTCACCCTTTATAATGGAGAAACAACTGCCCCATCTTAGAATCATGATATCAATACACTTTCCTTCATTACTATATATGGGATTTTTCATTGGTAAGTCTCTACAATCCCTGTGAACAAGAACTGCCTCTAGTAATAGGATCACAGATATTAACTGTAAAGGGTAGACTGTCCCATACATCTTTGCCTGCGTATTCAGTCTATAATGTATTATTTCAACCAACTATCTTAATACATGTAAATTAGCAATGTAAATGACCAGACGGTATACAGGGCTTGGGCAACTTTTTCAGAAATAGATCATTCGTTTTGTCAAAGCACCTCACAAAATGGTGTGAATGATTTGAGGTTATTCAGAGGATTTATGGCTTTTCTTCCTTTGGTGAACACTAGTGGGGTGCCCCCATAAATCCTCTAGATCTTTATGACTTCACTGTATTATTCTGGTTTTGCTGACAGCCTGAAGTGAGGAATTCCCCCCTGTAGTTTTTGTTCCGCTGGGATATTTTAAATTCGCGCCTCTTGTACTTACAAAATAACTTTCATATATTTTCCAAAATTCTAGACTGCAGTATACAGAATGTCCACAAGGGGGAGCAAGATTCTTAGCAAAAACTCAATGGCTTCTATTAAAATTAGAGATGAGCGAACAGTGTTCTATCGAACACATGTTCGATCGGATATCAGGGTGTTCGCCATGTTCGAATCGAATCGAACACCACGTGGTAAAGTGCGCCAAAATTCGATTCCCCTCCCACCTTCCCTGGCGCCTTTTTTGCACCAATAACAGCGCAGGGGAGGTGGGACAGGAACTACGACACTGGGGGCATTGAAAAAAATTGGAAAAAGTCATTGGCTGCCGAAATCAGGTGACCTCCATTTTAGACGAATAGTGGATTTCAAATCCGGGTCATATGAGAATGTGAACTTTGTGACTATGAGACAGGGATAGCTGTACAGGCAGGGATAGCTAGGGATAACCTTTATTTAGGGGGGAATGTTATTAAAAATAACTTTTTGGGGCTCTATCGGGTGTGTAATTGTGATTTTTGTGAGATAAACTTTTTCCCATAGGGATGCATTGGCCAGCGCTGATTGGCCGAATTCCGTACTCTGGCCAATCAGTGCTGGCCAATGCATTCTATTAGCTTGATGAAGCAGAGTGTGCACAAGGGTTCAAGCGCACCCTCGGCTCTGATGTAGCAGAGCCGAGGCTGCACAAGGGTTCAAGCGCACCCTCGGCTCTGATGTAGGAGAGCCGAGGGTGCACTTGAACCCTTGTGCACCCTCAGCTCTGCTACATCAGAGCCGAGGGTGCGCTTGAACCCTTGTGCACACTCTGCTTCATCAAGCTAATAGAATGCATTGGCCAGCGCTGATTGGCCAATGTATTCTATTAGCCTGATGAAGTAGAGCTGAATGTGTGTGCTAAGCACACACATTCAGCTCTACTTCATCGGGCTAATAGAATGCATTGGCCAGCGCTGATTGGCCAGAGTACGGAACTCGACCAATCAGCGCTGGCTCTGCTGGAGGAGGCGGAGTCTAAGATCGCTCCACACCAGTCTCCATTCAGGTCCGACCTTAGACTCCGCCTCCTCCGGCAGAGCCAGCGCTGATTGGCCGAAGGCTGGCCAATGCATTCCTATGCGAATGCAGAGACTTAGCAGTGCTGAGTCAGTTTTGCTCAACTACACATCTGATGCACACTCGGCACTGCTACATCAGATGTAGCAATCTGATGTAGCAGAGCCGAGGGTGCACTAGAACCCCTGTGCAAACTCAGTTCACGCTAATAGAATGCATTGGCCAGCGCTGATTGGCCAATGCATTCTATTAGCCCGATGAAGTAGAGCTGAATGTGTGTGCTAAGCACACACATTCAGCACTGCTTCATCAAGCCAATACAATGCATTAGCCAGTGCTGATTGGCCAGAGTACGGAATTCGGCCAATCAGCGCTGGCTCTGCTGGAGGAGGCGGAGTCTAAGGTCGGACCTGAATGGAGACTGGTGTGGAGCGATCTTAGACTCCGCCTCCTCCAGCAGAGCCAGCGCTGATTGGTCGAGTTCCGTACTCTGGCCAATCAGCGCTGGCCAATGCATTCTATTAGCCCGATGAAGTAGAGCTGAATGTGTGTGCTTAGCACACACATTCAGCTCTACTTCATCAGGCTAATAGAATACATTGGCCAATCAGCGCTGGCCAATGCATTCTATTAGCTTGATGAAGCAGAGTGTGCACAAGGGTTCAAGCGCACCCTCGGCTCTGATGTAGCAGAGCTGAGGGTGCACAAGGGTTCAAGTGCACCCTCGGCTCTCCTACATCAGAGCCGAGGGTGCGCTTGAACCCTTGTGCACACTCTGCTTCATCAAGCTAATAGAATGCATTGGCCAGCACTGATTGGCCAGAGTACGGAATTCGGCCAATCAGCGCTGGCCAATGCATTCTATTAGCCCGATGAAGTAGAGCTGAATGTGTGTGCTAAGCACACACATTCAGCACTGCTTCATCACGCCAATACAATGCATTAGCCAGTGCTGATTGGCCAGAGTACGGAATTCGGCCAATCAGCGCTGGCTCTGCTGGAGGAGGCGGAGTCTAAGATCGCTCCACACCAGTCTCCATTCAGGTCCGACCTTAGACTCCGCCTCCTCCAGCAGAGCCAGCGCTGATTGGTCGAGTTCCGTACTCTGGCCAATCAGCGCTGGCCAATGCATTCTATTAGCCCGATGAAGTAGAGCTGAATGTGTGTGCTTAGCACACACATTCAGCTCTACTTCATCGGGCTAATAGAATGCATTGGCCAGCGCTGATTGGCCGAATTCCGTACTCTGGCCAATCAGCACTGGCTAATGCATTGTATTGGCTTGATGAAGCAGTGCTGAATGTGTGTGCTTAGCACACACATTCAGCTCTACTTCATCGGGCTAATAGAATGCATTGGCCAATCAGCGCTGGCCAATGCATTCTATTAGCGTGAACTGAGTTTGCACAGGGGTTCTAGTGCACCCTCGGCTCTGCTACATCAGATTGCTACATCTGATGTAGCAGTGCCGAGTGTGCATCAGATGTGTAGTTGAGCAAAACTGACTCAGCACTGCTAAGTCTGCATTCGCATAGGAATGCATTGGCCAGCCTTCGGCCAATCAGCGCTGGCTCTGCCGGAGGAGGCGGAGTCTAAGGTCGGACCTGAATGGAGACTGGTGTGGAGCGACCTTAGACTCCGCCTCCTCCAGCAGAGCCAGCGCTGATTGGCCGAATTCCGTACTCTGGCCAATCAGCACTGGCTAATGCATTGTATTGGCTTGATGAAGCAGTGCTGAATGTGTGTGCTTAGCACACACATTCAGCTCTACTTCATCGGGCTAATAGAATGCATTGGCCAATCAGCGCTGGCCAATGCATTCTATTAGCGTGAACTGAGTTTGCACAGGGGTTCTAGTGCACCCTCGGCTCTGCTACATCAGATTGCTACATCTGATGTAGCAGTGCCGAGTGTGCATCAGATGTGTAGTTGAGCAAAACTGACTCAGCACTGCTAAGTCTGCATTCGCATAGGAATGCATTGGCCAGCCTTCGGCCAATCAGCGCTGGCTCTGCCGGAGGAGGCGGAGTCTAAGGTCGGACCTGAATGGAGACTGGTGTGGAGCGACCTTAGACTCCGCCTCCTCCAGCAGAGCCAGCGCTGATTGGCCGAATTCCGTACTCTGGCCAATCAGCACTGGCTAATGCATTGTATTGGCTTGATGAAGCAGTGCTGAATGTGTGTGCTTAGCACACACATTCAGCTCTACTTCATCGGGCTAATAGAATGCATTGGCCAGCGCTGATTGGCCGAATTCCGTACTCTGGCCAATCAGCACTGGCTAATGCATTGTATTGGCTTGATGAAGCAGTGCTGAATGTGTGTGCTTAGCACACACATTCAGCTCTACTTCATCGGGCTAATAGAATGCATTGGCCAATCAGCGCTGGCCAATGCATTCTATTAGCGTGAACTGAGTTTGCACAGGGGTTCTAGTGCACCCTCGGCTCTGCTACATCAGATTGCTACATCTGATGTAGCAGTGCCGAGTGTGCATCAGATGTGTAGTTGAGCAAAACTGACTCAGCACTGCTAAGTCTGCATTCGCATAGGAATGCATTGGCCAGCCTTCGGCCAATCAGCGCTGGCTCTGCCGGAGGAGGCGGAGTCTAAGGTCGGACCTGAATGGAGACTGGTGTGGAGCGACCTTAGACTCCGCCTCCTCCAGCAGAGCCAGCGCTGATTGGCCGAATTCCGTACTCTGGCCAATCAGCACTGGCTAATGCATTGTATTGGCTTGATGAAGCAGTGCTGAATGTGTGTGCTTAGCACACACATTCAGCTCTACTTCATCGGGCTAATAGAATGCATTGGCCAGCGCTGATTGGCCGAATTCCGTACTCTGGCCAATCAGCACTGGCTAATGCATTGTATTGGCTTGATGAAGCAGTGCTGAATGTGTGTGCTTAGCACACACATTCAGCTCTACTTCATCGGGCTAATAGAATGCATTGGCCAATCAGCGCTGGCCAATGCATTCTATTAGCGTGAACTGAGTTTGCACAGGGGTTCTAGTGCACCCTCGGCTCTGCTACATCAGATTGCTACATCTGATGTAGCAGTGCCGAGTGTGCATCAGATGTGTAGTTGAGCAAAACTGACTCAGCACTGCTAAGTCTGCATTCGCATAGGAATGCATTGGCCAGCCTTCGGCCAATCAGCGCTGGCTCTGCCGGAGGAGGCGGAGTCTAAGGTCGGACCTGAATGGAGACTGGTGTGGAGCTATCTTAGACTCCGCCTCCTCCAGCAGAGCCAGCGCTGATTGGTCGAGTTCCGTACTCTGGCCAATCAGCACTGGCCAATGCATTTCTATGGGGAAAAGTTAGCTTGCGAAAATCGCAAACTGACAGGGATTTCCATGAAATAAAGTGACTTTTATGCCCCCAGACATGCTTCCCCTGCTGTCCCAGTGTCATTCCAGGGTGTTGGTATCATTTCCTGGGGTGTCATAGTGGACTTGGTGACCCTCCAGACACGAATTTGGGTTTCCCCCTTAACGAGTTTATGTTCCCCATAGACTATAATGGGGTTCGAAACCCATTCGAACACTCGAACAGTGAGCGGCTGTTCGAATCGAATTTCGAACCTCGAACATTTTAGTGTTCGCTCATCTCTAATTAAAATGGCAAATATTACTAAATTAATTATGTAATAAGGAGAATACACAAGCTCATTTATTATGTGATCTGTTCAGAAGGTTATCACCCTGAAATCTTATCAAGATATTTTTGTCCTAAGCATAAAACAATGTAAAATATCCAGTAAAGATAACACGCTTTGTGAAAGAAGACATAAGATCACTGTGTGTGAAAGAATAACATCATATTTCATGCACTATTACCCCTGTAATACTGTCTTTCTCCACAGGATTATCTGTTGACTCTGCCTTCTGTTCCGGATACGCCATGTGAACAGATATGTTCTACATAGGGCTTTAAACTGGAAATAAAAACCTTGCCACTCACCGTAATATATTCTATAGCAGTATTTTATGATATATCCTTTCAATGCTGTTTCATAAAAAACACTATTTCCCGCAGCGATTTCCAAGAACTTTGGGATTTTGGAAATCGCAGTGTGTCAATTACACCGACGGAAACGCCAGCGGTTTTCCTATAGGTATAATGTAAGCAGAAAGTCCATAGAGGAAATCTCTGTGCTTTGCTGTCACAGTTTTTCCTGCAGTGCTTTTTTGCTGCAGTCCGTTACAAGTCGCTTTTGCCTAAAAGGGTTTTTAGGCCCCAAAAGGATTTTTCATGCTTATCACCTATCCACAAAATAGGTCATCAGTATGTGATCTGTAGGGGTCCGGGCCCAGACCCCATGCAGACAAGCTGATCTAATAGCCTCCAAAGTTACAGCAGTAGACAGGGACATGTGCAGCTTTTCCTATTCATGTAACAAGAGAAGAGTTACAGCACTGTTCACCATACAGCGGTAGTTTAGGGAATTGCAGTGCCCTCCTATTACTTATTTATTTATTTTGCTTACTTGTATAGTGCCATCATATTCCACAGCACATTACATACATTATCAATCACTTGTATACAAGAAGGCTGCTCAGTCACTGCTGTAACTTCTGGTACCTGGAGGCTGCAGCTAATCTGTGTGGGGTACAGCTGTGGATCCCCCAAAGATCATATACTGATGGCCTATCCTGGTGATGCTATAGCTGGAGTTTATTTAATACTCTGCAGCCAAAACTGGCCCCAACTCCAACTCTGATACCATGACTGCAGCTCCAAAGCCCTGGTTTCTAAAGGCCCCTACAAGGTACATCACAGTGCAGTGATATACAATAAGAAATATAAGTGGCGCTGCCTCTATAATGTGGCTTTTTGGCCTTATGAATATATTCCTAAAGCAGAGTGTTTTGGTGCTAAATTAGTCCAATCATTGAAGACCCGGCACCGCTATAGTGGTATTGACTCCTCAATAAGTGGCCCCTTTGAACTTGGGTCCAAAACATTCTGCTTTAGTATTAAATACAGATGGCCTAATGGCCACTTCATAGCAGCCAGCACTAGTAGCCCCTCAGTATATTTCCCGTTACATTTCTATCCATATTATATACATACACGTGTGAATGGTCAGAGGCGTAACTTGAAGCTCTTGGGCCTCAGTGCAAAAGAAAAACAGTTGGAAAAAGAGAATAACAAAGTAGTGTCAGTGAAGAGCTAAGTGCTGGAGTTTGGGCATTTGGACAGACTGTTGCAGTTCAGTTTGGGTATATTCGCATCTGTGCCGTTCCAACCATTCTTCTGGACGGTCATAAGACCAGAACATTGTATTGAACAATGTTACAAATCTGTCAAATGACGGACAAGAAGAGATCCCAAGATTCCCCATTGCCTATAATTGGATCTGATAGGTATCTGTTATTTGTTCCCGTGGCATCGATGGGCAAGAAAATTGAGCTTGCAGTACTTTTTCATCTGCGAGTTCAGACAAACTTATGGATTATTTATTATTATTATTATTATTATTATTATTATATTATTATTATTGTTGTTGTTTATATAGCACCATTAATTCCATGGTGCTTCACATTTGAGGGTTACATACAATACACAAAATATACAGGTAGATATAATACTAACAGTGACCAACTGGCACAGTGGGGTAGAGGGCCCTGCCCGCGAGGGCTTACAATCTATGGGGGAATGGGACCAATGGGGCTAATTTATTAAAATGGGTTCAAAACACATAGTAACCAATCAAAATTCATCATTTTTGGCATAGAATAGAAACTATAAGCTGTGCTGTGATTGGTTTTGGTTTAGTCCATTCTAATAAATAAGCCCCATTCTACATTACCACTATAGGGCCCCTTCTTGCTGGACACAAACGTTTCTTAAGATGTTTTGTTGGAAGCGTCCATTATGAGAGCTTACCCTGTGGTTTCTAAAATACCTGCACCTCTATTCTATATATATGTGTGTATATATTCTACTTACTCCATACTCTATACCAGAGACATTGTGCAACATTTATAATTTATAATGCAAGCAGTTACAGCGCTGTCAGATACATCGCCTACTTTTGCTTAAAGTGAAGCAGCTAACATATGGCTATATATTACAGTATAATTGGAGAGGTTAGAAAAACATGTGGTAGTCTTTTCCCTTGAGGATTGCTGGGGCTTTACTGCTACATATACAACAAATATTTCACATACCAATAACAGATTTAAATATTCAGAGAGGTTAAGAGGGTTAGGACAGGACTGTTCTTCTCTGCACACAAATAAGCTCCTAATAAATCTGCCTCTGCGCCCTGTCATCTCAGCCTGGGACAGAAACTCTCATACCATTCACCAGCCCATTGTGCTATTATTATCGAGATGCCACCATTCTGCTGATGGCCATCATTTCCATGAGTTAGGCAGGAAATATTGTTATTATAGTAATCACTGCCACAATTATGCTCTGTCTATTAATTCATGCTTGGCAAGGTCAACATTGTGACATTACATTGATTTTTTTTCTGCTTTGTTCGATAATTGCAAAGGATACTGGCAACGTATATACTGAGCAAGTAACACTAAACATAAGGCTTCTTGTAATTATCCTGTAGCCATTATTGATCAAAGTATAATAAAGGTCTAATACTGATGTGAAATGGATGAGATTGACCTTTAAAAGGCACTGGTGTCCAGAAGGTCAAGAATGTTTCGTTTTGTATTAACCTACTTAGAAAACAGCACATCCAACAATTTATCATGGAAAGGTTTCTTTAATTTCATTATTATCTTATGCAACTGAACTGTCATTTGCCTAGGTGTATGGTAAGATCCGCGGGTCATATTAGGTGATGGGTAATGAAGCCAAAGGCAATTCTCATTTCCTGATGGTAATTGCAATACATGTATATATATATATATAATACATGTATATATAATGTAATTATATATATATATCTTATTTTATATTTATAAATGTATAATGTATGTTCAGTATCTGAAATTCAGAGGAAAACTATATAGAATATTGACTTCCAGGAATAATATAGTTGTCTATTTATTTTCTCCTGCAGCTCCTCTTTGTAACTCACCCTTGGTTGAATTAGAAGCAATTCAGCCAATAAACATGTATTAAAAGGAATGTGTATATGGGACATATGTCCATTCAAGACATGTGAAAGTCATATAGGTCTCCATTGGCCTAGGAACTAGTTCATAAAGGAGTTGTCCAGGATAGTCAGATTTCTAAACTAAACTAAACTAAACTAAACACCCTCCTCCCGCCTACTTTCTAACTTACTCATGTTACTACAAATGTATATTTACCCATATCACTGAGGTGGTCATTTGACTGCCCCGGCACATTTTTAGATTTTCCAGTGACGTTCTGTTTCCAAATTTCCAGAATCAGAATGCTATCAAAATTATCCCTCCCACTACAACATACTTACCTGTCTTCCTGTCCGGATCTCTTGGGCATGGATCATCACTTCCTTCTGGGCAAACGGCAAGAGGAAGAGAAAGATGTGATACCCCGTGCCGAGAAGACAAGAAGACAGTTAAGTATGATAAAGTTGGGGTGATGGGCTGAGTTAGTTACCTAGGAAGGGCTAGCGAGGGAAACAGAGATGGGGTGTTAGGAGTGAGAGAGGGAGTGATAGGGGAGGTAGTGTGAGTGAACAGCAATGCATTCTGGTAGTTGTAGGATAAATGAACAGGAAGCTACACCAGGTAAACAAATGCAGAGGAGGCCAGGAGCTCCCAGAAATCACTCAAAACACTTTTAAAGGTATTGGGATGCACTTATTAACTCATTAATATCACTAATAGAACTTTAAAAAAAAAACAAGAAAAAAAAAAAGAAATTTGCCCAGAAAACCACTTTATAGCATAGGTAAATCAGAAAGAACTAAATGAGAGGGATACCCAGAGCACAGTAGAAGGTCCTATAAGAATATGCATATGGGAACATAAACATATGGGAAGCTGAAAAACACCACAATACAGGGAAAAACATATATAAAATTATAGGAAATACATATATACAACCACACAAAACATAACAAAACGAAATAAAAACATATATAGGCGGGTTCACACCAGTGCCCGATCTCTGCTTTCAGGTTTCCATCTTCTGCAGACAGAAGATGGAAACCGGGCATTCAGTGTCTGGCCGTGAGTTTGTGCTCTCCACGGCAAAACTGTTTTTTTTTTAACCAGACACAAAGTCTTGCATGTCCGACTTTGTGTCTGGTTAAAAAAAACAAAACGTTTTTACCGCGGAGAGCATGAAACGCTCACAGCCGTACACTTTCCAAACCCATTGAAATGAATGGGTTTGAAAAATGCCTGTCGGTTTTTGTCTCCTGCCCAGTTTCGGGCAGGAAACGGAAACCTGTATAACGGAGGCCGGGGTGCAGATGTGAACCCGCCTTAAGTGGTATCTACTGGAATGCTGCAATTGTGAACATTGGTGCACAGAATGACTTCTCCCCTATTGGTCCTTCTATTATTTACATATTATTTTGCTTATTTGTATAGCACCAAAGTTGTCAATCACTGTCCCATATAGGGCTCACAATCTATATATCACGGTACTCAAAGGGAAACCCACACAAACATGGGGAACAACATACAAGCTCCATACAGATGTTGTCCTTGGTTGGATTAGAACTTAGAACTTCAATGTTGCACTGATAACCACTGAGTCACCATATAGTCTCAGAATCTAATTAATGTATCTCAAAAACAGTAGGAAGTACAAGTTGACTCTCAGTATGTTTTTATGTTAGGCAAAAATGCAGTAAATATGAGAACATACATGCAGATCTTGTCCAAGGTTGGCTCCGGACTCAGGATCCCAGAGCTGGATTTGCATTTCTGTTGTGTGGATTGAGAGCTGGTTCCACACATATTACACCATGGCAAGCGATTTTCAGAAATCGCCAAGTTACTTTCGTTGCCTATACCGCAGCATAACGTATTAATTTAGACCCATTCCCGAGATCCCACAGAGCCATATACATTGCGTTTTCTTCAGAGCGCTGTTTTGATAATGATCTTGACTGCAATGTGAAAACGGACAACATTAGTAGGTGTTAAAAGAGAAGCTCAGCTCGTAAAGTGAACGTCTCCACACATCATTTACTATTGGTCAATGCCGCTCATCGATCGGCGCTCTGCAGGGAAGCTGTTTGAAAAGTCAGCAATGTACCTGGCAGTAGATAAAAATGTTTTTGTGTGTCCTTAATTCCTCCCTTCCAGGGATTGTCATCAACCCTTGTGTAGCTCACAGCGTAATAGACACTGACGTCTGTCATGTAATATTATAGGCATTTTTTCTCTTGGCTCGAAGCTCCACCACTGCAGTGTGCATTATTACGAAAAACAGATTTTTCCATCATTTTCTACACTGTGGCTTAAGAGAGGATTCGGATTTCAGCAGGAAAATTGTATTGACCAGGTTATTTCTGAATGGAAAGTGGCAAAACATTTGCTTTCAAAACCGTTTCAAAGCAGGAGGTGTAGCGAAATTGTAGTAGTAGGAGCACAAATCCCTGTGTATATTATAATACCTTTGGTCTGCACATACCCAAGTGCTGAATGGCTATAAAAGATCAAAATAATTGAAAATCCAGATTTCCTTTTAACTTTTTATCAGATGTAAAACTGGCCAAGACTAATATCCAGGGAAGAGACTGTTCATTCAACTACAAGTCACCTTTTACTACCATTACCACTCTTATGGCTGGTTATAGGGGGATTAATATATTTCAGTGGCTGCCAAATATTTCTCTATAAATGGCTTTAGTTCATATTAAGAGCACAGGATTGGAACGTAGTCAAAGTTCCAGGTTCCAGTATACGTCTTTTATTGTTTTTGGAACTAGTCAATTGTGTATGGTTGGGATTGGGTTTTCAATATTCCAGAGTATATAGAGTTGGGAAGTTTTGTACATGTACAGTACCCCGTGCTCAGTCTCATTATCATTCTAATTCTCATTACAGATTCCTTCATTTCATCAATTTAAAGAGGACCTTTCCTGTCCTCATTGATATGCGGTATTATATACCGCTAGACAGTTGATAGTGCACTGAATTCAGATTTCTTGGTATGTGCTCCAATGCTGGAGATATTGGTGGCATTTATTTTGGCACTGATGTCTCCCCACTGTCAGAAGGGTGGTCATAACAGCTTAGCATCATTGCTGGGCTGTGAGGATTGCCCCCCACCCATCGTTACTCTAACATAGCCGAGGGGAAGTTCCTTGCCGTCCAACGATGACGTTAGGCTCAGCATTGTTTCGCTATGGGGCCTTATCCTTAAGCTGCGTAGTAAATGGTGTAGATGCTTTACAAATGTATTATGTCCTTTAGGCTAAAGCCGCATGTAATGTAAATGTAGCCGAAAAAAGAGCTACGGAAAAGTGTCTATTTAAAAAAACAAAACAAAAAAAACATGTATTTTTGAAAAACACGGGATGTTAATCTTAGCTGTGGAATAGTGAGCGCTTTCCCTATAGATTTAATAGGGGAAGAAAAATCTAGAAAAAAATTGTGATTTCACTTTGTTTTTCACTCCATTTTTTTTTTTTTTTTTTAGCTGTGTCTCACTATGTGGGGCCTTAGGCTTAAGGACATTTTTGTACCACATTCAAAAGAGGGCGGGACTTAAAGGGATTGTTTGAGACTTTTTTTAACTTCTATAAAATGCTGCAAATGGGGCTGAAAAAAAAAAAAAAAAAAAAAAAAAAAAATGAATTCTCACCTCTCCTTATTCCTCCATTTCCAGCTGCAGTTGTTGTGTACAGGTACCTGGGTGATGTCATCAGTGGCATCCTGATTGTGTCAAATACTGCTACAGCCAATCACAGGCTTCAGCAGTGACCTCTTCACAAATGACACGTGACAGGATTAGTACATCTGCCCCAATGCCTTGTTTACCTTATAATATACCATTATCCAGAGTTGCATTAACATTTGTGAACATTTTTTTCTGCATTCCCCCAGTATTCCTTGCTTCACTACTGTACGGAGTTTAATCTTGTGATTTTTACCGCAGTCAAGGTACAATAGTGTAATATAAGAAGAACTAACAATATCAGAGTGCTGTGGTAAAATGAAGCCTTACATGACATCTCATCTGAGCTATTAGACGTATATATCTGTCGACCACCTGTCAAGTGATTCCAGCAATATCCAGGGGATCTGCACAGAGCTCTGTAGGAAAATGTATGAAAAAGGAATAGCAGAAATCTATTAAGACTGGCGTTTCAGAAACCACTCTTATACTAAATTGCACTGGAGTACAAAATGCCAAAACACAACTTTTTCAGTGGATTTCTATATGACTACAAATAACTGTAAAACATCATCCAAAGATGAATATGCAATGCTTACATCTGTGCTAGGACTTCTGTTGTTCTGCTGCAATATCAGAACAGGATGATGAAATTAATGCAAGTCTCAAATGCAGTTGATGCGTCACATCTTTCCGGTTATGGAGAGGAGGCCCGGCCGATGCCCCACCGATGTTCCATAGTTGTTGGAATGATTATGATGTGTATGGTGAGTGCCCTGTCGATTTATTCTTTCTGCTGGGAAGTCCCAGATTTGTTTCATGATGGATATGAATGACGCCTGACAGACCCCTATGACTATAATGGTTCTGGTTTCCATTAAGGAGTCTAGCATGAGTTTCTATGAAGTGTAAAATGTCAGAGCATGGAGACAGATATACATATTCCATACACACATATAATTACACACATTATACATATTTACATATCCTGCAGAGCTGTCATATTCCACCAGGGTTAAGTCTAGAATGGAGTGGTTTAAATTAAATGTATTGTGGATCCAGTAGGTGGCGCTGTCTCGGCTCTGGGTGTGTTAGCTATGTGGTCTTGGCATTTTTAGGCGTTGCATTTTGAAATAGAGGTTAACTATATCTCTATTATGTGCAAACCTAATCTGACTGGTTTGACGTGGATACAACAGGTGGTATCTCATACTAACAAACACAGGAGGCGGCGCTGCCCACTGGATCCATGTATCTAGTACCATCCTAGGAGTGGGGAAGAGATATGACAATGCCTTAGCTGTTCTCTCCGCTTGCCTAGCTTCCCTCTTCGGTCAGTCCTGATAGCTTCAGCCTGGATCAAGTTATAACAGCTGGTAAGATGCTTCGGCTGTTGTAACTTAAAGCAATAGAGAGAGGAGAAAGCAGGACTTCCTATCTTCTTATATTGCTGGAGACAAAAAATGTGGAGAAAACACTGAGCATGCTATAGTGTAGATCTGATAACATGTAAGGTATGTATAGAAATATAGCGTTAGTTTGAATCGACCAGTGTGTCCCTCACCTTCGAGTGTTGGGATGTGGTCACAACACCAACCAATAAAAACAAAGGTGATGGTGGCAGCAGACCCCGAAGGTTCGGACAGTACCAAGAAAGAGAAGACCACACATCTAAAAGAGCAGGACTGCGCTCACTGGTCCATAGACTGAAAACCGACTCGATGGATGTACTCAAATCCTTTAATAATAGGATGAACTTCACAATGCATTTCGAGCTGCAAAGAGCTCCTCTTTCTTTGAAGAAGAACTCTTTAAAGCTCGAAACGCGTTGTGAGGATAACCCATTATTAAAGGATTTGAGTAGATCCAGCGAGTCAGTTTTCTGTCTCCAGACCAGTGAGTACAGTCCTCCACTTCTAGCTATATGGCTTTCACTATCTTCTTATACTGTGTCTACCAAAACTTCCCTTTGCAACTGCGCACAGGTTACGTCCCATTTACTTCCCACCAGTTGTGATCCTAGAATATGTATATAAGTCAGTGTTTTGGAAACCATTACAACATTGTACCTTTTCCCAACATTTGGTCTGTCTTGCTGGAATAAGCTTTGTGCTCCTACTAAACTAGTCCACTTCCTAAAGCCGATTTATTGCTAATACTTTACCTTTCTTGGCATCTATACAGCACAGACACATGTTGTCAGCAGAGCGCAACCCAGATAGGTAAAATATATATGCAGCAAATTGGTAAAAAGATATAAAAGAAAGAGCAAAGTAGTATCTTTATACTCTTTTCACTTGTTTATATGTTTTAGTGGCATCTGAATTGTAAACTTACTTGTTGGTATATAGTCCCTTGTCACTAATACGCATTATTTTAAGGGTTGTAGTAGTCATTAGGAGATCGGGGATTTCGCACTGACACCTAGGTAAAGCACCAAAGTTGTGAATTGTAAGAAAAACACATTATTTACATAAAACAGCACATCTGGGATCCACTATTTCATAAAGTGCCATAAAACTGTATAAAAGCAATTATAATTCTTGTATTAAATTTCTTAAATGGTGTTACTCCCAGTGGAATCAGTAAAGCAAGAAGGCTTGGTAATATCCCTCGGAATAATGAACAATTAGAGTAATATGGGCAAAGAAATGAATCTTGTTGGAATCGTTCTTATTTCACAATCAGTGTGTGACATTCTCTTTGGGAGCTTGGCATTTTCTTAATGCACATTTGACAGTGTAAGTTTTTTACTGACAGGTCCGGGAATTGTGCGTAGAGGTGTTATAAATATTCAGACATTTATGTTAATGAAGGACAGACGTCTTCTTATCCTAATCTGTAATTTAGGGCACAAAAAAAATTGCTATAAGTAGTACGGTTGGTGTTTTTACTGCCAGTTATATGTTGGGGTAAAATATATATATACCAGCTAAAGAGGGAAGTTTGTGTGGTGTTTGGAGACTTCTTAGGTTAAGGCACAAGTGAAACTGGAGGAGGTGCAGGGGGTGCAATCGCACCAGGTCCCAGGAGCCTTAGGGGCCCATAAGCACTGGCATCAGTAGTATTGAGATTGCATCTTCCATCTGGCCCATAAGCCAAGGAGATTCACAGATTACTCTAACCACACTAAGGCTGGGGCCCCATATTGCGGAAACGCAGCTTTTTTTGTTGCTGATTTTGTTGCGGTTTTTTGAGCCAAAGTCAGGAGTGGCTACAAAACGAATGGGAGATATACAGGATATTCTTATGCTTATCCCTTCTGCTCAAGCCACTCCTGGTTTTGGATCAGAAAACCGCAACAAAATCTGCAACAAAAAAAGCTGTGTTTCCGCAACGTGGGGCTTCAGCCTAAGGTGGATTAAACTCCTTAGCACCCATAACCAACACTATCAAGAATTCTCTGTAGAGATGAGGTAGGGGCCCCAGACAAAAGATTGCATCGGGGCCCACAAGACGTTAGCTACATTCAGAATCCCACAATGAGACACTTATCACATATTCTGTGAGAACAGGGACCCCTGCTTGAATAGTGTAGGTGTCGAACATGTGCAAGGGAGTCATCTGTTCCAAATTTGTTGACAAGTCCTTAATTTTCAGAAACAGTCCCATTAAATTTGGAAATGTCTTGTTCTGAAAAGGTTTATGGTGCTCCCACTCTGTTTTTGGGTGGATTCTACTCCATTAGTTGGTGAGTATGTTAGTGAGCCACTGCTCCATTCAAACCCTCTTCTATATGACAAAATCATTGGAATTGAGAGTCCAAAATTCGTGTAATCAGACATAATATTTTTGCTCAACGGAGGGAATTTAACAAGCCCCACATGCTACAGTCCTGATGTTAGAAAGTGAGGGATAGGCCCTGATAAATTTAGTACATATCACGGCAATGCAATCTCTAGAAAAATAGACCTTAAGAATTCCCCCCAAAACCTGAACCTTTTCCGTGATTTGGAGCCAGTACTGGACCGATATAATGCCATGTGAATGCGGCCCAATACTGTACCACATAATATTTCCACCATATTTGTATAGGTAAGGCATGATAATATTCCATGGCTGGCATATTATAGATCCTATAGTCAGACTCTTAAACCTGTGTATAGAGGTATTTCTTTTACAATTTCTTGAAATGTAAGGAAAAATCAGTAAATAAGGCATAATTGCCAGAAATGCTTACTCTATTCTTAAGGAAGAAAATATTATTAGAAGTAATTGGCTGAATATAAAGTATATTAATATATTTACTGAACCAAAATTAGCAAAATGCGTAATATGTAAGTGAATACTGAATACTTAATATGCAGCTACATAGGCTCAAATTATGCTAAACCTTTACATGGTTGTGGTTGCTTAATCCAATAATGGAGAACATTTCAATGCACCCTTCTGTGCTGAACTGGGTAATAGAAAGTGTTATATTAATTTGGAAGAACGTATTTCACAATAGTATATTATATATGGGTAAGAAAAGTAATTAACAGTATTAACCCATCGTTCCTGTTCCTTTCATATTAGATTCTGCACACATGTGGATGAATGAAGCCCTTAGGTGAAATAAGGTGCGTTCAGAGTTTGTGGTCATGTAGTTAGAAATGTGGCAAGAAATACAATATGACTACACTCACACCTGTACCCAGTTTCCATTAGAGGATTTTGCTCCCCATGCTGCTTAAAAAATGTTCAAGCAAGACTGTTCTCTCCACATTTTTCGGGCGGAAACCCAATGGATCCCATTATAGTGTATGGGGTCCACTGGTTTCCACAGGTAACCACTTTTTAAGTGCATTGGGTTCCCGTTTTATGGGTCCCCAAGCAGACAGAAGAATGGAAACCTGAACGCAGGTGTTAACCTAGTGTAAGGCCCTGTTTACATGGTGGATTTGGCTACTTATTTTGCAGTGGATTCCATCTCAAAATCAGCGGCTGATTCTGGCCTGATTTAGATTTTTTTCAATGAGAGGCAGAAATCACAGCAGGATGCCGAAAAAAATAAGCGTCCTGCTCGATCTTGCCATGGAGTCTCCAGCGTGACACTCCCCACTGGTTACGCCCATCTATCTGGGTCTCAAAACCACAACGAAATGCCTCTGCTCAGCACTGGTATTTCGCCGTGGGTAGCTGGGTCTAGAAAATGAAGGGGAATTGGAGGTGTATGTCCACGTTACATTTCTATTCATTATGGGGCCATTCATTAGTGCAATGTATGGCCCCATAGACAACTCTGAGCTTGTACAAGATTCTACACATTACCTGTGTGTAAGGTTTTTTTCCTATAAGGGCTCGTTCACACAGGGCAAGAGGGGGCGGATTCTGACGCCGAATCCATCTCAGAATCCGCCCCCTCACAATGGAAATATACGTGGACCGCTAGATTTATTTTTTCCGTGAACGGTATGTTCCGGCTCACAGAAAAAAGAAATGTGCTTCCCTTTCTTCAGACGGACTCCGCAGCTGATTCAGCCATGGCGTCCGCCTCGCGGCAGCACTCTCCGCACTAGGCCCATTCATTTGAGCCTACTCCAGAGGGGGAATCCGCGACTGTCAGTAGCTGCGACAGTCGTGGCAGGCGCATTTTGGTCCTATTCGGGACCAAAATGCGCCATACCGCCCCCCGTGTGAACTAGCCCTAAGTGTTCCCAGCATGGAGGTTCAATAAGGACACCATCTCTGATTGTATAAATTTTTATCTCACCCTGGCTGTAAAGACTGTGGCCTCTTTCCCATGATCTACTCTGTATAATGGAATACGTAGGCCTTCTAGACTTACTAGTAACTCATTGAAGACAAAAAGTAAAGAAAAAAACATGTATTTAAATATTTAAACAACTGCATTTAAATTTTTGATACGATTTTAAAAAATATAAGATTTGTGTTTTTCAGGAGCATATGGCTTTTTCGCTCAGGTTGATATTGTAAGAATGGGCGAATAGCACCACATGCACCTCTTATATAACAGAACAAGCAGGTGCTGCCGAAGGAACAGTAATTAAACTCTTTTTACAGAAAAATGCATTTTCGTTAATTGAATATTCACATCTGTGATCACATCTTTGTTAGGAGTCTTCTTCGTAGACCCCATCAAAAATGCCAGAAAAAATGCAAGAAATCCTGATGGAAACCCATCAACGGGGTCCATCAGATACAGTTAGTGTCTATCCTATAATGATGGAATAGAAAATCTAAATGCCTGGTGAGGATGTGAATCCAGATGTCACCTCCTAGTTCTCACATCCAGATCATAAAATGAAAGCTCTAGAGAGGAATTTACATTGCATACATGCATACATCCAAACCCACAAGCCAGATATGCCCTCAACTTGCTAGAAAGCCAACCACATGAGCAAGTACTTGGGTCTCACTGTGGTGCCCATCGCTCTCCCACCTCCCCGGTGACGTCTGGCTCTTTCCTGTGATGCCATGTACCCAGGGTCACCCCTGTGTCCTATGATTGGACCTCAGCTGTGACATGGGCATGCCAAGTGTCATGACATCATGACACTTGGCATGATGCCACAACGAGGCCCAAAAGAGGTAACGGAAAATGAGGATGAATGTTTTTTTTTTTAATTTTTGTCATTTCCCCTGGGGGTTTATCCAGAGTATGATGCAACAGTCATTTTTCTTTGACTGAAGCGAATCGTCATTTGTTTGATTTTGTTACAAAATTAACAATTTGGAATATATTCGGATTGAATTCGGTTTGTTCCAAAACGATTTGCCCTCCTCTATCGATAAGCTATACTAGATGTTTTATAACAAAACTATATACCAATCTGGTCAACAAATCCTGCTGACGCTGGGTTCACACCAGCATCCGGTCACCGTTCTGAGGTTTCCGTCTTCTGCATGCGTAAGATGGAAACCTGTCATGCCAAGTCCGGCTGTGAGTGCCGGTGAGCGTTTTGAGCTCTCCGCGGCGAAACCGTTTTTTTTCAAAACCGGGCACAAAGTCCTGCATGTCCGACTCTGTGTCCAGTTAAAAAAAAAACGGTTTAGCCACGGAGAGCATAAAACGCTCACCGGCGCTCACGGCTGGACACTTTTCAAACCCATTCATTTGAATGGGTTTGAAAAATGTCAGCAGGTTTCCATCTCCTGCCCAGTTTCGGGCAGGAAAGGGAAACCTGTATAAACGGAGACTGGGCGCAGTTGTGAACGAGCCCTTAATAACATGCCGTCTGCAGATTACATTACAATTATAACATGACAGGTTTTCAAAACAGCACCCCAGTGAAAAACTTTTTATTTATCACTGCACCCCTCACCTTATTACTTTCACACTCTGCACTTCTTCTCTGTACATTGCACTTGTATCCCCACAATTCACCGGTCCCTCTGCTTGAGATCAAACGACATGAGTGGTAAATACAACTTAATCTGCACCATGCTATCGATACCATAATGCCTAAGTACATCATTACATGGGCAGCTAGGGACAGCACCATCTCTACCTGCTTTGTACAGTGCAATGCAATTAAAAGTTTAGAAAAATCTTCAAATTCTGTGAAATAAAATCTAGTACACTCCTCACCTATCACCCACCAGTCTGATTCTGATCCCCACTTCTGCGGTCAGTGATTGACTGAGCAGTTACTTCCTGTGTGTCAAGAGGGAGAAGGAAACAGAGGCCAACAGGGGCTCTAGAATCAATGGAATGGGAGTGGCAGGGCATTGGTAAGCTGAGTGTTACTTATTTCAGTATTTTACCCCATTCTGAGCTTGTTTTCAAAAAGATTAACTAGTTACCCAACCCCGTTGTTTGTTATTTGATAAATGTCCAGCCCCTGAAGCTGCCACTAGAGGGAGCCTATGAAATAATAATAGTAATGATAATAATAACTATATATATATATATATATATATATATATATATATATATATATATATTTATTTATTTTACAGTATGAACACTCTGCAGCATCTTCCCTCTAGTGGTAATATTTTCTACATTTTTTGCATTTTTATAGCCCTGAGCCTTACTCTGAGTGTATCGTGTGTATATATACCGCTATCTCTGATGTGTGCTTCATCTTCTTTCTTCTCACCTATATTCAGGCTTACAATATTCACGTACAGGCTGAAGGATCTCTTTGCTCAGTATTACTACAAATCCATTTTCATGGCGTTGGTTGTTGGAATAGTAATGTTGCATAGCCTAGCACAGGCCAGTACCTCTTTCTCTACTAACATTACTTTAAGTGGAGCCGGTGGTAAGAAGGGTCATAATTGCCAGATGTCTCCAATATTTCAGACTGCTGGAAGATATCTAATGGTTATGACTGTCTCTTGGGATCACTCAATCATAGTTTACTAAGGGAGCCAAATGGGGCCGTATACAGCAGAGAGGAGTGATGAGGATCTCCTATAGTAGGATAGTGTGCGTGGTTACAGCGCTGCATCTCCTCCACAGCCATAGCCATTGGATATATGGGGTAGGCATTGGTGTCATTGATCCCTGGATCTGCATAGAAGAATTCTGTATATCATGCATAAAAATGAAGCCTCTGTTGTAGCATTCATGGATATGTTGCAGGAGATTTACTGAAGCAAATCTATCAACTTTGCATTATTGCATTATCTCCCTATATTATAAAAATGAATTTCTGTCTGTCTGTCTTTCTGTCTATCTGTCTGTCTGTTCTCTAATGCGAACCAAACGACTGGACCGATCTTCACCAAATTTGGTACAGAGATACTTCAGATATCCGGGAAGGTTTAAGATGAGACTCCAACTCGCTCGCACGTACCGTTGCTGAGATACAGCATTCCAAACATAGTGCCCCCCCCCCTTAGCCAATACAAACCTGCAAGTCTTTCACTCATATTCCAACTGCAATACACACGGTCACTCCACATACACAACCCAACACTGATATCCAAACTGAGATACACGCATCAGAGGATTAGATACACAGATCAGCACACAGTATCACACACCAGAGGATTAGATACACGCATCTGCACACAGTCCCACAAACCAGAGGATTAAATACGCGCTTCTGCACACAGTTCCACATGCTGAAGGATTAGACACACGCGTCTGCACAAAGTATCACACGCCGGGGGATTGGATACATGCATCTGCACACAGTACCACATGCCAAAGGATTGGATACACGCATCTGCACACAGTTCCACACACCAGAGCATAAGATATGCACATCTGCACACAGTACCACATGCCGTAGGATTAGATACGTGCATCTACACACAGTTCCACATGCCGTAGGATTAGATACACGCCTCTTCACACAATACCACACAGGGGAGGATTAGATACGTGTGTCTGCACACAGTATCACACTTTGGAGGATTAGATACATGCCTCTGCACACAGTACCACAAGCCAGAGAATTAGATACGCGTCTCCGCACACAGTACCACATGGGGGAGGATTAGATACGCACGTCTACACACAGTTCCACACACCGTAGGATTAGATACGCGCCTCTTCACTCAATACCACACAGGGGAGGATTAGATACATGTGTCTTCACACAGTTGTACACGCCATAGGATTAGATACACACGTCTGCACACAGTACCACATGCCGTAGGATTAGATACATGCGTCTACACACAGTACCACATGCCGTAGGATTAGATACGCGCATCTGCACACAGTACCACACGCCGGGGGATTGGATACGCGCGTCTACACACAGTTCCACACTCCAGAGGATTAGATACACGCGTCTGCAGACATTTGTACACGCCATAGGATTAGATACACACGTCTGCAGAGTAACAAATGCCGTAGGATTAGATACACGCGTCTACACATAGTTCCACACGCCGAAGGATTAGATACGTGCCTCTTCACACAATACCACACAGGGGAGGATTAGATACATGTGTGTGCACACAGTATCACACTTTGGAGGATTAGATACATGCCTCTGCACACAGTACCACATGCCAGAGAATAAGATACGCGTCTCAGCACACAGTATCACACGGGGGAGGATTAGATACGCGCGTCTGCACACAGTACCACACGGGGGAGGATTAGATACGCGCGTCTACACACAGTACCACATACCGTAGTATTAGATACGCGCGTCTGCACACAGTACCACATGCCGGGGGATTGGATACGCGTGTCTGCACACAGTTCCACACACCGTAGGATTAGATACGCGCCTCTTCACACAATACCACACAGGGGAGGATTAGATACTCGTGTCTTCACACAGTTGTACACGCCATAGGATTAGATACACGCGTCTGCACACAGTACCACATGCCGTAGGATTAGATACGCACGTCTACACACAGTACCACATGCCATAGGATTAGATACGTGTGTCTGCACACAGTACCACATGCCATAGGATTAGATACCCATGTCTACACACAGTTCCACATGCCGTAGGATTAGATACGCACCTCTTCACACAATACCACACAGGGGAGGATTAGATACGTGCATCTGCACACAGTACCACACGACCGAGGGTTAGATGTGCGCGTCTTCACACAGTTACACACGCTGAAGGATTAGATACGTGTGTCTGCTCTAAGTACCCCACGGGGGAGGATTAGATACGCACATCTGCACACAGTTCAACATGCTGGAGGATTAGATACGCATGTCTTCACATAGTACCACCGCCAGAGGATTAGATACGCGTTTCTACACACAGTATCACACGGGGAAGGATTGGATATGCACATCTGCACACAGTTCCATACGCCGGAGGATTAGAAACGCACGTCTGCACACTGTACCACATGCCGTAATATTAGATACGTGCGTCTGCACACAGTTTCACAAGCCGGAGGATTAGATACACGCGTCTGCACACAGTACCATACGCTGAGGGATTGGATACATGCGTCTGCACACAATACCACATGCCAGAGGATTGGATACGTGCATCTACACACAGTTCCACACACCAGAGGATTAGATAAGCAGGTCTGCACACAGTACCACATGCCGTAGGATTAGATACGTGTGTCTGCTTACAGATCCACACGCCAGAGGAATAAATACATGCATCTTCACACAGTTGTACACGCCATAGGATTAGATACACATGTCTGCATACAGTACCACATGCTTTAGGATTAGATACACGCGTCTACACACAGTTCCACACGCTGTAGGATTAGATACGCGCCTCTTCACATAATACCACACAGGGGAGGATTAGATACGTGCATCTGAACACAGTACCACACTTTGGAGGATTAGATACAGGCCTCTGCACACAGTACCACATCCCAGAGAATTAGATACACGTCTCAGCACACAGTTCCACATGGGGGAGGATTAGATACACGCATCTGCAGACAGTACCACACGCCAGAGTCATTAGATACGCGCATCTGCACACAGTTTCACTTACTGGAGGATTAGATACGCGCCTCTTCACACAATAGCACACGGGGGAGGATTAGATACGCGCATCTGCACACAGTACCTCACGCCAGAGGATTAGATACACCTGTCTGCACACAGTACCACATGCCAGAGGATTAGATACACGCGTCTTCACATAGTACCACATGCCGTAAGATTAGATATGTGCATCTGCACACAGTACCACACCAACAAGGATTAGATACTTGCGTCTAAACACAGTACTACATGGGGAAAGATTAGATACAGCTTTACTCCAGGTATCCATAAGAACTGATCACAGGTTTTTCACTGATATCCAAAATGAGATACACATAATCACATGACGCTTATGGACATACACACAAACCACATACAAAATACACCAGTGCAAAATTGGACAATTCTTATGGGACCACTACACACACATAAAATGTAATATACCCGTGCGAAGCCGGGTCCTCCCTCTAGTTTTAAATAAAGAATAGAGACAAAACTGAAAAGGAGTGAACATAGGGGTGAATTACTAATCGAAATACTCCCGAATTTTGGCTTAATGTGCCACAAAATATGGTTTTCAAGGCTTTCACCTCATTTATTTTGTTTTAGTCTAAGGCCCCACGTAGCGCCCGCAGTAAAAAAGCATTGCGGAAAATCTGTGGCGGTAACACAATGCGTTTTTCCCACAGCGCTTTTCAGCAGACAGTTTGCTACACATTTTATCACGGTTTGGGGATGAGATTTGCTATTTCCATCCAATTCTTCTTAGTACATTTGCAGGGTCAGGGGATAATTGTACACATCAGGGAGAGTGTGTGCCTACATAGGCAGTACGGAGACTTACAAGTCATTCCTAATCCGCTAGGGATTCTGGGTAAAAAATATGCAAATCAATTCTCCAGAATGTTCCTTTTGGAATAGAAATACTAATTTGGCAATTAAATCTGCATCATGATTAATTAGACTTTTTAACTGAGTCATGCATGATGTTAAGGATGCTGCCCTCTAGAGGGCGGCGTACAGAGTGCACTGTTCTCCTAATTACATCCTGGAAAATAGATTTGCATATTTTTTACCTAGTACATTTGCAGACAGTTTTTAAAGGAACTCGTCATGGGGGTTGTTGAAAACATCTTGGAGAACTAAGCCTAGATTTTCTGCGGATGTAGGTTTGCTCCAATCCTTCTGTCTCTTCAGGTAATCCCAGACAGACTGCATGATGGGAGATCAGGACTCTTTGGGGACCTTATCATCACTTTCTGGAATCCTTTTCCAAAAGGTGGTCACACCAATATCGATGAGATGTAGCTTCACTTAATTTTGTTCATTGACAAAAATAAACTATTTTTGAAATCATTTTTACTTTGCAGCTTTCCTCCCCAAATCTGCCTAAATCTTTTGCACAGTACTGTATTTCTATCCCATAATCATTATTGCAAAATAGAGGTTTTATAGATGTAAAATAATATACTACTTTGAATAAATCATCCACCACTTATACAGTATATCCTTTGTTTACCAGTGATATAAAGACACTATTCTGCGGGATAAAGCATTTGCACGCTCACTTACATACATAACCAAATGACAAAGTTCTATGTATTGACAAACATGATTTGACTAAGAGGACACTGAACAAAGACCAAGACCAAGAGGTCAATGGCCAAAACACCAATTGTGTCACCACATATGTATTATGATACAGGCTTTAACTCCATATATTGTTTTTATAGAAATATTTTATCATGTAGTCTATGGTATGTGCAAATCCTAAGATGTAAAGTTCATTGCCATAAACTGATATTACCCCCCCCCCCGATAATTATTCAAACACATAACTTAATAATAGAATATTAGAATAATCGTTAATCAATATGGAATATGTTGGTGTTATATAGAGGATTATTATTTATTATTACTCTATAGAGTCACAATTAAGTACATTATAGTTCATTTCCATACTCGCTCCTGCTGTCTTTCCCTTCTATTATTATTATTATTATTATTATTATTTTTATTTTTTTTTACTTTATCCAGATATTTTTTTTAAATTCTTTTCTCAGCATGTTTTGCACATGAACTTGTATTACTGATCTCAAAAATAAAATAATGAACAGCTTTGGGCTATAAAACCTCTCAAATTGTTTTTCACAGAAGGGATTTGCATGCTGACTCATTGCTGCTATATTTATAAGTCATTGCCGAAGCACGACAACTGCAAGATTTCTAATAAAGCAATGGAAATTACATGCATCGCAATGGGAGTTGAATACATTTACATTTGAAGTGTCTTACCATTTCACAATTTATTGCATATTACCTTGTTTGTGCATGCCTGGACTTTAATGGTTATTTTTATAGTGTAAAATTGTGGTTTTATGATAATATCCCCAGTAGAAATATATTATAGAACTGACATATGGGATATCCTATAAACCTAGAATTTAGTCTCAGGCTAAATCACTGCTTGATATGAGCTGTGGTACATCAGAAACTGCAATTAAGAAATAAAGTTAATAAACTTTTTTTTTCTTGTATCATTATGGCTTGAGTATATGTTGGCATTGATAAAGCTTCCATTCCCAGTACTGATATAGGATATTGATAGCAAGTCGCACATGAACGAATAGTTCACCATTAAATACTTAGAACGCTAAGCGTTGTTACTAAAGCCCGTATAGTATTTACTGCAGATTTATCAAAAATAGCCTGAATTACTTACTATATTCTTCTTTCCTGTAGCTCAAACAGCAGCACATATTGGGATTTATCCTCCGGCTTCCATGTGCTCAGAAAGGTGATACAAAGGATTAAACTTTGAGTCAACCAATAAAAAGATACATCACAATTGGGTGCTTATTTTATTGTTTGTGGTTCATGGGTAATAAACTAAATCTAAACTTTGGGAAACAAGAAGTCTTGCCTGCTTCCTATATAACAGCGGATCTCAACCTGTGGGTCGCGACCCCGGCGGGGGTCGGATGACCAAAACACAGGGGTCGCCTAAAGCATACCTCCCAACCGTCCTGGTCGTTGGGAGGTATGTCCCGGTTTCAACTTATCGGTGCCCGGAGGACGCCGATGAGTTGAACACACAGGCGATTAAAGCAAGAGCTGTCACAGCCAGTTCCTGCTTTAACGCTGCGGCTTCTGCATTTGTAGCCGCGATGTGATGACGTCACATCGCGCCTACAACTATATGAGTAAGCGAGACTTCATAGAGAGTGGCAGGAGAGCGTTGGAAGGTGAGTATAAGTGTTTTTTTTTTGTTTTAAACATTAAGGTGGAATATAATGAAGGGGCAGATGAAGGGGGGGGGACAGCATGACACTGGGGACAGAGATGGAGGGACATTAAACTGTGGGCAGATGAAGCGGGGACGGCATGACACTAGGGGCAGAGATGGAGGGACATAAAACTCTGGGCAGATAAAGGGGGGACTGCATGACACTGGGGCAGAGATGGAGGGACATGAAGCTCTGGGCAGAGATGGGGGAACATGAAACTGGGAAACAGATGGGGACATGAAACTTGGGGAAGAGATGGAGGGACATGAAAGTGTGGGCAGATGAAGGGGGGTACGGCATGACACTGGGGGAAGAGATGGGGGACATGAAACTGGGGGCAGAGATGGAGGGGGGACATGAAACTGGGGGCAGAGATGGAGGGGGGGACATGAAACTGGGGGCAGATGAAGGGGTTATATGAAACTGGGGGAGAGATGGTGAGGGGACATATAATGTCCGGGTGACTGTAGGAGGATTATACTGTGTGGGAGCACATGAAAAATGAATGAGAATGGGTGGAGTCAACATAAAAGTTGGTAGAGCTAAATTCGCCGTGGCGCATATTTTGTCCCTCTTTCTAATCTTCAAAAGTTGGGAGGTATGTCTAAAGCCATCAGAAAATACATATTTCCGATGGATTTAGCCACTGAGAAGCCACGCTACTGTCTGCAGCAGCACTATTCAGCTGGAACGCACGCCGTTATGGACACGTGTTCCAAACTGAATGGGCTCACCGCAACATGAGGAACTGTATTGCGGGGTCACGGCATTAGAAAGGTTGAGAACCACTGCTATAGAAGCTTCAGTTGCCTCAGAGGTTCCCCTAGAGGTTCCTGTAGATGGCCTTCCTCTTCCTCTCAGTCCTCTGTGTAGATAGTTCTTGTCTGCAAAGTTCTCGATTAGCTCATCATGTTTCGAGCAAAGTAACCTATATGGTTGAAACTTTTTGCTACCCATCTGATACCCATGATTTAAGCTAAACTGCTCTACATCCAGCCATGGAGAGCCATGGAGAGGGCCTTTGACCTTGAAGTCTCAGCTTGTTCTACTGTATTACAAGGAAATCTGGTGCCAAGGATCAGAACTGCACCGGAAAAGGTCCTATCTGTGTACATTAAGGTATTCATTGTATTGAAGACAGATTATTTTAGCGCCTTTTCCACCTTTACTATCAAGATTCCATTGACCATGTAGCTCCTTTCTTAGGGTGAGTTCACACGGAGTAATGTGCCGCGTGATGTGGCACGTAGATGCTTCGTGAGCTTTTGCGAGCCGTTCACGCTCCCATTGATTTCAATGGGAACGTGGATCATATACACGGCGCTATTTTGCGGCCACAAAAGAACTGACAATGTCCATAAAGGGGTAGTCTGAGTCATCCAAAATTCTATTTTTATGCAGCAATGTGTTGGACATAATAATAATAAAAAAAGTTTGCAACTTACCCCTCCTTTCCCATGTTGGCCACCCAGTAATTGTTGCTGCAGCTCCAATTGTTCTGTTGTCTTCTAACACACCATTTGACAAAATGTTTAAAATTTTCAAAAATTTGCAAAACTGACATTCTTAGAGACCAGTTCAGTTCTGGAGTGACTTTGAGGGGCCTCTGTGCTGTCCATGATTTAAGCTATATTGCCCTACCGCCAGCCATAGAGATGGCTACTGACCATGAAACCTGTGCCTCTTCTCAAAAGGTCCTAAATGTGAACACCAAGGTGTTTATGGTATTAAGGACAGGTGAGCTATGATCTTAGTATTGTTTCAAATATCAATGTAAGTGTAGCGGTAAGCACGTTCAGGATTCCCGATGACAAGGGCAAGGCACAAGACCAAGTCGGTCCCATGCCAGACCACAAAGTTAGATTTCTTCTTATAGCTGATGTGACTGAGTAAGTCCTCTAAAATATAAAGCCATTGGGCTGTTGGTTCCTGTTTGGTAGTAATTATTTTCTACACGATAAGGAAAGTCCATCTCTGTATTTGTGAAAGTTTTCATCTTCCTTGGTAAAGTATTGCTGACTCGAAGGAGTTTTTAAGATAAAATGCAGAAAATGACAAATAAAATCAATAAACTGTCCTGTAAGAGGCGACCAGCTCAGGGATTTCTGCAGTACATTGCAGCAGGAAAGTGCCAATGCTTTACATCAGATGGACAAGGGTCACTGCCATCCAACAAATGGGTTAGAAGCATTTTTTGCTATTGTTCATGGCTCTGAATTTCAAGACTTGGAATGTGCCCTTGATACGCCATTCCTTTCATTACTATAGATACACGAGTTAGCTAATGCCGAAGCAAATATAACTTTATCCATCTCTAACCTTCTACAAAGGGGCTTTGAAAATTGCTTTAAAGTAATTCTAGTTCCTTACTGAAAGGGGATTGTCATAAGAGAAAATGTGGCTAGTAGACAATAATGGCATGCCCTGGGGGAGAATATATATAACAAATAATCAGACATCTTAAGGAAATTCCCTTTTCTGTTTGTAGAAGAGCATAGTTGTAAAATGGATTTTCTACCCTTTACAGCAGGGACACATTTTCTTCCATGCTTGGGTTTTGTGGTGACTGGTGGTTTTAAGTATATAATCCATGAAGAATGTGGAAACATAAAGGGAACCTGCCAGATGTATTTGGGACACTTAGCCATGTACTAGTGTTATTGACCGGTGGTTTAGCATCTTAAACATCCGTATTCTAACACTTTATACTTACCTAGAGATGAGTCCAATAATTCTCATAAGACTCATCTCTGGTGCTCCCAACTCCTGCGCACTGGAAGTACATCTTGCTCCAGCTTTGGTGAACAACTGCCCAGGGCAGATAGTACCAGAAGCTGTGTCCTACCTCTCGCAGCAGACACAACTGACAAGTTACCTTCTCTACACACTGTCCATTCCCTGGATCTCCATTCTGTCAAGTACGTGATCTTCCTGATGCTGCTGCTGGGTAAGCCTATAGGGAAGGTCCATGCTCCCATCCTACTAGTTAAAGGGTTAGCTACCATGTCAGTAAATTTTCCTGATCCATCTATCTGTCTGCAGGTAAAAAATTGTGCTTCAACTGCCACACCCTGTCTGAGCAAAGGATCCAAATCCTGTTAAGAAGTTACCGTCTGCTGATTGTTACTGTGTAACTGACCCAGGCTTGTATTTGACCTTGTCTCTATCCACTACTTATGCTCTGCTTGTTACAAATGTAAAGCACCATGGAATTAATGGTGCTATATAAATAAACAATAATAATAATAATAATCTGTCTTTGACCTTGGCTTGTTTCCTTGCTTATTGCTGCTCTCATCGGATCCATTGTTACTGACCATAGCTTGTTGATGATCTGTGCTACCACCCATGACCTCAGCCTGTATTCATATTTTGCTTTTGCCCAACCCATTGGTGCATTGCACCATAGTCCCTGATCTGTCTGGTCAGCACATATCAACATTGGGACCATTCCCAGAGGTAGTGACCTATTGAAAAACTCCAATCACCATATGGGGCTTAAGGGGTGAAGACTTGAGGGGAACTTACAATACCCTTAGAGGTCATCCTAATCCAAATAGGTTTAGTGGGACCACAAACTGCTGTTTGTTACACTAGACAAGTATAAAGGTTTTTTTTTTGTTTTTTTTCATTGCAGCCTTTGACAGCATTGAGATAGGGCTGTTTGGGACACTAAATAACCAACATGTAAGCATTTGTGGGTGCTTTATTGTCCTAAATAGATGTGGCAGGGTCCCTTAAAACCTACCAGAAGACACAGAAGCCCAAAGTGTAAAGACACATGCATGTTATATCAGGAGAACTTGGGAACAGCCGATCATTCACAACACATAGGGCCCCTTCACACGGAGGATACGCTGGCTGATTTTGAATGTGTAAACGTTCCGAATCAGCAGCGTTTAAAACAGGTCCCATTGCTTTCTATGGGAGCCGGCATACGTGCGCTCCCCATAGAAATGAATGGGCTGCCTTTTCCCATTAATTTCTATGGGGAGCGCACGTATGCCGGCTCCCATAGAAAGCAATGGGACCTGTTTTAAACGCTGCTGATTCGGAACGTTTACACATTCAAAATCAGCCAGCATATCCTCCGTGTGAAGGGGCCCTTATACGTTGTAAACCACATTGAAGAGAAGCAAGCATCCTCCACAACCTCTCTATCTCGACTAGTCTTTTCCAGAGCACTGAACAGGGTGCACCAATTGGCCCAACATAGAGGGTTTCCGAGATGAAACCCTTAAATGTCAGCAAATAGTGTAGTTCATACCGTATATAAGGTGAATTTTAGTTTTCTTGTATATTGTATAATACTTGCCATATAATTCTAATTATTGTTACGCCAATACATTTATGATAAGACCTCTAATCTAAAATAACTGAAAAAAAGTTTTAACAAACAATATAACAAAATGATAAAGTTGAAAACATCAATTCCAATTATTTTTATTTCACTTCATTCTTTTACCTTTGTTTATAATTTTATGCTAAAATAAGTAGAGAGAAACAATCGATTGCATTGGTTCAATAGGATGACCTTGAGTGTGGGGATAAATTGCATGAAATGAGACCTTAACAACCACTCAAGATGTAACCACAGTGTAAGTACAAATCTTATTTTACACATTTCAGCAATAGATGTTCTTAATGTTTCAGGTTCGCGTTGAGAGCTGAATATTAATGGATATCTATGGATGAAATCCCAGACGGGACTATCGTAATATATTTCTAGGGCATATTCCGGGAACGTGCTTTCTGTGTACAGGGTTTGTTTGTTTCTCTATTTACAGAAAATCAGCATAGCGCACAAAACTGGAGAAATAGGCCAATAAATAATACAAATAACAGTAATAACAATAATAATAATAATAATAATAATAATAACAACAACAATAGTAGTAATAATAATAATAATAGCACTAATAACAGTAATAATAATAGTAGTAGTAATAATAATAACAATCATAATAAAAATTGTAATAATAATAAAAGTAATAATAACAAAATCAATAATAATATTAATAACTAAAGTAATAATAATAATAATATTAACAACAATAATAATAATATAAACAATTGTATCTCTAAATAACGCTATTTTATTAAGCCAATTATGATTAAAGGATCGTCCGACTTACTTAAAAATCAGGCTATGGAAAATGTAGTAAAATAATGAAATATGCCATATTCACAGGGGATAAAATCTTTCTGTAGTGTACTCCCTGCACCATATAAGCACATTCAGTATTATCCATCCTGGGCCTCCATCACTCCTATCCTTAGATTTTCTAAACTGGGAGATGGAATACTCATCTTCCTTCCTCCTCTCCTGACATTCTGACTTTGGGTCACATGACCTTCTCTGCTCTACTCCTGCTGCTTATATATAACGTAGAGCGGAGTCAGCTCAGGTGACCCAAAGCTAAAACATCAGCAGAGGAGAGAGAGGAGACATGACTTCTCTGGTCCTCTACAGCACTGTGAAAGTTTAAGGATTGGCACACAGGGTGAACAGGATGTGCTTATATGGTGCAGGGAATACTGCAGGAAGATTTTTTTCCCCACATAATCCCATTAAAAGTCTCATAGTTCCTGAGCCACTAGTCTGGTAGCCACTGTTTCCAGACCACACCATCTAGTAATGATTAGAGATGAGCGAGTAGTACTCAATCGAGTACCACTCGCTATTCGAATGTAAAAGTTTGATGCAGAACCAGCATTGATTGGCCGAATACTATACAGTCGGTCAATCAACGCTGGTTCTTCTCCTACCTTTAGAAGTCTTCTCTGTGCAGCTTCCCCGCGGCGTCTTCCGGCTCTGAATTCACTCTGCCAGGCATCGGGCTTGTAGTGCGGGCATGTGCAGTCAGCTCTGCCCAGGCCTGATGCCTGGCAGAGTGAATTCAGAGCCGGAAGATGCCGCGGGGACGCTGCAAGGAGAAGACTTCTCGGAGGATCCAGCCCGACCCTCACTCGTGGACTTGGTAAGTGTAATTTGATCGAATGTTGCCTACCCCTGAAACGAGCATTTTCCCCCCATAGACTATAATAGGGTTCGATATTCGATTCGAGTAGTTGAATATTGAGGGGCTTCTCGAAACGAATATCGAACCTCGAACATTTTACTGTTCGATCATCTCTAGTAATGATGTCTCATTCTATGTCCTTTGACTTCTGTAACCAATTACTGGCCTTGATGGCTACACATAAATGAACAACATGTGCATGCTTAGGCCAGTGACTGGATTCAGCCGTCAGTGGAAGAGAAATGGGTGACATTACTTTTGGATGGCAGGGACTGAACCAGCAGTGCAGGAGCAACAGGACTTTTGCATTATGGCAGAATTCATTGTTTTACAAGGTTTCCTGGCCATGGTCTATGTTATCAATGTGCCAGAAGGGGAAACAGCAGAAAATATGGGCGTTATCGCTTGTAATGAGTAATTCGGGAATCCTAATATTTCTTCACATGTGATTGGCTGCGGAGTGTTTCCTGTTTTCTCAATGGTATCCTTTATCTTTTGCAGTCAAGCATTATGTGCACTCCATCTGACTGAGGAGTTGCGGGCCCCATCTTGTCACATCACGCCAAATGGATAGTCAACACCTGGCAAAATACTATCATCTTAGAGGTTTGTACATGTAGACATCATAGAGGTCTGTGTTTCTGCTTGCATAGTAGCTGGGTACAAATCGCTGACTCTTTTAATACAGTCCTATGAAAAAGTTTGGGCACCCCTATTAATCTTAATCATTTTTAGTTCTAAATATTTTGGTATTTGCAACAGCCATTTCAGTTTGATATATCTAATAACTGATGGACACAGTAATATTTCAGGATTGAAATGAGGTTTATTGTACTAACAGAAAATGTGCAATATGCATTAAACCAAAATTTGACCGGTGCAAAAGTATGGGCACCTCAACAGAAAAGTGACATTAATATTTAGTAGATCCTCCTTTTGCAAAGATAACAGCCTCTAGTCGCTTCCTGTAGCTTTTAATCAGTTCCTGGATCCTGGATAAAGGTATTTTGGACAAACAATTCAAGTTCAGTTAAGTTAGATGGTCGCCGAGCATGGACAGCCCGCTTCAAATCATCCCACAGATGTTCAATGATATTCAGGTCTGGGGACTGGGATGGCCATTCCAGAACATTGTAATTGTTCCTCTGCATGAATGCCTGAGGATTTGGAGCGGTGTTTTGGATCATTGTCTTGCTGAAATATCCATCCCCTGCGTAACTTCAACTTCGTCACTGATTCTTGAACATTATTCTCAAGAATCTGCTGATACTGAGTGGAATCCATGTGACCCTCAACTTTAACAAGATTCCCGGTGCCGGCATTGGCCACACAGCCCCAAAGCATGATGGAACCTCCACCAAATTTTACAGTGGGTAGCAAGTGTTTTTCTTGGAATGCTGTTTCTTTTTGGACGCCATGCATAACGCCTTTTTTTATAACCAAACAACTCAATCTTTGTTTCCAAAATGAAGTTGGCTTCTCCAAATGTGCTTTTGCATACCTCAGGCAACTCTATTTGTGGCGTACGTGCAGAAACGGCTTCTTTCTCATCACTCTCCCATACAGCTTCTATTTGTGCAAAGTGCGCTGTATTGCTGACTGATGCACAGTGACACCATCTGCAGCAAGATGATGCTGCAGCTCTTTGGAGGTGGTCTGTGGATTGTCCTTGACTGTTCTCACCATTCTTCTTCTCTGCCTTTCTGATATTTTTCTTGGCCTGCCACTTCTGGGCTTAACAAGAACTGTCCCTGTGGTCTTCCATTTCCTTACTATGTTCCTCACAGTGGAAACTGACAGGTTAAATCTCTGAGACAACGTTTTGTATCCTTCCCCTGAACAACTATGTTGAACAATCTTTGTTTTCAGATCATTTGAGAGCGGGCTGTCCATGTTCGGCGACCATCTAACTTAACTGAACTTGAATTGTTTTGTAGAAATAAATGGTCCAAAATACCTTTATCCAGGATCCAGGAACTGATTAAAAGCTACAGGAAGCGACTAGAGGCTGTTATCTTTGCAAAAGGAGGATCTACTAAATATTAATGTCACTTTTCTGTTGAGGTGCCCATATTTTTGCACCGGTCAAATTTTGGTTTAATGCATATTGCGCATTTTCTGTTAGTACAATAAACCTCATTTCAATCCTGAAATATTACTGTGTCCATCAGTTATTAGATATATCAAACTGAAATGGCTGCTGCAAACACCAAAATATTTAGAACTAAAAATGATTAAGATTAATAGGGGTGCCCAAACTTTTTCATAGGACTGTAGCAGGAAGGGGTTTTATGGGATGAATAAAACCTCCCCCAAGTGTTCTCACTCCTTTGGCACATCCCTGAGGGTCTCCTATCCTGCATCCAAACTGCATGTAATACTGTCTGCCCTCTGCTGGTAATAGGTGAACATTACATGGGAAAAATTCATTTCTCTCCAGCAGATGAGAGACTATTATTATTATTATTGTTTATTTATATAGCCCCATTAATTCCATGGTGCTTTACATTTGGGGGTTACATACAATGCACAAAATATACAGGTAGATATAATACTAACAGTGATCGGCTGGCACAGTGGGTTAGAGGGCCCTGCCCGCGAGGGCTTACAATCTATTTACATATACATTATATGTACACTGTATATACAGCTGTAAAAGATTATTTTCCCTTTTCTAATATAAAATCTTATATGCCCTTGGATCTTTTTTTTTGCAGTGTTAATGGAGAATTCCTCCTTAAAGTGAATGTCTACTCTTGAAAACCATTCTGAAGCTTAACACTCTACGTATACATAGGATTTTTAGTTAATTAATTGGAATTAGTGGGGTTTTTTCCACTTACACCATGTTTTTGTTCCATTTTATACCAAATCTTTCTTTCATGGTAAAAACAAGTGTATAATGACACAGTCAAAAGCTATTGATCATTTCTAAGAATAAGTCATCTATAGTAGATTCTCAAAAGAACCCCTGTAGCCTTTTGGGCACATTTTCCTAATTCCTAGTCCCATCTTTTGCATGCTCACTGTGCTGTGGTAGTCTGAGATACTCCTCTTGCTCTTCAATTGATCAGATGACAGACGAGGGAAAGTCTTGGACTAGTTAAAGGGCTTGTCATATTATGGACACATCCCCTATGTGTTTGGTCCCTCTTAGGCCTTTTAGTGAATGGAGTGCCACTTTCCTTGCGTGAATGGTGCTCCATTCACTTCTATGGGGCTACGGTTGCTGCCAGAGATGACTTATCCCTAGTCCATAACAGCACAACCCCTTTAACCCATTAACTGCAATGATCCGCAATTGGGGATCGGGTATTTTAACCCGCCTACCAATGCCATCTGTCATTGAGGAATAGAAACAGGACATTTGTTCCCATATTATTGAAAAAAAGGCAGTTAATGGGTTAAACCCAGTGTTTATCCAGTAGTCTGAGAAACTATAGGAAATTTTATATAAATAAAGTTTGAGCTATGGGGAGCTATGCACCAGGTATTTTAACCATGCATTGGCAATTTACTGCAGAATATTTGTCAGCCACGTTACTTTAAAATTTTCCTTTCTTGACCATGTTAGGTTGAATTAACACAGAAATTTCTGCAAATATTTCAAACATTGGAATGACGTCAGAAATCCATGTGCTTGTCACCAAAACCATCCCATTCAGATGAATAAATTGACTTTCAGTTGCATAAATGTATGTGTGAATACATGACTGTTGTAAAGACTTGTACCATACAGTAGGTACTGAGCGGCTGCATCACTCCTTACCAGGATCCATGTCTGGGCCAGTATCATCAGATCCAAGTTATATCAGGATTAGGGTTGAGCCTATCTTGAGATTTCAAGATTGATTTTAAAATCCGTTTTTTGATCATTTTCCAGCCAATCCCGATCGTGAGATTTGCTCGATCGAAATCCGATCTTTTCCGATCTTGATCGCTCAACCCTAGTCAATGCTTCTCTATGGGAAAAGTCACTTTTAGGATTGAGCCGATCTTGAGATTTCAAAATCTAATTTCCGATCATTTTCCAGCCGATCCCAATCGTGATCGTGAAGTTTGCTCAATCGCCGATCGGGATCCGATCTTTTCCAATCCTGATCGCTCAACCCTAATCAGGATGTATGGCCACTTGCACGAAGTATCCAACTCTGGGAAAGCTGGATATCGTTAGCCTGACATGGAAGCAAGAAATCCCTGGACTAAATTATTTCTTTTATTAATGTTAAATAGTCACATATTTCAGCAGTGAGAAAAAAACTTTTTTTGTGCCAAAACCTATTGCAGTTTAATTTTAATAAAAGGATATTAAATTAGTTCAGGGATTTCTTGCTAAGCAGTGTCGCCGGGGATACTCAGCTTTCCCAGGATTGGATCACCCAAGCAAGTGAGCATGCATCCTGATGTAACCTGCGTCTGCTTTCATTTGGTGTCTCCTATCGGTACCAGATGGTTCTGATACATGCCAGTAGTTTAATGGAGAAGATCGGTACTTTTGGTACTTTTTAGTCTTCGTTGACTTCTATTGGAGAATTCATTAGTCGTTCACCATCTGTTACATGCCAATTTTTTTTTAATATAGTGGCAAACAGGGCATATACAGTTAGAGGTCTGTACAAACACATGAAGATCCCCCTATGGGGTAACAGTATCACTGTATATAACATATGTGCAGAGCTGTAATGTGCTCGTGTCCATCAGGCGGTAAGATTCAGAAAGTCATTGCTTCCAGGCTTTTTATAGAAGTGTGAATAGGCATTAGCTGATAATATCATGTACAGGGCAATGCCTAGAACAGATACAATCTAACATTCATGTCTATCTCTGCGGCAGGTTTATGACTTCTCCCACTATCGATTAAACGCTTCTATTCTCCCCGCTGCCAGTGTTATGTAACATGGAACTGGAAACTGTGGTCAGTAATGACTCCTGCCTGCCATGGAGGAGAATCTCACAATAAGGAAACATGTCCCAGCTCCAGAATGATAGATACAATCTTAAGATTAATGTTGATGTGGAAGCGTACTGCATATTACAATATATACCTGTGGGCAAGTCATTTACTGGCAACAATCTACCATAAATATGTCCAAACAATCACATGAGGGATAATGTAGAATGAATGCGGGAAGGAGATGTAATTCTTACCATTACAATATGTGCATTTCTACATGTCATTAATAGTAATTAATAATGCAATGCTGGAAGAATTCCTGATACCTGCTTTTATGTATGACACTCTCTATGGAAGTCTATGAGAGGGATGGGACATGCCAAGAAGCTTTACATAAAGCAAATTCAATTCTTTAGGATTATTTATATAGATGTCTTTTATTCAACCTTATCTATCATCATCTATACTACATTCATTGGGGCCGTCTTATGATGCTGCTCAAGATCTTTGAACTGAAAAATTGGCTCTTTACATAGGTTTTTGTGAAAATAGATTGATATTTGTTGTTACCCTATCTTTTTATACTTAAAGCTGAAGCCCCATGGGATGGAAACAGAAAGATCACAGTATTTTACAGTACGGCAAAGTGGATCAGATTCTAGCGAATCCCATGCCCACGTTGCAATAAAAACGGTTTTGGAAATGTCAGCATTTCAATTATACATACGGAAACGCCGACAGTTTCCCCATAGGTGTAATTGTAACAGAAAGTCCACAGAGGAAAACTCTGCAAATTTTCTGTTTAAAGCCCTGTGGGAAGAACCGTGATGCATTGCCACCGTGGTTTTTCCCGCAGTGTTTTTTTGCTGTGGACATCCCGTGGCGCCTTAGCCTTAAAGGGATTTTCCAGTGACACTTAAATATACTTTAAAAATGTAAACATTGGACACAAAAATAACAATAAAAACACTGCCATTACCAAGTTGCACCACCTCTCTGGAATGTGATACATTGGAAAATCAGACACTAAGGCAGGCCTATCACATCTCCTAATCTACTGCTTATGCAGCTACGCTTCCCAAACTAACCCTGCCCTGATCTCCCCCACCTACATTATATAATCTTTTTATCTAAATGTAACCCTTTATGACAGGAGTGCCAGGTCCATCACATGACAGCATGAAAGCCACCAATGATACCCAACTGGCCCTATTCATTATAATGGGATTTGTCAGGTTTCCATCATGGTGTCAATCATTTTACTGGACAAGATTGTACAGTATGTTATTTTGTCTGGCATTTTTGGCAGAATCTGCAGCACAGCCTCCTAACTGAGCCTCAAACACATATGCGAACACAGCCTTATTAAAAAATAAATAAAATAAAAATCACAAGATAAAAAAATCTGCATTAAAGTAATAATTGTCATTAAAGATCCTGCTTATTATACAAGTACCAGTCAACAGCATTGTATTTATTACAATATCCCTGTGCTGTGACATCACTATGTGTATTACAGTATCCCTGTCCTGTGATATCACTATGTATTGCAGTATCCTTGTGCTGTGACATCACTGCATGCACTTTCCACGTACTATACTGTGGCATCTCTGTGTATTATGACATCACAGCTCATTGTTTCCCTTAGTAGTGACATCACTGTGTTTCTAATTCCTTTATAGTGCCTTTACTGTGCACATGACCCTAGGTTTACTACTTTGCCGAAAGGACAGAAAAACAGGCACTGTCATATGACTTATATGATGGACTCCATATAATGGGGTCTGTTGGGTGTTTTGTTTTTTACTGAAATGGGCTTGCAGGGCTTGTTCGATGGACTGTTTGAACAAAGAGTCTGACGCAGATGTGAATGCATCCTTACATTTTACTCTGACAAGCTATACTAGTCTTATGCGTGTTTGGCCAGTCATTTGCGCCAATGCTATCTTATGAGTCAAATAATGCCCGCCAGTAAGGTAGGATTTTCCAAAGTCTATGATTTGTGACTTACGATATACACGATGCTATAAGGTTAATCAGTATAGAGTCTTGAGGGTCCCTGAGGAATATTCCTACAGTCTTTCATGTAAAAAGTTTTTCTTTAGAAGATATTTAATGAGTAATTAGCACTTTATGTGCTTAGTGAGCAACTTCGGAAAGCAATCAGAGGTGCCATATCCTGTTATTGTTGTCTATTACATCAAGTGAAGGAGGAAGGAGGAAAATCAATGATTTGACTTATCCATTAATATAAATTGGGTGGGTCCACATTCACCACTGGAGAGAACTGATGGAACATAGATGTATCTATAATATGGAAATGGGTTTTATAGATCTCATTCCCAGTGCTTTCTTCTTATTACTAAGTAACCTATAAAAATTTATTTAGTAGGTGTGTGCATGTGTGGATGCAAAATATTAAGCTATATTGTGTATAATAACAAATACAATGGGCAGATTACTATCACGGTTGAACAGGCAAGCATAACAAAAATAGGTACTCCTGAAGGTGTGGCCCCATCCTCTGCACTGAATGGCTGCTTTGCATATGAAATAAAAGTTTGTGTGCTTACTGCACGCTGCCCGCACGAATCATGTGGAGAGGAAAGCAGATTGTGAACTACTTTCCTGTCCGCGTGTTCTGTGCGGAGATCTGGTGGGGTCTGTGTGCTTTCACTGCACAACCCTTGCCATTTTGTTAGGTATCCAGTTCGGGGGGTCCCCATGCGGACTCCCCCCAAACGGAATACCAACGCAGATGTGAACCAACCCTTAGTAAGAAAACAGAGGAGGAGCATAAAATTTGAGGACATACAGGGTGACCATAATATAACCTCAGGTGTTTGGAGTCGTGTGCAGGCTGACCCAATGGACGGAATTGCCTGAAAATTTGTATGCGTGCTAATCAAGGCATGGAGAAACGGACGGCATGAAAGAAAAAAAAAAATTAATATGAAAACTCCTCACCAGAGAATAATGTGGCACTGTACAGTGAGCGCGCGGCGCAAAACCTGTCTGTCAATGCTTGGGGATGTCCCATTGCGACCACTGACTAGCATGACTGTTCAATGTGGCCGACTTCATGCATGGTGAGCATGGTCATCCTGTGCAGAACGTGCTTGATGCTTGCGTGTAACGTCTCTGGTGAGATGCTGCGCACTTCCAACGTGATGCGGTCTTTGCCGTCAGGCAGGGTTTCAACATTCCTCCAATAAACACGCTCTTTCAAGTGTCCCCACAACCACAAATCACAAGGAGTGAGATCCGGAGAGTGCGGTGGCCATGCTGTAGGGAATGAGTGGCTCTAAATCCTGTCATCGGGAAAATGTGCGCGAAGAGCGTTCTTCACAGGATTTGCAATGTGAGGAGGGGCTCCATCCTGCAGGAAGGTGATCGTCTGCAGACACTGCCGCTGTTGGAGTTGGGGAATGACCACTGTTTCCAGCATTGTCCGGTACCTCGCTGCTGTGACGGAACAGGTGGAAACCCCAGTTGGGCCCAAATCTTCGAAAAAGAACGGTCCGATCATGAACGATGAGGTAAACCCACACCAAACGGTCACCTTGGGCGAATGCAGCAAAAACCCCTCGAGCGCACGCAGGTTTTCGGTGGCCCATATGCGACAGTTCTGTGTGTTGACCATTCCATTCAGGTAAAAATGCGCTTCGTCGCTCCACAAGATATTCCATGGCCAATTGGTATCCACTTCCACTCTGGCCAGAAACATTAATGCAAATGTCATGCGGGTGTCATTGTCACGAGGAAGCAGTTGGTGATGATTTTAGTTTGTTTTTGTTTTTTTTTCATGCCGTCCGTTTCCCCATACCTTGATTAGCACACATACAAATTTTCAGGAAATTCCGTCCATTGGGTCAGCCTGCACATGACTCCAAACACCTGAGGTTATATTATAGCTACCCTGTATGTCAAATTACTGTAATATAGGCCAATACTTATGGATCACTCTTTTCAGCAGATACAGAAATTAATATTTTGGAAGAACTGATAAGAATGATTGTCAGGAGATCTATTTCTCATATTAATAACCAGAACTTGTTTAGGTTAACCTCTGGCCCTTAGCCTATATGTCCATTAATAACAATAAGCATGTGTACTTTTAGTGTTAAGGATAGTATGGACCTAAGATCATTCCTTAGCCAATGAAAATTGGCTTTCCTGTGGTTTAGTGTTTTTATACCTCATTAAAGAGGACCTTTCATGACTTGGGGCACAAGCGGTTTTATATACCGCTGGAAAGCCGACAGGGCGCTGAATTTAGCGCACTGTCGGCTTTCACTATCTGCGCCCCAGGTGAAGAGCGATCGGTACCGATACCATAGCTCTTCACTGTCAAAAGTACAGCGCTATAGGCGCTGCTGTGGATAAGGACGTTCCTGACAGACTTTCAGGAACGCCCTTCTGACTGTGAAGATCTATGGTACCGGCACCGATAGCTCTTCACCTGGGGCACAGATCGTGAAAGCTGACAGCCGACTGAATTCAGCGCACTGTCGGCTTTCCAGTGGTATATAACACCTCCTGTGCCCAAACCCATGAAAGGTCCTCTTTAACTAACCATTTAATTAAAGATAATTGACAATGTATTATGTTCTCTTCACTATTACCCAAATAACTCTCCATCTTCATTTTTGATATTCTGTAAGGGTCTACAAGTGCCCCTTCTCATTTGGGTCCTGCACTAGTCCTGCACTAGTTGGGAAATGTAATTGTCCTTTATTTTTGCCAAAAACTTGTTTTCTTTGTTTCATTATATAACTGTTCTGCTTCCTGTACAATACTTGGCGACTTATAACAAGCCATCTTCATTTTCCTCCTAGATGTCATTTCACAGTACGGTCTTTAGGCAAACCCCTCCCCAGCTCTTATATATCCAGGCCTTCCCAAATAGACTGTATCCCTGTAAACTTACAGTCCAGCCATGTCCCACATGTCCCCAATATGTCATATTCTTCTTTTTGCATTGCTACTTCAAATTCTCCTATCTTGTTGCTCCTTGTTCCTACCCCACCCTCCAGTCCACAGTTTCCATCCTTATCCCCCTGTCACTATATATACTGTTCTCCCCTTTTATATCCAACCCCACACTTTACACACTCCTTCCATTTTTCACCTGTCTACCCTGTTCAAGTTGAGGCTTCTTCATCTTTTTTGGGCCACCATTCCACACTTATGTAATGCATGTCGCTTGCATGGGTGTCTATGTCTATCATGAAGCATATGAGCCACCTTCACTTCTGTGTTTGTTGTGCCAGAACTGATAGACCTTGTGATGATCCAACTTGTTGACTCTGATATTTTGCCTGGACGTCCACCTCTTGGCTTTTGAATGGATGGACAGACTTCGTTTCACATCCTTCTAACTGTTATGGCATTCCCATGATACAGTTAGGAGCCACGGAAGCAAGGGACAGAAATAGGACCTGTTCTATATTTTGAGGCCCAGACTCTTGGCCTGCACACGTGACCGTTTAATTCACAGTCATGTGTACGGGTCCATAGAAATGAATGGGTCAGTGTGCTATCCTAATACACAGGCCACGGTCGTCTGCAAGGGCCATAGACTGTGCAGCTGGCCCTTTAAATCTTTTCAGTCTTGGGTCAGTAAGAGCTAGATGACATTCAGTATGGTCTATCAGATCCTGTTGTGAAAAGCAGTGATAGAGGAATCATACATTATTTATATCTTTGTGTTATATCTTTTTTTCAATTATATAATCTGCAATAACCTGAAACGCTGTATCTGAGAATTTTCCCAATTAAGTGCTATGCAAATCCCAATGGCAGCATATCTATTCAGGTATGTCTATATTACAACAAAATGTCAGCCTCACGTGCCAGATATGACGGACGCAGCAGCAGGAGCATTATGCCATTTATGTCTTCAGTGGTATTTAAATGAAAACATTTACTCTGGTACTAAAGACCTTAGATGCCCGTCAACCACTGAACCATGTAACAAAGCCAGAGGCAATTCTAAAAACCCCAAACCAACTGTCTGACAAGTGAAATGCAATGAGCCAGACCCTGCTGGAAGATCCTCCTGCTCATTAGCAGCATCTGCATAGAGCGCCTGGCCTGCGTATAATAAAAATCCAATCATTTGAGTCACTGCGGATTAATGAGCGCGTCTTTTAACGGTTTTTATTGTCCAGCGATGAATATTTGGAGCCCATTTCTGGTGAGCGGGCTCACTTAATGCGGTCATCATTATAGTCACAATGGGCTGATTTATCAATGGAGAAAAACTGGGCAGTAAAACAAGAGGAAGGGATGTAACAAGAACGTAATTACTTAAAAAGCCAAAATGCCCTTTTTATTTTAACGTTCTCATAAACTTATTTGCTAAAACACAGACTTATTTAATGTGTCGTTTCACGATCCAGCCTTTACCAGAGAGATCCATTGTGGGGAACTTATACTAACAGTCTTTTTAATGGCCGACCAGAGGACGCATTTATATGACTATTTATGGGATTCTGGAGAGCTTTTTGTATCCAGCAGGTCTCTCTGTGGGACTCGTCTCTTCATTGTCATTGTTTTTATGAATAATTTAACACGAAGCTTCTCTCTAGCCCAGAATAAATGAATAAAGCAGTCTAATGTTTGTTTTAGATGCCCTGTTATGTGAGACATTTTGGTGTTGTTTACTGGTATAGGGAGGTCCACATATAACTCTGCAGTGAGTTACGGTATACGTACATCATATAGAGTCACTGGCTGCACTTAAAGTTATACGCCATTATAAAGCCACAATGGTTACATGAACAACCACCCTTGAGTATATACAATAGGATGCGGCAGTGCAATGACTTGTTCTTGATGATCACGTGACACTTCTCATGATTATCTCCAAGATGAAGACTACTCTGCTGGACCTGTGAAGATCAAAATTTGCTTTGAGAGTTGCAAATGATACATTAAAAAAGACCATTCACCACCTCTACTAACTCCAACTCCTTGCATTCTATAATAGGCGCCGCTCCACTGATTCTCTCTAGCCCCAACCATTCCGGAGCAACCAGTGCTGTTAGTTGTAGAATCTGATATATTAATCAGGTGCTGTACTGTGAGGTGGGTGGTCCTGGAGTGGAGCCAACAGACAGGGTCCTTCTAATTAGTATATTGGGTACTGAAAGTAACAGCACTGATTGCTCCTGAATGGAGGGGGCTAGAGAAAAAATACAACTGTGCTGAAATTCGTGGAGTTGTATCTATTTAGCAATTATAAGAACTAGAGTTGGTAGAGGCGATAAAAGGTCTTTAAGGCTAGAGCCCCACATTGCGGAAATGCAGCTTTTTTGTTGCAGAATTCATTGCGTTTTCTTGAGCCAAGGCCAAGTATGGATAAAAAAGGGGAAGCATTTAGGAAACTCTCATACTTATCCCTTCTGCTCAAGCCACTCCTGGCTTTGGCTAAAAAAAACCGCTGCAAAATCTGCAACAAAAACAATGTGCGCCTTAGCCTAAGGGTGTAGCACTGCCACATGGTGTGATTTTTTTTATTTCTGATTTTGACACCCTGTGTTGCGATTGTGGAGGCGCTGTGGTGTAACTACCACCATAGCAGCCATAGCAGCTGTTACATGGTTGCGACCTTTGGGGGCCTGGTTGGCTGTCTGCTGCTTTTTTCTTTTTTTTTTACACCAGCAGATAACGGCCCCTATTTACTTACCCATCCCACATTACTTACCAGTCCCCACTCCTGTCCATGTCAGCCTCCACTTTAGCGTTCAGGAGGTTCCATGTGGATAGCATCATTGACTTCCTGATGCACGGGCTCCCTACAGGGCTGAAGGAGGAGTGAGGGCAGCCATAGGCAGGAGCTAGTTATGACCTTGTGCATGTGTGCAGAGTGGCAGGAACAAATAAATTATTCTTCATAGGATGCCCTTACTATGGGAAACCAAAAGAACAATATAAAAGGTAAATACATTTTCAGTAGTCCTATAGGTGGACATATTTCTTCACCTATCAGTTCTGGGCATTGTTTGTAGCTAAGTGTTTGTGCCGTACCACTGGAATCAGGACTCCCATCTCATCAGTGAAGTCAATAGTACGGCACATGACCACCGACCACTGTGAATGACATGTATCACCCAACACATCACCTCTAAGACCCAATCACAGACCTCAGCAGTGACAATGATATCACTAATATGGGAGTTGCCCCCAGAAAGGACTATAACATTGAAAGATGCCATGGCAGAGCCCAGAAAAGTGAGATGTGCTATTTTGTAAAGTTTTTAATTTTTTTTTTTGCCCATAAAACAGCCCCAGAAAAGGGCCAGAAGACTGGAGGGTTATAGATGGAACCCATGAAAGGTGAGGAGTGTTTTTCTTTCCCTACCACAAAAACTGCCAGAAAACTGCATGGCTGGCCTCCACTTTACTGGATTTATGTGCATCAAATCCCCTAAAATTTGGCCCTCTTATAATCCAATTTTTTTTTAAATACTCATAGCATCTAGCTACAGATTTGGCCCCATAGTAAGACCAGGTAGAGAACCCTGAATAAGTTGTACGATTTCAGTTAAACCCCTACATATGCCTGAAGGTAGTCTAGGGAGAGAGAGCTAGGGGTGAGTGAGAAAGTCACTACTGAATCCAGTATTATACCACTGAAATAATAGATTATTTGTTAACAAACTTTAGGGCAAATTTATGAAGACTGACGGTTTCAATGCCAATTTTCATATTCCCTGCACTGGCAGAGGGTGCATCTCCTCATAAATCAGGTGCACCCTCCACTGGGCTGTGCATCTTCTCAGAAATGTATGCCAACTTGTAGTACACTGGTGTAAATAACCATAAATCAGGCAGTGTGGACCCGCCATACATTTCACCATTTTAGAGAAAAGTTACTCACAAAAGTGAATAAGTTACAAATTTTTGTGCAAAAACCCAAATACACAAAAATTTGTTACATTTTCATTCCTTGTATGCCAGAAAACTGCTGTACAAGACATGATAAATCTCCTATGCCTCCATTTTATGTGTGAACACTGTACCTACTAATATGGAAAGTGAATAGGGTTGTATATTTAGATATATGTATCCACAATATCTAGGATACTGGATGTTTCACATCACTTGGGGTCTGACCACCGGTTTCCCCAGCGATCAGGAAAATGGAGGACTGAAATTTCCCTGGCATTTTTTTGTCGAAGTATCGCCAATGTGATTGTGTGACTGACCCTCCATTCATGGCAATGAACGATATGTGAAGAAGCCTTAAATGAATTAGTCTCCTCAGACATATTTTTTTGTTGTATAGTGGGAAGATTGTGGCTTTGTATCTGGTCAGTACAGTAGTCTCAAAATAAAACCATGGAGTAGTCATTTTGGTTTTTTAGTTTTTGCATCTCATCTGTCTTTTCAGTGTAATGTAGAACATTTATACAGCTTAACTAAATCCAAAAAAGGTAGATTTTTTTTTTTTAAATCACAATAAATTATAGACTATGGCTAAGTTATTTTCTGGTTTTCTAGTTTTCTGGTGGACAAAATGTTTTTCTGCAATGTGTTATAGATATACAATATATATAGGTTGTTGGAGGTGACAGGCAGAGTGCTGGAGTCACGGTATATTTCCCCCAGGTTTCTGACATATGTGTGGTCCAGTGCGGGTCCTGGGCTCCTTACTGGACCATAAAAGGCTGCAGAGCCAACACCTCAGGGCAGATCCTGGGAAGGAGAGGAGGCGCCTGGGTCTGTCCTGAAATACTGAGAGTCTGGTGAGACCATACTGTGCTATCTTTGTTTGGTCATGTGGTTGGTAGTAATCCACACGTTTAGTTAGTTTTTTACGCTGAGTTAGGGCTTGAAAAAGCAGGGTTTTGTTTGACATTTTTGCCTGACGTTTAGGCTGTATTTTACTTTGCTTATTCTGTACCGTAAGTGCAGGTTTATTTATTTTTGCAGTTTTTCCAAGTAAACCAGTTTGCATCAGACATTGTGTCCCTGTCTCTAACTGGATGGGTCCACACCATTGCTGCTACTCAGCTACCTTCCCCACAATATCTATCTATCTATCTATCTATTTTTTTTTAAGTAGTACAAAGGCTATGGCTAATGATAGTAAAGCCACTGATTAGTTTGTGAGATTTCGGTCTCTAGGATACGTCTTACAAGGATCTGCACCAGCGTTACTGACTGAGGCACTCATGCCAGCACTTCAGGTGGACATTTGATTGTATCAAGTGTCAGTGACCTCCTAAGATTCTGAAAGTGTATTGTTCAGCAACTGAGCAACATGCTTTCCATGGTGACTAATGGTTGCAAAGATTTACAGGGTTGGCAATGCAATTCTTCTATTAATTAGCTGCTTTCTTTGTTGCTTACTTGAATAGAGTATCGTAGGGAACAAAGATGGAATTTGTAGACGCTAAATTGTTGAATGATCCAGATGACATTTTTTTTTTATAGATATTGTTGTAGCTTAACAATTACAGTCTAAATCCCTTCCCCCATAAATGTACATTATGGTCAGTTTCATTAAATGCTAGCTAATTTCTGACTTGTGAAGTGCAAGCCGAGAAAACCTGAAGTGCTTTGGAGTAGATATGCTGTTATTGTTGGTCTGCGCACACAGAGACCCATGGTAAACCTTATAGTATTCTAGATGTTCCTAAGTTGTCCCAAAGTGACCCATTGTTATGGAGCTGAGTTGCAACAGATGCACCTCCCCAGGGCCGGCTCCAGATTTTTATGGGCCCTTGGGCGACAGAGCCTCAGTGGGCCCCCTTGTAAAGGAGGCGGGGGGAGTCAAGACACTCTGCGTTGCAGATGAAGTGAGTGACGTTACGCAGGAGTGTGGCGTCACCAACGCCATACCTCCAAATTTTTAAAGAGTAGAAAGAGGGGCAAAATGTGCGGCGAATTTGTCTCCACCCACTTATGTTGACTCCGCCCATTCTCATTCATTTATCATGTGCTCCTACACAGTATAATCCTCCTACAGTCACCCGTAAATTATATGCCCCCCTCCATCTCTCCCACAGTTTCATATACACCCTTCCTCTGCCCCCAGTTTCATGTCCCCCCTCCATCTCTGTCCCCAGTTTCATCACGTTCTCCCCCTTCATCTGCCCAGTTTCATGTCCCCTGTCTCTGCCCCAGTGTCATGCTGTTCCGCCCTCCCCATCTGCCCCAGTGTCATGCCGTTCCCCCAGTTTCTTTGGGCCCCCTCCATCTCTGTCCCCAGTTTCATGCCGTTCTCTCCCCACCCCCTTTATCTTCCCCAGTGTCATGCCGTTCCCCCCCTCCCCTTCATTTGCCCCCCAGTTTCATTGGGCCCCCTCCATCTCTGTCCCCAGTTTTATGCCGTTCTCTCCCCACCCCCTTCATTTTCCCCAGTGTCATGCTGTTCCCTCTTCCCCTTCATTTGCCCCCTGTTTCATGGGCCCCCTTCATTATGTTCCACCTTAATATTTAATACCAAACAAACACTTACACTCACCTTCCATCGCTCCCCTCACACCATTCACATAGGTGATTAAAGCAGGAGCTGTGAGCTCAGCTCCTGCTTTAAAGCTGCGGCCCGGCTTGCGTGTGTAGGCGCGATGTGATGACGTCATCGTGCCTACACATGCAAGCTGGGCCGCAGCTTTAAAGCAGGAGCTGAGCTCACAGCTCCTGCTTTAATCACCTATGTATTCAGCTCATCGGCGTCCGTCGGACGCCGATGAGCTGAAATCAGGACAGGCAAGTGCTGGGGCGAGCAAGTGCCGGGGGGCCCCCAGAGGCTCTGTGGGCCCCGGCACTTGCCCGACTATGCCGTGCGCTGATGCCGGCCCTGTACCTCCCAGTATAAATATTCCCTAAAATGCCCTAGGAACAGATTGTTTCAATTCTACAAGTAAACTGTTAACTATTAAGTGACTATCTTGGAATGCGGAGCCTAAGGTACCCCAATGTTTTCACCAGAGCCCACTGTAAGGCAGGACAGACTTGACCATTTGAAACCCAGGTCAGAAAGCCAAGACAAGCATAAGATTCCACGTGGACTTGCAGATATAAAGATCAAAATCAGTTACCTTCAGGAGGACTAAGGGAGTAATCAACAAGCCAAGGTTGTACCAGGAATGTAAGGATTTGCCAAAAGTGTTGGAGTCCAAGATGGAGATGGAGGTCAATCAGGAGAACAAGCCAGGAATCAGAATAAGATTAGTACTAAGCAAGTCTCATCTAGCACAGTAAGGAGTCCACATGCACAAGGCAATCACAGGCACAGGACTAAACTTCAGCAAGGTTTAAATACCTCACCTTTGGAGACCAAAGAAAAGTTTTTTTGGTAGACATGGAAATCTTAAGGCTGCAATTGCAAAAAGGAGCTAATGTCCGTTCTCTGGGAGACTACTCACTGCCTTAGCCTGCCTGGTCTGCATGCTACTTGTTGTATTGCGGCAGTCAGGGTTCTGCGTCTATGGATTCTTATTGCCACTATGGCACTCCCCACAACCAAACTGCCCACAACTTAGAACTTGGAGTGTGTATGGTACATAGTCAAGGTCTGTGGACCACAGTGTGACAAACCATCGGCCGTCCTTGGTAGAAATGGGGACCTCCTTCTGTTGGGAAGCATTGGAATGAACTTTTAACAACATGCAAATCAGTTTTTCAGGATGTAATTAGGAAAACAATGCCTCTTTTTGCTGCCTATAGGACAGCCACCTTAAACACAAGGCTGTCCACAGTTGGGAGTCTGTTCCTTTTGGAATAGATATACTAGTTTGGCTATAATCCCACATCATGGTATTAGGATGCCTGAAAAAGCCATGCCTGGTGTTTAAGGGGCCTGTCCTAGAGGCAGCAAAAAGAGGGTAATTACATCCTGGAAAACAGATTTGCATATTCCCCAGAATCCCCCAGTGGAGCATAAATGGCTTGTAAGTCTCCATACGCCTGCAAAGGTAGCCTTAATGGCACTCTCCTTAAGGCGTTCTTTTAGTCCCTGAACCTTGCAACAACAGTGATTGTAACAGTACAAATATAAGCTTAATACTAGTTAACATATGCTTGCAGAGCAGAGTGCAACATTTAAGCCTTCAACGTTTTACAGAAAAGATTATCCATTTTACATTATTACATATGAGAATTTAGAGGGGGTTAGTCTTATCAGATCTTTTATACTACAGCTATTAGGAGCTGAGCAGACACTAAGATTTTGCTAGATTCTTCTAAACTCAAGGATTCCAACTTCTCATGAAACCAACTCAACACAGCATAACCACAAAACAGGGTACAGTCCACAATGTAACTGCTGGATGGCCACATGTAGATGATATAAAATAAAAACAGACATCTGGAGAAATGTGAAATCATGTTGTTTCATAAAGCTGGTCATCTTATGACATGTGGACATATCTATGCATTGTAAGAGCTAAAGCTATCCCAAGTTTAACTTTAAGGTCTTTGTACCAGAAATCTAGAATTATTACTGTGAATTAGATAAGCCCATCAGTTGAGACTTACAAGTATGGCTCCTCATTGGACTTAGGCAACTGTATTTCATTACATATAGATCACTTTATGTACTTGTTTTGAACAATGATGCCAAGGTTGCAATGTATAGTTTATTACAGTCATAATGCTAATAATAATACTTCTACCACCTATGTTAGTCTTCAGGCAATATCGTATACCACAGTATTAGGATAAGCTTCTGTAGCAGGTCAAACATAATTAGGTACCAAACAGAACGAACACAAGGGCAATAGTTTCGACCTACTGGGAGTCCAACGTGCCATCGTAAAACAGGTGGATTGGTTTATGATGGTGGTTAAAGTTAACTTTATTGATTAAATGGCAGTTCTCCTCCAAGGCAAAATTTTACACTGCACTTCTTTTAAGACTGCAAGTAAATCAATAATGAGTTTGTGAAAGGTGATGATTTAGGCAGATTTTCAGCTTAATCATATTCATGAACCCGAGGGAAAACGGAAAGCAATATTAATTAAATCATCCACACCCTCTCATTGCTTTCTAATTTTATGGTTGATATGGTCCTAAAAGCCTTGCTAGGAATATACTGATTTCTTCTATAGACACACAGGAAAGAATAGAATATTATACAAGGCTGTATATTGTATTTTACAACTTTTTTGTTCTTTACTGTTAAGAAGTTATGTCACCTTGGAAAAGTTTTCCATGAAATAAAATGCTTTCATTGTTTGTTTCCCACAATAAGATCTTATATATTAGAACACTTTTTATGTTTGATGTAATGGATCAGTTTTAAGCGATGTTAGACAAGTTGATTTCTGTATTATAAAACAGCAGGACATAGACTCATCGGGACAACTGCAGAGTCAGTATTCACGCCTGAAACTGTTTTGTGAGGTTTTCACACTCAGATGCCCCAAAGAAATATATATGCTAAACAAAAACATCCAAGTGGAAAAAAGTCCTGTTTGTCTCTATAAGAGAGCTGAAGATACCCACTGACCAGGCAGTTATCCAAGATAGGAGTAAGTTGCACTTATGGGAAAACCTCATTAAGGCCGAAGAGCCACGTTGCGGAAAAGATTGCATTTTACATTACCTGCAAAGAGGATGGGATTCGGGCAATTTTTGTTTTTTTATTGGTTCCAATATTTGGTATGCATGACTTTTTGATCACTTTTTGATGCTATTTTTTGGGGAAAGAGAGGTGACCAAAATGTGTTATTTTGGGGATTGCAATATATATTTTTTTTATGGCGTTCAAAGTGTGGGATAAATAATGCAATTTTGGGATAGTGGGGACTTATACATACATGGGGATAACTAACATTATTGTTTATTTTTTTTTAGATGTAGATTGGGAGCCCCACATAGAGCTCACAATGTAAATTTTTTTTCCCTATCAGAATGTCTTTGGAATATGGGATGGAAATCCATGCAAACACGGGGGTAACATGCAAACTCCTTGTAGATGTTTTTTTGCCCTTGGGATTTGTACACCAGGACCCCAGCGCTGCAAGGCTGCAGTGCTAACCACTGAGCCACCGTGTGGCCCCTATTACTGTTTATTTTTTGTTTACATTATGTATTTTTTTTTAAATATAAGCGGGTTTAACATTTGTTTATTTTTTGTTTTAAAGTTTTTTAACCTTTTTTCCTGTCCCACAGGGGGACTTGAATCTGAGATCCCCGATCCCCGTTGCAATGTACTGCAATACATAGTTTCCTTATGTTTAATAGAGAGCAGCAGTTAGGAGACTGTTGCTCATCCTCCTGGCTGCCATGGTAGCTCCTCAAACCCTGCCATCTTATTGTGGGGGATCCGAGGAGTGCTGATCTTGCCACTGAATTCTATGGTTGCCGTAATCACTACTGACTATCTTCCGACTCCGGCGGCTAGTCTCAGGCCTCCTGTGCCCACAGCAACTGTGAAACCAAATTCCCTTGTGCTAAGCTCATGGAGATGATGCCACCCCTGTTTAGATAGTAGAGAAGGAATCGGTGGAAGCTTCTCTTGCTGGTTGGTGGATTGAACAACCTTCTCTACTGGTGTTCTGCCTGGATTATCTGAAGTCTTTTCACTACATATAAGGGCCCTCACGCAACGTTCTAAACAATAGGTCAAAACAGACTAAATGTTAAGAGGTTTGTATATGGCTGGGGCCCTATTTGACAAATCCCATCCACACATTGTGGAAAAATACAAGCAGCGGAGATGCTGCAATTTCTAAAACCGTTGTGGGTTAGAAAATCGCATCATGTCAGTTATACTAACGGAAATGTCAGCGATTTCTCTATAGGTATAACTGAAGCAGAAAGTCTGTAGAGGAAACTTTCTGTGAAATGCGCTGCGGGTAAAAACCACAAGGCGTTGCCGCCACATGCAGCAATTTTTTTTCCTGTGGCCTGCTACATGGGGCCTTAGCCTAAAAGACCATCCTGCCTTGCTCAGTCTAATGATGTTCCCCCTCTTAAAGTCTGTCAACTGGCTAGTATGTCTTCAAGTGCATTGTAGAGACATGCCTAGTAGTCAACGATCTCTCACCAACAGGTACACTACCCAAAAGTACCCTAGGGCAGTGTAGGAAGGACTTTTACATTTCTTGTCGTCCCAGTGTCATTTTTATATGAGTGTATTAAGGTTTTTTTTTTTATCAATGAGTTTAAATGAATAAATTACAAATTATGCATCTATTTATAGTCTAAATCTTTTCCCACAAACCTTCAATCATTGCACTCAGCCTTATAACATAGAGCCTGCAGATGACACTACATTCACAGTGACACTTCACCTTTAGGCCCCGTTCCCACGGAGTAACACGCCGCTCATTCTGACTCAAAAGCACGTGTCAGAGTGAGGCGCTTCAAAACAGATCCCATTGACTTCAATTGGTTCCGTATTGCGCGCGCTACACATTGAAATCAATTGGAGGCTTTATAACCCATTGATTTCAATGTGTAGCGCGCGTAAGATGGCACCCATTGAAGTCAATGGGATCTGTTTTGAAGCACCTCACTCTGACACGTGTTTACGTGTCAGAATGAGCGGCACGTTACTCTGTGGGAACGGGGCCTTAAGAAGAAATGTATCCACCACTAGTAAAAGCACATAATGTTTTTTGCTGCACATTACCCGTCATGCACATGATAAAACTACATGCAGAAAGCCCTATGGCAGCCTGGTATCCCTGACGCTCAGTACTATAGTACTTGGAGAATATCTCAGCTATTGAGACGGCTAGTAAACATCATCTTCATGCATTTTGGGTACCTGCAGAACTTGTCCGGTTCTCAGCTCTCTCATCTAGTTATTTAATCCAGGGGTTCTCTGGTAACTTGTTTCTTTATTCTACCGCATAAGGAATAATTTATCGAAAAGCAAGTTAGCTGATCATCAAGTTCTATAGAGTGTTTCAGCTGAGCTTGTATTTCAGGAGTATAATACTGTGAGAAGCATTATTACTGAGCCATCTGTGAAAATGCTGTGTTGGAAGAGATTCAGCCCCATGCTGTATACTTCACAAATCTCATGCTGGGTTATCAAGCTAGCCCATGTCCATTTTAAATCTGTTCTCGCTTGACAAATATAATTTAATATATCAACAGTAAATTGTCCTTTCTAAAGCCATAATTAAATCATTTAATGGGTTTGTAATATGAAAGCTAAAGAAGGTGATATAAACTGGAGAAGTCAAAAACGCAAAGTAAAATACAAAAGCAGTAAAAAAATTCTAAAAGTGCCTAAAAGAAAAAAATTGTTTACTTGTCCATAGCCAGCAAGCAAAGCCCAGATTTCACTTTTTAGATTGCCCTTAAATAATAATTTTTTTTTTTTTTTTTTTTTGTAGCTTCCCTTACAAACAGGGAAGTAGCTCTGGGGGTGTAGATGACCAGTTGCTACTGGGCCCTGTATCCTGATCCAACGGTACTCCTGCCACATAGGATATTCCACTATACTAAATGGCACAAGGTAGGTAAGAGCTCCATTACAGATTTTACATTAGGCCCATGAGCTACAGTTTACACCTCTGCTTACGAAGCATCATACATGAACCCTTACCTGACATCTTCCATAATAGTATGGCAGATGCCGGCTGCTTGGGAGCCGAGCAGCCGCCATAGCTGCCGGGTGTCTGCTGTTTTACACAGCAGATACCTGGTACTAATGCCTGTAACTGGTGCTCGTACTGATCGTGGGAATTTACCCCTCTGGCGCCTTGGTCAAAGCTAACTGTGGCGCTATTTTACCGGTGGTGTGTGGGTGCTGTCATTTTGCTGGGGATCACCTGGCATCCGGAACAACATAAATTTGGTATCCTTGGAATTGTACTGAAATTTAGAATACAGGTGACATGTCATTTGGGCTGCACAGCGAATACCATAAAAACAACGCCATAACAAAGTCACACAAAAACACTTTCTTAAAATCCACCCATTCTGATTTTTTGTCCAACTTCCCAGTACATTGTACAGAATAATAAATGGCGGCATCATGAAGTAAAATTTATCCCGCAAACATTAAGACCTCATATGGCTCTGAGAGCAGAAAAATAAAACAGTTATGGGGTTTGGAAAGGGGGTTTACTAAGGTCAGCTGGGTTTATTAAAAAAAAAACTATTAAAACCCTGTGGAGCCCTACTGGGCTCTGAACCACAGGAACACCCTGGTGTGAATAAGGTCTGGCAGTTAGCGTCACTGCCAGCCCACTATACCAACCGGGTTAGCTTCTGTTAATTCACAGAGGCCTGTGTAGCTCAGAGCAGCCGCTCAAAGGACATCAGTCTAGACAGCACTCCTGTGCTAGACTGCAAATAAATAGATAGTGTGCATTCAACAACACTCAAGACCAACAGAGGCACACCACAGGTAGCTATCAACTGAAGTTACAATAATAAATTCCTAACTTAAACTAAGAATTCTGCCTAACCAAATTCTAACTAAGCGAGCTAAACCTGAGCACACACAGTGCAATTGTGAAATGATACTAGGGCAGCGGGCTGAGAAACCTCCCTCCTTAAAAAGGGGAAAGGCGGTCCAATTCAGTCAGGCCAGCTGCCCAAGGCGGAGGTCACTGGTTGACACGAGTGTCAGTCACAGCTTGACCACACCCTCTGGCTGCAAAAGGGCTTAACCCTTGCTAAGCCAGACTGCCGGCAACAAGGAGGGAGTGACAAGTGGCAAGATGCTACCGCAGAGAGATGGGCAGTGACCCGACCCCTCAGCCGCGGCTGCCACACAGTCCTAACAGGGTTGACAACTTGGCCTGCAAGTAAGACATCTTGCACAGCTCCATCCATGAAAATAAAAATAAATTATGTGCATCGCACTAAATTTTTTTTATTTTTGAAAGTTTTATTGTTTAAAAAAAGTTATAAGTAAATCAATACTTTGGTATGGCTGTTATCAAGCTGATCTACAGATTGTGTTTTTCTGTAAGTAAACAATGTAACAATGACTCCTGTAAGAAAATAGTGCAACTGCGTTTTTTTCCCCAATTTCACCCATTCTGATCTTTCATTCTGCTCCCCGCTATGTAGTACAACTTGCTCTGCAAAAAATAATCCCCCAGAAGACTCTGTTGGCCATATGGCTTTTGAAAAGCAGGGTGTAAAAATGAAAACACAAAACCGGAAAATCTCTGTGTTCTTAAGAAACCCTCTGGGATCTCCAAGCACGGTCCTGCTGCTGCGGTGTCTTCTTCCGAAATCCCCAATGCATGTGACCGCTTAGGTCAATCAGTGGCCTCAGCAAAGGACATGGACATCACAGGTAATGACATCCCATGTGCTTTCCATGGGTCGTTGATTGGTATCAGAGGTCACTTTTATCCTGGACAACGCCTTTAAGTGTCCCTATTTTTCCAACATAATGATAATGAAATAAACATCTTTCCAATCCAATGCTAATAATTCCTATGATGTGTACAAAGAGGTGTAGTGAACCTGCTCCAGTGTTGGATTGACCCTCCAGAGTACCATTGGATCCTTCGTAGGGGTCATGTTTTAAAATGGGCCACAAAAATACAGCATATGGTAACGTACTTGAACCTGTTTTTGGAGCTAGTCACTTGCCACTAGGATCCATTTCTTGATGTTTTATTAAAAATACCCTTTAGTCCTTGCTGATGACGTGCTGTGTGTCCCATTGAACGATGAAATGATGTATAGATGACAGATGAACCCTCTGAATAATTTCCTCTGCTGGGCTTAAGGAAACCCAGTCCATCACTGACTTACCCCCTTTATAGGGGCCTCAAATACAATATATTATCAGAGGGCTAGATATCACATTCACACATCTCTAGGACAATGGGAGTAAATACAAAGTTGTGGGATTAGTTTCTAAGAGAAGTGAAAAGGAGAACCATTTCCTATTGAGAACCTGTTTTTTGCAAATATAGTATACTGGTTACATAAAGGGGAAAAAGACCACAGGCCACTATAGGACATTATATTGTATTGAGGGACCACTATTATACTATGTGGAGGGGCCTCTATGAGCAGGGGCTTAACTACCGGGGTAGCAGCGGTAGCAGGTGGCACAGGGCCCAGGACATTAGGAGCCTGGCGACAGCATTTTACCACTGCGTTTGTTTTTTAATAGGCCATTATCGGCTGGAGTAACTCCAGCCGGTAACGGGCCCTATTTACTTAATAATCCTGGCAGAAGTCAGGATTGGTAAGTGACGCCGCGGGCCCCACAAACACTATTATTATACTTGGAGGTCTTTTCAGAGGTAAGGGAACATAAAAAACAGTGTTACTGTTACGGTTCTGTGTGTATATATAAAATAATAATGAACACAACCTAAACCACTAAGCTGCAGAGCACTGCAGCGAGGTCCACAAGCCCAGATGGGCAGCCGTATGTCTGAATATGAACCACCAGTTAAACTACACTGGCAGTGATGTTGTGCGGCACAAATGTGAACAGGCTGCAACAGATTCTCTCCAGTTAACTTCACTGGGAGAGCGTGCCTATGTATAGCAGTTGAGTGAAGTCAAATGAAGCTTGGCCAGAAGCGCCTGCTAATTACAGCAGGAGAACCAGGCCTTAGCATATGCTTCACTCTGCTGCAAAAACAAGACTGCCAGGGGTTAACTTCACTCCTGGTCAGTCACACAACAAACTCCTAAACCTGCAAGGAGCTACACAGCAGTTAGACAAGGAATAGGCTTACTGATTCCAAACGGCAGAGCCAAGGAATTCTAACTTGATCCCTACTCAGCTCCTGCAATTGAGTGGAACCTGGCCCTAACCTCCTGTCTCAAAGTATTACTAGGCAAAGTGTGAGCACCGGGCGGGCGTCGGGTCACACTATTTAAAGGCTAGTCCCCGCCCAACAGGGGCGGTGGCATGACATCACCGATCATGCTCAGTATGGCCAAAATGGGACTTAGCCTCTAAGCGGCTCCAAAATGTCTGAGCATGCTCAGTGGGCTGAAAGCTGGACTTAGACTCCAGACACCTCACTGCACAAAAACCTACATGTAGGTTTTTGATGTCCGCTTGAAAAGTCGGACATCTTTGGGAACGGACAGTTAAGGACAGACACGGACTGTAAAAGATGTCCATTTAAATGAATGCAAAATGTCACGGACACAGCTAGTGTCCGCTGCTAATGTCTGCACAAGATGAACGGACATTAGCAGCAGACACTAGCTGTCGGACACCGACGGTAGTGTGAACGCCCCCTTAGACAGAGGCTAAGCAGTTGATACAGAAAAGTGATGCAACCCCAGAGCAATGATCAATTTGTCATCCAATTTGGTGCTGGATGTTGCTGATCAGGACTGAACATTATGTTGTTTTTCGCATAGTCTTTTAAGATCCTGTACCAATTCTGCAACCCCTAATGTTAACAAGGTGCTTCTTCTGTAAAAGTGTGCAAATATACAGTATCTGCATAAGTAGAATGCAGACATGTTTCATTAACATTGATGTCTAGATATTTTTTAAATAAAATACTGTATATACCCCCTTGCAGACATATTATACTTATCAGTTGCTCTGTATACTGCTTGTGATCCAAGGCAGTGGCGTAACTACCGTGGTAGCAGTGGTAGCAGCTGGCACAGGGCCCAGGACATTAGGGGCCCGGCGACAGTCGCTATCCCTGTGGAATTTTTTTTCCTTAATAGGCTCCTTAATATCCCCACACCCTCAATGGCCTCATACCTTCCCTACCATAAGTAGAAGATCGGCAGTAGATGCAGGGCTGCAGGTGCTTCCTGTAAAAGCTTCCGCACACAGCAGTAACCCTGTGCCGCCCCTCCCCCTCCTCAGTATCGGAGTGTGAAGGGAGACATCCTGTGCAATGTATGTGCTCTCTTCACTGCTAGACAGAGCTGCACAGCCACATGTAAGTATATTTTTGGATAAAATATGTATAGATGTGTATATGTGTTTACATTATGTGTCTTATATACTGTGTGATTCCTGTATGTGTGTAAATAGGTGTGTGTATATGTTGTATATGAATGTATGTGTGTGAGTAGATGTGTATATATGTAAGTATATACAGCATATCAGCATATCAATGTCTGTGTATCTATCTATCTCCTATCTATCTATCTATCTATCTATCTATCTATCTATCTATCTATCTATCTATCATCTATCTATCTATCTATCTATCTATCTATCTATCTATATTTGCTTCTATACATGTCTACCATTATACATACTAGAATTGTATTTTATAATGTGATGTTTAGGCCCAGTTCACATCAGCGTTCAGATTTCCGTTCGTGGAGTCTGCTTGGGACCCCCCAAACAGAAACCTATACGCATTAAAAAGTGGTTACTTTCAGGGTCTCCAATTATTATACTCTGGGGCCTGAAAAGACCCCAGAGTATAATAATTGTTCATGGGTGTTCATTATGGGGCATAATGGTGTGTGCAGGGGCCACTATGGGGCATAATGGAGTGTGTAGGGGCCACTATGGGGCATACTAGAGCGCGCAGGAATGTGGCGGAGGTCGGTCGGTCGAGGTCTGTAGTGTTAGTCAGGGGGGGGGGGGGGCATGTCAAAAGTTCACCCCCGCTATTCCTAGTTATGCCACTCATCCAAGACATTGAGTTGTAAACCATACTTATACTTTTAAAGGGAGTGTCTCATTGGAAATACTCATTTTCAACTACACACATTTATGAATAGCCTTTAAGAAGGTTATTCTACTGCTGCCTTTATATTTGTAAGACACTCCGCTGTTTTATTATAAATCCCTATAAACAATTATGCTAATGAATCTCATGGAGCACCCTGGGTATTCCCCAGGACCTCCAAGCACCCCCCATGTCATACCTGTGTTCACGCCCTTCATTGCTTGTGCTCCATCTGCCCTCCCCCTCCCTGTATGTTCTTCTGTCCAGATCGCGCTCCTGCAGTTGAAATCTCAGGCGTGTGCAGTTCTATTCTGTTCAGAGCGGTACTGCGCATGCCTGAGTGCCATTTTGGTGTAGTTCATTGGAGAACTGAGCATACTGTATGGGGCCCATGACTATCATGTGCCATCTAGAATAGTGGCATATTTTATGTGGCAGGCAGACTTTTGGGGCTCTCTCATATTCCAGGGCGCAACAGCTGCAAGGCCACATTGACAGGTGACCCTGCAGCTGTACGGGGATGCATAGAGTGTTTTTTTTGCGGGGCCAGATGTACTCTTTAGTTATACCATTTTGGGGAATATCTATTGCTTAGATCACCATGTATTGAAAAAAAACCCGGTGGTTTATGATATACACTCACCGGCCACTTTATTAGGTACACCTGTCCAACTGCTCGTTAACACTTAATTTCTAATCAGCCAATCACATGGCGGCAACTCAGTGCATTTAGGCATGTAGATATGGTCAAGACAATCTCCTGCAGTTCAAACCGAGCATCAGTATGGGGAAGAAAGGTGATTTGAGTGCCTTTGAACGTGGCATGGTTGTTGGTGCCAGAAGGGCTGGTCTGAGTATTTCAGAAACTGCTGATCTACTGGGATTTTCACGCACAACCATCTCTAGGGTTTACAGAGAATGGTCCGAAAAAGAAAAAACATCCAGTGAGCGGCAGTTCTGTGGGCGGAAATGCGTTGTTGATGCCAGAGGTCAGAGGAGAATGGCCAGACTGGTTCGAGCTGATAGAAAGGCAACAGTGACTCAAATAGCCACCCGTTACAACCAAGGTAGCCAGAAGAGCATCTCTGAACGCACAGTATGTCGAACTTTGAGGCAGATGGGCTACAGCAGCAGAAGACCACACCGGGTGGCACTCCTTTCAGCTAAGAACAGGAAACTGAGGCTACAATTTGCACAAGCTCATCGAAATTGGACAATTGAAGATTGGAAAAACGTTGCCTGGTCTGATGAGTCTCGATTTCTGCTGCGACATTCGGATGGTAGGGTCAGAATTTGGCGTCAACAACATGAAAGCATGGATCCATCCTGCCTTGTATCAACGGTTCAGGCTGGTGTTGGTGGTGTCATGGTGTGGGGAATATTTTCTAGGCACTCTTTGGGCCCCTTGGTACTAATTGATCATCGTTGCAACGCCAAAGCCTACCTGAGTATTGTTGCTGACCATGTCCATCCCTTTATGACCACAATGTACCCAACATCTGATGGCTACTTTCAGCAGGATAATGCGCCATGTCATAAAGCTGGAATCATCTCAGACTGGTTTCTTGAACATGACAATGAGTTCACTGTACTCCAATGGCCTCCACAGTCACCAGATCTCAATCCAATAGAGCATCTTTGGGATGTGGTGGAACGGGAGATTCGCATCATGGATGTGCAGCCGACAAATCTGCGACTGCAACTGTGTGATGCCATCATGTCAATATGGACCAAAATCTCTGAGGAATGCTTCCAGCACCTTGTTGAATCTATGCCACGAAGAATTGAGGCAGTTCTGAAGGCAAAAGGGGGTCCAACCCGTTACTAGCATGGTGTACCTAATAAAGTGGCCGGTGAGTGTATATATATATATATATATATATATATATATATATATATATATATTTTTTTTTTTTTTTTTTTTTTTTTTTTTTTCTAGGGACAGGAGGTGATTTAGAACTTTTATTTATATTTTTAAATATATTATATATTTATATATATATATTTTTTTTACTATTGTATTCCCCCCAGGGGGCTTGAACCTGCGGTCACTTGATTGCAAGTCCCATAGACAGCAATACAACTGTATTGCCGTCTATGGGACATTCTGTCTATTAGTATTACGGCTGGTCATAGAGACCAGCCGCAATACTAATACAGCAGTGACAGGCCTGGGAGCCTCATTAGGCTCCCGGCTCTCACCCGAACAGGTCGGCTCCTGCGATATCACCGCGCAGGAGCCGGCCTGCAACTTCACAGGTACAGGGGAGAAGGGGCCACCGATACTGACCCGGCATCCGCTGTACTAGAGAGGCGGATGCCGGGGAGGGATAGACGCTGGCACAGGTGCCGGGCCTGAGACATCGCTGCGCTCCACTGTCCTGCATGAAGCCAGCGGCGGGGGGACGGAGGAGCGGAATATCATCACTCCTCCCGCTGCTGGCTTCATGCAGGGCAGAGGAGCGCAGCGATGTCTCAGGCCCCGGCGTCTATCCCTTGCCGGCATCCGCCTCTCTATTACGGCGGGTGCCAGGCGCCACATTCAGACTATAAGACGCACCCTTCTTTTCCCCCCAAATTTTTGGGAAAAAAAGTGCGTCTTATAGTCCGAAAAATACGGTATGTACCTCTAGCGAATGTAATACAATATTATATATACTATACATTAAAACTATGTTACAATAATAATATAATTTTGTATAGATGTTTAATATTTAATATAGTCCAATCCTAAAACAAATAACAAGATATAAAATTATATCAGTCTTTTTATAAAACTATATTATAAGAACAAGTAATCTAGGAGCTAAACATACAATACATTTACCATTAAATACATCAGAGTACAATCAATCACAATATATAACAAAAAGGACAATATACATATAAAAAGTGAACAAAAATAATCCACCGACTGCCGTAGAATTATGGACAAAGGGATGTCAATGGAGAAGGTACATAATATAAAGCTAGTATTTGTATACACTAAAAAAAACAAAAAAGTATTTCATTACAGGATTTCATTAAATTGTCCAATGTTTGACATAAATTGTTGGATCATCCTGATGATGTTGAGCATCACAAGAAACTATCCAATTTTGTTTCTCAGTCCTGAACCTTGGGTTAGCTTTTAGACATTACCATTAATTATTTAGACTCTGAAGGCAGCAAAACATCTTGATTCATTGGCAAACTGACAAACATATGGCATGTTCTGCAAAGCATAGACTTACTGTTGAGAATAGGATAACATTAGTTGCATGCAAATTCTGCTGGGGTTTTTAATCCAGCTGCTGTAAACAGAGCATTCATTTGTATCCATGGCTTTCTGAGCGAGAGGAATGGCTTGTACACCGAGACCTTTGTGAGAGGGCACTGACAGCTAATGCCAAAATGACAGTAATAGCACAGGATTCATAGATAACCCTACAATAACTAGATAGGGGAATATTGTTGTTTTATATGTAAAATTCAGAAAGTGACTTTTCCCAATTTATGTTCTGGGGGTCGATTTACTGTAAGATCTGTATTAAAAATATGACATATACTGCAAGGACCCATTTCTGGGTAAATTTAATATAATTCAGATTGATTCATAGCTATCTATCTATCTATCTATCTATCTATCTATCTATCTATCTATCTATCTATCATCTATCTCATATATATCATCTATCTATCTATCTATCTATCTATCTGTCTGTCTGTCTGTCTGTCTGTCTGTCTGTCTGTCTGTCTGTCTGTCCTATCTATCTATCTATCTATCTATCTATCTATCTATCTATCTATCTATCTGTCATCTATCTATCTAACTATCTCATATCTATCATCTATCTATCTCATATATATCAACTATCTATCTATCTATCTATCTATCTATCTATCTATCTATCTATCTATCTCCTATCTATCTATCTATCTAGCTATCTCACTATCTCCTATCTATCTATCTATCTATCTATCTATCTATCTATCTATCTATCTATCTATATTTCTATCTATCTTTCTATCATCTTCTGTCTGCCATTGCTACCCAGTGATTCTGGATACAATGCTGTCAATATAAAGAAAAACGTTACTTGGCATAGATAAAAGACAAACTAGAAAAGGATATACCAGGAAGATAAGATAAGATAATCCTTTAATAGTATAAGGCTATAGTCACATGACTGTCGAGAGTAATTTTCATGAAAACCTAACGCAACAGTCCATTTCTTTCACTGCTGCTTTACCTTTGCCTGGGACCCATTGTCACTGATCTCTCATAGACTTCAGTTTATTGAGGAACCTGTGAAAACAGACAAATATAGGACATGTTCTACTTTTTAACATGGCCATTTTTGTTTTTTGTGTGCCTATAGCCTGAGTCCTTCCTTTTTCCATTTCTTTTGAATCCACTTCTGGCTTTGGCTCTAAAAACTGATGTGAAAAAAAACTATTTTTGTTCAAAAATTGTAACTTTTTATCCTTTTTCTATTGGTTATGCCACTTTGTAAAAAAGTCATCTGGTCGGGGTGGAGAGCAGCACAGTCTGCATGGCCAGACATATTTAACATTACTTAAGTCAGAAAACTGAAACCTACTCCTGCTTCAGTTTCTTGAACACAGACTTGGACCATAATAATGAAGACTCTTGTGTTTCTTAATACTTGTGGCACATCTTATATCAGTGTAGATCAAAGTATGAAACACTTGTCTTAATAATTGCGCTGTACTGTGAGAGCTCACAGTGCTCGTCCACAGACGAGTATTATCAGGAGGGGAGGGGGCGTTCCTCCCTGCTCACACTTTACAGCGCGATAGGCGCTGCTGTGGAGAAGGACGTACCTGACAGATTGTCAGGAACGCCCTTCTGATTGACTGTAAAGAGCTACGGTACCGGGACCGAAAGCTCTGTACCTGGGGCACGGATTGGGAAAGCCGACAGTGCACTGAATTCAGCGAACTGTCGGCTTTCCAGCAGTATATGGAACTGCCTGTCCCCCATTCCATGAAAGGTCCTCTTTAACCAAAGGACCAATGTTTATGTAGCAGGGAGGATAATTCTGGGGAAATCATGATCCCGATGACTGCTTTCTTTGCACCATTTGCAAGGTCCTGAGTGTCATTAATTCTATCAGGAGAGAAGTGGATTCAGAGGTTTCCGCTCTTACAATACCTGAATAACTCCTCCTATTAAAAGGGTAATGCCACAAAAAGTATTTGTTCTCTATCCGTAGGAAAAAGGATAAATTGCTGATCAGTGGATGTCCGATTGCTGAGGCCCCCACAGGGGTGTTTTGCTCCCATTGAGAGTGTGGTTACAGGGGATACCCCTTCCCCCAGCTCCATTCATTTCTATGGGAACATTGGAAATAGTTGAAGTATTGCACTTGGCTATCTCTGTCACTTTGATTCAAATGAATGGAACAGGGGTGTGTGGGTCTACAGCGGCCACTTTCTCAATGGGAGTAGAACTCCCCACATTCTCATGATCGGTGGATAAAAGATATGGATAGAGGAGGAATAATTTTTAGGGCATAACCGTTTTAACAGGAGAAATTATGGTAACTACTATATATTAGGGAAATGCTGCAAATGTTATAAAAAATGAGTTTTTCTCATTGATAGGTTACTACTATTGACATTAGAATAAGGCTCTGTTCACATTAACATCAATGCATGACAGCTCTATTTAATAATAATATAATAATAATACATTTTATCTATATAGCTCCAACATATTCCGCAGCGTTGTAAAATCTGTAGGGTTCAAATACAGACAGAAAGATACATTACAAAGAAAGTCTTTTCACACACTGGGACTGAGGGCCCTGCTCACAAGAGCTTACAATCTATGAGGTAGAGGGGGTGACACAAGTGGTAGCAGGGGCGGCATTGCTTATACAGAGGTCAGACAATTTTGTAATAGAGGTGACTGTCATTGCACAAACATAAAACTTTATGAGCCGTCGACAGTCATGTCCTTTAACATGTGGATGGAGCTTGGACCTATAAAGTTAGCCTGAAATGGCATCATATCATATGGGGTAATGTGGGAGCAGGGACAGAGGAGGGTTAAATTTTGGGGATTCTAATTATAGTACGGAAGGGTCTACATTAGAAATTGTGATAGGCCTGACTGAAAAGATTTGTCTTTAGTTTGCGTTTGAAACTGTAGAAATTGGGAGTTAATCTGATTGTCCAGGGTAGAGCATTCCAGAGGAGTGGTGCAGCTCGGGAGAAGTCTTGTATATGAGCGTGGGAGGTTCTGATAATAGAGGATGTAAGTGTTAGGTCATTGAGTGAACGGAGAGCACGGGTTGGGCGGTAGACAGAGATGAGGGAGGAAATGTAGGGAGGTGCGGCATTATGGAGAGCCTTGTGGATGAGAGTAATAACTTTATATTTTATTCTATAATGAAGAGGCAGCCAGTGTAGTGACTGGCACAGACCAGAGGCATCGCTGTAGCGTCTAGACTGATAGATGAGCCTGGCCGCTGCATTCAGAATAGATTGTAGAGGGGAGAGTTTAGTAAGGGGAAGACCGATTAGTAAGGAATTACAGTAGTCAAGGCGAGAATGAATCAGAGAGACAATAAGTGTCTTTAGTGTATCTCTGGTAAGGAAAGGGCGTATTCTGGAGATGTTCTTGAGGTGGAGGTAACGTGCGAGTGATTCAATATGAGGGGTGAAGGAAAGGTCTGCGTCAAACATGACCCCGAGCAGCACTGACATACATATATATATATATATATATATATATATATATTAGTATTTTACATATAACCGTAGTGCTACAGACTGTACAGCAAGAGTAGTAGTTTATTTACTAACCTATTGCAAAAAAAGGAACACCCACATGACAGTCCACATACAGTCCCCTTGGTAGTTCCCTAATTTTAAGTACAAAAGTTGTCAGACAGAAAACAGCTATAAAATATATATAAAATATATTCTAAATACAAGAAAATAATAACAAATAACCACTTTAATTTGGGAAACTGGTACAGATAAGTGTTTTCTTCTCATTGCCTTGACCTAAATGGGTTAAAGTATTTTCTAGGTTAGGAAGCAATGTCTTTTAATAGACCACCTAGAGTATTAATCATAGATCTGGAGCTATTGTATGATCCGTGGGCTTTGAAGTCTCACAGGCGTCTCATTTATGTGCTGTATACTGATTAATCAGAATGTTCTTCTTCCAACGCCCCTCACTTGTATATCCCTGAAGAGTGCTTGTTGGCCTATTAAACTGGATGAATCACAAAAGCCTCAACACTGTGCATGACAATATAAATCTTAAGAAAATAGACACAAATAATTATATGCAGCAAGTCATTTGCATAGGCTCAGGGCGCCACAATAGCCGAGTGCATGGAGCTGGGTTTTCTGCTATGTTTCAAGAACTTGGATTATTTTTACAAAATGCTAAAATTTTAAAATTAGATTTAGCACTTTTTATACTTTCGACAGTTTTTTTTTTTTTTTTATCATTATTGTTGTCACTGGTATTTTGCAGTTGTTGTCTGTGGAACAGTTCCATGTTTCCAACAATCTGTCACCGAAGGAGAACATGAGATACAGACATGCACATACAGTATATAGTGTAGAAGGGATGGACTGGTCCAAAGAACCCTCCGGTGGGCTCCTAATAGAACAAGGTCCCAAATGTCCACAAGAAGACAATGCAATTTAGAAGTGACTTTCATTGCAATGATATACTGATAGGGAAATTAGATTGGGAGTCCTATTTGGGACAGTATTGTGTGATAACAATATCTATAAAGCACTATGTAATATGTTGGCTCTATATAAGTAGATAAAAGAATGCCTATATTAAAGTCCATGGATGGATTTATAGATTTGTTGGTTGGTACATGATAAAGTATATTAGTAGACCTTTTTTCACTGTATCATACATTCATTTACTAAAGATTGTAGGGATGGAAGGTTTTCATATAGACGAGTCTAGGACCCTAAGATCCAGTGGTATGGTAGTTTAGTAGCCCCAAATGTGCTGACAGATTCCCTGTAAATGATATCCAAACTTGGTCAAAAACTGCTCTTACTAGACAAATATTCCACTTCTAAGTCTCTCATAGGGACATCAGAGCAGTCATCTCCTGATAGTAGAAAAAGTATTGGCTGAGATCCTTATTAAGGTAGTGCTGTGACTGTTTTTTGGGCACTGGTAAGGAAGTACTGTCATGGTGGCCCTATGTCTGTGTATACTGTATATTAGTATTTTTAGGGCATGAGAATAGGAATCTAGAGTTATAGGTATGAATGTCTCCTGTCCACAGAGTGTTCTGTATAAATAAGAAGAATATACATGTCATCTGACGATATACCTGACATCCTTAGTCCATACGATCACTGCTTTTTGCTTAGTTTTAAAAACATTTAGCACTAGAAAGTATAAGCGCCCATACTCTGCTATGTAAGACATTTCAGGGCTGCCAGCCACCCATAGATTCCTGGATAATCTGAAAAATTTGGGGACTTTTTCACTGTTTGTTAAACATGTCTGATACGCTTGTAGATTTTATGCTGGAAAAGCTTGTACATGTTGTTATGATTGTAATTGTCATTTTGCAGTTCCAAGTTAATGAGTTAATCTTAGTATCTGAGCTATCAATGTACTGTGTGTATCACTTCTGATCTGTATGATTTATTATGGTTTTCAAGTTTGTCCGTTTATGATTTTTGGATATTTTGTCCAGAAAAATAAATAACAATGCTGGTAATCCTGAGCCCTGCTTATATCCCAATGTAACAATTCCAAAAATGACACAAATAAATAATACATAGATACAGAATGTTAAGGGTAGATTCACACTACTATTGTTACTGTCCGTTACCCTCAACCATCATAGGATGAAAGCAACGGACACTAACCATAGACTGCAGACAGAGCCCCCTCCATGTGGTGTGCATCCGCACTCGTTCTTATTCTATAACATAAGTAAGCGATGTAAGAAAACTTCCGCCATGTTGTTTATATTAGAGTCAATGCCTAGGGACACAGATGGAGGGGGCTCTGTCTGTATCTGTCACTCTATTGCTGTAAAGTCTGTTCTCATCCTAAAATGGATCAGAACAACAGACGATCACAACTGTAGTGTAAATGTTTTTCATTTCTTTGGAATATTTTAAAGAAGTAGGAGCCCAGAAGGAGGACTGATCACTGATATAACAAGTGGACTGGCTCCTGAAAGGAACTTTTTACACTTGTTATTTCGATAGGAACGTCAAATAATTGTTCCTATGATCCTGCACCCACCCACTTCCAGTAATAATAATAATAAATTTTATTTATATAGCGCCAACATATTCCGCAGCGCTGTACAATTTGTAGGGTTCAAATACAGACTGATACATAACAAAGAACGTCATTTCACACACTGGGACTGAGGGCCCTGCTCGCAAGAGCTTACAATCTATGAGGTAGAGGGGGTGACACAAGAGGTAGCAGGGGCGGCATTGCTTATACAGTATTCAGACACTTTTGTAATAGAGGTGACTGTCATTACACAAACATAAAACTTTATGAGCCATCACTAGTGGTGTCCTGTAACATGTGGATGGAGATTGGACAGCCAACAAACAATTCTGTTAAAAGAAGCACAAAGCCAACAAACAAATGTATGCTGAATGTAGGATCTGCAGGCCGAGATCACACAGTGCTTGGTAATTAAGAGCGGCATGTTTTTATAATTACAATAATACCTAATACATATGCCTAGACAAATACTAGCACATACTTGCCAACACACCTAGAATGTTTTGAAGCTCCCTAAAAGATGCATGAACTCCCGGATTCCTGGAAGAGAGAACAAATCTCTGCTCTTTCTGTCATTATGTGGCGGTCATGGCCACCAAAAAGTATCATAACCGGCACACTGCTTGCACATCACAAAAAGGGACATGTAATGCTACGAAAGGTCATGTCAATAGGGACATGGCCTCATCTAAACATTTAGGAGGTGCAGTCTCTTGGATCCTAATTCCCAAATGTTGGCAAGTATGCACTAGCATGAATAGAGCCTAAGCCATGCGATGACATAAACCTTCACAACTAGTAAGCCATGGACTTTATATAGTTCCTGTCTTTTAGAGGAACTTTGCATAAATGAACAGTCCCGGTGATTGTAAGAAACTTTGTGATGTCTCTTATTAGCGATGAATCTAATCTCTTTCCGCAGGTATCAGGTTGTTTCCCGGCCACCCCTCCCTTTGCTAAACTAGCTTTCGGTCTACTCTATGAGCTGGTCTGAAAGTCACAGGACTAAAGTAATTCATTATGGACGTCTATGGAGAGGGGAGGGAGAGGAGTGAGCAGAAAATTCAGGAGATATCGGAAGCAATCCAGGTTTAGACTAAGGCTAGAGTCACATGACTGAGTTTCATCCCTGTGTGCCAGATTAACAGGCCTGAACAGTATGTCAGGAGGGGGGACTCCTAACATTATAGTTATATAAGCTGCTACAAGTCTCTGCCTCCTAGTGACATACTGTCCTGTACTGCAATCGGTATGGGACAGTATATTACTTGGAAGCAGGGACTCTTAGAAGCACAGATAACTGTAATGCACAGTATGGATGGCTGTAATGCAAGGACTTTTACTCCTGGCATAAAGTTAAAGCTGGTAAATCCAGCAAACATATGGACCAAGTTTCAAAGGAGAAACTTGGTTGTATGAATCTAGCCTATTGCTGGAGCTTTCTATCACAACCAAAGTACTTTATTCACATCAGTACATGCCAGTACTTATCGATATACTGTATGACCTGCATGGTCCTGAGGCTGTCTTAGACTCATGGTGCACAGTGTACAGGAAATAGATTTCACCCACAACTTTAGAGAGAACTATAATTCCAAATCTAACATGCAGAGGGGAAAACTGCTAAAGTGTGTCAGAGTCTCAGGACCATGCAGGTCATATACTTAGAAGTGCTGGCATGTACTGATGTGAATAAAGTACTTTGTTTGTGATAGAAAGCTCCAGCAATAGGCTAGAATGTAAGTCTTATAATGGCCAGAAATAGAGTTACTTCTCATGTAAAATTAAACAATTTGTACGCTTTAACCATAAATTTACAATCACCACCTAATAATAGTAATAGTACTAGAACAGCACTGTACAGAGCCTCACATAATAACCTGCACTTAGTTCAGCAGATCACTTTAATATCATGTCAATTGGGGGTATTTGGGATTTGCTCCCATGAGTTCTTTTTAGCTCTTAGGACAGCTATGAGAGATAAAATAACAATACTTGCACTGGATGTGATAAAGAGAGGACAGGTAATAGTAACTTGTAAGATCTTATTCACAAGACCATGAAAAAAAACATAAAGGTCTATGGGTATATTCACATGAAGATTGTCCGTTAAAAACCTCATATGTCCTATATTTGTCTGTTTTGACAACCACATGTTCTCATGTTCTCGTCAATGGGTCTTTTCTAACAATTGTCATTTGGGTGACCATCTATTTTGATAGTCGTAATACAGTCCGTGGAGTCTCGTCTTCCTTTTAGTTGGTGATCGCTATATGGGGAGGTGGGGTGGGTGGTTTGGGGTATAACAGTCCGTGGAGTCTCATCTTCCTCTTAGTTGGTGGCCGTTATATGTGGAGGTGGGGTGGGTGGTTTGGGGTATAACAGTCCGTGGAGTCTCATCTTCCTCTTAGTTGGTGGCCGCTATATGGGGAGGTGGGGTGGGTGGTTTGGGGTATAACAGTCCGTGGAGTCTCATCTTCCTCTTAGTTGGTGGCCGCTATATGGGGAGGGGGGGTGTGTGGTTTGGGGTATAACAGTCCGTGGAGTCTCATCTTCCTATTAGTTGGTGGCCGCTATATGGGGAGGTGGGGTGGGTGGTTTGGGGTATAACAGTCCGTGGAGTCTCATCTTCCTCTTAGTTGGTGGCCGCTATATGGGGAGGGGGGTGTGTGGTTTGGGGTATAACAGTCCGTGGAGTCTCATCTTCCTCTGGTTTGGTGACAGCTGGACACGTATTAGGCAGCGATCTCCACAGTGGCCTCTTCTTCTCCCAGTAGGATGTAGAGTTTCCTCTTCTCGTCTGCAGATATGAAGTCTGGGATGTAGGCTGAGAGTCTTTGGTAGTAGACGGCCCTCACAGCTGAGTATTTGGTGCAGTGTAGCAGGAAGTGGGTCTCGTCTTCTAGGGCCCCCTGGTCACAGTGCTGGCACAGTCTGTTCTCCCGTGGCTTGTACGTCTGCCTGTGTCGCCCCATCTCCATCTCCAGGTTGTGGACGCTCAGTCTGTACCGGCTCAGGGTCTGTCTGTGTTTGGGGTGGCGTATTCTCTCCAGGTAGGTGGCCATGGTGTAGTCCCTTTGCAGTGACTGGTACACATCCAAACAGGTGGCAAGCATTTAACGTGTGTGCTCTGCCGTCAAGTTTATGGTTACCTTGACTTGGCCCATGTATACCAACTCCATGCATGTGACATGCCGTAATAATCTCTTCTTGCAGTGCAGAACATCACAACATTATATAAGATATAAATATATGTATAAAAAGGACTAGGTAGATGGGACTTGCATTGTCTGTAAAATAGGAATAGAATTAGCCTGCCATCCCACCATAATCTCTCACCCAATGACATTGACACCCATCTTCTACCTAAGGGTAAGCAGATTTGTTCTGTTCGATTCAGATTCATTGCTGCAATTTCAAAAAGTTCCAGATGGTGGAGCTGTGTCATTGGAGTTGGTTACATTATTAACCATATAGAGAATGCATGTAGCTCTTTTTCTGTGTGGATTCTCCCTGTAGTTCAGTATTAGGGGGACATTTTAGAATTCCATAACTTTTTGACATGTAAAATTAAAATTTTCAATATATCTCTTAATATATTGTCTGTCACCCCATATTCTGTATGACCAGCAAAGCAGAGCAAAACATTTTTCCACACTATGCTATGTGAAGGTGCTCACTGTGGCGTCCAGATTAGTACATCATCACATTTATAAGGTGTTATGGGTGACATCGTATATAAAATCATATAGTGCTAAGCAATGCAGACAAATTGTGGCACACTTGTAAACTGATGTCTTAAAATATAGGAGATCGTAGTATAACATACAAACTCAGCCAAAAAGCAAAGCAATTGATCATCAACCCAATGTAAATTTGTATTTAGGGCTGGGAACCCGTTCTCTGACTCACATTAGTGCTTTACTTGGACAATACATTGATATAAATGGGAACCGTGTAATGCTTCATTTTCCCTGTAGAGGCACTGTAGGACAATTGAAAACTTGCTGCTGGGTTCCCCCATATATTTTATCTGATCATTGGAAAACCTGGTCATTGGAGGGCTCGATAAAAGTAAGGACAATATTAGTGAATGGACAAAAGAAGTAAGGCTTAAAGGGGTTATCCAACATAGCAAAATTGATGTCCTGTCTTAGTTTCATATCGATGTGGGTCCAACTCTTGGCTTCTACATTGATACATCAGGTGCTGGTAGCTGCAGTGTTTATGGAGCTGTACTTATTGTATTAGCTGTTCTTTATCTCATTCAAGTGAAAGGAACAATGCTGCTCCACCCAGAACAGCTGCTATAAAAAGAGCTTATCGGCAGGGGGCCAAGAGTTGGACCCTATCTAATCCATCTTAGGCTAAGGCCCCACGGGTGATACGCAGCGCTAAAACGCTGCGGAAAAAACCACGGCGGCAACGCATCGCGGTTCTTCCCGCAGTGCTTTGAATAGAAAGTTCACAGAGTTTTCCTCCGTGGACTTTCTGTTACCATTATATCTATGGGGAAGCTGCTGGCGTTTCCGTAGATATAATTGACATGCTGTGAATTCCAAAACCGCGCCGGTTTTGGAAATCGCAGCATGTCTGCACTGCTTTTTTAAATGCAAAGTGGGCATGGGATTCGCTTCCTGTTCCTTTTCTGCCATTTCTTGTTTTTCCGGCCCTCCCCACCATTCCCCTGACCTTCCCACCGCCTTGTCTACCCATTATTGTTGATTTCTGGTTTGATTTGTTCTTTGTATTGTAACAAAAATTTCAATAAAATTTGTACTGTTAAAAAAATAAAAAATTAACAAAGCAAGCTGTGTTTCCACAACATGGACCTCACCCTAAAAGGAACCTTTCAGGTGTTTTTTTCCACTGTAAACCGACCCCAGCAAATTACAGAATCAAGTAATGGCCTTTCCTGTGCTGCCCCTCACTAAGGTTACTGCTGCTGAGAAGTTATAAGTCAAGTTATAAGTTTTAAAACAGCAAATTTAACTTGACTTGTCACCAGGAGCGGAGAGCAGCTTCACCTAGTCACACAGACATCACATTAAAGGGGCTCTATCACTGGGAAAAGTCATTTTTAACTAAACACATGCTTGCATAGGCTTTAGAAATGCTATTCCACACCTACCTTTAGTATGCAGATTGCCTCAGTGGTTTCTGAATAAGTCCGTTTTTATTCATATGCTAATTAGACTGGTGCATGATACATCGTGCACTCCTCTCCTTTTGTTTCCTATGGGAGACTGCTGCTGCTGCTGATGACTCAGCTTCCTGTTTTCACACACATAGAAGATAATAGGAGAGAGGAGGCTGCTGGGAACTTCCTGAGCTGGCTGGAAGCTCATTAGCATATGAATTAAAACAGCTGTATTCAGAAACCACTGAGGCAATCTACATACTAAAGGTAAGTGTGGAATAGCATTTCTAAAGCCTATGCAAGGAAGTTATAGAACCCCTTTAAGTCATTATTGTGGTCAGCAGTCAGATAGGTTATCAGGCTGACATTTGCCATGACAATGACTACAGGACGATGAAGCTGTTCCTCACTCCCACAAATAGTTACGGTAAGTTTGCATATCAACTTTTCAGCAACAGAAAGCCTAGCGAGGAGCACCATAGGAAAGGCCATTACTTGATGCCAGATACGCATAGGCCAGTTTATGGTCGAAGAACCACTGGAAAGGTTCCTTTTAGAGGGGTTGACAAGTTTATAAAAAAGCCTCCATCACCTCTTCTGGTCATTCTTGTGGCTTCCGGTATTTCCTCTGTGTCCTTTTTTGTCTTCTTCTGGCCTCCAGGATGACGTCTCAAGATGGACGAACCAACTCATACTGATCTGGGTTCGACCCAAGCAAATGGAGATTTGTCTCGTGTGAACTTAAGTGGCTGCCACATTATCTTCAAAATCCAGAGTATAAGAGGTAGAGGCCTGAAGGAGGTGAAAAAATTAAAAAACATTCATACATCTTCCTTTACCTCTTTTGGACCTCCTCATGACTTTTAGTTCTCTCCTGGTGATGTCATGTGCCTGGGATAAAGGCTGGGGCCTGTGATTGAACTACCAGTGGTCACAATCAAAGACCTCACCAGTGAGCCTGGACACATGACATCACCAAGGAGATGGAGAGATAGCAATGGATGACACAAGTAGGCCCACAAGTGGTAAGGGAGAGTATGAATGCTTTTTTATTTTTTTTACACCTCCTCTATCATACTCTGGAGTCTCAAGAGACCCCAGAGTATAATAATTTCTCTTCCAATCCAAACAAGTGCAAACCAAACTGGGGGATGACGAAACAAATCTACTTATCCCTCATAATTATCTTTTGGTCTATCTATAAGACACAGTGACACAGACACAGTCAGAATAGGCTCTTCTGACATACACACGTGGACAAAATTGTTGGTACCCCTCGTTTAATGAATCAAAAACACATAATGGTCACATACGGCATGTTTCAGCTCCTTCCAAAGACACTCAATAGGATTTAGTTCAGAGTTCATAGAAGGCCACTTCAGAATAATCCAAAGGTTTTCCTTAGCCATTCTCAGGTGTTTTTAGCTGTTTTTAGCTGTATGTTTTGGGTCATTATCCTGTTGCAAGACTCATAACCTGTGACTGAGACCAAGCTTTCTGATACCGGGCAGCACATTTCTCTCTAGAATCCCTTGATAGTCTTGAGATTTCATTGTACCCTGTACAAATTCAAGACACCCTTTTCCAGATGCAGCAAAGCAGCCCCTAGAACATAACAGAGCCTCCTCCATGTTTCACAGTAGGGACAGTGTTCCTTTCAAGATATGCTTCATTTTTCCATCTGTGAAAAAAAGTTTGATTTTTGTCTCATCTGTCCATAGGACATTCTCCTAGAAGCTTTGTGGCTTGGCAACAATTTTTATCTATTATTACTTTTGACAGATTCAAGTTATTTCTGGGACCATTATGGGTTTTTCTTTTATTAAACGAGGGGAAGCAACAATTTTGTCCACGTGTGTATGTTGCTGCACCCTAAGCTACTCCTCTTTCTGATAAGACATGATAAATATGCACATTATAAATGTGGTACAAAGCATTAGAAACCAGTTGGCGATAAATCTGGTGACTGACCTGACCAAACAAGTGTTGCAATCTAGCAGAGACATTCCTTGGAAACCCTAGCTGTGTGTGGGCTAGCATTATTCTGCTGAAAAATGTCAATTGGAAGCCCTGCCATGAGAGGTAATTCATGTGGCCAAAGGATGTCCTGCCCAAATCACTGAGCTGCACCACAACTAGGGGTGACCAACAGTCATATGTGATGGATCATTACAAGACAGATATCTTATTTCTGTGCTGTAACTATAATGAGTAGAGATGAGCGAGTACTGTTCGGATCAGCCGATCCGAACAGCACGCTCCATAGAAATGAATGGATGCACCTGGTACTTCCGCTTTGACGGCGGCCAGCCGCTTAACCCCCCACGTGCCAGCTACGTCCATTCATTTCTATGCGAGCGTGCTGTTCGGATCGGCTGATCCGAACAGTACTCGCTCATCTCTAATAATGAGCTGTGCATCTGTGTGTACATCACATGATCATGTACTTATATCACATTGAAAGAAATAGGTAAAGAAGCCTCCCATTGATTTCAATAAGTAGCGCACGTATGCCGGCACCCATTCAAGTCAATGGGATCTGTTTTTTACGCCGCTCACTCTGAACGAGTTTTACGTTCAGAATGAGCAAGAGTAAACTCTGTGTGCAGGCTCCCTAAGGGTGCATTCTCACTACGTAACGCCAGCGTGTATCACAGCCGTACACGCCGGCGCTACAGCAGGGCTGTCGAACACTTCCCATTCATTTCTATGGGAGCCAGAATGTGAGCGCTCCCCATAGAAATGAATGTACTGCTTTTTTCCATTCATTTCTATGGGGAGCGCTCGCATGCTGGCTCCCATAGAAATGAATGGGAAGTGTTCGGCAGCCCTGCTGTAGCGCCGGCGTGTACGGCTGTGATACACGCTGGCGTTACGTAGTGTGAATTCACCCTTAGAGAGTATTTTGTAAAGGCATGTCTAGTGGTCAAGAATCTCTCACCAAAAGGTACACTGTCCAAAAGTTGCCTCTGAGAGCTGCTTTTACAAGGAGAGTGTGGGAAGCACTTTTTTGTCCTCTTGTGGCAAGACCCAGTGTCTATTAGACTACACCTGTAATTTACATGTATTTACATATCTGCCTAAGACATAACTGAGCAACTTGACAATTGTTTTTGGGTTTTCTTTTAAAGTCAGAGTGCGTGTGTGTGTGTGTGTATGTATATATATATATATATATATATATGTATATATATATGTATATATTTTAGGGAACAGCCCACACGGTGGAGGTCGGCAATGGCAGAGTTCACATGGGCAGCAGGTTTCACACTGTGCTTCACACAAAAAACACCATGCGAACAAAACACAACCCTAAGCCTGTCCATCTGTAACTAAACAGCAGGATGCTTCATTAACCCAGTGCAGGCGTAATACCTGGCACCAAACACAGTAATACAACTGACCATAACCTCCCCAAGGGCGCTCTCTCTCTCTCTCAGGCTGCAAACCTGTCAGCCCTTTTACCAGGCTTCCTTCCCCAGTAATGAATATCAGGAAGCCTCACCTGAGAACACCTGGAACTATGAAAAAACCCATAGTGGAGTAAGGGAGTGGACTGGAAGACTCCCTCTACCAACCTGTCCTCCAGTCCAGAAAATCCAGCCCATGTAACTTAAATAAAGAAGACTATGTTCTGCTAAAGCAACACATATGCTTCTGGACTTCTGCTACCATGCCTGGCTGAGGAAACCAGGTGATATATATATATATATATATATATATATATATATATATATATATATATATATATATACTGATGATCTGTTATACATACTAGAACAATAAGCAGTGACATGTCTTCATTTTGATTTTGAATTTTATTCATCTGGGAATTAAAGTTCAATCATTTGTCGGTTCATTCTTGTACCTGTAAGTGACCCAGCTAGCAGATGCATAGTAGGTATAGGAACAAAGCTTATTGGACAGGTCGGGATCTGCTGTAGTTCCTAGCCCATGTCACATCTGTGTTTTGGAAGGGAAATGTCATAACATTGCTAATCAATGGTGGCAGTGACAGGATCATTTGTCACGGACAGGCCGGCCTGACAGCTGTTGCAGACAACCTCTTTCATTTTACTCTTTTTTCCTTGTGGATTAGCACAGAGGGCCGACAGTTCTGCCTCAGTCATGCCTGCTCCTTTTAGGACAACCACCTTGTCTAGAGGAAGATTATACCTAAAGAACAGACCTTACTGGTGAATGTCATTGAGAAAACATGGCAATACCTTGTCAGATACCTGCAGCAGGGCAGGGGATGAACGCAAGACAGAGTAGTGACCTAGTGTTCTGACAAGTGTGCTGACCTGTCTACCTTATAGCTGTGATATTGTCCATTCCCCACATCTATCGATGTATTTGTGTCTTTTTTCTGGCACAATAATTTTTACTGCAAAATAATATCTGATCTTCTGCAGGATACATTTAATCTCTCCCATGTTCCATTTATAATGCTGGATACTGGAACTATGTATATTTAACTAGTTCTTGACTGTCCATAGACTGTATACATCAGTGCAGTCCATTCCTAACTCTGTAAGGATATATATGTATAGTATATAGTAAGCTGATGGCTGGTCAGGTAATGGAGGGGGTGTACATCTCGCCCAGACTACTCAGGTGGGTGAGATGAGAAAACTCCAGGAATGTTTGTTCTTGGCATACAATTTTCATCTGCTGAGCATTTTGGTAAATGCTCAGTATTGGACTGGATTTTTAGGAATGACAGGTAGGATTGGCAGTGGGACCTGTCATTCCACCCCCCCTCCAGTCCACACTTTGGGGATGTTCCGGGGGCGACTCAGCTGTTGAGAGTCTCCTCATCAAGGAGGTTTAAGAAGCCAGCTCCAGCAGCAGACTGGGGGCAGAGGTTGGCTGGAGAGCAAAAGAGAGAGGTCATATTTTTTGAGCTGTGTCCTGAATGACTCAACTGGCTTTTGATTTCTGTGATTCTAGGTGAGGTAACCTATTCTATGTTTAGTTAGAGCCTAGCCGGGCAGGTATTTAGTTTTGTATTATTTCCTTTTGTTGCTGCACTACCTTTTTTGAGTGAAAATAAACTCTACCTTTGTGTTGGACTAAAGAAACTGGACTTGTGTGTCTATGCCACCCCACCTAGCAACCCCAGACCCTGACGATATATATATATATATATATATATATATATATATATATATATATATATATATATATACACACACACACACACACATGCTGTTTATCCTAAAATAAGCCCTACCCTTAAAATAATTCCTGGCTTGAATTTGGAGGATTTTTGGAGTAGACTTGAAATATAAGCCATACTTTAAAAATATGTCCTAGTTACAGTGAACACCTTCAGCGCTAGGGAATGTCAAGTGACGTCATTGACATGATGGAGAATAGGCATACCATACCTCCTGACCATCCTAGACAAGTGCCCTACTATCTTCCACCACAGCAAGGCAAAATGTGCTTACTCACTACTGAGACCACTCTCCTGCCTTCCAAGTGCTGTCTCTGGGTTTCCAACTCCAAGCCACTACCATGCTGTGGGCTTGGCTACCTACATGACCAGATGTGACATGCCACCCCTGCTTGCTCCCAAACAGGGACGTAACTTGAGAGGGTTCAGAGGGTGCAGTGGCACCAGGGCTCAGGAGCCTTAGGGTCCAATAAGCACTGGCATCAGTATTGAGATTGCAACTTCCATCTGGCCCATAAGCCAAGGAGACCCACAGATTACCCGAACCACACTAAGGGTGATTAAATTCCTTAGCAACCGTAACCATCAATATCAAGAATTCTCTGTAGGAATAAGGTAGGGGGCGCCAGACAAAAGATTGCAACCGGGCCCACAAGACTTTAGTTATGCTACTGGTACCACCTATGCTGCCACTCCACTACAGCACCTCCCTTTACCATAAAGGAGAGGAGATAGAGAGGGCTCGGGGCCACTGCCACACAAAATGTTTAGAGAGAAAGAGTGCCAGTAAGTTTGTTTAAGAGCCACTGACACTGCACCATAAGTTGCGAATGTAAGTTAGGGCTATTATTCATAACCATCTAACAAGATTCGTCCAGAGCGAATCAGAAAAGATTGTAATTCGTTCCGGTGCTTGAAAAATAAGACTAGCCCTTTTTTCAGAGGAAAAAAAAAATAAGACCCTGTCTTATTTTCAGAGAAACATGGGTACATCCTTGCGGAGTTAAGCAGCTGCACAAGATCGTGTAGCTGCAGGGACAGGAATTTCCTCAAAGAGAAGGAAGGGATGGCTTATATCTGTCCCGATAGCTGTATGCACAGCTCTCAATGACCACTGTGAACATGGCTATGGGAACCACCATGACACAGCTTCCCTTCTGGCCTGACAGTCAACTGATCCGTTAGTGGCCAGGAGCTGCAGCAGTTACTGGGTCCTGGAGGACCCAAGTCAGACCTGCATTATATACTAGGAGGTTGTATTTCTCCTGTAACTGGGGCTAATCTATCATCCCAACCAGTTACAAGGGGAAAAAAATAAAGAAAGGAAAAAAATAATGTCAGTTCCTGCATCACAGGTTTTATCCCATTCACAGCAACACAAATCTACGTGTCATCTCCATAATGTAGAGAAAAAACTATATTAAATGTATTTTAGTAGCAATTTGTGAAAAACAGATACAATGCTTCATTTTTTTCTTTACATTTCTGTAGATACTGCAAAAAGCAAAAACATGCAAAAATAAAAATGACCTAAATTTCTGCTTATGTGTATACATGACCCCCGCACTTGTCTGTTACTGCAATGTACAGGGAACTCAGACAGCGAGGGGCCAATACATAGACTTGCACGCTATTGCAATATATACATGTATAAAGAGGACTAAATGAATAAATTGGCATCCTAGAGAGCCCCTTTAATTATTTGGTAGTCATGAAGCCAAATTAAAGGGATATGCAATCCAAAAAATAGAGCTGTCACTTTAAGAAAATAGTCGGTTGATGTGGCTGCATTTACTATACTACACAAGCCATGCCGAGTTTTCATAAGGACCAGTAAATCGGCAATGGTTGCAACACTTTCAACACAGAGTCTCCATTCTGGCTGGCATGAAAACTCTTTATTTATGGTGGCGTTCCAGTAATTACAGATATAAACTTAATCTAAAAATTAGGCTTGCAGCAAACACAAGGCAGCCATTTATCATGGTCTCCTGGCTCCAAACCAGGGTCATAACTGATGCAAAACACTACGTTTGATTTACAAGTCAACAAACTCAGGAGGTTGTAGTTGGAAAGGCTTTGCCGGGTTGAACTGAACTCTTTTATTTTGCATGCTAGATGTACAGTAAAGATTGAGACAAATCTGCTAAGACTTAAACACATGGAGACTATAGTAAGAGTTGAAATGCAGACACGTTGGGGGAAAACATGTATGAGAACTATTCTATCTGGTTACTTAGAGATATTGGACTTTAGATATTTTTATGGAATTGTCTATTTTCTATCGGATATAACTTGTAATTGTATTTATATTGTAAGATTTTAATATATATTGTAAGGATACAAAAATATAAAAGGGAATTCCATTGAAAGTGAACCTATCATTTCATTTGACTTTTCAGGATAATCTGCCAAGTATGTGCAGGAGTAACAATGTTTGTGTGTTTTACGTGACTTATATTCAGTGGTTTTACCAATTTTTCCCTGTGCAGGGTCTATTTGTAACTTGCAGTTTTCTCTGAGATAGTGGGTAAAGATTAGCTGCCATGCACACAGTATGTACAGGAGAATCTGCTCTATAATTGTCTCTCACTCACTTACCCCTCGTTCACATCTGCGTTTGGTAATCTGTTCAGGGAGTCCCGCATGGTGACCCCCCAAACGGACTACCAAATGCACTGGCAAGTGGTGTGCAGTGAAAGCACCTGGACCCCATAGATTAAAATGGGGTCCGTGTGCTTGCCGCAAGATCTCCGCACGAGTCATGCGGACAGAAAAGTAGATTGTGAACTACTTTCCTGTCTGCATGTTCCCTGCGGAGATCTTGCGGCAAGCACACAGACCCCATGATAGTCTTTGGGATCCGTGTGCTTTCACTGGCACACCGCTTGCCAGTGCGTTTGGTATTCCGTTCAGGAGGGTCCCCATGCAGACTCCCCTGAATGGATTACCAATGCAGATGTGAATGAGGACTTAGAGACATACTGTACATAGAGAAGTACTGGTGGGTACCGATGTGAATAAAGTACTTTGGTTGTGATAGAAGGTTCCTAGTCAGCTGCAAAATGGCACCGGCCCTGCTAACTTCGCTCCCTTTTCCTCTCCATAGACTTCGTTAGACATGTGTAATCTGAGTAATGTAATCTGCAGTCCGCTTCAAGCCACATATAGCTTCATTTTTAGAGTCAAGGTCAGTTTAGTGTAGGAATGTGGAGCAGAGAGGCAGCCTGATAAGTGCAAAAATAAGTCTCTTATAATTGTACTATTGATTTATACAGAGTCTGATGAAAGAATAGTGTTTATTTAACTAGCAATTCTCTAAGACATTCTTATGGTGCAAATTGTTCTTTTTACAAGTGATCTAAAATGGAACAAGGAAGTTGTGAGAAATCCAGAATCAATGTATTTATTGTATAACTGTTGCTTAGATAAGATAATCCTTTATTAGTCCCACCATGGGAAAATTCAGTGTGTTACAGCAGCATGGATAATACAGTAATATATTACAAGAAAGAACAAATACAAGCTCAGAATAGCAGACAGAAAAGATACTAGGAGACATAGCAACTAAAAGGAAAAAGAAAGACTCAGGATCATTTAGTTCTCTGTGTGGAGTGATCTACGCTTGTTCTGATGTTGATTATGCAGCCTGACCACGGTTGGTAGGAAGGATCTCCGATAACTCTATTTCTCACACTTGGGGTGGAGCAATCGGTCACTGACAGTACTGCCCAGTACTGTCATGGTCTCATACATGGGATGAGAGTTGTTCTCCAGCATGGAGCTCACCACGGACGGTATCCTTCTGTCACCCACCATTGATCACATATTGCACAGCACTGTACAGGGATTATCACAAAGTTACATCACCAACGGGACTCACAATTCTCATTTTCACAGGAAGTCAATTTACCTATCAGCATGTATGTATTATGCCCTGCACCTGTTATAGGAAATTTGGATCCCCATTTTCATGCAATTCATTTTTTATTCATATGCAAGTAAGGGTAAACTGCTTTGCCTGGGAATCTAGAGACTAAAGCCGTGGCAATCAACAATACACCCCAAAGACCTTTCCAATGATTTGCATATTAATGAAATAGCAATTTACATATGAAAATGGGGCTCAAAAGTTGAACAATACTAGGTTCCCACAGGCGTTCCCTCGTTGTTCTGGTTGAATATAATGGCATCCATTGGGTGTCCGGTGTGTGAAATCTGAAAGTCGCAGAGGAAAAAGTCTGATTTTCAAGCGGACTCTTCGATGGAGACTCCGGTGTAGATGGAAACTTAGCCTAACAGAAGCAGATTTGGAAACTGTAGAATCAACTCTACAAGTTTCAGATTCACTTGAATTTGTAACATTCAATCTTTTAGTTAATCTGAATGGAAATATAAAAAACAAAAAACTTGAGAGTGTTCAGTAGTTGATACCTTTTTAATGGCTAACTAATAATGGCAACAGATTACAATTAGAGATGAGCGAACACTAAAATGTTCGAGGTTCGAAATTCGATTCGAACAGCCGCTCACTGTTCGAGTGTTCGAATGGGTTTCGAACCCCATTATAGTCTATGGGGAACATAAACTCGTTAAGGGGGAAACCCAAATTCGTGTCTGGAGGGTCACCAAGTCCACTATGACACCCCAGGAAATGATACCAACACCCTGGAATGACACTGGGACAGCAGGGGAAGCATGTCTGGGGGCATAAAAGTCACTTTATTTCATGGAAATCCCTGTCAGTTTGCGATTTTCGCAAGCTAACTTTTCCCCATAGAAATGCATTGGCCAGCGCTGATTGGCCAGAGTACGGAACTCGACCAATCAGCGCTGGCTCTGCTGGAGGAGGCGGAGTCTAAGATCGCTCCACACCAGTCTCCATTCAGGTCCGACCTTAGACTCCGCCTCCTCCGGCAGAGCCAGCGCTGATTGGCCGAAGGCTGGCCAATGCATTCCTATACGAATGCAGAGACTTAGCAGTGCTGAGTCAGTTTTGCTCAACTACACATCTGATGCACACTCGGCACTGCTACATCAGATGTAGCAATCTGATGTAGCAGAGCCGAGGGTGCACTAGAACCCCTGTGCAAACTCAGTTCACGCTAATAGAATGCATTGGCCAGCGCTGATTGGCCAATGCATTCTATTAGCCCGATGAAGTAGAGCTGAATGTGTGTGCTAAGCACACACATTCAGCACTGCTTCATCACGCCAATACAATGCATTAGCCAGTGCTGATTGGCCAGAGTACGGAATTCGGCCAATCAGCGCTGGCCAATGCATTCTATTAGCCCGATGAAGTAGAGCTGAATGTGTGTGCTAAGCACACACATTCAGCACTGCTTCATCACGACAATACAATGCATTAGCCAGTGCTGATTGGCCAGAGTACGGAATTCGGCCAATCAGCGCTGGCTCTGCTGGAGGAGGCGGAGTCTAAGGTCGGACCTGAATGGAGACTGGTGTGGAGCGATCTTAGACTCCGCCTCCTCCAGCAGAGCCAGCGCTGATTGGTCGAGTTCCGTACTCTGGCCAATCAGCGCTGGCTAATGCATTCTATTAGCCCGATGAAGTAGAGCTGAATGTGTGTGCTTAGCACACACATTCAGCTCTACTTCATTGGGCTAATAGAATGCATTGGCCAATCAGCGCTGGCCAATGCATTCTATTAGCTTGATGAAGCAGAGTGTGCACAAGGGTTCAAGCGCACCCTCGGCTCTGATGTAGCAGAGCCGAGGCTGCACAAGGGTTCAAGCGCACCCTCGGCTCTGCTACATCAGAGCCGAGGGTGCGCTTGAACCCTTGTGCACACTCTGCTTCATCAAGCTAATAGAATGCATTGGCCAGCGCTGATTGGCCAATGCATTCTATTAGCCCGATGAAGTAGAGCTGAATGTGTGTGCTAAGCACACACATTCAGCACTGCTTCATCACGACAATACAATGCATTAGCCAGTGCTGATTGGCCAGAGTACGGAATTCGGCCAATCAGCGCTGGCTCTGCTGGAGGAGGCGGAGTCTAAGATCGCTCCACACCAGTCTCCATTCAGGTCCGACCTTAGACTCCGCCTCCTCCAGCAGAGCCAGCGCTGATTGGCCGAATTCCGTACTCTGGCCAATCAGCACTGGCTAATGCATTGTATTGGCGTGATGAAGCAGTGCTGAATGTGTGTGCTTAGCACACACATTCAGCTCTACTTCATCGGGCTAATAGAATGCATTGGCCAATCAGCGCTGGCCAATGCATTCTATTAGCGTGAACTGAGTTTGCACAGGGGTTCTAGTGCACCCTCGGCTCTGCTACATCAGATTGCTACATCTGATGTAGCAGTGCCGAGTGTGCATCAGATGTGTAGTTGAGCAAAACTGACTCAGCACTGCTAAGTCTCTGCATTCGTATAGGAATGCATTGGCCAGCCTTCGGCCAATCAGCGCTGGCTCTGCTGGAGGAGGCGGAGTCTAAGGTCGGACCTGAATGGAGACTGGTGTGGAGCGATCTTAGACTCCGCCTCCTCCAGCAGAGCCAGCGCTGATTGGTCGAGTTCCGTACTCTGGCCAATCAGCGCTGGCCAATGCATTCTATTAGCCCGATGAAGTAGAGCTGAATGTGTGTGCTTAGCACACACATTCAGCTCTACTTCATCGGGCTAATAGAATGCATTGGCCAATCAGCGCTGGCCAATGCATTCTATTAGCTTGATGAAGCAGAGTGTGCACAAGGGTTCAAGCGCACCCTCGGCTCTGATGTAGCAGAGCCGAGGCTGCACAAGGGTTCAAGCGCACCCTCGGCTCTGCTACATCAGAGCCGAGGGTGCGCTTGAACCCTTGTGCACACTCTGCTTCATCAAGCTAATAGAATGCATTGGCCAGCGCTGATTGGCCAATGCATTCTATTAGCCCGATGAAGTAGAGCTGAATGTGTGTGCTAAGCACACACATTCAGCACTGCTTCATCACGCCAATACAATGCATTAGCCAGTGCTGATTGGCCAGAGTACGGAATTCGGCCAATCAGCGCTGGCTCTGATGGAGGAGGCGGAGTCTAAGGTCGGACCTGAATGGAGACTGGTGTGGAGCGCTCTTAGACTCCGCCTCCTCCAGCAGAGCCAGCGCTGATTGGTCGAGTTCCGTACTCTGGCCAATCAGCGCTGGCCAATGCATCCCTATGGGAAAAAGTTTATCTCACAAAAATCACAATTACACACACGATAGAGCCCCAAAAAGTTATTTTTAATAACATTCCCCCCTAAATAAAGGTTATCCCTAGCTATCCCTGCCTGTACAGCTATCCCTGTCTCATAGTCACAAAGTTCACATTCTCATATGACCCGGATTTGAAATCCACTATTCGTCTAAAATGGAGGTCACCTGATTTCGGCAGCCAATGACTTTTTCCAATTTTTTTCAATGCCCCCGGTGTCGTAGTTCCTGTCCCACCTCCCCTGCGCTGTTATTGGTGCAAAAAAGGCGCCAGGGAAGGTGGGAGGGGAATCGAATTTTGGCGCACTTTACCACGCGGTGTTCGATTCGATTCGAACATGGCGAACACCCTGATATCCGATCGAACATGTGTTCGATAGAACACTGTTCGCTCATCTCTAATTACAATGTTTCGAATCTCTCGGCTTCTTCTTCAGGTATATCTAAAAAACTATTTCTGAAGGATGCATATTTATGTACAGAGGGACACATAGGAATAGAATTCTAGGAGGGAGGGTGGAAGAAGGTTATTGGTACATACAAATAAACAATTAATCAGTTTGCAATGTTCTTATCAGTTCAGAGAGTGTCTTTTATGGCTGTCTCAGTTCAGTGATTTCTGTAGGATGCCATGAACCCATGTGACAGATTCATCCCTTTCTGCAATGTTTGAAGCAGGGTCATAAACTTGTAATGACTCTCTTTCCTTCATTTAAAATTCCCTCTTAAAACCAAAATTTTCATGTCATTGGTGATATTATGATCTTCATTGTAGAAATGTTTTAACATGGGAAGGTCCATTCTTTGTTCTCTAATTGTATGGCGATGCGAGTTCATCCGCATTCTAAGCTTCTGACGAGTCTCTCCAACATACTAATTTTCAGTGGAACATTTGGTGCATATTATTAAATACACTACATTAGGTGTGTTACAGGTGAACGTACCTGGGATTTTATATTCCCTGTTAGAATTAACAGAAATTGTTTTTAGATATACCTGAAGAAGAAGTCCAGGGCTTCGAAACGTTGTAATCTGTCATCATTATTACCGTAGTTAGCCATTAAAAAAGGTATCAACTACTGAAGACTCTCAAGTTTTTTGTTTTTATATTTCCTACCCACTCTCTAACATGGTACAAAAACAAACATTTTCCTTATATTAATCTGAATGGTGATGGTTCAGATATGGACACAAGTTGTAGCAAGGACTAAATCTGAATCTCTGCCCAGCCAAAGTAGCCAATAGATGCAAGTTGTTGCAGCTAAAATAGATGCTCAACATTACGCAGCCATTGGCCATGTGTCCATAGCCTAATAGTAATAATCATGTAATATTCAATCACAGTATTTCAGTCAATCACTTTACCTTATGAGACTCATTTGATATTCCATTGTATATCCTCCAATGAGCACAGTGGCCTGTCTGATTTCCAGTTACTTGTGGTCTAGACAGACACTTAACTGTTCGATGTGAAGAATGTCTAATTAAATCAATACATTATTCAGCATGAACTAACTCCGCGGGGACTATGGTTAATATCAAATATAGGATTTCTCAGAAATCCCTACTATCCATTCACATAATGATATTGCTCGTGCTTTCTGATTTAGTATTTAGTAACTTTTAACATTGATCTGACATAATTGATTTACATATATTGGGTGGTATTATACATGGTTATACTATATGTACGTTACTGATCTCTAAGCCCAGACTGGTATTCAGAAACTTTGCCATTTGCCAAATGGGTGGATATGCTTGAGATACAGTAACTAGTAGATTGGCATCGGATTCTGCTGAAAAGAAAGAGATGAAGAAGATAAAGAGACGAAGGTTAATCCCATTAGATTGGCAGCCTTAGGTGGGTGACCTGAGATTGCAATATATAGGACAGATTAGTAGCCTCTAGTTATACCTCATATATATATATATATATATAATGAGTTTCTGTCTGTCTGTTCTCTATGTCCAAACGACTGGTCCGATCTTCACCAAATTTGGCACACAGATACATCAGGTGTCCGGGAAGGTGTAGTGGCCCGAATACAGCAGTTATCTCCCATGTACTGGGCTACATTGTCCAAAAACAATGTTTGTTTTTGTACTTCAGGCAGGCACAATGTGTAGCTGGTTCTTTTGTGTGGCAGATCCTACAGTCAGGTGACAAGTGACAAGGTGTCAGATAGGTCATCAATAAGAAATTCCTGGAACATCTCATTAAAGCTGTTGGGTAAAAATATTAGCAATATCTATCTATCTATCTATCTATCTATCTATCTATCTAGCTATCTATCTATCTATCTATCATCTTTTGAAACATTGTATCTATACGATAATACACACCAGTCTTACATCATAACAATTTAAAGCGTATTTCCAGGGTTAACAATGGTGTATAGTACAGGTTGTCTTCTCAGTGACTGATGGCTACCACAATACAGCGTGTCTGGAGCGTATTTCACGTAATTGCTGACATGCTGGCTTGCCGGTGGTGAACCCCTGTCATTTTTCTTCTGACAGCCGCCTATTTTCTTTCTTCTGTGACCATGTGACAAGCTCATGAAAAGCTTGTATGTAAATGGCGTTGTCTTCAAGTGTATTCCCGTCTGACATAGTAGGTTTCATTAGTTTGGTTAATGGTCTAGTGATAATGTTGGAATATAGGTAGAGGAATAGTCCCATCAGTAAAGGTTCATAAAGCAAGTGAAATATGGAGTAATTAAATCCGCGCTCTGTGTATAGTAATATGGAGAGTCGGATCAGTTTTGGGTTTCTCTTTTCTGTGTATTTTGAGGACACTACTGATTTTTTACATTTTTTAATAACATACTATTACCAGTATAGTATACTCTGTATTATATTCCTATTAATAGGAAGGGTTTATACAAACAGGAGCAAATCTCACATATTTATACATTAGTAAAAGCAAGTAACTTTCTTTGAAGGGAATGTTTCTGTACAAAATTGAAGACATTCATCTACAATATGCTATCCACATCCAATTGGAGGGAGTCCCATCACTGTCACCTCCACTGGTGGCAGCAGTGATATCATGCGGCAACATGTCACTTGGCATAGATGATTGAAAACTTATTTTTTGCAGGATGAGTTATTTTTTCAGGGGTACTATAGTGGCGTACACCTTTTTAACTCTAACTCTTTATGAGAAGGGATAAAAAAACCGTTCAATTCTGTTATTTTTTTTTTTTTTGTGCTATAAATGTTGTGCTGCTTAACCTGGAACATACATACATACAGCAAGGGGTTGTCCACTTTCAGTCCAATATTGAGAGACAAATGTTATTGTTTGTATAATAAAAAGTTGCACAATTTTCCAATATACTTTCTGTAACAATTCCTCATGGTTTTCTAGATTCCGGCTTGCTGTCATTTATTCTGTTACTTATAGGAGATAAAAGTTTGACCATGGTCATGTGATTTATGGTCCATGGTCATGTGATTGATGTCTGATTCTGGTGCTGTGACTGTAACAAGCCGCACCTGTGTGTTCATCACATGACCATGGACCATAAATCACATGACCATGGTCAGAGTTTTATTCACTAGAAGTAACAGAATGAATGACAGCAGGCAGAGATCTAGAAAACCGTGAGGAATTGATACAGAAAGTATATTGGAAAATTGGACAAATTTTTATTATACAAACCATAACATTTGTCTCTCAATATTGGTCTGAAAGTGGCCAACCCCTTTAACTTGATTTAACAGGTCTGTGTGATGGTTTATTATTCAATATGTATAGTTTTTTTTATGTTTTTTTTTTTTTTTTTTTTACTGTTTTACTAGTTCTGCTCCTAATAATCTATAGATATGTGAGGGCTTGTTTATTTTTGTGAAAAAACTTGATGTTTTCAATGGTACTTTTATGGGGTGCAGATAATATTTACACCACTTTTTATTACTTTTTTTGAAGGTGGAATGAATTAGAAAAAAAAAAACCAAACAATATTAGCATAGTTTTTTTGTAATTTTTTTTTTTAATGCTGCCTACCTTAAAGGTTAAATAGTTTAATAAATGGACTTGGCAATGCCAAATATATATATATATTTTTAATTTTCACGTCCCCTTAGGGTATTCTACTACTGGTGGACTCAATCACTCATACAGTATACTGTGTCTTTTTTTATTCCTTTCTTAAAATAACAAAAAATATTAAAAAGAATGAACCTCATATTTTGCCCAGAGGCTTCCACAAATGTTGACGGTCTGGGTCACTGTTTTAATAGCAGGGTTTGTGTATAGAAATGGATGGCTATAGACTTTAATACAGAAACGTGGACTGACTAAGGTTTTGCACCAGGGTCTACAAATCACTAGGTCAGCCATGGCATTGCATATGTCATAGAGACATTTATTGCCAGGGATTAAGATCCAAGATGAGTTTGACAATGGCCTATTCTCTAGTCAGCTGATTGGAAGTAATGGAATGAATGAGATCACACCATTACAGCACTTTAGTGAGAGCCAGTCGGCCTCTTTTAATGTGCTCTCTTAACAGTGCTGTAAAACGTATGAAGCATTAATCTGTCTTCACACCTCATCAGAACTGTTTAACTTGGCAGTAGAACATCCTGAGTCAGGGGAAGGCATCTGGGTTGTTCCTGTCAAAAAAATCTATGGCATCCTGAGAAGACAGCAATACACAGCCAACATCCTTGACCCGGGTTCCACTTAATTTGGATTTATCTCAAATATCAACCTTTACAGTATGGTCAGAATTTTTGCCATTGTGAGCTCAATTATCGAATTGCATTTCAGATTTACTACCAGAAGATATGTAATACTGAGCTGATACGGACATTGTGTATGTAATGTGTATAGAAAGTAATAGAAGAATCCAATTTTACTGACAAAAGTATAATTCTAGTATATTTCTCTCACTCTGGCCTATGAGATCACATCCGACCTTTTCAAAAATACACAGAAGGTTTTTCTCTCGAGAATGAAGGCGTTGAAATACAGTTTTTAAAAGGCGCCTTGTATTTCAACCTCATTCTGCAGTAGGATCATTTGTAAGGGTATTATAACAGAGATTAAGGTGAATGTGACAAAAGTGATGTTCCTCATAAAACAACACATCTGCTCTAATGAAAAATTGTCATTTTTGCACAACAGCTGTATGTTTTTCATTTGTTGGCCATTCAACTATATCCACTACAGCCAGTCATTTCTTACCTTGGCATGGCAATATAGTGGTAACCAATTCCACACTGCTGTATACAGATTGTAACCGCTCACGTCAGCCCCAGGGGAGCTTACAATCACTTTTTCTGATTGTAATGGCCCAAATTCGGAGGAAGGTAGATAATATCATATATATATATATATATATATATATATATATATATATATATATATACTGTATGTATATATATATATATATATATATATATATATATATATATATACTTTGTGTTGGGGGCAGAGGGGTATGAAAAAGCTTTTAGTAAGGTCACCTATTATAGTTTTGCATGTTTTAATGGTTAAGATGTTGTTGCCACATAGCATCAGTCTAGTTTTCTTCAATGTAGAAAATCTGCATAACAAAAAGAATAAAAAGTTGCAATTTTTTGTGCAAATCGGGTTTTTGCTTAAAAAAATTGTGCAAATTTTTATTTTCTGCACCGCTTTTGTCACTTTCCTGTAAAAAAGGGGCGTGCCTGCCATCAGCCCTACCAGATTTATTATCGTTTATGCTTGAAATGTATGCCGGCCATGAACTGCCATACATTTCCGTCCAGGCACACCCTCTGACAGCTCAGGGGTTATGAAAACTGGTGCCAGTCTTCATAAATCTCCTCCCAATGGGACAATATATTTCTCATGCACATTTCTACATGGAAAGTGACCTATTGTGAGGATGTTAAAATCTGCAACATATAATTTTATTTCTTCCAAATCTGTATATCAAAATCAAATTCACAAGGAAATCCACGTACACGTATGAATTTCTGCTCCAAAGTCCATGCCAGTTTGTGCAAAATTTCCATGTGGTTTTCTGTGCTTACAGATGCTGATTTTCTGCATATAAATCCTTATCATGTGCATGTACCCTAATGCCAGGTTCACATCTGTGCATTGAACGGTAACCTAATGCGCATAAACCTAAGGAAACCTGCAGACCCCATAGACTATAATGGGGTCCGTGTGGTTTCCACTCGGTTTCTGCATGAAAAATGCAGAGAGAAAAGTGCTGCTTACAGGACTTTTCTCTCTGCATTTTTCCTGCGGAAAGGGGAACGGAATGGCCAAATGCAGATGTGGAACGGGCCTAATAACTCCCTATAATTCTAGATGACACTCACTAGGATACACCACCACAGGTTTACCATGCACATTGGATTTCCTAGTCGAACACTAAGTAGGGAACTACAGTATAACCCTGTTTGAATGAGGGGCCATGGTGCAATTCTCTCCACAGTCTTTGGTTGGGAGAGCTAATGTGCAGAGGAAACGCCATAAAAGAAGCAGTGCTAAAGAAAAGCTGAGGCCCCTTTATTATGAGGATCAGTGGGGGCCTGGTAGTTGCCACCATATGTTATTCCCTTCTACAGTCCTATGAAAAAGTTTGGGCACCCCTATTAATCTTAATCATTTTTAGTTCTAAATATTTTGGTGTTTACTAGAGATGAGCGAACACTAAAATGTTCGAGGTTCGAAATTCGATTCGAACAGCCGCTCACTGTTCGAGTGTTCGAATGGGTTTCGAACCCCATTATAGTCTATGGGGAACATAAACTCGTTAAGGGGGAAACCCAAATTCGTGTCTGGAGGGTCACCAAGTCCACTATGACACCCCAGGAAATGATACCAACACCCTGGAATGACACTGGGACAGCAGGGGAAGCATGTCTGGGGGCATAAAAGTCACTTTATTTCATGGAAATCCCTGTCAGTTTGCGATTTTCGCAAGCTAACTTTTCCCCATAGAAATGCATTGGCCAGTGCTGATTGGCCAGAGTACGGAACTCGACCAATCAGCGCTGGCTCTGCTGGAGGAGGCGGAGTCTAAGATCGCTCCACACCAGTCTCCATTCAGGTCCGACCTTAGACTCCGCCTCCTCCGGCAGAGCCAGCGCTGATTGGCCGAAGGCTGGCCAATGCATTCCTATGCGAATGCAGAGACTTAGCAGTGCTGAGTCAGTTTTGCTCAACTACACATCTGATGCACACTCGGCACTGCTACATCAGATGTAGCAATCTGATGTAGCAGAGCCGAGGGTGCACTAGAACCCCTGTGCAAACTCAGTTCACGCTAATAGAATGCATTGGCCAGCGCTGATTGGCCAATGCATTCTATTAGCCCGATGAAGTAGAGCTGAATGTGTGTGCTAAGCACACACATTCAGCACTGCTTCATCACGCCAATACAATGCATTTGCCAGTGCTGATTGGCCAGAGTACGGAATTCGGCCAATCAGCGCTGGCTCTGCTGGAGGAGGCGGAGTCTAAGGTCGGACCTGAATGGAGACTGGTGTGGAGCGATCTTAGACTCCGCCTCCTCCAGCAGAGCCAGCGCTGATTGGTCGAGTTCCGTACTCTGGCCAATCAGCGCTGGCCAATGCATCCCTATGGGAAAAAGTTTATCTCACAAAAATCACAATTACACACCCGATAGAGCCCCAAAAAGTTATTTTTAATAACATTCCCCCCTAAATAAAGGTTATCCCTAGCTATCCCTGCCTGTACAGCTATCCCTGTCTCATAGTCACAAAGTTCACATTCTCATATGACCCGGATTTGAAATCCACTATTCGTCTAAAATGGAGGTCACCTGATTTCGGCAGCCAATGACTTTTTCCAATTTTTTTCAATGCCCCCGGTGTCGTAGTTCCTGTCCCACCTCCCCTGCGCTGTTATTGGTGCAAAAAAGGCGCCAGGGAAGGTGGGAGGGGAATCGAATTTTGGCGCACTTTACCACGTGGTGTTCGATTCGATTCGAACATGGCGAACACCCTGATATCCGATCGAACATGTGTTCGATAGAACACTGTTCGCTCATCTCTAGTGTTTACCACAGCCATTTCAGTTTGATATATCTAATAACCGATGGACACAGTAATATTTCAGGATTGAAATGAGGTTTATTGTACTAACAGAAAATGTGTAATATGCATTAAACCAAAATTTGACCTGTGCAAAAGTATGGGCACCTCAACAGAAAAGTGACATTAATATTTAGTAGATCCTCCTTTTGCAAAGATAACAGCCTCTAGTCGCTTCCTGTAGCTTTTCATCAGTTCCTGGATCCTGGATGAAGGTATTTTGGACCATTCCTCTTTACAAAACAATTCAAGTTCAGTTAAGTTTGATGGTGGCCGACCATGGACAGCCCAAATCATCCCACAGATGTTCAATGATATTCAGGTCTGTGGACTGGGATGGCCATTCCAGAACATTGTAATTGTTCCTCTGCATGAATGCCTGAGGATTTGGAGCGGTGTTTTGGATCATTGTCTTGCTGAAATATCCATCCCCGGCGTAACTTCAACTTTGTCACTGATTCTTGAACATTATTCTCAAGAATCTGCGGTGACCCTCAACTTTAACAAGATTCCCGGTGCCGGCATTGGCCAAACAGCCCCAAAGCATGATGGAACCTCCACCAAATTTTACAGTGGGTAGCAAGTGTTTTTCTTGGAATGCTGTTTTTTTTGGACGCCATGCATAACGCCTTTTTGTATGACCAAACAACTCAATCTTCGTTTCATCAGTCCACAGGACCTTCTTCCAAAATGAAGCTGCCTTGTCCAAATGTGCTTTTGCATACCTCAGGCGACTCTGTTTGTGGCATGCTTGCAGAAACGGCTTCCTTCTCATCACTCTCCCATACAGCTTCTCCTTGTGCAAAGTGCGCTGTATTGTTGACTGATGCACAGTGACACCATTAGCAGCAAGATGATGCTGCAGCTCTTTCGAGGTGATCTGTGGGTTGTCCTTGACTGTTCTCACCATTCTTCTTCTCTGCCTTTCTGATATTTTTCTTGGCCTGCCACTTCTGGGCTTAACAAGAACTGTCCCTGTGGTCTTCCATTTCCTTACTATGTTCTTCACAGTGGAAACTGACAGGTTAAATCTCTGAGACAACTTTTTGCATCTTTCCCCTCAACAACTATGTTGAACAATCTTTGTTTTCAGATCATTTGAGAGCGGGCTGTCCATGCTCGGCGACCATCAAACTTAACTGAACTTGTATTGTTTTGTAAAGAGGAATGGTCCAAAATACCTTCATCCAGGATCCAGGAACTGATTAAAAGCTACAGGAAGCGACTAGAGGCTGTTATCTTTGCAAAAGGAGGATCTACTAAATATTAATGTCACTTTTCTGTTGAGGTGCCCATACTTTTGCACCGGTCAAATTTTGGTTTAATGCATATTGCACATTTTCTGTTAATACAATAAACCTCATTTCAATCCTGAAATATTACTGTGTCCATCAGTTATTAGATATATCAAACTGAAATGGCTGTTGCAAACACTAAAATATTTAGAACTAAAAATGATTAAGATTAATAGGGGTGCCCAAACTTTTTCATAGGACTGTATCTACTCCCTTTTCAACAGCCTGTAGGTAAGCAAGATGAGGGGTCAGAAAGAATGGACGTTTAATTGAACATGGAGAACCAAACAGATACTTAACAGTGTGACAGTGTGACAGATAGATTTCAAAAACATTGTGTATTTTACTGTTTGTAAAAAATAAAAAAATTGTGGTCCATTCTCTCTAAAAAACTTAATTTGTATAGCCTTAACGAAAGTCTGAAGAAGGGAAGAAGAGGGAAGTTGATGGAGAACTTTAAATAAATTAAGGAGGGAAGTGTTTTAAATAAAAATAATTAACATAAGAACAAAGGAGCACAATCTGAAATTTGTTTGAAGATCAGAAGCAATGTCAGGAAATATTATTTCAGTGAAAGAGTAGTTGAGGTGTGGAACAAACTTCTCATGGGAATTTAGGCCTGCCATGGATAAATGCAGCAGCCGTCCTACAAATGGATGGTAATAATAAGAGATGAGCGAGTACTGTTCGGATCAGCCGATCCGAACAGCACGCTCCATAGAAATGAATGGATGCACCTGGTACTTCCGCTTTGACGGCGGCCGGCCGCTTAACCCCCCGCGTGCCGGCTACGTCCATTCATTTCTATGCGAGCGTGCTGTTCGGATCGGCTGATCCGAACAGTACTCGTTCATCTCTAGCAATAATATAAGGGCAGACTATGTGGATCTATGGACTATATTTTTCTGCCAGTAATCTCCTATGTTTCTAAGACTGTAAAATCTCCATTTAAATATTGAGTCAAATTTTCTAACCATAAAACCTTTTATACCACAGTCCAGAGTCAACTCCCTTCAGCTGATAGTATTGATCTAAAATGCCAATGAATCAATTTTAGTTTACTGTAAATTGTTCCCGTTGAAAATATTGAATGGGGTCCTATATAGAAAGAAGAATGTTTACTGTAGTGTTAATTGATAATGAATAAGGTAATTATAAGTTCAGCTTGAAAAAAAAAAAAAAAACACACCATGCCTTGACATGACCATGTACGCTGCATGCTAATTCATTTTCAGGAATTTGTCTGATTTTGTATGACTTATGTTACCCCAATTGTGAGTTGTTTTTTTTTTTATCTCAACAGGTCTACAATTCTAATATGGGTGATTAAATAATGTATTATCGTCTCAGCTCATCACAATTTTTTTTTTCCATAGAGCTCAAATTTTTTTTGTACAGCATGGTGCAAGGCACCACTAGGGTAGTTTAGGGTGAAACTAATATTTTACTTATGATGCATGCTGGGTATTACTGTGAGCTATCATTATCCTTCAGATTTTAGGGGAAAAAAATAGTTTTACAATAAATTTTTTCATGAGTGGCAAAAGAAATAAGAGGTGTGTCCGGCTAATAAAATTATCTAGAAAAGGCTCAGAATTGTGTATAAAAATAACATAAAACAACCTAATTGAACCCCCAAAAAGTTGCAATGACTGGGGACCTAAAAAGTTTTTTTTAAAAAATAATTCTGAACCAGAGTGTACTTCTGTAGAAAGGGTTGGTTTCCGATTTTGTGTCGGTCACTGAGATAACATAACTAAAATAAATAAATTTGCCATCTTCCTTCCATGCCATAGTATGGAGATATTCTCCTTCATGAAGACATTGGCATAATACTTGTGTACACATGGCTAGATATAGAGGCCAAATGCTTGTATGGCCTTCAGCTATTCCTTCTAATATCTTCCCTACTTCATGCACATGTTCTCAATGCCCGACTCTTTCTTTGCTCCAATATTGCCCTTGCACAGATAAGGTATTCTATGCAGTGCACGGAACCAGAAGCAAGTGGCTCCAGTCTCTGTATAGTGGCTAGGATCCAGTACTGCAGGTCAGCTTCCATTGACTGTATGGTAACACCAGGCCAACACACAGGGCACAGAACCATCTGCTTCCATCTCCATGCAGTCTGAGCGTAGGAAGATGCTCCAACTATACCGGGAACACCTGTAGGCCTCCCACCAACCAGAAATATACTATCTATTCTAAGGATAAGCCATAGATACAAATTAATTGACAACCTGTGAAATAAGATTTTTACCTTCTTTTGTGGACATGGTCTGATGTATAAGTGGTGATAAACTTTTTACCATGGGGTAGAATATGTTGCATATATTTAATCAACAGGAAATAAAAAGAAACAAAACAATAAATGAATAGTTAAAACAAATGATAATAGAAAGTGGAGCAGAAACTTTTTACAGCTTGATTTCTGGCCGCCTCAAATCTGTCCTCCGTGGGTTACATTCTAATCCCGAGGAGTAACTCACTTACTGTTTTTATAGGTAATTAATAGAGATAAGCGAACACCATTTGATTGAATAGGTATTCGCTCGAATATCAGGCCGTTCGAGGTATTTGTTCCAAATCGAATACCATGCAGCATACGCAGTAAAAATTTGTATCCCCTCCCACCTTCCCATGGTGCGTTTTTTGCACCAATAACTATGCAGGGGAGGTGGGACAGGAACTATGACAACGGAGGCAGTGAAAAAAATTGAAAAAACCCATTGGCTGCCGAAAACATGTGACCTCCCATTTATGAGAACGGCCCCGCCATATTCGCCATTTTTGCGGTCAGAGATTGGGAGAGAAACATATCTGCTGAGGGCTAGATAGGCATTAGCTTCAGATAGGCAGGGAAAAACCAAAGAACAACAACAGCTCTTCTCAGAACTATATACTGCAGGGACAGGAGTCCAGCTTTCCACGGACGGTGGAAAACAGGGATACAGAACAGTTACTTGTTGCTATATACATGCACACCAGCTTTTATTAGGAGTGTCCCCACACAAAATAGCAGGAATCCACAGCAGTTACTTCTTGCTATATATGTGAAAAACAGCTTTTATTAGTGGTACCCCCCCACCAAAAAAAAAATAGAAGGAATCCACAGCAGTTACTTCTTGTTATATACGTGAAAAAACAGCTTTTATTTGGGGTGTCCCCCCAAAAAAATAGCAGGAGTCCACAGCAGTTACTTCTTGCTATATACGTGAAAAACAGCTTTTATTAGGAGTGTCCCCCCCAAAAAAAAAATAGCAGGAATTCACAGCAGTTACTTCTTGTTATATACGTGAAAAACAGCTTTTATTTGGGGTGTCCCCCCAAAAAAATAGCAGGAGTCCACAGCAGTTACTTCTTGCTATATACGTGAAAAACAGCTTTTATTAGGAGTGTCCCCCCCCCCAAAAAAATAGCAGGAATTCACAGCAGTTACTTCTTGCTATATATGTGAACAACAGCTTTTATTAGGGGTGTCCCCCCCAAAAAAATAGCAGGAGTCCACAGCAGTTACTTCTTGCTATATACGTGAACAACAGCTTTTATTAGGGGTGTCCCCCCAAAAAAATAGCAGGAGTCCACAGCAGTTACTTCTTGCTATATATGTGAAAAACAGCTTTTATTAGGGGTGTCCCCTCAAAAAAATAGCAGGAGTCCACAGCAGTTACTTCTTGCTATATATGTGAAAAACAACTTTTATTAGGGGTGTCCCCCCAAAAAATAGCAGGAATTCACAGCAGTTACTTCTTGCTATATACGTGAAAAACAGCTTTTATTAGGGGTGTCCCCCCCAAAAAAAAAATAGCAGGAGTCCACAGCAGTTACTTCTTGCTATATATGTGAAAAACAGCTTTTATTAGGGGTGTCCCCTCAAAAAAATAGCAGGAGTCCACAGCAGTTACTTCTTGCTATATACGTGAAAAACAGCTTTTATTAGGGGTGTCCCCCCCCAAAAAAAAAATAGCAGGAGTCCACAGCAGTTACTTCTTGCTATATATGTGAAAAACAGCTTTTATTAGGGGTGCCCCCCCCCCAAAAAAAATAGCAGGAATACAGAGCAGTTTGAACCGGCTATATACGTGCAAGCCAGCTTTTCTTAGGGGTGTCCCCACCACAAAATAGCAGGAATACAGAGCAGTTAGTTCTTGCTATATATGCGTGCAAACCAGCTTTTCAGGCAGTGTGTAACCCCAAAACAAGAATACAGAGCAATTAGGTCCGGCTATGTACGCTCAATCCAGGTATCCAGAGTGTGTACCCCCAAAACCTACCTGGGAGACACCGAAATTCAGTCCAGCTATGTACACTCAATCCAGATATCCAGGGTGTGTAACCCCAAAACCTAGGTGGAAGACACCGAAATTCTGTCAGTCTAGGTACGCTCAATCCAGATTTTCATGGTGTGTAACCCCAAAACCTACCTGGGAGACACAGAAATTCAGTCAGGCTATGTACGCTGAATACAATTTTTAAGGGTCTACCTCCCAAAGCTAAGTGGGAGACACAGCAATTCAATCAGGTTACATCAGCCCAATCCAATTTTTAAGGGTCTACCCCCCGAATCTAAGTGGGAGACAGCCATTCATTCAATCAGGCCACGTATGGTCAATCTAATTTTTAAGGGTCTACCCCCAAAAGCTAAGTGTGTTACACAGCAATTCAGTCACGCTATATCAGCTCAATCCAATTTTTTGTTCAAGCTAGTATTGTTTGTTCTCCATGATGTGAACTATGCCTTTGTCTCTTGAAAAGCAACCCAACATGAAGTCAGCCATGTGTGCCAGTGTGTTACTTGGCATGACTTCGCTGCCCCCCAACTGTAAGGATCACTCTCCATTTCCTCCATTTTCCACTCCCCTTCACACCATCCGTGCTGAAGCAATGGGATGCACTGAACTTCACCCTCAAGCCTCATGTGGGATAGTGACATGAAATGCCACTTCTTCCCCCTCGTTTTCCTCCGCCAGCCAATGGTGCGAAGATGACAGGAGTGTGCTCTGAATGTTTTCAGCCTAGCAGAGGCTACTTCTCATTTACGAAAATTGCAGCACTTTCACCAGTATATCGGGCACAATGGTGTAGGTTTCAAAGAACCTTTGCACCAACAAGTTGAAAACGTGGGACATGTGTGGACGTGTTTGAGTCTGGCAAGCTCCAGATCTGCTACCAGGTTCCGGCCATTATCACATACGCAAACATGCCTGGGCCCAGGTGCAGCGGGGAAAACCATATTGCCATATCATCCTGGACGGCATCCCTGACCTTGGAGGCAGTGTGCTGTCTGTCCCTCAAGCTGATGAGCTTCAGCACGGCCTGCTGACATCTCCCCACGCCAGTGGTACAGCGTTTCCAGCTCGTAGTTGGGGTCGAGGTTGCAGCGCAGGAGTAGGCTTTCAGAGAAACCCTGCCAGGAATTTTGGGCTGGGAGAGGAGAAAGGCCACCCCAGTTTACACCCCGGGCCCAGACTACACTACATTCACCCGGCCTGTGATTAAAGATAAGCAGCATCCCTGACCGCAGGCACTTGTCGATGCGTTGGTGGTCAAGTGGACCTTGCAACAAAGCGTGGAACTCTGTTGATTAGATTGGGCATGTTGGGAGGAAGGAGGGGCAGACTCTTGGGTATGAACATGACTGCAGGTAGTGGCTGACCGGCTGCTGGAAAAGCAGCTGGAAGCATTATCCGCTAGCCATTGTAACACCTGTTCCTGGTGCTTGGGCCTGGTCAGCGTTGTACCCTGCACCCTGTTTAACGCAGCTGTCATATCAGCAATTGTGATGAGCGCATGCTAATGTTTCTTGTCCAGTGGAAAGGATGGGATAGGATTTCACATAAGTCTGCCACCCATGGAAACTCATGGTGCAGAAACTGAGGGAGCTGACTTTGATGAACCCTTGGGTTTTGTAGATGGAACTCCATCAAAAGTCTCTGCTGCTCACACACCCTGCTCAACGTATGGTATCTAGGGTTTCAGCGTGTGGTGACCTCGCACAACAGCCGGTGCTTCAGGCAGATGTAGGCGTTGCTGGAGTGTATTGAGGCTAGAACCAGGTACTGTAGACTTGCCAAATTGGGAGCACAAGCGCCGCACTTTAACCAGTAGCTTGTGTAAATTGGGGTAAGTTGTTAGAAACCGTTGCACCAATAATTTGAAAACGTACACCATGTGTGGACCGTGTTTGAGTCTGGCAAGCTCCAGATCTGCTACCAGGTTCCAGTCATTATCACATATGCCAACCTGCACCTCGGCCCAGGTGCAGTAGGGCAAAAAACATTGCCATCTCATCCAGGATGGCATCCCTGACCTCAGAGGCAGTGTGCTGTCTGTCCCCCAAGCTAATGACAAGGCAGGCCGCCACAGTTTGTGACCCGGTCCCAGCCTCAACTACATTCAGCCAGTGTGCCGCGACTGAGATGCAGCGTCCCTGGCCACATGCACTTCCACGCGTTGGTGGTCAAGTGGAACTTTGTGCAACTTAGCGCAGAACTTAGGGCCAGCCTGATGTTACAGGACACATGCTGGTGCAAGGCTCAACTCACCCTAAGGGCCAAAAACACTGCTGGTGAATTTTGTTCAGTTCCAAAGGACTCTGTGTTTAGATTTGGCTCAGTCGCAGCTCCAGAACATGCCTTGGAAGGCAAGGTTTCCTTTAGTGGCTCCATCTCAGCAGGATGATGATGGTGAAGCTTGGTTAAATCTGGTGTCGGAAGGGAAAGTGGTTTCTGATCTACATCTAAAGTACTGGAGCATGTTGTTTGGACTATTAACACCTGATCAGAACCCTGTAGAGGTAATGTAGAGTCCGATATTAGAGGACCATTACAGCTAGTAGTAGTTGCAGCCAATTCTCCACCTTTGCGGTCCTCTAAATAAAAGTTACCCCCAAAATGTTATCAATTTCCCAATCAAAATCAAGGTCAATGTCTGGGTCCTCAGCCCAATCCGCTGCATCAATCCCACACAATGAGAGTGATGGTTTTGGAACCACCGTTTTAGGGGCTAGGAATTTTAAAGGGGCTAACACTCTGCTGGTGCAAGGCTCAACTCACCCAAAGGGCAAAAAACTCTGCTAGTGCAAGGCTGAAGTAAGTTAAAGGGCCTAAAACTCTGCAGGTAAGAGGCTGAAGTCACCTAAAGGGCCTCAATCTCTGCTGGTAGCTCAGCTTAAGGGCCTGTAACTTAATTTTGAAGTGCTCATGTTAAGGGCCATAAAAGTGAATTTTGGAAGGTCTTACCACATCACACACACACACAATGACAGTTCAGGGTGGGTACTGTTGGATTTCCCATTGCCTATTCCAGCTGTGGTTGTCATGGGCAACGTGATTTAAAGGGGTGCTTGTTAATGTTTCTTTAGCTTAAATTTGGGTTTCTGTCCATCCATTTGGGGAAGAAAGAAGGTTTCCAGGTATTTTCCCACTTTGATAGAGGTTTTTTTGAGTGTGGAAAGTGTGTAGTTGATAGGCTGTGATGGTGGGGTAATACTGTGACTTGGGCATGTTAGATGCCCCCAGACATGCTTCCTCTGCTGTCCCAGTTGCATTGCAGAGGTGTTGGCATCATTTGCTGAGGTGTCATAGTGGACTTGGTGATCCTCCTGAGTGCAATGGTGGGATCCCCTGAAATGAAGCATTTTTCCCCATAGACTATAATGGGGTTTGATATTCGATCGAATAGTCGAATATTGAGCGGCTACTCGAAATGAATAACGAATATTGAACATTTTACTGTTCGCTCCACTCTAGTAATCAATGAACAAGGGCACATCACGGGTCACCTATTCACTAAATTTCCTTAGCCAGTCTTCCAGAACCTTTGACCTGACTTCTGACCAGTAAAGTGCAAAGGCAGCAACAGCAGGCAGAGGGTGAAGAATAAGCTATAGGCTGGCTGGGCTGCAGGCAGATTTTCATTACAATAGAAGCTGTCAAAAGAAAAGGGCCTTAAGGTTGGGACGGAGCACATTAGGGGTGTCATTACAAAGAATTGCTCAGTGTACAGACAAGATAATTTAGTGCTTACAATGCAACGTATTAAAAATACAATAACGCCATTTTATTTGCAACTTTGCAATTTCTTTTTTTGTTTAGTAGCAAATTCTGTGTATCAGGGGATTATGATGCTTTAAACTGTATAGCAAGCTTTTGTTAAGTATGAATATATAATAATGTCAATGGATTTGATCTCCACTTTGCATTTGTTATGGGAGATATATTCGGTAAAGTTCAGGTGATGTTCATTAATATTTCAAATATTGGTGCAATAACAAGGAAACATTTTTGCTTTTTTGCTTTCTAAGGAGACAATGCGATGAAGGGTTCTGCTTACATAGTCCTGAATATGTATAATGTGATATTATAATCAGTGCTCAGGAATCTGCTTCCTAAGCTTCCAGCCCTCCGCCATGTTGTCCACATCATAACTCATCTACATTTTCTGGCTTTATTGGTGTAATGCCAACGGTGGCAGACCACAAAATGACCCCCATTTCACACAATGAAGACATTGGAGCAGAAAAAGTCCTTGTGCCTATTTCTCGGCTGCAAAAAATTGTCCAGGCACATCAGTCACATGTTAACAGCCTTTTCTTTTTTTTACATCAGTTTCAACACAGTAGCTCAGTGGTTAGCAATACAGCCTTGCAGCGCTGAAGTCCTGGGTTCAAACCCTGCCAAGGACAACATCTGCAGGGAGTTTGTATGTTCTCCCTGTGTTTGTGTCGATTTCCTCCCATACTCCAAAGACATACTGATAGGGAAAATGCAGATTATGAGTCCTATATGGAGCTCACAATCTACATCAAAAAATGGACATGTGAATGTTCACTGTCATTGTTGGCCATGTAATAACTATTAATAAAACGTCAGTCACATGGCCTTAGGCCTCATTTACACTTCTATAGTTTGTTGAATGTTTTGCATTAGTATTGTTAAGTTAAACCCAGGAGTGGAACATATATGGAGGGAAAGTATGATGGAAAGGTTTGCAGCTCTTTGTGATTTGGAAACCATTGCAGTCAATGGGAGGCTTTTTTTTAGCGCTGAAATTCCTCACCAAATTCCTCACCATTTCCCCCCATGTGAATGGACCCTAAGTAGTTTTTTGGGGAGGATTTTGTCGAGGAAAAAATCAGCTTCAGGAATTAGGAAATGTTTTTTTTCCTCCAGCACAGGGTATGGACCTTGAAAAAACCACTAGCGGTTTTTCCATGCAGTTTTTGCCAATTCCACATGGATTTTCCGCTTCCCATTGACTACGTTGGTTTCTGTAGGCGAAATCCGTCTGAAGGAAGCTTTTTTTCCGCTAGTGGGGAAAAAAAGCTAGCGGAACCCATAGAACTATATGGGGAGGCGTTTTTTTGACACAGATTCAGTGCCAAAATACTCGCCAAAAAACTCTGTGTGAATGGACCCTTAGGGCCCCTTCACATGGCGTAAGCGCTCGGCTCATTCCGAGCCGTACACGCGAGCGCTTCTAAACACTTCCCATTCACTTCAATGGTAGCGCGCGTAAAGCCGGCTTTACGAGTGCTCCCATTGAAGTGAATGGGAAGTGTTTAGAAGCGCTTGCATGTACGGCTCGTGATGAGCCGAGCGCTTACGCCGTGTGAAGGGGCCCTTACTTTGATATTTCTACGGGTAAAAATCTGTACAGAGGTTCAGTGGTCACCACTGTTTGCTTGCAGTCCTGTGTTTGAATAACACCAAGGGCAAGATCTGCCTGGAGATTGTATATTCTCCACATCTGTATGAGTTTACTCCCCCCACTCCAAAAAAATACAGATAGGTTGGTTTAAGTGTAAGACTGTGAGCCTTGATGGGAATATGTGCTGTAAAACATGTTGGAACTGTATAAATTACTGAAATAAAATAATCCAATAATTGAATTAGTTATTGCCATCATATTCTGCATATATTCTCGTTGTCAGTCACTGTCCCAAATGGGGCTCACAATCTACATTTCCTATCCGTATATCTTTGGAGTGTGGGAGGAAACCAGAGTGAACTCACAAAAACATGGGAAGAACATACAAACTCAATACAGATGTTGTCTTTGGTTGGATTTGAACCTAGGACTCCAGTGCAGAAAACAATTGAATATACAATATACATTAAAAAAAAAAATGCAGAAAAAAGGTTGTAAGATGTTATATGTGAATATGCTCCATAACATGTTGTATGACTCTGTTACCTATAGAAATCAGTTGTTTTATTTTAATATGGAATGCATGACTAAAACATTTGGTGCGCCCTCCAATACATGTCCTGTTATTGAAGTATGCTTTACTAGGGCCACAATATAGCAACTCAAGAATCCTATATACTGCATTACAGGCTCCATGTTCCTGGTCTCACCATACACACATGACCTAAATCTTATCTTACAGAATCTCTTATAGCCATATTTTACAATCTGTTACAGTAATGAATCATCTATTATTATATATAGGTCAATAAAATCTGAATTAAATCATGGTTAACCCAAATAATACAGCCTATAATTCAATATATAGAAGTAAAATACGGTATACAATATATACATCCCCCCAGCTGTACAGTTCTCAGACACGTCGGGGTGCTCCGTGGTTTATTTTGCGTTAGGCTGAGTTTAAACAATGTCACTTCTGATTGTTGAAACATGTTACTGAGTTATGAGATAGGAATTTGGTGATGAATTCTTGGGATTTCAATCATTATACACACAGTTTTTTAACACAATCCGTGACCATGTTGATTTAACATATCTGCAAGGAATTCCCAAGAAATCTTCAGAGACAGACAACAAACAAAGGAAGGAAAAATAGATACATTTGCGGTTTAACAGTCCTATAAAAAGGAGCCATAGCAGTAGAAGAAGCAGTATATAAAAGCCTTTACATGGGAAGTGCCAGGATGCTTCATAAGGACAGTATATAGCACATTTTGTCTTTTTTAATGTAATTGTGATAGGAGATGTTAACAGTTTATTCAAAGGTAATGCCAAGTTTGAATCTCTGTTAGGGTGCTCATGCACCGTGTGTCTCTGTTAGGGTGCCCATGGACTGTGTGTCTCTGTTAGGGTGTCCATGCACTGTGTGTCTCTGTTAGGGTGCTTGTTAGGGTGCCCATGCTCTGTGAGTCTCTGTTAGGGTGCTCGTGCACTGTGTGTCTCTGTTAGGGTGCCCATGCACTGTGTGTCTCTGTTAGGGTGCCCATGCACTGCATATCTCTGTTAGGGTGCCCATGTACTGTGTGTCTCTGTTTGGGTGCCCATGCACTGTGTGTCTCTGTTAGGGTGCCCATGCACTGTGTGTCTCTGTTAGGGTGCCCATGCACTGTGTGTCTCTTTTAGGGTGCTCATGCACCGTGTGTCTCTGTTAGGGTGCTCATGCACCGTGTGTCTCTGTTAGGATACCCATGCACTGTGTGTCTCTGTTAGGGTGCTCATGCACTGTGTGTCTCTGTTAGGGTGCCCATGCACTGTGTGTCTCTTTTAGGGTGTTCATGCACCGTGTGTCTCTGTTAGGGTGCTCATGCACCGTGTGTCTCTGTTAGGATACCCATGCACTGTGTGTCTCTGTTAGGGTGCTCATGCACTGTGTGTCTCTGTTAGGGTGCCCATGCACTGTGTGTCTCTGTTAGGGTGCCCATGCACTGCATGTCTCTGTTAGGGTGCCCATGTACTGTGTGTCTCTGTTTGGGTGCCCATGCACTGTGTGTCTCTGTTAGGGTGCTTGTTAGGGTGCCCATGCTCTGTGAGTCTCTGTTAGAGTGCTCGTGCACTGTGTGTCTCTGTTAGGATGCCCATGCACTGTGTGTCTCTATTAGGGTACCCATGCACTGTGTGTCTCTGTTAGCGTGCCCATGCACTGTGTGTCTCTGTTAGGGTACCCATGCACTGTGTGTCTCTGTTAGCGTGCCCATGCACTGTGTGTCTCTGTTAGGGTGCCCTTACACAGTGTGTCTTGTCCATATCCACTATGTCTTAATTGCCAGGACACACCTGCACTTTGAGGCAATGGCAAGTACAGATGCAGCCTGGTAACTAGTAGAGATGGCAAGAGCATTTAACATATGATGAATGTGACCGGCCACACTATCAGGGCACCATCTCAAAATATGTATTTTATACAATCACCAGCTGGTGTGATCCTCAGCAATCAGAAGGTTTTTGCTGAGAATTTTGGCAAGTAGTGTTAAGCTCCCTTGCAGCACCACTACAGAAGAAAAGATGAATTACCGGGTGCATTAAAAATCATAGTGCACATACTGGACATGGCAGGTCTTTCGGATTAAAGAGGACCTTTCACTATTTACACCAACTCCAACTCTTTCCCTCTATCTGGCATAGTAGAAATTATTTCCTCTAGTTCCCCTCCCCCCACTGTTCTAGAGTGGTGCCTATTAAATGACCCAAAAAGTTGGTGTTTGTGGAGGTGGTGAAAGGTCCTCTTTAGTCTATGGCCCCATGTAGTGAGCTGCAGTAAAATAGCAATGTGGGAAAAAACATGGAGTGTCCGTAAGTATAATTAACATGCTGTGATTTCTAAAACCTCAGCATTTTTGGAATCGTAGCACGTCGGCTGGGCGTATTTTTCTGCAATGTGTGGATGAGATTCGCTAGACATGAGGCCCTGGCATTAAGATATGTTCTTTGTACCCACTGTTTTAATTGATGTCCATCCTAATTGAAGGGCTCCATTGTAATAAATCACAACCATACTAAGGTATTCAAAATTGTGCAAAGGTAGCCCCTTTAATATCCCTACCCCCTGTACAATGTTTACCATATAATGTATACACTGGTGCATTGCAAAATTAGATGCATAGATTAAGTCAATGTTGTTTCAATACCCAAATTACCTGTTTACATGAATTTGTTTTCATGGTCCGTCACTGACTAATTTTAAGGTTGATGTTCACTTATAGAAGAAGCTGTTCTTGATGTTCCTAATTCTTCACAAAGCTGTTTTATTAGGATGATTTTAGTAGCTTGACATTGTAATAACATCTCTAGCAATGGATGGCATATAGTTGCATATAGTTATGGGACTTGCTGCCTTAGTGATTGATGATGACACTACTGTGCTTACAATCAGTAAGAGAAGGTCAATCTTCTAAAACATTTTTGCTCCCTATGCAAATGAGCTGTCCTCCAAAAGAAAGAAATCTCATACCAGCCATGACAACTCCTGTAGACAGCTGTGTGAAGGATCTCACCTTACCAAGCCACTTGCACACATGCAATCATCCTTCTTACCTTCCACTCATGCCCCGTGAGTGCCTGGGTTCATATGATAATATAAAACGCGCTTTATAAATTTGATATATTTATTAACCCCAGTGGGTCGGTACTAGCCACTAACATACACAGAGTATAGATCAGAGGATCGTCAAGCAATTACAGGTAAAAGCACAATACAATACAGACAATAAGCATGGGTTTTTGGACCTTGCTTTATGCTTTGAAGCACAGTCAATCGGAAACAGAAATGGGCCTTCCCCAATCTGTCCCACAAAATTGGGAGCATACAATTGTTGAAAACTTTTTGTATACTGAAGCATTAAGAGTTCCCTTCTCCGGCACTAAAGGACCTAGAACAGCTCTTGTAAAACAAACTCATAACAAAATGCTTCCTCTGCCAAACTCCGCAGTACATGGTCCGCTGCTCCTAAGTCCAGTGGTGGTGTGTTTTACATCTCTCCATCCAATAACTGGCATTGTGCTTGGTGATATAAGGCTTGCATTCTGTTCCTCAGATGTATAATACGTAAGCATACAGGATAAGAGTAGTCACTTGGCTTCAGGTCAGATCTCTCATGGGAGACTAATATGTTCAATGATATTGAAGAACCAGAAGATGTCTAAATCTGATGAGCCAACTATGACACACGCAGAGCTTATATATTCCCTTCAAAAGGACCTTTCACCTCCTGGGGCACATGCGATGTAACACACTGCTAGAAAGCCGAATTCAGCACACTATCAGCTTTCCCTTTCTGTGCCCCCGGGTGAAGAGCTTTTGGTGCCATTACTGTAGCTCTTCACTGTCAAATGGGTGTTTCTGACAGTCAGTCAGGAACGCCCTTCCTCAAAGCAGCACCTATAGTGCTGTACTATGAGAGCGGTGAGGAACGCCACCCCCCCCCCCTTCTGACAGTACTTGTCCATAGATGTGTACAGGGGGGTGTTCTTCACCGCTCAGCATAATGGCTGGGCGCTAACGAATGCTCCCTCTCACAGTACAGTACAATAGCAACTATCAAAGCTTCTCACATGTTAGAATTGCATCCTGTATCAGGCATTGTGTAGCACCCCCTTCTAAAAAAAAATCTACAGCAAAGCTGAAACTCTTCAAGTTCTGGTGAAACTCACAGTATTACAATATTGATTAATATAATAGAACCATTACATCTAACTAAATTAACTCCTTCATACTCAAACCCATGCCACAGTTTTGTGCTGAGGTTTTGTACCAGAGCATTGGTGACTTTGATGCATTGAATTCAATGATGAAGATCTATGTCCCAATACTGTTATACGTATACTGTGCGTTGGAAAGTCCTCCTGTTGGAAGCCTCTGATGTATGCTGCTGTATAGTCATTTAGTAGTATCCATTGACCTAAGCTACCCTTAAAAAATGAATACTTTACGGATTTGTGTGCAGGATACCTCTTTATAGGAGATTGTAGTAGACAACACCTTTCCATGCAGTTGATAAAGAGATAAGTTATGCCGAATATACTGTCTGGCAGATGATGACAGAACACTCTTAGGGATGTGTTAGGTTTATAGGACCATACATATGTGTTCAGTATATGTGCAATGAGATATAGGCTTGAAGCCTTCTTTTATACTGTGATGTGGCCACTGACTTATACTCTGGGAGTGTCTGTGCTTTTTGAGATGATTTTATGTTGCACGATGTAAATGTGCTAAATTGTGTCATGCCATGCTAGCTATATATCTGTATATACTTTATAGTAGGCAAAACAGATGCAGGGAGATCTCAGAAGCAAATAGTCTGTACCACAAGAAGAGAAACGTGACAAATTGTGTTACAAGTTAATGTAAATGTATCTTTAGCAGGACTTGATCATCTACTTTTCCTCTTAATGCTCACTGTCGAGCAGTTGTTAGCTCTTTGCCTGTCTTCTTTCTTCTCGCAGTCTGTCTTTATTTTGCCTTTATTTTGTTTCAGTGAAGCAGAAGAAAGAAGTAAAACTATCAGCATGGAGGCTCCATGTGTGAAGAATGGAGATCCCTGCAGCCAATACCATTCAGCGTGTGTGTATGTGCACTGAATGCTGATCAGGTCTTTCTTCGAGAAAATCTGTGGAATTCTCATTGTATGGAGACTTATATTAACTACAAATTATATCATCTAATAGACATACTATGGGAATGCAGGAAATTCTTATGGGTTTGGTTGCTTAAGTGTTAAAATGATATTGACTTTATGCAACATACTTTAGTACTTTATGTACTATAACATACAAAAAGCTATTTAAATTTGGTGCCATTGTAATCATAAAGACCCATAGAATTAACTTAGCATAATGGAGGAATTTACTAACATATGAGCTCCAGTTTTCTTGCATACAAGTAGTACATTTTTGGCTCACAGGTGCAATTTGTGCGCACCAGTTTGTTGTTTTTGCACCCCAGCCCCACTTTTTGAGAAAAGAGGGCAGAGCATAGTGGGGATCATAGCGCTTGGAGTCAGCACTGAGACCTGTTATTGCCTTGGTAGTGACTTAGGCATGCCAAGTGTCATGATGTCATCACATTACAGGCCCTTCAATAAAAGTTAATCAGTAATTGCTATAAGTACTCCAGTGGTGTCAATAAAAAGTGCAGCTTGTCCTGCAAAAAACAAGTGAGCTGTGAGCTTTCTGGATGCCAAAAAGATGTGGCTCTTGGGAGGCATTGATAGGAAAATAAAAAATATTGCTTATAGAAGACCTCTCACGTCCTCTGGCACCAATGTTTTATATAAAACTGGGAAACTGACAGTGTGCTGAATTCAGCCCACTGTCAACATTGACGATATGTGCATGGCTGCCGGAGATATTGGCACTGCTATCCCTTTACCATCGGAAAGGTCGGGCCTTAATGCTAACCGTAATCACTGGGTGGTAAGGTACGCTCCTTCTGACAGTACAATGATATGGAAGAATACTACCGGCGAAGGGGGGTGGGGTTCATTATCATCCAGTGATAACACTCGGTGATAAGGCCGGCCCTACTGACGACGGTGGAATGCTCCTGTACCCGGGTGCACATTGGGAAAGCTGACAGGGTACTTAACCCCTTTTTATAGAACTAAGGACACTGAAAGAACAGAAATAACTTCTAATATTCTGAATACTTGTTATATACAAGAAAGGCCGGACGAGCAGCGAAGACACTGAGGGGAGGCCTGCATCACGGCGAATGACACGAGGAGAAGGAGATGACACAGGAGGGGTTAAATTGTGGCCGTTATCTGGGAGTGACGTAATGGATGGGAGTAGTAGTAAAGGAGTGGGAGGGTTGGGGGGTATTTAAGGGCAGGGCGGAAATCTTCCCGCCATTCCTCACAGTCTACCTGAAGGAAACCAGCCACACATCCTCGTATCAGCGCTGTCACTTACCACGGATTGCAACTGTGCAGAATGTCGGCTATTGAGGCAATGATTTCTCAGCTCCATGTTGAGGCAGAGCAGCGGGGCCTGAAATGGCTGCAGTCCCAGATCGGGGGACTGCTTCAGGGATCGGGAGAGGAGGCACGCTGCCCCTCTCCACCAGGACGGCAGCCGCGGAGGACTAGGCCTCCGGCGCGGCTCATCCCCGAGGAGACCCCTCAGGTTCGGTGCCGATGAGGAGCCCCTCTCAGGACCCTCCAGCTCCCGGTGTCGCTCGGCACACTGCTGAGCAATTGTCCAGGGCTGGGAGGAATCCTAGGAGCTGGCGGAACCCGCAACAAGGGAGGGGAGTCCCCCCTCCCTCTATAGGGACTACGAGGGAGAGCGTTGTGCCTGCTGGAAGCAGTGTCTTACCTGCCGATGAGACGACGAGTTCAGGCATGAGTGTACCCCATGCGGGGGCTTACATGGGGCCAACAGATGTTTTAAGAACAAAGGTAAAGGGTCGGGTGCAGCTGGAAAAGGGGGCGACTCCAGTGCACCTGGGAAGGATGGAACCATATCTAAGTAGATACCCAGATAGGGACACAGCGCAGTTATTATGGGAGGGTTTTAGTTTTGGGTTCAGGATTCTGTTTGTTGATGTTGTGGGTTCGGGGGTCAGAAAAAATTTAAGGTCTGCTTTAGAGCACCCTGGGGTGGTAAGTGAAAAGTTGGAGAAGGAAGTGGCATTGGGGCCAATGGCTGGGCCTTTTGGGGAACCCCCCTTGCCAGGGTTGTGGGTTTTGCCCCTGGGGGTGGTTCCTCGAAGGAATACAACAAATTTAGGCTAATTCACCATCTGTCTTACCCTGAGGGATCGTCGGTGAATGACGGGATAGACCCCGAACTTTGTGCGGTGGTCTATACGTCATTTGACACGGCAATTTGTTGGGTTTGTCGTCTCGGGCAGGGGGCGTTGTTAGTCAAGACTGACATAGAGGCGTTCATCCGGACAGCCTGCATCTGTTAGGATGTTTTTGGGGAGGTTCTTATTTTGAGGACTGCTGTTTACCCATGGGGTGTTTGCTGTCCTGTTAATATTTTGAAAAGTTCAGTTCGTTTTTGGAGTGGATAGTGCGGGATGTGTCGGGGTGTCAGTCTGTCATTCATTACCTGGATGACTTTTTGTGTATGGGGCCCAGGGATTCTTCAGTTTGTTCGGTTTTGCTGCGTACAGTGCAGAGAGTGGCAGAAGATTGTGGGGTCCCCTTAGCTTTGGGTAAAACTGAGGGCCCGACCACTGAATTAAGTTTTTTGGGCATAGTGATTGATACTGTTCGAATGAAGTGCAGGCTGCCGGAGGAGAAGTTGGAAGGGTTGCGGGCTGAGGTTCAGAGGGCAGTTAGGATTAAAAAGTTGAGGTTAAGGGAATTGCAATCTCTGTTGGGAAAGTTAAATTTTGCCTGTCGCATTATCCCGATGGGCAGGGTGTTTGTGCGGCGTCTGGCGGCAGCTACTGCAGGTGTGTCACGCCCCTCGCATTTTATACGGTTGGGTAGGGAACTTAGGGGGTACTTACAGGTTTGGGAAGGGTTTCTGGAAAGGTATAATGGGCGTTCATTGTGGATGGAGGAGGCGATTAATGCAGTGGATTGGGAACTTTACATGGACGCGGCAGGGAGCGGGGGGTTTGGGGCATTTTTTAGGGACACGTTGGTCAATGGCCGGTGAGTTGGGCGGAGGCAGGATTTACTAGGAATTTAGCGTTAATGGAAATTTTCCCGATTTTAGTGGCTATTAGGGTGTGGGGTGATGCGTTTAAAAATAGAAGGGTTCAGTTCCACTGCGACAATTTTGGGGTGGTGATCGCTATAAATAAATTGTCGGCATCGTCCCCCCCCCCAGTTGTCAGGGTTTTGCAGAGGTTGGTGTTGGAGTGTTTAAGCTTGAACGCTTCAGTGACGGCTGTGCAAGTTCCAGGGGTGCTTAAAGACATTGCAGACGCATTATCTCGTTTGCAGTGATGGCTCAGGACCTTGACACCGGAGGCAGACACGTGTGGCACCGACTGGCCCCAGGAGTTGTGGAGCGTGCCGGTAGATTGGCAGAACAGTTGCTCATCATTGGTGAACGGTACCTGGGTGGCTTATGGGAGGGCATGGGATGTATGGGAGGAATGGGTGGCCTTGTTGGGTTTAGGGGATTGGGATAGGGTGATGCAGTAGGGACGAGGGGTGGTCTATTTCCAAGATGAATAGTTGTATGGTGGGTATTGCTTTTGGTTGTAGGACTCGGGGGTTACAAGATTTTACTAAGTCCTTTGTTGTAAAGCAAGCTATGAATGGGTGTCGGAGGTTCCGGGTGGCTAGTGATTCTCGGCGCCCGGTTTCCTTTAGATTGTTGAGTTGGGGAGAGCTTTGTTAGTGGTAGGGTCTAGTAGTTCCTAAGTTTGCTTTTTTAGTTTGACTTTTTCTTTGGCCTTCTTCGGGTGCTGAGGTTGGGGGAACTAGTTTCTGTTTCTAGATTACGGCCTGGAGGGTTGCAATGGGAGGATGTACAGGTGCATGGGAACAGAATCGATTTCCGCCTGAGGAAATCAAAGACGGATCAGGAGGGCAGGGGTTGTTGGATTCGTTTATTTGGGGTTCCGGGGTTTGGACTTTGTCCAGTGTTATGCATGAGGAGATTTGTGGCTTATCGGGGTTTGAGGCAAGGACCATTGCTAGTTTATCAGGACAGATCTTTTTTGTCCCGCTTCCAATTTCTGGCGGTTTTTAAAAGAGTCATTTGGGGTTAGAGAAGCATCAATTCGGCAGTCATTCCTTCCGAATTGGGGCGGCCACAGAGGCGGCGAGAAGAGGATTGGGGGACAAGGTTGCACGTTGCATTCAGAGATGGGAGTCCGTCAGGTTCAGATCATATGTTAGACTGGGTATGGATGCGTAAGGACTGTCGGGGGTAGCGTGGGTTTTTGGATCAGGTGCTGATGTGTTGTTTTGTTGTGTTGTTGTTTGTTGTTGTTTTTCAGATGCCTGTGTTTGGTTTCGGTATTAGGACATTATTTCGTCTTTTGGGGTGCTTTGAGGGTGTCAGTGCGCCCGGATGGCAAGCAACTGGGTTTCAACAGGAGTGAAGTGGTGATTCGCTGGCTTGGTATGAGAGGTTTGTTGTTGGGCAAGGTATTTCCTGAGTTCCACAGATATGTGCGATTGGACCGACCCCCCGACGTTTTAATTTTACATGTAAGCGGTAATGACTTGCGGATTAGGCCGTTTAGGGAGCTGATTAAGGACATTAAATTTGACCTTCTGCGCCTGTGGACCATGTTTCCCTGTATGTTTCCCGGTATGGTCGGACATTGTTCCTCGTAAGTCATGGCGGGAGGCACAGTCTGTGGAGCGCCTTAACAAGGCTCAAATTAAGGTGAACAGGGCAGTTGCAAAATTCATGGCCAGAAATGGCGTTGTGGTGGTCAGGCATGTGGACTTGGAAACAGTGAGGGCACCTTCTGGAGGGCTGATGGTGTTTACCTTAATGTGGTGGGCATCGACATGTGGTGTCTGGGCTTGCAATCTGACATCAAAACTGCGCTTTTAGTGTGGAGGGACGCCCGCCAGTAAGGTGTCACAGGCGTGGCGTTGTGGCGGTTGGGGGTCCTCAAGGTTGGTAGATATCTGGGAATGCTCTTGGTGGGGGAGGGTCCCATGGTAGGAGCTGGACTCCCCAAAACCATTAGCAGGTTTTGGTGGAAACATGTTGGGGGACAGGAAAAGTTATAAAAGGGGTTGGTCTGTCTGGCTAAAGGATTTGAAAAAGCATCAAGGCGCTTTAAGTTGGTGCTCCCGAGCTGGTGCGGAATGGCTGGGGGTAATGTTGCCGGTGCTAATAATAGGGACGTATTATACATGGGTTGTGAGGCCTCGAGGACCTGCATAGTTGGTTAGGAAAACATACAGGGTAGTGTACGTTATGTTGGGGAATGATGGTATTTTGGTTTCATTTATTTTGTTTATTTTATCAATAAAATGGCTGCTGTGGCCAATTAATCCAAAAACTGTGGTTGAGTCTTTATTTCAGGTTGTGTAGTGATGCTGAAGATGAACCGAGTTGGCAATACCTTTGTCATGAATTAAGCTGTTTTGAACTGATCATGGTAGAAATTGATAAATGATGATGAAATGATGAACTTTTTGGGTGATTGATTGTTCATCCCCATTCATTGCTGTAATATATATAGAGACGTATTTGGAGGTTTTCTTTCTATTTAGTACAGTCATCTCTCGGCTAATTTGTTTGTAAACTACGCTAAATGAGACCACATATCAGACCACTGTAATTATCTAAATCTCATTTTAATTGGTAGTACGCCATTAGCCCACTTTAATACAACCACATTTTGACCATTATTAAGCGCTACAACAATAACACTTTATGACATTAGAAACAAATCACTCAAATATGATAACTGGAATTGTGCGTATTTCTGCTAAAATGGTGAAGTTAATGAGGTCATCTGCAAATGTTCAATACAATAATACATTGTATCACTAAACTGTCACAATTTTATATTCTCTAACAGGTTTTTAGCAGCGAGGCTGCAGCATTAGATACCAGCAGTCTTTACAGGCTTTTAATGAGATTGTCTTGTAGGACTCCATTCACATTAGCATCATGGATACTTTTTATGATGACAGCTTTGTTTTCAAATAGGACCTAACTGACCCTGATTAATCCCATTGACTTTTTATAGGATTTTTTGATAGCAAACTGTACCATTTTTTAAACTAAATTGGCCTATGGAAACCTTGACTAAAACCCTGAAGACAGATGGAACCAGCCCTAAAGTTGTTTTCCAAATTTTGTCAGGGTATAATAATTGTTCAGGGGTAGTCCACAATGTGGCATAATACTGTGTGAAAGGGCCACTATGGGGCATAATACTGTGTGCAGGGGCCACTATGGGACATAATACTGTGTTCAGGGGCCACTATGGGGACATAATACTGTGTGCAGGGGCCACTATGGGACATAATACTGTGTGCAGGGGCCACTATGGAACATAATACTGTGTGCAGGGGCCACTATGGGACATAATACTGTGTGCAGGGGCCACTACGGGACATAATACTGTGTGCAGGGGCCACTATGGGACATAATACTGTGTGCAGGAGCCACTATGGGGCATAATACTGTGTGCAGGGGCCACTATGGAGAATAATACTATGTGCATAGGCCACCATGGGGAATAATACTGTGTGCAGCGTCCATTATGGGGCATAATAGTGCATTTAGGAATGCAGGGAGGGGTCAGTTGGTTGGGGAGCCCATGTCAAACAGTACCTAATTTGTCCAGGTTGTCCCAAATTTTGTGAGACACTGCAAGTAAATTTGGCTTGTTTCTGTCCCAAAAAGGAGTTCTGAAAACCACAAATAAGTAAGTAGTCTCATGTGCATTGGGCCTTTCGATGGGAAGGGATTAGATGCCCTGGTTTTACCAACAAAAATCTTAGTTATTCCCTACCAAGATATGCACGTATGTTTAGTTTTGGGCCATAGGGGCCTAAAACCAGTTATACCAGCCACCTTCTTTTAGTTTGATGACAGTTAAATGTATATTTATCAGAGATATTTCTTGTACTATCTGTGCATTCTCAGACTGACTATGTTTATAGCCAGAGAGAGGGATATGCTTTTGTAAGATATCTGTTACTGCATGAGATTGGACACGTCATTTATACATTCCTCATTCTTCTTTTCTCTGCCAGCAGGTGTGATGGTCAGGTGGCCCCCCAGACACTTCCCATTATCTAATATCTATGGGCTGGTTCCTAGGTTTCATTTCACTGAATATTCCAAAGAGAATACATTGTAAGAAATTATTGATAACAATTGAACAAATGGAGACAGATGTTCTCTACACTGTGATGCATCAAAAAGTAAATCTATTGAATTAGTTAGACACGAATAGTGAAACCCAACAAATTTCAAAACAAACCGGGGTGGGGGGCGCACTCCTTGGGAAATGCAGACTGGAGCTCACGGATGCAAAATGATTTGAACTTTATTTAGATTACGCCTTTCGGGGCATAGGGCGTTCTACAAAATGCAACCCCTTCATCAGATCTACTATGAATGTGCTGGAAGGCTTATCATAGCACAGCAGAATCATTCTAGATCTGACGAAGGGGTTGCGTATTGTAGAACGTACTATGCCCTGAAACACGTAATGTAAATCTGCATCCTTGGACTTCAATCTGCAATTCCCAAGGAGTGCGCCTCCCTGGTTTGTTGTGGAATTCGTTGGATTCCACTATTCCTGTCTGTATCCCACAGCCTTGGTCAACCTTGACGGACATCATCCAAATGGTGTTGACCCTGTATTTGGCTACCAGCCATGTAACTGAACACAATATCCAAAATTGGAAAGAGTGGATACCCTTCTATCTGGAGGAAAGATCAGGGATCCTTTAAGATTTATCAATTGCTGTTCTGGTTCATTAATGTGCGTCCTCTCTGCAATTTATTCTCCTCAAGTTTCCAGTATTGAACTAATTAGCAATGTTTTTGAATGTTATCATAAAACAAAGTAATCTTGGGTACAAACTTCTGATCAATTGGGATCCTGTCTCCATCAATCAAAATGCCAAACCAACCCCTTCATTATTTAAAGGAATTTTCTAGCCCCAAATTAAATTTTCATATTGATGCACTGGATAAGTCATCAGTATGTGATCCGTCGGGCTCTGTCACCCAACCACGCACAGATCCTCTATTCTAACAGCCTCTGGGTGATGGAATCTGCTAGTGGATGGGCCATGTGTACAGCACCGCTCCTATTTAAGTAATAGGAGGGGCGCAGCAGTTCACTGGAACCACCGTCTGCAGCACTCCTATTACTTGAATACGAGGAACACTGCAAACACTGTCTGTCCACTTGCAACTTCCTGCACTTGTAGCACCTGGAGTCTACTAGAGCAGATGGTCTGTACAGGATCTGGGTGTTGCACCCAGGCAAACACTGTTGACCCATTCTGTATATAGGTCATCAGTATGAAAATTCAATTTGGGACCAGAAAACCCTTTTAGCAATGTAGACGAGTAAGAGTATCAAGTACATCGGCATGAGCTGAAGTGTGTGGATGCACATTGAAGGAATCATACTGCTGCACTTAGCACATGACCCATACATTCTTCTGATGAAGGGGTCCCAGGGGTCAAACATTCATGGACTTTCCAAAGGAAGGGCGATCAACGGGAATTTATTAACACTGGCACTTTCTAGGCAGTCTTAAGTCATTACCCTACTGGTGCAAAAGGCGTTTGAATTATTATGAGGCTCTGACCCTTTTAATAATTCAGGTGTATTTTGCAAGGTCTTTTGCCAAAATTGAAATCTATGCTAGTCAGGGAGAAAGTGGTGCAACTTTGGCGTAAACTGCCATGCACCAAAAATGCACCACTTTTGCACCGGAAAACTAGCTCTCCTTATTTTAGTTACTTCCCCCCAATTTGTTTTCCAGCAAACATTTAACCTTTTATTTTTAATATGACAAAGAGTTCTTTTACAGCGTCTGTGCCAGTCATGGTGCGGATGATAAAAGCTGGCTGGCACTCCTCGTGATTAGAAGAGACCCTGAACATCTAAGGAAGAATGTTGTGGTGTTTTAAAAGCTGGAATATATTGAGAAATCAGTGAAGTCTGTTTTTGGATAGTAAAAGCTAGCCAAAAGCAATTAAAGCAATTGAAATATTTCTGAAGTTGCCTCCAAGGTAAACAGTCCTGAGCTCCGCAGCTGAATGTTGCCTTTAATTCAGCAGAAGATGAAGCACATTTTATTTCCAGACCATAAGCTCAGTTAAGGCTCAATTAGGATCTGATTAAGAAAAATTGACAGGATGACAAGTCTGGATTTCTCAAATCATTTACAGTACGTCTTGCCCAGAATATAACTAGTTGTAGGATGGCATGATTGGTTTCATATGAGGATGAGGAGCCATAAATAAGGAATTTCGTTAGCGTGGATAATTATTTTCATTCTTATTTTTGTTTCCTTGCTTAAATGTACAGTATATTGTACTCGAGAAGTTGTGGAGAATTACTAGTGAAGACTGCAAAATATATCTTTGTACTGTATTAGCCAGTGGCTATGAAATATAAAGATTGAGTCTTCAGTAGTTGATACCTTTTTAATGGCTATCAAAAATGATGACAGATTGCAAGCTTTCGAGACCACTAGGTCTCTTCATCAGGAATGAGTGACACATGCAAGATGGTAAAGGTGTACCATTACAATAGTGTGACTAACGCCTAGAAATACATAAATTCTTGCCATTACTTTTCTCAAAATTGTGACACTGTTTTCTTTTTAAAACCTAGTTACTCTAAAACCGTGTAAAACAACATGCACTCCTTTCACGATGCAAAACAGTGAGAATCTTTATTGCACCATTTCACATAGTTATTAGAGATGAGCGAACAGTAAAATGTTTGAGGTTCGATATTCGTTTCGAGTAACCCCTCAATATTCGACTACTCAAATCGAATATTGAATCCTATTATAGTCTATGGGGGGGGGGGGAATGCTCGTTTCAGGGTTAGGCAACGTTCAATCAAATTATACTTACCAAGTCCACGAGTGAGGGTCGGCCTGGATCCTCCGAGCAGACTTATCCGTGCAGCGTCCCCGCGGCATCTTCCAGCTCTTCATTCACTCTGCCAGGCATCGGGCCTGGGCAGAGCCGACTGCGCATGCCCGCACTACAAGCCTGGCAGAGTGAATGAAGAGCTGGAAGACGCCGCGGGGAAGCTGCACAGAGAAGACTTCTAAAGGTAGGAGAAGAACCAGCGTTGATTGGCCGACTGTATAGCATTCGGCCAATCAATGCTGGCTCAGCATCGAACTTTTACATTCGAACAGCGAGTGGTACTCCATCGAGTACGAGTATTTCGAATACCGTAGTATTCGATCGAATACCTACTCGATCGAGTACTACTCGCTCATCTCTAATAGTTATATATTATTTATATACTTTTTCCTATTAGTTTTTATTTTCTGATAGTACATTTCTTTTATGTTCTGCATGTGGGTGTTGGGACAACCTGCTGTCAACAGCATTTGTAGATGACAAGATCATCCATAGAAAGCATAACACTGCAAAAACAAAAAGTTCCAGAGAGGAGGCTGTTTATGGTGTATGCAGGACATGATATGGCTAAAAAACACATTTGCGCTTAATTTATGGGAGATCAAGGTCCTAAGAGAAGAGAGTCATTTTAGTGTAGGGACCTACCTAAGAGAGGCTGCCTTGATGTAACAGGTGGGCTTATAATCACAGTTTGAGCAAAATGTAAAAAGTACCAAGAACCTCATTTTCATGTATCCTCATATAGAGTAGATATTTGCAGTAATACTCTTGGTGCTAGGAGAAGGCTGTTGCAACTTTTTGTGTTCGCATTTGTATTGCAGCCACAGCAACGTGCACCTGCATTTCTTGTTCACATTGTTTGGCAGTGCTGACCAATTTTTCAGACTTCAGATTTTTGGAGATGCGTCATCTATTTTTGCATAAATATTAGAGATGAGCGAACACTAAAATGTTCGAGGTTCGAAATTCGATTCGAACAGCCGCTCACTGTTCGAGTGTTCGAATGGGTTTCGAACCCCATTATAGTCTATGGGGAACATATACTCGTTAAGGGGGGAAACCAAATTCGTGTCTGGAGGGTCACCAAGTCCACTATGACACCCCAGGAAATGATACCAACACCCTGGAATGACACTGGGACAGCAGGGGAAGCATGTCTGGGGGCATAAAAGTCACTTTATTTCATGGAAATCCCTGTCAGTTTGCGATTTTCGCAAGCTAACTTTTCCCCATAGAAATGCATTGGCCAGTGCTGATTGGCCAGAGTACGGAACTCGACCAATCAGCGCTGGCTCTGCTGGAGGAGGCGGAGTCTAAGATCGCTCCACACCAGTCTCCATTCAGGTCCGACCTTAGACTCCGCCTCCTCCGGCAGAGCCAGCGCTGATTGGCCGAAGGCTGGCCAATGCATTCCTATGCGAATGCAGAGACTTAGCAGTGCTGAGTCAGTTTTGCTCAACTACACATCTGATGCACACTTGGCACTGCTACATCAGATGTAGCAATCTGATGTAGCAGAGCCGAGGGTGCACTAGAACCCCTGTGCAAACTCAGTTCACGCTAATAGAATGCATTGGCCAGCGCTGATTGGCCAATGCATTCTATTAGCCCGATGAAGTAGAGCTGAATGTGTGTGCTAAGCACACACATTCAGCACTGCTTCATCACGCCAATACAATGCATTAGCCAGTGCTGATTGGCCAGAGTACGGAATTCGGCCAATCAGCGCTGGCTCTGCTGGAGGAGGCGGAGTCTAAGGTCGGACCTGAATGGAGACTGGTGTGGAGCGATCTTAGACTCCGCCTCCTCCAGCAGAGCCAGCGCTGATTGGCCGAATTCCGTACTCTGGCCAATCAGCGCTGGCCAATGCATTCTATTAGCCCGATGAAGTAGAGCTGAATGTGTGTGCTAAGCACACACATTCAGCACTGCTTCATCACGCCAATACAATGCATTAGCCAGTGCTGATTGGCCAGAGTACGGAATTCACATTCTCATATGACCCGGATTTGAAATCCACTATTCGTCTAAAATGGAGGTCACCTGATTTCGGCAGCCAATGACTTTTTCCAATTTTTTTCAATGCCCCCGGTGTCGTAGTTCCTGTCCCACCTCCCCTGCGCTGTTATTGGTGCAAAAAAGGCGCCAGGGAAGGTGGGAGGGGAATCGAATTTTGGCGCACTTTACCACGCGGTGTTCGATTAGATTCGAACATGGCGAACACCCTGATATCCGATCGAACATGTGTTCGATAGAACACTGTTCGCTCATCTCTAATAAATATGGATCCTTCAGAAATTCAGTTTAAACTATTCTTGATGAAGAGGCCTAAGCAGCCTTTAAAGCTTGCAATCTGTCATCATTTTAGTTACCAATTAAAAAAGGTATCAACTATTGAAGACTCTCAATCTTCTTATACAGCGACATTGAATTAAAGAAAAGATCACCAAACATTCCTAAAATATATGTTTAACATAAAAACTAGATTTACGCTATTGTTCATTTTCTGATGACGCATTCCCGTCTTACTCTTCAGATGCCTCTGGCACCATCATATTGCTTGAGAGCGCCAACGTTGAAGCTTGATCTGGGAGCAATGATCTGTTACTATGACAGTCAAGAGCCTACTAAAGGCTTCCAGGTCTGTCATTAGTACAGTTTCAGGATTTTGCAATATATTTAAATACTAATGTATTATGTGGGTGTTCAGACTGTAGGGGTCTAAAAATAAAAGCATAAAACATTTTAAAAAATATAAAAAGACTCCCTAAGAATTAAAATCACCCCCTTACCCTCATCACACACAAAAATAAATACAAATAAACAAAAACGATGTTAGGTATCAAAACTGCCAGAACTATTAAAATATTAAAATATTTATCGCATATACTATGTCAATCTCCATAGTAGTAAAAAATCAAAAGGCCAATTTTTTTTTAAAATAAAAAGCGATTTAAAGGACAACTACAATTTTTCCCCGAAAAAAAGGACGCCTTATGCTAGGTTCACACTTGTGCTTGTTTGGTTCCCCAGTTTGAATTTTTTTCCAGCTTCCCAGTACATTGTACAGAATATTAATTTGTACCATTATGAATGGTATAAATAAGCCATAATATATTTCTGCAAATGGAAAAATAAAATTGTTATGTCTTTTGGAAGGTGGGAAGTAAAAAGTAGAAATAAAATATTTTTTTAAAAATTGCTAAAGTTGCTAAGGGGTTATTAAGAAACAATGTCTGGTCTTCAACCAAATATTAACTTATGTATCCCATTCTTATAGGCCTTCAACAAATTCTAACTTGATGCTGAGGGAGATGAAAAAATTTTTAAAAAATCAATCCACAGGCTCAATAGGCCTTAGGAAGAAACCCATGATGTCACAGGTAGTGACATCGCATGCCCTTTGGTGAGGCTGCTGATTGGCCTCAGCGGTCACATGTGGCTGGGACTTCAGCAGCGGGACCGCACAGGGAGGCACTGGAGCACTGTGGAAAGGTATGAATTTTTTATGGTTTTTTTTCACTGCTCCGACTCATCTTAAACTTAAATGGGTTGTTCACTTTTGCCTGGACAACCCCTTTAAATCTACCTGCAATCCCTTTCCTTAACCTACTTAATCTCGATTTTCCCTTTCCATAGGCTAGATATCTCTAACTCCTTTACCCCTGTTTTTTCACTATTGGTCCATTCCTCTTTCCAACACTAGGGTAACATTTTAGGCCAAATTTATTTCCAGTCGTCTTCCAAAATTGCAACATTGGATATGAGAACATGTCAAATGCATTCTCATTTTAAGAATTTTTTTGGGAAATATGGTTCAAATGCAAAAAATAAGGACAACTTTGTTTACGAGAATTTCTAAGGCAGAAAGAAATTTCATAGTTTTAGATATCCATTTCCCATGAGCCATTCATTTTGATTAATTTTATATGAATAGCTCAATCCGAATTCCTAAGACTTTTGTGGTATGTTTGCAATTCACTTTGGTACATTTTAAAGACCTCTCTGACTAATAGCTTTGAAGACACTTGGAGGCAAATGCTGGGAATCCAGTCTTTTTACTGTACACATCATTTTCTCGTTTTCATTTTAACAATTAGTCGTATCATGCCGTCAAAGAAAATGAATTGCATCAATAAATACACGTCTGTTTTTGTCCCTAGGTAAAATCTATATTAAATGTTTTCCTTTTAGTGTCCATTAATCCGCCTTCTTGCTATTGTTTGTTGTTCTCCGCATAAAAAAACAGGTACATACCGTGCGCATAAGCTACACTGACAAATAGGATAGTTCCTGAAATCCATAAAAGAAAACACAAAAAACTGCTACAAATTTGTATATTTCACTAAATCCTAAAATTTGTAACTCCTATGAAATCCTGTCCTACCAGGTTAGCATTACCAAACTACTGAGGCAAAATATGAATGGGAATGCATGAGCTCGCCCTCAAGAAATTTGCCAAGGAAATGGGATGTTTCCTGGTTGAACAATCCCATAGTTATGACCCCTTGAGCCCTAAAAGCAATTTAGATGACTTTAATGATTGTTGAATACAATCAAGATAGTTCAGTGAATGGCAAAAAATGGTTTTTCTTCCCCCCCCACCCCCTAGAAATAGTTAATAAAATGTAGTCAATAAGTTATAGGCACCCCATAAAAAAGTGCATCTCATCCCGCAGAATGCAAGCTCTCATGTGGCTAAATCAAAGCTTTCACTCAAGATTAGGGTTGAGCGATAGGGATTGTAAAAGATCAGAGTAAATTTCACGATCGCAATCGGAATTCAGACCTGATCTTTTCCAGCGGGATCGAGGTCGGAGATTTTTTCAAGATCGGCTCAACCCTCAGGTGACTTTTCCCATAGAGAAGCATTGACTAGGGTTGAGAATCGGTATCGGAAAAGATCGGATCCCGATCGGCGATCAAGCAAATTTCAGGGATCGGGAAAATGATTGGAAATCGGATTTTGAAATTGATCCTGAAATCTCAAGATCGGCTCAACCTTACTAATATTCCTTACAAATGTATCCAGCACCTAAAACATTGTTGAGCTGTGGCAGACTAGTGTTCTTTGGACCCACCAGAGGAATGATTCTGATGGTCCACTTGAAATTGTAACATTTTTTCATTGCACATATCAGACATAATGTATCAATTAGGTGAAATAAGTTATTTGTAAATCACTCACTAGAAATAAACTATCAGGGAAGGTGATGGTCTCTAAAGTTTATATTGTCTTCTGCAGGGCCTTTGGGGTCCACCAGAAGATCCACTGATACCCTGATGGGCAAGTCTGATCATGTATTTAATTCTGGTAATAGGATTTAACTAATCAGGACCCAACACTAGGACCCACACTGACTATAACAATGGGGGTCTTGATACCCTGTTGAATAAAGCAGGTTATTTATATAAGGTCAGCCATTTCATTCATATGTGTGACTCCCTTCTTCATTATCGGTGAGGAAACCCCACCAGACAATCTTTCAATATTCAGCGGATAAGGGATACTGTCAAATTTCTGGAATACCCCATTAAAGACTAATGGGATAATGGAATAACTTATCTTATTAAAGTATCACCAACACATTCCATGGCGCCTGCCAACAAGTAGATATAGAGATATCAACATTCAATAGAATACAAAAAAATACAAAGCAAAGCATAAAATTAAATAAAGAAGAAAAAAAAAATGGATGACATCAATTGAGCAACTATGGGGTCAATAATTCTTAGACTTTCCTATCCTTCCTGATACTATGACAGTGTAGTTTAAGGAAGATGAACCTTGGGAAAAATGTATCATGAGTGAGAGAAAATCTCAATTGGCCACTGGTGACCCCAAGACCCAGTGAGAGTCTTACCTAATAATTCCCTACATGAAAGCTTCTTAGACCTATATGAAGGCCTGACATGAGGAATATACACGGGTTATAAATACTTTAAACATTTAATGGTGATAGTAAATTAGGATTATTTCACTAAATGTTTCATAAATCAAAAGTTTGCAACAGAATTTAGCAGGATTGGTCACACTATAATGATTTATCAGAAACATCAGAGGATTAGGTAACGTATTTCCCTGTGCAGATCTGCATTCTGATTTAGTTACATCTGTTCTTCTCTACAATGTCATTTTAATCCTTCCAAATCACTCAGTTCTGTAGTATCAATCTGCTACAACAGATGTTCCTGTTTAAAGGTCAGAGACTAACTTACTCCCTATATAACTAGATGCCCTATGGATGTTGTAATTGTAAATTCTAAGAAAAATGTGCCTACAGGTGTCGAAGTATTATGTGATACAGACAAAATTGTGGATAGACATGGAATACATTTGATGTCATTGTTATATAGATATGTAGTGTCCCTCTGGGAACATTACAAAACATAGACAATATTCATTTGTATTCATAGCACTGATACAACTGTGTGTTTAATATGTATTTGTGCCTTTAATAGAGCAATCCAGTTGGGCCATGAGCTAAATAATTGGTATGACCTGACTTGCATCTACTGTCATGGGCACTCCAACCATTATTATACTCAGGAAGGCTTTATGACTAGGACATTATCCGGGGGAACACTACTACCATGGTCAGGGGTGAACCTAACCTATCTGTTGCCTGAGGTGATCTATAGAAAGGAGCCCACCCCCTCAAAAAAAAGCTGTCTAACCTGGCAATCTATGGTAGCGTAATAAAAAGTGTAGGACATGCCCCCTATTTTCAGGTGAACAAAATACCTTTATTTGGTCCCCATATAGAATAACGGAACTTTTTTGGCCTTCACACAGTATATCACCCCCTTTTTTGGACACAGCACAGTATATGCCCCCTTTTCTGGCTCCCATACAGTATGTGACCACCTTTTTCTTGCCCTACACACAGTATATTACCCCCTTTTTCTGTCTCTCCACATTGTATATGACCCCCTTTTCTGGCCCCCACAGTATTTGACCTCCTTTGTTTTCCCCCACAGCATATGATCCCCCTTTTTATGACCCCCCCCCCCCACACACACAATATATGTTAGGCCTCTAGCTATTGTATTAGTTAGCGACCAATAATTTACGCACCCGTCCAGGGTGGCCTCTGCAACCACCTTTAGGGCCTGGGTGACATTAAGACATTTACATGAACTTAAAGTGGGATTTCCATAGGTTTCTGGTAGATGAAGGTACCAATATCATGTTGTATTGAGTACATAGTGAATGATCTCTGCAAAATCAGCTCTCTTTGCAGCTATTCACCATCTGCAATGTCCATAGCAATGTCATCGCAAATGGAAGGCATTGGTTATTTATGGAGGAGATTTATAAAAGTGTTCCTATTGCCCAAAACAACCAATCACAGAACAGCTTTAATTTCTTAGGGTGTGTTCACATGATGTAATGTGGAGCGTGATCTGTTCTTGAAAAATGAAAGCTGTGCTGTGATTGGTTGCTGAAGTCAACAATTAAGATTTTCTTTTAGAAGTTAGAACTTATAGGGGCTCTATCACTGGGAAAAGTCATTTCACATCCTTGCATAGCCTTTAGAAATGCTATTCCACACCTACCTTTAGTATGTAAATTGCCTCAGGAATTTTTTTAATAAGTCCCTTTTTATTGATATGCTAATGAGCTTCCAGCCAGCACAGGAAGTTCCCAGCAGCACTCATCTCTTCTATTATCTCCTATGTGTGTGTGCAAACAGGAAGCTGAGTCATCACCAGCAGCAGCCTGTGCTGTATAGTCACATAGGAAACAATAGCAAAGAGGGTGCACGATGCATCGTGCACCAGTCTAATTAGCATATGAATAAAAACGGACTTATTCAGAAACCCCTGAAGTAATTTACATACTAAAGGTAGGTGTGGAATAGCCTTTCTAAAGACTATGCAAGGATGTGATTAGTTAAAAATGACTTTTCCCAATGATAGAGCCCCTTTATTGATACGGTTGATAGCACGTATTTACTCACTTCTTACTTTTTCCCAATAGTTCATTTCTCAAGCAATCCATCTAAAGTAAACATTTTTCCTTCAGGAAAATAAGATTCTGGCAGGCAGACATGAGAACACAGGTCAGTATAAAGTGGACGTTTCCCTGTAGCTGGCATACATTGTATGTTGTGAATGTGAAAATGTGAGAGGTAAAATGAAAATAAATGCAGATTCCCATGAGGCCAGGTTTATTACGGGGCTACTGTATGAACAGAAAAATCAGCTTTTGTTGCAGACTCAGGCAAACCGCAGTTGAATGATACCACGTCATAGTCGCGGGCCAGGAAAAACATGAGTAGCAATAGTATTCTATGTCTGCCCTCTTACAAAAACCCCACCCCATTAAATACACTATTTAGAGAAGCCCAGTATTTAGAGGAGCGAAGGTACAGCATGTTACTAAAACATAGCAATGCTGTTTGGGGGTTTTAATCCGAATTCTAAGACGTTGTAATAAATACATTTTATAATGGAAATCAGTGGAAATGTTGGGAATGATTTGGCCGCTTTGATTTATAGAATAGTTTCCTTCATTGACTTTCGCTAACTGACACGGCTAATGTTTTTCTGTGCTGCACTCACAGGAATTTGGTTGAGGTTCTTTGACAGGTTCCTGAGAGGTCTTTGGCACAGATAAAGACTTGGCCATGTGACAGACTGAGGATGGAATAAGTGATAGACTGTGCATGAAGTGTGTCTTTCAGAAATGCTGCACCCAAACTGGCAGCCAAGAGTCCAGCGTACACGAAACCTATTAATGGTATCATCGTATAATGAAATACTATAAGTAGCGCTCCGACATGTCTGCTAGCAAAGCCATTCACAACTCAGATACTATGCCATTATTTACAGGCTGATCCAACACTTTTGGTTTTTATGTAACCTTTTTTAAATGAAACTAATAAGAAAAGGAAACAAGATACAAAAGAGACAGAAATTCATAAAAATCTAGGAGCTACAGAAGACTGACATAATATACAACATTGTATTAAAATGGGTAAATAGAAAAAAAAATCAGAATACATTAGACTTTAAAGGGTTGGAAATTAATTTGCGGCCTATCCTTGGGATAGTCTACAAATAACTGACCCCTGCACACATAAGCTGGATGGTGCCACTTCCAATGTGGAGCAGTTGCCTCTATGTCCCGTATGGTGAAATTTATCTTCTGTTTAAAACAATAACAAACAATTTGGAATTTTAAGAATTGTTTTTAAGGGCTAGTTAACACGTGGGCAAAGGGGCGGATTTTGACAGCAGATTTCGCTTCAAAATCCACCCCTTTACAATGGTGGTCTATGTAGACCGCCGGGCTTTTTTTTTCTGCTAGCGGCGGGCTGCTGCTAGCGGAGAAAAGAAGCGACCTGCCCTATCTTCAGCACCCTCCTATGTCGGCTCATTCATTTGAGCTGACAGCGGAGGGGAAAGCCGCGACTGCAATGGTCGCGGCAGACGGGTTTTGACAAGAGAGAGACGCGTCTCGCCGCGTCTCGCCGCGTCTCGCCGCGTCTCTCTCGGTGTCAAATCCCGCGCGGGCAGTTCATGTGTGAACTAGCCCTAACATTACGGTGACTGATACAAATGGAGGTTGCTGGAATTGCATGCATCATTCTATTTGTTTTTTAAGCCCATTATTTTGGTCCTATGACAGATTAGAACAACAGACTAAAAGCTGTTGCAGCTTTTAACAGAGCATCTTCCTACACATTTCTCATTGGCTAAGGCCCTATATAGCAAAAGGCAGCTAAAAAAAGTTTCTGCATTTATCGCAGTGTCTTTTCTTCCTCTATTATAGTCTAGACTGTATTTAAAATCCGCATAAGAGCTGTTTATATAATATACTCACAGACATTTAAGAGGACTTTTCACCACCTCCACCAATTGTAGTTTTTAGTACCTGTTAATAGGCGCCACTCCACTGATTCCAGTGCAGTTGGAATTTTTTCTCTAGCCCTTACTGTTCTTGAGCAACAAGCACTGCTAGTTTTGATGCTTGGTGTGCTATATAAACTCTGTGAAGGGCGGTGTCAGGCAGGGGGTGTAATTCAGGGCTCCAATCAGAGGCACCCAGTATCAGAGCTCAGAATCACACCCCTTGTCTTCTCCTGCCTGACACCGCCCTCCTGACAGTACAGAGCCTAACTAACATATCAGGCACCAAAACTAACAGCATTGATTGTTCAGGAATGGTGGAGGCTAGAGTAAAAATTCACAGTGTGCCCGGAACATTTAATAAATCTCCCTCCTTGCTCCAAAATGATGCCAGAGTTTGCCAGATTTAACTTTCATGGTCCTGGGAAAGCTGGGTAACATACAAGGTACTGTTGAAATAGAGACTGCTGCGTACTAATATACCTAATACATCCTTCTCCATACTCTGTAATTGTTCCTTAGCTTGACATATGCATCGTTCAGGGTTCTAAAAATACTGGGTAACACCAGTTAGTGCACTAATATAGACAGCTACTGAAATAAAATGTACCAATATAAACCTCTCTATAAGTTTTAGGAATCTAGGAGAGGTGGATGATTTGCACAAAGTAGATAAAAACCACACACCTCCTGCCCTCTGGGGACCTCAAGGAGGACATGTGACTGTGTGAGGGCTACTATAGGAACATTCTGCTGTGTGGGGATTACAAGGGGACATCCTGCTGTGCGGAGACCACAGTGGGACATTTTACAGTGTGGGGCCACAAAGGGGCCAATATATTGTGTGCAGAATGCAAGGGTGAAATTATATTATTTGTGGTTATTCAGGGAATGTTATATTGTATGGGAACCACTGAGGGGATGTTTTACTGTGTTAGGGCCACTTATGTGATGGTTTACTGTGTGAAGGCCATTGGGGGAATGTTATAATGTGTGGGGGCCAGAAGGGGGCATTATATTACTTTCTTCTTCTATTACTATAACCCTTCACACAGCCTTCCCCACCCTGAAGGTCCTTACAAGAAGCAGCAGCAAAACAAGTTTAATCATATGAAGGACCTTTCATAATGTAATAAGCATCAGATCAGTCACATTGTGAAATGTCATGTCCTCCCATTCTGCTGATGCTTCTTGTGTGATGTGAGGATCTGCAGGATGGAGAAGGTTGTGGTTCTCACATAGTCCGTCCCATGCGGAACAGCATGTTCAGCTTCCTCTCCTCCCACTGATCGGTGTTGGACAGTGTATGGGAGAAATGTGCAGTGTGCCTCTGTGATAAGGTAATAACCACTTTTCGTGACCATTATGGAAGCAGTTCGGGGGGTCTGCCACCATTGGACTCCCCTGACTTTGGACCAAAGTCACAGCTACTTTTGAGAAATATTTTTTTGGCTAAAAAATGTGTCTACTCCTAATATATGGTAGTCGCATTGGATTGACAAACTATTTAAGGGCTCTCAATATCTCCCGGTATCTAGTGTTGCTACTCATGAAAATAATGTCCTTCCATTTGTGAAGTCCTCTTTTAAATCAAATTTTCTACCACTGACTCCTGTCATTAGGAAATAATTAAGAAGTGACCTTTCCCGCAGAGGCAGACAGTGGCTCATTCGGTCTGTTCTGTCAACTCTTAAACTCCCCAATTCTCTATGTTATTGGATGACCAGCTGACAAAGTGTCAATGCTTTAATGGAATGAGAGCTTTCAGCGCCCTCCCAAGTGATACTTCCTTGTTTCTCTCCATTCACTGATAGCATTTATCTGTGATTTGCAGGAGCTGCTTCCCATTATAATGCTTCGTGCAAAAAGGGTCAAATACAGGACAAGTGCCATTCAAACAAATGGAGTAGAACTGTCACCTTTCGATAAGAACTTGGCAGCTGCCGACACTGAAGTGGATATGCATAAAGCACGCAATTTACTAACATCATAAATTTGGAGCACATACAGAAAGGCAATGCTAAGCAATGTGCTGAAGTTCATAAATTAAATAGCCTGAAAGCCTTTTCTCTGTCGATGTGATAAGACGAATGCTGTTGCTACATAATTAAAACCTATTGCTCGCTACTGCGTACGAATCCTAATTTTCTTGCATATTTGTCTAACCGCGGAATGATTGTAAATTAAAATGCGTTAAAATAAGTTATTGGACAGATTAAGTGAAGTAATAAATGTATTATTCATAATATAGCATTACTTTGCTATGGAAAATAAAGATGTCAGGCAGAGTACACAGATCCTGGCTATGGTGATGAACAGGGAACATGGGATTCATTGTAATAACAATTTGATTCTAGCATGAAACTATCTCTCTTCGAAACCAGATGTTGATATGATCAGTAAAGGCTAAAGTTGTCCATAGACCTCACATAGTGTTGTCTAGCCCACAGTTATTCCTGCCAATCTGACTTGTTTCGAACAAGCTTGAGTATGTTATCAATGGGGACTGGAGCGTAACACCTCTGGAGATGGCTTATCTCCTAGGGGAACAAAGGATTGGGCAAGATATGATTCATCGTACTGGATTGTCATGAATCAGCTTCATACACGATACATCTCACTTACCATATACCAATTCCATCAAGTATCCATACACCTTACTCACTATACATGCACATTTGGATGCTATCTTAAAAAAGAGGAACTCCGGTTCCACACTCCCGTTTAACTCAATTACACAAGGCTACACAAGAATAAAGTGACCCCACATCTGCAAATAACCACACAAATAGCTGCCGCTACCCACCCCTTTATGGTAGATGAGACTCCAATATATCCAAACCTTTTACAACAATAGCAAAGAGGTTGCAATCTACAGATGTGGCCTAAAGGGGTTAGAACATTTTTACAAATATAAATAATTTTAAAAAATTTGCCAGGTTTTAAAGAATTTCTCCAACCATCTTATAGATGATAAACAGTTATCTTGATTGGTTTTCAAAGGAACTTAAGTAAGGGAGTATTAGGCTCCATTCACACGGAGTAACGCCAGGCGTTTTTTGTGTGTATTTTGTGTGTATTTTTACAGCTGTAAAAAGCAGTCTCCATTGAGTTCTATAGTAAAATGCTGGCGTTTTTTTACGTCCGTAATTTTACATCCGTAATTTTACGTCCGTAAAATTACGGACGTAAAAATATAGGCGTATTTTACTATAGAACTCAATGGAGACTGCTTTTTACAGCTGTAAAAATACACACAAAATACACACAAAAAACGCCTGGCGTTACTCCGTGTGAATAGAGCCTTACATTTTTCATTTCGGTCTAGTTTTTGTTAAATAATGACTCTGTGTAATTTTTCATGTATTTTTGGTCATCTGAATTTGTATTTACCTAATGTTAAGAACTTTTAGAGACCAGAAGTTCTTTTATGTCCTAATACATGTAGTTTGTTTTTCTCTTGGGTGTAAATATGCAGTAGCATTACTGTGAAACAGGAGGAATCTTACCATATAATTTGTGTGAGGAAATTAGTTTGGTAGAAGCAGTGGTGCGCACCCAGACAGTCAAGACAGGGACACAAAATACACAGCAAACTGGTTTATTTAGAAAAAAGCAGGAAAATAAATAAACCTAGACTTCAGGCACAAAATGAGCAAAACAAAATACAGCCTTAACTTCAGGCAAAAAACAAAATAAATACTTGCTCGTCTGATTAACTAACTGAAGAGAACTGATAAGATAACTATATGTGTGGCTTACTTCCAGTCAAATGAACTAAACGAGCGCAATATAGTCTCACTGGACTCAGGATTACAGGACAGACCCACACACCTCCTTTCACCCCATGGAACTGCACACAATGCAGGATCTACAACCTTTTAAGGCCCAGTAATGAGCCAAGGATCTACACCTGGGCTGAGACGCCTACTCCAGATCCGCCCTGGATCACACATATTTCAGAAAACTGGGGCTAATATATCTGGACTCTAGCACTCTGCCTGTCACCTTCTCACATTTGCCAATTTCTATCTATCTATAGATTGTAAGGGACTTGCTAGAAGAGCAAATCCCCAGTAGTGTTGATGAACCCTGGGAGGAGGGGTACAATGAGACAGTGAGCCCTAAGCTGAACTCTCCCCTGTCCCTGCCTACTTGCCTCACTGCATTAGGTGACAGAGGACAACTGGACTACAGCCCCTTTTTATGATATAAATGCTGACTGTTAGGATGGGGTCCCCCAGGTTTCCTTCTCAGCGCACAGCACCACCTGTGGGTCAATCCAACTCTCGCCCTTGGCGTCATGCAGTGAGATGTCTGGAGTCTATGACCAGCTTTCTGCTCACTGAGTATGCACGGATCTTTTGGAGGCGCTCAGAGGCTAAGTCCCATTCTTCCCCTACTGACCATGCTCAGACCTTTTGGAGGCGCTCAGAGGCTAAGTCCCATTTTGCCCATACTGAGCATGTTCAGTGAAGTATGACCACCGCCCTGTGGGTGGGGACTTGCCTTTTTATAGTGTGAGACGACACCCACCGGGTGCTCACACTTTGACTAAAATACTTTGAGACAGTAGGTCAGGGCTAGGTTCCAGAGAAGGCAGGTTGCCAGATAGGGCGTCTAGGAAAGGATTCCTTGGGCTACCAGGGCACTGCTGTTAGGGACCCAAATAGCCTATGGAACTGTCTAAGTAACATTGAAGCTCCTAGCTGTTTGTGGAGCCATTTTATGTTACTGACTAGGGGTGACGTTTAACCTCTGGCAGTCTTTACTGTTTAGCAGAGATCTGCTGCAAGGCTGCACTCAGCTTCACCCAGCAGCTACACACAGGTGCACTTTCCCAGTGAGGTTAACTGGTGAGAGTTTTGTTGCAGTCCGTTCACATTGGAACCGCACTAACACCACTGCCAGTGCAGTTAACTTGTGGTTAGCTTTTCAGACACACGGCCACCCCCCAGGGGCTTGTGGACCTCACTGCAATGTCCTGCAGTCTAGGGGTTCTGTTGATGTTAAAAAATATTATTTTCATATACTGTATATAGATAGAACCATAACACTGACATAGAACGCAGTCAAGACAACAGAATAGTCAACAGAATAGTCAAAGGAATAGCCAAAGGTCAGATATATGTATAGAGATCACATACAGAGAAAGCCAGCATGCACAAAAGGCAATAGCAAGCACCAATCAAGATGAAGGAGATGGGTGTGGTGGAAAATCAATTACAGAGGTGAGGAAATTGGACAGTGTTCAGACAATACAAGAAGAACCTAGAGCAAGGAATCATACCCGGACATGCCTGCTGCACTGTAGCATGCGGCTGGAGGATGGGGCTGAAGCCTGAACGGGCAATGATGTTACATATACTGTTAACTCAATTTTCTGATCACAGTGAGTATGGCTTCAAGAACCCCTAGTGATTGGTTGTTATGGTTGGGAGCTAGTCATACATGAGTGAAGCTCAAAAGAAGATCTTGGAACTCACAGTGATTTTGATATCTTGTTTGTCTTTATTTAAGTTACCATAAGCTTATAGTGGGACAGACTGAAATGCATCATATTTAAGCATATTGCCTGAATAAAGACAACCAAGATATCAAGGACATCAAAATCTACTTACGAGCTTCAATGAAAGGTTCGTAGTGTCTGTCCACATGTACCACAGAACAGATGAGGTGAAGACCAATGGCAATGAGTGGCTGGCCATGTCACACATGGGCAAGCTGGGTTTACCAGGGGTGGAGCTGGTTTTTGTTCACATCTCCATGGACTGGCTAATTGAGGAGGCTCGCATACGGAAGCCTACCCCACTATAATGTCTAGAAGCAGTAACAGAGCATAAGGAATGGGATTGTCTTAATAAAAAAAATAACCTTTAAACAAGAGCTTTGTGATTTTTTGCAGCAAAGCTTAGATGTTTCTGCACCTCTAGTCCGGTTACTTAATAGGCTTGTTTAGAAATTCCTTGCATGCCAGCAATGCTGTTACAAATGGAAACTATGACCCATTTATAGAACAAAATGTTTTATAACTGCTGGGCTAATACCTCACATATGTGCAGCATCCTGTCCTTATGTAGCCTGCAACCTGTCCTCATTAAGACCACAGATATAATGAACACAACATATGTGAATTCAGAAAGAAAAATTAAGTCGACCACATATATAACACAACTGATATATGTATATATATATATATATATATATATATATATATATATATATATATATATTTGTCTTAAATATCTGGTTAACTTAAAAGGATTCTATCAGTGGTTAATACCGCAGTCTTGCAGCACTGGAGTCCTGGGTTCGAATCCTGCAAAGAGCAACATCTGCAAGAAGTTTGTATGTTCTCCCTGTGGTTGCGTGGGTTTTCTCCAGGCACTCCGGTTTCCTCCCACACTCCAAAGACATACTGATAGGCAATGTAGATTGTGATCCCTATATGGGACAGTGACTAACAATGTCTGTAAAGCGCTGTGGAATATGATGGCGCTATATAAGTAAGCATAATAAATAAATAAATTAATATATAATAGAATCCACTTTTCTACAAATAAAACATTGGAATAGCCTTTAGAAAGAATATTCTTCTCCTACCTTTGTTATTCTTATCTGTGCCACTATTCCTGGGTAATTTCTTATTTCCTCCTTATGCAAATGAGTCTTCAGAGAGAACGGGGGGCATCCCCTGTGCTCTCCGAAGACTCTTCAGTGATATCTCTGTCTTGTTCTGCCTATGCCTTTCCACCACATCATCACATCGTCAGTTCGTCCATTTTACTGTGGCTGAACGGATGCTCGTGTAAGAGGCCACAAGAAGGTGGCCGAATGGACATGCGCAATCGGCTCTGACAGCTGATGACGTGTGTAATGATGTGGTGAGAGGCGTCGGCGGAACAAGACAGATGAATCACTGAAGAGTCTTCCGAGAGCACAGGGGATGCCCCCTGTGCTTTCTGAAAACTCATTTTCATAAGGAAGAAATAAGAAATTTCTCAGCAACGGCGGCAAAGATAGGAATAACAAAGGTAGAGGAGAAGAATAGTCTATAGGCTATTTTGAAGTGGTATTTGTAAAAAAAAAAAGGGACTCTAATGAGAGAATCCCTTTAAGGTTTCTTTATGCAAATATTTTAGCTATTTTTCTGAAATTCTAACATTCTGCCTCGTTTTTTATTTTTTTTTGTTTGTTTTGACAAACATGCTATTGGCTTTTTAAAGCAATTCAAATATAGACAATATCATAATCCATCATACATTAGTATATACTCAAGTATAAGCCGAATTTTTCAGCACATTATTTTTTTTGGGGGGGGGAGGAGGGGGTCTATGACCAGCCGCAATAGTAATGTATAGAATCTCTCATAAAATAGTGAAAAAAAAGAAGCTTTAAAAAAAATATAATAAAAAAAAGTAAATAAAAGTTCTAAATCCCTCCTTTCCCTAGAATACATACAAAAGTAGTAAATGACTGTGAAACACAAACACATTAGGTTTTCCAGCAGCTGCTGCATTTCCCCCCTAGGCTTATACTCGAGTCAATAAGTTTTCCCAGTTTTTTGTGGTAAAATTAGGGGCCTCGGCTTATATTCGGGTCGGCTTATACTTGAGTATATACAGTACATTAGTAACAGCAACTATTAACCTGCCACTGTCAAGATAGTTAGAGGGGCTCTATCATTGCCAAAACGTGTTTTCAGCTACTCATATGCATGAATAGCCTTTAAAAAGGCTATTTAGGTGCTTCCCTCAGCTTTTACAAAGACCCCCCCCTGCATCATACCTCTTTCACGACCCTCAATGGCTTGTGCTGCGTTATGCCCTCCTCCACCCTTGCTGTACCCGCCTCCATCCAGTCTCACTCCTGCATTTCAAATCTCGTGCATGTGCAGTAACGCTCCGTTCTCAGCACTACTGTGCATGCCCAAGCACCATTTTCTTGTAGCTTACTATAGAACAGCATACTGAGCAGTATACGGAGTTCTATAGGTAGCTACAAGAAAATGTAGCTACAAGAGTATAATAATATTTACTGGGTGGCAAACTCCAAACTTTTTGGATTCAACATTTAAAATTTTTTGGAAATTTTGTGGTTTGTGTGTTTTTTTATTTTATTAGTGTAGGGGCCACTATGGGATATTATACTGCAGGGGTAGGGAACCTTTGGCTCTCCAGCTGCTGTGAAACTACTCCCAGCATGCTCCATTCACTTCCATGGGAGTTCCCAGAACAGCAGAGCCAGTATGCATGCTGGGAGTTGTAGTTTTGCAACAGCTGGAGAGCCGTACGTTCCCTACACCTGTTATATTGCAATGGGGGCCACTATGGGACATTATATTGCTTAGAAGGCTGCTATGGGATAATGGACTGTGTGAAGGGGCCACTATGGTACATTATCCTGTGTGAAGGAGCTAGTATGGGACATTATACTGTGTGGAGGAGCCAGTATGGGACATTATACTGTGTGGAGGTGCTATTGTAGGACATTATGCTATTTGGAGGACCACTATGGGACATTATACTGTGGGAAAGGACCACTATGAGACTTTATACTGCGTGGGATCCACTATTGGACATTATACTGTGTGGGTCTACTATGGAACATTATACTGCATGGAGTGCTGCTATAGGGCATTACTCTGTAACAGGGACCTTTAGCATAAATTGGGGGTGGGGGATTGCTTTCTGAACAACCCAGGGTCCATGGTACTCTTAATTCGCCCTCTGCCTAGCACCATTATATTTTGTTAGCAATGCTCAGCACATCATTATCTTTGTTAAGTTCATATTGAGAGCTGTTGTTCTGACTTTAGCATGACTTGTCGACCAATTTAATTATTAGAATGTTCTATGACTTTATTACTATATGGGAAAAAGATGTGGAAAATTGTCTTAATAATTGATCTTCCAGCTATACCTACTAGATACTGCAAAAAAAACCAAACTAGATACTAGACACTTAAACCCACAAAAGAGATATGGACTTAATTTTTAGAGAATCTCAAAAAGGGCTGTAGGTGTTCCCCACTTACAGACTAGTGAGTTTAATGTCCATTGTGGGGAACTGTTAGAGGAGCTCTTATGCAACTCTATATAGGAGTATGTGACTGTACATATTATATATTATAAGTAACAGACAACATGGTTTTACTAATGATAGAAGTTGTCAGACTAACCTGTTTTTAAGAAGAGGTGAGTAGATGTCTGGACAGACGGGAGGCTGTGGATATAGTGTGTCTGGACTTTGCAAAGGTGTTTGACTCTGTCCCTTATAGACATTTAATGGGTAAAATCAGGTTCATTGGATTGGAAAATATAGCTTGCAATTGGATTGAAAATTGGTTAAAGGATTGTGCCCAGTGAGTTGTGGTCAATGACTACAACTCAGACTAGTCCTTTGTTATAAGTGGTGTACCCTAGGGTTCAGTGCTGGGTCCTCTGTTATAAGGGGAAAACCCTAGTGTCTTAATTAGGAATGGCGCCCTTCCCCCCTTCCCCCCCCAAAGAATATTGTCACAACACAGGAACATGAACATGGACACCGGAATGTGGTCAACACACAGGAGAGTGGACACGGCACAGGAAGGGGATGACAGCGCAGGAATGTGGATTGCCCAATATTTGGAAATGGAATATCCAACAATCTGATATAGGTGAGATTTCCATGTGCTTTTGTCTATACAGCTTATTATGGTTGGAGGAAGATCACTTTCGGTAGATTATGACTTTAAGATCACGTGTTTGTGAACATACATTGTGGTGTCACTCTTCATACCACTAGTGTGTAATTTACAGCGTGTCCCTGAATTTAATCAGGCTGAAACCTTGGATGTGCTAAGCATGCTGCAATGTATTTGTGAAAATTAAACCTAAGGGTCTCCTCCATGTCAAGAGCACACCCATCAGACACCCATAAATTTATGTCTGTTTAGGAACACAGTTCATCTCCCCAGTCTTCGGCTGCCATGTCATCTTATTGATTTTATTTACAGCATAAATTACTATGACACTAGGGTTTTTTTTTGTTATGTTATTTTAAGATTACAAAATTGTGCGGTTACACTTTTAGCCAATTTGTGCCCATAACCAGAATATATTACATGTAAGCAAGAAAAAAATGTAAAAAATAAAAATTGTGCTATATACAATATATTAACTATGACCAACATTAGCAACTCCTACTACAGTACAAGGCCCATTCATTTCACATTAGGTGAAGAAGCCCAGACCCTACTCAGTTTCTATAATACTGTATATAAAGTAGCACATGATCACTTGGGCCCCACTTTTGGGTAGTCACAAATGACTGCAATTGCCGTGTTCACAAGGGCTTTCATGTCTGTTATTGCCTGGTATAGGTACAGTATAAATCCTGCTATTCATTCTTATCTTCTATCACCTTTCCCCCAATTTTTATCCTACATGACTGTAGTCCTGACCGGTCTGTTCTGTCTGAATATTTATAAGTAAAGAGGCTCCGGGTACACGGATCTGGAGGACAGGAGGCCCATTTGAGATAATGAAGAAATTTTAAGTAATGTAAGTGCTAAAATGCTTTAATATCTTGATTTTTTTTAAAAGAATTCTCACATTATGTCTCTTGTGCAAACGTTTATGTTTGGCCACTGACTACAAACAGTCTCTATGTAGTCTGATCCTACAGTCATGTGTTATTCATTTTCATCAGATCCCTTGCTTCTTGGTAACCTACAGACCTTAGTAGAGGTTGCAGAGGGAGTTGTGTAATTCACGAGTGCAGGAGCCGATCACACAGAGTCTGTAGTCATTATATATATAACTCCATTCTGTATATTGATTTTTGTGGGTATGGAACTACTTAAATGCATAGATATACATGATGTATGTGTCAACAAAATGTATCTTTTACATCATGTGTCCCTCTTTGATCACCAAAAAGTTGAGAGGTGTGATATTTGTTTAACTCTTAAAGGACTAGTTTGATTCTTAACCCTTTAAAGGACACAGGCTAATTTGTACACCAATGCTCACTGACTTTTTCATGTTTTCTTAGTCTGTCTTCCAAAATTTAGGACTTGGCTGATTCTTTGCATGACAAGTTGTAATTTCATTAGGCACATGTAATATTAATGTTTTTGCGGGGTCAATGTGAAAACCCCACACAATTTTATCTTTATTTTTTGCATTTTAATCCTACAGCACTCAGTCCTCGTTCACATCTGTGTCAGTAATCTGTTTGGGGGAGTCCATATGGGGACCCCCCCAACGGACTACCGAATGCATTTGCAAGCGGTGTGCAGTGAAAGCACATGGACCCCATAGACTATAATGGGGTCCGTATGCTTGCCACAAGATCTCCACAGGGAACATGTGGACAGGAAAGTACTTCACAATCTACTCGTGCGGAGATCTCGCGGCAAGCACACAGACCCCATTATAGTCTATGGGGTCCGTTTGCTTTTACTGCACACCGCTTGCAAATGCGTCCAGTAGTCCGTTCGGGGGGTCCCCATTTGGACTCCCATGAACGGATTACCAAATGCAGATGTGAACCAAGGGTCATTCTGCATTAAAAATGACAAGGCAGATTACAAGTCATTACAATTATGGCAATACCATATTTATATTGGTTTCATTATTTCCTGTGTTTACTAATAAAACATCTTTTTTTTCAGAAATGAATGATTTTCCTGTGGCCACTGTATTCTGATAACTATATATTTTTTTTACAGCCTTCATCATACAGGATAGCAACGCTTTTTTTGGATAGTTGGGACTTATACGCACAAGTTTGTCCCGTACTGTCCCATAAGTGGACCTGAACCTGAGATCTCCCAATCCCCAGTGCAATGTACTGTAGTACATAACACATAGGTGTCCTATGTGTAATAAGGAAAGGCAGTCAGGATGCTGTTGCTCAGCAGGGGGTGGTTGTGGTGATCTTGCACCTGAACCGTCCAGATGCTGTAATTGCTAAAAACTATTCCTATTAGTATGTGTGAGTGAAAAGAATGAACAAAATTGCTTAGTCGTTAAGTACTAAACAAGCATGACCCTTAAGGGGTTAAAGGGGCACATTTTCTTGAAGAAAGCAACCATGTTTTTCTAATCCTTTATAACCATTTTAAGGCCCAACCATGTCATTGGTGTAAGGGGTTAACCAGGTCTCTAAAGCTATATGGTTTAATAAATATAAAGTTCTAGTGAAATATGTAAAATGTAGTGCAAAATAAAGAAACCAAAATATTTTACAGGGTTTTAAAAAAACAAACAAAAAAAAAAGACAAATAACATATAATGACTTATTTTATTCGGATGCTGATATTATAATACAGTGACAGTACTGGTGACTGACTGAATAGACTGGAAAAACTGGTGTGTTGAGTAAGTGTTATTTTGTTGGAAAGGTGTCTCTGCTGTTTATGGTGTATTCACACATGCTGGTGTGTAAGTCTGAGAAACCTGGTCAGCAGTTAGACATCTGTGCTGAAGAAAAGCAATTAGATGGTGTTAGTCTGGAAGGTGATTGATTACATCTTATTTTCCATTTCTCAAGGACTCATCGGTTGAGGAGTTGTAGGTGGGCTGCATTGGCTAGCTGAGACTCTTCTGGGCTCCTAGATCTAGCTTTGTGGAATACACAGACCAGTTGTTTATTTTAGGCAGCAAATAGTCCATTGATAGAAGATCAATTATCTCTATGAAATCATGTACAGTCATTTACAAAATCTATATCCAATATTAAATACTCTTAGCAGTCTTTAGACCTGTCTAATGATTATGATGAATGAAATGACAAAATATTATATGCTCTATTATTACTTATTTTTGGGTTCTGGCTAACTGTAACAGAGAGTAGCTTACCCCTGGAGTACCAGAGGATGCTGATCTCACTAACCTGAATGGCATATCAAGCTCAGGTGTCCAAGGAGGGTGGAGCACTGGGCTAGCAGGCACAGTTCCGTTGGTGCAAAGAGGATCCAAAAACAAGGAACCTTAAGTGGAGCCCAAAATGGGAAGAGTGTGCAATACTGTTCTGGAAACAGGTGAGTGGATGCTGGGGTTTGACCAGTTGAAGCAGTACTGATAGTGTTACTCCACATCTTATCCAAGGGGGCTAAAACTGGTGATATGCAGTAGTTACTTAAAGGGGTTTTCCCATCTTCCTCTCTCATCAGTTTGCCTGCTGTCTCTTCTTCTCACTTACTCTATTCTTCAGCAAGCTAGTGGGGGCTTTGACTGTTTGATGGACAGGACATTATGAAGCACTATGAAGTGCCTCACTTGATATAGAAATTGCCTTTACCATGAAATATTGTTTATTATCTTTACTAGAAATGTATAATAATATAGATGAATTATGCACAGTAAATGTACATTACATTACACAGGTTTGTATAGAACACTTACACAGACAACATGCTTTGACAATGATGCGTAAATAATGGGATGAATAATTTCACACAGAAGGCAAATAAAGCAGCATTGCTAAAGCAATGTATTTAGGAACACTCTGGAACTTACATAGGCTAGCAGTATATATAGGATCTTCAAGATGGGAATACTCCTTTAACCTCATACAATTCCATAGACTATTCATAGAGTTATTATTCCTATTAAAAGTTTCAGCAAAGAACCATTTTGAATCCCATTTAGTTGTGGTTAATAGGACTGTCAGCTGCACATTACATTACCAGTTTTCTTTACTCCCGCTAGCCATTAAGGGAGGTTTTGAGCTACCAGCCTTCCTCTCTACCTGCAGAAAAATCTATCCAGTCTCATTATTTTCTGGAGATTTATTAGATATGCATATAAGGGACACAAATGAAATTGGGGCCCCAGATAAGACTTTACATAACAAAGTAGAGATTCATGAGCCGATGGTAACATCACATAATACTTTGTAGTAGAATACTATCTAATAGATGTTACGCTAAGTAAAATGTCTGTACTTAAAATGAAAAATACATGTCCAGTGCAGAGCCCCTTGGCAGTAAATTTCCCTTAGGGCCCCTTCACACGGCGTAAGCGCGCCGCTCATTTAGACACGTATACACGTGTATACGTGTATACGTGTATACATGCTGATCTCACTAACCTGAATGGCATATCAAGCTCAGGTGTCCAAGGAGGGTGGAGCACTGGGCTAGCAGGCACCTTGTATACACGTATACACGTATTCAAAACAGATTTCAATGGGAAGCACACATACAGTATATCGGCATATACGCATGCTTTTGAAATCAATGGGCTCTGTTTTGAAGCACCATGCTTGGACACGTGTATACGTGTCTAAATGAGCGGCACGCTTACGCCGTGTGAAAGGGTCCTTATATTGGTTTCAACAACTCCTACTGTATCTTGGGAGACTTAGTGGATTAAACCTTAGTCCTGTAAAGCACCGATAGTCTATATGCTATTCCACTAATGGTATTCTACAAAAAGAGAGTATACCTTTTGTTGTTCTGCATCAAATGCGCAAATAAAATGAGTACAGACCATAATGCCATGTTGGCAGTGGAGGAGCACACATGCATCTGTAGAAATTGGAGGCAAGTGGAGATAATCTTGAGCTTTAGGTACATAGTCCTGTACCTGCATCAGACACTAGGACCCTACTGTTCAACCTTTGGTATTATAGCAGAGCACCGCCCCAAAACAGGCAAACCCAATAACTCTTGTGTCTAATTCCAAGACTCTTAACCAATCTCTAGTATGCCCTATGCCACTTCTATCCAACTCCTAACCAATCTCTAGTATGCCCTATGCCACTTCTACCCAATGCCCTATAACCAATTTTCACAAAAGATAATGTTGTGAAAATTTGGTGATCTCATGACATGTCCAGCAAAGAGGAAAGGTAAGGAAGGACACATCTGTGTATGTTCCATGGAAGCATAGTACATTGTATGGATCAGCGGAGCTTCCCCACGTGTGTAGTTGTCTTTCATTCACCTCTGATATTTTTTATGTTTTGTAATTTCTCTACAGTCAGCAAAACGGTTAATTACAATGAAAATTATGACGAGAACGTGACAATACATGTCTCTACTATGTACAATTTCTTCATGGCAAAGCATTCCTTCAGTATTTCAGTGCGTGTTTTGTCATGGTGTGTTAATACAATAATTGCTTTAATTGTATGGTATGGAAAAGCTGCCGCACACAGTGAAGAAATATTGTTGAGAGGTAAGACATATCATGGTCATGTTACATTAGTATTGTGCAATCCTACAAAAACAGTATAACGGAGAGTGTTAAAAGGAAAAAGAATACTTACATTAATGGCAGACAGATTAGTCTAAATGAACGAAGCGAAAGGAAAGACATCAACTTTCTATACTCCCTGTTATTTAGTGGGGAACCTTAAAAGAAGCTTGTGTAACGTAGTGAGAGTCTCTCGCACAGCAGACAGAACTTCTTAAGGTTCAATAAGTACTTGAAGATAAAACCTGAAATCAAACAACTTACAGAATGCACTATGGGTAAACAGCTGCAAGACCGTAATGTCCTATGACAGCCACAGTGCCCTGCAAGACAGCCATAATGTTCCACAAGACAGCAGCAGTATCCTACAAGTCAGCCACAGTTCCCTCAATGAATCATATGCCAGCCATAACACTCACTATGCCCCTGTCAGTCCCTATGTCCCCAATGTCAGTCCCTATGTCCCCAATGACAGTCCCTATGTCCCCAATGTCAGTTACTATGTCTCCAATGTCAGTCAATTTGTCCCCAATGTCAGTCCCTATGTCCCCAATGTCAGTCCCTATGTCCCCAATGACAGTTACTATGTCCCCAATGTCAGTCCCTATGTCCCCAATGTCAGTCCCTATGTCCCCATGTCCCCAATGACAGTTACTATGTCCCCAATGTCAGTCACTATGTCCCCAATGTCAGTCACTATGTCCCCAATGACAGTCTCAATGCCCAATGCCAGCTACAAAGCCCCCTTTGTAATAAACCCATGGCTATGATGTGAATCCCATTGACTATAACAGGATCTGTTAGATGTCAGTTCTTTTAAACTGAAACCTCCAGACAAGGTAGTCGTACTTGCAGCATTTTTTTCAGTCAGTGATTTTCGGCAGTCAATGCAACAAATTCTCCAAACGAAGACTCCAACTCAGATGTGAACCCAGCCTTCATTGATTCTCCCTTTTGCATTAGCCTCTTATCAGTTATCAGTTGCCATTTTTTCAGTTTCACCATATTACTCAGGTAATGTATTATTAATAACAATGATGATATAGTATTATTGATACAACCAATAGACACCAACACAAAATTCTAAATGTTAAGAACGTTAATCCAATATCGTATCGTATGGTCCTTATGGATGTGCTCAGTGCATGACCCAGTGAATGTCTTGACATATTATGGCAGGTTGATGGTGGTTGTCAAGGTGCATGCCGTGTTTTCCCAGTAAAAGAATGCATGTAACATCTCAGAGTATATATAAAGAAAGGAAGAGATCCCTTTGATCTGCAGAGTATACATTTGCCATCTACCATTCCATTCACAAAGCGTATGTGCTCTTTCACCATATTCATGTGATGTCTATAGAACATGCCTTGCTCTTCTGTACACATGCTTGTCTATTCAGGAACATTTACTCTTGCTTTTATTTTCAGTCAAGGAGATATGACTGCCAAGTGTCAATACCCTACAGCATGACTGGGCTCATGAAGAAAGAACTGTATGGAAAGTGGTTGTATAAACAAGAAGTAACCAGTTAACTAAACACCAGATAATCTGCAGTGCTGACTGACAGGGCTGCGCAAATCTTTATAAATCCACGACAACCAATGTTCTTTCTTGACAAACCGTCAGGAGGTCGTCTCTGAAGAGCTGCAGGTGTTGTTATGTAAACACGAAATAAAGCTGCTTGCAAAACCAGAACGAATAGTGCTATACGGTGACTCAGTATTTGCACATGGGAGAGTTCACCTGTGCCCAAAAACTGACTCCCTGGTCAAGACCACCATGGTAAGATGACCACACACATGAAGATTTCACTCAACTGCATAATTTATAGTAGTGCCCTGACTACTATGTGCCAGTTGTAATACTAGTGTCTTTTCATGTAGCAAAGGGCCCCCCAACATGTGGTAGGACCCAAGTGCGACTACTTCCTCCGGGCACATATAGCTATGTACCCATTAGATTATGAGACCTGTTAGAGACCAGTATCAGGATATACATTATGGACCTTATGTTTATAACAATCTCAGAGTAACAAAATGGACATGTGGACATGCCAGATAGAAGAGCTACTCCCATGACTGGCACACTCCATTTACTCATGTATTATGTGGCTGGCATCAACTGACTCAAATTTTATACCTCTTCTACAGTGCCCAATGCATTGGTGGCCACAGTTTCCTACAGCTGGTAACAACACCAAGGGCCTCAGAAGCCAACCTTAGAAGACAACCTCAGAAGACAACCCTCTCAGCTTGATAGTCTCGAGTCTTGTTGCTTTTTCCAACAGAAATATTTTTACTGCAGGGTAAATTTAGCGTTACATGATGCCCCTAAAGATGATTGGCTGTACTTGTAACATAAGTCTGCCTCAGGTTGGCCAGGACACTTATAGGGAACAGTTTTCCATTTTGACTAGTAGTCCCAAGTGCAGGACGCCCCTCTAAGGATGCAGACTCTTCCACCACTATACAAATACAGGTTTAGTTATGAGTGAGAAGTGAGAATGCTTTTTGGCATCATTTCAATTTGTACCCCTAGAAATCAATGAAGAAGAAAAATCTCCTTTTCCAGCATCATGCCAGCATGCACATGATCTATTATACAATCATATTTATCCAATATAAGAGAATAGCAGCAAATCCATGAACAGGTTCTATTCTAATATAATACAGATTTCCTGAGATTGTTCCTCTCACCAGAAACATATTCGGGGATTCTTCACAGTAAGAACAGCGAGGCTCTGGTACTCTCTGCCCCAGGAAGTGGTGATGGTGGATTCATTACACAAGTTCAGAGGGCCTGGATGCCTTTCTTGAAGAGAACAATATAACAAGTTATGGTCTCTAGATTTTAAGGACACGCTGATCCAGGGTTTTTATACTGACTGCCAGATTTGGAGTCGGGAAGGAATTTTTCCCCCTGAAATAGGGCAATTGGCATGAGCCTGATGGGGTTTTTTGCCTTCCCCTGGATCAACACTGTAGGGGATTGTAGGGTTATAGGTTGGACTTGATGGACTGATGTCTTTATCCAACCTTTATCCAACCTCATCTACTATGTAACTATGTTTTAATTATGACCATATTGCAATGTAGAAATAGATTTTTTTGCAGTATAAAAAAGTCTAGTCTGCCGTGCTCTCCTGTCCTACATAATAGCAAACAGAGATGTATACAATTTTTTGAATATTGAAGGCTATGTAAAATGGATACTCCTATGGTATTTGTTTGTACCTGCTTTTTTTGGCACACTTTTTTAATGGGTGTATGAACAAAATAGTAAAAAGCTGATGTGAACCTCGCCTTATTTACATCATAGCATTAAAATAGCTATTAACAATGGCATCCAATATTGTGTGTAGTTCTGTATTTCAGAAGCGTGGACTATGTTTCCTATGTGGGTAAACTCGTTTTTTTATTTTTATGTTTTTCTTTTGGTATTCCTGGTTTACATGTGAATTTCTCATATAAATAGTGGAGGACAAGATCTTAGGTAATGGAGCATTGCATATCCAGCCGTGAATATAGGCAAAATACACCGGAGAATGGGAACCGGAACTGAATCTCACAATGCTCTTTCATGAGTGGACTTGGGAAATCTGAGCATATTTTGGCATCAGAAACAACATTTATCACTGCTGTCAATGTCAAGTGGTGGAGTTATCCTGAGTGACTCCAAAGTGGCCATCAAATAAGAAGTCAGGGCTATAGGAAAAGGTGGTGTAAACTGAGCCAAGAGGATTGATATTCTGGGATCAGGCTTAAACATTCACCTACAAACAGCATATGCAGAACAAGTTCATGTCTAAAACCCCTACATCTTACATAGGAAATCAGAACTTATATACAGACATAAAGCTAAGAAAAAGTGAACTGTAGTGGGAATTGAATCTCATATGGCACTGCATTTTGTATTACAAGGCACGGGCAGGCTGTAGATATAGATATCTTATGTGTGCTACTCTCTGCCTCTTGTTAGCATATGACTGTATAGGAATACATGTGATCTCCATTACCCAAGAGAGTGGATTTTTTAGAAAATGCTCTTATTCTTTTATTTCATAATATATATATATATATATATATATAGAGAGAGAGAGAGAGAGAGAGAGAGAATTATTTCTTACAACTATGTATTTCACCATTTCTCTGTTATACATCTTAAAATTACTTGAATACATTGAGAAGTGAATTGTGACAATCTATGTTGTTATATAAAATACAGCAAATAAATACATTTATATATATATATATATATATATATATATATATATATATATATAGCAGCAACATATTATGCAGCATTTTACATCACAGGGTTCATGTACAGATAAAACGCGATATTATAGAGTATTTATTTCCCTAGGCTTAAAACAATGAATATCTTTAGAAACCAAATTGATAACTTATTATTTTATGGGTGTCCCTATACAGTCTGACATTGTCTGGTCAGTGCTGAAAGTATCTAACTATGTTTAAACTCACCCATTTGACAGAAGGAATGGTAACACCCAGACACCAATGTATTCCTAAATTTGTAGGAGGAATGTTTCAGTTCTAATAAAAAATGCTCCAGGATAGTTTATACGGTGTATGATGAATACAAATATTAATATTATTTTTCCTTGTCTTCTATCTCACTGCTTGTTTGCAGTATACCCATCTCTATATTCAGCCTCACACATACAACTCTGTGAAGCAGGGAGCGATTGAGTAAGATTCTCCTGTTTTATTGCCTCATCCTGTGTGCTAGCAACCTCTTATCTACAACTTAACTGTGTTTAAAAAGCAAAGTGTAACAGCAGCGATGATTTGAGTGTCTTTTCTATTCTCTGATCTTCATAGATTAATAAGAACAAAGTAACAGTCTGAAAAGTGGAGAAGAAAACATATTTCTTTAATAAAGATATATTACAATTTTTTTTATCTTCACCTTTACTATTAATAGTTGCTTAGAATTTGAGGTACACTTTAAGCTGCTAACACTTTCTAATATAAATGGTACTACAACATGGTCTTGGTCATGAATGCATGGATGGTGTGCAGTGTGAGGTCTCTTATGTACAATGGGAGAACCCACATTGTTCTCTACCTTGCTCTAAACACTTTTGTAAAAAGTGGTGAGTGGGGCACAGAAGAAATAATGTGGCGCATAGATGGTCTAAAAGGGACCATGTGCCAAAGATGAGCCACATTTACACCAATCTATGCCAGAAAACTTACTTCTCTGCTTCGTGGACTAGGATACAACATGTCAGATCGGTGGGAGAAGCAACTCCTAATGCAAAGAGTAGTGCTGGCATGAGGCGGGAGGGGTGAGAACAGTTTCAGTGATGCTCCTAAAGCAGAGGTGCATGTACTGTATACATCAAATACCTAAATAGCCCAAACCTCCTGAACCTACAGGTCTAATAAAAGTATTCTTTATCAGTGTATTCTGCCCTGTAACCTGGTGGGTCAAATCTATATACTTAAGGTAAGTGATAGACTCTTTATAAACAATGAAACTTTTGACTAACCAAGTTGCTGATGGATCTTTATATTGTATAGTTTTAGGTTTATACCACTTATTATTTGGCTTACTTCACATCTGAAATGTTGGTGTAATGCTGGCATACATTGTTGTACCTTAAAGGGAACATGTCACCATGAAAATGCTGTATAATCTGCAGACATCATGTTATAGAGCAGGAGGAGCTGAGCTGATTGATGTATAGTTTTGTGGAAAGATTCAGGATAACTTGTCATCTCTATGCTGTGAAACAGTAATTGAATCCAATGGGTGGCCCTTACAGTGTGTGACACCCAGTGCCGCACCTCCCATGAGGCGACCTGAAGCGACCGCTTCAGGCGGCGCTATGCCAGGGACACGGGGAGGGTGGCATTTTTGCTGACCTAAGCCAGTCCAGGACAAGCTGTCCTGGACTGGCTTAGGGTCACCCTCACTGAGCGGTGGATTGGGGAGGCCACTGGAGCAGCGCTACTCCAGCAGCCGCCCCTCACACTCAGGCAGAGAGCAGGTCCTCTCCGTGCCTGCTCTCTGCCTGCTAAAGATGCTCGCTCTGCGCGGCCCCGCCGCCTCAGCATGGCCCGGCCCCGCCCCCTCCTCCGGGGGGGGGGGGGGAGGGAGGGGGGCGGCTTTCTGACGTCTGCTTCAGGCGGCAGAAACCAATGGTTCACCCCTGGTGACACCTACAGTCCTATGAAAAAGTTTGGGCACCCCTATTAATCTTAATCATTTTTAGTTCTAAATATTTTGGTATTTGCAACAGCCATTTCAGTTTGATATATCTAATAACTGATGGACACAGTAATATTTCAGGATTGAAATGAGGTTTATTGTACTAACAGAAAATGTGCAATATGCATTAAACCAAAATTTGACCGGTGCAAAAGTATGGGCACCTCAACAGAAAAGTGACATTAATATTTAGTAGATCCTCCTTTTGCAAAGATAACAGCCTCTAGTCGCTTCCTGTAGCTTTTAATCAGTTCCTGGATCCTGGATAAAGGTATTTTGGACAAACAATTCAAGTTGAGTTAAGTTAGATGGTCGCCGAGCATGGACAGCCCGCTTCAAATCATCCCACAGATGTTCAATGATATTCAGGTCTGGGGACTGGGATGGCCATTCCAGAACATTGTAATTGTTCCTCTGCATGAATGCCTGAGTTGATTTGGAGCAGTGTTTTGGATCATTGTCTTGCTGAAATATCCATCCCCGGCGTAACTTCAACTTCGTCACTGATTCTTGAACCTTATTCTCAAGAATCTGCTGATACTGAGTGGAATCCATGCGACCCTCAACTTTAACAAGATTCCCGATGCCGGCATTGGCCACACAGCCCCAAAGCATGATGGAACCTCCACCAAATTTTACAGTGGGTAGCATGTGTTTTTCTTGGAATGCTGTTTCTTTTTGGACGCCATGCATAACGCCTTTTTTTTTATAACCAAACAACTCAATTTTTGTTTCCAAAATGAAGCTGCCTTGTCCAAATGTGCTTTTTCATACCTCAGGCAACTCTATTTGTGGCGTACGTGCAGAAACGGCTTCTTTCTCATCACTCTCCCATACAGCTTCTATTTGTGCAAAGTGCGCTGTATAGTTGACCGATGCACAGTGACACCATCTGCAGCAAGATGATGCTGCAGCTCTTTGGAGGTGGTCTGTGGATTGTCCTTGACTGTTCTCACCATTCTTCTTCTCTGCCTTTCTGATATTTTTCTTGGCCTGCCACTTCTGGGCTTAACAAGAACTGTCCCTGTGGTCTTCCATTTCCTTACTATGTTCCTCACAGTGGAAACTGACAGGTTAAATCTCTGAGACAACGTTTTGTATCCTTCCCCTGAACAACTATGTTGAACAATCTTTGTTTTCAGATCATTTGAGAGCGGGCTGTCCATGTTCGGTGACCATCAAACTTAACTGAACTTGAATTGTTTTGTAGAAAGAAATGGTCCAAAATACCTTCATCCAGGATCCAGGAACTGATTAAAAGCTACAGGAAGCGACTAGAGGCTGTTATCTTTGCAAAAGGAGGATGTACTAAATATTAATGTCACTTTTCTGTTGAGGTGCCCATATTTTTGCACCGGTCAAATTTTGGTTTAATGCATATTGCGCATTTTCTGTTAGTACAATAAACCTCATTTCAATCCTGAAATATTACTGTGTCCATCAATTATTAGATATATCAAACTGAAATGGCTGTTGCAAACACCAAAATATTTAGAACTAAAAATGATTAAGATTAATAGGGGTGCCCAAACTTTTTCATAGGACTGTATCTGTGTATGTACATGGAGGGTTGTCCATCACTGCGGAGATATGGCTGCATTTACACGTGTGACCTTAGCCTGTATGTAGTTGCTACATATGTAATTGTGCCTGTGTTTGTGTATATGTGTGCATGGTTAGTGTATGCTACATTGTAACACTCACACAGACCAGGCTTTATAAGAGATACACGGTAAGAATTCCTTGCTGGTCTAACAATAAGAATACTGAATAATGCAATGATACTAAACATAAAATATGTTGGCTGCATAAAGAGCATAATATCTGCAAACAGTTGCTCTGGTGATAGCAGAGAAAATATGACATTACTAGAAATTCAGAACAGGGCTTGGGAAATGAGTTTTGCTGGGGCATCTCACTGAGCTGGCGCCAAATCCCACATGAAATATGCCCGGCTGTTTAGACAATAATTACTAAGCCCATAAAATTGTACTATTGAGAAATGCAGGTAAAAAGGTCACGGGTAACATTAAATCATATTTTCTGGTTAGGCATACACAATGCATTTTCATTTCAGTCAAATCGGCAGTACTATATAAAAAATATTAAAATAAGGTTTTATTTTTTCGATATCTGGCTCAGTCGCATTCAGGTTATGCCATATTTACAGACTGGTTCACCTTTGTGACCTTGTTGTTAATTCTTCTCTCATGTTCTATTGCACGTAAAGTGAAAAAAAAAAGTGTGCATATTCTTTGCATAATATTGAATAGTATATAATTTTGTTTCTGCAGGTCCTATTTAGACCTATACATTTCCATGGTGACAGACAACAAGGAAGTCCTGTGTAGTCTGATCCTGCAATCGGTTGCTAGATGTACAATAACATACATTTGGTATATAAGCATAAAGGATAGACTGTGGGTATGAAGGATTATGTAGATAATCTGTTTCCCATAGTCCAAACAGCAGCACAACGGATGGGGTATTCCTGCCCCTGCGTGCAGTTCAGGACAGGTGGAATTTTTAATTAGTCAATCACTCCTCCCCTATAAGAGGTCCACCGGACCTCCCCCTCTTGTGTTAGCATTGTTGGTAGATCTTACTGATCCTCACATAGCTCCTGTTAGTGGAGTCTGCTCTTGAACAGGCCAGTGTTGTTCGTACGGCCTGGGATAATCCTCTATGTCCGTATAGGGTGCGGTCAACCTCCAGGCTGTCAGGTTGAGCCTCTTCAGGTCCTGGCAGAGCCGAGTGTTTTGGGTTACCAGGTTGTGAAGAAGTGGAAGCCTCCAGTATGTCCCTCAACTCATCTGTATGAGGTGGGTAAACCATGCCCTTTTTGGCCAGAACAGTATGACCGCAATCACCGATACCTGGTCTTGTCTGATCTTTGCCAATACCTTCGACACCATGGGAACTGGAGGGAAGATGTAGGCCAGCCTAAACCTCCAAGGTATTGATAGGGCATCTTCTGCCAAGGGGTTGCCCTCTTGGAAGAGAGAACAAAACTTCCTCACCTTGGCATTGTATTGGGTGGCCATCAGATCCACCTCCGGGAGACCCCACATTTGAGTTAGTTGGAGAAAGACATCCTGGTTGAGAGACCATACAGCCGATATTGTTAGGCCTCTGCTGAGCTGGACCGCCAGTGTGTTTAGATGACCTTTTATGTGAACCACTGTTACGGTTCTGTGTATATATATATATATATATATATATATATATATATATATATATATAAATATTTTTTTTGAACAACAGAACCTTTTAGCTGCAAGACACTGCAGCGAGGTCCACAGGCCCAATGGTGGGCGGCTGTATGTCTGAACTCAATGTGAACTACTGCAAAGACACTGCAGCGCGGTACTTAATGTGAACAGCTGCAAAGACACTGCAGCCTGAACTCAATGTGAACAGTGTGTACTGTGCGACACTCCATGTGAAAAAGGTGCAACTAAAACCCTGCCAGTTTAGCTCACTGGCCAGGTGCACCAGTACAAGTGAAACACACATGGCTGCCAAGGGTTAACTCACCTCAGGCCAGCAAACACACACACCCCTGCGACAGCTAGGGGCCACCACGGAAGTTTAGAACATTCTCCTGCACACAACTTGGAGTTACCAGGGGAGTTTGCATGGTCCCACACACAGCTTGGAGCCATCAAACACCCATGCTCCCGCACACAGCTAGGAGCCATACCTGAAGTCAGACAGTACACATAGGCTATCTCAGAGACCAAGGATGCTGCAGCTCCATAAGCTGGAACAGCGTCTACCGCTCCTAGCCCTGGTGTAGAGCTGACAGTTCAGGGCTTACAGGTCCTACCTAACAGCACCCAGGAGAAGCAGAGGAACCCCACACAGAGGCCTAGTCTGACAACCTGCCTGAGTACTGGAGCCTATCCTTGCAAACTACTGTCATTGACTCCATGGACTTTGAGGAGATTTTAATCAAAGTGTGAGTACCCAGTGGGCATCAGCTCACACTATTTAAAGGGAAGTCCCCGCCCAAAAGGGGTGGTGGCCATGACCTCACCGGTCATGCTCAGTAGGGGGGAAATGGCACTTAGCTTGTGAGCAGCTCCAATGCGTCTGAGTATGCTCAGTAAGGTGAAAGCTGGATGGTTAGACTGAACAGTATGAATCATTTGTGCGGGCAATGCACGGCAAGCCCACGGAACCCATTATAGTCTATGGGACCTGTGCGCTTGAACTGCACAGCGCTTACAGTTGCGCTTGTATTCTGTCCGGGAGGGTCCTCATGCGGACTCTTTCTGGACGGAACACATCAGCATGTGTGAACCGGCCCTTACGTAATTATTACCTCTATTAGTAAATAGGCAACTGCTCTCTTACAGAAATGATGAGCGCCGGGTGCAGCTGCTGAGGGTGTGGACGTAGCAGTCACACCTAAGCCCTGGAGCTTGAAGATGCTGAAAGGCACATGGAACAAGAGAAAATCTGTTGTAGATTTTTTAATAAGGACTTATGTTATGCCTCTGGATGAGGGACAAAAACCTCAGGATATATTAAATAGACTTGCCATGGTGAAGTACAGTATGTCACAGGGTTGAGACCTGATGCACTGTAAGGGCTCGTTCACATCTGCGTTCTTCTTTCCTTATTGCAGGTTTCCGTTTCCTGCATAAAACAGATGCAGGAGACGGAAGCCTGCAGGAGACTTTCTCACCCATTCATTTGAGCGTTTTGCGCTCTCCGCCGCGAAACCGGGTTTTATAATCCGGACACAGAGTCGGACATGCACTACTCTGTGTCCGGATAAAAAAATCCGGTTTTGCGGCGGAGAGCCTAAAACGCTCACCGCCGCGCACGGCCGGACCCGATCTATGGTTTCCGTCTTCTGCCATGCAGAAGACGGAAACCATAGTACGGACACATTGAACGCAGGTGTGAACCCAGCGTCAGTATTCCCCTCCAGATCAAGCATCCTTAAGCCACTGCAGAGACATATTTAGGGCCGTTCACACGGAGTAAACGCGCGTGTATTTTGGCAAAATACACGTGTAAAAAATACACGTTTAAAAATAAGACTCCCATTGACTTTAATGACATTTTACACGTGATTCTGATGTGTATTTTGATGTGTTTTTTTACACGTGTAAAAAAAAAAATGTCATTGAAGTCAATGGGAGTCTTATTTTTACAAGTGTATTTTTTACATGTGTATTCTGCCAAAATACACGCCTGGGTTTCAGCACAGGAGACAAACACATCCAATTGGGCCCCCAACTCAGATATACCAAAATTATCACTATACAGTGACCATATAATGATGGATACAGTCTCTACAAAGGGTTCTGCAGACCATTTAAGTGAACACGATGCAGAAAATTTTTTGGGGACTTTCAGGTGACGTCTCTGACTGCAATCGTTCACACTCGTCTCTTCAACCAGGACCGCCATGGATACTTCTTCCAGCTGTGATTTGTCTCTGTAAAGTTTGCAACACAAACATCTTTGGTTCCTCATTTGCTACCCTCAATTATGAAATATACAGTATGATATAAAAATGCGCCGGGCATGAATAATACCCCCTGTGTGCATCCTTTTAATATTAAAAACCCTGCTTGCCCCCTTAAATGAATAGTGTCTCACAATTAATAGTGCCCTCTGGGTGACTAGCTTCAGGATAGGCCATTGACAAAAGATCAGTGGGGAGACCAACTACTGGGACCCTCACTGATCAGCTATTTGAAGGGGTGATGATCCTCAATTACAGCCTCATTCCATTCATTTGTATGGGAAAAAACTGTACTTACATTACATGGTCATACTTGGAAATGGAGGTCTAAGGCTGGTCTTACACGACAGTAAGTTTAGTCCGCAAATGGTCTGCAATTGTGGACCATTAGCGGACACATTGTATTTATACACTACTGGATATTTTATCCGTGGTGTGTTGTTCCGTGTCTGGGGTCCGCACTGAATACCGCAGGTCCGCAAAGTCACGGACGTCACGGCACGGACTGTCCCAAAGAATTCTATGGGCGCGTGCCGATGGACACGGATGTCTGCAGAAGTGAAATTTTGTGTTGCTGTTCAGCAAATTGTGGACCTTAAAAACTACTACGGTCATGTAAGACCAGCCTTAGCTGCTACAAGGGCACCTTGTATTTTAAAGGGATTTTGCACTGGGGCCCCAACCATCAAGTTACATTTTTGGCAGAGAATTGTTCTTACAAATTTACTCACCATTCTAGGGAAGGAATGGGCAGTAAAAAGAAGGAAAAACTGTTAAGGTTCAGGTCATAAAACCCAAGGTCTAAATGGGATTTGCAGCCACAATGCGATCCAGAAAATCAGAAACCATTATGGCAGTGTGCAGATTGCCTTTAAGAATAAACTGAGAATTTTGCAGTAGGACCCAAAATCTGTCACACTAATCTATTCCTAGAGGATGGGGGGATTCGGACAGAATCTGCCTGAAGATTAGGCAATGCGCTTCTTTTATTTCTAACTGATTTGTTCAGTTAGCAGAAAAATAACACGTCTGCCTCCAACCAAAATGAATGGATGGATCATGCCACCAAAGAAATTCTGGTATGTGAACTTACCCTAAGAATCCTTTTGTTCAGTGTCTCCTTGATGCCTACTTGCTATTTATCGAAGTAGGATGCTAAAAGATAATGTACTATGACTTATGTTGGGCAGTGATAACATGTGGTGAAACACTATTACTGTTATAGTACCCTAATAGCTTCCATCCACAGGTAGTAGCCCCCTACTTATATATAATACTATTAATTATGGGGGGACTTTTACTGCAATAATGCTGTAGTAGTTGTCCCACCCCCCATATACCAATCTCAGTTGAACAGTATACAATTATCCTATAGCTGGAAGAGGCTTGCACAGGAGCGGATGGGACATATAGAGTGTGTGCACTGTCTATTTTCCTCTGACGACATAGAGTAGGAGTCCGGAGGAGAATAGATGGTGTATAAAAGCTGTGTGCCCGCACAGGCTTCACCATTGTCCACAAGGTGGAAGATTATTATACAGTTCAGAATCACAGCACCCAAAGACGTCCCTTTATAGTAAAGCAGGTGCCGGGTCTACCATTACGAGACAGGCTGTGCTCATTGCATGGAACAAATTGTATACTGCCCCTCTAGTTACACTAGGTGGCACTGCCTGACCTGGGGTGACAATTACCCCTGTCCTGAAGACCTCAGAGGGTGACAAAATCCTGACACATGTGACTCTGTACTACTGGAGAAGAGATGAATGTAATACTGGGCAGACCTGAGACTACAGAGACTGGTGAGAGATCAAGATATAAGACTACTGTGGCAAAAAACTCACAAAATTCCTATGATAATCGTCAATTACCCGATTACCTAAAAAATCACCTCAGAAGTCTGTCTGCAAGTTATCTCTGAAGAGACACATTGGTCTGATTTCTGTTGAGAGTTGCACTAAGGGCCTGGTGGGGGAGACTTCAGATATGAGGGTTCATTGTGTTGTTTCACACTAGGTTAACACTAGCGGTAGCACTAGGTGGACTGCTAAAACAGCGACTACACACGGGGTCTGTTGGGTGTCCATTGTTTTTAACCCCTTCCCGACATCCTCCAAACTGAGCAGCCGCATAGTATAATGCAGCAAAGACCAGGTGCTAATGCCAATGGTCAGTGCCCACAGCCGACCGGGACGCCAACTTTTCACTGTTTCAACTCTGATAAAAAAAAAAAATGTAATAAAAAAATTATCAAAGGAATAGACATTCCACAAAATAGTATAGCTAAAAAGTACATTTGACCCCTCAAAAGACACCTTATGCATCCTCGTACACAGAAATATAAAAAAGTTACAGGTGTCACAATATGGCGACTTTACGGAAAAAAATGTTTTCAAAGTTTTCAATTTTTAAGGGGTTAAGTTGTAAATACAACTATATAAATTTGGTATCTGCAGAATAAAACCAAAACATAGAATACAGGTGACTTGTCATTTTGGCTGCACAGTGAACGCCATAAACACGAAGCCCTTAAGAAAGTCGCACAAATGTATTTTATCTCCCATTCTACCTCATTCTGAATTTTTTTCCAGCGTAAGGGTGCATTCACACTACGTAACGCCGGGCGTGTATGAGAGCCGTACACGCCGGCGTTACAGCAGACTGCCGAACACTTCCCATTCACTTCAATGGGAGCACTCGTAACAGCGGCGTTTACGAGCGCTCCCATTGAAGTGAATGGGAAGTGTTCGGCAGCCCTGCTGTAACGCCGGCGTGTACGGCTCTCATACACGCCCGGCGTTACGTAGTGTGCATGCACCCTAACAGTGTATTTTATAGAATAATAAATGACCATTATGAAGAACAATTGTCCCGTAAACATTAAGCCCTCATATGGCTCTGTGAACAGAAAAACGTTATGGGGTTTGGAAGGCGGGGAGTTCACAATGAAAATCGAAAAAATGCCTCCAGCAGGAAGGGGTTAAATTGAAATCGATGGAGAAAGAAGTCTTCTGTGCAGGACTTTTCCCTCCGCCGATTTTCGTGGACACTACGCTGGAGTCTCCAACCAGTGGTCGGGATCTGAAGTGATCTAGTGATCGGGATCTGAAGTGAATCAGTGATCAGTATCTGAAGTGATCCAGTGATCGGGATCTGAAGTGATCCAGTGGTTGGGTTCTGAAGTGATCCAGTGTTTGGGTTCTGAAGTGATCCAGTGACCGGGATCTGAAGTGATCCAGCCTCTCAGCATTGCTCATCTCCTCAGAATACAGGTCGCTGTGACTTCTCAGCTCACTTATATACAGATTTCTGAGGTAATTCTTATGGTTAAATGGGCAATTTTTAACATAACAGAAGAAAAGCTAAGGATATTTCCTACCCTCCTGACAGTGCTGTGGGTTCAGTGATGACAACCTTGCTGACAGGTTCCCTTTAGTAGGTTCGCTAGATATAACATACTTTCCAGTACTGCCAAGTCGTCATCCAGGAGACGGGGGAACATAAAGTACTGCAGAAAATTTGTAGGGTTTGACCGGCCTCTTTTTCCGAGACTACACACCTATTTGAGGGTTTTCTTCTCCTTTTTTGTAATGTGGCCATACATTGTCCAGTCATTCCCCTTTCTAGCGATGTGAATAGCACTTAATGTGCCCATGTGACAGCTTTGCCAGCTTTTCCGGGGCCTCCTGTAGGTCCTCCATTTTCTACAAGGTTCTCAGACAAGCAAACACTCACTTATTGAACTTGGTGACCATTTCTGGACAAACTGCAGTACCAGGTAGATCGGCTCATATGGACAATCCCCTGTACTATTGTAAACACTGAAGGGGCACGTCTCTGCAGTATATTTTATACTATGCAGCATATGGATCTGTTATCCACAACTCAAAATAAATCCATAAATAATCCATTTTACAGATAAATTTGCTTTTAAGTGATTTCAAAATGTGCCATTAAAGATGTTGATGCTCATTCATAATATTCCTAACTAAGGCTGACACCTTGTGGACTGTGCAGGTAAAGAGCAACACGTGGCTGCAGTGTAGTCGCCCTCTGGTGGTCACTTATATTAAGTCACCTACAGCTGAACATCCTCATCCCTCCATAATGATAACTCGACCACTATTGATTGCTTGCACAGACCTTGTTCTACAATTAATAATAATAATAATAATAATAATAATAATAATAATAATAATAATAATAATAATAATTAATACAGTGAGCTGTCTTATGTCTGTGACATATAATGAAAGAATAATACATTTTCAGCACTGTTTTTTCTAAGAAAAATAGATTTATTTATTATTACAGCATTAGACAGCCTAAAACTAGACCAGACAGACAATACATGTGTCAAATATATCAAATTAGCTCATGCCATGTAATACTGTATATATTTAGCTTGCAATACATAAATGGATAGAATTCTTGTTCCTTCACCATGTCCATTTCCTTTCATTAGTTGCACTTGAAGACGTCTTTTATTCAACCATACATCCTATGATAGAAAGCTTTCTTTTCTTATACCATTTCTTGGTCAACTTACCTTACATTGATGCTTTGCAAACAAAATATTGGTGCCATTTGATGAATGTTAAGTCTCCTTTAAGCCACGTCCCCTTTTTAAGGCATCTTTCAAGAAGTTGTAGTGAGATGCTAAAGGTGTCTAAGGCTAAGAGCCACAGCGCAAAAGTGGTTTGAGTAAAACCACTACAGACCAATTATACCTATAGGGAAACCGCTGGCGTTTCCATAGGTATAACTGACATGATGCAGTTTCCAAAATAGCGCCAGTATTGGAAATCGCTGCTGTTCCGTTGTGCAAATATTGCTGCAATGTGTGGATGGGATTCGCAGTTTTTGCTACATGGGACCTTAAACACAAATTTGACGCAACACGTATGACACTATTTTGGAGTAAAATTCTAGTACACTGATAATAGCTTAGTATCTCCCCAGAAATGTGCATTACCCAGAGATGCTTGTTGACTTCTGCCATTATGTTTTATATCATAAGATTGCCATTCCTACCTCTGTGTTTTCAGTGTCTGTGTGGCCACTGCCTATATAAATGCAGTACCATGTCTCCCCAATATACTGTTCTAGCTATAGTGATATCATGGTTACATGGCTGTTCCATATAGAACACAATTTACGTACGGAAATTTCCATTTTCAGTATTCCGTGCAGCACAAAACATATGCCTCAAATGACCAGCAGATGGCGATCTCCCCAGTCTACATTACACTTTAAAAAAAAACTAAAAATAATATCTGAAATAAAATATTGACAATTATAAAACACAAATATTTCACAAATATATTTCTGTGAGAGATTAAATCTAACCCTACATTTTAGAATATACAGAACAGTATTAATCCCACTATACAATGGTTAATAAATGTGATAAGAGATGTATGATGTATTTATTTAAAAAAAAATGAGAATGGGAATTTCTAGGGTAAGTCTTTGAAGTTCCCTTTATCTACAGTAATCCATAATGTGGGATCTGGTGGCTGGAAATACGGCTGAATTATTTAGCAGAGTCAGAAAATGTGATAAACTCTTCTGTGAAATGTGTCTTTACTTTGGCCATACGACATTTGATGCCAGTAATGCTTTAGATAACATAGGGCTATATATACATCATGAGGTTAGGGCCTTGGGGTCTCCAATAATGAAAAAGGCATTCTCAGGTTCTCAGTGAGGCCTCTGACATTCCTCGTCATGCGTCTAGGATGGCAGTATATCATACGTATAGGAATACTGTCACAGCAGGGGAAAAACAGCCTAATGTCACAGAGGGATCATCACATACCAAATCCTTCTCAACTGTAGGGGCTGTTTAACCCAAAAAATCCCGAGATTTGAGAATCCTAAGTCACCAGCGAGTGTCTTGTCCTTGACAGCCTAGTGCACTAGTATAGCTAATATTAAATACTGTATACTGTAAGTAGCCATTAGTGTAGGTCTGGGTAGCAATAAGGTGTCACAACAAGGAGTAGGAGTGTGATATAAGCAGTCATAGACACCAGCATCATGAGAAGCTATGAAACATACAATAAAGCCGATAGAGGGAATGCGCTCTGTATTAATGGGGCTACACTGATTAAGAGGGACCCCCACCTGACTGTGTTATAGCGGAGAGTGATACATGGAGCTGGTGAAGTGACCAATTTGCCTACACTTCATGTCCTCAGGCACACGCGGTTTTATATACAGCTAGAAAGCTGACAGTGCAATGAATTCAGTGCACTGTCAGCTTTCCCGTTATGTGCCCCGGGGGAAGCGATATCGGTGCAGTTAGCGAAGTCTGCCCACTGTCAGAAGGGAGTTCCTGACAGTATAACTGGGCTGTGAGGAATGCCTCTTTATAGTTCGCCACAGGTAGCAGAGAGGCTAGGTTCACTCCTTAAAAAGCTTAACCCCAGGACAACCAGAAGTTGGGGCATGGACTTGGTGCTTCCCCCTCCCCTGTTAGTACTGCCAGGTGCATCTTATTCCTTCTGTCTCTCCTGAAGCATGTCAGAAGGAAGAGGTTACTTAGGTGTAAATGCTTCTGTTTTCTTGTTCTGTCAGGGCTGTCTTTGGAAATGTGATGCTGTAATATGATGTCACATATTGCGGGATCCCCAGCTTGGGAATACGACTTAGTTGGTAAGTTGTTCCATCTTTTACTGGTTGGAATATAATAAATGCTGTGGCCAACCCTCTCTCATTATAAGTTCTGTCTCCGTGTGGTTTAGTTGACGTGGGCCAAGTATCATTATTGGTTTGGACGGTATGGTTACTGCTCCCCGCAGTCATATAATACTGAACAGAGGGATCTCTGGCCATGGAAACAGCAGAACTGTCTGAGTCTGAGCTGTCTCTTCAATTCATAAGCAGGATTAATGCAAATAACATGGACAAGAATTCATCTAAACCTTTTTTTTAATTTGGTGATTTGGCAGAAAAAGGTAAATTTTCTATATTTATAAGACAAAACTTTTATTGACACTGAAACATTAAGCCAATAGAAAGATGGACACATTTTTTCAAGAGAAATTCAATGAAAGATATGACTTATGAATATAAAAAATAGACCATCTTCTGAAAAATTGTAAAGAAGTCTGAAAGGCGGATCCAAAGTCACTCTCCTGCATACACTGCTATACTTTCCCAGGGAGCATTACCTGCAGGAAACCCTACACCAGCCAGACCTCTGCAAGGAGGACTAGAACCTTCTAAGAACCTTGAGTTTGCTACAAATGACAGAAATGGCCATAAATTACTTACAACGTAATATCCAGTCCCCAATTAGACCCCCATCAGATTCGACGTTTACTCTGGTGAATGGACCCTTAGTGACTGGGGAAAGTTTATTAAAATAAAAATGACAAGGCTGAAATTTTTCTTCACAGGGAGTTTTGTGTTGCGTGTACTCAATTAAACAAGGATCAGTCCCATCAAGCTGATGTCGTGATGTACAAGGAATGTTTAAGAATCTCTTTTACTGCTTTAGGACCAAAGGTGAACATTAGCGAGAAATGTTTTAGTAATTGACAAATATAACAAAAGGTTCAATTACCTTCAGACCTATTGGACAAGGCCCTTTTTGCATGATCCATTTTAGACTCCTTTACACGTGTGTGTGTGTGTGGGGGGGGGCAGACCTTAATCCGGATCTTTGACAGTGTGAGTGGTATAACTGTGGCCCTACTCAAGAATGGCACAAGACATGGCACAAGACAACCTTAATAGTAATACCACCTTAATGGTTATACAATATAATGTGGGGCAACTAGCTAGGTGGTTACTAAAAGTATCTCACAGTTCTTATCACTTACATGCCTTTACAAAGGTGCAAAACTTAAGAACCTGAACAGAGTCTTTGTTGCAGAGCTTTAGTCCAAGGATACACTTTGACTTTTTGTAGCGCCACACATTGATTTTAATTATTGAGCTACACCTTAAGTCCAAATGAATACAATAAGTTGCAGGCAATCTTGTGGCTGCAGCTGTCACTCAATAGTTAAAATCAATCCCTAGTGCTACAAAAAGTTACAGTGTAGCTCTGGCCTTAGTACACCATGGGGATGCCCACACTTTTGAAATGTAGGAAAGGTGCCTAGAGCTCAGCAATAATACACACAGTTCAGTTTAGTTACATAGCAGCCACAGTCTAGCACAGCCAAACACCACTCTAGACACTTGAATAGGATTTAAGATACACAGCCTTCCACTGCCAGAAAGGGAAAATCAACCTTTTAAAGGCAAAAATAGAAGCTGGAAAGCATCATGAACTCAAGAAGGGATTCTGTTGGAGAGGCTGCGGCACAATACGTGGCATCAATACAGTGTTGGTGTACAACAGGACATGGGAGTGATGCGAAGGTTGTGTGCACAGACATTTTGGCCGTTAGAGAATTAGCCTAGCAGTTTAGTATTAGTGCAAAAGTATAACTTAGAAAACATCTAAATTTGGTATTGCCATAATCGTGTAGCCCCAGACAATGAATTTATCAAGATACTTATTCAACACATTGAACTCTGTAAAAACAATATGTAATAGCACATCCAAGGTACCGCACAAGTGTATGGAGCCATCTGCTTCCAACTCTATACACTATATTCAGAATAGCTGTTCATTGTGGGGGCTGGGTGTTGCCCCCACCACTGATCTTAAATTAATGACTTATCATTAAAGGTGTTGGCCAAAATTACTTTAGACTGATGTGTGCATATAAAAAGAGTTGACACTTACGCATGAACCCTTTGCACCATTTTCATTCTGTGTGAAGTTGCCCAAACCCCATTCTGCCGATTCCCAGGTTATAGAGACAACACTCCCATCCATAACATGGTGGCCGCTGGAGAAGCATGTGATCATGATCAGCCTCTTCTGTAGCAACACACTATGTTATGGAAAGGAGTGCAAGCACGGTGGAGGAGAGTGTCCAGTGGAGGCTCGAAAGGATCCCTTTTTTGCTCTCCATCAGATGAATGAGAACCTATGAAACATTCAGTAGGGATAAGGGAAACTTAAAGGGAAAAAGCTGAACAGAGCCATAAGTCAGAGGGCTCATCACTGTTACATTGTTTTATTGTCATTTACCTTCCCTTTTTTTTATACTTTAATTTGCAACAAATGTTTACCATGGAGTAGATGTATTATATGGCACTTTGGTTATAGGGTCATTAGAGAGGATCCCAATGTCTCCCGGCTCGGCCATTATACACAACCTACAGCCAGTATGAAGAAATAAGACAGCTGTGGTGGTGACTTGTCAGTGATTGACTCGCGGGTGAGAAGCCGAGGTTGTGATTGGCAGATGCTTTTTCTGAATGTCAATGAGGCTCCAGTGCTCCACTGGTTATGACAGAAGGCAGGTCAACAATGCTGGACAAGCTGTCATTTCTGCACCAAATAACAAGGCTGTACAAGCACTAAGGCTGGGCATATCAACTGACAATGGCTGCCACACTGTCTAAGCACTATTGTCTAGGTTATGGTAACATTTTTTTAGCAGTTCTATATAGCTACTGACTATGAGTAGTGCTTCCTGCATTGGTTGAAGTTTGTATATACAGTATGTGTCTATGGCACTAAGTTTTAGCAATGTGTGTTACTATGACATTAATATTGTATGGCACGCATACAGTGGACATCATATAGAAACTTTAGATTGCCACGTGTAAAACTTTTGTGCTCCACTATTATGACACTGTTTGTAAATCTGGGGTTAACACGACCCAATAAACCCATCAACCAGCTAACTAAAAGTTTGATTTCCAAAGACAGTACCCTGGCACCAGCGGTGTAACTTGAGGGTGAAGTCACACCAGGGCCCAGGAGCCTTAGGGGGCCCATAGGCACCGGCATCAGTATTGAGATTGCAGCTTCCATCTGGCCTATAAACCAAGGAGACCCACAGATTACCCGAACCACACTAAGGCGGATTAAACTCCTTAGCACCTGTAACCATCACTATGAAGAATTTGCTGTAGGGATCAGGTAGGGGGCCCCAGACAAAAGATTGCATCAGGGCCCACAAGACTTTAGTTACATCACTGCCTGGTGCAGGTCTTGGCTACAATGTAAAAAGTGTTGATCCTCTCCGTTAGTTAAATGGGTTTTTTTTAGGCTAAATAATTGCTGACTTATCCTTAGATTCTTAGAATTAAATCATACTTGAGGTCCCTCATGCCTCTTATTAATTGTGTGGCCCTCAGTTGAACCTTTTCCAACTCTAGGACATCCATTCTATGAACCAGTGCCCAGAACTGAACTACATAGAGGAAATCTCTCTGGACTTTTTGTGAAAAACGCTGTGGGAAAAATTGTGATCCATGTTTGCTGCGGTTTTTCCCACAACGCTTTTTGGCTGTAGCTCACTTTATGGGGCTTTAGTCTAAAGAGCATTCTGGCTCAAATTTTTGCCTTCTACCAGTGGTGTAACTAAAGTCTTGTGGGCCCCGGTGCAATATTTTGTCCAAGGCCCCCTACCTCATCCCTACAGCGAATTCTTGATAGTGATGGTTACGGGTGCTAAGGAGTTTAATGAACCTTAGTGTGGTGAGGGTAATCTGTTGGTCTCCTTGCTTTATGGGATAGGTAGAAGCTGCAATCTCAATACTGATGCCAGTGCTTATGGGCCCCCTAAGGTTCCTGGTCCCCGGTGACACTGCACCCCCTCAAGTTATGCCCCAGCCTTCTACTAAGTAATGTTACTTGTATCTCCATGATTTCATCATATGTATTGTGTGGTGTCCTGCTTTTATGAATTTGTGATGCTTACACCATATAGGTAAATTTAGATTCACACACACATATACACCACACGCAGACTAAGACGTCAGTAATAACAGTAGTTTTGGGATTCTAGAGTATATAGTATTTGCAGAGGTGCTAAGTCTGCACTGGGGTGCGGAACAGGGTTGAAATAAAACCTCCATTTTGCTGAGGGTCTGGTTTTGTGCTATGTATTATAGTATCATTTGGTCTTGCACAAACTTATGTAAAGGGGTGGAGGAGACCAGAGACACTTCATTTGCTGCTTTGTTGGACAGATCAGAGTGTTTTGGTTTTTTCTTGGCATATACTATGTTGCAAATGTATTCAATTTAGCCATAATTCTGACAAATTTGCTTTTGATTCCTTGCAATAGCTTACATGGTGTTATTAAAAGTTCATATGTTAATCTACATCATTATGCCAATATTATTTCTTGTTGGTTATGGCAAATACGTAAAATATTGTCAGTAATTTATAAATATGTAAAGCAGGGAGGTGGATGTGTTGTTGATATTTTACCGAGAACCTAAAAACCACAATGGCATCGAAGTGGGATATTTTCAACATGCATCAAGGGAAAGTTCCTTGAGATTTATAAATTGACCATCTAAAAGTGACATGTATAATAGAGTGAGGCATGAATTTACTGCCTTTCATTTCAGTTACCTCTTGGCAGAATTAAAGTAACCATGAATAAAAAGAATTAAGATCTATCATCACCCAATAAAATAAATCACGCAGGTTTGACGATAGTCTTATTTCACATTCGCAAACTCCATTTCCAATTTCATATTTTTGGTGGAACTGCTTTGCTATTTAGCAGCCCTGTGTAGTCACTTCATATAATTTTATTCATTTTTGGCCAGAGAGAGCAAACAGAAAATTTGGATTAAATGCTCCTCTATGGCATTGTTTGTAATAGTAAGACAGATTTCCATGCTATGTAGAACTCAGCACTTTCTTTCTCATGCAGTGATTTGCCAATGGTTTTGTAACAGTCAACTAAGGCTCTATTCAGATTATGGTTTTACATCGGTTTAGGAGATTCATTTAAGGCCGGGGCCACATATGGCGCAAACACTGCAGTTTGGCCGTGACAGAAACGCCACTGAAAAAAACTGCAGTGTTAGTTTATAAAGTGCACGTATAGTTTATAAAGAAATGGGGGTCAGTATGAATATAAGGGGTCTGAGAAGGTGCCAGGCAGTGTGCTGCAGTCCAGGTTTCAGACCTATGTGTGGCCCAGTGCGGGTCTGGAGTAGGCCTCAGCTCCAGGTGTGGGCCATAGGCATTTTATTCTGCGACGTATCCACAGTGGTAAAAACACTGTTTTTTGCAACGTGGGGCTTTAACCTTAAAAGCATTGCTGCCAGATGTTACAGGTTACTTGATAAGAGATTATGACTAGCGTTACAATACACAGTGACTTGTTTTTGGCTTTTGTTGAACATTCTCCTGGCTCTTCTTTTGTTTCTTTTGGGCTTTTCTCAAAATACAGCAAGCTATGGTGTTTTCTTCAGGAATTTTTCTCTGCCTACAAAATGTTGCATGCAAAAAAATTCCCATAAACAAAAGAGCCAGTATACAACTGTGTGGGGCAACTACGGCTGAAGTGACGTGGTATATTACAAGTGGATATCTACAGCAGAGTATCCTGTAGCTGACTCTCAATAATTTGCATGAATACGAGATTAGTCTCCGTTATAAAGCTGGGTTCACATGAGGATTTTTGGATCGGATTTTGACACGGAATCCGCCTCAGAATTCCGTCCAAAAAATCATCTCCCATTGACTTCAGTGGAAGCCGTTCAATTCTTTTTACCACTAGCAGCTTTCAGAAAAAAGAAGCGACTTGCCCTTTCTTCAGATAGATTCCGCAGCAGAATATGCCGTAGTGTCTGCGACATGACACCTCCCTCCCAACTAGGCCAATTAATTTGGGCCTAATCCAGAGCGGACTGCCGCGACTGGATGCCGGTGTACCGCACCAGCATCCAGTCACAGTTAGACGTTTTTTGGACCAGAATCTAAGGTGGCCTCTGCGTCAAAATCCAGTCCAAAAATCCCTGTGTGAACCCAGCTTAACAGTGCTGTGGGTTTTTTCCCACAGTTTGTGGATGGGATTTGGGTTGTTGTACTGTAATTTGCAGCAGATGTGCCGTCAGCGGATTCGCTAACCCAAAGTGAACTCCCAATACGTGGCCTCAACCGGGATCAAGCATGACTACATCAGACCACAACTACAAGCATGGAGTCTCACACCCAGAAACGTGTGTGCATACACTGATACAACACTGGGAACAGGAAATGGGAATTACATCAATTTTGATGTCCATTGTGAGAAGCTTGGTCATGTGCACAATTAGTGCATGTGATTAGATGACAACCTGGCAATGTCACATGGCAGGGATTCGATGTCCAAAACTGTAATAAATTTCAATAATATCCTGTAAACACTCAAGAAAAAAAGATAATTCTGGATAAACTCTGGAAGAGTTTATCCAGAATTGTCTTAGGTAGCCTTAGGTAGACAACTTGCTTAGGTCTTTACCCTGGATTATAAGATGTATATCTGTTTGGTATATTTACCTGCTCCTGTACTGAATATGCTGATGACATATTGCACTGTATAATGTAACACTGTCACTGTAATTGTGTATTCTCTGATTTACTGTCAAACCATTGCATCTACTGTGGTCTGGTATTTCCCGGAAAGAGGAGGCGTGATGAGTTTCCAAAATGGTGAAATCTAGTTGTATCCATTGGTTCTCCAGTGTGAAGTGTCTCCTTGACACAGCTCGATGTACAGTCTTCACATACTATAGCCCAGTGATGGCGAACCTTTTAGAGACCGAGTGCCCAAACTGCAACCCAAAACCTACAAAATTTTCGCGGAGTGCCAACACGACAATATAGACTTAATACTATGCGGATCCACAATTGCGGACAGTTACTGACCAAAAATTACAGTCATGTGGGGCTTTACAGAGCTTTCAATAATACAAACAACGTTGTACTGAAATGTAAAGGTCTCGGCATTTGGTACTTTGAACAATTAATTTTCACTATTTACATCGCACAGGATCTGTTTTATAGTTACCGTGTAATATTCTTACATCCTGTACTAATATCACGTCTGCTATAAAACAGATACTGTGTGATATAAATAGTGAGGGGACCCCAGACAGTATTATATGCTCTGCAGTGGGCCCACCACACAATATTATATTCTCCACAGTACCACAGTAGCCCCCCAGTGTTATATGCTCCGCAGTAGGTGTCCCCCCCCACAGGATTATATGCTCCACAGTGGCATCCACACACAGTATTGTGTGCTTATAAATAGCCCCCCCAGTATTATATGCTCTTTAGTACACCCCCCAGTATTATAAGCCACCCCAGTATTATAAGCCCCCCCAGTATTATACACTCCCCCCAGTATTATAAGCCCCCTCAGTATTATACACTCCCCCCAGTATTATACACCCCACCCAGTATTATAAGCCCCCCCAGTATTATACACTCCCCCCAGTATTATAAGCCCCCTCAGTATTATACACTCCCCCCAGTATTATACACCCCACCCAGTATTATAAGCCCCCCCAGTATTATACACTCCCCCCAGTATTATACACCCCACCCAGTATTATAAGCCCCCCCAGTATTATACACTCCCCCCAGTATTATAAGCCCCCTCAGTATTATACACTCCCCCCAGTATTATACACCCCACCCAGTATTATAAGCCCCCCCAGTATTATACACTCCCCCCAGTATTATAAGCCCCCTCAGTATTATACACTCCCCCCAGTATTATACACTCCCCCAAGTATTATACACCCCACCCAGTATTATAAGCCCCCCCAGTATTATACACTCCCCCCCAGTATCATACACCCCACCAAGTATTATAAGCGCTCCACCCAACATCATATACACAGTGAGCCACTCTCATACTCACCCCTGAACAGCCGCCGGCATCCACCTTCTTGTCACTGGCGGCGCTGATGACGTCATCGCGCCCGCGTCGGGGCAGAGGTCAAACTCTGCAGCCAGTGTAGGCCGCGGTCGCGCGATCCGCGGCCTACCCTGACAGCTTTCAGCTGTATGTGCATTTGCACATACAACTGAAGGCAGTGATCGCTCATCAACGGGGAATCCTGTACCGGATTCCCTGTTGGTGAGCGATCCGGGCGACCGCACGCGTGCCAGCATGGAGGGCTCTGCGTGCCCTCTCTGGCACGCGTGCCATAGGTTCGCCATCACTGCTATAGCCTAATGCCTTGTAGTTACATTGCTTGGGAAGCTACTCTTATAAAAGGGAGGTTATCCCAATCTTTCAGCTCTTCCATTTGACCTCTGCTGCTTGTGGTTCCACATGTTATCTGTGCAGAGCAATTCTAGAGTTAAGCCTGTTCTTTGTGAAGGCTAGTGTAGTCTGAGAACTGGTTACTGGGGGTGAGACCTGGGCACTGAAACAAGTACCATTGTTTTCACACTGAGGGAAATGTTCTGGTATCCAATCTCCTACTGTGGAGCAATTGACATTAACCTATGTTGTACCGAACATCATCTTCAGTACCACAGGTGAGGGTATTTCCTAGCTGGAACACTACTAGAAGCAGGGGCGTAACACGAGGGGGTGCAGAGGGTGCAGTCACACCGGGGCCCAGGAGTCTTAGGGAGCCCATAAGCACTGGCATCAGTATTGAGATTGCAGCTTCCAGCTAAGCTAAGAAGATCCACAGATTACCCTAAACACACTATGGGTGATTAAACTCCTTAGCACCCGTAGCCATCACTATCAAGAATTCACCGTAGGGATGAGATAGGGTCCCCAGACAAAAGATTCCACAAGACTGTAGTTACACCACTGACTAGAAGTATGAAATCCAGGTGGCTGTCCTTTGGCAAATCGAAGTAGGGGAGGTGAGCATAGCCCGAAGAGACACATAGCTGCTAAAGCCAGAGTAGGCCCTTGGGTCCCTGGCCTCTACTGTTTACACCTTCATGAAGATATTTCCCCATAAATCTGAGCCTGGATATACAATTGCAACCAAGTCGGCCTTACATAGTTAAACACTCAAACCCAAGAGATCCCTTGACAATTTTGGAAAGTTTTGTGAATGCTATCTATTGCACATGATTGTATTATAGTGTTTTATACACAGAACATGTTCATATTACAAGCAAAATAAAATGTGTGATGAATTAGTTATTTCACACTCCGAGAGAATTTTACAGGGAATTCACAAAACATCAGTACCCCGAGCCAACAATGCACTTAAAAAGTGTTTTCAGTAACAGTTCCTTCTCGCCTGAGTGATCTCTTCTGTAACGTTTAGTTAAAAGGGATTGTTAGCTAATATTTGACCACATACATTTGCTGGGAATACCGGTTGATTATAGAAAGTAATATGATATATTTCCTGTCTTAATCTCTTTTAATCAAGTTTATTTGTGAAGCAAATGTATTTTCTTTCACAAAGATGTCAAATGAATCCTAATTCCGGCTAATTCGGTAATATGACACATTCTTCTCGGGGAAACATGTTCCAATGAAAACGACAAACTGCTTTGATAATATTGCCACTGAAATATGAAGTTCGTCCAATTAGACTGTCATCCTAAATTATTTTGTCAAGCATCCAATTAATCTGAAAACTTTATAAAATAATATTCCAGCCCCTAAAAAAAAAATTCTGACAGATCGCAGAACTTTGTACGGGGTATGTTAATGGGAATAACGTGTGTGTGCCTTTGTTAGGAAGCTAGGCAACACATATGGAGGTGGTTAATATTTCATCTTCACATGACATACTTAATACAATATTTTCTCAGCATTTCTGAGCGTCTTTAATTTCATAATTTCTGTTTTGTTAATGTCAACATTCAGTACATGTTACAATTTCAGACTGGATCCAATATTTTTTCGAGACTAAGCTAATAGATTTCAACCTTGTGAACCCCTAGACATACTGTTCACTTCTATTTGTTTTCAGTGATACATAACTGAGAAACTACAGGTTAGGCTTCAGCTAGGAACTTCAAAGCACAGGCTGAGTGGATATGGGTTACATTTGTCCAACCACAGCAGGAATTTGAGGAGACTCCACATTTAGTTTAAGAAATCGTAACAACCGAGTGTCAACAGCTAATATGTGACCATAATTTGTCAGTCCTATCATCTTACATTGTTCTGGGTGGAAAGGTTTCTACTCCAACTCTACAGCACATGGAAGTTTCGATGATAAGGATCAGGCATGGCTGTTTTTGCCTTTGATGAAGAATTATTCTATCTCAATGGTTTGAAGATCACTTACAGCCTTTTCTTTTGGTTCTGCATACGTCAAAGCCTGCTTTACCACTCAAAAATTTACATATCTAAATCCTTTTACCCATGTTTAAGACAAAGATAAAGACAGATGAACACTGAATACAACACCTAAAAGAGGACCTGTCACCAGATTTGAAAAGGTCATTGACACATCTCATCTGATAGACGCTGCCACCATGAGCATTTTAGTTTTTTGTTTATCCATCCCATCATTCCTAGTAACACTGTGGTTTCTCTAGGGCAGGGGCTTTGTATGCAGTGTATGGTCAGGGCATAAACTTACATCCAACTGCAGGTGGGACACAATCGTGAGGATCCTGCCAGTCATCTTATAGACGGAACCAGAATTGTAAGGAAGTAGTGGAGGGAAACATGGCTGATCTCCAGGGACACAGTGAAAAAATATTGTTGGGAATTTTTTAAATTATAATTCTAAAGGCACGTCTAAGTTGATCCTCTGGTTTTCTCCTTTTAACCTACATATGTTGATCTGATGTTTTCATCAGGGAGCCACCAGGTCATTTCATAAGGAGTAGAGATGAGCAAACACTATTCGAAACAGCCGTTTCGAATAGCACGCTCCCATAGAAATTAATGGACGTAGCCGGCACACAGGGGGTTAAGCGGCTGGCTGCCGGCAAAGTCTGCGTGCCAGCCGCTTCCATTTATTTCTATGGGAGCGTGCTATTCTAAACTGTTTTGAATAGTGTTCGCTCATCTCTAATCAGGAGTAGTCTCAGTTCAGTGATGGCTGGGATGGGTCAAGACACAAACACTTAGCACTGAAGGGGCAAGTGGTCAGTAGACAAGCCAAGGATACAACATCAGTTCTTTCTTAACAGTAGGCAGGTACAGAGGACAGTGCAAAGACAGAAATCAGGGCGTATGGTTCAGTTTCAGATATGGGTAAACAGGCAGAGGTGAAAATATGATCAGACAAACTAACCAAAACAACTTTACACAGACACTAGGAGCCCTACTGTCCAGACACTTTTGAATAGGAGAAAAAGCCTTAAATAGTCCAATGGTGCAGGATATTAGACAGGGACAGATTACAGGGTGTCAGCGATGGCCCTTTAAGAGGCAACTAGTGTATGCAGACATGCCCTATGGGAAGGAAGGCTAAAAGCTGGATGAGTTACCTCTAGTGAGACAGAGTAACATGGCAGAAGGAGAAGGAAATCTGGTGGCCGGGGGGAAACAGGGAGCAGAAGGCCTATGGATCTCTGGGTTACACCATTAAATACTCAGACTAACTCTGTTAAAGGAAATATTCTACCTTTCTTAAGCATTGTTAATGGCCACCACACTGTTACAGAACACAATACAGTGATAAGCAACATAGATTTGTTATGTATGTCACTTTTGCAGATTTGGGGTACAATAACTTTAAAATATGCTATTCAAATGAGGCAGTTGGTGCACTGGGGGCGGGCTTTCAGCTCCCTGGAGCAGTGCTCTTGCTGCTCAAACCTGACAATTAGCTGTTTACAAAGGCCATAGTGTTTGGATGAGCCTCTTCATCATATATAAAGCATAGAAGCATTGTAGAGTGGATGCCAACTGTCGGACACCCACAATCTGATATTAATGGCCTACTCTACAAATTTGTCATCAATATTATAATCCTGGTAACCCCTTTAATGTCCTCTGATGGATCAGAAAAATAGACGATACAGAGCTGAATGTAGCCTGACACCTAATATCAGCCACGTCATGCTGAGACGTGTAGTTTCCCATTAAATTCCCCTTCCTACAATTGCCACTGATATCCTATTCATGCAGAAAACAATTCTTTCCTCCCATTTTCCTGTAATGTCTGTGACCCCATAATAACAGCCTGGACAAGTTTGGAGATGTTGTTCTCTCTTCTCACTATTAGCTCCGCTTCATTTTCTGGGTATTCTGGTTCCCCCATATGCAAAAAATATAATGATAGGTAAATTGTCTCCCCATACAAACAACTGACTATGTGGGTGTTGGGGATGAGCAGCTTTATGAAGTTAGTCCATTGTGGCAGTCCACCATTATGGACTAACCCCCCTAATCCACAATGCTCCATGCACCTTGAGTGTCTATGACTATAAGAACATTACAGATATTTATTTAATAGTCAAATAAAAGTCAAGTTTTACAACATATAAAGCACACTTACTCAATATTTGGAACATGTCATTTATTGGGTGTGAGTTATAGTAAGTTTGTTGGGCCACGGGGTCCCTGCTCTGGCCTCCATCCACCTCCACCCAAAGTGACTTTCAAAAAGAGTGAAAAAAGGGCATCTTTGGAATAAGATAGGACTGTATGCTAAACATGCACCATACCTATACCTATGCCAACCTTTGCCAGCTTTCTATCATAATGGAAATAGTAGATTCTCCCCAATATTTTTAGCCTGATAGTGGAACTACCACCATCACCTCTTACCTTCTTCAGGTATTCTTCTGTTCTCTAAGAAAACACAAAGAATTGTCTACTCAACAGCTGACTCAAAGGTACTAAATAGTATAAATTATAAGTATCCATTGTTCAAAACCATAACAACAATATATATTGGTGGATCAATATTAATCACAAAAGTAAAAAAATCAAGCAAATCTATAGATATTCTCTGTTATTATTATAGTATTAATACAGTTGCTTAGAGTTGATACAATATATCCAATGTTATCTAATGCTATACAATCTAATATCACTAATGTACTTGCTGACCAGTCAGTTCACAGAACAATACAAACAAATATGTAATTACTAATCAAATATAATGTGCAGATATTGTAGCTAGAGATGAGCGAACAGTAAAATGTTCGAGATTCGATATTCGTTTCGAGTAGCCCCTCAATATTCGACTACTCGAATCGAATATCGAACCCTATTATAGTCTATGGGGGGAAAATGCTCGTTTCAGGGGAAGGCAACGTTCCATCAAATTATACTTACCAAGTCCACGAGTGAGGGTCGGGCTGGATCCTCTGTGCAGTCTTCTCCGTGCAGCGTCCCTGCGGCATCTTCCGGCTCTGAATTCACTCTGCCAGGCATCGGGACTGGGCAGAGCCGACTGCGCATGCCCGCACTACAAGCGGACATGCGCAGTCGGCTCTGCCCAGGCCCAATACCTGGCAGAGTGAATTCAGAACCGGAAGACACCTCGGGGAAGCTGCACGGAGAAGACTTCTAAAGGTAGGAGAAGAACCAGCGTTGATTGGCCAACTGTATAGCATTCGACCAACCAACGCTGGTTCTGCATCGAACTTTTACATTCGAACAGCAAGTGGTACTCGATCGAGTACGAGTATTTCGAATACCGTAGTATTCGATCGAATACCTACTCGATCATCTCTAATTGTAGCTATAAGATTCATGAAACCCAACTGAATGGGGCAGATACCAATGGGCAATATCACTTATACTGACCTATTAAGAGGGCAGCAGATCACTCCCAATAGGAGTGCTCCACATACTTGGTGTAACTCAGTTATTCACTGAGACACAAGTATAATACCAGATAAACTGCAGTAACAATTGGTAAACATAGTACTGCCTTGAAGATTGACCAAACACAACTTACCTGTTTTTCTTGAGTCTCCCGGTTTTCAAGCATTCTTACCCAGTCAGTATTCACTACACTATGATATTAGCTTAGTGCAGTGTATACTAATGCAGAAGCCATTTAAAGGAATTTTGTTAACATGAAAATCAGTATCAAACTGGGAGACTCCAGAGTATAATGATAGCACCGAAGCAGAGGGGGCTGTTAGGAGCATATAATATTGTGTGGGGTCACTATGGAGCATATAATACTATGTAGGGGCCACTATGGAGCATATAATACTGGGTGGGATCCACTGTAGGGACCATATACTGGGTGGGGGCCACTGTGAAGCATATAATACTGAGTGAGGCCAAACTTTTGGTAGCATATACTAGGTGGGGGCCTCTGTGGAGCATATAATACTGGGTAGGGGCCACCGTCAAGCATAAAATACTATCTGGGGGCCACTGTGGAGCATATTGTACTGTGTGGAGCCCTGTCACTATCAAGAATTTGCTGTAGGGAGGGGGTAGTTTGCTTCGGGGCCCACATGACATTAGTTACGCCACTGTCTCCACCAACATTTTCAGAATATAGCGGTAGAAGTATGGATTGGGGCTTGATATGAACGTTTGGCTCAATATTCCTCAATATTATTCCTCTATGCCAGAAAATTGGTGTAGAGGGAATGATAAATTCCCCCCAAAATGTCTACAAGTGATACATAACACATTTTTTTCTAAGGTTAAATGCTCACGTTTTGGAGCATTTTGCTGAGCATATCTCCTACAATGAGCTTTGATTACTTTAATTTCTTAATTTAGTTAAAACCTTAGTAACCGTTAAAGGCAGCATAAATGTGGCTATGAGGGTATATTCACACGGAGGAATTTGCCACAGATTCCAAAGTTTTCAATGGGATTGCGCAGCTCGAGACTCGCTGCTATGTCCGTTGATCTGGTCCTAATCAGTAGCAGAAAGCCATGATGGAATTCATATGCTTTGCATTGATATGGGATGGAAAATCCCATCATGACTTTAACACGGGTGAATACGGCGCCAGAAAATAAGGAGCAATTCTACCCTGTGAACTTACACTAAACCTCTTTGACATGGGGGGTGCAGGGTATTAGTCGCTTCTGGGCCCTGCAACCCGATGGCGCCTAAAAACCCCTTTTACCATATAAAATACACCACTATTCTAAATAGCACATACTATTCATGGACTAGATTTTGCGCTGTGGCCCAGAAGCTTCCAGTTACACCTCTGTTCTTTGCTGTTAATCTGCCTTGACCTAAGGTACTGAATAATCAGATTTGCTGGTTTCTAAAGATATTCTGCCTGGCAACCTCATTGTAAAGACTGTGGTTGCTCTGCGGCCTATTCCTAACAACCATACTGTCAGACAAAGCCAACTGCCACAGAAAAAGGAAAAAGAATCAGCTTGGCACCAGTTACACATTGCCGTTTCTCATACTACACTGTTCTTTATCACATTTTTCACTTTTTTACATAAATTTATGTAGAAACCCTCTTCAAAGGAATGCGTAAACAGGGCACAACTTATATTTTTTTTCCTTTATTTTTTTGGAGACCAAGAATTCGATCCAAGTTTGTGAGTTGAGACGTTCCATTTTCGTGCAATCAAGGTTTAGCTCTAACATGATTGCTGAATTGCTTCTAAATTGGAGACACATGTCTAAACACTGGCGGGCGTCTATTCCAAGATGGTGTCTGTTAGGTTGTGATCCACTGGGGCTACATTCAGCTTTTGCAGTGCTTGATGCACTTGGTAAGCCTTAGTATATTCTGAGCCGTGTGTGAATATGTACAGTATGGCGAAAAAGATTAGAAGAGTAAAGCATAAGTACCTAAGTGATTTTAGAGTGATTTGTATGTATTATTCAGACTCTCATTCCCTTAGGCCGGATGGAAGTGTTACCTTAAAGTCAATGATATTCAGCTTTACAATTCAACAGCATATGCTTTCATTTTTGCACCTAAGATTTAGCATTAAGAAAAGCATAACCTCTCCTCCTTGTTTGTCCTGAAAGCATTCCAGGATTGTTAATTATACGTTGGATGATTACCGTACCATATGCCGCTCACTTTTAATTTGTTTGACCTCAATGTTTTGTGAGTAATGTCATTGCAGGCTTCACTCGAGCCTCAAGAATTGCTTTAAACTGAGACATTATTTTAGTAAGTATGACTTGTAAATGTGATCCCTTGTATGGCAATTAGCTTTAAAAACACTTACTACAGGTTTCATATGTTCTTTTTCTTGCTAAGTGAACAGTACCAGCTTTCTCTCATTTTCATGACTCTTTTCCTTCATGTCTTCTTCTATCACAAATGTCAAGATGCAGGATTACAGACCCACCAGGTATTGCACAATATAAAAATATTGGTGCACGTTATACACATTGGATGGTGCGTGTTTATTTTATTCAATTTTATTTTTTTACTATGGTCAATTCAGGATCTTAAAGGGAGTCTATCATTCAAAATACCCTTTTTAATGTTGGAATAACCTTTAGAAAGACTATTCATTTTTTAATTATTTTGTTGTTTTTTTCTGTCTAAGCTAATGAACCTCAGAGACCACAAAGAGAGCGTTCCCCCTGTGCTCTAAGCACAGCAGCATCATACCCTACAGGCCACCTCCAGGCCCTTTCATTCACGCCCCTCTCTATGCAATTGACTGCTCCTCATCATCCTCTTCACTGCTTCAGCAGCAAGTATCTCATTGAGCATGCTGCACTCCTGTAGTTCTAAGGAGTACTGAGCTACTTAGAACTACTCCAGAGTACTGCACCCGTGCAGTATGCTCTTTGAGACACTTGCTGCTGCTGAAGCAGTGAAGAGGATGACGAGGAGCAGTCAATTGCATAGAGAGGGGCCTGAAAGAAAGGGCCAGGAGGAAACATGCAGGGTATAATGCTGCTGTGCTCGGAGCATAAGGGGAACGCCCCCCTGTGCTCCCTGAACTTCAATAGCATAAGCCAAAAAAACAAGATAATTCAAAAAACGGCTGGGAGCAAGAAAAAAAGAAAGGTAGGACTAGAATAGTTTTTCTAAAGAGTGAGTTTATTTAAGATAAGGTATATCAAATGATAGACTCCCTTTAAAGGAAGTCTGTCACCAGAACCCAGCATATAAACCAAACTCTACAGATTGATTGGTTAAGTTCACCTAAATTAAATGGTGGATTACCCTTGTGAATCGGTGTCTTCATTGCTGAGTTATCACTGTTTTTGTCAATATTACAATTGGTCCAAAGAGCTAAGCGATACCATCCCCTTTCCTCCATATAGTTAATTAGCATAGTGACAAAAACAGACTTATTCCCAAGGGAAATGCAGCATGGGATCCAGTTCAGGTGACCCTCACCTATCTATCTGCAGGTCTTGTTTGATATGCTTAGTTCTGGTGACAGACTCCCATTAAACCCAGATAATCTAGATTTACAGATAGAAGGCAAACCAGGTAGACCTTTGAATATAAAGTACGTATAACCTCTGGGTTCTATTCGGGACAAGAAATATGATCCGTGTGTTGGCCAAATTCCCTGGCCCATCCACAGCTCCTGTGAACTGAAGTTACAGCATTATACTAATTTACAATGCTGTAAAGCTCCAGAATTGCTGTCCTGTATCTACAGCATCATGTGAATGTAGGACAATAAAGAGGTGGTAATTCTGAAGCTTAGAGCAACATAAATCAGTAAGAAGCTGTAAGGTTAGCTAGTAGGCTGGGAAATACACCAGGAATGGAGGTGCCCACTGTAATCCAAAGTCTTACCTTTATGGTCCCTGGTGATCGGGTGATCCAGGAACCAACATGTTTAGGTCAAGGGCAGCGACTGCTACTTTTATGTTAAATCTTGAGATTATTTGCCTAGGATGTCTACAAGACTGATATGTTTTTAGGAGGTGCTCCCATGTTCTGGCTTATTTATGTAACAGCTATGAATTTCCGCATTGTTTCATATAGCACAGTACTAATATACAATTTATGTCAATCTGTTAACCACTTGATAGTATTTACCGTGAGAATGGTATAGAAAGCAGTGGAGACTTGAAGCTGACAGTGGTGTTGAAAGGTATTGGAAATTTCCTATCCCTAAATATGCTTTTATAAACATTTGCAGGAGTTCTGAACGATGAGACTTCACAGCGCACAAGTCAAGAGGAGATCCCCAAAGTATAATGCTTCATAGTGAACGTATCCCTCCACCAGGTGTGTACTAGAACGTACACAACATTCCAGAGAGATTGGACATGCTGCTTTGGTCTAGGGAGGTAGCATTGGTTTTACATTACTTTTGTTTACTTACATTTTCCTTAAACTTCCATGACCTTACCTTCTCTCCTGAGTATTCTCTTCAATTCTCAAATTTATTCTCTTATTTTTTACCATAATTTGCTTTTTATTAGTCTTATATGTTTCCAATTCCAACTTTCCAACCTATATAATATTGGGATCTTTGTTCACTTTTAAAAAATTTTAATTTTTTTGTTGAGGAACATGTCGTTTGGGTTGAATATAATTTCTTAACTGTTTTTTAATAAAAATCTAACACTGTTTTTCGTCTGCAATTTGCATGTATTGCAATACTTAGCAAGCTGCAGAATACATCCATATCTGTGAGATGAGTAAGGGTAAGTTCACATGGTGGAAAAGGAAGACATTTTCTGGCTACGGTCTAGCCGCAACGGGCTTTCCACTGCTGTGAAAAATCAGCTGCGAATCTCAAGCTGCAGAATCTGTGGCTGCATCCGCGGTGAGATTGAGCAAGACTGGGCAAATTCCTCAGTGTGAACGAATCCTTATTGTGACGTAAACCAAACTTGGCTCAAATAATTACTCGGGAGAACACAATAGTGGCTGGCAAATATTATTATTATTATTATTATTATTATTATTATTGCTTATTTATATAGCACCATTAATTCCATGGTGCTTTCCATTTGGGGTTTACATACAATACACAAATTATACAGGTAGATATAATACTAACAATGGCTGACTGGCACAGTGGGGTATAGGGCCCTGCCTACGAGGGCTTACAATCTATGGCTTACAATCTATCTAGGGCTTACAATAGTGGCTGCAAAATAAGTCTCAACTGTAAAAGGCATCCTGCTGCTTGCATAGTATTGTAATACATCAAGCCAGGGGCATAGCTATAGAGGTCAATGTTAGCAGTCGCTACTGGGCACTAGACCCATAGGTCCCTCTGCCACATAAAATATACTAAAATTCCAAATGGCACAGGGTTGGTAGGGGCTCCATTGCAAATTTTGCAGTAAGGCCCTGGAGATTCAAGTTATGGTGCTGCATCAAGCTGAAGGGAAATCTCATTCCAGAGGTTTATTTCTGAAGGTCTGGTAATTGTCTGTTGTGTTAGTTACAGTACATCAGCTAGTAATATCCCAGTTTATGAACATTCAGACTTTCTCACACTCCTCTCCATTACGGACCTTATTTCCTTCCCAGATATTCATAGATAGATGTAAGTCTCTATCTAGATTCCTCTTTATGGATATGTATCAACCCTTCACTTTTATTTTGTATGTTGTTTCTACAGTTTCTACATTTCTGTGGATGATGTGGTCTTATGATGCTTCTGCAGACACCATGTTATAGACAAGACAAGCTGGTGGCTATGATCAACCTAAAACTATGTAAGGCTGAGTTCACACCTGCGCCTCGGTCTCTGTTCTCAGGTTTCCGTCTTCTGCAGACAGAAGATGGAAAACTGACAGACTGTGTCCGGCCGTGAGCACTGGTGAGCGTTTTATGCTCTCTGCAGCGAGACCGTTTTTTTTAAACCAGACACAAAATCCTGCATGTCCGACTTTGTGTCTGGTTAAGAAAAAACGGTTTAGCCGCGGAGAGCATAAAACGCTCACCAGTGCTCACGACCGGACATTTTTCAAACCTATTCATTTGAATGCGTTTGAAAAATGCCTGCAGGTTTCCATTTCCTGCCCATTTTCGGGCAGGAAATGAAAACCTGCATAATGGAGACCCCGGGCGCAGATGTGAACGAGCCCTAAGTAATAAAAGAATATGTAATGTACATGGGCCATTCTTAGAGTTCATAAAGTGTGGGCATCAGTATTAAATTTTTAATGGGAGTGTGGCCAACCCCTTTTAACTCCATATTATAAATATTATTTATATTGTGCATCAATATTTTCTCATCCTTACCACAAGTGAATTTGGGCACATGAACACCTATTGTTTTCAGTGTCTTGTTCCTTGGTTTCTCACTGTTGTCATATTGGGACACCTACAAAAGCTGTGTCATTTTTCATGGTAAGTCTTTCATTAGATATTGGTCTTCTTGGCCATAAGCCATTGCAAAAATTCCAGCATTAACATCATGGGTATTAGAACCCCCATCTGGTTCAGGGGGGCTGAATATCTTTAGGATATAACCCTGGGGAAGACATAGCAGGCCCCCTCAGCTCTGCAGCAGCCAGGAGGAGAGCTGGAGGATTTAGTCTTCTAGCCAGTAACAGCTTCTGTATCCAGTACCTACTACACGTAGCCTCGAGCACCATAAGCCTTATGATCTGTATCAGCTCTATTGAGCAACCAATGTGTGTACTGCCGTGACAGATCCAAGTAACCCAGTTTGCTACATTACATATTTATTCCATTCTATAAATCAAAATTACCTTGTAAACACATACTTACTTATTATACCTAAGTATCTGAACATACCAGTTCTCTCACAGTAACATCTGCTTTGAAGTCTGATTTATCTCAGAGCCTGATCTATTTGGATACAGATCTACATACAGTAAGTACAACACACGGAAGTTATTTTTATTGGAAATTTGTTAATATGTTCAGGAATCAGAATATTTTCACATGGCTTTTCTCCACCTAATTAATGTATGGAGATTCTATGTCCGGTTTTCTATACACAAGTGCACCCAAGGCAACCGAAAAATTGCTATCTCTCTGTTTATCAGTGACTTAATTTTATGACCTCATTTTATAGCCATAAAAATGACACAGGGATATATTTGCCAGGAGGAAACCTTCTGTGCCTGGTATGGTTCCAAGACCATACAATTGCATTTCTGTGATATTATGCATCATATATTTATGCACACAATATGTTGACTTTTTGGGTAATGTCCTTTAAACGAAAATATTTCTATGTGTTTTATGTAAAGAGCAAATGCTCAATATTATTTATTTTTATGATGATGCATTAAAAAAATCTATCATCGATGTAAAATATTCATATGATCTAGATTATTTTAGTTACTTTCACATTGTACAACATTGTTCAATATGCTGAAAACCTGCTGTGAATTGGAATTGTGGGCATGAGGCTCTGGTAAGCACTTTTAGCCTTAGCCAGGGGCCTAACTATAGGGGGCTGCAGAGGTATAAGTCACAACCAGGCCCAGGAATCTCTACAACATAACAAGACACCAGTATTACAGATTTTACAAAGCAAGTGGGGACCCCATTAATATTTTGCACCGGGGCCAAGGAGCTTCAAGCTCCACCTCTGGACTTAAAAGGGTATTCCCATTTTAAGGATCGTATTCAGATATGTAGCTTAAAGAGGACCTTTCATGTCCTCGAGCACATGCGGTTTTATATGTCACTAGAAAGCCGACAATGCGCTGAACTCAGCGCACTGTTGGCTTTCCCATTATGTGCCCCGGGGCTGGAGATATCGGTGCCGTTACCAAAAGCTCTTCACTGTTAGAAGGGCATTCCTGATAGTCTAGCTGGGAACACCCCTTCTGACTGTACTGTCTGTAGTGCTATACTGTCAGAGGGGGCGCTCCTTACCATGCCATGATGCTGAGCTGTGATGAACGCAACTTGCTCCCCTTCTGATGCTACTCATCCATAGACTAGTACTGAAGGGGGGGGGAGGTCATTCCTTTCAGCCCAGCCATGACACTGAGCAGAGAGGAAAGATAATTAGCTTTCCTCTAACTAAAATTTTTACCAAATATATTACTTCATCTATCTTGCTTCATTTGCCAGATACAAACTTAATCTCTCTCCTCAGTGTTTATAGCTGGTTATCTAGGTTACAGACCTGTTTGCAGGTTGGAATGATGACTTATTCCCTGCTCCCAGCCAACCATATTCTCTTCTATCCCTCTTTGCATACTGCTTTCAGTTTTTGAGCCCTGATAAGGGCAAGATAAGTTTTTAAAGCAGCTTCTGATATCTGTCTATGTAAATCTGGACATAACTTGTTCACAACAAACCCCAAGCTGAAATGAACTGAAAACCAGGAAGTGGAGGGGAGAGGAGACAAGAGGGCAGCTGAAATCCTGAGATGAGAAAGCCCCTTTAACAACTTTTTCCCACTCACAATAGTTAGCCCACATCCAAAAGATAATAAAGGTTATAAATGCTAGACTGCAGGTGGTCCAAGGGTGACCCTACCCACTAGGTGTCAGATCCACATTCACATATCAATGGTGGGGTGGCATTGTATGGCAAAACAGCTCTTCGACAGTGAAGAAAGCATGGGACTCAGTGATAAAGTCTTTGTGAACAGGTCACGTCCAAGTCACGCATGTATAGTAAATGTGTTGCCAGGTAAATTTCCAGGGCTTCTCTTTATATTCACCATACTTCATTGTAGGTAAAGAAGAGAACAGAGATCAAGGAAAGCAAAATATTCCAAAGCAAATCTCTAGAAACGAATATCGAATCTTGAATATTTCACTATTCGCTCATCTCTAATCTCTAATAAATATCATGTGATTATTATAGAAAGGTCAAGGAATGGACAAGTAATCTTACTCATTAAAAAATAATTGTATCCTTAGCTGACAATAACAAATAAGACAACCATCTAATTACAATCAAGCATCATTAAAAGCTATTTAGAACTTATTTACAAGCAACTTTGAAGAAAACTCATGTATTTTACATTCCACATTTTTGTAACATTGTTTATTGTAATGTTGATACAATTAGCCGCTTTTGATCTCTCAGAGCCTTGTGACTCTATGTATTGTTCAGTGGTTTCTTCTCAATTAGCTTAATGTATGATTTCATTGACTATCTATTTGGAATAATAACTTTTTTAAACAATGGGGCCAGAATTCTGAGCTCAATGTTTTATGGAAGACTTTCAAAACCAAAGAGGAGTCTCTCTTCTCATAGTGAATTCTGATAAGAGGACTAACTAGGAAAGAGTGGGCCCAATAGCAGGGGTTCTGGCTACCCCCACACAGTCCCTGACAATGATTAATGTAAAAGCAATCACATCTCTCAAATTTCAGGGGATTGGTGGACTACACCTCTCACCCCACTTGGTCCACATCCAATCCCCATATGACCCCACCCAATTCTAACCAGTTCTTTTATGCCCCCAGAGTACCCTCCTTTATGTAACAAACAGTAAGGGTTTGTTACTTCCTTCTATACAATATAATATCCTCTTTCTTTCGCTCCACACATTATGATGTGCCATTATGTTCCCCACACACATTATAATATCACCTTAGTGCCCCAATACTCTATTATGCCCCCCTCAGCATCCAAACACAGTATAATGCCCCAAATAGTGGAAGAAATTCATCAATTCCTCTACACCTCAGGGACAATTTAGCAGCTGCAGTGCATGAATTAAGATTACTGGTAAAAATGGAAATAGTCTAGCCAAAAATTATTTTGCCACTATCATACTTTACTAGGCGTAGTGGGGCCCCTATGCCAAAAAAGTGGAGTAAGAAAGTCACAAACATTGGTTTATACTTTAATAATGACACATGCTACAAACATTTGCCAACTTCACCCATCACGCTCTGAGCAGGGCCATTGGTCATATTAGAGTTATTGTTATTAACACCAGTTTTCTGGCATAAATGATGCCTGAAATCTAAAATCTGGTGTAGATTTCAGTGTAAGCACATGAATTTTGGTTTTACAGAACCTGTAATTTTTCTACTGTCTTTTTTGAGTCAGAGAACTTTGTCATATTCTGGTCAAAAAGTCATCTTTTTTATTCTTACGCTAGGTTCACACTAGCGTTCACCTGTCCGTTCTGAGCTTTCCGTCTTCTGCATGCCAGAAGTCGGAAAGCTGAGACCGGGTCCGGCCGTGAGCGGCGGTGAGCGTTTTATGCTCTCCGCCGCGAAACCGGATTTTTTTATCCGGACACAGAGTACTGCATGTCCGACTCTGTGTCCGGATTAGAAAACCCGGTTTCGCGGCGGAGAGCATAAAACGCTCACCGCCGCTCACGGCCGGACATCTCTCTCACCCATTCAAATGAATGGGTGAGAGAGACTCCTGCAGGTTTCCGTCTCCTGCCTCTGTTTTAGGCAGGAAACGGAAACCTGAAGTACGGAGTTCACAAAGCAGATGTGAACGAGCCCTTAGTTTAGTTTTATGCCTCTCTTCTGCTTCCCAATATCGGGGGTGCCCTTTTGTAGTCAGATTTATAGTGTTGCCATATTTGTTTCATATTTCCGATCTGAAAAAAAAGTAAAAATCTTGAGAAGGCACTAAACACAAAGTAATGTTTATTTGGACCTTGACGTTCTCATACTATCAATGTAATGTACAAAAATTTAACCTAAAATGTCCATCTTACGTGATAATGTTCTGTTTAAACTCAAGAAGAGCATTAAGATACAGATTGTACAAGAGCAAAACATGTCTGGTTTATGAATATAGAATTTTCATTGTGATAAATTATCTTAATTTTGGTCTGAGACTACAGAACCTTTAATTTTTCTACTTGATTCAGAGCCATTTGGCTTACTCTAGTCAAGAAGTCAGTTAGTATTGATAGCCCAATCCATGCATGGGATGTACAATATCTTGTCACTCAAGTCATCAAAATAATTTGATTAAATTTTTTGATGGTTTGCGTTCCTTTTATTAATATTATTGATCATTAATCAAATAAATAGGTTACATATTTCCAATTTATCCACAGAAATGTAAATCCTTGCTAAAGCCATGAATTGCACCAGTCCTGGATATACTGTATATGTGCCAACAAAGTATCATGAGGGTACGACCACATGGTGCAGCCATGACAGACACAGCTGTGGTCTGGATGAGGACTGTGTGGCCATGCCAGCTGTCACAATACTCCATTAACTCATTAGAGAAGAATGGATTGTTGAGTGTTTTTACTTAACGGCTGTGTAGTGACTTGCAAAATCGTGATGCTATTAACTTGAAACAGTCAGATTGTAGTGGATTTTAATGGAATACTCTGGCAGCTGGCATCGGTGCTTACGTTTTATCCACCCCATTGTTGAATAATGGTCACATCTTGGCCACATTATGATGCAATGTGTGGTCATCCCCTAATGTACAAGTTACCATACAGCCCCAGCCCTATATATATATGTTGAAGCCCATTCATATTCTGGCTAGATAAACTAACTATAATATAACTCAGAATTGCAATATATCACAAAAAAACAATAACCATTCTGTTTGAGGAGAAATCTCTGCAGTAACCTGTAACATAAATTATGCGTCTCTTTTTTAATTAAGATAAGATCTAGATCTAAAATTATCTAAAAGTTTGGTCAATGTATTACTAATCTACTATCTAAGGTACTGGAATTAGAAGCATGTGGAAATGTGTCTTTGAAGTTTTTTATTATCCATCACAACCAAATTAGTTTCATTTATTAAAAACAGATATTTTTATGTTATATCAGGTCTATAAAACAATTGTCTCGGAATGATTGGGGTATTAGATAAAGTAGCAATGGTGAAATAAAATATATGATAGGGGTGTAACAAGTACCTGAGAGGGAATGGTTTTTCTCTCGCCGTTGGTTAGGGGATAATAAAGCTGCCTGATGCAAATTAAAAGCACTTCATTAGGAGATCAATTGTTACGGATCACAACACAGAAATAGAAAATCCCCCAAAACAAACTGCAGCAGATTTTCTAGGTTCAATGTCCTTTTGCCTTTACACTAAAGAACTGACTTGCATGTTGTGCACTATATTTATAATGCACTTTACTCTAGGTTTACACTTGTGCTTGGGTTTACTTAGGGACCCAAAGAATGAAAACACAATTTGCTTAAAAAGCGTTTACCCATGGACCCTATAGATTATAATGGAGTATACCGGGTTCCTTCCATGTTTCTCACTGAAAAAATGTACTTTTCAAGTGGATTTGGAGATGGAATTCCCAAACGGAATCCAAGTGCTGCTTTGACCCAAGCCTTAGTCCCTTTTTCGCCTTGTCTGACAATCAGTGGGGATCATCAAGCAGCAGTGAAACCTATCAGAAAAGGGATAGGACTTAAGATACGACAATGTGCAACCATTCTAGGTGACATCCAGCTCAACATAAAGCTAATAGAAGTGCTCCCCCTATGGCCTCAACCTCTCACCTCAGCCAACACAGACAGGGGTAGTAGGAGGAGTGGACAGGCTACAGTGATAGGAAGAGACCATTCTCTGAACCATATCTGGCATTGCTGGAGACATGGACTTTGACATTTTTGTGCAACTTTTATTTATAATCACTGTTTCCCACATGAAGGTGGTTGTGTATATTAAACTCTATCTATCTTTATTTATACTTTGCTCTCTCAAAAAATATAGATTGTGGTATATGGCAGCTGTTTGCAATGTACAGTATACACAGTTTTAGATTACAGCTTCTGTTTTAGTGCTTTAAGTGAATACCTCTTGTTAATGCAGACACTTTTGGGATACATGCACATACATTACACACCTGGACCTATTATTTTGATATATTTTTGTGATGTCAGTGAACTAGCGGGAACAGAGCTGAGCAGCAGTTAGCAGCAGCCGATAATGAAGCCCATTGATGGAAAGCAACAGCCCTAAAGTCTTTTTCTGCTGTACAAGGTAATGTGATTAATTTATATCTCGGTTTTGTCCTTACAGACTCCCTTTAAAGCTCTCTCATTGAAAGGTATATCTGCATCCTGGTAAGGATTAACATGAAATTCAGAACAAAAACAAGCAGCATTCTTGGCATCCCCTTCTATGTCCTATAAACATAAGATGGACATCCTTGACTTCTGCCAGCCTGTCTTTGCATCATCAGTTCTTCACAGTGTCAGTCTGACTTCCCACTCTTAGGATCCATTCACTTCATCTAGCAAATCTTGGCCTCAAAACGGACAGATATAGGCCCTGACCCTAGTGTTTCCCCAACTCACTGTCACATACATGGACCTGTGATATTACATGGGCCTCACTTCTATACAGTGGACAGGGCTGCAGAGTGGCTCGTATTACTTGAATAGGACCAGCTTGCACGCACTCCCATTTCATTGCATGGAGGTTGCTAGAACAGCTGATCTGTGCAGGCTCTGGGAGTCAAATACCCATGGATAGCATACAAAATCAGTTTGGGGCCATAAAATAAGTTGTGGCCAAACATAGCGAGACACAGCCAAAAAAAAAACACTGTGGAAAAGACCATGGGAAAATGCATCACGTTTTTGAAATTGCAGCTTTTCCACTGCAGATTTTTTTTCCTACAATGTGTGGATGGGGTTATCCAGAATCTCATCCACTTTGCAGGTAATGGAAAATGCAGTTTTCACAACTGCAGCATTTTACAGTACCTGCAAGGTGGATAGGATTCTGGCTAATCCCATCCACACGTTGCAGAAAGAAATTTGCAGCAGAAATGCTGCAATTTCAAAAAGCTTTTGTAAATCACAGCATGTCAGTTATACCTATGGAAGTGCTAACATTCTCCATATAGATATAATAGGAACAGAAAGTCCACATAGGAAAACTCTGCAAAGTATCTGTGTAAAGCATGGGCACGGAGCTCTGCAGTTAGCACAGGCCCCCAGCACGACAGGGATTTTTAGTAGCATGTGGGGAGTTGTGGTAGTAGTTAGGGGATTGTAGGGGTTAACTCTCAGTAGGCAGAAAGGACAGGGGGTCATGTTTTGGCAGGTAAAACAGTGGGAAGGAGTGAAGTTTAGGTTCAGCAAAAAAAGGTGGGGACCATATATATTTTCAAATCCCCCAAGTGTTAAACACACTGACAGGCTGGATGCAGCACGGCCTGCCCACCCGCCCTCATGTGTCTCATTGGGGGTCAGAGGTCTCATCTTCCTCTTGTCATGACAGCCGGCGGTAGGAATTGTAAGTCGGGTGCTGCTTCTGACAGGCCCCTGCCAGACCTCCATAGGAATTTTTAAAATCTGTTCAGAAAAGTTATTGTGTATTTTGTTGTATTATAAAAGATTTACTACAATTGGCTGTTGTGGTCGCCAAATTTCATCAACTTCAGTGGCCCAATTATTTCAAGATGGCAGGATTGTCATCACGATAAGAGGTTGTGGGAAAACTGGGAAGGGTGGGGGGGGGGGAGTTTAGTGCCCATGGTACTTACCGAGATGTCATCAACAGTATCCCGGTCAAGCGTTGCAGAAAAAAAAAAACATGATGTGTTTCACTGTAGACTTTTCTGCATCACTTTTTGGCTATGGCTCGCCTTAGCCTAAATTGTGTTTTGCATCAGAGCGTCTCTCATGTGAGCGTCCTCCACATGGCGACACAGTTCGCATTACTCCATACACTCCTCATCTTCCTACTTGTCTCACTTAGCTTTCTCTAAGGCAATCCAAATGTCTGATGAAGATCCAATGTGGACTGAAACATCACTGCATTAACAGGATTGTATGGAAATGACACTAATATCACGCATCAAACAACATTGAGTACTTGAATTTTCATTATTACAGTGGATGGGGTGAGACCTGTGATACTACTAGTGAAAATAGTGTAAGACCATCTGTCATAAAATTGAAGCTCATCTGTTATTAGTCAATCTTGCAAAATGACAATGACCTTAAACATACCAGGAAATCCAGCAAAGAATGGAAGTGAAATCCTGGATCTAATTTCCCATAGAGATACTGTGAGCAATACGTGCAAGCAACCCCTAAAGCATTGCACAGATGAAAAAAAATTCTCCATGGAGAAGTAGAACAAATTTCTTCCAGTTGATGTCAGGAGCCGGTAGACAGTTACGAGAAGCACCTGCTAAAAGTTCTTACTGCCAAAGATTACAATACCAGGTACTGGAGCCACAGGAGGAAATGACATAGTATATCGAATATTGTTCTTGTTTAATGTATTATTAGGTGATTTATTATTGTTTCTTTTCTTCTACTACATTACCATTATCTTTCCATACTGTTTATATGAAGATGAAAATATTTCTAGATTCCTATACTGTATGTTTAAGAAGGTTTACTTGCAGGGTGCAACTATATAGAACCTTTGTTTCACATTAGTAATGTTCTGATCTATCAGAGGAAAACTTTATGTTTGCAACTTTGTATTCATCCACCTGACATAATGGAGTAAAACAATGTAAATGAGTCAACAATATGATGAATAAATATTTCAAGAGTACGGTATCTGTAATTTTTACACGCTTTTGACATGATCTAGTGACTTGTCTGAAACTCTGATTGGTGAGGGTCCAGGTGCAGAGACCCCCAAGATCAGTAGGACACAGGGCAATAGCACTCGGCTAATTGATTCTTCTTGCTTGTCACTGGATTATATAACAAGTGGGGTACAGAATCATAGAAAGGGAACGATTTGCCCTTTTATTTTAAGATGTAGATTGGTGGGGTCTCAGCACTTGGATGTTCACTGAACTCTTGATATTTCATGATGGCATGTGAAGGAAGTAAAGGTATGTTCACACTGACAAATTTGTTCAGACAGAAAAAAATCTGCTTCGGGAGTTTGAAGCTGATTTTGGAAGCTGATTTTCATGTGTTTTCTGAAAATCCGCTCCAAAATCTGCCTCTCATTGTCATGAATAAAAGGCAGGTTTCAGGCTGAATTTGGAGCTGGTTTTAGGTGGATTCTGTATCAAAAATAGCTATAAATTCCTCAGTGGAAACATATCCTTAGGCTTAGGCCCCACATTGTGGAAATGCAGCTCTTTTTGTTTCAGATTTTTGTAGCCAAGAATGGCTACAAAAGGATTGGGGAATATAAAGGAAGTTCTTATACTTCTACCTTCTGCTCAATCCATTACTGGCTTTGGCTCAAAAAACCGAAGCAAAATCTGCAGCAAAAACAGTTGTGTTTATGCATCGTGGGGCCTCAGCCTTAGGGTCCATTCACATGGAGGAAAATGGTGAGGAATTTGATGTGGAATTTCAGTTCAGAAAAAAAAGCCTCCCATTGACTTCTGCTAGCAGAAAAAGGAACCCATTGAAGTCAAAGGGAGGCTTTTTTTCAGCGCGGAAATTTCGCACCAAATTCCTCACCATTTTTCCTTTGTGTGAACGGACCCTTTGGCTAAGGCTCCAGCGAATCACTGCAAAATCATGCTGCGAAAATGATCGCGGTGGAAACTCATCTACAGCGCTTTTCACAGAAAGTCTCCTAATATATTTTACATATTTTATTTTGTTTTCATCTTGGTTTTTTAATGTTTAATTTTTGATTCCACTATAGTATGTTATATTTCATTGCAAAATTATGTTTTTTGTGAACTTTTCTACCATATCTATTTATGTAAAATGTATTTGGTAGAAACCATATATCACTCTAATAAATCTAAGAATTTGATCCCATTTTATGCAATGTATAACTATACAAAAAAATCCTGATTGGGAAGATGGGCTTACAATATCACATCTAAGCAGTAGTACCAATAAATTGTTTTATTTTATCCTGGTTCGGAATAAAGTCAAAGACCTACCTTGAATTTATTGCCCTGGAAAACCATAAATATCGTCCAGAATCATTAAGTCAAGACCTGAAATGTGATCCTGCCCAGTTCCCAATCAGCCAGCCATCTGGAAGATGAAAGAAGTCTATTTTGGTTTCAGAATGATCCAGACCCTAATTTGTAGTAACAGTCTTAACAGCCTGTTTCGGAGACATTAACCAGAGGCTGTGCTCCCTTATTCAATGTTGGTGCACTGTTTGCTGTCTTAAAACATTAGCAGCCAATACAACCATGCATTTCTTCAGTCTACAATTCTCAAATGCTAAATTCCAAAGGGTCTCACACATGTAGCCAGGAAACTATAAATTGCTAGCATAGTAAATCATGCTTGGCCCCAATAAAATGGTCACTCAAAAGTCAATGGACCATAGTCTGTTTGGTTCATGTATTGCTATTATTTTGGAAGTCTGACACTTGAAGACATTTTGTTAGTTCAAGTGGACTTTAGCTTTTGTCCAGCTTATCTGAAGCTCTTATGTACTTTGTGATAGGCAAAAAATAATATATTTTATCATACTTTAATTGACTACAGATTGAAATATTACTAAGGCAAGGACTTCAAACGCAGGTAAAAGGCTAAATAATTTGTCTTTATTTTAGGTAAATGCATTTTTCTGACCCCAATTATAGCAATTGTAAAACTAATCTGGATCATTACCCATATCAAAGCTATCGAATATGTGTTTTATTTCATATGAGGGATTCTAGTCAAGGTTATTTAATGTAATGGGCAACGTAGTGGCTCTGCGGTTAGAACCATTGCCTCACATCTGTAGGATTAGGGTTCAAAGACATCATGTGCTTAGAGCTTACTCTGTACATACTGTATGTGGATTTTCACCATAGATTTGCCTTTCTATGGATCTTTGTTCTATTAGACACATTTTTGAATTGACTTCTAAAAAGGTCACTCTACTAAGTAACCCCAATTTCTGTAATATTGATATAATACAATTTGCTGATGCCTTTCATTATTTGGAATATTTCCAATTCCACCCCATTCAGATATTTTTTCTGGTCTTCCAATATATCATATGGAACGTTAAATAGTGTCAATAGGAACAATACTATTTGTCCTACAGAAAAGAAATATATTTAAACATTTCCACAAATTTGGGGTTTAGCAGAATCCAAAATTTGGGGTGTCCATCCCACATGAATAATTATTATATGGGTCTCTTCAGTCCTGAAGGAATAATATCAGCGGCCCAGGGAACATGCCGAAGAGTAATAAACTGTCACACTCACCTTCTCTCACTTCTCATGGATTCCCTTGTGATAGTCTGTGTTCTTTCCCAGGCATCTTAAGGCCTCATGGGTGACATCAGTGGTCTCAGAGGACCACTGAGGCCTGTGATAGGGCCTCAGGAGTCACATTGAGTATGATGATATGTTAGGATGGGGTCCGTCAGGCTTCCCATCCAGAGCTTAGTGCCACCTGTGGGCCAATGCAGCCCTCACCCTTGGCGTCGCGCAGTGAGGTGTCTGGAGTCTAAGTCCAGCTTTCGGCCGACTGAGCATGCTCAGACCTTTTGGAGCCGTTCAGAGGCTGCCATTCTTCTCCTACTGAGCATGCTCAGACCTTTTGGAGCCGCTCAGAGGCTAAGTGCCATTCTTCTCCTACTGAGCGTGCACAGATCTTTTGGATGTGCTCAGATCTTTTGGATGCGCTCAGAGGCTAAGTCCCATTCTGCCCATACTGAGCATGTCTGGTGAAGTTATGCCGCCGCCCCTGTGGGCAGGGACTTGCCTTTATATTGTGTGAGCTGACGCCCGGTGCTCACACTTTGACTAAAATCTTTTGAGACAGGAGGTCAGGGCTAGGTTCCTGTGAAAGGCAAGTTGTCAGAGCAGACATTAGGATTCCTTGGCACTACCGGTAGAGACCTGAATAGCCTTTCAACTGTCCATTAACAATATATCTCCAAACTGTTCTGGGGCCCTTTGTGTTATTGACTAGGGGTGATGTTTAACCACTGGCAGCCTTCCCTGTCTAGCAGGGTGAAGCATGTGCTAGTGTATGGCTCTCTACTGATAGTTCGCAGATCACTATTGCAAGGCCTCAATTGGCTTCACCCAGCAGTTATACACAGGTGCACTCTCCCAGTGAAGTTAACTGGTGAGAGTTTGTTCGCACCAGAACCACACAGACACCACTGCCAGTGCAGTTAACTGGTAGTTCGCTTTGCAGACAGACGGCTGCCCTTCTGGGGCTTGTGGACCTCACTGCAGTGTCTTGCAGTCTAGCGGTTCCGTCCACATTTAAAAATATTATTTTCATATATATAGACAGAACCGCAACATGATGTCATAATGCTTTGATTTCATAATGTCAATGCAACCCACGTGACCTCTTTGGGCCACTGATGTCACACAGGAGGCCTTAACAGGCCAGGAAATACCTGAGAGTGAACACATTACTTTTCTGTATGTTCTGATTATTATACTCTAGAGCAGGGGTCAGCAACCCCTGGCATGCGTGCCAAGACTGGCACGCGAGGCATATTTTGTTGGCACGCCAGCCAGCCTGCAAACTTCATGCACTAAATTGAGAGAGAGCGTCCCTTCAGTTCTCTGCTAAAGCTGAGATGTAGGACACGCCCCCTTCTCTCCCTGCCACTAATCAGAGGTGAGCCTCTCACTGCACAGGATAACGGCTCCCTGGAACTGCTGCTACGTGTGCCGTCTGCAGCCCTGAGGAGGAGAGGAAGCAAAGTGAAAGCAAACACAACACCAGGTACATGTGTGTTACTAACTATTCTTATTACTGTCAGGCATTTGGTGTTATTACTTTAGTTTTAGTAACTCCATGTGCCTCACATTAATAGCAGTTAACCCCATCATGTCCCTCACATTAACCCCTGTGTGGCTCACATAAGGGTTACTGAGGTGTGAGACATATGGAGGTACTAATAAGGGACCTATATAATGAAGATGTTCATTTATTACCTCCATGTGGCTCACATTTCAGTGTCCCTCATGTAAAGCACACAGGGGGTTAATGTGCGGAACATGATGGGGTTAACTGCTATTAATATGAGGCACATTGAGTTACTAAGCTGACCGGACATGACCGGACTTTTTTTTTTTTTTTAAATGTAGATTGTGAGCCCCAAATAGAGCTCACAATGTACATTTTTTTCCCTACCAGTATGTCTTTTTTTTGGAATTTAGGATGGAAATCCATGCAAACACGGGCAGAACATACAAACTCCTTGCAGATGCTTTTCTGCCCTTGGCGGGATTTGAACACCAGGACTCCAGCGCTGCAAGGCTGCAGTGCTAACCACTGAGCCACCATGTGGCCCCTACATGACTGGACTTTTTATCCACAACTTTGGATAAGAGTACAGACTTATACATTTTAATTGACCCATATATACAGCCATTTTTTGTGGCTGTGTATTTGGGCCAAAATGAAGAACTAAAAATTATGGAGCAGGTCCTATATCTGTCCTATACATACCCTATACATGTCCTATACATACCCTATATCTGTCTGCATTTGCGGCCCTGTCAATTCATTTTTAACATGTAGGTCAGTGAAAACCACATCCGTGCCATTTGTGTGCAGGAGGCGTAAGGCTGAGGTCCCCCGTTGCAGAAATGCAGTGTTTTTGTTGCAGATTTTGATGCGGTTTATTTCAACCAAACCTAAAAATGGCTACAGAAGGAATGGGAAATATATAGGAAGCTTCTTATGTCTCCCTTCTGCTCAATCCACTCCTGGCTTAGGCTCAGAAAAACGCAGCAAAATATGTAACAAAAAAAAGGTGTGTTCCCACAATGTGAGGGCCTTAGGCTAAAGCCCCACGTTGCAGAAACAGCTTTTTTTCGTTGCAGATTTTGCTGCGTTTTTTGAGCCGAAGCCAAGAGTGGATTGAGCAGAAGGGAGACGTATAAGGGGGCGTTCACACTACCGTCATTGTCCGACAGGTAGTGTCCGCTGCTAGTGTCCGTTCAAAATCTCGCACGGACATTAGGAGTGGACACTAGCTGTGTCAGTGACACTTTTCATTCATTTAAATGGCGATCGATTCCGTTCTTTTGCACTCCGTGCCTGTCCTTAGCTGTCCGTTTGTAAAGATGTCCGACTTTTCAAGTAAAGAGCAAAACAACCTACATGTCAGGTTTTGCTGTTCGCTTGAAAAGTCGGACATCTTTACAAACGTACAGTTAAGGACAGGCACGGAGTGCAAAAGAACGCACCCGATCGCCATTTAAATGAAAAGTGTCACGGACACAGCTAGTGTCCACGCGAGATTTTGAACGGACACTAGCAGCGGACACTACCTGTCGGACTATGACGGTAGTGTGAACGCTCCCTAAGAACCTTCCTATATATTTCCCATTCCTTCTGTAGCCATTCTTGGCTTTGACGGGAAAAAAACGCAGCTAAATCTGCAACAGAAAAAGCTGCATTTTTGTAAGGTGGGGCCTTAGCCTTAGTGTGATTCTATTGGGTGGTGACACTGTAACTAGATGCAATTATAGCCAGTTCCTGGGCACCAGTATGGTCACTTTGGTGTAAGTATGACACCCATTAATTCCTGGCTGGGGTTTTGCGGTTACTGCACCGCCAGGAACTAAAAGTGACTGAAATTAATCTGCGTTTCACTTACAGAAAACTGAAGTTACTAACGTCCAAGGACTGGATGCAGCATACAGGTACATTGTGTGTCAGCGCTTTACAGGTATGACCTCACTCTGCTCCCAGTCACATACATTACCACTAATTGTGGGTTACACATGTACTTACATTGCTTCTAATGGAAAAGAACATGTATATCCAGGCAAATAGTGGTAAGCGCATGTGGCTGGGAGCACAGAATGACAGCACCTCTATGTTTATGGTATATGACTTTAGTGTAGGTGTCGTCAGCTTTACAATTATTGACCGGCACTCCGAGGACCTCATCTTTGATTTTTTAATTTAAATTGGCATGCCAAACAAAAAAGGTTGCCTACCCCTGCTCTAGAGACATTGAGGATCTTAAGACAAATATTCATGAAATAAGTCTAGCAAGGTTCTCCCATTTCTTTTGTTCAGTTTATGGGGAGTTTTTGAGGATAGAGGCTGATGTCTCCATTTCAGTATCTGCCTGTCTATTTATTACAATACCTACATTCTTAGGAATACATGGGTGTATGCTATATGATTTTCACTTAGGTGTTGTAAGGGGATTGCTAGAAGAGCAATTCCCAGTAACTGCTGGTGAACCCTGGCATGAGGGGCACAACAAGACAGTGATCCCTAAGCTGAAACCCCTCCCCCCGTCCTTTCCTGCTTGCCTGTCTTGTCCTGAGCAACAAGCGACAATTGGTCGACAAGCCCTTCCTAGATATAGGTGATGTCACAGAACACAGACAAGACAAACAACAACAAAGGGAGGTCAGCTAACCAAGGAGTCGAGCAACGTAGTACAAAATCGTAATGCAAGAGAATAGTCAAAAGCAAAGCCAGAAGTCAGGAATAAGAGGCAAGCACCAATGTGAATGTGAGCCAGCTATAGGGAGGTAGAACTCGCCCCAGACTTCATGGGAAGGCTGTCAATCACACACACAGGCACAGAGGGGGGCAGATTATGGTGCGTAATCCATGTCATAATCCGCCCCCCTCACAATGGTGGTCTATGTAGACCGCCAGGCTACTGCTGCTCACGGAAAAAAGAAGCGGGCTGCCCTTTCTTCAGACGGATTCCAAGGCTCGACGAGTCGGCCCGTTCATTTGAGCCGACTCCAGAGGGGGAAGCCGCGACTGCAGCAGGCATGTTTTGACGTGGCAGGCGGACTGTGTCACTCTCGGTGCCAAAATCTGCCATACCGCCCCCCGTGTGAACTTAGCCTTAGTGGGGCAGAGGGAAACCGAGGTGAAGGAGATGGGTGGGGTAGAAAATCAATTACGAAAGTGAGGGAATAAGACAGTGTTCACACAGAGCAACAAAAAACTCAAAGCAAAGAATCAAACTGAACACGCCTTCTGCGCCGGAGTGTGCGAGCGGAGGGTGGCACAGAAACCCGAACAGGCAGAGATGTTACAGATGTACTTTCTAAAACATTTCTGCTGCTAGCTTTGTCCGGTTACTGTCTAGGTCAGTGTAATTTGTACATAAATTATGCAAAACTAGCTAATAGCTAGAATATTTAGGACTAAAGATGTAAAATTTTAAAATGAAACATTACTGGGAAAAGAATGGAACGTTAGATGGATATGCTAGAGATATTTTTCTTTATTATTAGTGGACAGTACAAGCCGTGATGATTTATGATGACTTGCTAGTCTCAGACAGTGAATCATCTAGTTCCATCATTACATGGGTAACTTCCAAAATCTATTAATCTCAGCTAAAACATCAACTAAAATATAATTGAATCTAGCTCAACATTTTCTTTATTGAAGCATTAACATTAAAAATACTTCCATTACACTGAGAATAAGGCCTAGGCGAGAGAGAACCGTAATGGCGTAGATTTAGTAAGTCTTGATCCATGCTTTGTTGGAGTAAATCGCACCAATTTTATTAAGAGATAAAATCCAACGTCGACCACATCACATCAATTCAAAGGTAAGTCTAAAATGTACCTTTTATTTTGATCCAAGTAAAAAGTTACATCGTAACTAGAAGGAATAGGTTACTTCATGTCGGAGCTACGCGTTTCGGGACTAACGCGTCCTTCCTCATGGCATGAGGAAGGGACTGCTGAATTTCCACTGCAGGTATTTTTCTGCAATGTGTGGATGGGATTTGATTTGCAGTGCAGAACATGTTTTTGCACCAAATATCTTTAATACTACAGTAAATTGGGAATTGGGTTTAAGGATCAAAGTTATCGATTCTCACACAGATCTTATAAGTTTTTGAGGAGACAAACATTGCATAGAAATAACTTCAAGTAACTGTATAGGTCAGAGTTCTTTTGCACTTTCAGATAGAAACAAGGTGAAGTTATCGAAATAGAGATGAGCAAACCCGTGGGGATTAAACCAGAGTGGCTCAACCACTTACAAATGACTATTAAGTAAGGCTCCATGGGATGTCCTGCAGCTAAAAAGGGATCCGGAAAAAGCCAAGACGGCAATGCATCGCGGTTCTTCCCGCAGGTCTTTAAACAGACAGTTCACAGAATTTTCTTCCACAGACTTTCTGTTACAATTATATCTACGGGGAAACCGCCGACATTTCCGTAGATATTGACATGCTGTGATTTTCAAAACTGGGTTGGTTTTGTAAATCGTGCTGTGTCTGCGCCGCGGTTTTTCCCACAAAGTGGGCATGGAATTCGCAAGAATCCCACCCACTTTGCAGTTACTGTAAAACACTGCGATTTTTCCCGAAGAATTTTCGCCTCGGGCAAATCGAGACGTTTCCAACTCGTGGGGCCCCAACCTTATACCTCTCCTTGGCATACTCGCAGCTCCCATAAGGACCTCTTCTGGAAGAGGCTGGAAAAAAGCCCCCAAGAGGGTGCCGGATGAGGTTACACGGTGGCTCAGTGGTTAGTACTACAGCCTTGCAGCGCTGGAGTCCTGGTGTTCAAATCCCACCAAGGGCAAAAAAAACATCTGCAAGGAGTTTGTATGTTCTCCCCATGTTTGCATGGATTTCCATCCCATATTCCAAAGACTGATAGGGAAAAATGTACATGTGAGCTCTATGTGGGGTTCACAATCTATATTTAAAAAAAAAAAAAAAAGAGGGTGCCAGATGCCTGGAGGATCCCAAGGTGAGATGTGGGAAGGTAGAAATAACTGTTTATTATGTTTCCGTGCCTTCTCTTATAATCTGATGTCTGAAAAGAACCCAGAGTACTGTATAATACAAATTTGATCCAAAACAAATCTTTGAACCCCAGAGCACAAAATACAACAAATCTTCAGAGGTTGACCCATCCCTAATAAATTTCTAAGATTGATGAGTAAGGGTAAGTTCACACTGGGTTTTTTGGTCTGGAACCTGAGGCGGTGGCTGCCTCAGGTTCCGGACCAAAATAAGGGTAGCCACGACTGGATGCCAGCACTCTGCTGCGGATTAGCTGCAGTGAATGGGCCTAGTCGGGAGGAGGGAGTGTCTTCAGGCCGAATCGCGAAGCGAATCCACCTGAAGAATAAGCATCTCGCTTCTTTTTTCCGGGAGCCGGTAGAAACGGCTCCCGTTAAAAAGAACTGACCAGCTCCCACTGTTTTCAATGGGAGCCGTCTTTTTGCTCAGGATTTTGAGGCCGTATCCGTGTGAACTTACCCTAATAGTACTATACCTGAAGAGACTTGACATGAATGATACATAACGTGGCTTAATGTTCATGTTGTTTTGTGCCTGACCCATTGTGCATTTTTGATTCCATACTGTCACTACCACTATGGATTTGGCTATATATCCTTGGGAGTTGCTCATTGATATGCCAAAACTGAAAAATCAGTCCTAGCAAGGGTTTTTACAAAGAACTGCCATATCATTCTGATATATGTTGAGCTTATTGTATTATAATGTCCATGGGGCCCTAAGAAACTAAACAGATTGTGGAAAAGATCTCTCAGCTTATATTATGTATCACATAAGCCAGCTTGTAAGAGGTACCACCAATCTAAGACATCTGAATGTGGAAATGATCTGTCAGCATATATTTATGTAGTTGCTTGGTATCGTATTTAATAAACATAAGACCCTTAAGAATTATATTACATCTGATGTAGTTGAGGTGTCCCCCTAGGTTTTACCATAGACAGGATGCTTATGGCTCCTAAAATCTTCTTGGAGATTCAACTAAGTGACAGCAGTTAAGAAGATCCCATCTGCTCTTCCGAATTGTCCATTTTAGCAAATACTTGTATTCTGCATGAATTACTTTAAAATAATGTGTTGCCAATTTTTATTTATTAAAACAGTATATTGGAATCTATCACTTGTTTCTAAATTCTAATCTATTTTTTTTTTTGTAATTTTTCATTCTATTTCAGTCTATGATATGACTATAGGGGCTGCCATCATGTCTGAGCTTCTATTCTGCTGTGTTCACAGCATTTAGTGACATGCTTTACAGCAGTCTCATGGCCGCAGCTAGCAATAAACAGGAGATGACTTGTTGAGGTCTATGGGAGAATTTTTTGTGATATCATCTACTGTTACTAGTGACATGCAATGATGAGTCAATGGGTTTTTTCTTGTGGCAGTGTTATCTTCTATTTAAATCATGCTTGGCAAATCTCAGTCTATTTTTAGGCTTAGTAATTAAAGTAAAAATTGCAGAATATAGAACTTTAAAATATATATATATATATATATATATATATATATATATATATATATATATATATGAGAGAGAGAGACAGTGACATAGAAAATTAAAAGAAATATTATCGAATATTCTTAAAAAATATGTTCAACATAAAAATCCCATCCACTTTGCAGGTACTGTAAAATTCGATGTTTCTGCAGTGCCACGTTGCAGAAACGTAGCTTTATTTGTTGCAGATTTTTGAGCTAAAGCCAAGAATAGCTACAAAAGGAATGGGAAATATATAGGAAGCCCTTTTACGTCTCCCTTCTGCTCAATCTACTCCTGTCTTTGGCTCAAAAAAAAAAAAGCAGCAAAATCTGCAACAAAAAAAAAAGTTGCATTTCCACAATGTGGGGCCTCAGCCTCAGGCTTATTTTTGCAGAAGATAACACGGGTGACATTCCTCCAGCTACACCACTGATGTTAACAGGGCCGGCGTCAGCGCACGGCATAGTCGGGCAAGTGCCGGGGCCCACAGAGCCTCTGGGGGCCCCCCGGCACTTGCCTGTCACAATTTCAGCTCATCAGCGGACGTCCGCCGATGAGCTGGAATACATACGCGATGCAGGAGCTGTGAGATCAGCTCCTGCTTTAAAGCTCCGGCCCGGCTTGCGTGTGTAGGCGCGATGACGTCATCGCATCACGCCTACACACGCAAGCCGGGCCGGAGCTAAGCAGGAGCTGATCTCACAGCTCCTGCATCGCGTATGTGACTGGAGGGAGAGAGAGAGGAGCGTCGGGGGAACGATGGAAGGTGAGTTGTAGAAGGTGAGTGTAAGTGTTTGTTTTGTATTACATATTAAGGTGAAACATAATAAAGGGGGCCCATGAAACTGGGGGGCAAATGAAGGGGAGGGGGGGAACATGAAGGTGGTGGGGAGAGAACGGCATGAAACTGGGGACAAAGATGGAAGGGGCCCAAAGAAACTGGGGGGCAAATGAAGGGGAGGGGGGAACAGCATGACACTGGGGCAGATGGAGGGGGGGAGAACAGCATGACACTGGGGCAGATGGAGGGGGGGAGAACAGCATGACACTGGGGCAGATGGAGGGGGGGAGAACAGCATGACACTGGGGCAGATGGAGGGGGTGGGGAGAGAACGGCATGACACTGGGGACAGAGATGGAGGGGGCCCAATGAAACTGAAGGGGCAAATGAAGGGGAGGGGGGGGGAACGGCATGACACTGGGGCAGAGACGGGGGACATGAAACTGTGGGCAGATGAAGGGGGAGAACGTGATGAAACTGGGGACAGAGATGGAGGGGGGACATGAAACTGGGGGCAGAGGAAGGGTGTATATGAAACTGGGGGAGAGATGGAGGGGGAGCATATAATTTACAGGTGACTGTAAGAGGATTATACTGTGTGGGAGCACATAATAAATGAATGAGAATGGGTGGAATCAACATAAAAGTGGGTGGAGCTAAATTTGTAGCGCCGCACATTTTGCCCCTCTTTCTGCTCTTTAAAAGATTGGGAGGTATGACGTTGGTGACGCCACACTCCTGCATGACGTCACTCGCTTCATCTGCAACGCACAGTGTCTCGACTCCCCCCGCCTCCTTTACAAGGGGGCCCACTGAGGCTCTGTCGCCCAAGGGCCCATAAAAACCTGGAGCCGGCCCTGGATGTTAACCTCAGAAAACTCTTTTGCTGCAAGCTGAACATAAAGCGCTCCAGTTACAAAGCTGTATATTTTTGTGCCTTCCATAAATCGCCCACTGTGCTCGGCACAATAAAATATCAGTGAAGTAGAAAGTAATCTACGCCACAATCTGAGTTTCTAAAGAAACTTCAACTACTGTTTAACTTAACTTCCATTCACCCCAAGGATTTATATTCACAGTAGCATCTACATTAATAAAATTAATGTGACTAAGCATGGCCTACAGGCAAGTTGCTAAATAATAACCTAGATATGAGAATTTATTATTGTGCTAGACGTGTGTGGGCAGATGGTATTATTTAGTGACCTGCATTGCCCCCCTATAACGATCAGAATAAATCATATATAATTGCTATGTAAGGAGCGTTGTATTTGGAGATGTGCTAGTAATTAATGACAAATAATGGCGGGCCGTGGCGCTACTTACGCTTCCTTTTTGTCTTGCTGATCCAGATATGCCTTAGGATAAAACTTAAAAGCTTGGCTTAGAATAACAGTAATTGTCAAACATGTAGTATAAGTGAGACTCAACTGAGTACCATATACATTGTGCTGAGCGGGAGGATTCATTTTCAAGGGCTATTGAATGTTTTTCACAGTTGGAAAAATTTGTGTTGCGCTTTTCTACATTTATGATTTTAACCTGCTTGTTGTGATCTGAATTCGATAAAATGAAATGACTAGAGATTGGCAAACTTCTCAAGATTCGTTACGTTTCAGGTTTGGATCATTCAGGACCAAGGTTTTTTTCAGGTTGAACAAGTACTGTACAAACCACAGCTTAAATTGGTTTAAGGGTATGGTCACACGTAATTTTTTTGGTCAGGGTTTTGAGGCCGTAATCGCCTCAAAACCCTGACCAAAAAGACGGGTCCCATTGAAATCAATAGGAGTCGCTCAGGAGCTTTTTCGGGAGCCGTTTCTTCCGGAAAAAGAAGCAAGTTATTCATTCTTCAGGCTGAGTCGCCTCGCGATTCAGCCTGAAGAAACTCCCTCCTTCGGACTAGGCCCATTCATTGGGCCTAATCTGGAGCGGAGAGCGCGGCTGGACGCTGGTACAGTGCACCGGCTTTCAGTTTCGGCGACCTGGCTTTTGGATCGGAACCTGAGGCAGCCTTTGCCTCAGGTTCCGATCCAAAGACACTAAGTGTGGATTTACCCTAAAAGTAAGTTCAGATGGAGTTTTTTGGTCCGGAATCTGAGGTGGGAGCCGCCTTAGGTTCTGGATCAAAAACCGGGTAGCCGCGACTGAAAGCTGGTGCACTGCAACGGCATCCAGCCGCGCACTCCACTCCGGATTAGGCCCAATCAATGGGCCTAGTCCGGAGGAGGGTGTGTCTTCAAGCCAAATCGCGATGCGAATCAACCTGAAGAATGAGCACCTCGCTTCTTTTTCTGGGAGTGGGAACAAGCCGACTCCTGGAAAAAACTCCCGAGCGGTTCCCATTGAAATCAATGGGAGTCGTCTTTTTGGTCAGGATTTTGAGGCGGATACAGCCTCAAAATCCTGAGCAAAAAACTCTGTGTGAACTTACCCTAAGAACACTGTTGAGGCTCCTACCAACCTATTCACCCAATGTCTAGGTCTCTAAGGCAAAGACAGTCAAAGTTATGTGAAAGTAACATCATTATATTTTGGGGTCTCATCAGAGATAATAATAATAATAGGTGGAGGCCCAGGGGAGGTGTAAAAAAAATAAAACAACACTCATACTCACCCTCCATTACCTCTTTTGGGCCTCCTCGTAGCATCCGGCGCTCTTTCTCCACCTCCTCGGTGACATTTGACTCTCTTCTGTTATGTCATGAGCCTGGGGTCATTGCTGAGGCCTGTGATTCGGCTTGAGTGGTGGCATGACATAATGTTGCTCAGCATGCCCATGTGACCATGGGTGGTCCAGTCACCGGCTTCAGTGGTGATCCGGGGCGCATGACATCATAGGAGAGTGCTAAACACCCAAAAGAGCCCAAAAGAGGTAATGGAAGGTTAGTATGTATATTTTTTTATATTTATTATCTCCCTTTGACCTCCACCTATTATGCAGCAGTCATTTTTGTTCATCCAAAGCGAACTGCCATTTGTTCACTTTCATTAACCTCTTCCAAACCATCCATAGACTATACACGTTCAAGCGGTCCCTCTCTTGTTTTGCAAGGATGTACTGGTATGTAATTGCAGTTTTAAGCAACTGCTCAAAATCGTGAAGCTGCAGAAGCAGGGAGCCGACTGTTACTAGAGCCGGAGCTCCCCTAAAGAAGGCAGGGATGGTTTATTTTTAATACAGGTCTCATAAGCTGAGCTCTCTTCCTCATGTGTGCCTGGAGGGGAAGGAGTTTCCTTGGAGAGACTGTAGAGCATACATGCTGTTGTTTCTAACGACTCTTAAGGAGTTACACGGTTGGCTAACTTTTAATGGAAAAGCCAATGTGGCCATAATCCCAAAACTGTATTGGCACAAATAATACTGATTCTCTGATTCCTCCTGTGCCCTCATTACTGGGCCAGAAAGGCAGCAGATCCTGCACTTCAGGGCAGATCCAGGGAGTGAGATGAGGCATCTGGGTCTGTCCTGTTACTCTGAGTCTGGTGAGACTGTATCATGCTTATTGGTTTGTTCGCTTGGCTCTAAATAAACCTGTTCCCTGCATATTTTGTGTCCCTGTCTTTGACTGTTTGGGGCCGCACCACTTTGGATGTGGGCAAACCCAATTTAACATTTAAAGAGACATACACCCATTTTTTTCCCCTCTCCTATGTCCTGGGTGAAAGCTGCAGGAGAGATTAAAAAGGAGACTGCCAGCATGGAGGACTATGTAAAACAGTTTGGGCAGGTCATCTAAAAGCAGCAGCAAATGTTGTCACAGCAGCAAAAAGCCAAAAAGGAAGCTGAGAGGCAAAAGTAGGAAGCTCAGGCACAGGAGCAAAAAGCACTGATGGAAGCCGAGAGGCGACAACAGCAAGCACAAGCACAGCAGCAGGAGATGAACTTGTGGCTTATGGAGAAGCTGACTCTGCTCAGCCAGGCTTTGGTCAACCAGAGGATGGCATTAGAGAGTACTGGTGTACAACAGACCCAGAGTGTACAGACTGCTGCCCGAGCTGCAGTTCAGAGTAGCCTGCAAAAGATGACATCCACAGATGACATGAAGGCATATCTTCGGGTATTTGAACAAGTTGCTAAGTGAGAAAAACTGCCAAGAAATCAGTGGGCCGATGAAGTAGCACTTTTTCTCACTGGGGAACCTCAGAAGGCCTACATGACCTCTGTGAACAGGAGGTTAAGGACTACTCTAAATTGAGAAGTGAGATCTTGGCATGTCTTGGTGTGAATATGCATGTAGATGCTGGGAGAGTGCACCACTGGACTTTCTCTGAGAGTCTCCTACCCCGATCCCAGATGCATGATTTGGTCTACCTGGTAAAGAAATGGATTCAGCCTGAGGAAGCCACTCTGGCAAAGATGGTGGAGAGAGTGGTACTTGACAAATACACCAGGTCACTTCCACCTAAGATTCAGTGCTGGGTTGGTCAAGCGGGACCCAAAATGGCTAACCAGTCGGTATGTTTGATGGAACAATAGGGAGTGAGAGGAGGTGTCTAGGTCTGTCCTGTTACTCTGAGTCTGGTGAGACTGTATCGTGCTTATTGGTTTGTTTGTGTGGCTGTTAGTAAGCCACACATATAGGTAGTTTATTATTACTGTTTAATTAGTTGCCCAGACAATATATTTCTGTCTGTCTGTCTGTTCTTTATGTGCGACCAAATGACTGGAACGATCTTCACCAAATTTGGGACACAGGTACATCAGGTGTCAGGAAGGTTTTAGACCGGGTCTCAGTTCTCTAGGTTGTACCATTCCTGAGATACAGTATTTACAAAAAATTACCTGCATTAACCAATAGAAGCCTGCAAGTCTTTCACTCATATTCCAACTGCAAAACACACGGTCACATGTCCCTTATCAGCCAATAGAAGCATGTAGGCATTTAGTCTTCACATGCACACAGCTTTACTCCAGGTTTCCCTAACAAGGTTTCCCAAACTAGGTTTCCCAGCCATTTTTCTTCACTGCTGTAGGTCATCATTAAAGGAGCAGGGCGTTGTGGATGACACTATTGCACAAGGCTACATACATACAGCCTTACTCCAGGTTTCCATAACAACCAATCACAGGTTTTTCATTGATATCCAAATTGAGATACACATGATCACATGACACTTATGGACCAATGTAAACTCACAAGTTCTTCAGTCTTCACATACACACAGCTTTACACCAAGTTTCCACAGCAACTAACCTACTTATGACCTCTTTTAATCTGTAGCAGTTCGCAGGTCCTTAAATATCCAGTCATATGACGTGTAGCAGCCAATATAAGTTCACATTTCATTTACCAGTTTTCCATAACAATGCGGCCATAAATAGACTGTTCCTATACTGGACTGCCATACTAGATGTCGGCATTCTTATAAATTGAAACATTTGTAAACTACTCATGCCTCCAAAAGGAGAACTACACTTGAACAAGCTAATGAAAACTTACACCAGACCCAAGTCTGTCTCCAGTCTGACAGAGCATGTCACAGATAACAGCAAACAGTAGAAATTTTTTGAAACACACAAACGACATGCAAAGTAGACCAGTGCAAAACTGGGCAATTCTTATGGGGCCACTACATAAACAAAAATGAAATATACCTGTGCAAAGCTGGGTTCTTCTGCCAGAATTATGAGGGCTTGGTGGTAGACTAGTGAGTATTTTTTATCCAGAATCCACTGAATATCAATTCAAACCAATACAGTGCTAACAGAGTGTATGTGTCAGATGTATTTGCTTTTTTTTGTAAATTTTCATGTGAAGTGGAATTTTTGAGTTTTTCCAGTTTTCCAATTAAATATGGCAGGGTATAAAATACAGAACAGTAAAATACAGAAATATGGATGGAGACATGTTGGTTTTATATTTTTTTTTTTACTAAAACTATCCCAAAGAGCCTGTGTTTTTCACTAAACAGAGCTTTGATTTGTCAGCTTTGGGAAATGAATAGGAGAACAGCAGGAGTTCACAGGTGCTGCATCCAGAAATCCCAGCTGCTGCTAAATCGAAATCTTTTCAAAAGTAAAGGTCTTAGACGCATTTGGCAGAAGATGAGAGGTGTAAATGCTGCAGATTGTAATGTGACTGAGCAGGCTTTGGATCAGTAGTTTCAGACTGTGAAAGGGTATGTTATTGTTGCTGCAGAGAATATGGCCTATCAGAAGGGGTCTCAATATAGCCCATTTATTCAGAGCCCATATAATCGTGGGTGAAGTTTGGAGTTGCTTGATAGAAGAATTGCTAATGCTTTTAATCACCTAGAAATTTCTGTTATTTTTGTAATGACGGAGAAGAGAAAGCTAGAATAGAATTCTATAGACTAGATGACAATATACATTTAAAGGGATTATTGACATAATAATACTATTTACTTTGTTATTTTTTTTACGAATTTTAATTAATCAAAAATCTGTGTTCATATATTTAATAACATCGGATTTTAGCAGTCAGACAGACAGACAAAGAGTTCATTGATGGAATTCTGACGGCCTTCTGTCACCTGTAGAGGGAGCCTGCATTCTGTTTGTGCATTAAACACAGTAGTAAAAGAGTGGACAGTAATTTACTAAGCACTCCCTAGTGATGGATATAAATAATCATAACTTTAGCATATATTTCTCTGTCTAGTCAGGTGATTTTGAGCTTTGTGTTAGCTGTCAAAGCACACGGACCCCATAGACTATAATGGGCTCTGTGTGCTTGCCGCGCATTGCCCACACAAATGATTCATGTAATCGACTAGGAAGCATTTGCAGCTGATTTGGGTTAATCATTCTAATTTTCTGACTTTTGGGTTTTCCTTGACTCTATCAGGTCATTAATCGACATATTAAAAAGAAGAGCACCCAATACTGACCCGTGACACCCCTCTGTGAACCACTGCTTTTTACCCGCTCATTCTGAATGAATTTTTACGTTCAGAATGAGCAGAGTGTAACATCGTGTGAAGGCTACCTTAATGAACTACAATACTGTGTGTTATCTGAAAAAAGTAAGTTTTACTTCCAATATCCACATCATTCATTAAGAAATTAGCCGATTCCAGCTGAGAATAACATTTCCAAGATCCATTACTTGTATTACAACTGCATTGTGTTGAATATGTGAAGTGGTAATAACCATTCTTCTGTACCGTCCACTATCCAATAAATCTTGTGCTTCTAGTAATCAGAATGGGTCAAAGGAGAGAGAACAAGAACAAAATCCAAAACTTGATATGCAAGACAGGCCCGACTTCGTGTATATTTAGGGAAAGAGGCACAAGAGGTTCCCTGTCTACTTCCAACTAAGCTCAATAAGCGAAAAGTAAGTTTACACATATCAACATAAAATAGTCAAGACCAGGCACAGGTTTGCCTAGTGGTTTGGCTGCAAAGTTGAAGTTTTCAGAAGACCTTGATAAATTTTCGTTTCCTATGAGTTGGAAGTAGCAATAAAACTTTCGAAAAAATGTTTTGCCTTTTTTCTTCCAGGCTTGAGAACTTGCAGAACCGTAGGGTGTGCGTACCTGGAGTTCTTTCCCACCAGCACACAGGTGTATTACAGATGAACATATGCTCCTGGTGGAAGACATGCTCAATGCTGACTTGGTCTTATTCTGCTAGTTTGGTATTGTATTGACTGAAAAGTTTTTTATGTTTCTTTTGGCCTTATGTGAGTGGAAAATACACTCACCGGCCACTTTATTAGGTACACCATGCTAGTAACGGGTTGGACCCCCTTTTGCCTTCAGAACTGCCTCAATTCTTCGTGGCATAGATTCAACAAGGTGCTGGAAGCATTCCTCAGAGATTTTGGTCCATATTGACATGATGGCATCACACAGTTGCCGCAGATTTGTCGGCTGCACATCCATGATGCGAATCTCCCGTTCCACCACATCCCAAAGATGCTCTATTGGATTGAGATCTGGTGACTGTGGAGACCATTGGAGTACAGTGAACTCATTGTCATGTTCAAGAAACCAGTCTGAGATGATTCCAGCTTTATGACATGGCGCATTATCCTGCTGAAAGTAGCCATCAGATGTTGGGTACATTGTGGTCATAAAGGGATGGACATGGTCAGCAACAATACTCAGGTAGGCTTTGGCGTTGCAACGATGCTCAATTGGTACCAAGGGGCCCAAAGAGTGCCAAGAAAATATTCCCCACACCATGACACCACCACCACCAGCCTGAACCGTTGATACAAGGCAGGATGGATCCATGCTTTCATGTTGTTGACGCCAAATTCTGACCCTACCATCCGAATGTTGCAGCAGAAATCGAGACTCATCAGACCAGGCAACGTTTTTCCAATCTTCAATTGTCCAATTTCGATGAGCTTGTGCAAATTGTAGCCTCAGTTTCCTGTTCTTAGCTGAAAGGAGTGGCACCCGGTGTGGTCTTCTGCTGCTGTAGCCCATCTGCCTCAAAGTTTGACGTACTGTGCGTTCAGAGATGCTCTTCTGGCTACCTTGGTTGTAACGGGTGGCTATTTGAGTCACTGTTGCCTTTCTATCAGCTCGAACCAGTCTGGCCATTCTCCTCTGACCTCTCAACAACCCCTCAACAACAACGCATTTCCGCCCACAGAACTGCCACTCACTGGATGTTTTTTCTTTTTCGGACCATTCTCTGTAAACCCTAGAGATGGTTGTGCGTGAAAATCCCAGTAGATCAGCAGTTTCTGAAATACTCAGACCAGCCCTTCTGGCACCAACAACCATGCCACGTTCAAAGGCACTCAGATCACCTTTCTTCCCCATACTGATGCTCGGTTTGAACTGCAGGAGATTGTCTTGACCATGTCTACATGCCTAAATGCACTGAGTTGCCGCCATGTGATTGGCTGATTAGAAATTAAGTGTTAACGAGCAGTTGGACAGGTGTACCTAATAAAGTGGCCGGTGAGTGTATATCTCAATTATCGTAAGAGCTTTGAACCCAGAATAAAAGTGAATGTGATAAATTTTAAGAAAATGCGGTACTGACGATGACAATCTAGGCTTATTTCAAAACAGATTTATGGCTATACATTTTATTTTGTTAGCTATTGTATCATTTTTAAAGAAAAATATACACTGATCTATATGCAAAAAAACAAATATGCAATTTTTCATGTTGGCCACTAAGGCATAAAGAATAAGCTGACACATCCTGGATTCTATAAATATTTTGTAAGCTCTGCTGTGTAGACTTGGACATTATAAACAGCATCATTATCATTGTAGGGTGGAGGATTTATAGGGAAAGTGCTGTCTGTAAATGACCTTTCAAGATTTTCTAGGCATACTCTATGACCTGTGCAGAGGTCATTGTGCACTACAGGAGCGGGTGGGGTTGAGGGTGATAGATAAAATCACCTATTGTGACTTGTGGATTCTGTGTCTTATCTACATAAGGAAAAATATCTTTGTACCGTGTTAGCCAGTGGACATAAAATATAAACATGGAAGTCTTATCATATTATATATTGAGACAATAACATGGAAAAAATCTAAAAAAATCACCAAAAATTCTTTAGAAATATGTTTGACAGAAAAATAGGTCATTTTTCTCTACACGTTACCTTTATTCATAACTTTGTTGGACTGCTTAAGGCCTAGATAATGGAGAAAGAAGAAAGAATATTGGTGGCGCTCACTGATCGAAAACAGGTCCTTTTATTGGAGAACAATAGGTACAATGCTAAAAACACCAAATCGTTTCGGGCTCCACTTGGCCCTTTCTCAAGTGCAAGTCCAAGGGCCAAGTGGAGCCCAAAACGCTTTGGTGTTTTTAGCGTTGTGCCTATTGTTCTCCAATAAAAGGACCTGTTTTCGATCAGTGAGCGCCGCCAATATTCTTTCTTCTTTCTCCATTGTCGTTCCCGGGTTCCTTTTGGTTTACCGGTGGATATAAGGCGTGCTGCCCCCTCCATCTGCTCTTTCAGCCCATTATGGAAAAGCCCTAAACGTGGTTGTGAATGCAATTGTCACAGCCGGAGCAGGTGAGAGGCTATCTGGTCTAATAATCTTTTTTTGTCTTTATATTAGATCGTTATACAAAAATACTATACTATCATTGGTTTGCTCGGTGTCATTTTGTGTTCTCTTTAAGGCCTAGATAAGACTTAATAGTATGCACTCAAAAATGGTTCTCTATGTATCTGCTTTGCCCTTTGCAAGTGGTTGACTGAGCTCCTTCACTTCCTAAACACCAAAATGGCTTATAGGTGGCATGTCTAACCCCCACTACATTCAACTGCCATACAGGACTTCACACCCTGCTACACTGTCTGAATAGGTTATACTTGAAGGATGTCTGTAATACGATACACCCAGGGAAGGTATAAAAAATGTGTCATGTCTACTTCATTCAATAAAATAAAGTTGTTAGACTTTTTGGACTTTTGGATATTTTTACTTCAGTTTTACGTTTTTATTCCAGTTTTGAGAACAATTCTTCTCCACCATTGGTTAGCAGTACCAGCAGTTTCATATCATACATTTTATTATGATATAATACCTAAAATAACTAATTCATACATCCAGATGGTAAGTACTTGGACAAAAAAAAAAAAAAAAAGAAATCTGCACATGTGAATCACAGCTTATTGGGTGATGGTTTAATTACTGTGTTCTTGTTAGGAACCTCAGTGTGCTAAACAGCTAGCTGCTGTAACCTTAAAGTTACTATACCAACATATGAAGCTTCTCCAGTTTTCAGAGCTCTTCTAAGCTGATCCAATCAGCATCTATGGAAGGATATTTAAACTCTGTTCCTGCCCACCCAGGTGCCTGCTATTAATTTGTACTTTAGCGAGGCTCTGAACTATGATCATTTGTGCTCATTTGCTATATTATTGACCATTGGGTTGTTACTGAAAATTTGTTTGTCTCCTGATTTTGGCTTTGATGATACCTCTTGGATTGACCTTTTGGCTTGGAAACGTTCACTCACATTCACATTCTGTTTTACTCTGGTTTAAATCAGCCTTGTGAGTTTTTTGAAGACATTTGGGTGCCCAGGATCTGTCTCTTAGCACTGTGGAAGATTTAGATAACTTATTCTACTACTGTTATGGAATTGCTAGGACAGCAATTCCCCAGTAGCTGCTGGAAACCCTGGGGCGGGGCACAAGAGACAGTGAGCCCTAAGCTGAAGCCCCCCACTGTTCCTTCCTATTGCCAGGCCCTATCCTACGTAATAGGCGGCAACTCGAAGACGATCCCTACCTATATGTGTGATACAGAAAACGCAGACAAGACGAACAACAACAAAGGGAGATCAGCTAGCCAAGGGTCAGTAACAGTCGAGCAATACAGTGCCAAATCGAAGTCCAAAAGAATAGTCAATAGGGAAAGCCAGAGGTCAAGGATTAGAATACAAGTAATAATAGCAACAGAAAAAAGCAAGAACGCACAAGGCAATAGCAAGCACCAGTGTGAATGTGAGCCAAGACTAAACAGGGAGGAAGAACCCGCCCAGAACCTGATAGGAAGGCAGGCTGTCAATCACAGGGAAAGGCAGAAATTAACCACTTAATGGACAGAGGCAACAAGGGCAGAAGACAGGTGTGGTGCAAATTCAATTAAAGAACTAGAGCCGTGTTCACACAGTGAAACTAAAAACTGTAAGCAAATTATTAAGCTGCACACGCCTCCTGCACAGAGACCCGAACAGGCAGAGATGTTACAACTACTCTTCATTGTCAGACAGATCCTGTAATTTTTCTAGTGATAATATTTAACAGTTCTGCTCTTTTTTGATCTATTGATTCCCTTGGATTCAGTAAACTATCTTCCGAATGTTCCTTCTACAGATTTGAATAGTCAGAATCCTAGACTTCTCCTTCACGTCCAAGTGTCTCATTGTCCTCCTCTGAAAGAGATCTGTTCCAACATCACAACTAGAACCCTAGTCTAGGATAGTGGATGTATGAACTATGGTATTCCTGACATCAGTACTTCACAACTCAGAGGACAAGTTTAATGAGATCTGGTCCTCGTGTGATGTTTGCAGTGTCCAAACTGGCCTATGGAATATTTTATTAACCTCCTTCTGAAGATACTACAGTATTTTCCATTGTTTATTTCTGAAATAAGTCCAAGATTGAGCTATACAGACAGGGGTCAACCTGCCTTTTTCGCCGCCTGAGGCAGACGTCAGAGAGCCCCCCCCGTGGCGGAACGAAGGGGGCGGGGCAGAGCAAAGGGGGCGTGGCGGAGTGACGTTGGCAGGCAGAGAGCAGGCAGGGAGAGGACCTGCTCTCTGCCTGAGCGTGAGGGGAGGCCGCTGGAGCAGCGCTGCGTCCACAGGGCCTCCCCAATCCACCGCTCGGTGATGGTGACGCTAAGCCAGTCCAGAACAGCTTGTCCTGGACTGGCTTGGGTAAGCAAAAATACCGCCCTCCCCGGGGCCCTGGCATAGCGCCACCTGAAGCGGTCGCTTCAGGTCACCTCATGGGAGGTGCGGCGCTGTATATAGACTTTGATATGTTTTGATGATTCTGTACAAGTTGCCTGAATTTACTTACATTGAAAAATTAAAAAAAAATTACAGTGTTTAAATAAAAACAGAATCCTACAAATTCTTAAAATGAACATTTCCAAATATACATTAGGGCTACTTGGCTGCATTTTTTTAGAAGTTTTTATGCTAGTATGCTCTAAATTTCCATGTATCTTCATCTACATGTTTAGTTTATTAGAATATTACAACAGGCTGTCTTTTATATATACCTTGGGTTCTGTTGGAAGTAGTTTGGGAAGTAGCAGAATCTGTAGAAGGAAAACTTCAATTTGTTATTTGATTAAATACTAGTGAGCAAAAAATGTATTGTGCTTATTCGAAACCAAAAAAACACCATAAAAAAGCAGGAGCCCCAGAGTCTCAGTTTTAACAAGGACCAGCTGAGAAGTGAAGGCAAGCCACATACAAACCATCTTATGTCTGCCAAATCATTTCCTGGCCCCAAAAAAACCCCTCTTGTTTCCTCTCATGCAGGCCAAACATGGCATGGCACCAAGGGATTTCTAAATGGAATCAATTGCACTTGTTACCAACTGAGTTCTCTTTCATTCTTATGTTACCAAGAAATAGATGCTCAGCTGCAAGCAATTACAATGAAGAGTTACTGAGTAATGGCTTCCAGACTGCTCCATGATGGCAAATTAATTGAAAGAGACAATTTAAGAGTTTAAACCATGTAAATGCATTTCTTACTCTGTCAGAGAGTGACGTTTCTCGATGCAAAGGGTTAGGATGTTAAGAGATGATAAAGACATAATAGAGGCTATTTACTTTGCTTTGCTGAAAATTAGTTTTAATGAATCAAAGGTAACAATGTATACTTTGCATGGGAAGCTCAATATGTTCAGCACCTGTTTTTTTTTACGTGCAAAATCTCTTAATAGGATATATCTTTTTGGGAGCGACGCAAAGGTTACGGAGAATGTTTGGAGTTTGGAATGGATGAGTCAGAAATTGGATTGTGTGAAATATATATACATTTTTTTTTTGCTTGTACTTCAGGATGGAACATATGGATTTACAGACTCTTTATATTATAATTGCCTGGCAGTGCACATGTTTATTATGCATTGCATTTTTTAACGCTGGGGTCAGCAGGACTGTTGCCAGGACATTTTGTAAAGCTAAAGAGGACTCAGTCAACATGTACACTTTGTGTAAGCTCGCTAGATCGAGAATTAAAATAGGACTATATGAATTATTGTGTTACTTATTCAAACATTTAGCTAAAAAATAGAATTCCAGCTACACAGACATTCCTGGTGGTTCCCACGTGTTGGATTTTATCTCATTATTGTGTATCATGGTGTATATATATACGGTAATGTTTAGCAAATGTGTTCACTCTTATCCTTGAGTATCCTCATCTCCTTGAGTAGCACTGGTAGGTTAATTTCTCCAATCTGGACAGGGTAGACACAAAACATGAAGAATTTGCAGTTGCAATACCATAATGAACAAGCAGGGGGCATACAATAAGATAAAGGAGTCCTTACAAATGGAGACCCCTACAGGTACTGGCTGAGTAAAAATACCACACTTTTAACCACCTGAGACAAAGACTAAGTGCTTGTTTGGCCACTGATCTCTCCTTTGGGTTACTCCCCTCACCCTATTGTTATGATCTCTGATTGAATTCTCAAGGCACTAGTATAATGGTTTACCTTGTTCTAGTCCACAATTTCCAACACAGCATACACTGCCTGTAAACTTCTACACCAGATATACACTCACCGGCCACTTTATTAGGTACACCATGCTAGTAACGGGTTGGACCCCCTTTTGCCTTCAGGACTGCCTCAATTCTTCGTGGCATAGATTCAACAAGGTGCTGGAAGCATTCCTCAGAGATTTTGGTCCATATTGACATGATGGCATCACACAGTTGCCGCAGATTTGTCGGCTGCACATCCATGATGTGAATCTCCTGTTCCACCACATCCCAAAGATGCTTTATTGGATTGAGATCTGGTGACTGTGGAGGCCATTGGAGTACAGTGAACTCATTGTCATGTTCAAGAAACCAGTCTGAGATGATTCCAGCTTTATGACATGGCGCATTATCCTGCTGAAAGTAGCCATCAGATGTTGGGTACATTGTGGTCATAAAGGGATGGACATGGTCAGCAACAATACTCAGGTAGGCTTTGGCGTTGCAACGATGCTCAATTGGTACCAAGGGGCCCAAAGAGTGCCAAGAAAATATTCCCCACACCATGACACCACCACCACCAGCCTGAACCGTTGATACAAGGCAGGATGGATCCATGCTTTCATGTTGTTGACGCTAAATTCTGACCCTACCATCCGAATGTTGCAGCAGAAATCGAGACTCATCAGACCAGGCAACGTTTTTCCAATCTTCAATTGTCCAATTTCGATGAGCTTGTGCAAATTGTAGCCTCAGTTTCCTGTTCTTAGCTGAAAGGAGTGGCACCCGGTGTGGTCTTCTGCTGCTGTAGCCCATCTGCCTCAAAGTTCGACGTACTGTGCGTTCAGAGATGCTCTTCTGGCTACCTTGGTTGTAACAGGTGGCTATTTGAGTCACTGTTGCCTTTCTATCAGCTCGAACCAGTCTGGCCATTCTCCTCTGACCTCTGGCATCATCAACGCATTTCCGCCCACAGAACTGCCGCTCACTGGATGTTTTTTCTTTTTCGGACCATTCTCTGTAAACCCTAGAGATGGTTGTGCGTGAAAATCCCAGTAGATCAGCAGTTTCTGAAATACTCAGACCAGCCCTTCTGGCACCAACAACCATGCCACGTTCAAAGGCACTCAAATCACCTTTCTTCCCCATACTGATGCTCGGTTTGAACTGCAGGAGATTGTCTTGACCATGTCTACATGCCTAAATGCACTGAGTTGCCGCCATGTGATTGGCTGATTAGAAATTAAGTGTTAACGAGTAGTTGGACAGGTGTACCTAATAAAGTGGCCGGTGAGTGTAGGTGGTCTGCAAAGGCAGTCTGGAAATGGAAGATTTTTAATCCTTGTTTTTATGTTTGTTGTATGTTTAATCCTTGTTTCTCTCTAGCACGCAATGCTGCTAAAATATTCTTTTTTCCCTCACCATTACAGTAATTGTTATATAAGTGACACATAATTTTGTGTCTCAGGGGTCAGGATAGAACCTATGATTTGGATATGGTAGTAGCATTCTTTTTTTTCTTTTCTTTTTTTCTTTTTTGCCTTCATTTTTTTTATTATTTATTCTATACATTGGGGCATTTTAAGGTGATATTTTTTTCAGCTTTCCCTTTAACAGTAGCTGATATATTAGCACTATCTACAGGAGGAATAAAACCTCCCATCACTCACTATACAGCTGATCGGAGTAACCTAGGACCCAATAGCTCATACAGCACCCAGCGATTACTAGCCATCAGACTGGAAGGTAGCTAGAAGATGGAGGCTTCCATTACTGTATACACAATGCTCATTGCATGCTGTATACACAGCAGTCCGGATCACAGGGGTGGTAATAAACCATCATTGACTTCTCTTTAGGTAGTCTGGTTATCACTGGCCAATGCATCCTAAGTATGGAGAAAAGTTTCTGGGGTGTGGTTGGTGTTGCATATTATATAACATTTTCACCGTTTGCCCTGTTGCCCTGGATGTTTGCCCATCCAGCTGTTAGTTGTAAAATCAAGGAACCAGGTAGTAATTGTTCTGATTCCATGCAACTAAACAACATTGCAAAAGAAGCATAACATTGAAACAATTGGCTTATGTGTCCAGGCTGGGTCCTCCAGAGAGAGAGACACTCTTTGTAGCTGCACTATGGCTAGATTACAAGTGGAGGTTGTAAATGTGGGACTCGCTCTATTAAATCGTCCTATAGAATTACTAAAATGGGTTTGCAAATAGACAATATTTTCAGGAAACTAAGAAGTGATATTTGCATACTTTATTTAAAAAAGATTTGGGTCCCCAAGTATGAGAAGGCGCGTTATCGGAGATCCTTCCTCCCAACCGTGGTCAGGCTGTATAATCTACATTAGGCTAAGCGGAGATCACTCCGCACAGAGAACTAAATGATCCTGAGTCTTCTTTTCCTTTAGTTGCTGTGACTCCTAGTATCTTTCTATCTGCTATGAGCTTGTATGTGTTCTTTCTTGTAATATATTACTGTATTATCCATGCTGCTGTAACACACTGGATTTCCCCATAGTGGGACTATTAATTATTATCTTATCTTATCAATCTTATCTTATCTATCAACCGTTCAGGTTTCATATCTGTAATTTTCAATAAAGTAACATTCCAGATACACTATTATAACCCAACCAGAACTTTTAATATGTTATATATATATATTTTTTTTTTATTAAAGAAAAAATCCACTTGCACATGACTACTTCTTTCAATCAACTGATTTAGAACTTAGAGAATAGGAAAGAATGACCTTTTTTATAAGGATTCCAAGGTATGTTTCTTTCAGCAGTTACAGATATCTCATGACAACAATTTATGGCAGGCCTGAGGCTAAATAGGGAAAAAGTTGGCTTGTGTAGAGGGCTGAGGTAGTTCAAAATCCAGATTTCAATTCAAGTTACGAGTTCTACATCTGTGTCTCCAAGGAGGTACAGCCTACCGTGTTGACATAATGTAAATATTCCCACAACCTCAAGTGCAAGGGCTGTAGTTCGCTTTCCTCACTCCTTGTCACTGTAATGTAGACATAACCATGATATGCATTTACAAAAACATTACATGCAAAACAAAGCACTAACTTGTAATAGAAACCATGTGATAGAATATGCAGATTTTGCCCTGTGTGTCTCAACATAGGTATGTCATATGTCATGGTGATTGTCATGGCTTCCACTCTTTCAGTCACAACTATCTGGCAATAGCTTATGTTTGCATTAGGGATCCTATCATTCAGATCAAATTTTTTGTCCCTAACATGTCGGAATAGCCTTAAGAAAGGCTATTTGTCTCCTATCTTTAGATGTCTTCTCCACACCGCCGTTCCATAAAAATCACAGTTTTCGCTGGTATGCAAATAAGTTCTCTTGCAGCACTGGGAGTGGGCCCCAGCGCTCAAACAGCACTGGGGGTGTCCCCAATGCTGCGAGAGAAATCTCCAGTGCCGCCTCCATCTTCAGGAATGGCCTGTTCATGCATCTTCTTCCAGCACTGGGTTCAAACTTCTAGGCCTCAGGCAGAGCTGCTTACGCATGCCCACAGGCCACAAGAAAATGGCCGCTTACTGTGTACCACAGACATGCACAGTCAACTCTACCTGAGGCCTAAAAGTTTGAAACCAGCGCCGGAAGAAGACGCAAAGAGAGGCTGTTCCTGAAGAAGATGGAGGCGGCGCTGGAGATTTCTCTTGCAGAATTGGGGACTCCCCCAATGCTGTTTGAGTGCTGGGGTCCGCCCCAAGTTCTGCAAGAGAGCTCATTTGCATACCGACAAAAACTGGGATTTCTATGGAACGGCAGCGCAGAGAAGACATCTAAAGGTAGGAGATGAATAGCCTTTCTTAAGGCTATTCCAACGTGTTAGGGACAAAAATTTGATCTGAATGATAGGATCCCTTTAAAATGATCTGCACGTAACCGGATGGGGAACAATAAGTCTCAGGGAGAAGGGTACATAAAAGTTATGATCTATTACCAATGTTAAATAGATGTTTCTAAGGGTATGTTCACACTGTCTTTTTTCATGATGATTCCAGCATGTTTTCCACATTGGACTTAAAAACATCTATTGCTATCTACTTGTTTAACAACGCTAAAAAGGAAAAGACAAGGCCTACCCTATCTTGTTGTAGTTTCAGCACTGAAAACAACATGGAAACCATTGCAATCTCATTGCCCGAATTATTAAGATGTGTCCCGTGCAACTTCAAAGCTGCAAACCTTGGCAGAAAACCAAGTCTGAGTCAATTTCTGCCACTGGTTCCAGGGCAAAAGAAAATATCAGATTTTTGTGACATGTATTTTTGTCAAATGGACAAACCCTAAGTAGTATTGGGGCGAATTGGCTCACAAATATTCCAAATTGTTTGGGATTTGTGATTCACCTTAGGAGAACTAAAATGGCCACTGTGACATGATTTACGTCATATTATTATACTCTGTGGTCTCTTCAGACATAAGAGTGTAATAGGACTGAGCCCAAGGGAGGTGTAAAATAAAAGAAACATTAATACTCACTTTCCCTCGCGTCTTTCAGGGGCCTGAAGAGTTGAGGGAAGGTGGGTGTTAATGTTTTGGTTTTTTTAACACCTCCCTTGGGCCTCCACCTATTATACTCCAGATGAAATGAATCAGCAGAGGTTCTCCCATTTTTAACTCTAAGTTGGTGGTTGAATATTGCATAAACCGTTGCGTTACCAAAATAATTGTAATAGGTTTGAGTACATTCTCGGCCTTTTGGCTAAGATCAAGTGTAGTATCTGTTCGTATCAGTTTAATATCTGATACGTCCCCTATCTGGGGACCATATATTAAATGGATTTTTGGAACAGGGAGATGGAAATAGAGACAAAAAAACAACAAAAAAAAAAAAACAGATGACCTGCTACAGTGACTGAGGTCAGTATAAGAGAAGCTGATACTGTTTATCTATTTCTATATAAGTAACATGTCCTTATTTAAAGGGTTTCTCTGAAATGAATAGCTTGTTAGCTGTTACCTATTTGCAGCTAATATGTGACTGATCGGATGACTTTCATCATTCGAACCACTTCTGATCACAAATAGAAACTCTGAATGAAGTTGTCAGGCATGCTCAGAGCCAATCCATTCAAACTCTGATACATCTCAGTATTATACTCGCCATCTACACCAGTCCCATAGACTTTGGGGCCGATTTATTATGGCTTGTTCACCAGAACACTATTGCATATTCTGTGAACTTCGAGAACTAGGTAGACTGTAGTCAGGGGATAATCGTACACATCAGGGAGAGTGTGTGCCTACATAGGCAGTACGGAGACTTACAAGTCATTCCTACTCCGCTAGGGATTCTGAGTAAAAAATATGCAAATCTATTCTCCAGGAAGTAATTAGGAGAACAGTGCACTCTGTATGCCGCCCTCTAGAGGACAGCCTCCTTCACATCATGCATGACTCAGTTAATAAGTCTACTATCATGATGCAGATTTAATTGCCAAATTAGTATTTCTAATCCAGAAGGAACAGATTCCCAGCTATGGACACCGCTGTTTCGGTCTTTTGGACCTCCTCAGCATAGCGCAGGGATACTGATTTGGCAGAGTGAGAGACTATAGACCAGGGTCAGGGGATAATCGTACACATCAGGGAGCGTGTGTGCCTACATAGGCAGTACGGAGACTTACAAGTCATTCCTGCGCCTCTAGGGATTCTGGGTAAAAAATATGCAAATTTGTTCTCCAGGATGTAATTAGGAGAACAGTGCACTCTGTATGCTGCCCTCTAGAGGGCAACAGCCTTAACATCATGCATGAATCAGTTAATAAGTCTACTGTCATGATGCGGATTTAATTGCCAAATTAGTATTTCTATTCCAAAAGGAACAGATAGACTGTAGTTATACCAAATACATATGGCCCACCAGGCCTATGATGTCCTTTTCCCAGTCCCAAACCCCCTATATCAAGGAAAGTGTTGACATGAAGGCTCACCTTTCGACACTTGTTTTGCCTCTAAAGGCTCTTTTGTATTGGTTGCCAAAGCACAACCCCAAAACTGGAGGACCCGGTTTGATCCTTGCTCTGGGTTCCTACCTCTTTTGTATATTAATTATATATTACCAAGATAATACTCTTCTATAACATAGAAAAAAATAAGGTATCTTAGTTAAGGTCAAACACCGAACTAACCTAATATAACACCCTGGGTTACGACATTCAATAAACCTTTTAATCCAAATGAATGTAAGCATGAATGACATGCCATAAAATTGGTAGTGGCAATGCCGTCCGTGAAGAATAGACTAACAATGCATTATGTATTTTGGGTATTTTCTTTTTCAATATATAAGCTCTTTCAATATGCATGAGCATTTATGAGTGTGCTTATAAATAATGTAAAAACATTTAAGATGTAATGAAATCTTACGCAATTTATCATTCTGTAAAATGTTTTGTGGTGACTTAAGATTATCTCGGAGATTTATGTGACACTGTGAACATTGTTGCCGATTTGTAAAGGAAGGCGCACTATAACAATTCATCATTTTTGCAAGGAAAGTGAAATTTGTTTTAAAACGACTTTGGAAATTCGCTTTACTCCCCAGATATAACTTTTGAGTCTCCTAATATTATAGAAAATATGTGAAATCTTTATTAGTGTCTTTTTCTTCTGCAGGTGAATATGCGAGGCTTTGGTCCCTGTATGTATGGTATATTTTGGTTTATGTGTTTGTCTACTGGTTGTTTTTTAAGATGGTAGCATTAGACCCTAATGCAATACACTGGCAAAAATGACCATTTCTGTGTTTTCGCAGATAAGTGGATATCACGTTTCACAGCACATTAGAGTCATGTCAGAAAACAGAACAAAAACATTGTAAGAAGACTTATGTGGCTACTGTATTTATAGCTACATTATTTTCCCACATTCTTACCAATGACTGTCGCCTGATGTATACAGACATATACATCAGTGACTGTCAGACACCGGGGAAGGAGTCATTTAGTATAATGCCTAGTGTGATCTACCAGCATATGGCAGCATACTGTATCTTCATACCAGATCAACCTTAAGAGTCAGAAATTGTCCATTTTAATAGATTATAATGTAATAACCAGACGGATTTTCAATAGAAGACTATTTAAAAGAGTTGTCCAGTTCTTTTTTGTTGGTGATCTATCCACTGTGCAAGGAATTACAGTCTCGTCCCATTCACTTCTATGGATTGAGACTATATATCTCATGCTTGCAATGAAATAGAGTCTAATGTAAACAGTGAAGAGGTCACAGCATTGCACAAGCATTGTGGCCAAACAGCTGATCAGCATGAGTTCTGTATGGTAGATCTACATACATCTTTTATTGAGGGCTTATCCTGAGAACAGTTTATCTACAGTATAAATATAATTTTGTCTCTATGGAACCGTTTGTTTCTCCCTCTACTTGTCAGACTCCAGTCCTATGGCAGAGATTTAAAAGGATTTTCACTTTAGTGAGAGATCAGCTAACAACTATTGCCCATAGAAGTGTATGGAGAGGGAAGAGGAATAGGAGGGAACTGTTTCAGAGAGGGTTAGACACAGACACTAGTTTGATATCTCACCTTGCTGGATAGTATAATGTTTAAATATAATGTTACATAGTAGATGAGCTTGGATGAAGACATCAGTCTATCAAGTCCAACCTCTAACCATACAATGACAAGCATAGACAAAACCGGCAGTGGGGAAAACTGGAGAAAAATGTCATATACACAGCGATGGATCAGAGGACACGTGGTCACAGTTTATTCTCCTAGATATGACTGCAGTAGTAGTAGAGCCCTAAGGAAAAAAAAAAAGACATAAAAAAGGAGAAAAAAATATTTTGTTCAAGACTAAATGCAAAATGATGCTCAGTCATTTTTTTAAATCTCTATTTTTAGGTTTGTTTGGTTTTTCACAAGCAAAATAATTCCTAAAACGGAGGAACTTACTTTGGGGCTTTTCAGATGACAGCAACAGCGGGATCTGTTATTTTTGTAAAGAGGATCCGTCACTTTTCCTGACATGATTCTTTAAGTAAATAAGTGTTTTTCCCATAACACAATAATTCTGTAATATTTTTTCTTAGAGCTCTGCCTTGTGCTGTTCCTCTGTTATTCCTACTAGAAATGTATCATTTGATTGACAACTGTGTGTAATTAGTGTTGAGTGTTTTCCATACAATGAGTGTTGACATTGGCAGACTGTAGAGAGAAAATGGCCACTTACACCAGCTTACTGTGTAAGTGGCCACAAGAAAATGGCCGCTTACACAGCTTACTGTGTAAGTGGTCAATTTCTTGTGGCCGCGGGCATACAAAGCTGGCTCTACCTGAGTCCCGATGGTAGAGCTGACTGCGCATGCCTAGAAGATTGAAACCCAGGATGGAAGAAGACACAAGGAGAGGGCGTTCCAGAAGAAGATAGAGGCGTCGCTGGAGATTTCTCTCGCAGCATTGGGGACACCCCCAGTACTGTTTGGGTGCTGGAAACCGCCTCCAGTGTTGCGAGAGAACTCATTTGCATACTGAAGAAAACCCAGATTTCTACCGAAAGGTGGAGTGGAGAAGACATCTAAAGGTAGGAGAAGAATAGTCTTTGTTAAGGCTATTCTTTCTTAAGGCTACTCTTTCTTAAGGCTAGTCTTTCTTAAGGCTAGTCTTTCTTAAGTCTATTCCTACATGTTAGGAAGAAAAAAAGGGTATTCAATGATAGGATCCAATGATAGGATCCCTTACAGCCCATAATGGGCTGTACCACTGTGAGCTTTTTTTTTTTACAACCCAAGCAGTTGGTTCTGGAAAGAAGAGAAAGAATAATAGTCTTCTCTAGTCCTTTAGAGAGTGAAGACGTGCGTGTGCAGCAGAGGGATTGAGCTATGACCACTCCAGCCCGCACCTAAGAGTTAGAGATGATTGTTAGACATTATCCCTATTGTGGCTGAAGAAACTCCTAGTATCGGAGTATACGTTTTTTGGGCTTCAAAGCACCGACCATGCCTGTGCTACAGGCCTGTTCCCGAGTGAGTAAAGGCAAAGATTATGTGGATCTATTATTAAGGGAATAGCATACAGATGACTAAAAATAGTCTTGGCTAGGAAAGTGCAGACTGCCATCTTGGTGTACCAACTGCCAGTTTAGTCTTCAGTAAAAGTTGCAAGAAGTGTACAGTATCTTCATTCTTGGAAGCTGTTCTACTGTGTTCTACATCAACTAAGTTTCAAGGTACCTTTTACCCTGCTTCTTCATATCTCGTGTCTCCTGAATCAAATTCCTGCACGATCATCATGGGCACTCCAACTCAGAGAGCTGGAAGAACTGGTCACAGAGAGCCACAGTGACAAGTTCAAGGACTACTACTTCTAGTCTTTGGGTTTCCTCTAATGGGTTGTTGCAATGGCACAATGCAAAGATAATAGGGATACTATCCAGAAAACATAGATTGACCTTTACGGTCTCCACAGTTAAATATTATACAAGTTCTGTAGATAGATCTAAACTAATACAAAGACTGTCTACAAGACAAGTTTCGAGGCTGTGTGTCTTAAGACTTTTACACATACAAAATTCTGAATAGGGATGAGCTGCTATACCAGACACAGCCTATAAACTATATTTAGCTTCAAGGGATGTCCAAGGATTCCTGGTATTATAAACGTCTCTATAATGAGACTTTTGACTTTTTAAGGGCTGCTTTATCTTCACACCAAATCCTTTTTAGCAAAATACCCTATTTTATGACATTCTCGAGTGAGGTGTTGATATGTTCAAACGAATAAGCAAAAGGTGGTCCAACAATTTACTTAGCATGTGGTTTCAATGTAGAATTTGTGTGAAATTTACTATAATATATTACATCTGTGCAGATTTTGCTCTTTACAGAAAGGGATGTAAACCAGTTGAAAGGATTGCAAGATGAGACTAAACTGCTCTTAGATTCAACATGGAATCCGTAGCCAGAAGAGTAACTTGAAGCTCTTGGGCACTAATATAAAATCTGCCTTCGGGCGGGTTCACATCTGCACCCGGTCTCCGCTTTAGCCAATCCAGCAGGTTTCCGTCTTCTGCCCCTAGAAATTTGGACAGGGGACGGAAACTCGGCGGTCAGTTTTCAAACCCATTTACTTGAATGGGTTTGCAAAGTAACCACCAATGTGCATCTTCTGCCTGTCCGCAGCTAAACCGTTTTTTTTTGTTGTTTTTTTAACACTAACACTTTTTTAACACTTTTTTTTAAAACACAAAGTCCTGCATTTCCGACTTTGTGTCTAAAGTGAATGGGTTTAAAAACTGACCGCTGGGTTTCCGTCCCCTATCCAGTTTCTTGGGGCAGAAGATGGAAACCCGCCGGATTGGCTAAAGTGGAAATCAGGTGCAGGTGTGAACCCGCCCTTCTTATGTTGCAGAGAGGCTTTTAGAAAACTTCAGTCACTTGAGTCCAGTTAACACAGCTTCACCAGGCTCTCTATGTACATGTGTCCTTCCTTAAAGGGATCCTATCACCATGAAACTGCAGTCTAATATACAGGCATCATGTTATAGACAGGAGGAGCTGAGCAGATTGCTGTATAGTATTGTGAGGAAAGATTCACAATAACAGCAGTCATCTCTGTATGCTTAGTCATAGATGCAAGACTGTTATTCAGTGTTAGGACCGCCCACTAGGCTCAGTTACTAAGCACAGAAGACATGAAACCCGCTGCCTGTAGATTAGACTGGATTCTTACCATGACAAGTTCCCTTTAGACTTCCTCTTGGCTGGACATTTCCTGATATATACACTTTATAACATTGAACAACCTACACATTACACCTACAGGCAGGGCTGGCTCTGGGTTTGGGTGGGCCCTTGGGTGACAGAACCTCAGTGGGCCCCTTTGCAGCACAACTCATGTGGCGGCAGTGTTTCCGTCTAAAAGACACAGATGCAAACACAATCAAAATTCCTGCTGGAATGCTGTAAGTATTCAGTAATGTTCGACCTTTGCATTGCAAAGTTTGAAAGTTGTTAGTGAATTCTGCAGCTATAATTGACTTGCCCCCTTGTATAATGGCCCCTTATGTTCCCATTCAGAATAATGTCCCCCTTATACCCCCACAGCATAATGTCATCCGTATGCCCACTTAAAGTAAAATGGCCCATTCACATTTTTCCATACCAAATCCAACCATGCCATGCACTAGGGCAGAGCCATGCTGAAATAGAAAAGGGTCTTTTCCAAAAATTTTCCTACAAATCAGGAGGAATACAGTTGTAAGAAATATCTTGGTTTTCTATTCACTGGCTCTAAGAGGTCTACATCAACCCCTCAAAAATGATCACACAGCCTTATGCCTCTTCCACTGAACTTTACATTTGGCACAATGCAGTCAGACATTTTCCTGGCATTCACCAAACCAAGCCTTGTCCATCTGACTTCCAGATGCAAAAGTATGGCTTGAACACAGAACACATTTCCATTGCTCCAGAGTCCATCTAATGCTTGGTGATATAAAGCTTGCATGTGGTTGCTCCACCATAGAAACCCATACCATGAAGTTCCCAGTGCACAGTTTTTATGCTTATGTTATTGCCACAGGAGGTTTGGAACTAAGTTATTGCAGTTAGATTACAGAATATTGTTGGCTTTTATTCTCCATGCTCCTCAGTGATCCCACTGTATAACTACATTGTCTGCAACTTTGAGTTGTTGAGACTCTCAAATGCTTTCACTTTTCCACTTCTCAAGACTGTTGTCCATAAAGTGTATGTGTGTCATGAAATAGCCGATTTTCAAAACAACATGATTCTGTGATACTCTACCATGAGTTGTCTATTGTATTTATGTCTATTTATAGCTCCAGAATGACTGCTGTAAATTGCAGCTTGTCAATGGTTATGTTAGTATTTCATGATTTTGTATTGAATTGGTTTTATATAAAACTGGAGTAAAACATGTATTATATGTAAGGAGATTTACCAATTATATTCTAGGCTGTTTAACTGAAATAAAAAAAATAATTAAATGTATCGAAATGGTACATAACTAACTAGACATACAAACAATCGTGGCCCTCATGCCATCTTGTGGCTGGAACTAATATTTGTCATTTTGTTGTCACAACCCCATTTCTACATCATTTTGTAAACTGTAGAGGTTAGTATTAAAAGCATCTAAAATACATGATAAATATCCCAAGTATCCCAAGCTTTGGTGCAATTCATGTCAAAATTCTTCTGTGTTCTGTCTATTTTGCTTTTGATGTACACTGTAGACTTCGATGTAGGGAACGGAAGAAGTGCACTTGTAAAAAATAAATACATAAATAAATCACAATCCAAACGTAAACATACTTAAATTGTCTTTAATTTTTAACATATTTTGAACAATTGTAGTATCATTTTTATTTCATAGAATTCACTATTTTTCATGGTTCCGTGCAGGTTAACACAAGTATTTTTTAATTTTAACATACAGTCCTATGAAAAAGTTTGGGCACCCCTATTAATCTTAATCATTTTTTGTTCTAAATATTTTGGTGTTTGCAGCAGCCATTTCAGTTTGATATATCTAATAACTGATGGACACAGTAATATTTCAGGATTGAAATGAGGTTTATTGTACTAACAGAAAATGCGCAATATGCATTAAACCAAAATTTGACCGGTGCAAAAGTATGGGCACCCTTATCATTTTATTGATTTGAATTCCCCTAACTACTTTTTACTGACTTACTGAAGCACAAAATTGGTTTTGTAACCTCAGTGAGCTTTGAACTTCATAGCCAGATGTATCCAATCATAAGAAAAGGTATTTAACCCCTTAGCGACCCTTGACGTAACTGTACGTCATGGGTCGCATGGGGATGTATGGAGCGAGCTCACACGCTGACCTCGCTCCATACACGGCAGATGCCGGCTGTATAATACAGCCAGGACCTGCCACTAACAGCAGCGGTCGGTGCCCGAGCCGATCGCTGCTGTTAACCCTTTACACACTGCGGTCAAACGTGACCGCAGTGTGTAAACGGCGCCGGCGGCATGGGCGCCGCCATGTTTTGCCGATCGCCGCCCTCCTGAACGTCACAAGAGGGCGGTGATCGGTTGCTATGACAGCCGGAAGCCTATTGAAGGCTTCCAGGCTTGTCTCTGCACTAGATCTATTAGACGATGCCAGAGGCATCGTCTAATAGAAGTGCTGCGATTTTCCTATTCACTGCAAGACTGTAGTATTGCAGTGAATAGTATGAGCGATCAGACTCCCTAGGTTTCAAGGTACCTAAGGGGTCTGATCATAAATGTAACAGAAGAAAAAAAAAAGTTTTTAAAAGTATTAAAAAAATAAAAAAAATATAAAAGTTCAAATCACCCCCCTTTCCCTAGATCAGCTATAAAAGTAATTAAAGAACATTAAACATAAACATATTAGGTATCCCTGCGCTCCAAAATGCCTGAACTATTAGAATATTAAAACATTTATCCCGTACTGCGAACGGCGTAGCGGCAAAAAAAATAAAAACAGCCAAAAAGCGTTTTTTTCAACACTTTGCCTCCTATAAAAAATTGAATAAAAAGTGATCAAACCATCGGATCTTTCCCCAAATGGTATCAATAGAAACGTCATCTTGTCCCGCATAAAAAGACACCACATCCAGCTCCATACATGGAAATATGAAAAAGTTACAGGTGTTAGAACATGATGACACAAATTTTTTTTTCTATTTTGCAAAGTTTATCATTTTTTTAAAAGTATCAAAAAATTTCAAATACTATATAAATTTGGTATCACCGCGTTTGTACTGACACGTAGAACACAGGTAACATGTCATTTGTACCAAACAGTGAATGCTGTAAAAATTAAACCCATAAGAAAATGGCACAAATTCATTTTTTCTCCAATTGCGCCTCATTCTGAATTTTTTTCCAGCTTCCCAGTACATTGCACAGCATATTGAATGATGCCATTACAAAGTACAATTGGTCCCGCAAACAATAAGCTATCATGTGACTCTGTGAACTGAAAAATGAAAAAGTTATGGCTCTTGAAATGTGAGGAGGGAAAAACGAAAATGCGAAACCAAAAAATGGCCTGGTCCTTAAGGGGTTAAGGTGGCCAATTGCAAGTTGATCTCCTATTTGAATCTCCTCTGAAGAGTGGCATCATGGGCTACTCAAAACAACTCTCAAATGATCTGAAAACAAAGATTGTTCAACATAGTTGTTCAGGGGAAGGATACAAAAAGTTGTCTCAGAGATTTAACCTGTCAGTTTCCACTGTGAGGAACATAGTAAGGAAATGGAAGACCACAGGGACAGTTCTTGTTAAGCCCAGAAGTGGCAGGCCAAGAAAAATATCAGAAAGGCAGAGAAGAAGAATGGTGAGAACAGTCAAGGACAATCCACAGACCACCTCCAAAGAGCTGCAGCATCATCTTGCTGCAGATGGTGTCACTGTGCATCGGTCAACTATACAGCGCACTTTGCACAAATAGAAGCTGTATGGGAGAGTGATGAGAAAGAAGCCGTTTCTGCACGTACGCCACAAATAGAGTTGCCTGAGGTATGAAAAAGCACATTTGGACAAGGCAGCTTCATTTTGGAAACAAAAATTGAGTTGTTTGGTTATAAAAAAAGGCGTTATGCATGGCGTCCAGAAAGAAACAGCATTCCAAGAAAAACACATGCTACCCACTGTAAAATTTGGTGGAGGTTCCATCATGCTTTGGGGCTGTGTGGCCAATGCCGGCATCGGGAATCTTGTTAAAGTTGAGAGTCGCATGGATTCCACTCAGTATCAGCAGATTCTTGAGAATAATGTTCAAGAATCAGTGACGAAGTTGAAGTTACGCCGGGGATGGATATTTCAGCAAGACAATGATCCAAAACACCGCTCCAAATCCTCAGGCATTCATGCAGAGGAACAATTACAATGTTCTGGAATGGCCATCCCAGTCCCCAGACCTGAATATCATTGAACATCTGTGGGATGATTTGAAGCGGGCTGTCCATGCTCGGCGACCATCTAACTTAACTGAACTTGAATTGTTTGTCCAAAATACCTTTATCCAGGATCCAGGAACTGATTAAAAGCTACAGGAAGCGACTAGAGGCTGTTATCTTTGCAAAAGGAGGATGTACTAAATATTAATGTCACTTTTCTGTTGAGGTGCCCATACTTTTGCACCGGTCAAATTTTGGTTTAATGCATATTGCGCATTTTCTGTTAGTACAATAAACCTCATTTCAATCCTGAAATATTACTGTGTTCATCAGTTATTAGATATATCAAACTGAAATGGCTGTTGCAAATACCAAAATATTTAGAACTAAAAATGATTAAGATTAATAGGGGTGCCCAAACTTTTTCATAGGACTGTATATATATATATATATATATATATATATATATATATATATATACACACAAATATATCTATCTCTGTGTGTGTTTATTTATTTATATCGATGCATAAGTAGGTAACATACAGACATACAGATAAAATACATAAATTACAATTTTATTTGGAACAATAAAATCCGCTCAGTCTGCATACATATGTATTTGTTCCATTTTATCATACTGCTTTGTAATAAAATGTGAAACATATTGACATTATATAGGTACATAAATTTCAATATACGCAGCAAATTGTCAAATTGTCAAGGGAGAATGGAAGTTTTAAGTCATAATTTCGTCTACAATTTCACACATCATAGATGTTTGAAAGGTAAGACATATATTTATTTATTGAAGCCCTCGGACCAGAGCTAGCCAAATTAAGATGCAAACATTGTTTTCAACAGGGACTGTAGAAGTGGCAGGCTGCAAGTAACATGATTAGTAATAATAAACAGGGCGATTTTAACAGAGTATCCTAAGTACACTATTAGCTAGACAAAACATAGCAAGACAGACAAAACACAAGCTGTTACTAAACGCCTGTGGCATGGATTTGTCAGTCAAGATTCGGTTGTTAGTTCAAAGCAATCCCTTCCTTTTGAACGACCTGACCATTCATCAGCCTGATGTGAATAGCAGAATTCAGGAAACATAGACTGAAGTGATCTGTTCCTACTTTACTGCACATCAGTATTACAATGCAAAATAGTATTGATAATTGTATCATTATATATGTGAATGTATACAGCATGATTCATTTATAGGAAGCTCCGGTGGGAACACGAATGACAATAAAAAATAAAATAAAAAATCGCTGTTTGTTATATGTACCTATTCCTTCTCACCTAATGTGCGTTAGCAGTATTGTTACGTTTGTCTGTAGCATTGTTACATGTGATGCTAACACTAATTTATACAAAGGTTATGACATATGAATGAATACATTATGTTATACTAGTAACACTAAGAAAAACAAAAGGAAATTAGCAACAAATTATCTGAGATAGAAAAATCGCTAATTAATATAATGCCTATGATTACTCGCCCCCTCGGGTACATCACAAATGAACATAATTCTATTGATTAGAATCACCACGTATAAGTTCTAGCTTTACGCATATCTTAGAGTACGGACAATAAAACAAAAGGCTGTTTACCATTACAATCTACTTAGTATGCCTGCTCAAAAGTCTTTCTGGGTTGCTTGGTTTTCAATGTTTATTAGCTTGACTTTTCCAAAGTCAAAATACACTTTGAAATGTAGCATGTCATTATGTAATTTGTAGTTACACAACCCAGGACCATTCTGCAAGAATCTGAGACAGAACAGAGCCCTTCTAGTTAACAGTGTACTTACCTCCACTATGTTTTTTCTGTAAATCTTATTATCAGCCAGCATAAACATTAAGCCATCCAGAACACTGCCCAGCTCAAAGTCAAGACATCTAAAAATTAACACACCAAAAGAAAAAAAAAAAGACTTGTTTAGATTTTTTCTGTCTATAGGTAGAATATTCCTAAATGCAATGCGACCTTATCTTCATAGCGGAGGAACGGTAAGTAAATGTGTTAACACTTTGTGGTTTTGCATATGTATAAGAAAAAAAAGATCATTGCATCTAAAATTGGCCCTTTCAGAAATAAAATGAAATAAAAAGCACAATTAGTTAAAAGGTTCGCTGAGGATCCTTGGACACGTTCCCAGTATATCTCAGACTGAAGTTCTGTTTGTGTTTGGGGAAAACAATATGTGTGGATTAAGCACAGAACTTTCTGTGCTGTGGACAATGGTTCTCTTTTGTTCTCCTCAGATGTCATCATTTTTTTGGCTGAAGCACGAACTGAGAACACAATGGAAACTTCTATCCCCACATGAAAGTAAAGCAACTCATGGGGATAATTTTTATCTTATTTGCCATTATTGTTGTTTTTGGCTCATTGATCTACATTTCTTTCGTGCCTTGTGTTGCTTAGTCTGAGAACCAAGACAATTTTGTCATTTTGCTTTTCAAGATCGTGGATGCATATATAAGAAATGTTCTCAGACGGCGTGTTTTTCTGTGTATAGACTATATGTAGAAGTAGTATATATTTCAGGCAGATACTTCTATGAAGATACGTACAATCACATACAACATATTGACTACAATTGCTGACTTACTCCATTGGGGCCTTGTGCTTGACTCGTAAATTTCTTGACCTTATTACTCTGTCCTTTGGTTTTCCGGAAATGTCCATCGAACAGTGATGCGTATTGCGTAGTAGTAGTAATAATGATCATAATAGCAGGTTTATCTATGACAGCCATATAATATATACATGTTATATGTGTGTGTGTGTGCGCGTGTGCGTATATATATATATATATATATATATATATATATATATACTGTTCCACACCATGCTCAATCAGTACGTATGTGTACAGTGTATACATACAGAATCATCCCGGCGCTGACGCTGATCCCTTCTCTTTTCATATCTAGGACATTGGCAGAGCAGCTCCTTCTCTTCAGAATGTAGTCCCTGAAAAGAAGAACTTTGCAGACAAGCTTATCCTAACTCCTCCTCATACTTTACATTCACTATAGTTTAAACATGTTTGCCCTGACATTCTGTAAGATTTCGCCAGTCTTCTTTACCCTTTCCTTTCAGCTTCCCTTCAGCTTTTATGCAACCTCCTTGCCAAGCTCTCACGTATTGCACACTGCTACATTATGTCTGGTTGGATCAAAAAAATAAATGAAAATCTATTACAGAGATACTTTTATATTTATAATCATTTTTGCAGTTACAGAGGGGGAGAGGAGCCAAATACTTGTCCTGAATGAGTTGGACCTGGTGCTTTTTTCAGAAAAACAATGGAAGGGCCACAAGAATGGATGATCAAATTAAGTTAAAAACTTGCTAAAAACTGAAAATCATTTGGAAGCAATATTCCCCTAAAATATTCCTTTATATTCCTATTGCACTACAATGTGCTAGGTTTATTACACCCGGCCAGCAGCTAAACCATGACATTTATAAAAAAAAATTCTGACATTTCACAATGACTTTGTGTTTGATGGGTATCCTAGTGCAGAGACCCCCAGTGGTCATCCTAGTGCAGAGACCTCCAGTGTTCATCCTAGTGCAGAGACCCCCAGTGGTCATCCTAGTACAGAGACCCCAGTGGTCATCCTAGTGCAGAGACCCCCAGTGGTCATCCTAGTACAGAGACCCCCAGTGGTCATCCTAGTGCAGAGACCTCCAGTGTTCATCCTAGTGCAGAGACCCCCAGTGGTCATCCTAGTACAGAGACCCCAGTGGTCATCCTAGTACAGAGACCCCCAGTGGTTATCCTAGTGCAGAGACCCCCAGTGGTCATCCTAGTGCAGAGACCCCCAGTGGTTATCCTAGTGCAGAGACCCCCAGTGGTCATCCTAGTGCAGAGACCCCCAGTGGTCATCCGAGTGCAGAGACCCCCCGTGGTCTTCCTAGTGCAGAGACCCCAGTGGTCATCCTAGTGCAGAGACCCCCAGTGGTCATCCTAGTGCAGAGACCTCCAGTGTTCATCCTAGTTCAGAGACCCCAGTGGTCATCCTAGTGCAGAGACCCCCAGTGGTCATCCTAGTGCAGAAACCCCCGTGGTCATCCTAGTGCAGAGACCCCCAGTGGTCATCCTAGTGCAGAAACCCCTTGTGGTCATCCTAGTGCAGAGACCCCTAGTGGTCGTTAAATGAAGGGAGAAAAGCACCCAGCCAAATTCTACACCCTTTGATTTCTTGAAGAGGCCATCAAGTAGTGAAAGGGCGCACAAAGTCTGTAAACTAATACATCGCTCACCACCCAAACCCCCAATGATCACTAAAGGAAGCAGAAGTGCTCAGGTGATCAAATCTGATTGTCTCTTGTTAAAGATCCAAGATAGATGTAGAAGGTCCCTGGACACCACTCTCTTGGCCCGTTCATAGCAGATCAGCTGATTTACTTAATATGTCTTTATTGATTTTGGAGCCTCAAAGTGCCATTTTGTGATTCAAATCCCCAAATTTGGTCCATAGGGGAGTTTAGGAGTATCTTTGTACTTTATTATTATTGAATCCAAAATAAACACAGTATGCAATAAGTTCCTAAATTTTCCCTATAGATGAGAATTTTTTTGTTAACTTCCATTTGGCCCGTTCCCAACTGGTGTGCTGTGGCAAACTCCATTGCCCAACAGACATAAAAAAAATAAAATCCCTAGGTTTACTACTGATGTAGTAGAAGTCATGGACACTAGTACAGTCATAAACGCTTCCTGCTAGACTTCCTACGAGACGTCCGCAGTTTAGTGGAGACGCCACTACCTGAATACTGTATATATCGCCTGAACAACATAAGTATGGGATTTTTTTCCCTCCACAGTAAGATCACTTTAATTTTGTTTTAATCATATCACATATTATGGTGTGACTGTAGCGGCACTACTATAGGATTGTACCTGATTTATTAATAATTCAAGTACACCTCGCACAAGTCGGGGGCTTTCTTAAAGGGGTATTCCCATGTACATAATCATATCTATATTTGTAGATAACTAAAAGTTAAAATTTTTTGCAAATATAAGTAATTAAAAATTCTGCAAAGTTTTATAGATTTTCTCTAACTTTCTTAGTGGTGACAGTCTTTTATCTTGATCGGTTGCCATGGATATGACCACTAATGCAGAAACTTTCTATGGTCGGGGACTTGTCAGGAACCCAGCCATGATTTCCTTATTGTACCTGGGTTATCAGGCAGGGACACTACATGTATCAGAAGATACCCCAGCCACAATAAAGAAATCATGGCTGATTTTCTGACCTTAGAAAGAAAAATTTGCAGAATTTTTAATTACTTATATTTGCAAAAATGTTTAACTTTTAATTATCTACAAATTTAAAAATAATTATGTACATAGGAATACCCCTTTAAGACTGGCATAGGAGACGTTAGTCTTAATAGATTTCCCATACTATATAAATAATGACTTATGAAGACTTATAAAACAAAATTATATACAAGAGTGTAGAGGATGGGTTAAATAATAATGAAAAACAGACAGTCACTCAGACGTTACTTAAGTTTATAATCTCTTCCAAGTGCTGTATTCACACCTATACTGATAAGTACTAGTGTACTGCTGTTGTCCATGATAATATTACTTAGGAGGGTAAGCGACAGTGAGTTGGGGCCTCTATCTGTGTCTCTCCTCTCTTACTCATCCACTTCTGACTTCTCTCCCCTTCCCCTCCATAGACTTCTATGTAAAGCCATATTATGCAGTTCTCTCTCTCTTTGACAAAATGGATTCAGCAGATTTCAGAGTGAATATCAATTTAGCAGAGGAAAGCAGGAAAAGAGCAAGATAAGAGGAGAAAGAAGCTTGTTTCTCTGATAAGATATGTTGGATTTTTTTTTTTAATTCACTTATACTGTTGACTCTACTGATTCGCTTATACTGTTGACAATATTGTAAAATCAAACATTTTAACATAAAAAATGTGAAGAAAAATTATTGGAAGCAAGTATGCAAGAATTTGACTAGGGGTGCATTCAGATGTCCATAAAATGGATCCATAGAGAAGCTGTATATTTAGCGCCAAGTACGAGATACTCTGTTTTGACCATCTGAATGTAGTCTAATATACAAGGTTTATATAAAGATACCTAAAGACACAAATTAAAATAAAGACTATAGTTCTTGATCTTCCTTGGTTCTTCAAGCTGCATAATAGACATGGAAAGCATGCTGTGTATGTAAGATACGGGAAATCCCATAGCTGGACTTTGAGGCTCCTCTTTACCATGACCACCATCTCCTCCAGTATGGTCAAAGCATGCAAAGCTCATGATTATTTTGGTCATGTAAATGTACTTGTACAATGCACATAGCGATGCCACAGTGAGGTATAAGGTACACATTAAAGTCACAGTACAGGAATGATGTGCTATAGACAGTGAGGTCACAGTGGGGGAATAATTGTTATGGTCAGCAGGGTTTATTAAAAAAAACTAAACAAATGAAAATCCTGCGGAGCCCTCTGGGCTTCTGAACTGCCAACACCTAATGTGAACACTGTTTGACAGTTGATGTCACTGCTAGCTAAATTAAAGGACCAGGTGCGCTCTGTTATCATTCACAGAGTCCTGTGCAGTCAGAGCAGTCGCACAAATAAACTAACTGGCTAGCCAGAACTCCTGGACTAGCCAGAGACAAACTAAACCCAGTGTGTTGCTGTTCCACCCAACCACCAAGGCAACTATTGCCAAGCCCACTTCCAGTGACCCCAGACTGAGAAGGGATGCTAGCTAAAGCCACTGAGTACTATCACACAACATACATGGCGGCATGCTGCCTGACTAATAGTGACATTGCTGACTCAGGGAAGATTACTAGCTAGGGCAACTAAGGTTTACAGGCTGGAACCCATACATACATACACACACATTATTTCAGGTTTCAGAATGTGATCATAGAGCACCGGGCGTCCAGACCAGCCCCCTTATATAGGCAAGGGGAGGTCACCAGCAAATAGCCCAGCTGCCCAATCCAAGCATCCATTGGTCGACACACCAGTCTATCAAAGACTCGACCACACCCAGCTGTTGCAAGGCAGGTTAACCCCTGCAATCCTGGACTGTACAGAAGAACAGGCAGCGACGCCCATCTCATGGCCGCAGCTTCTGCACAATCCTAACAATAATACACATTATTTGGGCATTACAGGAATAATACATACAGCGTTGTCACAATGAGATAATTGCTATAGTAATGTAACTGAGGAACTAGCGGTGCCATGTTTTGGGACCCTGAGGCTCCATCATTTAATAGGGTTAGGTACAATTAAAAAAAGAGTGGAGCCATCTCTAAAATACAGGTGGGCCAAATAATGACAAATAAAGAAATGTTATTTTCCTGGTCTTAAACTTGCCCCTAGACTGCCATATATATTTACTAGAAGCCCTGGAAGGATATTTTCCTATCTTTAAGGGGCCTGTGTATAAATGCAATGGAAACCTTTTTACCGGTCTTATTTTCTAGTTTTGAAACCCCTGTCCTACTGGAATATCTGTAACCAACCTCATCTCATATTCGTGAACACAGTGCTCATTCTTCGCCTGAACCACGAGTGGTAAAGAGGTCAATTCTGATTGTTAGCCCCTGCCGAGCTCTCCTATGTACAGGAGCCCCCCAAGTCATTTCGTGTTACAGCTTTGTATAATGCTTGTCATTGTTTAAGAGCATTGAAATACGATTGAAGGCTTTATATGTAACTATTAGGTTTCATTGTGAAAACAGAACTGGATAGGGCTCACTTTATTGGCTTCACAACTACTGAAACTGCTTTGCACCTATTTACAAGAACAGTCTTGCTGTGACCTGTGACAAGTATAACATTATTATGTCAACTTAGTTCAGCTATTACAGACAGTGAACGGGTCTGGTTATAGGGGAGCATGGATTGCCTACAATTGGAATTGGGATTAATAGTTTCTTTAAAAACAAATATACAACTGGCAACATAGTAAGAAAATAGAAAACAAATTCCTTGTATACATTGTACTATGTATTAGACTACAGAATTCCATACACATTTATTTTATTTAATAGTTGAAAGAAAACAGCAGGACATTGTATACTAGAATCTTATAATGACCTTTCCTTTCTATGATTTCATATTTTGCTATATTTGTATTTTGCGACATGAAAAATCTTCATTAATAATTGGAAACAGTGGTTTCTACTAGATGGAGCTAAGGCCCAGTTCACAACTGCGTTCAGTATTCCATTTAGGGCTCTCCTCAACCTCAGCCCAGCGCCACTTAGAAGTCTCATCCCAACCAACCTTAAGTTGTTCGAAGATAGACGCCATATAATATTTCTTAACATCCGGGACACCTGCACCTCCATTAGACCAAGGCCTAGTCATCACTTTAAATCGGACCCTGGACCTCTTACCCTCCCATATAAAATTAGAAAGAATAGACTGTAATTTAGGGACGTACGAGTCAGGGAGGGGAATGGCAACTGTGCGAAACGTATATAAAATGAGGGGTAACGCCATCATTTTAACAATGGCTATTCTGCTAGCCCAGGACAACATTGGTTGAGAGAAGGAAGTTAGGAGGGAGGAAATCTTAGTCAGAAGGGGGATATAGTTGGCAGCAGACAGATCAGAACTGGGCGCCGTCAGGGAGATGCCAAGGTACGTAATACGGGAGTCATTCCATTGATAAGGGAATTTAAGACTAAGGTCGCGTTTCAACAAAGGTGGGATGACAATGGGTAAGATCTGGGACTTGGAAGAATTAACTTTATAATAAGAGACCCTGCCAAATCTCACAAGGGCGTCAGTAGCAGCACTTAAGGAAGAACTAGGGGAGGTCAGAGCCAGTATAACGTCGTCAGTGTGTAGACCAATCTTGTGCTGCTGGCGGCCCACAGTAATGCCTCCAATATTCTCAGCCACTCGAATGGACTCCATCAGGGGTTCCATCACTAAAGCAAAAATACTGGGAGACAGAGGGCAACCCTGACGGGTTTCATTCGAGATCCGAAAAGCATAGGACAGAAAGCCCGAGGAAAGCACATGAGCCGACGGGTGAGAGTAAAGAGCTAGTATAGCAGACTTAAAGACAGGGCCCATTCCAAGCAGCACTTTCCTCTCCACATTTTTCATGCAGAAACCACACAGATTCGATTATAGTCTATGGGGTAGTGTGGTTTCTTAGCTAACCACTTTTTAATGCATATAGGTTTCCGTTTGGGGGGTCTCCAAGCAGACTCCCTGAACGGAATATCGAACGCAGATGTGAACCGAGCAAACACCCAACACCCAGTTGGTAAGTTTGTTACCAGTTTTGGTAACAAACTTACCAACACCCAGATCCCAAACAGCTCATCTGTGATCCTGAACTCCACTTCCTATTCTCTGGCCAGTGACATTGCATCCATTGGTCACATGGCCATACTGCAACTCAGTCCTATTCAAATGAATGGGGCAAAGCTGCAATACCAAGTATAGCCACAATAAATAGCGCTGTGCTTGGTAAGCAGTGAAGAGGCCACGACAATCATTATCATAGTCCCGGACAACACTTTGAAAGAGGTCATTCATGATTTATAAAAATATGAAAAACAGGAAAGTGTAATACCGTAAAATTAAAAATATCATATTTAAATGGCAACCTCCTGCCACTCCAGCAAGTTACTATGATACTTCTCATGGGTCTATGATTACTACTCTGCAATTATGATGTTGCTGTACATGTATGGTAACAGCAGTGGTGTAACTACCGGGGTAGCGGCTGCCACAGGGCCCGGGACATTAGAGGCCTGGCAACAGCCACTAGCGCTGCGGTTTTTTTCTTTTCTTAATAGGCCGTTACTGGCTGGAGTTACGGTAACGGGCTCTGTTTACTTACTGATCCTGGCAGTGGTATACTTAATTAGGATATACTAGCCAAGTGGGCAAGACATACAGCATACAGAGACCTCACCTCAGACAAACCACAGTGTCACTGCCCACTTGGCTAACATACAAGTTGTATGAACAGTAACAGAGCTTATATCTTTGGAGTGGCCAAATGGATTTAGATAAGCAAAATACCAAAATGATTAGGGTGCCAGCGCCAGACAGATTATGTATGTTGTTGGGCTTTTCAGACCTGGTGACAGGGTCTCTATATGCTTTTTCACATGTATCACTTATCTATATGGGATAGCGGAGTCTGTACAGATTCTGCTGCTGGGACCTCCACCAATTACTGCAACCACATTTATCATTACATAACCAATATAATTAATATAATTAATAATCAATACAATTTGAGAAAATAGTGCATGCTCCAGCACTGGTTTTCTGTGGATGTGTGAGGGGGGCAATGAGGGTCTTTTGATTTCCGTCCTATTAATCGGTGTACGTCTCTATGATAATATATATTTATATAGTTGTACTTTAGCCAGTTAATCCCTAGCAGATCCGGGTTACACGCTATTCAAAGTGTCAATTTTAAGTTTCCTAAGGCAAATAGCAAAATGAAGTACAGGTAGTTCAAAATCACTTTGTCTACTCAGCCCTTCCTTATCTATATTGCATGGAGTCAATCAGCCTTCATCGCCACAGCACCTCATGCTGGTTGATGAAGTGAACTTTGCATCCATCATTCATCACTCTCTCATCACTCTATAGCGTTGAAGCAATTACAGCCAATGCTCATCCTCTGTGTACAGTATGCAGAACTCTGGAGGCAAGAATTACCATAATATGATTGTACCGAACAGTATCAGTAATGTCCCTCGGTGCAAGGGAGCACATGTTGTTATGGTTAAAAACTTTGCACATAAAAATATTGCTTGATCCATATTTATTAAAGAATATAAATATAACATATATAAATATAAAATATAGAGTGAATAGTCTGATCACCTACAATAGTTCCAATAAATGTATCCTATGCTGCAAACAGATCCTGGAGATCAACTTTGTAGACTTGTGTATGGTTTTGATGGCCATAGATGTCAAGTGAAATCTTTTAACTCTTTAGCTTAGACATTCTGACTCTAACCAGTGGCATAACTAAAGTCTTGTGGGCCCTGGTGCAATATTTTGTCCAAGGGCCCCAACCTCATCCCTACAGTGAATTCTTGATATTGATGGTTACGGGTACTAAGGAGTTTAATCCACCTTAGTGTGGTTCGGGTAATCTGTGGGTCTCCTTGGTTTATGGGCCAGATGGAAGCTGCAATCTCAATACTGATGCCAATGCTTATGAGCCCCCTAAGGCACCTGGATCCCAGTGCGATTGCACCCTCTGCACCCCCTCAAGTAAAGTCCCTGCTGCTAACTGCATGAATAAAAAGGTGACTATGTAAAGTAATGATATGTAAATTAACTCCATGCATTTTTGTTCTTCTTATGGTATCAATAATATTCTGTATGATGTGCTGGGGAAAAGTCTAAATAGGGTGAAATTGGAAAAAAAAACACAAAGGTTTTGTTGCTACAGTATTCACTGTGCAGTACAAATAACACATTACCTTTAGGCCGGTTGCACGTGTCCATGTGCTAGCCACTGGCCGTGAATGAACTGACACTGAACCACGCATGGCCATCTGTAAGGGACCTTATACTCCAGGTCAGTATGATCACGACAATATCAAATTTATATATATTTTTTATTAAGTTTTAATATATTTATAAAAGGTTTAAAACAAATGACTATGCATTACCAGATTCTTCACTTGTTTATATATCCGTGTATGGATCTGTATGAGTGCTCGTTTTAGCAGGACAAGCTGTAGTTTTTATTGATATGGCTTTTTATCCATTTTTATTTGATTTTTGGAGGTGCGAAGAATTGGCTATTTGGGCATTTTAATGTTTTTCCCCCTTAAGGCTAAGGCCCCACTGGGCAGAAACGCAGCGTGAAAAAAACGCAGCGAAAACTGCAGTTTTGTGCTGCGGAAATTCATATGAGTTTTCTGTTGAGTTTTTCATCACGTTTTTACTCGAGTTAGCCTTAGCCTCCACCAAGCAAAACAGTGAGCTTTTGTCTACGGATTTTGATGCTTTTCCGCAGCATTTCTGCGGAGTTTCTGCAACATATTTATCATGCTGCGTTTTTGCTGCGGTTTTCACACTCTCTATGGAGGAGAAACTCAGCGTTTCTGCAACTATAATTGACATGCTGCGTTTTTCAAATATGCAAACATTTTTCAAAAACACAGCTTTTCCGCAGCGTTTTTTTTCTGCAGTGTGGGGATAGGATTACACAAAATTGCATTCACTATGCTGGTATTGTAAAACGCAACATTTTTTTCCGCTGCGTTTCCACAAAACGCTGTGTTTCCGCCCAGTGGGGCGTTAGCCTAAGTGTTAACTGCAGAGAATGTTTTAATAGCCCAGGCATTTTACGATACAGAGATACCTAATGTGTTTATTTTTATTTTATTTTTTTTTGCTTTTTCTTTAAATTGGACAGTTGAAACCCATGTTTTTAATGTGTTTTTTGCATTTTTTTTTAAATTTTGTTACATTTTTAACTTTTTTCATAGGAAGCTTGAATAAGTAATCACCATATCGTGTAGTCGATAGACTGCAATGCTATAGTATCGCAGTTTATGGGAGAATCCCTATATAAGAATTGAGCAGTGCCACAGAATATCAGAAAGTGGTTGTAGGTCTGGGAACCTTCAGAAGGCTTTTGATTCTCATGGCAACTAAAGGCTCCTGCGATCTCACTACATGGGTGCTTTATGGCTACCAAGATGAAACTGAAAACTAACTGCACAGATGCTGTAATTGTATCTGACCATGGCATGTGCAAGTGCCGAGTTGTCTCCAAAGACGGTATACAGCAGAGACCAGCTAGTTATGGAACTGGCTCAGCTACTAGGTGGGCGCTATATTTAAAGTGCCAACATGTGCCATACATGTACAACAGATGTCAGCAAGTTAATGCTATACACGTTCCATTTATGCTTTGTATAATTGGATTGAAATTGATAAAACTGTATAAAATATATTAATGCTTGATAGAGAACCTCATACAAAGGTTTATGTTTGGAGTCTGTAAGGAAGCACATGGGGGAGATTTGTGAAGACTAGTGTATTCTCTCATAATGGCAGAAGGTGTGCAGACCTTCTCATAAATCAGAGGTGCCCTCTACCGGGAAGGCAGGGATCATTTACACTAGTAAATGATAATATACCTAGTGTACTGCCCACACCACGACCCCATCTATGTAAGTGGCACGGGCAGTGCAAAGCAAAAAAAGTTGCATATTCAAAACATGATTTATAAGAACAGGTGTACAAAGTATAATAAATCCGCCCCATGGCGTCATCCTCTGCAGAGCAGAAGACACTCCACTCTTCCATATGGTGCCATATTGAGTATCTGTTTTCCCCTAGAAGCAATTCTTGAAAATAACACAACACGGTGCCTTGAAATGCAGTGCAGGGGTAAAAATTAGGGGCATTTCCAATTGGATGTATCAGAACACAACAGTTTAGGGCATTTTGGAAATTTGACTAGGAACGATGCCCACCTGATATTTAGGATATTAAAGTTGCATGTGGCATAAACCAGTAATCAATGACAAACTTACCATGTATATCCTAAGCCAACATGAAGACTATAAGACCATGTACAATACTGCATATGCTGATATGTAAAAAACAAAACAAAACTAGTGCCCATAATTATAAAGGATCCCATGGTAATCCAGACAGAGCCCATGAGTGCACTAGATGTTTTTTGAGTTAGCAATGTCTGAACATGTTTTAGATTTTTGCCATATTAATAAAGTTGTGGATATTGTATCTTCCTCTTTTTCTTGGTTTGCCATATATCCTGTTAAACTTTTCGGAATGGTGTGAAGTCTACTCTGAAATGGAAAATGTCTTTAAACGCAAAATGTGTGAGGTCAACTTATTTTCATTTCTTGTACATTCACACAAGCGGGTTACTTAAGTGAAACTATTGTTTTTGAAGCAGTTTTGCATTTTTTCCTTAAGCAATTTGCAAAGGGCACTTGCCACATCCTGAACCGTAGTGATGGGTGTCCTGCCCAATTACCAACATGTCAGAACGCTGCTGTTGTAACTCCAGCTGTGAGCTGTTAATAACAAATTTACCCACAGGACAGTCTTGCCATATGGCGGATGGCCACTCAGTGCCATAATATGCATTACAAAACACATTCCTGTCAACAGCATTTGGGCATAGGTCATAGGATTTAATACAGGGCTTTAATGACTCATTTCTTTGCAGGCTTTGTAATATCATATGTATATGTTAAGGACATTTTATGTAAATATCCAGGTCTGTAAGTTATATGTTAATAATGTAACTTACTAAATTAAATAAATTTCAATATACTTAGTTATTGACTAAGTTATAACACTTATAAAAGTGCTGTTAAAATGGCATGCCCCAGTTTATATATAGGGACACATTGTCTATAAACTTATCAACAATGAATGCTGCATTACAGACAGGTACAGTTGACCATAAAGATGCGTGTACCCTTAACTAGCTCAAATTTGGTTATGTACACCAATTTCTCATAAAATAAATTCAAACACAATATTGTAACATACTAGCAAATCATTGGAAGGTTGCAATTTGCAACCTAATCACAGTGTAGACCTACATAAGATAGAATTTGTGACACATAGTTACATAGTTACATAGTAGATTAGGATTGATGAAGACAACAGTCCATCAATTCCAACCTATAACCCTACAGTCCCCTACAGTGTTGATCCAGGGGAAGGCAAAAACCTCCATGAGGCTCATGCCAATTGCCCCATTTCATATATTAGAAAAATTCTTGCAATGTATTAATTTGTACTATTGATTTATTAAAACAATTAAATGCCAGTTACTCTTTATGAGGATTATTACTAAGCAGCTGACTTTTATATCTGTCCTGTACAGAGGCAAAACTGAACCCCAATGCAAAATGAAAGGGGCCCCACTTACAATTTTCTCTATATTACTGGAATGTTCCTATGTTGTAGAGAGGCTTAGTGTAAAGCCGCTACCCCTTAACCTTCCCATTTCCTTGTTAAACCTACCCACTCCTACAAAGTCCCTTTGTGCCCCAACACAGTAAAAGTGACTTTTCAATGTATTCTGCCTCCTTAATTCCCACAACATATAATGTTCCACAACACAGTATAATGTCTCCTAAGTGGCCCCACATAGTATAATATCCATTAAGTGTCCATATATTTATAATGCTCTTACACAATATAATGCCTCTTTAGTGGCCCCACAAAGTATAGTCCCCCATATTGTATAATGCCCCTTAATTCAATTCATATAATGTGACCCCCTCATTGTAGAATGGCCCCACACAGCATAATGCCCCCTTGGTGGCCATCTCATAGTATAATAATATCCCCTCAGTGACTTTCACATGGCATAATAAATATCCTCACCTAGCCCTGTTCTCTCAGGACTGAATACAGGCTCGGATCTAATACTGTCTCAGGCTCAGTACTCATCATGCCTCCTGTTACAATCAGCAGGCTAACTAATAAAAAAAAAACTAAAATAACCAATAGCCTTCAGAGCCCAACAGGGCAACCTACTGTGAACAAGGCCTGACAGTTAGATTCACTGCCGGGCTATACCACCAACTAAGCGCTCCCTATAAGTTAGAGGGAGCTGCCTCTGCAGCACAGAGCATCCGCAAATAAATTCAAATAGTCTAGCAGTTTCTCTACTGCTAGACTGCAACAAATAATGACCGTGTACTCCCAGTTACTTCACTGGGCTCCACCAACTATAGCTACCTGATATTTCCTAACTAGCCAGGTGGCTGACAAACTAAGTAAGGGGATTCCCCACAATACTGACTAGGAAGCAGATTCCCTAATATACTTTCTAGGATAAATTGGGGAAGGGAGACCCACTTCCACAAACCAACACATAAACAAACTTGCTGCAAGTTCAAACACACAGACAGGACCCCAGCAACTTTAACACACAAGTAAGGTAATTAGGAATGAGGCTAGGGCACCGGGCTGACAAACCTACTTCCATAAATGGAGGGAAGGCGGGCCTGATCAGCAAGCCCAGGTGCCCAAGCCAGGTGCTCATAGGGTGACACCACTGTCAGTCACCAGACTGACCACACCCATAGGCTGCAAGGGAATTAACCCCTGCTATGCTGGACTGCCACACTGTCCTAACACCTCCCTATACTGCCAGAAAATACAATAGTTGCAGCCTGCACGTATTCATTACTGGAGATATAGATAGAGTTAAAATTGGGACCAACCATCAGGGACAGCAGGACAGAGCTCAGCACGTGGGATTGTCTTGCAAGACCCAGCACAGCTGACAGGGCCCCTCACTGCCCCCTACCATAAGACCTGCCCAGTGGACAGCCATAGTTTCTGAATTGAGAATAGCTGACAAATAGGATGACTTAAGTCAATGATATGATTTCAGGGAAACCGCATGGGTTGGGAAATAATTGGAGGCAGTAACACTATCACAGGAAGAAGAGTGTCAGAAGAGCATTAGAAGAATGAAAAATATGTTAAAATATTAAAACTCAATATAAAACCAATTTTATGGGAGACATGAAAACAGCATAGAATAGTTATGTTTCTGTAACTCAGGTCAGGAGAACAAGCCTTAGATTCCCTTCTAGGCCATGTTTGATGAGATGGGAATAACTTTTTAATGTATACAGCTTATAACAAGAGATAAGAAGAAGGTGACTCAATCTCTTCATCTCCTAGAACATAGACATTGTATATCGCTTCATTGTGCGTGTTATCAGTAGTCCGTTCAGGGGGTCCCCATGCGGACACCCCCAAAGGGATTACCGACACAGATGTGAACCAAGGGTCAGTATTTTACTAATTCCCCTCCTCCTCATTTCTTGGTTTCAGTGACAAGTGGGTGGGTGGGCTTAGTTTACTAGACAAACAGTGTGCTTGAGATTTAGATACAGAGATAACCAAAGCACTGACTGAGGACTGTTTTAGCCCTTATGAAGGTGTAGCAACTACCATATATACTCGAGTATAAGCCGAATTTTTCAGCACAGTTTTTGTGCTGAAAAAGCCCCCCTTGGCTTATACTCGAGTCAGCAAAAAAAAAAAAAACTTTTTTTTTTTTTTAGGGGGGGGGGGGGGGGGGTCCTATGACCAGCCGCAATATCAATGTATAGAATCTCCCATAAAATAGTGGGGAAAAAAAGAAGCTTTAAAAAAATATTTCTAAATCACTCCTTTCCCTAGAATACATACAAAAGGTGAAAATTACTGTGATACATGTATACATTAGGTATCTCTGTGTCTGAAAGTGCCCGGTCTACTGAATATAGGGTATCTGCAGTGCTCCTCTTCTGTCGGGAAGGGGTTAATAGGAGCACTGCAGATACGCTATATTCAGCCAGACTGAATTCCAAGTGGGGGGAAAAACCCCAGTCCTCAAGCTCAGGGAAGGGGCAGACAGACAACCAAAACACCCCCTCCCCTTCCCCAGCATCCAGCATCTACTGCACCCAAAAACTCTGACCATTTTAATTTTTGAAATTTTCCAGTAGCTGCTGCATTTTTCCCCCTCGGCTTATACTCGAGTCAATAAGTTTTCCCAGTTTTTTGTTGTAAAATTAGGGGCCTCGGCTTATATTCGGGTTGGCTTATACTCGAGTAGATACGGTAAGTTCACTTTTCCAGGGCTATTAGCCATCAGTCACTAGAATAGAGGTGTCTTGAATTGGGGACTGAGTCAATCGATCCACCACTGCAGCTACATAGTGATCTGACACCTTGGCAATGAGCTCTAAACATATTCAGCTGTATCTAACAATTGGAAATATCCCTTTAGGAGATGGAGACATCCCTTTAAGTGAAATAAAGTGACAACCCACAACTGCAAAGCTGCGATCCAAGTGTAATATAAAGCAGATCGCGCTGGCTAACACTAATACGATATATCCATTATAATGAAGTGGTCATTACTACACATTTATTAGCAGACATAACTTTTTAGTACTTCTTAACATCAAGTCCATTTAATTCTTGCACTTTTGTTTTTGCTAAACGCGAAGCCATTTTTATGATTATTCCCAGACAAGTCCAAATGTGTGTCATTGCGTATGAGTAATTGGTGAAGTGACAAGTCCCCTGCATGACTTCACCATTACCTGCTTTCTCTGAAAGGAGCTTTGGGAACTCCTGTCTAAAACACATTTCCATTCTAAAGCTTGCCCAGATTTCCGAGGCCGTGATGAATATTTTCTGTTGCCCACCCATATGTTAATGTGTTGTTGCTCTGCGACAATTTCAATGATGTCAGCTCGCAAACTGTTTTCCTCTTAGATGGCACCTAGTTACAGATACAAATTTCTCTAAAACATTAAATTAAATGTTTGTTTAGTCCCTAATTATTTTGGAGTGTGACAGAAGCCAGCGCCCGTAAAATATGTTGACACAAAGGGAGACGGTTAAAAAAAAAAATCGAAAAGTTAAACCCGCGGCTAAAGCCAGAGCAGCCTTGTGATGTAATGCATCGAGCACCTGACAGAATGTTGGCTACGGTAAGAGCTGGCTCTGTTCACATGACAGGATGGCTGGCAATTCTTAACAGTGCGAGCAGGATGTACTAATATTTACAGGAAAAGACGGTCTCTGGCTTTGCTGAAATAACATCACTTTCCTACTTTGACTGCTTCTGCATGGCAGACTTTTAACAAACAGCTACCAGGGGAGGAGAGAAACGCTTGAGCTTTCATCAAACACTAATGTTTGCCTTCAATTTTGTGAAAAAGTCAAAATTATATAGCCCAGGCTTAAGAAAGCAACGTAAAAAATAATGACATCATTGTGATGGAATATTCGTATAAAATACTCTTCAAAAAAAGAAGCGGGCCGCGTTTTTCTTGCCGTAAGAACTTATCTTTTATAAGTGTATTTTTAAGAGCTTAACAAGTGAAACTGTTAAGTGGTTTATTCGCGTCTGCTAAGTTATCAGTTAACAAGGTTTTATGGGCGAACTTAGCAAATAAAAGTAAGTGTTAGGGTGTTTTGACAGATGACGTTTTGTTTGGAGGAAACAGACGGAGAATATTAAAGGTTTAATACTCACTAATAATATTTTCGTTTCCTTTATAAGCCCGAAAGTAAAATTCCAACTTGGACTCTTAATTTACTCAGCTCTTTCTTTAACTACCTTGGACTGTAATGGAGAAGGTAACGCACAAGATTGTACACCTCTCCTTGGCGTATACTACGGTTTTCTAGATAAGTGAGACTTGCAGTGGTGGAAGACATTTATGGAACGTTCAATGGATATGTCACAAAGTCTTAGGTTAAATCCCAACATTGAGGAAAAGATGTTATTTTTGTTGCAGATTTTGTTGTGTTTTTTTTGCTGAGTGAATTTAGCAGAAGGGAGAATTATAAATGCTTTCTATGTATGTACCATTCCTATTGAAGCCACACTTGGTTTTGGCTCAATAAACCGCTGCAAAATCTGCAAAAGAAAAGCAGCTTTTCTGCAACATGGGGCCTTAGGCTATGCTAAAGCGCTGCAGGAAGAACTGCACGGAAATGCATCATGATTCTTCCTGCAGCGCTTTGAACAGAAAGTTTGTGGAGTTTTCTTCCGCAGATTTTCTGTTGCAATTATGTGTTCAGGAAAGCCGCCGGCATGTCCGTAGATATAATTGACATGCTGCTATTTCTAAAACTGCGCCAATTTTGGAAATTGCAGTGCGTCCATGCTGTGGTTTTAAATGCAAAGTGGACATGGGATTCGCATGAATCCCATCCACTTTGCAGTTATTGTAAAATGCCATGATTTTTCAAATTGCAGCGTTTCCGGCCCGTGGGGCCTCGGCCTTACTGACCAAGAAACTTTATCTTGTTTCCAGTTCCATTTTTTGTTCCTTTTTCAAAAGTCATAACTTTTTTTAATTTTTCCATTCACAGCGCACATTGTACATGCACAGTGGCACCGTTTAAAGAGGAGCTTTCATGTCCTTGGGCACATGCAGTTTTATATACAGTGAATTCAGCATACTATCAGCTTTCTCATTATGTGCCCCGGGGGAAGAGCTATAAGTGCTGTTACCAATAGCTCTTCACTGTCAGAATGGCGTTCCTGAAAGTCTCGCTGGGCTGTGAGGAATGCCCCTCCTAACGATGAATTGACACGGGGTATTTTGGTCAGGATTTTGAGGCAGAATCGGCCTCAAAATCCTGACCAAAAAAACGGCTCCCATTGAAATCAATGGGAGCCAGTCAGTTGTTTTTTTCTGGGAACCATTTGCTCCAGCTCCGGCTTCTTCAGGCAGATTCACCTTGCGACATCTGCCTGAAGACACTCCGTCCTCCCGACTAGGCCCATTCATTTGGGCCTAATCCGGAACGGAGTGCAGCGACTGGATGCCGGTGCACTGCACAGGCATCCAGTCACGACTACCCGTCTTTTGGACCGGAATGTGAAGCGGCCTCCGCATCAAATTCCGGTCCAAAATACCCAGGGTGAACCCGGCCTAAAAGTCTGTCTGCAGCTCTGTACAGTCAGAGGGGACATTCCTTTCTCCTCCTCTTGACAGTACTGGTCCATAGACTAGTATTGGGGGGGGTCCTAGCGTTATATAAAACTGCATGTGTCCGAGGACATGAAAGGTCCTCTATAATATTCCATGCAATATACTGAAAAGCTGAAAAAGACTCTGAATGAAGTGGAATTGAAAAACAAACAAAAACCATCCTATTAGTCAAACTTTATGTTTTGTTCCAAAAAAATGCACCTGTTGACAATGACAGACACAGAACTGCTCCAAAGAGAAATCTGTTACTTTATCTGGATGGTTTTAAAGTTTGGCTAAAATTCATCAATCTGTGAAATAATCTGCAAACTGCTATTTATTCAAAGTTTTGGAAGCAAAATCGCCTGGATGAGCAGGCCAAACACAATCCACAGAGTATTTGTGATGCATTGGCAATTGGTGCCTCGGTATAAATCCTCATTCTTCGTATTTGTTGCTCTTTTAATTTCTGAACACTTTGTTACTAAGAGTTTACATAACTTAGCGGACGTGACACCAGCAGCCAATATACTCATCATAGTCCATTTCTGGGTTACATGGGTAGCCTTTTATTTCAATAGCCAGGGTGAAATAATACATAACATAGTATATATATGAAAAAAAAAACAAATTGATTATTTTCTATTCAAAGTAAACAATTTGCATTAAACAAAATAAGCATTAAAAAAAAGGCTTTCTGAAGGTACAAAATTACAATTTTATTTTATTTATTTATTTTAAAAAAGCAATACTCACCCCTTAAAAGTGAGCCGTCTCAGTGTGTACTTCCTTTCCTGGGTACTGAGAGGGGTCAGGAAGTTGAGACTACCAGAGTAACCAGGCAGTGTCAGAGCTAGAGCTGCAGGGATTGGTGAGATAAGCTTTCACTTGTTTCTTCTGTATCTCATTTCGAGCTGTTTAAAAACAAAAATTCATGTCTGAACCCCCATTTAAAGTGTACCCACAATTATAAAATCAATTTCCATTTCTCATAAAGGAGTAATACTGCTGAATGTAAGAAACTTTGTAGTACATCTTAGGGGTTGTTCACACTTGCGCCCTGTATCAGTCCGCTGGGTCTTCGTCCTATTCCCCAGAGAAACTGGTCAGGGGACGGCTTCCCTGCGGTCAGTTTTAAAACCCATTCATTTGAATGGGCTTTAAAAGCAAACTGCCATATTAAGCCTCCCCATGGGGAAACCATTGTTTTTGGCTGGACACAAAGTCCTGCATGTCCAACTTTGTGTCCGGCCAGAAAAAAACAGTTCCCCCGGAGAGGCTGCATACGGACAACAGCGGTTTGCTTTTAAAACCCTTTCAAATGAATGTGTTTTAAAACTGACCGCCGGGTAGCCCTCCCCTGTCCAATTTCTATGGGGAATAGGATGGAAACCTGGTGGACTTATCTCCATAGTATCTATTCCCATCTTTAGCTTAACATACAGAAGTCTTTAGGGAGGAACAGGAGATTTCTATTGGCTAGTTAATTTATTAGTTGCCTCATTCTGTGCAGTGCTGCCTTATTGTGAAACAAAGAGGTGTCAGAAGAGATCTCTCACAATGTAGAGTTCAACAGCTGCATTTGTTTGTGTGTCATTTCCAGCAACCTCCATGTCCTCCTCCTCATCCATAGAGTTTTATTAAAAATGTAACTCAACCTGATAAATTGGGAAGAAAACAAAAACATACTTCTTTATTTAACACCTTCCCTATATGTTGGGTAGTTAAATATTGCGTCCTCTACATAGCCAACGGGTTTTGTTGTATTATACAGCAGAGACCCAGTGTAAATGGCGTGGAGAGTGCTGCATTTTGGGTAGGATCGCCGGAGCTCAGAATTATTGAAGGCTTTTTAATTCAGTACAATGCATTAGCATTGTTATGCATTGCATTAGTGATTAGATCAAAACCACTAGGGGTCTAATAAATAAAGTATAAAAAAAAATATTAAAAAAATATAAAAAGAATTAAAAATTTTAATCACCTTCCTTTCCCTAGAACACACATAAAACAAGTACTTAAATACTAGGAAACACATAAACATCAGATATTCCTACGTATGTCCAGAAATGCCCAGTCTACAAACTTATAAAAATACTTTTCCTGTACAGTGAACGCCATAGTGCAAAAAAAAAAAATCAAAAGTGCCAAACCAAAGTTTTTCCACTGTTTCGCCTGTGATAAAAAATTGAAATAAAAAGTGGTAAAATCATTAGATATTCCCCAAAATAGTATAACTAGTAAACTTGGATCTGCAAAAATATCCACTCTATGCATCCCCGTAAATGGAAATATAAAAAGATACAGATGTCAGAAAATGGTGACTTTCAAGAAGACAAAAAAAAAAATTTGCTAAGTTTTAGATTTTTGTGAAGGGTTTAAAATGTAAATAAAACTTAATAAATCTAGTATCCCTGGAATCGTATGGGACATGTCATTTTGGCTGCACAGTTAACGCTGTAAAAACGATGCCTGTAACAAAGTCGCACAAATGCACTTTTTCTCCAATACCACCCCGTTGTAAATTTCTTTTTCCAGCTTCCCAGTGCATTGTACAGAGAAATAAATGGTTCTATTGTGAAGGACATTTTTTCCTGCAAACATTAAGCCCTCACATGACTCTGAACGGAAAACTAAAAAAGTTATTGGGTTTGGAAGGCAAGGAGTCAAAAACGAAACTCGAAACTCGAAAGATGCCTCCATCAGTAAGGGGTTAATAAGAAATATTACAGAGTTTCTTATATTCATTTATGAAAAGCAGTTTTATAATCCAGGTTTTTATAATTCCAAACAGAGAGACTTTGGCCCCCGCTCATCACAATCTTAGATGTTTTTTTCGATTGCGTTCTTTAACATTGATTAGATGTCACCTTCTTGGGTGGTTGTGGGTGAATGAAAAGCGAGATCAAGCCTTGGCCACTTAAGTTTGAGTTACATCAACCATATCAGAACTGGAATCAAATCACCAGCTAGTAAAAGTCCCCATCCCCTGTTCTGTCAAGCTTTCCTTCCAGAAAAAAAAGATGATTAGTACATTTGATTCCTTGTTAATAATTTTGATGTCGAATTACCCAACTGATTTGTCTCCAGCCATTATTCCACTTACATCAGGCTGAATTATATTACAATTTTGAGAACCAGCTGGAGTACAAATGATATTTCTCATGAGGAATGATAATTTGCCTGCCTTTGAGAATGTCCTAGAGTTAAGGTTAATGCTTCGGAATCATAATTCCAGTATTATCTGAAACAATAGCACCAAGAGTAATCTTTGTTAAGAAAAGAACACGGAGTGCCCTTTTGGATTATTTAAGAAGTTTTGTTCTATTACAGCTGGCAGTATGGAAAAAGATTTTAGTAAGAACATGTTTAATTTCAGAAGCTGGTCACTCCAGAACAATGACGATGAACATAGGTAAAAATGTAAAAAGTTATTGGAGTTTTAGAAAATAAATTATATCTATTGTTTAATGAGCAAGTAGATGTATTACAGGGTGGGCCATAAGTATGAATACACCCAGATATGGTTACGACCAAGGTCTCCGGATCTCACTCCCTTGGACTTCTATGTATGGGCCCATTTGAAGGCTATGGTGTACTCAGTGAAGGTCCAGGATGTGGGGCACATCTTTTAGTGGGTTACTGTTGTTGCTCCATGTCACAAACATGTCAATAACTCAATAATGAATAAAGCTACGTTAAAAATGAACATACCATTGTTTTTCCTCCACAATTCTCCATGTGTTTGATGTGTCACATGACCCCCTTCATATTTAAAAAAGTAAAATTGAATCCAAAATGGCAGCTTTGTAGATGGCCCACAGGAGCGTCACCCAGCCTCAAATGTTTCCCTCCTCCCATGTACTAATATGCCACAAATGGTAAAGCGATATCAGCAACCACTTCCATTTTATCTGGGTGTATCCATACTTATGGCCAACCCTTTAGATTCTCTAGATTGCAGAAACCCAAAAACCAATGATGGCCCCCCTACTCCTTTATTATATACTAGCAATACCCGCGACTTTGTCCGTGGCCCCCTCCCCTATCATTCACGACACAGTAGCAGCGTGGGCCCCCCCCCCCCATTGCCCTGCGGCTGCCGCATCCCTGGTCTCTTCTTCCCTACATGCAACCTGGACGCGTTGTCTCCCAAAGCCTTGGCGCAACACTTTCGTCCCCCCCGGGCCGCACAAACCCATGTTGGGTGTGCCTCTTTTCCCATGTGGGCTCCCCAAATACTTCCCTCCCATCCTCTCTGGCTCGGGGCCCCGGCCTGGACCCCCAAATCCCCATTATCAACACGTGCCTTTCTCCTCCCACGCACAGTCACCAAACTCCTCCCTCATGACCCCCCACTATGGTCTGTGGTGCCATGCACCTCCTCGTCTCCCCAAAGTCACTATCCCCCGAACTTGGCTCCTGCTTGACCATATGGCCACCTAAACGCAGCTCCTCCGCCCCTGTGCTCAGGCAGCCGGCCCTGTTCCCCTTGAGTGCCCCAGTTTACTCACTCATTCGCCACTGCCACACCACTTGAGGGGTGCCGTAGTGCCCAGCCGCACGTCCAGCTCGATCCCGAGCTGCGAAGTAGGAGACAGCGAGTGAGGGGCGCCGACTGTCTCCAGCCATTGCAGTTCTCGTGTTCTGTAAAGTTAAGCCGGGCCGGCCCGCAGCATGCCGGAGCTGCAAACAGCCGCCATGTTCCACGCCGCGCAGACTCTCCAGCAGCCATGCCCACTGAAGCCAGCGTATGGTGGAAGGCAGCTCTGCCATCGGGACGCCCCTATACCGGCACGCACCTATCACAGCACAGGGTACAGAGCGTGCATGAAGTCATCCCAGGTCCTGCAGCAGACCCAGAAACAGACTTTCGCCATTACCAGGCGTGCTTTCGGGAGATGGAGCCAGATGAAAAGTAGCCTATGTCTTCTTCCTGCGGAACAGCTAGGTATGTGCCAAATCTCAGCCAAATACATGACACCGTTTGGCCGTGATTGAGGAACAAACATCCAAAAATCCAAACACACAAACATCCAAACACATAAACTTACACATTTATAATATTAGTAGGATACCACACAGTGCGCCATGAAATTATTTTGTTAGACAGGTTTGGCCATAGACAAGAACTAACCATATAGACTATTAGCATATCATATAAATTACCACTAAAGCTAAAGTGGTCACCAGACTCCCAGCAAACAAGTCTTCATCTCCACAGATAACCAATATAGGCCATTCATTGCCAGAGAAGGAAAGTAATATGGCTGGCCTTCATGGAACTGTGATTCTAATGAAGTTATTGAAATTCTTAAAATAGTTGGGTAGATGCAGAAAATGTTGTTAAATGATAAATATACTGATATTTACCTGACCTCCCTGCCAGCATGTTTAGTGCTGTTGGCCTGGACGCCAGTATATGTTTACATGGCTACAGCATGAAGGTGCCCATATACAGATCCCCACTACCACCAATCACCGGCCTCAGCAGTATTCAGCACCTCCCCACTGAGGCCAGTTATTGGGTATAGAAGTGATCTGCTTGCAGCTGTTTTCTCTCTGCATTTTTCATGTGGCAAGAGGAACGGAATCCCCAAATGCAGCCATGCCATGGTACCCATGGCACAACCTCTTTAAGGCTAAGGCCCTATGTAGCATCCTGCAGAAAAAAATGCACTGCGAGAAAAACTGTAGCTGCAACACATTGCGGTTCCTCCTGCAGCACTTTGCCCAGAAAGTTTGCAGAAGCTTCCTCTGCAGAATTTCTGCTTCAATTATACCTATAGGGAAACAGCCGGTGTTTCTGTAGATATATTTGACATGCTGTGTGTATTTTACCGCAAAGTGGGGATGGCATTTGCTAAGGTCCCGTCCACCTTGCTGTGACTGTAAAACACAGCATTTTTTTCCGCGGTGTTTATGCCACGTGTGACCCAGGCCTAAAGAAGATCTTTCACCACCCCCAACATCTCAACCACTTTGCACCCTTTAATAGGCTCTTCTCCATTGATTTTCCTCTACACTGATTTTTTTCTCTAGCCCCCACTGTTCCTTATCAATCAGTGCAGCTAGTTTCAGTGGCTTATATCCTAACTAGACTCACTGATGTTAAGAGGGTGGTGTCACGTCCCATTGCCTGCACCTGCCTGACATTGGAGAGTCTTGTTAACATATCAGGCCTCAAAACTCATTGCACTGACTGCTCAAGAACAGTGAGAAAAAATTCCAACTGTGTCGGAATCAGTGGAGGGACATCTATTAAATTAATGGCGGTGGTGGAAGTGGTGAAAGTTTCTCTCTAACTGATATCACATTTAGGTGCAAATACAGTACTTCTGGCCATAAAGTATTTGAATGTATGTTCTGGTCGGAGATGTGAAAAAAACAACCATAGCCCAGGTGATGAATGGGGTTTACTTCACAAAATGATGTCCTTAGGAAGTGGAATTGATGGTTTTTTATATTACTCCTGTACAAACTTCTAGAAAATGAACTTTTTGTACATTTCTTAAAATAAATGTACTATTTAGCAACCATAGTAATTATATGGAAATTTAATCATCTATAGAACTCTTGCAAAATTCTTGCCATATTCCAGATCACCTAGAAAATATATGATCTGTTATAGAATGTTCTAAGCCAAAATGAATTTTGATTGGGTAAGTCAGAAATATGTAACATCTTGAATATGCCAGCAGATTGAAAAAAAATCCTCTGCACCTAATGCATACAGTTTAACATTACCTCTGTCAAAGGAAAGGTATCAAATGTTAGATCATAAATCTTAACAACGCAACATGATTCATTTCTCATTTAATCAAGTAAAGTACAAGAAAACCAACCCCGGTATCAGACTTCTACATGAGAGGTCTCTGCTTGACACAGATAGCATGGAATGAATCTAAAGATAACCACAAATCAATACATAAGGGTTACATTATATTAAAGTATAATGCACTCCCAGCAAAACAGCCATTTATCAATGCAAAATAATGGCCCACTTTCCACACTGGATATGTTATGTCGTGTTCCTGGTCCCCTGGTGGATGGAGTTTCATTTTCCTCATTTCATCTATTTTTGATTACAGAAAATTATTATAAATGTAACTTTTATCAGGATAGGCGGCATTTAAGTATAATGTGCAACAAGGTAAAAATTGTACAAATTATTGTAAGTCACAGCATTTCTAGCTCTTTCCAGGTAGGCTGCACGTAATAGTTTTCTCAATGTCATTCCTTTGCATTTACGTTTGCATGTACAGTAGATGTGAATGATATGCACAAGACAGAAATGCAGCTTTCTCAGTCAATAGCTGGACTCATGAAATGCTAATTCAATATCTGTTGGGAACTTTTTCTGCGTTGGAAATCCGTTCAGGGCAGTCTGCATGGGGACACGACCAAACGCATTTGCAATCGGTGTGCAGTGAAAGCACACGGACCCCATAGACTATAATGGGGTCCGTGTGCATGCCACAAGATCTCTGCAGGGAACATATGGACAGGAAAGTACGTCACAATCTACTTTTCTGTCCGCATGATTCGTGCGGGCAGCGCGTGGCAAGCACACAGACCCCGTTATAGGCTATGGGGATCCGTGAGCTTTCACTGCACAACACTTGCAAATGCGTTCAGTAGTCCATTCTGGAGTTCCCATACGGACTCCCCGAACAGATTACCAAACGCAGATGTGAACCAAGGGTAAGTCAACCAGCCTCATCAGATCTAAGAGATCAATGTGATACTGTATGCAGTGTGTATTGTTTGGTATGGATTGTGATCGGCCCCATAGTCACTTAAGCACTGGGCCAACTTCCTGGTTCAGGACTAGACACTTAAATTTTTTTTGTATATGCGTTTTTGAGGGCTATAACATTTTTTCCATTCAGATTATTCAAGTCTTTTTTGTGTCTTTTTCAGTGACACATAATTCTTTATTTTTATGCAATTTTTAGTTTTGCATGCTGCTTGTTTCTTTTTTTCTCAACTTTTTTCTTTTACTAGCACACATACTACGAAAAACTTTTTAAAATAGTTTTCCATCTCTGTAATGGTCATTTTTATGTACCTGACATGTACTGCTGTGTTGATGAAGATGGGGCTAGAACCTGTGATCTGGGGGTGGTATTGGCGATTTTTTTTTTTGTATTTTACTTTAAGGGTAAGTTCACAGGGTTTTTTTTGGACCAGAACCTGAAGTGGAGGCCGCCTCAGGTTCCAGTCCAAAAGAGGGGTAGCTGCAACTGAATGCAGATGCACTGCACCGGCATCCAGTCGTGCAGTCCGCTCCAATGAATGGGCCTAGTCTGGAGGAGGGAGTGTCTTCAGGCCGAATCGCGAGGCGAAACTGCCTGAAGAATGAGCATCTTGCTTCTTTTTCCGGGAGGCGGAACAAGCCGGCTTCCAGAAAAAGCTCCTGAGCGGCTCTCATTGATTTCAATAGGAGACGTCTTTTTGGTCAGGATTTTGAGGTGAATACGGCCTCAAAATCCTGACCAAAAAACTCTGTCTGAACTTACCCTAAGTTTTATTTTTTATTTGTCTTTGTTTTATTTTACTTTTACATTGTGTTCTCATATGACCTTTGGGGACCATTTTAACAGTAGTTTTTATTCTTCACAGATTTCCCCTATAAGTGAGGCCAGTGGCATAACTAAAATCTTGTGGGCCCTGCTGCAATCTTTTATCTGGGGCCCCCAACCTCCTATTTACACTGAATTCTTGATAGTGATGGTTACAGGAGTTACGGGACTGGTTTACTGGAGGCTTTGGACAAAGGAAAACTATCTCATTTAATTGCAGGGCATAAAAACACTACTGGGTGCACATCCGAATGTGGTACATAAATAAAAGTGAGGGTCAAAAAGTTAGGGCCTATCACATTGGGATTTGGCAAAAAAGTTAGGAGTTTGAACCTTGGAGAGTTAAGACCTAGTTGTGGAGTTCAGTTGCCATTAGAAAGTTGGTAGACCACAAAATCAGCATCAAATGTTATGAAGTTCACACACCCCACATGTCCTGCTTGATGTCTCCCTCCCCAGGAGGTCAGAAGACAACCAAAGAGGACCACAATGGAACATCAGATGCCCCAAGGGTGCCCAGGAAAGGTGAGTGAAGTCAAGTACCAGTGGTCATTATTTTCCCATACGTTCCCTAGGCTTCTGCTTATTTTATCTGGGGTCTGAAGAGACATTTCTGGTTAAAATCGGAAGGCAGGCGAATCTTGCAAATATTCACAAAACGAATCTTGCAAGGTTTGTCCATCTCTAGTATGACCTCGCTGACCCTTCATTTTAATTGCATATATGTACAGTAATACTAGAGTACATTTCCACCGCAACAGTTGGTGTACAGGAAATGTATGTCCAAATGTGGCTGTCCCTGGAGATGAAAACTGATCACGGGGATCCGAGAAATCAAAGCCATAGCGATCAGCTTAAAGTAGGGTCATTTTCTGTTTAGAAATAGGTTAATTTCAGGTGATGACCCAATTAAAAGCCCCTTCTACATATAAATTTGCCTTTCTAATGCTGCTGCATCAGAAGACTATATGTGATATTTGCTTTCTAGCCTTGGAATTACTGTATCTCTGCACTCTGCACTTTTCATTGACAATACTGCATCTGCTTTCTGATGGACATTACCACTGTTACACTGTTTTATCACATCATTGATGATCTTAATTGTTATTGGTTATGGGCCATCTGCTGAGTGGCTTGAAACAGTTCATTTACCCAAAATCTCCTTACTTAGATAGTAAATGATCTTCAGCAAAATCTCGCTCATATTCTTTGTTCATCGCTCAGTAATTAATCTGCTTTTGATCCAGAAGAGCATGTTTTTTGCATTCGCGTTTGGCATGTTAAATGTAAATTATAACTTTCTCTTGGTGCTTTACAAACTTCTTTGACCACCCTTTCTGCTTTTGTTTAACATGCCTTTATCCCCTGTTACTCAGCTGAAGGAATCCAGTCCTAGATCTGATGGGTTCTTGCTTTCTCTCATTGTATGTCTTGTTAATGTTATTATTTTTCATTTTGTACATGAGCTAACCTGTCAAGATCAATATATTTTGCATTAACTATTCATTATATTACTGTATATAGCACAAACATATTCATTTGTGATGTATAGAAAATTCATTTACATTGGTTGTTGCCCCTACAGTTAAAGAGGACCTTTCATTGATTTGGGTAAAGGCAGTTCTATATACTGCTGGAAAGTCAACAGTGCGCTGAATTCAGCCCGCTGTCGAATTTCCCGATCTGTGCCCTGGGTAAAGAGCTATCGGAACCGGTACTGTAGCTCTTTACAGTCAGAAGAGAGTTCCTGACAGTCTGTCAGGTACATCCTTCTTCACAGCAGCGCCAATAGCGCTGTACAGTGTGAGCGGGGAGGAACGGCCCCTCCCTCTGCTCACAGTGCTCGTCCATAGACGAGTATTATCAGGAGGGGAGGGGGCGTTCCTCCCCGCTCACACTGTACAGAGCTACGGTACTGGCACTGCTAGCTCTTTACCCGGGGCACAAATCGGGAAAGCCGACAGTGCGCTGTCAGCTTTCCAGCAGTGTATAGAACTGCCTGTGCCCATATCAATGATAGGTCCTTTTTAAAGGTTGCCTGTGTTTCATGAAAAATTTAAATATCTGCAAGGACTTGCTGGTCAGCCTGTTCTAGGACTGCAAAAGCTTTCAGACATGATATAAGTTTTACTGTTGCTAATAATCACATTATGGCTGCAGCACATTTTGCATTTGTCTCTGAGGCTCTATGAGTGTGCAGTAAGGAGCAGTCTATCCCCTCTTCCACCCATTACTACTAATACCGGTTTTAAATGCAATTCTGTACTATCCATTTATATAAACATAATATAGGAGATCCTGGAACACCGGACTTCAAATACAGGGCATGGTGTAGATACTCATATCCCTGACACAGAAAAAGATATTTATGAGCACAGTCAGGAAAGCTTCTTGCTGTCTATGACTAATATCCTATTAGCAATAACACAAGTAGATACAAGTACATGTGTAAATTTGTGTTACATTGTAATTTGTGGGATGTTCAGAATGTTCAATCCAGTGCACAGAGTAAGCTGTTTTCAGATATCTGTAAGTAAAATTCCTTTTCCGCTCATAGAGTGAAGATTGAATAGACCCTCCACCTCCTTCTCACTGTGAAGACATCTTGCACGGCACGCTTTCTTTATCCAGCTTTCAGCTAATCTGTGCAAGGTTTGGATGTCATACTCCTACATACTCTGGTGGGTAGGTCATCAGAATGAAGAATCAAGTTGGAGCTAAAAAATATAACATTTTTCTGTTAGTTCTCCTAAAAAGTATTTTTGGGAATTTAAAGAGTTTGCTTAGTCTCCAATAGAGATGAGCGAACACTAAAATGTTCGAGGTTCGAAATTCGATTCGAACAGCCGCTCAATGTTCGTGTGTTCGAACGGGTTTCGAACCCCATTATAGTCTATGGGGAACAGATACTCGTTAAGGGAGAAACCCAAATCCGTGTCTGGAGGGTCACCAAGTCCACTATGACACCCCAGGAAATGATGCCAACACCTCTGGAATGACACTGGGACAGCAGGGGAAGCATGTCTGGGGGCATCTAACACACCAAAGACCCTCTATTACCCCAACATCACAGCCTAACAACTACACACTTTACACACTCAATACCACCTCTCTGACAGTAGGAAAAAGTGTATTTGGCACTTGCAGTGAGGAGAGCTTGTCACCAGCAGTGAATTTGGCCCTTGTAGTAAGTTGAGGTTGGCACCAACATTTGTTTTGAAAATCAGGGTGGATTGAGCCTCTAACCAGCAGAGTTTGGGCAAATTCATGGTGGAGGGAGCCTCTAAACAGCCCAGTTTGGGCAAATTCATGGTGGAGGGAGCCTCTAAAAACCCCAGTTTGGACCAATTCATGGTGGAGGGAGCCTCTAACCAGCCCAGTTTGGGCAAATTCATGGTGGAGGGAGCCTCTAACCAGCCCAGTTTGGGCAAATTCATGGTGGAGGGAGCCTCTAACCAGCCCAGTTTGGACCAATTAATGGTGGAGGGAGCCTCTAACCAGCCCAGTTTGGACCAATTAATGGTGGAGGGAGCCTCTAACCACCCCAGTTTGGACCAATTCATGGTGGAGGGAGCCTCTAAACAGCCAAGTTTGGACCAATTCATGGTGGAGGGAGCCTCTAAAAACCCCAGTTTGGACCAATTCATGGTGGAGGGAGCCTCTAACCAGCCCAGTTTGGGCAAATTCATGGTGGAGGGAGCCTCTAAACAGCCCAGTTTGGACCAATTCATGGTGGAGGGAGCCTCTAACCAGCCCAGTTTGGACCAATTAATGGTGGAGGGAGCCTCTAACCAGCCCAGTTTGGACCAATTAATGGTGGAGGGAGCCTCTAACCAGCCCAGTTTGGACCAATTAATGGTGGAGGGAGCCTCTAACCAGCCCAGTTTGGACCAATTAATGGTGGAGGGAGCCTCTAACCACCCCAGTTTGGACCAATTCATGGTGGAGGGAGCCTCTAAACAGCCAAGTTTGGACCAATTCATGGTGGAGGGAGCCTCTAAAAACCCCAGTTTGGACCAATTCATGGTGGAGGGAGCCTCTAACCAGCCCAGTTTGGGCAAATTCATGGTGGAGGGAGCCTCTAACCAGCCCAGTTTGGACCAATTAATGGTGGAGGGAGCCGCTAAACAGCCCAGTTTGGGCAAATTCATGGTGGAGGGAGCCTCTAAACAGCCCAGTTTGGACCAATTCATGGTGGAGGGAGCCTCTAAAAAACCCAGTTTGGACCAATTCATGGTGGAGGGAGCCTCTAAACAGCCCAGTTTGGGCAAATTCATGGTGGAGGGAGCCTCTAAACAGCCCAGTTTGGGCAAATTCATGGTGGAGGGAGCCTCTAACCAGCCCAGTTTGGACCAATTAATGGTGGAGGGAGCCTCTAAACAGCCAAGTTTTGGGAAATTCATGGTGGAGGGAGCCTCTAACCAGCCCAGTTTGGACCAATTCATGGTGGAGGGAGCCTCTAAACAGCCCAGTTTGGGCAAATTCATGGTGGAGGGAGCCTCTAAAAAACCCAGTTTGGACCAATTCATGGTGGAGGGAGCCTCTAACCAGCCCAGTTTGGACCAATTAATGGTGGAGGGAGCCTCTAAACAGCCAAGTTTGGACCAATTCATGGTGGAGGGAGCCTCTAAAACCCCCAGTTTGGACCAATTCATGGTGGAGGGAGCCTCTAACCAGCCCAGTTTGGGCAAATTCATGGTGGAGGGAGCCTCTAAACAGCCCAGTTTGGGCAAATTCATGGTGGAGGGAGCCTCTAACCAGCCCAGTTTGGACCAATTAATGGTGGAGGGAGCCTCTAACCAGCCCAGTTTGGACCAATTAATGGTGGAGGGAGCCGCTAAACAGCCCAGTTTGGGCAAATTCATGGTGGAGGGAGCCTCTAAACAGCCCAGTTTGGACCAATTCATGGTGGAGGGAGCCTCTAAAAAACCCAGTTTGGACCAATTCATGGTGAAGGGAGCCTCTAAACAGCCCAGTTTGGGCAAATTCATGGTGGAGGGAGCCTCTAAACAGCCCAGTTTGGGCAAATTCATGGTGGAGGGAGCCTCTAACCAGCCCAGTTTGGACCAATTAATGGTGGAGGGAGCCTCTAAACAGCCAAGTTTTGGGAAATTCATGGTGGAGGGAGCCTCTAACCAGCCCAGTTTGGACCAATTCATGGTGGAGGGAGCCTCTAAACAGCCCAGTTTGGGCAAATTCATGGTGGAGGGAGCCTCTAAAAAACCCAGTTTGGACCAATTCATGGTGGAGGGAGCCTCTAACCAGCCCAGTTTGGACCAATTAATGGTGGAGGGAGCCTCTAAACAGCCAAGTTTGGACCAATTCATGGTGGAGGGAGCCTCTAAAAACCCCAGTTTGGACCAATTCATGGTGGAGGGAGCCTCTAACCAGCCCAGTTTGGGCAAATTCATGGTGGAGGGAGCCTCTAAACAGCCCAGTTTGGGCAAATTCATGGTGGAGGGAGCCTCTAACCAGCCCAGTTTGGACCAATTAATGGTGGAGGGAGCCTCTAACCAGCCCAGTTTGGACCAATTAATGGTGGAGGGAGCCTCTAACCACCCCAGTTTGGACCAATTCATGGTGGAGGGAGCCTCTAAACAGCCAAGTTTGGACCAATTCATGGTGGAGGGAGCCTCTAAAAACCCCAGTTTGGACCAATTCATGGTGGAGGGAGCCTCTAACCAGCCCAGTTTGGGCAAATTCATGGTGGAGGGAGCCTCTAAACAGCCCAGTTTGGGCAAATTCATGGTGGAGGGAGCCTCTAACCAGCCCAGTTTGGACCAATTAATGGTGGAGGGAGCCGCTAAACAGCCCAGTTTGGGCAAATTCATGGTGGAGGGAGCCTCTAAACAGCCCAGTTTGGGCAAATTCATGGTGGAGGGAGCCTCTAACCAGCCCAGTTTGGACCAATTAATGGTGGAGGGAGCCTCTAAACAGCCAAGTTTTGGGAAATTCATGGTGGAGGGAGCCTCTAACCAGCCCAGTTTGGACCAATTCATGGTGGAGGGAGCCTCTAAACAGCCCAGTTTGGGCAAATTCATGGTGGAGGGAGCCTCTAAAAAACCCAGTTTGGACCAATTCATGGTGGAGGGAGCCTCTAACCAGCCCAGTTTGGACCAATTAATGGTGGAGGGAGCCTCTAAACAGCCAAGTTTGGACCAATTCATGGTGGAGGGAGCCTCTAAAAACCCCAGTTTGGACCAATTCATGGTGGAGGGAGCCTCTAACCAGCCCAGTTTGGACCAATTAATGGTGGAGGGAGCCTCTAACCAGCCCAGTTTGGACCAATTAATGGTGGAGGGAGCCTCTAACCACCCCAGTTTGGACCAATTCATGGTGGAGGGAGCCTCTAAACAGCCAAGTTTGGACCAATTCATGGTGGAGGGAGCCTCTAAAAACCCCAGTTTGGACCAATTCATGGTGGAGGGAGCCTCTAAACAGCCCAGTTTGGGCAAATTCATGGTGGAGGGAGCCTCTAACCAGCAGAGTTGTGGGAAAGCAGGGTGGAGGGAGCCTCTAACCAGCAGAGTTGGTGGAAATCAGGGTGGAGGGAGCCTCTAACCAGCAGAGTTGGGGGAAATCATGTTGGAGGGAGCCTAGTATTAGCAGAATTGTGCAACGCTTATGGTGGATGAGTATGAGGATGCGGAGGAATTGGAGAGGTTGAGTACAGACATGGAGTTTCATGTTGGGGTGCTTTACACAGGTGGGCACAAAAATGAAGGCTCTATCCAGTGGTGGTTCATTTTTATCAAAGTGAGCCGGTCGGCACTCTCAGCTGACAGACGGGTGCGCTTGTCAGTGATGATGCCACCGGCTGCACTGAACACCCTCTCAGATAGGACGCTGGCGGCAGGACAGGACAGCACCTCCAAGGCATATAGGGCAAGTTCAAGCCACAGGTCCAACTTCGACACCCAATACGTGTAGGGCGCAGAGGGGTCGGAGAGGACAGGGCTGTGGTCGGAAAGGTATTCCCGCAACATGCGCCTATACTTCTCACGCCTGGTGACACTAGGACCCTCCGTGGCGGCACTTTGGCGAGGGGGTGCCATCAAGGTGTCCCAGACCTTAGACAGTGTGCCCCTCGTTTGTGTGGACCGGTGAGAACTTGGTTGCCTACTGGAGGAACTGCCCTCCCTGCCGCCAACGTCACATGCTGGAAACATCTCCATCATATTCTGCACCAATTGCCTGTGGCAAGCATTGATGCGATTGGCCCTCCCCTCTACCGGAATAAAAGATGAGATGTTGTTTTTATACCGGGGGTCAAGGATAGCAAAGATCCAGTACTGGTTGTCCTCCATGATTTTGACAATACGCTTGTCGGTTGTAAAGCACCCCAACATGAACTCAGCCATGTCTGCCACAGTGTTAGTTGGCATGACTCCTCTGGCCCCACCGGAAAGTTCAATCTCCATTTCCTCCTCATCCTCCATGTCTACCCATCCGCGCTGCAACAATGGGACGATTCGAAGTTGCCCGGAAGCCTCCTGTATCACCATCACATCATCGGACAACTCTTCTTCCTCCTCCTCCTCCTCCTCCTCCTCCATTAAACGCAGTGAAGCGGACAGATGTGTGGACCTACTCTCCAGCTGTGACGGATCGGATGCTATCCCTAACTCCTCTGTGTGATCTGAGTTATCCCTGATGTCAATCAGGGATTCTCTCAGAACACACAAGAGCGGGATTGTAAGGCTCACCATCGCATCCTCAGAGCTCACCCTCCTTGTGGACTCCTCAAAGACCCGTAGGATGTCACAAAGGTCTCTCATCCATGGCCACTCATGGATGTGAAACTGAGGCAGCTGACTTTGTGGCACCCTAGGGTTTTGTAGCTGGTATTCCATCAAAGGTCTCTGCTGCTCAACCACTCTATTCAACATCTGAAACGTTGAGTTCCAGCGTGTGGGGACGTCGCACAAAAGCCGGTGTTGTGGCACATGCAGGCGTTGCTGGAGAGATTTTAAGCTAGCAGCGGCTACTGTCGACTTGCGAAAGTGGGCGCACATGCGCCGCACTTTCACCAGTAGCTCTGGAACATTGGGGTAGCTCTTTAGGAAACGTTGCACCACTAGGTTGAAGACGTGGGCCAGGCATGGAACATGTTGGAGTCCGGCAAGCTCCAGAGCTGCTACCAGGTTCCGGCCGTTATCACAAACGACCATGCCTGGGCCCAGGTGCAGCGGCTCAAACCATATTGCCGTCTCATCGAGGAGGGCATCCCTCACCTCGGAGGCAGTGTGCTGTCTGTCCCCCAAGCTGATCAGCTTCAGCACAGCCTGCTGACGTCTACCAACGCCAGTGCTGCAACGTTTCCAACTCGTAGCTGGGGTCAATCTAACAGCGGAGGAGGAGGCGGTGGCGGAGGAGGAGGCGGTGGCGGAGGAGGAGGCGGTAGAGGAGGAGGAGGAGGGGGGTGTTCTTCTCGTGTCCCTGCCAGGAATGTTAGGCGGGGAGACGAGGTACACCGGGCCAGTTTGGGAAGCAGTCCCAGCCTCAACTACATTCACCCAGTGTGCCGTCAGTGAAATGTAGCGTCCCTGTCCGCATGCACTTGTCCACGCGTCGGTGGTCAAGTGGACCTTTGTGCAAAGCGCGGAACTAAGGGCCCGCCTGATGTTGAGTGACACGTGCTGGTGCAAGGCGGGGACGGCACACCGGGAGAAGTAGTGACGGCTAGGGACGGCATAGCGAGGTGCCGCAGTTGCCATCAGGTCCAGGAAGGCGGGAGTTTCAACAAGCCGGAACGCCAACATCTCCTGGGCCAGCAGTTTAGTGATGTTGGCGTTCAAGGCTTGCGCGTGTGGGTGGTTAGCAGTGTATTTCTGCCGCCGCTCCAATGTCTGAGAGATGGTGGGTTGTTGTAAAGAAACGCCTGATGGTGCCTTTGATGGTGCAGGAGAAGGAGATAAGACAGGACCAGGGGAGGATGAGGTAGAAGTCAACAAAGTGGCGGAGGCAGATGAAGTGGTGTCCTGGCTCGTCCTCTGGAGTGCATCGCCAGCACAGTCAGCAGTGGCAGTGGCAGAGGCAGAGGCAGTGGCAGTGGCAGTGGCGTGAACGGCAGGCGGCCTTTGTCCTGCCGTTGCTGCCTGCCACTGATTCCAGTGCTTGGATTCCAAATGACGGCGCATTGAAGTGGTGGACAGGTTGCTCTTCTCAGAGCCCCTAATCAATTTCGAGAGGCAAATTGTGCAGACAACACTATATCTGTCCTCGGCGCATTCCTTGAAAAAACTCCACACCTTCGAGAAACGTGCCCTCGAGGTGGGAGTTTTTCGGGGCTGGGTACGAACTGGAACATCTTGGGAGATTCCGGGTGTGGCCTGGCTTCGCCTAAGCTGCTGACCTCTGCCTCTGCCTCTAGCTACCCTTTTTGGTGCTGCACCTGCCTCAACATCCACACTACTTTCCCCGCTTGACATCCCCCCTGTCCAGGTCGGGTCAGTGTCCTCATCATCCACCACTTCCTCTTCCAACTCCTGTCTCATCTCCTCCTCCCGCACAATGCGCCGGTCAACTGGATGCCCTGACGGCAACTGCGTCACATCATCGTCGATGAGGGTGGGTTGCTGGTCATCCACCACCAAATCGAACGGAGATGGAGGAGACTCTAGTGTTTGAGCATCTGGACACAGATGCTCCTCTGTTAGGTTCGTGGAATCGTGACGTGGAGAGGCAGGTTGAGGGACAATGAAAGGAGCGGAGAACAGCTCTGGGGAGCAGGGACAGTTTGGGTTATTGTTCTGTAAAGCTTCGGAATTTTGGGAGGAAGGAAGACAAGACTGTTGGGTAATAGGAGGAGAGGAGGCAGAGTCTGACTGGCTGCTGGACAATGTGCTGTAAGCGTTCTCTGACAGCCATTGCAAGACCTGTTCCTGGTTCTCGGGCCTACTAAGGTTTGTACCCTGCAGTTTAGTTAATGTGGCAAGCAACCCTGGCACTGTGGAGTGGCGCAATGCTTGCTGCCCCACAGGAGTAGGCACGGGACGCCCTGTGGCTTCACTGCTACCTTGCTCCCCAGAACCATTCCCCCGACCTCGCCCACGGCCTCGTCCACGTCCCTTTCCGGGAGCCTTGCGCATTTTGAATTCCTAGTTAGAAATTGGCACTGTATACCAGTAGTAAAAATTGTGGGTGCACGTAACCCCAATATATTCTTTGAATTCCCAGTCAGACACTGGCACTATATGGCAGTAGCAAGAAATGAGGGTATTTGTATTCCCAATATATTCTTTGAATTCCCAGTCAGACAATGGCACTGTATACCAGTAGTAAAAATTGTGGGTGCACGTAACCCCAATATATTCTTTGAATTACCAGTCAGAAACTGGCACTATATGGCAGTAGCAAGAAATGAGGGTATTTGTATTCCCAATATATTCTTTGAATTCCCAGTCAGACACTGGCACTATATGGCAGTAGCAAGAAATGAGGGTATTTGTATTCCCAATATATTCTTTGAATTCCCAGTCAGACAATGGCACTGTATACCAGTAGTAAAAATTGTGGGTGCACGTAACCACAATATATTCTTTGAATTACCAGTCAGAAACTGGCACTATATGGCAGTAGCAAGAAATGAGGGTATTTATAACCCCAATATATTCTTTGAATTCCCAGTCAGACAATGGCACTGTATACCAGTAGTAAAAATTGTGGGTGCACGTAACCCCAATATATTCTTTGAATTACCAGTCAGAAACTGGCACTATATGGCAGTAGCAAGAAATGAGGGTATTTGTATTCCCAATATATTCTTTGAATTCCCAGTCAGACACTGGCACTATATGGCAGTAGCAAGAAATGAGGGTATTTGTATTCCCAATATATTCTTTGAATTCCCAGTCAGACAATGGCACTGTATACCAGTAGTAAAAATTGTGGGTGCACGTAACCCCAATATATTCTTTGAATTACCAGTCAGAAACTGGCACTATATGGCAGTAGCAAGAAATGAGGGTATTTATAACCCCAATATATTCTTTGAATTCCCAGTCAGACAATGGCACTGTATACCAGTAGTAAAAATTGTGGGTGCACGTAACCCCAATATATTCTTTGAATTACCAGTCAGAAACTGGCACTATATGGCAGTAGCAAGAAATGAGGGTATTTGTATTCCCAATATATTCTTTGAATTCCCAGTCAGACACTGGCACTATATGGCAGTAGCAAGAAATGAGGGTATTTGTATTCCCAATATATTCTTTGAATTCCCAGTCAGACAATGGCACTGTATACCAGTAGTAAAAATTGTGGGTGCACGTAACCCCAATATATTCTTTGAATTCCCAGTCAGACACTGGCACTATATGGCAGTAGCAAGAAATGAGGGTATTTGTATTCCCAATATATTCTTTGAATTCCCAGTCAGACAATGGCACTGTATACCAGTAGTAAAAATTGTGGGTGCACGTAACCCCAATATATTCTTTGAATTCCCAGTCAGACACTGGCACTATATGGTAGTAGCAAGAAATGAGGGTATTTATAACCCCAATATATTCTTTGAATTCCCAGTCAGACAATGGCACTGTATACCAGTAGTAAAAATTGTGGGTGCACGTAACCACAATATATTCTTTGAATTACCAGTCAGAAACTGGCACTATATGGCAGTAGCAAGAAATGAGGGTATTTATAACCCCAATATATTCTTTGAATTCCCAGTCAGACAATGGCACTGTATACCAGTAGTAAAAATTGTGGGTGCACGTAACCCCAATATATTCTTTGAATTACCAGTCAGAAACTGGCACTATATGGCAGTAGCAAGAAATGAGGGTATTTATAACCCCAATATATTCTTTGAATTCCCAGTCAGACAATGGCACTGTATACCAGTAGTAAAAATTGTGGGTGCACGTAACCCCAATATATTCTTTGAATTCCCAGTCAGACACTGGCACTATATGGCAGTAGCAAGAAATGAGGGTATTTGTATTCCCAATATATTCTTTGAATTCCCAGTCAGACAATGGCACTGTATACCAGTAGTAAAAATTGTGGGTGCACGTAACCCCAATATATTCTTTGAATTCCCAGTCAGACACTGGCACTATATGGCAGTAGCAAGAAATGAGGGTATTTGTATTCCCAATATATTCTTTGAATTCCCAGTCAGACAATGGCACTGTATACCAGTAGTAAAAATTGTGGGTGCACGTAACCCCAATATATTCTTTGAATTCCCAGTCAGACACTGGCACTATATGGCAGTAGCAAGAAATGAGGGTATTTGTATTCCCAATATATTCTTTGAATTCCCAGTCAGACAATGGCACTGTATACCAGTAGTAAAAATTGTGGGTGCACGTAACCCCAATATATTCTTTGAATTCCCAGTCAGACACTGGCACTATATGGCAGTAGCAAGAAATGAGGGTATTTGTATTCCCAATATATTCTTTGAATTCCCAGTCAGACAATGGCACTGTATACCAGTAGTAAAAATTGTGGGTGTATATAGCCCCAATTCTATTGCTAGGGGACTTGCAGGGTATTTCTGGGGTGAAGGTGGGGGGGCACACCGTTGGAACGGGTATCGGGGTATATATCGGGTATACGGGAATACACTGACAGTGTATTCCATTCAGGATCCTGGGAAAGCTGGGTTGCGGCGATTGAGCCCGTCAGTGCCACGTTACACTGACAAGCTTCTCCCTGGAATTTAGCTCTTATAAGAGCTGTTGGTTGTCTTCTCCTTCCTATCCTAGCCTGTCCCTGCCTACCCAGAATCTAAGCCCTAGCTAGCTGGACGGAAACCTCCGTCCTCGGTGAATTGCAAGCTCAGAATGACGCGAACCTGGGCGGCGCTGTTCTTTTAAATTAGAGGTCACATGTTTTCGGCAGCCAATGGGTTTTGCCTACTTTTCTCAACGTCACCGGTGTCGTAGTTCCTGTCCCACCTACCCTGCGCTGTTATTGGAGCAAAAAAGGCGCCAGGGAAGGTGGGAGGGGAATCGAGTAATGGCGCACTTTACCACGCGGTGTTCGATTCGATTCGAACATGCCGAACAGCCTAATATCCGATCGAACATGAGTTCGATAGAACACTGTTCGCTCATCTCTAGTCTCCAAATTCCCAAGATTTCAATCCTATCAAGCATCTTTAGGATGTATTGGGAAAACATGTCCAATCCATTGAGGCCTAACTTATAGCATACAGTAAGGCAATCTGTAAATGTTCAAAATGACTCCCGAACCAACATATAGGTTGTCTAGGTAGTGATCTTTTTGTGCCAGATTGTAGTGTATAGTCTATAGGCAAAAACACCTAGAGTCACCATATAAAGTAGATACCGTGTTTCCCTGAAAATAGGTCATCTCCCGAAAATAAGGCGTGGGGGAGGTTTCTTTTTAATTGCCTAATATAAGGCACCCCCTGAAAATAGGGCATCCCCAAAAACCATTGCAGCCTGCTGAACACTGTGCACGATGTTCTGTGTGCACAGGAAAGCCGGCTGCTGCCTCTCTGTCATACCGTAGGTTGTATCCACTGTCCCTGCTGTAGGATGAGCTGGGAGATGCCCGCTGTGCATATGCTGCGGGGAGTTGGCTCTCCCAGCTCATCCCACAGCAGCCAGTATCACAGCAGAGGCAGCAGCCAGCTTTCCTGTGCACATAGAACACAGTGCACAGCTGGCTGCAATGCCCACAAAGTGAGGCTCCCTGACAACTACCGGCAGCCTCGCTAAGCCCCTCCCACCACTTCCGACGCCGCGATCAACAGCAGCACCAGCGCTGCTTTGAAGATAGGGAAGGTAAGTAGCCTACCTCCCCCTCCCCTCGCCTATCCTTCTGCATGTCTTATGGAGCGGGATGTCCCCGCTCCATAAGACACCCCCCAAAAATAAGACATGTCCTATATTTAGGACGATAATTTAATATAAGACACTGTCTTATTTTCAGGGAAACAAGGTATGTGCTTTGCATTTTATCCATAAAGACACATACTACTGATTAGTGTTGAGCAAATCGACTAGCAACAAGCCAAATGTGTCCCAAACATTCCAAATTGTCTGTTTTTTACCGAAAACGAAATATTTAGGATTCATCTGGGGTCAACTAAAATGGCTGCTGCAGCAGGATTTGTGGTAAATTATTACACTCTGGGGTCTCTTCAGAGTATTATACGAGTGGGTCCAAGGGAGGTGTGACACATAAAAAACATTTCTGAGGGGCCACACGGTGGCTCAGTGATTAGCACTGCAGCCTTGCAGCGCTGGAGTCCTGGTGTTCAAATCCCGCCAAGGACAAAAAACCATCTGCAAGGAGTTTGTATGTTCTCCCCGTGTTTGCATGGATTTCCATCCCATATTCCAAAGACATACTGATAGGGAAAAATGTACATTGTGAGCTCTGTGTGGGCTTACAATCTACATTTAAAAAAAAATAAAAAAATAAAACATTTCTGTTTCTCCCTCCTCTGGGCACATGATGTCTCCGAAGAGCACTAGAGCGTCTGGCACTTTTCTATGACATTCCCTGCCCAGGGTGAGCCCTAAGGCCTGTGATTGGGCCTCAGTGGTGACAGTGACATACTGAGCGTCATCATGTCATGCTCCTCTGAGACATCGCATGTACAGGAAAGGAAGAAGCAGAATGGTGGACGCCATGAGGAGGCTTGAAAAATGGTGAGGGAAGGTGAGTATAAGTGTTTTTTTTAAAGTTTTTATACCTCCCTTGGGCCTACTATTTAATATTAATATAATTTCACATCCGGTTCTCTCCAAACAAGTTCAGGCCGAACCATACCAGAGGAACTATTCGTCCGAACACTAGATGAAAGAAATCTCGCTCTTCCTTACTAGTGATCCATGCAAATACATCCTAAATCCATCAAGAACATGCACTAGATGCTTCAACATAAGACAAAACCTGCCTAACATAGATACATTTGCCATTGAAAACATTGTTACTTGACTCTGACCAGCAATTGCACATACTGTATCCAGGTCATAGTATTCTATATTTCTACTACAGATCCTGTATACTGTATTTCAAGGTCAATGCCTAAACCTTCCTTCAGTCTATCCACACCTTCAACCATTACTAAATCCTAGCACCATGGCTTTGATACCTGACCCTATTGTGTGCAGGCTTTACTGTCTGTCATTGGTAGGTAACATTTTGTTACAGCCCATGGAAACATGAACATATTTCTTCTCAATATAAAACCTCATTTCTTATTTTATAAATATTGATGGGTTGGTTGTGAATACATAATTGCATGTAAGATGTACATTTTTGCTTCTAATCATAACTGTTCTTCGCCCATCCCTTTGCAATCCCCCTCTGAATATAGAAATCTATAGTATCCAAGATAAAACTCAGATTTAATGGCTGGTAAAATGGACAGAAGCATTGCTTGATTCTGTTCTGGCAGACTCTTCACTCTATTTGGAAAATCACTGAGCGGTGCAGGAATGATAATGGGATAAAAACAAGATTGGGTATTTGCCTGCGATTCCGTTCTGAGCATTAAACACTGAATTATTTCCCCAGACATGCGATTAATTAGCCGAGCTGGAGGAGCTCAGAGAGCAACAGATTGAGGCAAAATTGAGAGACTGTTTGTGCAAAGCAGATATAATTATTATTTCCTTCCTTATACTAATGCCATTGGGCAGAGGCAAGGATACGCCGAAATTTGGCCACTACATTCTAATTGCTAATACATTACATTCTGCTGTGTCTGACCATGCAATTATACGGTGGCCCTGTGTTTGAGTGGAAGGGTAAATCTGCATGTTCTATACATTTCCCATTTTGTTTTCAGCTATTCTTATGGCCACTATGGGACATAATACTGTGTGCAGGGCCACTATGGGGCAATTATACTGTGTGCAGGGGCCACTATGGGGCAATTATGCTGTGTGCAGGGGCCGCTATGGAGCAATAACACTGTGTGCAGGGGCCACTATGGGGCAATAATATTGTGTACAGGGGCCACTATGGAGAAATAACACTGTGTGCAGGAGCCACTATGGGGCATAATACTGTGTGCAGGGCCACTACGGGGCATAATACTGTGTGCAGGGGCTATTATGGGGCAATAGTACTGTGTGCAGGGGCCACTATGGAGAAATAACACTGTGTGCAGGGGCCACTATGGGGCATAATACTGTGTGCAGGGCCATTATGGGGCATAATACTGTGTGCAGGGGCCATTATGGGGCAATAGTACAGTGTGCAGGGGCCATTATGGGGCAATAGTACAGTGTGCAGGGGCCACTATGGAGCAATAACACTGTGTGTAGGGGCCACTATGGGGCACAAAAGTGCATGCAGGGGCCACTATGGGGCATAATAGTGCACACAGGAATGCGGAGGGGGGGGGGGTCAGTCTGGGTCTTTGGCGTCAGTCGGGGGGGGGGGCATTTCAAAAGTTCGTGTGGGGCCTAGTTACACCACTGTTTAGTGTATTTAGTATTAGCGCACATAATTCTGGCTCTTTTAGTTTCTGATCTGTTCCAATTATCAAAGCCAAACTTGTATTGACTGTCCTTCTATAAAACTGACCCTATTGTGTATACTGCAGAGTTTCTGTGAAAAGCAGAAAAAAATGCAACGTGTATCCGCCTCGTTTTTGTCCGCAGCGCCTTATGGCTGCAGCTCTCAATATGGGGTCTTAGCCTACTATACAGGTACTTCCTATGTATTTCCCATTGCTCTTGTAGCCATTCTTGGCTTTGTCTGTCAAATTTACACCAAAAATGCAGCATGTGGGGCCTCAGCCTTACTGTCTGTGCTCCAGATTTTTCAACTATGACTTTTCAAAAAGTTGCAAATTGACTTATCCCTAATGATAAATCTCCCCCAATCAGAACATGGAAAAGGTCACTGAAGTCTGTGCTAAATCTGTGGCCTAACATATTAACATTTTGCTAGTTGTAATCTTTGGCCAAACAGGTGTGTAATGCTACAATACTTGCAACGGTTTCCAACACGTCCCAGCGCTGTTTGTACTTAAAGCTTCAATTATTTATTTTCATGTGCTGCATCACCTTGATTGAAATAAATGACTTTGCTATATTGTTAAGTAGGTTGACACATCTGTTGGCCCATGAATGCTCAGGTTCTCAGGGTAGGTTTATTATTTCAAATAATTGTTGCCATGTGCATATGCAAAGTCCCCCTCAGAATTAACCAAAGTAAAGACAAAGCAAAGTGAAATATTGAGATGGATTGAAGTTACATTTATGTAACGTTTCATGCTTCAATTTCCATGAAATGCTAAGTCGACATGTAGTCGAAAAGAAAAATCGCAACGTAAAGGTGACTGTATGAAAGGTTCGAAAATAAACAGAAAATGTGAAGTAAACGGAGATTTCGGAATATGTTTAACTCATGAAAGCTAAAAATATAAATAAACATTACAGTACAAATGGAATTTACAAATCAGTTAATAAGGGTTGTATGTAAGCAACTAAAACATGTAAGCACAAGGCAGCAACATTAACATCATACAGCATGTAACACTGTGTTCTGATGCTGGAGATGAGAAATGAATAGAGATGAGCGAACAGCGAACAGAGAAATGTTCGATTCGAGTAGCCGCTCAATACTCGACTGTTTGATTGAACATCGAACCCCATTATAGTCTATGGGGAATAAATACTCGTTTAGGGGGAAACCACTAGTCGACTCAGGAGAGTTACCAAGTCCACTATGACACCACAGGAAATGATGCCAACACCCTGGAATGCTACTGGGACAGCAGGGGAAGCATGTCTGGGGGCATCTAACATGCCCAAGTCACTGTATTACGTTGGGATCCCTGCCAGCTTGCGATATGCGGGAGCTGACTTTTTCCTATAGGAATGCATTGACCAGCGTTAATTGGCGGAGTGCCATACAGAGTACAGCATTCGGCCAATCATGTAATAATGTAGGGGGCCCATGAAACTGGGGGCAGATGAGGGAGGGGGGGGGAACGGCATGACACTGAAGCAGATGAAGGGGGAGAGAACAGTATGACGCTGGGGCAGATGAACGGAAGGATAACGCCATGACACTGGGGCAGATGGAGAGGGGAGAACAGCATGACACCGGGGCAGATGGAGGGAGGAGAACAGCATGACACTGGGGCAGATGGAGGGAGGAGAACAGCATGACACTGGGGCAGATGAAGGAGGGAGAACGGCATGACACTGGGACAAATGAAGGGGGAGAGAACAGCATGACACTGGGGCAAATGAAGGGGGGGAGAACGGCATGACACTGAGGCAGATGAAGGGGGGGAGAACGGCATGACACTGAGGCAGATGGAGGGGGGGAGAACAGTATGACGCTGGGGCAGATGAACGGAGGGAGAACGGCATGGCACTGGGACAGATGAAGGGGGGAGAACGGCATGACACTGAGGCAGATGAAGGGGGGGAGAATGGCATGACACTGGGGCAGATGAAGGGGGGGTAGAACGGCATGACATTGGGGCAGATGAAGGGGGGGAGAACGGCATGACACTGGGGCAGAGATGGGGGACATGAAACTGTGGGCAGATAAAGGGGGAGAATGGCATGAAACTGGGGACAGAGATAGAGGGGGGGACATGAAACGAGGGGTAGATGAAGGATGTATATGAAAATGAATGAGAATGGGCGGAGTCAACATAAAAGTGGGCTGGGCCTAATTTGCGCGCCGCATGTTTTATTCCCTCTTTCTAGTCTTTCAACAGTTGGGAGGTACAGGTTAGAAGTGCAAGATCCCCCGGTAAGTAGGGTCCCGCCAAAGTCAATTTCCCAGGGCCCCACAAACCCTGGATCCGCCACTGTCCGTTTCCTGCACAAAACAGAGCAGGAGACGGATAGCTGCAGGACTCTTTCAAACCCATTCATTTGAAAGGGTTTGAAAGATGTCTGGCCGTGAGCGCCGGTGAGCGTTTTATGCCCTCCGCCGCTAAACCGTTTTTAAAACCGGACACAGAGTCAGACATGCAGTACTCTGTGTCCGGTTTAAAAAAAAAAAAAGGTTTAGCCACAGAGAGCATAAAACGCTCACGGCCAGACCCGGTCTGACAGGTTTCCGTCTTCTGTATGCGGAAGTGGGAAACCTGAAAACGGAGTCCAGGCGCTAGTGTGAACCCAGCGTAAACTGTCTAGCCAGAACTCCTGGACTAGACAGAGACCGCTTAAACCCTGTGTGCTGCAGTTCCACCCAACCCACAAGGCAACTACTGCCAAGGCAACTGGCAGTATGAACACTGACTTAGAAGTAAAGCTAGCTAAGGCCTAAAGAGATTTTCCCCACTCAATCACACAAGGCAGCATGCTGCCCAACTAACAGTGGCATTGCTATCACTGGGGAATATTACTAGCTAGGTCAACTAATATTTGTTGAGACTGGAACGCGCACGCACGCACGCCAATTAGGTTTTGTGAAGTGATCTTAGAGCGCCAGGTGTCCAGACCAGCCCCCTTAAATAGGCAAGGGGCGGTCACAAGCAAATAGCCCAGCTGCCCAATCCGAGCATCCATTGGTCGACACCCCAGTCCGTCAAACAGTCGACCACGCCTGGCTGTTACAAGGCAAGTTAACCCTTGCAACGCTGGACTGTGCAGTGGAACAGGCTACGACGCCCATATCAAGGCCGCACCTGCTGCACAATCCTAACACCTTCCACTCCATTCCGAGGGGGGAATGGGATCCACGTTCTTTGGATTGGTGGAGATTGGACAATCACTGACCAGCGTGTTATCTCCTATCTTTAGGATAAGGGAGAACATTAAAACAGGGCCGCCGATAGGCCAGTACTACTGCTACTGGCGTCAGGGGCCCGGCCAAATTTTAAAATGGGGGGGGCCCGGGCCCCCTGGCGCCGGCAGCAGTCATTGTATGTCCTGTTTCAACTCAGATCTGCGTCCAGAGGACGCAGATCTGAGTTGAGCACATACGCGGCTGAAGCGAGGAGCTGACACAGGTCAGCTCTTCGCTTCGCCGCTGCCGCCTGTCTCGCTGACACATATGCGGCTGAAGCGAGGAGCTGACCTGTGTCAGCTCCTCACTTCGCCGCTGCCGCCTCTCTCGGTGACACATATGCGGCTGAGCCGGAACCCGGCTCAGCCGCATATGTGTCAGCGAGAGAGCCGGCAGCGGCGAAGTGAGGAGCTGACCTGTGTCAGCTCCTCGCTTCAGCCGCATACATGTCAGCGTCAGCGAGAGAGACACCCAGCGGCGAAGCGTGGAGCTGACCTGTGTCAGCTCCTTCCTTCAGCCGCATGTGTCAGCGAGAGAGACGTGCAGAGAGCGGCGAGGGAGCGGAGGAGAAGGTAAGTTTAATGTGGAGGTGGAACGTGAATCTAGGGGCAGATGAAAGAGAGGACGGAATGATACTGGGGCAGATGAAGGAGGGGACGGCATGACACTGTGGGGACATGAATCTGGGGGCAGAGATGGAGAGGACATGAATCTGGGGGCAGAGATGGAGGGACATGAATCTGGGGGCAGAGATGGAGGGACATGAATCTGGGGGCAGAGATGGAGGGGGGACATGAATCTGGGGGGACATGAATCTGGGGGCAGAGATGGAGGGACATGAATCTGGGGGCAGAGATGGAGGGGGGACATGAATCTGGGGGGACATGAATCTGGGGGCAGAGATGGAGGGGACATGAAACTGGGGGCAGAGATGTGGGGACATGAATCTAGGGGCAGAGATGGAAGGGGGACATGAAACTGGGGGCAGATGAAGGGTGTATATGAAACTGGGGGAGAGATAGAAGGGGGACATATAACTTACGGGTGACTGTAGGAGGATTATACTGTGTGCGGGCACATGAAAAATTAACAAGTGGGCAGAGTCAACACAAAAGTGGGCGGGGCTAAATTTGCTACGGCGCGCTAAGCGCGCCACACATTTTGTCCCTCTTTTAGTTCTTCAAAAGTTGGGAGGTATGGAGATGGGGGGGATATGAATCTGTGGGCAGAAATGTGGGGACATGAATCTGGGGGCAGAGATGGAGGGGACATGAATCTGGGGGCAGATGAAGGGTGTATATGAAGCTAGGGGAGAGACGGAGGGGGACATATAATTTACGGGTGACTGTAGGAGGATTATACAGTGTGCGGGCAAATGGAAAATTAATGAGTGGGCGGAGTCAACATAACAGTGGGTGGGGCTAAATTTCCCGCGGCGCGCAAAGCAAAAATGGCAGGGGGGGGCCCAGACACTTAGGCTGTATGGGGCCCCAAAATTCCTGATGGCGGCCCTGCATTAAAACTTGGGCCAACCCCTTTAAATTAAGAAGAGCAAGAGTTCATTTGGAGAAAAAATTATGATAAAAATGCATTTTTTTCCCATTGCCCCTATATCCAACAGTCAAGAACTAATAAAATCTAATATTTACCTAAAACTAAGAATGTTAATTACTCCACACGCGTTGTAGTCATGTGCAGAACAACATTTACATTCACCATCACAATTTTTTTGAGAAGGTCTTCCATTGAAGCTATAGGAGATGGATAACTCCAACATCAATAAATGGTGCATTATGAATGAACTTGGTGAGATACCTTCGATAAGAACACATTCAATGTCTCTGCCTTCATAATAAATGAATCTCTTAAAACTGAAACTTTTTGCAAATCTTATTTTTTCTTGCACATGGATAGAAATTTATTATAAAATATATAATCTCACAATCAGGGAAAAGTGCCCCGAATGTGATATTAGAAATACTGTATGCATAGAAATGTTATTTATCCTTAAGTCCACAATCTGACTACAATTATCTGTGTGGCCCTCCACCAGAAGGAACAGATTAAATGCTGCCCAGGCACTTTCAGCTCTCTTCCCCTATCCTCTCCCTTCAGGCATGCCTCCCCCACTTAGCCATCCTGTCACATGGATGTAATTACATTCCCAAAGTTTTCATTTTCTAGACTCCCTTTCTAGTTCCTCCATGCTCTCACCTCCATTCCACAAATCAGTACCAGCTGCATGTGTCCATCATGTCAAGGAGAAAACAAACAGATTTTGTACAATGTCACAAAGAGACTTAAGCAAATGGAGGGCGCTACAGGTTTGTGTAATGAGAATCAGCGTAAACATGTGGAAGCAAAATATATACATGCTGAAGTTTTGTTTCCACAAAGTATCCTGAGTCTGAAAACAACACATGTATGAAGTGCAGAAAGTATCCTGAGTCTGAACACAACACACGTATGAAGAGCACAAAGTATCCTGAGTCTGAACACAACACATGTATAAAGAGCACAAAGTATCCTGAGTCTGAACACAACACATGTATAAAGAGCACAAAGTATCCTGAGTCTGAACACAACACATGTATAAAGAGCACAAAGTATCCTGAGTCTGAACACAACACATGTATAAAGAGCACAAAGTATCCTGAGTCTGAACACAACACGTATGAAGAGCACAAAGTATCCTGAGTCTCAACACAACACACGTATGAAGAGCACAAAGTATCCTGAGTCTGAACACAACACATGTATGAAGAGCACAAAGTATCCTGAGTCTGAACACAACACGTATGAAGAGCACAAAGTATCCTGAGTCTGAACACAACACATGTATAAAGAGCACAAAGTATCCTGAGTCTGAACACAACACGTATGAAGAGCACAAAGTATCCTGAGTCTCAACACAACACACGTATGAAGAGCACAAAGTATCCTGAGTCTGAACACAACACATGTATGAAGAGCACAAGGTATCCTGAGTCTGAACACAACACATGTATGAAGTGCACAAGGTATCCTGAGTCTGAATACAACACACGTATGTAGAGCACAAAGTATCCTGAGTCTGAACACAACACATGTATGAAGTGCACAAGGTATCCTGAGTCTGAACACAACACATGTATGAAGAGCACAAAGTATCCTGAGTCTGAACACAACACACGTATGAAGTGCAGAAAGTATCCTGAGTCTGAACACAACACATGTATGAAGAGCACAAAGTATCCTGAGTCTGAATACAACACACGTATGTAGAGCACAATGTATCCTGAGTCTGAACACAACACATGTATGAAGTGCACAAGGTATCCTGAGTCTGAACACAACACATGTATGAAGAGCACAAGGTATCCTGAGGCTGAACACAACACACGTATGTAGAGCACAAAGTATCCTGAGTCTGAACACAACACATGTATGAAGTGCACAAGGTATCCTGAGTCTGAACACAACACATGTATAAAGAGCACAAAGTATCCTGAGTCTGAACACAACACACGTATGAAGTGCAGAAAGTATCCTGAGTCTGAACACAACACATGTATGAAGAGCACAAAGTATCCTGAGTCTGAATACAACACACGTATGTAGAGCACAATGTATCCTGAGTCTGAACACAACACATGTATGAAGAGCACAAGGTATCCTGAGTCTGAACACAACACATGTATGAAGTGCACAAGGTATCCTGAGTCTGAATACAACACACGTATGTAGAGCACAAAGTATCCTGAGTCTGAACACAACACATGTATGAAGTGCACAAGGTATCCTGAGTCTGAACACAACACATGTATGAAGAGCACAAAGTATCCTGAGTCTGAACACAACACACGTATGAAGTGCAGAAAGTATCCTGAGTCTGAACACAACACATGTATGAAGAGCACAAAGTATCCTGAGTCTGAATACAACACACGTATGTAGAGCACAATGTATCCTGAGTCTGAACACAACACATGTATGAAGTGCACAAGGTATCCTGAGTCTGAACACAACACATGTATGAAGAGCACAAGGTATCCTGAGGCTGAACACAACACATGTATGAAGAGCACAAAGTATCCTGAGTCTGAACACAACACATGTATGAAGTGCAGAAAGTATCCTGAGTCTGAACACAACACACGTATGAAGTGCAGAAAGTATCCTGAGTCTGAACACAACACACGTATGAAGTGCAGAAAGTATCCTGAGTCTGAACACAACACATGTATGAAGAGCACAAGGTATCCTGAGTCTGAATACAACACACGTATGAAGTGCAGAAAGTGTCCTAAGTCTGAACACAACACATGTATGAAGAGCACAAGGTATCCTGAGTCTGAATACAACACACGTATGTAGAGCACAATGTATCCTGAGTCTGAACACAACACATGTATGAAGAGCACAAGGTATCCTGAGGCTGAACACAACACATGTATGAAGAGCACAAAGTATCCTGAGTCTGAACACAACACATGTATGAAGTGCAGAAAGTATCCTGAGTCTGAACACAACACACGTATGAAGTGCAGAAAGTATCCTGAGTCTGAACACAACACACGTATGAAGTGCAGAAAGTATCCTGAGTCTGAACACAACACATGTATGAAGAGCACAAGGTATCCTGAGTCTGAATACAACACACGTATGAAGTGCAGAAAGTGTCCTAAGTCTGAACACAACACATGTATGAAGAGCACAAGGTATCCTGAGTCTGAATACAACACACGTATGTAGAGCACAAAGTATCCTGAGTCTGAACACAACACATGTATGAAGTGCACAAGGTATCCTGAGTCTGAACACAACACATGTATGAAGAGCACAAGGTATCCTGAGTCTGAACACAACACATGTATGAAGAGCACAAGGTATCCTGAGTCTGAATACAACACACGTATGTAGAGCACAAAGTATCCTGAGTCTGAACACAACACATGTATGAAGTGCAGAAATTATCCTGACCCCTCGTTCACATCTGTGTTGGTATTCCATCTGGGGGAGTCCACATGGGGACCCACAGAACGGAATACCAAACGCATTTGCAAGCACTGTGCAGTAAAAGCACAGGGACCCCATAGACTATAATGGGGTCTGTGTGCTTGCCGTGCACTGCCTGCACAAATCATGCAGACAGGAAAGTAGATTGTGAACTTTTGTGTTCTGTGCAGAGATCTGGTGGCAAGTACATGGACCCCATTATAGTCTGTGGGTTCCATGTGCTTTTACTGCACAGCGCTTGCAATTGCGTTTGGTTTCCGTTCGGGGAGGGTCACCTTGTGGATTCCCCTGGATGGAATATCAACGCAAATGTGAACCAACCCTGAGTCTGAACACAATATGGACACACACGTATGAAGGGCACATTAAAAGGTCTTTCATATATATTTCCGTAAATGTACATCTAGTTAGAATCTAGTTAAATTGGGGAGATATCTTATATTCTAGGATTATTATGGTAAGGATATGGTCGGCACGTCAGAATACAGAGATGATTTGTAATAATCGAGTGTCCAATGAGTCCAGTGATGGATCATGAAGGTTCAAACAATTTTTTCACGTTTAATCTGCGTTCACCATCCAGGACATTGAGCAATAAGTTCCTAAGGGTATGTTCATGTAATTTATTTTTCACATATATTCTGACATGTATCCTGCACTGAAATCTACATGAAATCTGCAGTAAATGATGATAAATCTGGCAAGGATGATGGTCTCCTCCATAGCACAATTTTATGAAAATGGCAAAGGAGGAGGAAAATATCACTAGTGACAATTTGTGTTGCAAATGCCATCTTTTTTTCTAGCATAGGGACTTGATGCACTGATTTTTACTTAGTCCACTAACAAAAAGATAAACTGCGTGCAAATACCCAGGGACAGCCCTGTATTGCGTTGGAACACAACTACAAAGTCCAGATGAAATAATAGAAAACTCCAGCGCAGTGTCCATAAACAGTAAATCTGGAGAATTTATTGATCCATGTAAAAGAACGCCATGTACAGGAAATCACTGACGTGCTTTAGGCACACTGCCCTTAGTCACCCTAAGGCATCATCACCAAAGGCACTGTGCCCAAAACACGTCAATGATTTCCTGTACATGGCGTTCTTTTACATGGATCAATAAATTATCCGGTTTTACTGTCTTTGGGCATTGCTGGATTTTCTGCTTTTTTCCATCAATATTGGTGGGGGGTTCTGGGTCAGCTGAAGATGCTGTGGCATTCACACAAGATCTGTGGTGTCTACACTGTATACCAAGCATATCACTGTACATTGTATAGTGCCTATCCTTGCTATTTCAGCTGAACAGCTTCCGGACTGCCCATTGACTGTACACATCCTGGCGGTCCACTCTTAATACTGCAAGGAATTATATATATTTCATAGAAGCACAAGTCTTCCAGACTGAACCCACTGGGAGTAAGATGCTTACATAAGGAATAGAGATGAGCGAACAGTGTTCTATCGAACTCATGTTCGATCGGATATTAGACTGTTCGGCATGTTTGAATCGAATCGAACACCGCGTGGTAAAGTGCGCCATTACTCGATTCCCCTCCCACCTTCCCTGGCGCCTTTTTTGCTCCAATAACAGCGCAGGGTAGGTGGGACAGGAACTACGACACCGGTGACGTTGAAAAAAGTAGGCAAAACCCATTGGCTGCCGAAAACATGTGACCTCTAATTTAAAAGAACAGCGCCGCCCAGCTTCGCGTCATTCTGAGCTTGCAATTCACCGGGGACGGAGGTTTCCGTCCAGTTAGCTAGGGGTTAGATTCTGGGTAGGCAGGGACAGGCTAGGATAGGAAGGAGAAGACAACCAACAGCTCTTATAAGAGCTAAATTCCAGGGAGAAGCTTGTCAGTGTAACGTGGCACTGACGGGCTCAATCGCCGCAACCCAGCTTTCCGCGGATCCTGAATGGAATACACTGACAGTGTATTCCCGTATACCCGATATATACCCCCGATACCCGTTCCAACGGTGTGCCCCCCCACCTTCACCCCAGAAATACCCTGCAAGTCCCCTAGCAATAGAATTGGGGCTATATACACCCACTATTTTTGCTACTGGTATATAGTGCCATTGTCTCACTGGGAATTCAAAGAATATATTGGGGTTACATATAACTTCAATTCCAGGGAGAAGCTTGTCAGTGTAACGTGGCACTGACGGGCTCAATCGCCGCAACCCAGCTTTCCCAGGATCCTGAATGGAACACACTGACAGTGTATTCCCGTATACCCCATATATACACCCCAAATCCCCGTTCCAACGGTGTGCCCCCCCACCTTCACCTCAGAAATACCCTGCAAGTCCCCTAGCAATAGAATTGGGGCTATATACATCCACTATTTTTGCTACTGGTATATAGTGCCATTGTCTGACTGGGAATTCAAAGAATATATTGGGGTTACGTGCACCCACAATTTTTGCTACTGGTATATAGTGCCATTGTCTCACTGGGAATTCAAAGAATATATTGGGGTTACGTGCACCCACAATTTTTGCTACTGGTATATAGTGCCATTGTCTGACTGGGAATTCAAAGAATATATTGGGCTTACATATAACTTCAATTCCAGGGAGAAGCTTGTCAGTGTAACGTGGCACTGACGGGCTCAATCGCCGCAACCCAGCTTTCCCAGGATCCTGAATGGAACACACTGACAGTGTATTCCCGTATACCCCATATATACACCCCAAATCCCCGTTCCAACGGTGTGCCCCCCCACCTTCACCTCAGAAATACCCTGCAAGTCCCCTAGCAATAGAATTGGGGCTATATACACCCACTATTTTTGCTACTGGTATATAGTGCCATTGTCTGACTGGGAATTCAAAGAATATATTGGGGTTATGTGCACCCACAATTTTTGCTACTGGTATATAGTGCCATTGTCTCACTGGGAATTCAAAGAATATATTGGGGTTACGTGCACCCACAATTTTTGCTACTGGTATATAGTGCCATTGTCTGACTGGGAAGTCAAAGAATATATTGGGGTTATAAATACCCTCATTTCTTGCTACTGGTATATAGTGCCATTGTCTGACTGGGAATTCAAAGAATATATTGGGGTTACAAATACCCTCATTTCTTGCTACTGCCATATAGTGCCAGTTTCTGACTGGTAATTCAAAGAATATATTGGGGTTACGTGCACCCACAATTTTTGCTACTGGTATATAGTGCCATTGTCTGACTGGGAATTCAAAGAATATATTGGGGTTACAAATACCCTCATTTCTTGCTACTGCCATATAGTGCCAGTTTCTGACTGGTAATTCAAAGAATATATTGGGGTTACGTGCACCCACAATTTTTGCTACTGGTATATAGTGCCATTGTCTGACTGGGAATTCAAAGAATATATTGGGGTTACAAATACCCTCATTTCTTGCTACTGCCATATAGTGCCAGTTTCTGACTGGTAATTCAAAGAATATATTGGGGTTACGTGCACCCACAATTTTTGCTACTGGTATATAGTGCCATTGTCTGACTGGGAATTCAAAGAATATATTGGGGTTACAAATACCCTCATTTCTTGCTACTGCCATATAGTGCCAGTTTCTGACTGGTAATTCAAAGAATATATTGGGGTTATAAATACCCTCATTTCTTGCTACTGGTATATAGTGCCATTGTCTGACTGGGAATTCAAAGAATATATTGGGGTTATAAATACCCTCATTTCTTGCTACTGGTATATAGTGCCATTGTCTGACTGGGAATTCAAAGAATATATTGGGGTTACGTGCACCCACAATTTTTGCTACTGGTATATAGTGCCAATTTCTAACTGGGAATTCAAAATGCGCAAGGCTCCCGGAAAGGGACGTGGACGAGGCCGTTGGCGAGGTCGGGGGAATGGTTCTGGGGAGCAAGGTAGCAGTGAAGCCACAGGGCGTCCCGTGCCTACTCCTGTGGGGCAGCAAGCATTGCGCCACTCCACAGTGCCAGGGTTGCTTGCCACATTAACTAAACTGCAGGGTACAAACCTTAGTAGGCCCGAGAACCAGGAACAGGTCTTGCAATGGCTGTCAGAGAACGCTTACAGCACATTGTCCAGCAGCCAGTCAGACTCTGCCTCCTCTCCTCCTATTACCCAACAGTCTTGTCCTCCTTCCTCCCAAAATTCCCAAACTTCACAGAACAATAACCCCAACTGTCCCTGCTCCCCAGAGCTGTTCTCCGCTCCTTTCATTGTCCCTCAACCTGCCTCTCCACGTCACGATTCCACGAACCTAACAGAGGAGCATCTGTGTCCAGATGCTCAAACACTAGAGTCTCCTCCATCTCCGTTCGATTTGGTGGTGGATGACCAGCAACCCACCCTCATCGACGATGATGTGACGCAGTTGCCGTCAGGGCATCCAGTTGACCGGCGCATTGTGCGGGAAGAGGAGATGAGACAGGAGTTGGAAGAGGAAGTGGTGGATGATGAGGACACTGACCCGACCTGGACAGGGGGGATGTCAAGCGGGGAAAGTAGTGTGGATGTTGAGGCAGGTGCAGCACCAAAAAGGGTAGCTAGAGGCAGAGGCAGAGGTCAGCAGCTTAGGCGAAGCCAGGCCACACCCGGAATCTCTTAAGATGTTCCAGTTCGTACCCAGCCCCGAAAAACTCCCACCTCGAGGGCACGTTTCTCGAAGGTGTGGAGTTTTTTCAAGGAATGCGCCGAGGACAGATATAGTGTTGTCTGCACAATTTGCCTCTCGAAATTGATTAGGGGCTCTGAGAAGAGCAACCTGTCCACCACTTCAATGCGCCGTCATTTGGAATCCAAGCACTGGAATCAGTGGCAGGCAGCAACGGCAGGACAAAGGCCGCCTGCCGTTCACGCCACTGCCACTGCCTCTGCCACTGCCTCTGCCTCTGCCACTGCCACTGCTGACTGTGCTGGCGATGCACTCCAGAGGACGAGCCAGGACACCACTTCATCTGCCTCCGCCACTTTGTTGACTTCTCCCTCATCCTCCCCTGTTCCTGTCTTATCTCCTTCTCCTGCACCATCAAAGGCACCATCAGGCGCTTCTTTACAACAACCCACCATCTCTCAGACATTGGAGCGGCGGCAGAAATACACTGCTAACCACCCACACGCGCAAGCCTTGAACGCCAACATCGCTAAACTGCTGGCCCAGGAGATGTTGGCGTTCCGGCTTGTTGAAACTCCCGCCTTCCTGGACCTGATGGCAACTGCGGCACCTCGCTATGCCGTCCCTAGCCGTCACTACTTCTCCCGGTGTGCCGTCCCCGCCTTGCACCAGCACGTGTCACTCAACATCAGGCGGGCCCTTAGTTCCGCGCTTTGCACAAAGGTCCACTTGACCACCGACGCGTGGACAAGTGCATGCGGACAGGGACGCTACATTTTACTGACGGCACACTGGGTGAATGTAGTTGAGGCTGGGACTGCTTCCCAAACTGGCCCGGTGTACCTCGTCTCCCCGCCTAACATTCCTGGCAGGGACACGAGAAGAACACCCCCCTCCTCCTCCTCCTCTACCGCCTCCTCCTCCACCACCGCCTCCTCCTCCGCCACCGCCTCCTCCTCCGCTGTTAGATTGACCCCAGCTACGAGTTGGAAACGTTGCAGCACTGGCGTTGGTAGACGTCAGCAGGCTGTGCTGAAGCTGATCAGCTTGGGGGACAGACAGCACACTGCCTCCGAGGTGAGGGATGCCCTCCTCAATGAGATGGCAATATGGTTTGAGCCGCTGCACCTGGGCCCAGGCATGGTCGTTTGTGATAACGGCCGGAACCTGGTAGCAGCTCTGGAGCTTGCCGGACTCCAACATGTTCCATGCCTGGCCCACGTCTTCAACCTAGTGGTGCAACGTTTCCTAAAGAGCTACCCCAATGTTCCAGAGCTACTGGTGAAAGTGCGGCGCATGTGCGCCCACTTTCGCAAGTCGACAGTAGCCGCTGCTAGCTTAAAATCTCTCCAGCAACGCCTGCATGTGCCACAACACCGGCTTTTGTGCGACGTTTCAGATGTTGAATAGAGTGGTTGAGCAGCAGAGACCTTTGATGGAATACCAGCTACAAAACCCTAGGGTGCCACAAAGTCAGCTGCCTCAGTTTCACATCCATGAGTGGCCATGGATGAGAGACCTTTGTGACATCCTACGGGTCTTTGAGGAGTCCACAAGGAGGGTGAGCTCTGAGGATGCGATGTTGAGCCTTACAATCCCTCTCTTGTGTGTTCTGAGAGAATCCCTGATTGACATCAGGGATAACTCAGATCACACAGAGGAGTTAGGGATAGCATCCGATCCGTCATGGCTGGAGAGTAGGTCCACACATCTGTCCGCTTCACTGCGTTTAATGGAGGAGGAGGAGGAGGAGGAGGAGGAAGAAGAGTTGTCCGATGATGTGATGGTGATACAGGAGGCTTCCGGGCAACTTCGAATCGTCCCATTGTTGCAGCGCGGATGGGTAGACATGGAGGATGAGGAGGAAATGGAGATTGAACTTTCCGGTGGGGCCAGAGGAGTCATGCCAACTAACACTGTGGCAGACATGGCTGAGTTCATGTTGGGGTGCTTTACAACCGACAAGCGTATTGTCAAAATCATGGACGACAACCAGTACTGGATCTTTGCTATCCTTGACCCCCGGTATAAAAACAACATCTCGTCTTTTATTCCGGTAGAGGGGAGGGCCAATCGCATCAATGCTTGCCACAGGCAATTGGTGCAGAATATGATGGAGATGTTTCCAGCATGTGACGTTGGCGGCAGGGAGGGCAGTTCCTCCAGTAGGCAACCAAGTTCTCACCGGTCCACACAAACGAGGGGCACACTGTCTAAGGTCTGGGACACCTTGATGGCACCCCCTCGCCAAAGTGCCGCCACGGAGGGTCCTAGTGTCACCAGGCGTGAGAAGTATAGGCGCATGTTGCGGGAATACCTTTCCGACCACAGCCCTGTCCTCTCCGACCCCTCTGCGCCCTACACGTATTGGGTGTCGAAGTTGGACCTGTGGCTTGAACTTGCCCTATATGCCTTGGAGGTGCTGTCCTGTCCTGCCGCCAGCGTCCTATCTGAGAGGGTGTTCAGTGCAGCCGGTGGCATCATCACTGACAAGCGCACCCGTCTGTCAGCTGAGAGTGCCGACCGGCTCACTTTGATAAAAATGAACCACCACTGGATAGAGCCTTCATTTTTGTGCCCACCTGTGTAAAGCACCCCAACATGAAACTCCATGTCTGTACTCAACCTCTCCAATTCCTCCGCATCCTCATACTCATCCACCATAAGCGTTGCACAATTCTGCTAATACTAGGCTCCCTCCACCCTGATTTCCACCAACTCTGCTGGTTAGAGGCTCCCTCCACCCTGATTTCCACCAACTCTGCTGGTTAGAGGCTCCCTCCACCATGAATTGGTCCAAACTGGGCTGTTTAGAGGCTCCCTCCACCATGAATTGGTCCAAACTGGGGTTTTTAGAGGCTCCCTCCACCATGAATTGGTCCAAACTGGGCTGTTTAGAGGCTCCCTCCACCATGAATTGGTCCAAACTGGGGTTTTTAGAGGCTCCCTCCACCATGAATTGGTCCAAACTGGGCTGGTTAGAGGCTCCCTCCACCATGAATTTGCCCAAACTGGGCTGTTTAGAGGCTCCCTCCACCATGAATTGGTCCAAACTGGGGGTTTTAGAGGCTCCCTCCACCATGAATTGGTCCAAACTGGGCTGTTTAGAGGCTCCCTCCACCATGAATTGGTCCAAACTGGGGTTTTTAGAGGCTCCCTCCACCATGAATTGGTCCAAACTGGGCTGTTTAGAGGCTCCCTCCACCATGAATTGGTCCAAACTGGGGTTTTTAGAGGCTCCCTCCACCATGAATTGGTCCAAACTGGGCTGTTTAGAGGCTCCCTCCACCATGAATTGGTCCAAACTGGGGTTTTTAGAGGCTCCCTCCACCATGAATTGGTCCAAACTGGGCTGGTTAGAGGCTCCCTCCACCATGAATTTGCCCAAACTGGGCTGTTTAGAGGCTCCCTCCACCATGAATTGGTCCAAACTGGGGGTTTTAGAGGCTCCCTCCACCATGAATTGGTCCAAACTGGGCTGTTTAGAGGCTCCCTCCACCATGAATTGGTCCAAACTGGGGTTTTTAGAGGCTCCCTCCACCATGAATTGGTCCAAACTGGGCTGGTTAGAGGCTCCCTCCACCATGAATTTGCCCAAACTGGGCTGTTTCGAGGCTCCCTCCACCATGAATTTGCCCAAACTGGGCTGCTAAGAGGCTCCCTCCACCATGAATTGGTCCAAACTGGGGTTTTGAGAGGCTCCCTCCACCATGAATTGGTCCAAACTGGGCTGTTTATAGGCTCCCTCCACCATGAATTGGTCCAAACTGGGGTTTTTAGAGGCTCCCTCCACCATGAATTGGTCCAAACTGGGCTGGTTAGAGGCTCCCTCCACCATGAATTTGCCCAAACTGGGCTGTTTAGAGGCTCCCTCCACCATGAATTTGCCCAAACTGAGCTGTTTAGAGGCTCCCTCCACCATGAATTGGTCCAAACTGGGGTTTTTAGAGGCTCCCTCCACCATGAATTGGTCCAAACTGGGGGGTTTTAGAGGCTCCCTCCACCATGAATTTGCCCAAACTGGGCTGTTTAGAGGTTCCCTCCACCATGAATTTGCCCAAACTGGGCTGTTTAGAGGCTCCCTCCACCATGAATTGGTCCAAACTGGGGTTTTTAGAGGCTCCCTCCACCATGAATTGGTCCAAACTGGGGGTTTTTAGAGGCTCCCTCCACCATGAATTTGCCCAAACTGGGCTGTTTAGAGGCTCCCTCCACCATGAATTGGTCCAAACTGGGGTTTTGAGAGGCTCCCTCCACCATGAATTGGTCCAAACTGGGCTGTTTATAGGCTCCCTCCACCATGAATTGGTCCAAACTGGGGTTTTTAGAGGCTCCCTCCACCATGAATTGGTCCAAACTGGGCTGGTTAGAGGCTCCCTCCACCATGAATTTGCCCAAACTGGGCTGTTTAGAGGCTCCCTCCACCATGAATTTGCCCAAACTGAGCTGTTTAGAGGCTCCCTCCACCATGAATTGGTCCAATCTGGGGTTTTTAGAGGCTCCCTCCACCATGAATTGGTCCAAACTGGGGGGTTTTAGAGGCTCCCTCCACCATGAATTTGCCCAAACTGGGCTGTTTAGAGGTTCCCTCCACCATGAATTTGCCCAAACTGGGCTGTTTAGAGGCTCCCTCCACCATGAATTGGTCCAAACTGGGGTTTTTAGAGGCTCCCTCCACCATGAATTGGTCCAAACTGGGGGTTTTTAGAGGCTCCCTCCACCATGAATTTGCCCAAACTGGGCTGTTTAGAGGCTCCCTCCACCATGAATTTGCCCAAACTGAGCTGTTTAGAGGCTCCCTCCACCATGAATTGGTCCAAACTGGGGTTTTTAGAGGCTCCCTCCACCATGAATTGGTCCAAACTGGGCTGGTTAGAGGCTCCCTCCACCATGAATTTGCCCAAACTGGCCTGTTTAGAGGCTCCCTCCACCATGAATTGGTCCAAACTGGGGTTTTTAGAGGCTCCCTCCACCATGAATTGGTCCAAACTGGGGGTTTTTAGAGGCTCCCTCCACCATGAATTTGCCCAAACTGGGTTGTTTAGAGGCTCCCTCCACCATGAATTTGCCCAAACTGGGCTGTTTAGAGGCTCCCTCCACCATGAATTGGTCCAAACTGGGCTGGTTAGAGGCTCCCTCCACCATGAATTTGCCCAAACTGGGCTGTTTAGAGGCTCCCTCCACCATGAATTTGCCCAAACTGGGCTGTTTAGAGGCTCCCTCCACCATGAATTTGCCCAAACTGGGCTGTTTAGAGGCTCCCTCCACCATGAATTTGCCCAAACTGGGCTGTTTAGAGGCTCCCTCCACCATGAATTGGTCCAAACTGGGGTTTTTAGAGGCTCCCTCCACCATGAATTGGTCCAAACTGGGCTGTTTAGAGGCTCCCTCCACCATGAATTGGTCCAAACTGGGGTTTTTAGAGGCTCCCTCCACTATGAATTGGTCCAAACTGGGCTGTTTAGAGGCTCCCTCCACCATGAATTGGTCCAAACTGGGGTTTTTAGAGGCTCCCTCCACCATGAATTGGTCCAAACTGGGGTTTTTAGAGGCTCCCTCCACCATGAATTGGTCCAAACTGGGGTTTTTAGAGGCTCCCTCCACCATGAATTTGCCCAAACTGGGCTGTTTAGAGGCTCCCTCCACCATGAATTTGCCCAAACTGGGCTGTTTATAGGCTCCCTCCACCATGAATTGGTGCAAACTGGGGTTTTTAGAGGCTCCCTCCACCATGAATTGGTCCAAACTGGGCTGGTTAGAGGCTCCCTCCACCATGAATTTGCCCAAACTGGGCTGTTTAGAGGCTCCCTCCACCATGAATTTGCCCAAACTGAGCTGTTTAGAGGCTCCCTCCACCATGAATTGGTCCAAACTGGGGTTTTTAGAGGCTCCCTCCACCATGAATTGGTCCAAACTGGGGGTTTTTAGAGGCTCCCTCCACCATGAATTTGCCCAAACTGGGCTGTTTAGAGGCTCCCTCCACCATGAATTTGCCCAAACTGGGCTGTTTAGAGGCTCCCTCCACCATGAATTGGTCCAAACTGGGGTTTTTAGAGGCTCCCTCCACCATGAGTTGGTCCAAACTGGGGGTTTTTAGAGGCTCACTCCACCATGAATTTGCCCAAACTGGGCTGTTTAGAGGCTCCCTCCACCATGAATTGGTCCAAACTGGGGTTTTGAGAGGCTCCCTCCACCATGAATTGGTCCAAACTGGGCTGTTTATAGGCTCCCTCCACCATGAATTGGTCCAAACTGGGGTTTTTAGAGGCTCCCTCCACCATGAATTGGTCCAAACTGGGCTGGTTAGAGGCTCCCTCCACCATGAATTTGCCCAAACTGGGCTGTTTAGAGGCTCCCTCCACCATGAATTTGCCCAAACTGAGCTGTTTAGAGGCTCCCTCCACCATGAATTGGTCCAAACTGGGGTTTTTAGAGGCTCCCTCCACCATGAATTGGTCCAAACTGGGGGGTTTTAGAGGCTCCCTCCACCATGAATTTGCCCAAACTGGGCTGTTTAGAGGTTCTCTCCACCATGAATTTGCCCAAACTGGGCTGTTTAGAGGCTCCCTCCACCATGAATTGGTCCAAACTGGGGTTTTTAGAGGCTCCCTCCACCATGAATTGGTCCAAACTGGGGGTTTTTAGAGGCTCCCTCCACCATGAATTTGCCCAAACTGGGCTGTTTAGAGGCTCCCTCCACCATGAATTTGCCCAAACTGGGCTGTTTAGAGGCTCCCTCCACCATGAATTGGTCCAAACTGGGGTTTTTAGAGGCTCCCTCCACCATGAATTGGTCCAAACTGGGCTGGTTAGAGGCTCCCTCCACCATGAATTTGCCCAAACTGGGCTGTGTAGAGGCTCCCTCCACCATGAATTGGTCCAAACTGGGGTTTTTAGAGGCTCCCTCCACCATGAATTGGTCCAAACTGGGGGTTTTTAGAGGCTCCCTCCACCATGAATTTGCCCAAACTGGGTTGTTTAGAGGCTCCCTCCACCATGAATTTGCCCAAACTGGGCTGTTTAGAGGCTCCCTCCACCATGAATTGGTCCAAACTGGGCTGGTTAGAGGCTCCCTCCACCATGAATTTGCCCAAACTGGGCTGTTTAGAGGCTCCCTCCACCATGAATTTGCCCAAACTGGGCTGTTTAGAGGCTCCCTCCACCATGAATTTGCCCAAACTGGGCTGTTTAGAGGCTCCCTCCACCATGAATTTGCCCAAACTGGGCTGTTTAGAGGCTCCCTCCACCATGAATTGGTCCAAACTGGGGTTTTTAGAGGCTCCCTCCACCATGAATTGGTCCAAACTGGGCTGTTTAGAGGCTCCCTCCACCATGAATTGGTCCAAACTGGGGTTTTTAGAGGCTCCCTCCACCATGAATTGGTCCAAACTGGGCTGTTTAGAGGCTCCCTCCACCATGAATTGGTCCAAACTGGGGTTTTTAGAGGCTCCCTCCACCATGAATTGGTCCAAACTGGGGTTTTTAGAGGCTCCCTCCACCATGAATTTGCCCAAACTGGGCTGTTTAGAGGCTCCCTCCACCATGAATTGGTGCAAACTGGGGTTTTTAGAGGCTCCCTCCACCATGAATTGGTCCAAACTGGGCTGGTTAGAGGCTCCCTCCACCATGAATTTGCCCAAACTGGGCTGTTTAGAGGCTCCCTCCACCATGAATTTGCCCAAACTGAGCTGTTTAGAGGCTCCCTCCACCATGAATTGGTCCAAACTGGGGTTTTTAGAGGCTCCCTCCACCATGAATTGGTCCAAACTGGGGGTTTTTAGAGGCTCCCTCCACCATGAATTTGCCCAAACTGGGCTGTTTAGAGGCTCCCTCCACCATGAATTTGCCCAAACTGGGCTGTTTAGAGGCTCCCTCCACCATGAATTGGTCCAAACTGGGGTTTTTAGAGGCTCCCTCCACCATGAATTGGTCCAAACTGGGGGTTTTTAGAGGCTCACTCCACCATGAATTTGCCCAAACTGGGCTGTTTAGAGGCTCCCTCCACCATGAATTTGCCCAAACTGGGGTTTTTAGAGGCTCCCTCCACCATGAATTGATCCAAACTGGGCTGCTTAGAGGCTCCCTCCACCATGAATTGGTCCAAACTGGGCTGTTTAGAGGCTCCCTCCACCATGAATTGGTCCAAACTGGGGTTTTTAGAGGCTCCCTCCACCATGAATTTGCCCAAACTGGGCTGTTTAGAGGCTCCCTCCATCATGAATTGGTCCAAACTGGGGTTTTTAGAGGCTCCCTCCACCATGAATTGGTCCAA